>NC_080763.1:28546559-29796559 GCF_020826845.1 Diceros bicornis minor | reverse complement strand
TATGGAATTCTTAGAGTAGTGAGTGTGTTTGTGATGCTCTCTGGATATATATTGTGATAAGCAGAAATCCAAGATGACAACCAATGACACTTGACCTTTTGTGATTCCTGGACTTTAATGTGGATAGAACCTGTGACTATGATGAGATATCATTCCTGTTTTGTTATATTATGTGGCAAAAGAGATTTTGCAGATATAGTTAAGGTCCCTAATAGTTGATGAGGACATTATCCTGGGTGGAGGGGTTTAACCTAATCAGGTTTAAAAGGTCTGGGCCTTTCCTGAAGATAGAGATTCAAAGATTTGGAGATTCAATGGAGAAACATTATGGAGAATCTAAAGTGAGAAAATGTGAAATCATCTCTGGCAAACACTAGATATTTTAGTATCTCTCTCGACTTTCATTCTTACTGACATTCTAAGAACTCTCAGTGGCTAGGAATATTCACTTGTTGAAAAAACTGTTGGATTTCATTTGTGTCTTAGTCAGTTTGGGCTACTATATCAAAAATATCGCAGACTGACTGGCTTAAACAACAAACATTTATTTCTCACAGTTCTAGAGGCTGAGAAGTCCAAGATCAAGGCATCAGCAGTTTTGGTGTCTGGTGAGAGCCTGCTTCCGGGTTCATAGATGGTCATCTTCTCACTGTGTCCTCACATGGCACATGGGGCAAGGGAGCTCTTGTGAGTCTCTTTTATAAGGACACTAATTCCTTTCATGGTGGCTCTATCCACATGACCTAATCATGACCTCCCAAATGTTCCACCTCCTAATACCATCACCTTACAGGTTAGGATTTCAACATTTAGTCCCTTGCAATTTGTATAAATTTCCTAATGAAAAAATTGAACATTTAGAAGTCTCCCTCTGATATTCATAAATCTTTTAGTTGAGGTTATAAGAGAAATTATTATAGAATTAATTGTTAAAGACTGATAGAATTAGCAAGTACCGAGTGACCTCCTTGATAGACAGAACCACTGAAACTTTCCCAAATATTCTTTTCATTAAAAAGAAACTCACAAAGATGGTGTGTCAGCTTTTTATTTCAAATTCATTCCAACTATTTTCTATATATATAATTGACTTGACCTCACAAAAACACTTGTGTCTAGTTTTTAACTTTCTCTTTTTCCTGAACATAAAAAGGACAGCTCTCTTTTGCATGTAATATTTAGAAGGACTTCTGAGGTGCTTTGCTCTAAGAACGAGAAATTGGTAAATAATCACACATCCTGTTAAGGAATAAAAATTTGACTACATTTAAATGAACTAAGACAATGGCATTAAATTCATGAAAAATACTTGGGAATGCGATTGCTGATTAATGGAGAAATTGTTCCTTTTTCATTTGTGAGAATTTAGAATTTGATCTTGAAGAATTGCAGATGTTATCACAGAGTCAGCAGGTGACACTAATTGAAAATAAGGCATTGGGAATTGCATTTGGAAGGGAAAAGTTTTAGAGTCCTGAAAATTTCTAACGGAGCCTTGTATCAAGTTTACCACCACCAGATATTTTTTCTAAACTTTGTGGCAGTTGAACTTAATTGTGTACCTGTCCCTTCTCTGTATTGTTGTTCTTTCTAATGAATCATTGATTCCCTCAATGCTCTGCCTTCTGTTACTCATTGGTCACACAGTCTCTTTATCCCCAGTGAAATGATTCAATTGTGTATTCCTCAATGTGGCATCTATAGACATTTCAGAAAACAGCAGAGGAATAACACACATATTTATGGAAACACATGATGATACACATTTTTGTCATTTTTAGAATGAAGGATTATGAAGGGAAGAAAATGAAAAATGGATCAGAAAGATGAGGAGTATATTAAATTTAGAATCTGCTTCCTGAACAAATTGATCAGTGAAGAATCTACGTTTCCTACCTCTAATCAAGCACATTTCTTCATTAATGTGAGCTATAAGAAAAAGCAGTGCTCCTAATTTGAGAGAAAGATGACCATTTTTAAGAACCTAAAGAATTTTCCCCTCATTTCCAATATATAATACATTTATGAAGAACAAATCTAAGCATGAATTGCTGGTGGTCAAGTAAACAGCAAGGAAAATGTCCCTTAGCTTGGTGTACAGATCCTTTGCATCTGTCCTCAGAGTATGACTCTACAGCCTGTCCCCTGTCATTTCCCTTCACTCTGCCTCCCTTCTCTATTCCTGTCTTTCATAGACTTTGTGTTAAAAAGTACAGGCTCCAGGTCAGGGGACCTGGCTGTCAACTCTAGCTACACAACATACTGTGGTAACTAGTTCTCCAAAGGCGGCCCCTGTGCACATTTCTTCCCTGAATTCATATGCTAGTATAGTCCCCTCGCACACTGAGTCTGGGCCTGTAACTCATTTTAGTCAATAGAACGCAGTAGGAGTGAAGAGATTCCAGTTCCAGGCCCGAGCCTTAACCAGGCTTCTGTTTTTGTGCTTTTGGGAGCCCTGAGTTGCCATGTAAAAGATCTGGTTACCCTGCTCCAGAGACCATGTGGAGACATCAACCATATGGAGAGGTCACTTGGAGGTGAGAGATGCTTAGACTATGTAGACAGGGAGGCACAACCTTCCAGCCATCCCCACAAAGTCATCAGATATGTCAGTGACCCATCTTGAACATTGCAGCCCATTCAAGCCAAAAGAACTTTCCGGCTGAGCCCAGTTGTACCATAGAATCATGAAAGAAAACAAAAGCTTTGTTTGTTTGTTTGTTTTTATTTTAAGCTACTGAGTCTCAGTTTTTTTTTTTGTTTGATAACAACAGATTATTGAAACACATACTAACTGTGAAAGCCTGGGAGTCACTTGACCTTATCAATTTTCCCTTTCATAAAATTGAGTTCTAATACTAATACTTAATCATTGGGTCGGTGTGAGTTTTAAATGAGGAAGACATGAAAAGCTCTTGGATCCATATCTAGTGTATAGTAATCCTCGATAAAACATCTGCTATTGTTACTTTACTGGCTGTTCATAGTTCTCCAAATTTTCCAGGCCATTTTATAGCTCTTGTTTTTACCTCTTATGAACACTAAGCCTAGCTTGTTCTCATCTTCTTTCTCTCACTCTATATGGTGGTCAGAAGACATAGGATATCCATGAAAGCCTGAATTTACATTCTGATTCAGCCATTTACTAACCATTTAACCTTGTGAAAATTTATTTGATCATCGTCTACAGAATGACCATAGTACTACCTCTCTCTGATCGCTGGTAGGAAGTTTGAAAATGTAAATATAGGGGAGGAATTTACATATATTAGTAACTTAAGAAGAATAGCAATTACTAAATGGGCACAAGTACTACTCTTCAAAAAAATAGCATCTCCTTTGTGAAGCCTTCCCAGATTACTACATATATGCAGAATCCTTTCTTCCTACCTCTATGATTCCAAAGTAATCTGTGAAATGTCCCATGATATGTACAAGAACACCAAATTTTGATTTGTTGGTGCATCTGTCCAAATGAACTGTGAATTGCTCAAGTATAGAAGCATGTCTTAATCGTTTCTGCATAATGTGCCTATGTTATAGACTATTTCCTGTAATTAACATCTGCAACCCGCCTTTTATTTTTTTGGTGAGGAAGATTGGTCCTGCACTATCACCTGTTGCTAATCTTCCTCTTTTTTCTTGAGGAAGAGTGGCCCTGAGCTAACATTTGTGCCCATCTTCCTCTATTTTTTATGTGGGATGCCACCACAGCATGGCTTGATGAGTAGTGTATGTCCATGCCTGTGATCCGAACACGTGAACCCCAGGCTGCTGAAGCGGAGCACGCTGAACCTAACCACTGCACCACTGGGCCGGCCCCTGCCTCTTGTTTTTTGGCTGCCTAAAAACATGATACTCTTCTGCCTCTGAGGAATCAGCCACTGTATGAATCTTGGTGGAAGGCAGAACCTCATTTCTCATTTTAAAAACTGCAAATACCCACCACTCAGTCTCTTTGACTCTTGGCAGCAAAGGAATAGGCATGATTTGATGAGTTGGATACTTATATCCACAATTTTAACCCTGGAGTAAGTGACCCAAGGAGGAACAGATAATTCATTTAGCACAGGCAACTGTAGTGACTGCAGCCGACAGGGTTCAGAGTCAGCAGTGTGATGGTGACTGTCGAGGATTGGGTGTCCAGGAGCAGTGACAACAGTGTCCCAGCCTGACTTTCCCTGCAAGTAGTGGAGCTGTGGTGCTCATTACCTACCCACCTCTGATTCCTGCCGCTTCCACAGCCGGATTCTCCAGGCTTCCCTCAGCGCCTGTGAGATCTTTGTTATTCTCTCCTAAATTCTTTTTCTCCTTCACTTCATAGAACTGGCTTCTGCTTTTTGCAGCCAAGCACCCTGACTAGTATAGTACCCTTGATAAGAGAATCCTTGGAAGACTGGCTATAATGAGAACCCCGAGAGGAGACAGTTAGTGACATTTTGGGTAATGAGAAAAATTGAGAGAGGAGGATAATAGAAAAGATAGTTATGATACGAAAAAGAATTAAAGGTTATTGCCTCTTACAAATCCCCAAAAAAGTTTTTATATTAATTCATGAGGTTTTTAGAGAGTAAATAGTTCAGCTAGTAGACAGTGTAGCTCTTTATGTGGTCATCAAATTCTTGGAATGTGAATAACAGAGGAAATAACAGCAAGGGTATTAGATAAAGACAGTCAGAGCAAAGAAGAAAAAGGCTCATGGGTAAGAACTTTTCTCGTCTTCAAATATCTCAAAAGCGGCCAGGATCAGGTCATTAGCAGAACTAAAGAAACACATTGGCAAAATTCTCAGATGGGTGTTTTATTAGCATTTATATTGTTTAACTTTACTGAAAAAATTAGTCTACCAAATCTGGTATCTATTTCCTAAAAGTCCTTTATGTCAACTGCACAATGGAAATATGAGACAACAAAATTGCTTGATTAATGTACACTCCATCGTTAAATGCTTTTATTGCTTCTCTATTAATGGTCTGGAATATACAAGAGAGAAATGGAAATAATCAGTTGCTGGGGAGTATTTGGGATGGCCAAGCGAAAACCAAAGGTAAGCTGAACTGTGAGATTTTCAGGTATATTTTAAGAAGAACATGTGACTAAGATTTGATAAAAGTCATGAGAGTGAATCATTCTCCTAACAACTCACAAGAGTTTTTCAAATGGAGTGTTCAGATCCACTGAGAAGGAAGAATGGAAGATAGAGAACTGTGCTCACAAATGTCTTTGTTTTCTTCCCAGAGACTCAGTGGGCCTGGGGAATATGGGGGAGAGGGCAATGAAGGGAGATGATAATGAGCTGCCCACATCTAGTTTTCCTAACCTGGGGAGGACATTCTTCACTCTGCCTGCGTCATTGACATAACATCCTTCCCACTCTGACTTCCTGGAGCCCACATCGCTCTTATTAATACAGAAGACAGCACACAATATTACGGCCATTTGTTTATGTTTTCTATCCCCAATTAACCTTAAGAAGAAGAACATGATTTAAAATATTTTTATCACCCAACAGCAGAGGTAATGAAAAAATTACACAAAAAGATGCTATTTTATTAATTGGTAAATTTTCCTCAAGCATCAGAAAATGTTGTTTTTCAAACTCAATTTAAAAACTCACTTCTCAGGTTTTGAAAGTGCTTACAAAGTGAGCACTTTGGAGTGGAAGAATGACATCTAAGGCATCTGCCATACTTGCAACATCTAAGAATTTCTGTAGAGTGGTTTAATTTTATTTCTAGTACTCTAGTTGACAGGAGGAATTATCTGTCCACATGGTCTGTCTTTGAATAAATGCAGCATTTGTTTCTACTTGCTTTTAAAGCAGCTGTCTATACTGGTTGTGATGAACTGCTTAACATCAATATTGCACAGTAGAAAAAAGGTAAAACATCATATAAAACAACCTTGAGCCAAGGCCTTTCAACTTTGGAATTACAGAGCCAAGTACATTAATTTGAACACAGTAGGCACTTAATAAATACATGTTAGTTTGATTTATAGCACATATTACTTCAGACCTTGGGTATACACATGGTTTCTAAAATAAAGAATGTATAAACATAAAAAAGGAAAAAGAAATGGATTACTGAACTCTTTTTAAATAATGCTATTTTTTCCCGAATAAAATTATAGTCCAATATTGTTAATGAACAATTTTCCACTTTATTCAATTTTAGTAAATGAGAATGTTCTCCTGGCAGCAGAGTGTCTCCAACTTATTCTTAATTTGATCCTTGTCTGTCCTACTCTGATAGGAATGACAAATGGAGATTGCACAAACCCCTGGGCTCTCTATTGCTTCTTGCTGTAAAAATGCTTATTCTGTTCACAGTTTGAAAAGCAATGGGGTATCACCACTCCTTCATTTTTTGGAGGTCAAACTAAGTCCCTTTTAGCATGGTTCAGATTAAGTAGAGTAACAATTCTTTCCGTTATTTGTTCATGTTAAATGATCCAGACACCATCTAACTTCAAGGACTGATTATTTCTCAGCAATATAAATGAGAATCCTATGGCCTTAACTCGGTTAAGAAGCAATTGGGTGTTAGCGGCCAGCGGTTTTCTAAAGTGTCACTCCACTGCCCATCCCTAAACCTTTTGTGTACCACGCTGAAATGAATGGAGATTTTGTTACCAAGGGAGGAGGGCTAAAGAGGCCAATGCAGCAGGCACTTCCTGTAAGAAGAGATGGACTCTTTTCTGAGCATATATTGAGGGACACCCTCTGACCCCCTGAGAAAGAGTGGAGAGCGTGCAGGAAGAAGGCAACAAGACTATTTTGACAAGGAGTTCTAAATCTAGCAGAAATGGAAAAGGTAGGCTTGCCCTGGTCCCCCACACTCTCTCAAGTTCCCCTCTGACCAAAGTCTAATTTTAGCACTCATACTGTGGCATGAAGTATATTTGCTCTGCCCTTTACCATATGTGTTATGGGTTGAATTGTGTCGCCCAAAAAGAAATGTTGAAGACGTAACCCCCAGGACCTCAGAATGTGACCTTTTGGGGAAATAGGGTCTTTACAGAGGCAATCAAGTTAAAATGAGGTCATTATGGTAGGTCCTAATCCAATATGACTGGTGTCCTTAGGAAAAGGGGCAATTTGGTCACAGAGACAGACACACACAGAGGGAAGGCAATGTGAAGACAGCCATGTGATGACATAGGCAGGGATTGGAATGATGCAGCTGTAAACCAAGGAATGCTAAGGATTGCTTACTACTACCAGAAGCTAGGAAGAGACAGGAAAGGATTCTACCTAGAGTCTTAGAGGGAGTATGGACTTGCTGACCCCTTGATTTTACGTTTCTAGCCTCCAGAACTGTGAGGGAATAAATTTCTGTTGTTTCAAGTCACCCAGTTTATGGTAATTTGTTATGGTAGCACTAGCAAACTAATACAGAATGCCATTCTCTAATTTAGTGTTCTCTCTATACAATGATAGTAGATGAGGGAAATGAGGTTACTATGTAGGTACTTAAGGGTCCACAAGGTGTCAAGGCTGAAGTAACCGTTTTGGTAAATAACTGCATACATAATTTTTCCCACAGTACATGGCTTTCCAGTCCTGTTTTTCAGTGATCTTTATTACTAGCTTTGTGGAGCAAAGATTTTTCTCCCTATGTTATAATTCATAAATGCTTTGTGGGAACACTGGTGTACTATCAAGCAGTTGTATTTGGTTTCTGTTGTCGGGATATTATTCTTGACTTCAAGTGGCTGGTTGAATATATAATGTTGAGTTTGTGCTGCTGTGGATGTTAAGCCATTCACATATAATGTGGTTGTGTTGTTCTGTGCATCAAGTCATTAAAAATGTCCTAGTTTACCACTCTAGAAGAAAACGTCAAATAAATTAGAAATATTTGTGTCATAAATAAAGACTTAGTATGGAATATTAAATTTCATCTTCCCAAAAGATTAGCAATGTGGAATAAACCTACAACAGAGAGACTCCTAAAGATGGCAGGGGGTGGGTTGGGGTGGGGGAGGATCATTTAGTTGTTTTTGTAAAACATGGAGCAATGGCTTGAAAGTGAATTAATGTTATCATTTTTTAGATTAAAAGTAAATATTCATCTATTGACATTTTACCAGTTTCTCATAATTACTTTTTATTGGTCTCATTTCCTAATCATTCTCAAATATCAAATTAGTTTAAAGTCCGTGTTTATTGTTCTTCCCAGGCATAACACAGTCTGCCTTAGATGTCTAGATTTTATTGTTCCCAAAGTTTTATAATAAAAAAATATGAATATATATGTGCAGGGTGCAGATAAAGCCACATAGCAGTTACCTGACTGGGCTTTGGAGATAAGGAGCATAGGATTAAATCCAAGATGAGCTTATTTTCTACTGTGCCATCTTTGGCGACTCCGTTCTCTTTATAATGCCTCAATTTCTTCATCTGGTAGTCGGAAATCAATATTTACCTTATAAACTTTTAATAAGGATTTTAATGAGAATTAAATCATGTAATAATCATGTAATAAAAATCATCATCATGTACTAAGTGGAAGCTCTAGTTCTCATTTTTTTAAATTTCTTTTTTTTCCCTAAGAGGCAGTTGTAGTTCTTCAAAAGAAGAGAGCATGTTTTAAGAGCTTTGATGTGAAGCTCATCCATGTGGTAGGTACTGCAAATTCCTAAAGAGACCAATTAGAGTTAAAGAAACACATTTTCCCAGACTTTTGGCTGCACCTGACATAATTCTTTAATTTATCTTCTAGAGATATTGCCTCCATGATTTTCATGCATAAGCTCTAGTAAGGATGGAAAAAAATGCATGTTTAATGATATCTAACAGTATGGACCCCTGAAAGCTTTCCCACTATATAATCCCTGTTTTCTTTTCTCACGAAAGCTCCCATTACATCATACTTTATCATTCTTTGGATAGTTCCAAATCAAACATACTCAGTTTACAAGTCAAATGATTTCCCCACATGCCAGAAGCATAAACACTGACCTTAAAGCAAAAAAAAAAAAAAAAAAAAAAATCCGTTGTTATTATTCTGTCTTTGAAAATCAGTGAGTTTAGTATTAGGAATTAGTTTTTCCTTTCCATCAATTAGTACCAAAGAATCTTGTCGGAGAGCCTCTGACATGGTTTTGATGTTGTACAAAGCTGAAGAGAATCAGTTCACACCCCTGTGGCTATTTGGCTCTGCTTGGATACCTGGGGAGAAACATGGCTCTGTCAGTACAACAATCAGAGAGCTCTCACAGGGAGCACCTGGAAAAACAGTCTGAAGCCGTTTTGTCATAGTTACAAAGTCAAATGTTAATTCTCTCTTGCACTTCAGCTTGCAGGCAAAGATTTGTCAACAATTCTCTATTTTGCGATAAATAATTTGTAGCATCCCTTGGTGTAGTAGGGAGGAGTGGTTTGCACACTGGCCATCTGGGCAAAACTTCAGGGACTTCAGGCATCCATCCTGCAGACTATAAAATCACAGGAAGACAGAAGAGTCAAATGCCAGCCTGTCAACCTCCTTGAAGAAGATGGATGGAACTATCAATAAGCCAATAAAGCAAAGGCAGACTCATGCAGAGCAGTGGTGCCTGTGACAAGGAGCTAGCTGCAGGAGTGACAAGGCAGAAGTCAATAAGGCAGCTTATTACAGCCAAAGCTGATAAGTGATATCATCGTCAATAAGTAGAGACTGAGCCACCTGGGAGAATTCATGTCCCTTCAGTCAGGAAAGTCAGAGTGGGTGGCAGATGCAGCTCTGTGTCTCATCCTAAGATTGGTATAAACTCATTCTCCACTCGCTGCATACAACCGTGGTTCTGAGACGGGAGGAGAGAGTACACACTTCTGAACCAATGATTTCCTGACTCTATGCTGCAAGGCAGTTTTGGGAGGGAGGACTATTGTCTACGGCTTTAACTTCACGTCATGTCACACTCTCTAGTTTATAACCAAGGCTAATGATATCTTATTTTTTCAAGATTAATTATTTCTAAGAAATTTTTACCCAAGATCCCAAACTGAATTAGAATGCAGTTACTCCACAGTTCTATTATAACTTACATGTACTCGTCAGAAATCACTAATCTATCAATGAATATTCAATAATGCCTCCTGGTCAAGATGTGCAAAATTATTTCACACACGACTATATATGCATGTCTTTCTGTGCACTAAAGAATAAAAATAAGATCAGCAATAATTGGAAAAAGGTTGGATGGCAGATGACACCATCTTATTGGGAGAAAGCAGCAATGACTTGAAATGACTTCTGACGAAAGTGAAAGAAGAAAGTGCCAAAGCAGGACTGCATTTGAACATCAAAAGGACAAAAATCCTGACTACAGAAGAAATACACAACTTTAAGGTAGATAATGAAGACATTGAAATTGTTAAAGATTTTGTTTGCCTTCATTCAGTTATCAATTTAAATGCAGATTGCAGCCAAGAAATCAAGAGAAGACTGAGACTTGGAAGGGTGGCAATGAGAGAATTGGGAAAGACCATCAAGTGTAAGGAATGGTCATTAGAGACTAAGGCCAAGATTCTCCACACCCTTGTATTCCCAATTACTATGTTCAAGTGCAAAAGCTGGACAGGAAGAAGGCTGATGGGGAAAAAAACGATTCATGTGAAGTATGGTGTTGGAGGAGAGCTCTACAAATACCCTGGGCTGCCAGAAAGATGAACAAGTGGATCCTACAGCAAATTAAGCCTGAACAATAGTTTGCTGGAGGCAAAAATGATAAAACTGAGGCACATCATAAGAAGGCAGGATTCTTTGGAAAAAACAATAATGCTGGGAAAAAATAGAAGGCAGCAGGAAAAGAAGACAAAATATGAGATGGACTGACTCCATAACAGAAGCCATAGGCATGAGCCTACTTAAACTGAGTAGGGCTGTTGAGGATGGGACACTGTGGACCTCACTCATTCATAGAGTCACCAGGAGTTAGAGCCAGCTTCATATCACGTAACAACAACAAGCCTTTGGAAAGTCAAGATTACTATGATCTGGATGTGTTTTTTATCTGAGATGTCAAATGGTTTTAATCTACAGGTCAAAATGAGACCATTTCAAATACTTTCAGCTACCTCATTTCTCTAACAATGTCTATTTTTTTATAGATGTTGCCTTTCTGTTATATTATATGGCTGACTATACTGATGAGATAATCTAGGGAGGAAACACATATTAACATAGTATTTTATACCATCATTATTAAGAAATTTATTTATAAAAGAGATAGTTAACTCAGGGTCACTGATATATTGATAAGAAATTTATTCCATAATTATAAGACTCAGATAAATTTGTTAGTTTTCTAAGAGAAGTTTGTATTACGTTCTACAACTGCACTGAATCTTTTATTCGGCTTACTCCACCCAGCATCAATAGGCTCACCCTTCACCAGAGAAACGTGAAAATCTCAAGAGATTCAGGGCCTCCCAGGCCACCCCAGGTTACTAACCCCTGTAATCATAAATTACTAGAAAGTAGGGTTTGGTTAGATGGAGTTGCCAGGTATGACTCATAGTTAATTTTGAATTTCAAATAAACAACAAATGACTTCTTAATGTAAGTATGTCTTATCCAATATTTGGGATCTACTTATACTAAAACATGATTGTTTATCTGACATTCAAATACAGGGTGTCTTGTATTTGCTAAATCTGCCAACCCTAAAGCCCACTTTCTGGTATATCCACACCATGCTGGGGCAGAAACTTAATTTTTCTGGTTCCAGCTTCCTGTATTTGTCTTTCACAGATCACGTTAGAATGCTCTAATTCCCAGCTCTTCTGACCACTGTAGATAGGCACTTTGTACAGCTCCAATTGGCTCCGTCAATCTTGCCTCTGTCCAGATTTAATTTAAGCCCCAGGCTACATTGCAGCATTTGTTCAATTGTTCTTCTTCCCGTATATATAAGTCATTCTTTGGCACATTGCTCAGTGGAATTCCAGGTAAAGCTATATATGAACATAACCCAGGATTAAGTCAGTTATCCTCAGAGCTAGTTATTTCCTCATTTTCTTCCCCCTCTGAATCTACTGCAATGATGTGAATACAATATTAAAATCTCCAGCATCATGTAAGACCAGCCTAGCAATAAAAAGAAAACCATTCATCTAATAATCTGTCCCATTATAATAATGGAATGAGATCATCCAAACTGTAACTTTTAATGGGATGTTTCAGCACTCAGAAGCTAAAACCCTCATCCCACTAAGTCTGCCAGAATCCAGTGTTATTTTCCACCTGTGCCTCAATTCACTTCACCCTCCTCCCTTTTGCCTTGTTGCCCTGACCTGCTGAAGCCTAACCAAGCCCCCAGAGCTCCTGCCAGCTACAAGAACTGGAAATCTAAATTGCACTAGGAAACAAAAGGCAATACTGAAGCTCATCCTGTGAATACTAAGGCTGTTTTACTCCTCTAAATTCAGAAGAGATTCCTTGCTTATTGTCTGACCTTGTCTCCAGGAAAGGTTGGACACATTGTGTCACGTCCCTGTTGCTCAGGCCAGTCAGGATGCAGGGGAAAGAATGTTTTAGCACTATTGGTTAATATTAGGGAGAAAGTAAGTTCAATGATAATCATAAAGAGTTTTCTAAGTTGAATTAGAAAACTGGGTCATGATTCAATTGTTTGAATTTTTTCTTCCATTAAGTGCTCATAAAATTTGTTGCTGGCCTTTTTCATTTATGGTTTGAGAGTTAAAAAATAAAAGTGAGTCTTGAAAAAAAATTCTCAAATGAATGTGGTCTTGAGATATTATAATATCCCAGTCATTAGTCATTTGGATCTAGTCTTCTTCCAAAACAAAATATCCTATGCCTTTTTTTTTTAATTTATTTTTTTTTTGGTGAGGAAGATTCACCCTGAGCTAACATCTGTGCCAATCTTCCTCTTTTTGCTTGAGGATGATTTGCCCTGAGGTAACATCTGTGATAATCTTCCTCTATTTTGTATGTGTGTTGCCGCTGCAGCATGGCCGTCAATGAGTGGTGTAGGTCCGCACCCAGGAACCAAACCTGGGCCGCTGAAGCAGAGCATGCCAAAATTAACCACTAGGCCATGGAGCCGGCCCCTTCTCTGCCTTTTAATGTCCCTCCTTAGGAAATCACATTATATTTTACAAAAATAAGGGATACTATTTTACTTCTGTCTCTCCCAAATTTATGTAAGCAAAAAACCAAAGAGTAGAACTCTAAGAACTCTGCAAGGTACCAATAGGAGTTTGAGTGGTATTTTCAATATTTCAAAAAGTGTTACGAAGTATTAAACATTGAACCCAACATAAGACTGCCTAGAACAAATTCTTAACTTTCAGCTAGAATACTGTCAACTAAAAACAGCTGTTTAAAACATTTGAATAAAAACAGAAATAAAATTTACCTCTTTATCTCACACACTACACCAAAATCAATTTAGGTACTATAAATACTAGAAGAACCTATATTAAACATGAGGAGGTAAAGAACTTTTTAAGTGTGACATCAAAGGTAGAAACAATATAAAAATCATTAGTAGATTAACTATACTAAGAAAAGAATTTTTATTTGGCAAAAAATGTCTGTGAATAAAATTACAAGGCAAACAATCACATAGTTTTAAATATAACCCATTAGTACCAGGAAGCACAAATTAAAAAATAATATTCTTTTCTACTTGTCAGACTAGAAATTATTTTTAAAATGCCCACGTCCAGTGTTTTTGAGAGCCGGAGAGGGCGGAACTCTCGACACTGGTGGTAAGGATGCTATTTTAGAGTGAAATACAGCAACAAGTCTTATAATTTAACAAAACTGATCATAACTTTGTCCCAGTAGCTTCACTTTGGAAATTTCTGTTAAGCAAATAATCAGAAAGGTGACCTAATATGGAGACTGCCTATCATATATGTGTGTATAAAAATATTCATAACAGCATTTTTTATGATACTGAAAAAATTTGTACAAATCTGCATGTTTAACAATAGGACAAGATACAAACCATATGAAGATCAATGTGTTTATTGATGTCACACATAAATTACGCATATATAGAGAGAGAGTGGTGTGTGTGTGTGTGTGTGTGTGTGTGAAAGTCTGTTAATACAGAGGAAAAAAAAAGAAGTATTTATATCAAAATTTTCTAAAGACCCTGGTGCCAGCCAAGCTAGAATAGAGCCACTGTAGCTTCTCTCTCACTGATTAAAACTAAAATCCGTGAACAAAACGTAAAAAGCAATTACTTCGGATTCTGAAAAGTTAATAATAGTAGGCAGTATGGAGATGGGAGCCAAAGTTGAAGAATGGTCCTTAACAGGTGTAATTACTATCTTTTCTTGCCCAGATTTTACCTAAAAGCAGCTCCTTTGTAGTGCTGTGCAGTGCACTTGGGCAGCAACAGTATCCATCTGTTTCTGACTAGAGGACCTGGGAGAGGAATCTCTGCAAGTAAGGGGAATTGGGGAACTTTTCTTTTCTTTCCCTTTTCCTTTTCTCCCTTTCCTTTTTGTTTTCTTTTCCTATTTTTGTTTTCTCTCCCAGCCCTACCCTGAGAGTGCCCTCAGCTGAAGAGCTGCACTGCAGGAGCAGCAATTGTAGGGCACACATGTAAAACCCAGAAAAAAATAAAGTAAAATAAAATAAACATCTTTCTGTACAGCAAACTGAAAAAAAAAAAAAATCCCTGGTGGCTCAAAGAATGTGTGGGGATCACTATTATTTTTTTCTTTCTTTTCTTACACTGCATTGTCCAGAGGCAATCCCAGTCACAGGGACTGTGAGACAGTGCTTAGGGATAAAATTCTGAAGAAAAAACACTTCCATTACAGACAGAGGACGGGGAAAAGTTAACCCTGGGAGCAGATATTGTGGAATGAATCCTGGAGCCAAGACACCTGGAAAAGAGGTTTCCTGATACTGTATATGAAATAGCCTAAGCCCTGGGCTTATGCCTGAGCTGCAGATATAGGAGAAAGGCCAAAAGCAGCAGACCAAAGGCTTTGAAAATTGAACTGACATTGAAATGACCACCCACAAAACAAAGCAGAAATTTCAGTCTAAACCCAACTGGGTTGATAGGCTTTTAGAATAAAAATAAAATCAGTATTCTACAAAAGATTGTAGAAAGACCTAGAGATTAAAACAGAAAATTAAACATATCAAAGGCACAATCCAAAATTGTTAAACATACAAAGAAAAAAAGTGACAAATTCTCAAGGAAAAAGATAATTGTCATTATGCTAAGCCACCCCCGAGGTGACACAGATATTGAAATTATTAGTCAAAGACTTTATCATAGCTATAACAACCATAACCCAAGAGGTAAAGATGAACCTTCTTGAAATAAATGAAAAGATAGAATTTCTTGGCAGAGAAATACAAACTATTAAAATTAATCAATTGGAAATATTAGAAAAAAGAATTACAATATTCGAAGTAAAACAATAGCAACAAAACCCCACAAGAAAGAAAAAAAATAAGATTAAAAAAAAGAAGAACAGAGCCTTAGAGACTTGTGGGACAATATTGAATGGTCTACTATTCACGTCAATGGAGTCTCAGAGAGAAAAAGAAAAAAAAAATCGGTGCAGAAAAATATTGGAGGAAATAATGATCTTGCAAACATGGCGAAAAACATAAATGCATGTAGTGAAGGAGCTCAAAGAAGCCTCATCCGTTCATCCCATAATCAATATGTTGAAAATTAAAGGTAAAGAAAAATCTTTGTACAACCAGAGAAAGCTAATATTTTACAGACAGGGGGACAAAAATTTAAATGACTGCAGATTTCTAATCTTCTAGAAACCTTGGAGGGTAGAAGACAGTGAAGAGCATATTTAAAGTGCTTAAAAAACAAAACAGTCAACACCAAATTTTATATCAAGTGAAAATACCTATCAGGAGTGACAACAAAATAAAGACATTCTCAGGTGAAGGAAAACTAAAAGAAATCAGCATCAGCAAACATACATTAAAAGAAAGACTAAAAGTGGTTCTTCAGGCTGAAGAGAAATTATATCAGAGGAAAACATGGAACTTCGGGAATAAAGGAATATTAACATAAATCGTAAATATCTAGGTAAATATGACCGATTATTTTTCTTCTCTTAAGATGTTTAAAATATGTATGGCTGTTGAAACAAAACAATTGCAATGTATTTTAGATAGCTTTTCAATGTGGGCAGATATATTATGCAACTATAGCATAAACATTTTACTTTAAGTGGTCAACACTTAGCTCTAACTGGACTGTGACAGATCAGATATGTATATAACAATCCCTATAGCAACTTCTTAAAAATAATGCAATAGATTAACCCAAAAGTTAAAAGAGAAATAAAATGTATTACTGAAAATATATTCAAATAACCTAAAAGAATGTAGGATAGAAGGAAAAAAGGAACAAAGAACAGAGTAGAGAAAAGAAAACAACAAAGATCAAACTATAAATTGGCAGACATATATGCAAAAATATTAAAACTACATAAAAGGTAAATGTAATAAATATCCCAATTAAACACGGGGATTGTCAGATTGGATTAAAAAAAAGAAGGGACAATTATGTGCACAGCACATTTATATGTAATTACATAAATAATTTTAAGAAAGGGGATAAACATATATATCATATAAACAGATTTTTTAAAAAGCTGGTATGGCTATATTAATATCAGACAAAATAGACTTCAGAAAAAAATATTACTCAGAATAAAAGAGGGGTGTTACACAATGATAAAGAGATGTATTAACCAAGAAAACATAAGAAACTGAAATGTGTATGAACCTAACTATAGAGCTTCAAAATAATTGAGACAAAAACTTTAGAATACGAAGGAGAAAAAAGATAAATCAAGAATTATTTATGGATTCTTGAAGACTCCTTTCTCCATAATTAGTTGAACAGAAAAACATAAAATTTGCAAAATATAGAAGATCTAAGCAATGCTATCTACCAACTTGACCTAACATATTTATTGGACACACCAGACAACTACTGCAGAATATACATTCATTTCAGTGTGCATGGGTCTTTACCAAGACAGACCATGATCTGGTCCATAAATTAAGCCTTAACAAATTTAACAGACTATAAACCATGCAAAGCATGTTCTTTAACCGTAACACAATTAAACCAGAAATTAATAACAGAAAGATAATAGAAAAATCCCCAGTCACTTGGAAAGTAAATTAAATAAAACACTTTTAAATAACACATCAACACAAAGAGAAGCTCCTAGGAAAATTAGGAAATATTTTGAACTGAATTAAAATAAAATAACATATGAAAATTTGTGTGATGCAGTTAAGAAAATGCTTAAACAAAATTCACAGCATTACATGTTTACATTAGAAAAGAATAAAGGTCTCAAGTCAATAATCTATGCCTCTACCATAAGAAGCTTGAAAAAAAGAACAAATGAAATCCAAAGCAATAAAAAAGGAATTAATAAGGATAAAAACAGAAATAAATGAAATGAAAACACAAAAGCTCTAGAGAAAATCTCTGAAACCAATAGCTAGTTTTTCTGAAAGATCAATAACCTTTAGCCAGAGACAACTTCCCAATATCAGGATTGGCAGTGGGAAATCACTATAGAATCTAAAGCTATTAAAAAGAAAATAAAAAGACTAAAAGCAGCTTTCTGCCCATAAATTATACAACATAAATGAAATGAATCAAGTCACTGAAAGAAACACACTATCAAAATTCACTCAAGAGGAAAGATAATTTGAATTACCCTTTATTTATGAAATAAATTGAAATCATATTTCGATGAAAACCCCAGATAGGTATAATTTCATTGGTCAATTCTACAGATCATTTAAAAAAAGAAATTATACCAAATATACACAATGTCTTCCAGGAAATAGAAGAGCATGGGACTCTTCCCAACTCATTTTACGAGGCCAGCATTACCCTGATATCAAAGCCCAACAAAGACATAATGATAGAAAAAGCACAGACCATTACCCTTTATGAAGAGAGAAGCAAATCATCAATAAGTCCAGTAATCTATTAAAAAAAATAGTAATCCATTATGACCAAACTGAGTTTACACTGGGACTACAAGGCTAATTCACCATTCAAAATCAGTCAATATAAGGCGAGCCCCAGTGACCTAGTGGTTTAAGTTCAGCGTGCTCTGCTTTGGTGGCCCAGGTTTGGTTCCCGGGCACAGACCTACACCAGTCATCTGTCAGTGGCCATTCTGTAACACTGGCTCACATACAAAATAAAGGAAGACTGGCAACAGATGTTAGCTCAGGGCAAATCTTTCTCAGCAAAAAAAAAAAAAAAAAAATCAAGCAATATAACTCAACAAACTAAAGGAAAAAAAAACATATGTTTAATTCAATACACAGAGAAAAACCATTTGCCAAATTCAATACACATTCATGATGAAAACTCTCAGCAAACTAGCCATAGAAGGAAACATCCTTAACCTTGACAAGATTATCTACAAGAAACTTCAGATAACAATAGACATAATGGTGAAAGAATGCTTTCTAAGACTGGTAACAAGGCAAAGATCTCTATACTCACCACTCTTAACCAACATCATACTGGAAATCCTAGTCAGTTCCATAAGGCAAGATAAAGTAAAAGCTCCCCGATTTGAAGGAAAAAAATAAAACTGTCTCTGCTGGCAGATGACATAGCTCTTTACATAGAAAAATCTGAAGGAATGCACAAAATACATTCTAGAACTTATGAGTTTAGCAAGGGCACAAGATACAAGATCAGTATATAAAAATCAGTTGCATGTATATGGCACATATCATGGCACCTTGCAGAGAGTAGGTGCTAATTATATATCTGTGGCTTTAAGCAAGGTAAAATGGATATTTAATTTGACCTAAATGTTAGCATCCAGTGGCTAACATTTAAAAAATTATGGGATGATATAATTGTAAGGCATGATTTTAAAGGTGAGTATAGATAGATGGGTCACAGCAAACTATGATTATCTCTGGGGAGATGAATTATTGGTAACTTTCTCTTTATACCTTTATTTTTTATGTATGACAAAGACAAAGAAGAAAAATTATATGAAATTCATTGTCTCATAATGTATTGAAGTCTGTGAGATGTCTTGCTGCTTAATGCCTTGCTGCTTAGAGCATGTCTCAGAAAAATAATGTGCCAAATCCGTGATGATATTAGATCTGTTCAATAAATTTTGCTGATTGCCAGGTCTGTTCCATGCAACACCCTGGGAAATTGTGTACCAAGAAATTGTGATTGAAGGAAGAAAAGAGCATAGATCTTGTCCACAAGGGTCTCAAATACTTGTGGGTATTTGGACAGATGCAAACACTTATTTGTCAGTTTACATTTAAAAAGTTCAAACACTAGCTGCTGATTGATAGATTCAGACATATAACAAATCTGGTCTAAAATCACGGAAAATAGTCTTATTTGACACTGTAGTTTCGTGTATGAATACTCATCCCTGCTGGGAACCCAAGAGTGTGAAAATAGAACATTTCATAAGGAGAGGGAAGAAAATCTTTCTCCAGATAATCCATAGATCTCACCTAAAAGTTCAAGTTAGATACAATTTGATTTATATCTAAAGATACTTAGCTTTATAAGCTGATTCACTCATTCCTGATTGAATGACAAGTCATTTTAATTGAAAAAAAGGTAACTAAAAATAAATCTTAGTACAAGAAAAGAACTAAGAACAAAAGTAAAACAGGGAAAAATTAAAACAAAAAACAAAAACATCATTTTTTCCCTCTAATTCCCACCCTCCAAAATAGTCAAATAGATCAAAGCAAGAACGTCTTCATTGGGACGAGCAAAGAAAATAAATTAAGCACAACTTCATGCAAGCAGCTAACTTCCATTTGAAGACTGAAAAGGATTTCAGAGATGCTTTATAAAGTACAATTCTAAGGCTGTTAACATACATTGAACCAGCTATGCTTTTCTTCTACATATATTTTATTCGTATTTATTTAGCTGGATTTCTTGAGTTTTTTTATCTCTGTGTATTTCCTTCCATTATGCTCACTTAGTATGTCTTTGTTATTATTTGAGGGGGGAGGATGTTGAAGCAATCTTTAATTTAGAAAATTTTTTTTTTCTCTTCATGTCTGTTTATATTTTAAAATTCAAAATCCAGTACAAATTTTTTTAAAAAATCTCGTTCTAAATCCTTACAAATCACGTTTCTTTACAATGCTAGAATAGTTAGAACAACAAGAAAAACTTTATATAATATGTAAAGTTTCTTAAGCCTCAGCAAATGGTTTTATTCTTTGAAAGAATGTATCAATATAGTCAAATTCCATAATAAGAAACAAACTTAGACAATGTTTGTCAAATATCCATGTCACTTGAAGTCTTCTCAGAGGAACAAAATATTCATCAAGTTGTAATATAATCAAACATTATTCAATAGTGATGCTCATGAGACAGATCCCATTTTGTACATTTCTCAAGGCTATGTACAATGCTGAACATTCAGTACTTGCTTAAATACCTTAATGGATTTATTTCATAATGCTCCACGTGATGGCTTAAAATCCCTACAAGTTCTTGGAATTTGTGGTTTTAACAAAAGATTTTGACTATCTGGGCATGCACACAAATATCCATGGGTTTTAAACATGCACTTTTGCTGATGTTCCTGGGCTGATCTACTAATGGCCAGGGTGAGCTGGGCAAAACCTCTAGATACCTCGCCAGCAGCTGCTCCCTCTTTTAAACTCTTTTTAAGGTTCAAATAACAAATACATTCAGCATGTCCCCGGTAAGAAAGGCTTTTTATCAGACTAAGTGCAGAAATAATCATCGGGAGCCTCCCTGCGGCCAAGGCTTGTGGAAACTGGGAACATCTCTCAGTGTTGTTCAGGGTACATGTGCTGCTCTACAGATACAGTGATTCTAGTGAGACACCCACTGTTCTCAAGCCATGTGAGCAAAAACAGGACTTGCGTTGTAATTACTTTCAATAAGAGAATATGATTCTTGAATGTGTCATCATTCTCCGTTAGAGTTTTAAAAGGTGTTACACTATCATTTAACTTTTACCACAAACCTAAGAATCAGGCACTACTATTACCTCATTGTTATTTTACAAATGAGATCATTGAGACATGCTTGGAGAGTTTAGGAAAATGACCAGCCAGCCAGTAATTGATAAAGTTGGGATTTGAACCCAAGTCTATAGAACACCAAATCCAATGCTCTGTTTTACCTCCCAACTGAACACTGTATAGCTAAACTTGTGGTTTAAGGATGCACACTGGAGCCATGTTACTCAACAGATGATTTTCACTGGAAATAGCATTGAGTAGAATAAAGGGCTAGCAAAATGTATCCATCTTTATGAATTTGTAGATTTTTACACATTGAAGGACATAGTCCATCTGAATATCAGGGATCCCCTAGAGCCTCTTTCTTCTCAAGTTTCTTTGGAAATACTTTCTTAATCTGCTTTCTTAAAATTTCAGTGTCTGCACATTAGCTTCAAAACTGTTTGAGAATTCTTTAAATTTAACTACATGGAGCTTGGCTATGAGAGTATACTCACAGGATGAATTAACATGATGTGTAACATGAATAGACTGTTACGCATCAGTTTGAAATAGTGAGCTCTTTCCCAAACTCTCACCAATTTACTCATCTAGCCACCTGTGAATTAGACACTCTGCGTGAGTGTCTCAGAGGCACATCAAATTCATTGTGTCCAGATCTGAACTTTTCCTCATTCCAAATGCAGTAGTCCTCAGTTATTCATGGCTTCACTTTCCACGGTTTCAGATACCTACAGTAAACTATGGTCCAAAAATATTAAATGGAAAATTCCAGAAATAAACAATTCATAAGCTTCAAATTGAGCACCATTCTGAATAGGCTAATGAAGTCTTGTACTATCCTGCTCCATCCCATCCAGGATGTGAATCACCCTTTTGTCCAGCTTACATCCCTTTGTACGATACCTCCCCATTAGTCACCTAGCAGATGTCTTGGTTATCAGATCGACCGTCACAGTATCGCGGTGCTTGTGTTCAAGTAACCCATATTTTACTTAATAACAGCTCCAAAGTGCAAGAGTAGTGAGGATGACAATTCAGATATGCCTAAGAGAAGCCATAAAGTGCTTCCTTTAAGTGAAAGGTGAAGGTTCTCAACTTAATAAAGAAAGAAAAAATATTGTATACTGAGGTTTCTAAGATCTAGTGTAACTTTTGTTACAGTATATTGTTATAATTGTTCTATTTTACTATTTGTTATTGTTGTTAATCTCTTACTGTGCCTAATTTATAAATTAAACTTTATCATAGACATGTATGTACAGGTATGCATTGCTTAACAATCGAGATACATTCTGAGAAATGCATCAGTAGGTAATTTCGTCATTGTGTGAACATCATGGAGTGTACTTACCCAAACCCAGCTGGTATAGCCTACTACACACCTAGGCTGTATGCTACTAATCTTATGGGACCACCGTCATATATGCAATCTGTTACTGACTGAAATTTCGTTATGCAGCACACAACTATATAGGAAAAAACAGAGTAT
This sequence comes from Diceros bicornis minor, assembly GCF_020826845.1. Lineage (NCBI taxonomy): Eukaryota > Metazoa > Chordata > Mammalia > Perissodactyla > Rhinocerotidae > Diceros > Diceros bicornis. The sequence goes on along the minus strand of NC_080763.1, from coordinate 29,774,053 downwards.
ATGTAGGATTTGGTACTACCCACAGTTTCAGGCATCCATTGGGGGTCTTGGAAGGTATCCCCTGTGGATCAACAGAGACTATTGTATGTTCTTCTCCTGTGTCTTCCCTTTCAGTGAACAGCACGATTACCACCCAGAAGTCCAAGTCAGAAATCAGGCATTATGTTAGCCCAGGGCCAGTCTTCCTCAGCAAAAAAAGAGGAGGATTGGCAGATGTTAGAACAGGGCTGATCTTCCTCATACAAATAAATAAATAAATAAATAAATAAATAAATAAATAAATAAATAAAAGACCAGTTGATTTTACCTGTTAAGAACAGTCAAGTCTTCTCTTCCACCAATTTTAAGTTTTTTTTTGAGGAAGATCAGCCCTGAGCTAACATCCGTGCTAATCCTCCTCTTTTTGCTGAAGAAGACTGGCTCTGAGCTAACATCTATTGCCAATCCTCCTCCTTTTTTTCCCCCAAAGCCCCAGTAAATAGTTGTATGTCATAGTTGCACATCCTGCTAGTTGCTGTATGTGGGACGCGGCCTCAGCATGGCCGGAGAAGCGGTGCGTCAGTGCGCGCCCAGGATCCGAACCCGGGCTTCCAGTAGCGGAGTGCGTGCACTTAACCGCTAAGCCACTGGGCCGGCCCCTTAAGTTTTAAGTTTAGTACAAAAGACAAAATTTACATATGACAAAAATTATGCATTTAGAGAAGTGGAGAGACTGAGACTGACTTAATGAACAAAAAGTTCACCTCTCTCATCTTGGAGCATAAATACCTATTGCTTGGAATAGCAGTTGAAGTTGCCCACAAGATTTAAATTATTCTACTTTTTGTTGCTCTCTCTCTTCTTCTCCTTCTTTTTCTTTGAATAAGCACATATATTTGAATATGTGTAAGTTAAATAAGTACATAAGCCTATTTCTGTACCTTCATGGCCCCTTCCTCAATCCAGGCCACCATCTTTTCTACTGGCTTATAATAGCTGCCTAAATGGACTCCTTACCTTCCTGATTTTGTCTCCTCATTTATTTTCTGTATTCTAGCCAGCATGATCTTTCTAAAATACAAATAGATTCATGTCAATCACTCTGCTCAAAGTCCTTCAGAATCTCTGCCTTGTTCCTTAGGCAAAATGTGAATATTTTTGCATGGCTTCCAAGTCTGTAAATGATCTGATAGTCTAATTTGCTAGCCTTAGTCCCAATCATCTCCCAATGCTTCAAGCATTCTCATGTGCCACCCATCCCCAAGACTAATCTATGCTTAGGCTCACTGAATCTTTTTCATGTCTTTGGGCAAGATATATTCCCACTCTGTGACTCTCTTATGTTCTGTTCCCTCTGCCTGCAATGATTCCGCTACTCTTGTGCTAGATACCGCTATCTTTCACACTGTGGAGTGCTTCCAGAGCAAGCCCTGTTTAGATTACATCAACAAGCTTTGTGCCCTCTGAAGTCCTGTAGGGCTTGGTCAACGAGGAGCAGCACTAGAAAATTAGAGAGAGAAGACTGATGACAGGGTCTTTATTCTTCTTCTTACTCTCCCTCTCTGCATGGTGATCACTACTGTGCACCTCGACTGAGGGGCTCTGGTTCCATAAGAAGGCCCCCTTCACAAAGTACTCCCTCCTCTTGCCCTTTCACACCTATGGGAATTCATGGAGCCCCACTCTTATTGGTCCTGCAAGACTATAATATTTCTGTGGTTTCCCTACACCACAACCACATTTTATAAATATCTTTTAATTAAACTATCTTAAGTCATCCTATTTTGTGGACACTTTCCACTTCCTTTTGGGCCCTGATTAACACAGCCACCCTGCCCTCCCCACCACTACTACTAGTCCATTGGCTGATCCTGTTCATCCTCTGGTTCTTGGTGTAAATGTCTCTTTCCCCTCGCAGTCGTCTCAACCTTGTGTCTGAGTTAGGTTTTCCTCTGTTTTCTCCCATAATATTACATACTTTTCTCTGTTGAATCACTTATAATTTTCTATTATTTCCCATTAATTTTTTCCTCTTCTTAAGTACAGTTAGCCTTATAAGAGTAGATATCATCCTGCATTGTTCAATTTTGAATACCCACACTTAGCACTCTCCATGGCACACAAAGAAGCATCATGGCACCAAGAGTCCCAACCACTAAGGTTCAAATATTAGCTCTAACATGTCCTTGTTGTGTGAACGTGGAGTATACTGTTCAATATGTCTAAGCCTCAATTTCATCATCTTTAATATAAGAACTGTCTACTTCATAATGAAATTGTCAGATACCACAAGCCAGTATTTTAAAAAATTCTTAATATACTCCCTGACAATTAAGAAATGCTTAATAATTATTTATTATTATTATTAAGACTATATAGTATTTCATAAATAATTGCTAATAAATTTAAAAAGAAAATGTTTATTTAATTTCATCATTATCTAAAAAGTAAGTCACTCTCAAAAAGGCATGAAAGCAACAAATTATTTGTTTTGCTATGATCTCCACACATTCAAGATAGTAGTTACATTTTTTAAGTCACCTGTAGTATCTATTTTGCAAAGAGACCAACTTTGTGATTTATTAAATAAGACAATCCAAAAAAATGTAAATGAATCCCCTTTACCCTTTTCATTTCCCATGACTTCAGAAGGATGTGAATTAGGTTCCACATTCATTCAGAGAGGAAATGGTATTTAAACAAAGCTAGATTTAAGCTCAATCTCTTTTCCATAAATTTCAGTAAATTGAGTAAAGATGTGTGTCTTGGAGTACTATATTCTTTAAAAGGAGCACTTTTTCTACAGGGAGAACCAGACCCTAAAGACTAAGAAGTCCAATTGGTTGGCCTCTGTCATCAGAAAAATTTAACCAAGTACAATGGAGTCTCCAAGGACCCTTAACAGGATAAATACCTTACAGAAATAACCTGGGAGTGCAGTAACCAATTTTCAGGCAATAGCTCATGGAAAAGAAATATTGGATAGAGATTCTGCAGGGGAAATGTAGGGAGGCTCAATGTAATTGCTCTCTTTCGAATTTTCCTAGTGTGTTGACCTCAGGGCAAAAATCTCCTAGACACCTTCTGCTCCCTCTCTTAATCCAGGAGGCTAGTTTATCTCAGTCCATTTGAGATGATTTTTCAAGTCCATTTCAAGAGAAAAGAGTCAAATGACTTCCCCGCAGCTCAGTTGGAGAATCACTGGCATAGAGAAAACATCGATACACAGTTTTCTGGGAGGTAAGGACAATCTTTGAAACGGCAAATGAACGAAGGGAAAAAAAAACAGCCAAATAATACCCACATAGCATTTCTACTAAAAGAAGTTTTACCTTTAGCCAAAGGGCTGGTCATGATTTAAGCTTCATTTATTATAGTAGTCTCTTCAAGAGAAATTAAAAAATATATATGCAGTAGAATTATTTTGCTCTATCTTCAATTTGCACAGCAAAAACCTATCCAGTCTTAGTAGAAAATGAACTTCAGTATCAATCACTATAACTACCAGCTGTAATCTAAATCCTACTCTAATTAATTAGTCTTAAAATATTAAATATGACCAAGTTTCTTTGGAATTGTTTCCTGTGGGTATAAAGCCTCAGATTTATCCACATCAAGTGCAGACAGAGACATTTGGAATCTTTGCTATTTTGGCAGAAATTGTCAAACGACAATAATCTTGAACAATATTGCAGCCATTTCTCATCCTCTAAGGGCAAAGTTACAGGCAAACTATGAAAAGTTTAAAATCATCTTTAAGTATTTCTTCCAACAGCTGAAAGGCCAGCAATAAGATCAGCCTTGGTGACAAAACAAAAACCAAAGCCTCATCCAACACTTGCTTCTCTCCTGTTTAACCCACAATATTAAATGTAAGATTGCTCCTAACTTGAGTAGTGCAATGTAACAGTCCTTCATTAGATCCTGGAAATACATCTGGGCTTTCCATCAAGGTGGGTCAGTTGCATCATAAAAGACAATGACAGATGCGTCAGTCAAGTGAAATTGCAAAGACGGCTTCTAATTCTTTCTTCCACCCAGAGTGCTCTTTTAGTATTAAGGTCACTGGGCAGTTCTGTATTGGATGAGAATGGCCAGATTTATTCCATCTCCTCACCTCTGCCCCCTACACCCCAAGAAAAGTTTTGGCTTTAAAATACGTGATGCTATCGTTGCCTGTCTTTTTTAGGTTTGCATTCTGTTGAAATTGGACTTAAAGCTCATCTAATTTATGAAAGTATTATGTTTTTGATGACAAGAAAGAAATGAATACATTTAAGATATTAGCAGAGGCTGGCTTGTTAATTTTAAACTTGTTTAAAGAAGTTTGTAGGGAAAATTCAAGCACATCACACACATAAGCATGCACACAGGCACACACATGTGCAGACACAAACAGCCCATGTGCTTATCAACTACTTCACGTCCGGTCTGTTCTTCCATAAAATGAGAGGCTAATTTTCCCTTCCTACTTCTCTGTCGCAGACTTTTGTTGTCAAAAGGAAGAATATCACACCTGGATGTGATTAATTGTTCTCTAAAGTACAGTTGTACTGGAAAAGTAACTTGAATAGCTTAACTCTCAACATATTTTATTAGGTTGACTCTTGGGGTTATACCAGGACAGTTTAATGACATGAGCTATTTGTGCTGTTCTTGGGGAAGAGATATTGATTTTTCCTTGAGTCTTAACTGATGACATTTGCAATGATTTTTGATGGTAGACTTTTTGTTTCTTGATACTCTTAACAATTTGTATTTGATTTTGAATAGTCTATTAGAAGTTATTTATTTTTTATAAATTGATTTCTTTCATGTTTTCATTATGATTGAATCCATCTCAAGTTTTGTAAATTAAGCAATAAAAATTTAAATTTATTTATAAAGAAAAACATAATGAACTCAATTATAAATTTCATATTAATTTTTTTCCATAGCTGTAGTGCATAGTTAACAACTTCTCTATTTGAGAAAGATAGCCTCTGCTTTGTTGACATTGTTCACATGAAAATGAGTATCGTACTTTCATAGCGAAGTAGACATTCTCTAAGTTACATATGGGCAGGATCAGGCAGAAAGGAAACTCAGACAAGAGAAAAATATTCACTTGAGAGTAACAGCCTTGGATTGGGACTAATACATCCCTCATAGGAACTGATGTAAGTTCACATATTTTTGTTTTCTTCAAGTCCACAGGATCTCTTAGAGTGTCTCAAATTCATGGAATTTAGGAACCTTATGACTACACTCTAAGTTATATATATTGAAGAAATATTTATAAACAAATGAGTTTTAGCTGAGGAAACAAGGTAAATTTTTGTTCAAGATTTTATAGCTAACTAGAAGCAGAGTCGACATTAGGTTTCTTACAGTAGAACTCTTTTTTTTAAATCACAAACAAGTATTGCTAAATTGTGTTTTTATATATTAATTTGTGTTATTTTCCTTACATGGACAAGGATAAAAGAAAAATGGTGTCTTCATACTCTCTAAAGCCCCTCAGAATCCAATTCTCTGTTTTATCGTATAGTAGGTATACTTAACCACTTACTAAGTGTGACTGATTGACTTAGTGGGTTAAGGCTCTGCACTCTACCAATGTATTAAAATAATTCTGTTCCTCTGTTAACATGTTTAAAGTAGCAACTAAGTAAGACTATTTTTCATGTCTACCAAAATACATATTTGAAAAACATTGTGGATTTTTGAGTATCAAGCTAGTATTATTCTTTGAGTAAGCACCTATACACAACAACAGCTGAAAGAACATCTTCTTTTTCAAAATTTTTCTGTACTAAAATCATCAAAATTAAAAATAAAATAATTACCTGGCACATTACATTTGAGAGAATTAGAAAAGCTGAATATCATCAGCTTCTGTGGAGTTAGATGTATTTCAATTGTGCATCAAATTATAATTTCCTTTGATTGCATTGAGTGTCCTATAAACTTTCTTTCTGCAAAGCACTTGCAGATTATAGGTGAAAGATGCAGAATTAAGAGTGGTGACTCACTTGAGCAGAAGCTTGATCTAATTTATGACATACCTTACCACTAATTGCAGTACAAACAGGAATCATATTAAATTTGGGAATTCTGACCTAGCCCCATAAAGTGAATTTGTACAGTTTTTACCATAATTTTTTGTACATTTGGCTCTAAGTTGTTAACTGAATTACACAAATAGGAATACAACCTTTCAGCTAAGACACAGAACTCCACTTCTTGGTGTTCCTTAAGTTTACACTGCTGCCTTTTCCAGAGTAGCCAGTAGAATCAAGAAGGTCAAGATACTACTTCAAAATGAATTACTCACTGTGGTTTTGATTTGCATTCCCCTAATAATTAGTGTAGTCTACACAGAAGTCAAAATATAATGATGTACACCTGAAATTTATATAATGTTATAAACCAATGTTACCTAAATAAAATAAACTACTATTTTTGTAATAAATGTTCAGTTTACATAAAATATTTTGTATAAATATTCTCAAAATAAATGCCAAATCACTCGATAAATAATTTATCCTCCCCCAAGTGGCAAATCTGCAAGGGATAGAAAACATTTCACAAATGTTTACAAAGTTGCACATGTTTATCTACTGAAAAAGGACAACAGGAATTTAGTTGTTATACTCTCATTTTTCCTCTCCCCCCTAAATATGGGTATTATACATTTACAGGTATTATATATATTATATATGTGTGTGTGAATTTATACATTATGTCTCTGACTTCCTTGGTTAATATGTTCAAATTCTATATGACTTTCATCCGAACTTTGCAATGATATTTAGCAGAGACCCATAGCATCCATCTCACAGCATCTCTTTATATGAAAGCTTCAGGTCAAAGAATAAATGAGTGACCTGGGATTTTAACAACCATAACTTTACTCCTATTTTCTTGCTGAATATTAGCCAATTCTACTCTTTCCATTTTATATGTCCTCAAGAAAGACTCACATGGACCAGACATAACAAAAGCATTAGATTTTATAGTCTTTTCCTACTTCTCAGCTTAAGCCACCATGCTGAATTCCCCACCTGCCTTTTTGCTTGTTTGTTAGGTAACTTTTAGAAAGTGTATTCTAAAGTTCATATATCCTCCTACTGTCACTGTCAGCATATTCTATTTCATCTGGACTTACTTTTGTTATTGGATCGTTACCAGTTCACAACCTTAAACTGTTAAACATTAAATTTATCTTGTACCTTTCTCACAACCTAAATTTTACACTCTTATTCAAACAGAATAACTGATCCACCCCATGGTAACATTCTAAATTATCATATCTGCTTTTTGTTTCTAGAATGTTCATAGAATGTTGAAGTAGAGAAATACTCACAATTAAAAGGAAGAGAATATTTTAAAGAAAAATCATTTAATAGACAATGCTTCAAAAAACACTATTTTTATGAAAGCATAAAGTGTTGAATATAATTAGGAAAAAACAGTAGCCTGAAGGGAAAACAAAAGATAATAAGTGGATCAAAGGAATAACCATGTAGCTTTTAGAGAAAGAAAGGGAAATAATCAAAGATACCCCAAATTGCAAGCATCATTTTTGTTCTAAAGGGCTGTAGCCTGGGAGATGTGTAATTAGAGTAATATAGCTTCATAAGAGGGCCTTAGCCAACCCGTTACACTCTGGCATGAAGCATCTTGGATTAAGCAAAGTTTACACAGCCTTGTAGGTGGGAAAACTGGGCTGAGACCAATCTATGAGAATCCTTTAAGTTTCCTTCATAGAAATGCTCTCAGTTGAGAATTAATTTTGCCTTGCATTTCCATTTCTAGTTTCTAAGATTAATTTGCATTTCTAGAGCCATATTCTGGACTATAGCGGCAGAATTAAAATCGCTAGAGATGACACGTCTTAGAAAGACAAAGTAAACAATAAAATGACTTCAGGATATACTTAGATTATTTTATTTTTTAGAAAAATAAGATTGGAAGAAAGGTATTGAAGTTTGCACAGGTCCTGTAATAGAAGACCTTAATCTTGGGAACAATGAATAAAGTTTGAAAATATTCCCATAAATTTTATAGACAATTGAAATAGATGATAGACATAACCTTAGAAGAATTATGATTGAAAACAAGGTTTTGTTGTTACTGTTGTGCTCCATTTTTATTACTTCACCTCAGAAAGTGAGTTTCATTCTTTCCACGCTTTGCATACGGCAATAAGACAGAACATTTTCAATTTGTGTCTACTAATAAAGCAAAGAACAATATCTGTGGTGGAGAAGCCTGTTCGCCAAGGTTATATTCAACTATTGACCTCCATAAAGCCACAGAAGGATCAATCAATGTCAAAAAATGTGAGATAAATACATGGACTTTTGGAATCAGACCAAGTCAGTCTATTTGTCAAGCCATAATCACCAAACAGTAATTGACCTTTAAACATGTGTAACTTTGATTTGAACTATTGACACAGGGTAAGGGCTTTGAATATCAATGTCAATCTTATTTTCTCAGAAACTCTGTGTTTCTCACATTAAAAATTTAATAAAAAACCTAGTATGACTTCATAGTGTCTCTATCAGCAGTCTTCCATTGTTGTGTGTCTTCATTTTATGTCTAAAAAGACCCTGCTAATAAATAATAATCATGAAATGTCATTCTACAAAGAAGGTCAGCTTTTCAGTGGAAATAATTTCACCTACTGGTTTAGAGGTGGTTCATTTACAGCATCATCATCATGAAATGACTTAATGTATTACACATTACTAATATGTTAACACAAGACAATATATTTGAGAGTGATTTTTCTTCAAAATATGTGTTGAATTTTGTGTACTTTGTTTAGGAAAGTAGATGGAGGACAATCTGTGGGGAAAAAAATCCTTTATAATTAAGGTAGATGAAAACAATTTAGCTGCTACAATTTTGACATGAACTGAAAGGTGCAAAATAAATTGCTTGAAAATGAACACAACTGCAGTCAGATTCTTTGACTGAAGAGACTAGAGGTGAAGAGTGAAAAGGTAAGAGAATTAGCCAAACATTTTGGATGGCTAAAGAGAAAATAAAATCAAAGAAGCACAACTTATTTAATGAAAGAGTGTAGGTTTTATCATTCATTATCACCTTTTCAACCCATAGTCTGAATGAAATATTTTGGTGGCCTTCATTGCATGTTTCAGGTGGATATTGCCATAGTGAACACTCAGTACTTTTGCTGTGGTCATATTTTGAGCAATAAAAGAAGATACACAATAAAGTAGAAAAGAAAAAAGTAATAAATACTGTGTTTTTAACTTAAACACTTTCTAGAATCTCAATTTAATAAAAATCAAATGGCAAAGACACAATGGAAAGGAAGTGACTGACCACTGGATGTATTGGTTTAGGAAAGAATTGATTAGGGAAAGTTTGATTTGATTAACTAATTGTTAATGATCTGCCACATATCTCTTCTGCTAAAATAAAATATGGGAACATATCAACATTGACCTAACAGGTACTCATCAAATATCCTTTTATGGTGCTTATGGATATCTCTTAATCTTATTGTATCAATATGCATTGCTACCAACAAACCACTGTAAAATTTGTACCTTAACACAATTAACATTTGTTTTTGCTCACGTGTCTTTGGATAAGCAGGCCGGGTCTGCTGATTTGAGCCAGGCTTGGCTGTTCTTAGATGGACTCCTTCATAAGCCTGAGGGTCAGCTTGGCTGGTGCCTGCTGGAGAAGGATGGCCTTACTAACGTATCTGGGAATTGATTGTCAATGAAAATAATGGGATGAATAGGCAATATGTTTCTCATTGTATAGCAGGCTAGCCCCAATTTGTTCAGGCTCAATTCCAGAAGGGAAAAAGAGTGGAAACATGTAACCACTTAAGACACAGGCTTGGAATTGCCAAAATACCATTTCTGCTTCGTGCTATTGGCCAAAGGTGAAGAATTAGTGCCGAATTTTTATATAGGCAACATGAATTTGTGAATGAATCTTTAGTGAATATAAGGAAATGTTCATATTCTTATTGATGAAGTAAGCTTGTCTGCTCCTACTCAAGGATGGGTTATGTAACCATAATTATTTTTCTTGTATGGATTTGGCCAGAGTCCTAGAACAAGATTGGATTTTGGGAGATTGGCAGATGAAGCTATTTGAACCAGTGCACTGCTGGAATTATTGCTTCTAGACAAGAGCTTCACAGAAATTCTGACCAAATATAAAATGGTCCTCTGATACTTTCATAAAAAGAGCTAGCATTATTTGAAATATTCTTGCAATTTCTACTTAGAAGATTTTATCTTTTGCCAAATGTGCCCCAGCTGCTCCATTGGGATGCTGAGCCTAACCTTCTTGTTCAGATACTTAATTAATTTAAAATTTTTTACACAATTAGTATATGGGAATCTTAGCCATTCAAATTTTTGTCAAGATAATTAATTATATAGAAAAATGCCTGGAAATATCTACATAACATTGCCCTGCCAAAATATAATTAAACTTATATCATTTCCATGAGGAGTGTAGTAGATTGAATAGTGCTCTCCCCAAATGCATGTCTACCTGGAACCTCAGAATGTGACCTGATTTGGAAATATGGTCTTCATAGATGTAATTGTTTAGATGAGGTCATACTGGATTAAGGTGGGTCTTAAATTCTAAACTGGTCCTAGAGCATTCAGAGGAAGCATGGGCCAGCTAATACCTACCTTGACTTCAGACTTCTAGCTTCTAGAAGTTTCTTCTCTCCCGCCATCACCAAGCTCAGGCAATCACTGATCTATATTCTGTCCTTAATGTCTTGCCTATTTCATAATGTCATGTAAAGGGAATCATAGAGTATGTAAGACTCTAGTTTTTCACTTAGTATACTGCCTTTGAGATTCATCCATGTTATTGCATGTATCAGTAAGTCATCCCTTTTTATTACTGAGTAGTATTTCATTGTATGGATATACAACAGTTTGTTTATCCATTCACAGGTTGAAGAATATTTGGTTTATTCCCAGCCTGAGGAGATTATGAATAGAGCAACTATAAGTGCTTGTATACAAGTTTGTGTGAACATAAATTTAATTTCACTTGAGTAAATATCGAGAATTAGGATTTCTGGGCCATATGTTAAATATTTGCTAAACTTTCTAAGAAAGCATCAAATGGTTTGCCATATTTTCTGTACTGTTTTACATTCTTGCCTGCAATATATAAGAGTTCCAGTTCCTCCACTTTCTCATCACCACTTAGTACTGTCAGTTTTTTCCCTTATTTTTCTCTTTTTAATTTTTTTAATGATAGGTGATAAGAGGATCTAACTTTGGTGTTAATTTGCATTTGCCTAAAGACTACTGATGTTGAGCATCTTATTGTGTTTATTTGCCATCCACATACCTTTTTCAGAAAAGTGTCTATTCAAATGTTTAGATCATTTGTTTAATGTTTTTAGAATTTTAAAAAATTTATTCTGGATGCAAACCCTTTATCAGACAGGTACTTTATGAATATTTTCTTCTAGTCTGTAGCCTGTCTTTTCATTCTCTTAGAAGTATCTTTTTTTTATAAACAGATTTACTGAAGTATAACTGTCATACAATAAACTCCACATATTTAAATTATACAATTTGATAAGTTTTGACATATGTATACATCTGTGAAACCGTAAGTACTATCAAGATAATGAACTATCCATCACTTGCAAAAGTTTCCTTATGCTCTGATGTTATCTATCACTCCTGGACCCTCCCCACTACACTCTACCTTTGTCCTCAGACAACCATTGTAAATTCAAACTTCCCAGCTACATAACCATATGAAACAAAAGTTTACTAGTAGTCAGCTCTAAACCTAATCTTTCTTAATTCTGAGGAATGCTTATACCTCAATTTTAGAAAATATGCCTACATATGTTAGATTGAGTCAGATTTAGACATGTATAATTTCTGGCACACACTCTAGTAGAAGTCATTTAAGCATAGTGATTGTAGCATGGGCTTTGGAGTCAGAAAGGATTGAATTTGTGTTATTTCCTTCAAGTTGGAGATATAGGACATCAAGCAAGATACTTAACCTTCCCAAGCCCTTGTTTTTGTATCTGTCAATTGGAGATAATATCTGCTTGATAGAGGTGTTATAAAAATTACATCATCTGACAACCTGATTAAAAAATGGACCAAATACTTTGACACCTCATCAAAGAATATATGCAGCTGGAAGATAAGCATATGGATCGATGCTCCACATCAGGTTATCATGGAAATTCAAATTAAAGCAACAGTGAGACACCACTACACACCTGTTAGAATGTGTGTAGTGCAGCCAATGTCTGGAATACTGGCGACACCAAATGCTGGTGAGGATATGGACCAACAGGAACTCGCATTCATTACTGGTGGGAATGCAAGTTACAGCTACTTTGGAACAGTTTGGCAGTTTCTTACAAAACTAAACACGCTCTTACCATACAACTCAGTAATTGAACTCTTTGGTATTTACATATAGGAGGTGAAAACTTATATCCACACAAAGACCTATATATGGAAGTTTATAGCAGCTTTATTCATAATTGTCAAAACTTGGAAGCGACCACGATGTCCTTCAATAGGTGACTGGATCAATAAACTGTGGTACATCCAGACAATGGAATATTATTCAATGCTAAAAAGAAATGAGCTATCAACCCATGAAAAGACATGGAGGAAACCTAAATGCATATTACTAAGTGAAAAAAGCCAATCTGAAAAGGATACATACTGTGTGATTCCAACTATATGACATTCTAGAAAAGGTAAAACTATGGAGACAGTAAACAGACCAGTGGTTGCAGAGGTTGGCAAGGAAGAAGGGATGAATACATGAGCACAGAGGATTTTTAGGACAGTGAAAATACTCTGTACGATATTAAAATGATGGATATATGTCATTTTACATTTGTCCAAACCTATAGATTGTACACCACCAAGAGTGAATCCTAAGGTAGACTATGGACTTTGGGTGATTATGATGTGTCAATGTAGGTTCGTCAATTATAACAAATACACTACTCTCCTGGGGGATGCTGATAATGGAGGAGGCTATGCGTGTATAGGGGCAAGGGGTAGGATATATTGGAAATCTCTGTACCTTCTCTTCAATTTTTCCATGAATCTAAAACTTAGAAAAAATAAAGTCTTAATAAAAAATATCCATCATCTGCTTTATGTACTGCATCTCAGAATTATGCAAGGCAAGGTTGAACTTTAACAAGCATTTGCTGCGGCCCTGCTTTATAGAAGGTACCTACCATCCACTAAAGGCACATTAGTTCTGACATGAATACAGCATAATCTTTGCCTTCAAAAATCTAACAATTGGTCGAGGGATTTTGGAATTAGAAATACCTCTTGAGCTGTTGTAAAGTTTTTATAACCACTGTGATGACAGAAGCAAACATTCAAGAAGGCTTAATGAGAGAATGTGTAATGGATAGAGGTGTTAATTCAATTTATTTAAGAAAAGTCCAATCTCCTCTTTTTGTGATCCAAAACATATAAAATTCCCAAACTTGGAACTTCTATAGCATTTGACTTCAAATTCTGGACACTATTAATTCATTTCTCTGCATTTAATGATAAACTCACTCACTCCTTTCCTCTCCTCCTTTCTCCTTGTAACAAATAGTTCATGATGCAAGCTAAAGACAAATTTCATTATCTGAACCTATCCAGGTACCCAAAACTATGCATAGTGGAATGATGAAACTGAAGACCCTAGTTTGGCAAACACCTGATTTTTGATCTGAAGTTAACTATGGAGAACAATTAAGAAATTCCAGATTATCTGGTCAAATGGGATTAGTGGATAGATGCCTAGGGAATGCTCAAAGATTTGTAAAGCGTTTTTGAAAAAAAATATGTCTTTTTATCTCAAATTTTATTTCATTTACTCTCCAACTCTACTCTACCCTGCTGAGTTATATTCAGCACACTTCTTGACATAGTCTCCTGGGGGGAGTCTATTGTGCCAATAGTGAACAAGCATTTCACGAAAGAAGAGAAACAGAATCTTTGGAATCGTTTTCCTCATGGGATTATAAATGTATTTTTATTTATTTATTTATTTATTTATTTTGCTGAGTGTAGAACACAATACCTAAAACTTCCTCATTCTCTTTTATCATTTTTTATCTCTTGGGGTATATTCTTTAAATTATATCTAAATACACACATCTAAGGAATATAAGTACTAAATGAGGAACATTGTTTCAGCCTATATGCCACCTTGAAATTCTACATTTAGTGCTAAACTTTGGGACAACTGTACTGAATAGTTTGTGAAATGCACTTCTTGAGGCTTCTTAGGGACAGACATCTTCTTTATTTGTTTAAAGCAAAATTAACATAAACTGTCTACTGATAAATACATTTCAGATGGTAGGCCATAAAATCAAGAGCAACAAAGATGGATAAAGATTATCTTTTGTCAACATAATATATTGTAAGGCATGCGAACATGCTACTTAGCCTTAGTTTCTTCATCTGTAAAATAGAGCTGACAGCTAGTAAATGAGAATAAATGAGATGATGAACATATAGCATCCAAACATAACATGCAATAAACGTAAGTTTTTTTTATTGTTTTGTATAATTTCAGATGATTAGAGAAGAATAAAGTTTTCAGAAAAAAGTGAGAAAACATTTAAAATATTGCACAATATTACGAATATTTTATTTCAACAGTTGTAAAATATGAATAGGATATATGCCAGTTACATATGAAAATGCAACTGAATATAATTCAAAATAACTAGTCAATTTGAATCTCTTTATAAAGAAATTAATTACACACCCCCCACGTTTATTCTGTCAACAATCATTACTTAGGTAGTTTTATAAATTTGGGCTTTAAGGGCGGTGATGCTATACTTTACATAAATACATTCATTAATTCATTTATTTGTGATATATAAAGAGGAATAAAATAGAATAATATTGCAATAATTATCATAGTTCAAGGGTTAGGTTGGGGGACTTTAAAGTATGCCTTTACTATCAAAACTCTACTTTTAATAATGAAGATAGCCAATCTTAAGGCATATATGGTTAAAAAAAGGAAGAAATGAGGTAAAATTAAATAAGGAAATGGAAATTGTTTCTAGATCCCTAATTTTTAATAGATGTTCCCATTCAAAATATCTGAACATCTCCTATGGGAAATGATAGACGTGTCATAAAAGTGACTTTCAAAGTGTTTCCATGGTTTTCATCTCTAGAATAACTATTGTTTTGACAACTAAGTCTTTTTTAAGATAACACCCACTCTAAATAATTGTCATGAATTCTCTTTACCCTAATGAAAATTCCTTCAAAACAACTAGTTTATTTTAAGGTTTATGAAATGCCTCTATTTCTTCTTTTGTATACCCGAGAAGCTCTTTGTCTCCAGATTCCATTTCTTAAGAATAATCTAAATTTGTAATGAAGAGACATAAAAATCATGGAAAACTTTGCCTTTATGGAGTTTGCTTAGAAAGTGTTTTTTCCAGCTGTGCTGTCTCTCTTTCTAGTCGCACAATGGTATTCCATTTCTTCCATTCTTCACTGGGTACTTTTGTTTCATCTTTTTATCTTAGCTTAATAGTACTTTGTATATATGTGTTTTTTTAAATACTACTTTTAACAGCTATATCTCCATATATCAATTAAGTAGTTCAGAGACTATTTCTCAGTGTTTTCTGGATTGTTTTACAAAATATTCTTTTAACAGTCTTCAGAAGATAAAAGCTGTTTAGTAGTCAATTGGGTATATTAAACAATCTCTTTTTAGTAAGCAATATAATGCTATAGAGGAGGATAGGTATTGCAATTTATTTTTACATAAGAGCTTCCTACAAAACATTTACCTATGTCTGGGATTCTGTGATAAGGTGCCTGTCTAGTTTCTTAATGGGAGACCAGAGCTGGTGAATATATTACATTCTCTTCCCTCCTCTACTTGAACTGTCCTGGAAAGCGATTTTTTTTTTACATCCCTTCAGAAGATGCCCTGCAAAATAAAGCAATCATTTGTTCTTGATCATAAGCACTGGCCAGCATTCTTTTATTGGTTATTCTTTCTTCCTTACCTTATTCTCCTTCTTATGGGCTGAATGCGTACCCCCCAAATTCATACGTTGAAGCTCTAATTCTCAGTACTTCAGAATGTGACTGTCTTTGGAGATAGGGCCCTTAAACAGGTGATTAAGTTAAAATAAGGCCCTTAGGGTGGGCCCTAATTCAATCTGACTGACATCTTTATAAGAAGAGAAAATTTGGCTACACAAAGGGACACAGCAGTGCACGTACACAGAAGAAAGACTATCTGAGAACACAGTGAGAAAGCAGCCATCTGCAAACCAAAGAGGGAAGCCTCAGAAGAAATCAAATCTGCCAGCACCTTGATCTTGGACTTTCAGCCTCCAGAATTTTCTTTTGAATAAGCCACCCACGGGCCGGCCCGGTGGCATAGCAGTTCCTGCACGCTTTCCGCTTTGGTGGCCCAGGGTTTGCTGCTTCAGATCCTGGGCGGGGACCTACTCACTGCTCATCAAGCCATGCTGAGGCAGTGTCCCACATAGAAGAACTAGAAGGACCTACAATTAGGATATACTAATAGGTACTGGGGGCTTTGGGGAGAAAAAAGAAGAAAAAAAGAGAAAGACTGGCAAAAGATGTGAGCTCAGGGCCAATCCTCCTTAAAATAAATAAATAAATAAGTAAAATAAGCCACCCATCTGTGGTATTTTGTTATGGCAACCCTAGCAAACTAATCCACCCTTTATCCCTCAGCCCTGCTTACTGAGATTGCACTCCTCAACAAAATAAAGAATAGTAGCACATGAGACATTTTTTCAGACTCTGCTTTCTAGAAAAACTCATCTAACACTCCTGGTAAGGGTAAAACCTGTGTTACAACATGTAATGGCAAAAGAGAAATCTCTCGTTAAACAATAGTTTCCATGCATGTACATCACTAGAGACAACTGGCAATTTTGATGAATTGTTATATATATTTAAATAATGTCTCTAATTCTATTGTCATTTAGAGTAGAGAAAGTGCACAGAGCTAGTAGAGATTAGCAGCCTCACATTTTCTAAATATTTTTACATATGCTTCTAAATTCCTATAATGGAGAAATAAAAAACCCAAAAAACCTATGAAGAGTTCTGCATTATGTCAGCATCTGAATAAAGTGTGATAACTTACTTTAGAATTGGTATAACTAATGATATTAACAAGTAATAATGGTACTAGTTAAAGTAAACAGTGTAGGCACCACCAGCCCTTTAAATAAGCGAAGCAATCTCTGAGTAATGCACCAGCCATCTATATTTTCCTGCGGTCTACTTCCAGTATGAGAGAGGTGTGGAGGAAAATGGATACATTCTATAGCTTCACTATTAGATCCTTAGGTTTCACTGCCAACCCCTTGTCTTTTCAATTCCAAGGCAGTCCAATCCTGCACTTGAATGATTTGGGAGGAAAAAGAATCTCTTTTTTCTTTGAGAGAGGCACAAAGACAGAGAGAGACAGAGAGAGAGGGAGACACTGGCTATACCAATCTATCAATCCCTGAGAATAGCATTAACTGAAGGCCAAGAGAAGAATGGAACAAGGAGAACCCTGTAAGCATTTAGGAATAGGAGACATTCAACCAATGGGACATACCTGTTTCTCTAATTTCTATCAGCTATGACCCATTAAAATATACTTTGACTAGCACAGAAAAGATGAGGAATTTCCTTGACAAAACATGTATAAATATATATAATATGTTTATTTATATAATATTAGGAGATGCAGCCTTTAAAGAGGTGATTAAGTTAAAATAAATATTTATATAACATATATATGTATATATAGTGGGAAAAAACAAGGTAAAGAAGATCTGATGTCCCCAGTGCAACTGATCCCTTGGTCTAGATTACTTTACAGTTTATCTCACGCCAACAAGCTCCATCCATGTGCACACAGTTTCCAGCCAGAATTTAGTGCCTCACTATTACATGTGAGCAGACATCTGAGGATTCACAAAACTGCCACCATATGAAAAGCAGATACAAAGACAAGCAAACAGGAAAATAAAGTAGAAGAAACAGAGAGAGAGGGGGAATTCCCTGGCTACAATGTAGAATTCTCTATGCAGGAAAGCTATCAATTAATTGTGAAGGTGGCCAAAAGACATATTCATACTTGTAAGTGCACCCCTGCTCAGGAATCTGCTTGAGAATGTGCTCCACCCAAAGAGGAAAACAAACTACACAGTGACAGGCACAAGGACCAACCAACAGAGAATCCAGGTGAAGAGTAGGAACTCCTTGACATGATGTCAAAGAGAGAGTCTAGGATGTGAACTGTGAGTTGGTCATAAAAAGGAACCATCCATCCCCCAGAAGGTCAGAAGGATCTCAGAAAGAGACCTAGAAAAGGATAAAATGAAGAGATTATTTGAGGTGTTTGATTCTACTGAAAGACTGAAAGGATTCTAAGAAAATTGTGAAGTAGTTTAGTCATAACTTAGTGGTAAAAAAATCTAAGCAAAATAAAAATTTGAGAGAAACACAAGTAATTAAACTGTATGTATGGCTTAGTTATACATGCCATTCACTTAGCCATGGTAATATAAACACTGAATATTGATATAAACCTAAATTATTATATGTAGTATATATTCATATATATGAAATATCAGGTATAGGAATGTTTGTATTATGGTGGAAGGGTAAAAAAAAGCTAAATCCTCATCTGATGCAGTAGTTAGTTAGTTGATAATTTCTAGAGTTGAAAAAATTTAAGAAGCATCATCATAAACAATTTATTTAGATATATGATGTTAAAGATGGAAGGATGAGGGAAGTAGTAAAGGGGACTGCTGGTTTTTTTTTAATAAGTCTGTAGGACTGGTAGATCTTTTTTTTTGTGTGTGAGGAAAATCAGCCCTGAGCTAACATCCATGCCTATCCTCCTCCTTTTTGCTGAGGAAGACTGGCCCTGGGCCAACATCTGTGCCCATCTTCCTCCACTCTACATGGGACGCCCCCACAGCATGGCCCGACAAGGGTGCATTGGTGCGCACCCAGGATCTGAACCCGAGCCACCAGCAGCGGAACATGCACACCCAACCGCTACACCAAGGAGCCATCCCCAGAACTGGTAGATCTTTTAAACTGTGTCCCCACTATCAATCATTGCTCTTGCATCAGAAATACTGCCAACCCTTGAAATTTGTTCCCTATCCCATCTTATGTTAAATTTTGTTCCTTCTAATACTATACTTCATTAGAGGACAGGTTTCTACAATGCCCTGACAGGTAACGCCTTCATTCAACAATGCCTTCATCTTGTGAAACTTCTCATCTACTTTAAGAGTTATTTAGAAGTTTGAATTTACAAAAACTTCTGGCCCTAGACTGAACCACAAATCCTTTCTCATACCTTCTGTGTTTTTGTAATATTTAGCCACTTAGCAAAAGAATGAAGGAATCAGTGATCAGTGAAGAGAGGCAAGTAGCTTATATCCTTTGATAGTCTCAGCTATTCCATTTGTTCTAGAAATATTTCACATCCAACCGAAAAAATCCAAACCAATGCTAAGAGGTTAGTAGACTTAAAAAAAAAAAATGATCCATAAGTGTTAAAGGAACAGAAAACGAAGTAATGAGGTCATGAAATGTGTAAGATAATTTATTCATGAACAATCCAGACCTTCCAGAGAAAAGCCCATATATCTCCTATAAAGAATAGAGACTTAGAAATTAACAATGAAGTAGCTAAGAAATTCTGGCTGTAATAGTTAATAGCTATAAGACTTGAATCAAAATATCTTGTTGAATGAGCTCCTTGAACCTCAATTTTTCTGTAAGGTAAGAAAAACAATAGCTACCTTAGAGGGTTATTGTGAGGATTAAAGTAAATAGAGAGATGTAAAATCTCTAAAATAATGGCTGGAACATTGAGGGTGCTGAAATATCTCAGTTTCATAAAGCTCCAGGGAATAGTCTTGTACATTTCATTTCATAGAAGTATGAAGTTCTGACATATTGGTGCCCTCTTTTCTCCCTTGAAGTTCTCTGTGTTAAATGGAGTAATTAAGAGTATCTTTAATTACTAGAAGGTTCCAAACCTGAAAAGAAGAAATGGATCCTATTAGTGGATCCTAACTCACTGCGGAGGTTTGTAAAGATGTACCTGACATGGCCGATTCAAAAGAGAATGCCTTTTTAGACACTATACTCAGAAGGTCACAAAACCCTGCCTAAACTTATCAAATTTACCACCAACCACCCCCTGTTGAGCTTTGTGTTGACTTTTCCCAGAACCCAAAAGTTGTCCTTAGAAATTATGACGTCTTAGCTGGGAAACTAAAGTAAAGTACTTCTTTTATTGGATTATTGGTATTTAGGAAGAGATCTCGAGAGATGGATGCATAGATAGCTCAAAATAAGAGAGAATTTATCCTGGAATATGGCCTAGATAAGATTTCCATTTAAGTGCACCAGGCCATTTATTTTGAGAGTAGCTTCAGCACATTGAGGCATCAAAAAAGTGACACAAAAAATAAAAACAATAACAACAAAAATCATTGAAAGGTATTGCAATTCTTTACTGAATACTTAAAGGAATTACAACAGTTGGATTAAATCACTAAAAAAAAAGAAGACTTTTTAAAATTTCTCTTTGCATACCTTTTTTTCTCTTTCCGAAATTCTACACCTTAAGGAAGTTGACCTACATGATGCTTGTTTTTTTTTTTTAAAGTCACTCCCCCAAAATCCTCAATCAGAGCCACCTAACTTACATGGTCCCTTGAAAAAAATTGTGTTTAAGTAGTCATTTCTGACCTCTAATTTCTTACTCAAAATGGTAAATTTCTTGAGGACAGGAATAGTATCCTGGTTTTAAAATCGCCAGTTTCTATCTCATAAATTAGGTAATGAAAAAATTATCTGTTAAATGAATGGTAATCTAAATTTCTGATTTGCATGGGACTTATGTTCCAGGAGTTGAGAAAACTTGGAAATGAGTAGGTCATATCAGATTCACATCATTTACTTTTTCTGATAACTTAGTAGAAAGTATAAACATTGGCAAATTAGATTTTATAATTATTTGAATGTTCTAGATGGGAAACATAGCATTGGTGGTCCACTTTTATGTGAGAAGTTTGTTTTATTCAGCCAAACATAAAGCAATGGAACACGTATAAAGCTGTGATGAGGGAAGAAGCCTTCCCCTTAGTAACCAGTTCCATCAAAGGGATACCAGTTATCAGTGACAAGCCATCTTGCCATGAGACCTCCTCACAGTTGCATAACATTTTAAGAAATTCTGTTATCAATGCAGATAAGATGGAGAACTATTGCTATTTGGATGGATTTATAACTGAATAAATGGTTTTATCCAAAGAATATGGATTATAGATCAAATCATATGTGATTCTATTTAAAAATACTATACTCTCTTGAAAAATGTTTTCATCAAATATTTAGAGAAGGGTACTGCTAAAATACTGATCAAATTTTTGCATGATATAAAACTGGAAGGACTTATTAGACTCCAACAAGACTTTGACAGAGTAAAATAATAGATTGAATTTAAAAGATAAATATTGCTAAACATAATATTTGTATTTAGCCTGTTCCTGATTCATCCTTTACTTCCATCCACCCGTGCTGCCCTAGACATTCCACAATCAAACTTCCCAATTTAAAATGGAAGAAAGTTTAAACCTGTACTGTTTGGTCCTAAAGGCATGGCTAGGATCAAGACAGCCATTTACTGAAGAAGGATTTTACTTCAACATAGAAAGAGTTACACTTTTGCAGAGAACTCTGGAAGTGTTCAATCCTCAGCTGAAACTATAGAGGACTTGCAAGCAATGAAACAGTGGTTTAGTTTAGGTGACCTCCAGAGTTTTATTCTATCTTAAGAATCTGTTGTTCTACATATTTATTTCCTACTTCCAATGCTCTGAAATAGAGAGATTTTTTAAGCATGAATCAATAAATTGCTGTTTGGGATAGTTTCAGGTTTATGTGCTTATGATTTAGAACTTCTTACTCTTGGCAGAAGGTTAGAATAGAGAACATTTTGAATTAATATTCTAGACCAAAAATGATTGCAAATAAAAATAATCTCAAACTCATGTAAAGACTTTAGGTTAAATTATTCTTAGAATTATATAGTGGAAGAAGGAATATGTGTGCTTATAATTCATCTGTATTTCTACACATATATATGATGATTTGTAAACCATCTATAAACTGAGCTACAAAATATATATCAAGGGAAATCTGCAAGTCTACATTTTATGGTAGGTTTCAGAAAGCTGTAAAAACCTCAAGTGGCTCCAGAGAACAACATTTGACTATATTTTGTTTACAATACTGTATTAAAAAGTCAGCCACGAGCAAGACAGCCTAGGCTGATATCAAGCAAATATTACCATTTGTACTCAACAATTGACATCTTTCTGTGGTTGTTCAAACATGTTTGATCTTATAAATGTTTCTGCTTGCCATTGCATGTGAAGTCAAACAGGTACAAGGCTCAGCAAGGAACAGCTCTTCTTTCAATAACACACTGATTCATTATTTGTTTCTGAAAAGAGCAACTCATTCTAACAGGAACCGGAATGAATTAATATACACAAGAAATGTGACTTTTCCCGTTAGCATCAAATGAAAAGAGAACAAGGGTATTATCAGGCCATTTGAAAGACATACAGAACATAAAATGTGTTAGAGAGAGGGAGCAGGTTTGTCGGGGTAACTAGTATACTAAAAAACTGAATTACATCTTATCCTAGAAGACATGAATGTTTTAGAAGAGTTAAATGGAGTGCGTAATGGATGGCTGTCACTTGTGGATATGGATGGTGCTTAGATTACAGAAGTATAGCCTACTGAAGAGGACTTGAGAACACTGCCTCATGATGGGTAGACTTTAGCCTGCGGTTATCTGTTAACCCCATGAGGGAAGTAGACATTGTCCCTGTGTAAGTATGCTTAGTCTGCCTGAGCCCAAAATGAACCTCATATAGACTGTTTTCTATGTCCTTAAGACCGAAAAGTACGCATCGGCATGGGAGTGAGGTGGAATCTTCCAGACCTTAAGCTGAGTTATGCAACCTGCTCAAGAGAATACTTTCTCTTCCACTTCCTCCTGGATTGCTGCCACTCAGGAAACTTCAAATTAAAGGCCTGAGTCCTAATATGTGGACAATAAATGGTAACAATCAGTTAAAGAAGCTCAACAGCAAGAGAAACAAAGATTAGTCAGACACGACAGAAAGTACACTGGATTAACAAGAAATTTAAGAAGAGAAAGAAATTAAAATTGAATTAAAGATAACAAGAATGTTTAGCAGTTAACTTGTCATTTTTAAACACTGCCAGTAAGAAGGAAAATTGGTAAGACTGTTTACAGTATGCTCTGAAGATGAAAATGTTCATTCTCGATAGTCTAGCAATTTTATTCCAGAATTCCAGCAGTAACGAGTACATATATATTCCACAAAACACATACAAAATGTTCACAGCAGCTTTACTCATAATGGCCAAAAACTTGAAGCAATCTATGTCTATCAATATTAAAATAAATAGATGTTTTACTGATGTATAATTTAGTTATACAATGGACTAATATACAGCAATGATAGATTACTGCCATGGAGAACAACGTGCATGAATCTTGCAAATATAAGGTTGTAAACCAGGTAAACCAGACACAAAAGAGAATCTACTGTATGATTCCATTTATAAGAAATTCAAAACCAGGCAAAACTATTCAATGGTGGCTGAAGTCAGAATAATAATTTTGGAGGGAGGGTATTGATTGTGTCAGGGCATAATGGAGGCTTCTGGAATGATGGTTCTATATATTTGTGTATTAATTAAAATTTGGATATACATATGTAAAAATTAATTTACTTTTCTCTTAAGATTGTGCACTTTATATTTGCTATACTCCAATGGTAAGTTAAGAAGAAAAATGAGTAAGAGAATTGTAGAGTCTATGTTATAGATTCAAATATAGCCTTCTCTTGTCCCCCCAAAATACCTTTTTCTAGAGTTTAAAACATGGTTTGCCATTAAAGCAATTCATTGGATAGATAGAAGGAGAATATGGTCAACCTAAATATAAAGAGAGAAAAATTGTGAGGCAAGTGGTGTATTTTGGATATATCTAGTGAATCTAATATCTCTAACAAGAGTTCCAGAGGAGAAAGGAAACACAAGAAAGAGATAAAAACAAATAATAGAATAATATATTCCCTGAACAGAAGAAAGGCCTGTGTCTGTGGATTAAAAGGACTATGGCGTTCCAGAGTCCCGGGAAATTTTTAACTCTAAAGATGAAAAGAAACACTTCCAAACAGTAAGAGCTATTTGCCTATAAGGGATAAATGAATTAATTAAAAGTATCAAAAACAAGAAGACAGGATTTATATCCACAGATTATTTACAGCAAAAAGAATCTATCTGTAGGCTCTTTGCAACCAATATATTATTCATCTGTCAAGGTAAGAAGAAATGTTTGAGGTCATTCTGGTTAACTAAACAATGATCAGATGCTTGTACCTGCCTCTCAGGTACAACGTGTTGGGAAGAACTGAACACTCCTCTTTACTGAGCACTTACTGTTTTCCAGGACTTGGCTAGGCATTTTCACACGTCTATCCATACAGCAAGGCATACTGAGGCACCAACTTAAACAGCTTTCTAAATATTCATGAATATCAAGTTATGAGGCAGGAATCCAATCCAATCTGTG
This sequence comes from Diceros bicornis minor, assembly GCF_020826845.1. Classification (NCBI taxonomy): domain Eukaryota; kingdom Metazoa; phylum Chordata; class Mammalia; order Perissodactyla; family Rhinocerotidae; genus Diceros; species Diceros bicornis. The sequence continues at coordinate 29,749,312 of NC_080763.1, read as the reverse complement.
TAAATCAGCTTATCTCCATACTCTGATCCTGAGGGGATCTCAGCTTATGCCCTTCCCCGCCAAATGCTATACCCTGCTGATGATGTTTTATGATGGTTTTATTATAGGCTTCATCCACTTGTGAAATGCTAAAATTCAGCTATCCCTAGAAATGATAATCATTTAAGCTATTCGCCATTTTTACTTAAGAAGTAGAAAAAGGGGAAGGGTAAGAAAATAATAGATTTTGATAAAAGGGTATAAAAAAAGAATATTCATTGGTAATAAGTCTAGTGAAATACTACACTATGCTTTCAGTTAAGTAAGATTATCACAAATGGAGAAACATGATGTGTTCTATATCTTCTTAATGCCTTGTTTATCATATGTCGCATGTTCTATGCCATGATCCAAATTCTTGGCATGGCTATCTGGTAATTTTGTTTCTCAAAATGCAGAGATAACTTACACTGAAGCTAATGTTGACCAACACATACCAATTGGTTGCTGATCAGGAAATAAAAGAAAAATTTGAAAGAAGGAGGGTTGACATCTTCTTCCTAGTGAATGAGATATTCGAAAACAGTTGGGCCTATATAAAAATATGCTTGAGATAAGATGTAGGGAGCTTTCAATTATGGGTCCACAGCTGAAGCATTCTCAAAAGAAAATAATATGAAATTAAGCAGCGAAGACATGATTTCTCTGTGGGAAAAAAGTTGTTAATGTTTAAAAGAGTGCTGAGGTGAAAAGACTTATGGGTTAGACATGTAATAACAGAGCTATATTCTTCTTATCATCATCTTCACCACCATCATCATCACCATTGTCCTCCTCCTCTTCTTCTTCCTCACCTCTTTCTCCTCCTCATCATCACTATTGCCAGTAAACTCATGAGGAAAAAAGCCTCCAAAGAAAAGAAAACATGGAAAATTCTTTTAATAAGGAATTTCACAAGATTTCTTCAGTTCCCAATATTCAAGCTGAATTGTGCTCCATAATCTTGGACTACTTTTATAGACATTTGCCTGTAAAACTTTCATTTCCAAATTTGGTGGGTTTCAAGTTTACTTGCCAAGCAATTATTATTGTTATTATTATTTTTTACCTCCTAAAATGAAATCTTCATGAACATCCAATACTTATAAGAGGTAATATGTGATGCTGTCATGTGGCGCAGGTATAGGGCTCACTTCCCCTCAGTTTTTCTCAGCTGTCCCAGCTCTCCAACTCCCTACGACCTCAGAGAATCACAGTCTTCCTAGAACTCTATATAAACCTGTGCTTCTTCAAATCTAACCCAAGTTTCATATAACCCTGATAGCTCTCCTTTCACAGGTCAATTTTAATCATTAAATTCCAGGAATCAATCCAAAAGATCATTAGTAAGAGACAAATCTCAATAGTATTGAGGTTTGCTTCTGAAGAGTGTCTCCTGTTTTTTGTTAGATTTCATGCAACACATTATTTGAAAATACTTTGAATTTTATAGTTGCTTTCTCCAAAGGCAATTTGTTCCAAGCACATTATCCTATTAATTTAAAAACAGAATATATATTTCAAGGGAAATTTTACCTCTATGTCTGTGATTAATTTATACTAAAGTCATCAAAATACAGTCAAGTGAGAGCCATTTGATGTCCAAGTGCCCTTTTATGAAGCATTTCAATCCTTTCCCCTATAATCAAGAAATTTTTAAAAAATCCATCCATAAATAGAACTCATCCTCTATGGAAGCTTTGGCTTTGTGTTGAAATGTGAAGCCTTATTGAATCAGGGAAATTTCAAGTATATTCTTTTCTATCAGTAATTCTGATTATTCTCTGAAATATAATTCAGTGTTTTTAAGATTATAAAATTGGTTCATTTATCTTGAGGGCAAGAAAATTAATGAGATGTTACCTGGCCAAGCAATTTCGATTCAGAGGCGGACTCTAGAAGTGTGATTCATATTTGTCATTATTGCTGGTTGTTGTATTTACTTTTATAGGTACGATGAATCTGGTTTTAATTTATTATGGTTGCATTGACTGTATTGCCATACTGAATCATTGGGACAGATATCGCCATATGATCCACATATCTCTGAAACTCTGCCTTTTTTATTGAACAAAGTGTGGTAAATCCCTAGATATATTTTTTAAATGTGCATGAGGGATTACTCTATAATTAATTTTTATTAGTTACAATTATTGAGAGCTATGTGCCAGCCACTATATTAAGTGCTTTAAAAACACACTTTCTTTTACTCTTAAAACAACCCTATAAGCTTGGTATTATACCCAGCAGACCATTTGTTAGTGACAGCACTGGAATTTAAGTCTCAAATCATTTTGATTTCCTCTCTACTGTTTGTCATGGGATATATCAGATAACATCTAAGGAGATTAAAAACACAACCCTTCTATTCTTGCAAGCTAGATGCTAACTTTCCTTTAAACTTCTTTAATTTTTATATTAATTCTTTAGTCTTAGTTATCTACTTTGCCCTTTCTCCCACACATACTATGACATTGCTATTGAGAACAACATTTAAAAATTGGAAAGTTTTACATAAATATAAAAGACTTTTCATCTATCTTTTTATTTGAATTTTCAAATAATCCTTTTTGGAAGACTAAAAAGGATATTGTTAGTTCTGCTATTTTTTCCAGAGAAGAAACTCAGCCTTACTGAAGGCAAATCACTTACCTACATTCGTATAATCAATAAACAGCAGAGCTAAAGTGAGAATCAAGACTTCAGATGAATGGGTAATGATCCTGCCACCATATTCCACTTCCTAGAGAAATTACCATTTTCCTTAACTATATTTAATAGTAAAAGTGATCTCCCCATTATACTATAGTGTACTATACACTATACTCTATCTATGTCTATCTATCTTTACATTTATATATACTTTCCTACATTGATTCACTATCATTCTACATTTGAATTAACCTTAATATGTAAAAATCATAATAATAATATAGACTACAAAAATCAATATTTTACTTCTTTATTGTCTGCCTGTTTCTTTGCTTTATGACTTATACAACATGTCTAATACATCTCATGAGGTGCTATTAAACACATAAGGATACTAAGGACCAGAAAGTTTAAGTTATTTGCCCAAGGTCACCAGGAGACTAAGAAAGGGTGTAACATATTCTTAGTTATAGAAAGAATTAATATTTCATGAAAGCGTATTTTATGTAATTTCTATCTTTTTGTAGCAATTTTACTAAATGTTCCATTTTGGTTTGAATTTGCTAGAAATATTAAAGGTGAATTATTTTAATTAAAAGATCTTCCTTCTTAAATTTACAGAGGTTATCTGTCTGCCTAACAACAATGAAAAAGTCCGTGTTAATTTTTTTTCTCCTGTTTCCCAAGGGGAACGTCGCCTCGTTATCTTTTATTTGTTAACTTTTTACTGTGCTCCACAGCAATTTGACTCAAAGAAGGTAAGCCCAATGTTTTCTGTCCAGTATTTGAATGCCTTGGAAATCTAACAGATGGCAGCCTAGAAGTGATGCCTGCCTTTGTTCTGCTCTGGACCCATGCTAGCCCACCACTGCCCTCACCACCGCACACAGACACACACGCACTGCACTTCATGCCTCTCTCGATTTAGCAAAGAATGATCATCATCATATTGATTCTGGCTGGCTGCACTATAGAGTGAATCAGCCATTAGATAATCTTGATTTTCAGCCTTTGTAAACTAATTATATCTATTAATAATACAAGTTCCAAAATTTGTCTCTTCCAGTAAAAATGTTCCCAAAGAGCAACCTAAGACTTTTTTAAACTCCATTTGCCACCTCCTGTTTATGTTTATCCATCCAAAGCTTCATTTGTCTAGCCTTCCCACGTTAAACATTTCAAAAACAATTATTCACAAAAGAATCAGAATGAATACACTTATATTTGGTTTAATTAGGCATCTTAAGAAAGTTTTTGCTTAACAACAAAATTAGAAAAATATAAAGTTAACAGAAAAATAGGAAAAGTTATCCAAATTAGAAATATAGATTTGGAGTGAAATAAAGATAAATAGAGCTAAGGCATCTATGTGAGGCTTTGCTTTTAATCTAAGACATTAAAATTTCCATTAAAATAATCTCATAAGTGTCTCTTATGTAGCACTGACAATAATTACACTTGTAACAATGTCTATCATTTACTGAGTACTTTCCAAAAAATAGATATATTTAATCCCTGCCCTGTGATACTGCAGAGTTTATGATTCAGACCCACACTAAGAGCCTTTAGAACCTTCAATGTTAACCTCCAAAACAAATGCAATCATGAAGATTTCTAGATTGGCCATCAAGGGTCATCAAGGATGTGGTTTCATCCTTTCTCCATGAACCATTCCATGACCTAATGACTGAAATTTCAATTGAGAAGATTTTCTCAACTTCAACTCCATCGTGTAAAAATTTGAGTGCCCTTTAACTTTAAATGATCTAAAGCTACATGATCCAGGATGGTAACCACTAGACACATGCCTGTTGAGTGCATAAACTGTGGCTTCTATAATCAAGGAACTAAATTTTTAAATTATTTTATTTCAATTAATTTAAAGTTTAAAAATTGAAACATTGTAAAATATGTTTTATGTTAAACAGAACTTTATTGTTTTGGTAGGTTTACATTTCTCTTTAACCATTGCATCACAAAGGGCATCATTATGGTACTATTGTATGTGAGTAAGCTCTCTTCTCATATATAGTCCTGTACATAAACAGTCACTAATCTAGTCAGTGTTAATGGATTGATCTCATTGAATAAATTTTCCTACACACTGATGTAATGTTGTAAAGTATTCATTTAAATAATTTATGCAGAGAGATGGAGTTACAATTTTATTTATGTAAATTGTAATTGACATTTAAATTAAAATATTACTTTTAATTATAATTAAATTATTTTTCTAATATAAAAAATGTCTATAAGATGCTTCCAATAAGATATCATCAAAATATATGAAGCAAAAATTGACAAAATTGAAGGGAGAAATAGACAGTTCTATAAAAATAGTTGGAGACTTCAATACTCCACTCTCAATAATGGATAGGAGACCTAGGAAGATAAATAAGGAAATAGTGGACTTGAACAACAGAATAAATAAACTATATCTAACAGCCATATACAGAACACTTTACACAATAACAACAGAATAAACCTTCTTCTCAAGTGTACATGAGACATTTTCTAGGATAAACCATAGATTAGGTCACAAAATAAGTCTCTATATATTTTAAAATATAGATATCATACAAAGTATCTTCTCTGACCACAACAAGATGAAGTTAGAAATCAATAACAGGAGAAAAACTGACAAAATTGTGGAAACTAAACAATATACTCTTAACCAGTGGATTGAAAGAACTCACAAGGGAAATTAGAAATACTTAGAGGTGAATGAAAAAAAAACACAACATACTGAAACTTATGGGACACAGTGAAAACAGTGCAAAGCAGAAATTTATGCTATAAACACTTACATTAAAAAACAAGAAAGGAAAAAAGAACAAAGAAGGAGGCATCACAATCTCTGACTTCAAAACATACTACAAAGCAATAGTAATCAAAACAGCATGGTACTGGTACAAAAACAGACACACAGATCAATGGAACAGAATTGAAAGCCCAGAAATAAAACCACACATATACGGACAGCTAATTTTCGACAAAGGTGCTAAGAACATGCAATGGAGAAAGGAAAGTCTCTTCAATAAATGGTGTTGGGAAAACTGGACAGCCATATGCAAAAGAATGAAAGTGGACCATGTGCTATCGCCATTCACAAAAATTAACTCAAAATGGATCAAAGACCTGAAGGTGAGACCTGAAACTATAAAACTCATAGAAGAAAATATAGGCAACACACTATTTGACATTGGTTTTAAAGGAATCTTTTCAGATGACATGCCTACCCAGACTAGGGAAACTAAAGAAAAAATAAATAAGTGGGACTTTATCAGATTAAAGAGCTTTTATAAGACAAATGAAACCAGAATCAAGATGAACAGACAACCAACCAGCTGGGAGAGAATATTTGCAAAACATACATCTGACAAGGGGTTGATCTCCATAATATATAAAGAACTCACACAACTGAACAAGAAAAAAACAAACAACCCAATCAAAAAATAGGCAGAGGAAATGAAGAGACACTGCTCCAAGGAAGATATACAGATGGCCAATAGGCACATGAAAAGATGCTCAACATCACTAATCATCAGGGAAATGCAAATCAAAACAACACTAAGATACCACCTCACGCCCGTTAGAATGGCTATAATCACCAAGACAAAAAACAACAAATGTTGGAGAGGATGTGGAGAAACAGGAACCCTCATACACAGCTGGTGGGAATGCAAATTGGTGCAGCCTCTATGGAAAATGGTATGGAGATTCCTCAAAGAATTAAAAATAGAGATGCCCTATGATCCAGCCATCCCACCACTGGGAATCTATCCAACGAACCTGAAATCAACAGTCCAAAGAGGCTTATGCACCCCTATGTTCATTGCAGCATTATTCACCATAGCCAAGAAGTGGAAGCAACCTAAGTGTCCCTCGACTGACGATTGGATTAAGAAAATGTGGTATATATATACAGTGGAATACTACTCAGCCATAAAAAAAGACAAAATCTTCCCATTTGCAACAACATGGATGGGCCTGGAGCGTATTATGTTAAGTGAAATAAGCCAGAAAGAGAAAGACAAACACTGTATGATCTCACTCATATGTGGAATATAAACCAACACATGGACAGAGAAAACTGGACTGTGGTTACCAGGGGCAGTGGGGGTGGGGGGTGGGGGGTGGGCACAAGGGGTGAAGGGAGTCATATATATGGTGATGGACAAACAAAAATGTACAACCCAAAATTTCACAATGTTAGAAACCATTAAAACATCAATAAAAAAATAAAAGAAACAAAAAAAAAAAACAAGAAAGGTTTCCAATCAACAAGCTAATTTTACAACTTAAGGCACTAGAGAAAGAACAAACCAAACCCAAAGCTGGCAATACATATTACTGCTCAAATATTAGAGCAGAAATAAACAAAATTGAGAATAGAAAAACAATCGAAAAGATCAATGAAATTAAAAGTTGGTTTTTTGAAAACTTCAACAAAGTTGACAAACCTTTAGTGGGGTAGACTAAAAAGAAAAGAGATAAGACTCCAATAACTAAAATCAGAAATGAAAGTGGGGATATTACTACCAATTCAATAGAATAAAAACAATTATAAGAGAGTGCTATGAATAATTATTTGCCAATAAATTGGATAAATTAGATGAAATGAACAAATTCCTAGAAACACAAAACTTACCAAGACTAAATCACAAAGAAATAAAAAATCTGAATAGAGGTACAATTAGTAAGGAGACTGAATTAGTAATTTAAAAAAATCTCCCATGAAAGAAAAGCTTTGAACTTGATGGCCTCGCTGGTAAATTCTACCAAACATTTAAAAAAAGAATCAATACCAATTATTCTTAAACTTTTCTAAAATATTAAAGAGAACACTTGTTAACCCATTTTTTGAGGCCAACATTACCCTGATACCAAAGCCAGACAAAGACACCACAAGAAAACTATAGACCAATATCCTTTATGAACATTTAAGCAACAAGTGACTAAGCAAATCAAATTCAATAGCATATTATAAAGAATTATACACTATGATCAAGTGGGATTTATTCCTGGAATGCGAAATGTTTCAATATATAAAAATTGATCAATGTAGTACACCACATTAACAGCATGAAGGAAACAACAACAACAACATAAAAAACCCATACACACACATGATCACTTCAATTAATGCAGAAAGAGCGTTTGACAAAATTCAACACCCTTTCATGATAAAAAAAAAAACTCAAAACAAGCTAGGAATAAAAGCAAACTACTTCAATGTAATAGAAGCCATATATAGAAAATCCACTGCAAACATCACACTCAGTGGTGAAAGATTGAAAACTTTTCCTCTAAGATCAGGCAAAAGAAGAGGATTCCCACTTGCACCACTTCTATTCAACTTAGTACATGAAGTTCTAGCCAGAGCAATTAGATAAGAAAAAGAAATGAAAGGCATCCAAATTAGAAACAAAGAAGTAAAAGTACCTCTGTTTGCGGGTGATATGATATTATATGTACAAAATCCTAAAGATTCCACAAAAAATTTGTTAGAACTAATAGATGATAGCTATTTTTGATTCTTTTATATCCTTCAAAAAGAACTTCAGGTAGATATGAAGAAAACAGTTTTTATCACAATGGACTGAATTCTGTCTGATTGCTTTATTTCACTGCGTGATGCATATTGAGAATATTTTTTTCGATTTTCTGAAAAAAGTTCTAAGAAAATTATCACGCATATACTTGTTAAACTGTTAAGTATACAGGTTAAAATGCTGTGATTGCTATGGAACTATTGAACGAAATAGAAGAAAATGAATTAAGGATCTTGTGCTCTGTAAAAATACTTGTTCAGTGAGTCACGGAAGTCTTTTACAAAGATTTACTGTACTGTTAACTACAATTTAAATATTTCTTGAAGCAAAAGAAATATTTTCCCATTATTTGATAACAATGGTAAAAAAATGACAGTGTGAGTTATATTTGGTCACCGATTTCAGGCAACATACAAGTGAACTAAGTTTGAAGCTCCAAGAAAACGAAAATCTTCTTTGGGCTAGCTAAACAGGTAAATGAACTTATGTTGATATTGAAACTTTTCAAGATACAAACCAATAATAATGATTTACATATTTTCTAATAAGAGTCAATATGCAGAAGCTTTAATTTTAACTAACATTGTTATGTAAATTGGCTGCAAACTTATAAGAAAAAATTTACTGATATTGATAATTTTAAAGTTTCTTTTAAATTTGTGCAATACTCTTTTGAAGTCAGTGTTAATGTTACTGAGTTGACACAAGAGTTACTACATTTACTTCTCTTGGATAGATAAAGTTTGAAATTAATATAGAGTAGATTCAGGCCAGCCCCGTGGCTTAGCAGTTAAGTGCGTGCACTCCGCTACTGGCGGCCCAGGTTAGGATCTGGGTGAGCACCGAGGCACTGCTTGTGTGGCGATGCTGAGGTGGCGTCCCACATACAGCAACTAGAAGGATTTGCAACTATGATATACAACTATCTACTGAGGCTTTGGGGAGAAAAAGGGGGAAAAAAAAAGGAGGAGGATTGGCAATAGATGTTAGCTCAAGGCTGATCTTCCTCACACACACACAAAAAAAGAGGTAATTAGAGTTGATTCAAAACTAAATCAATTCTCCTAAAAAAGATGAACCAGTTTTGTCAATGTGGATACAAATATTAAAGTAAAATTATTTTTTGGAGTACATTTCAGTTCCTGGAATACTTTTAGAAGTGTTTAAAACAACTTGAATAGGTGAAGCTAATTTTCAAACTATAATTTTAAGAACTCTAAATACAAATGAAGTATTTCCAACAAAAAACTTAGAATCTGAATTGTGATGTGCTGTGATTGTAAAATATACATCAAATTTCAAAGACTTAGTATGAAAATATAGAAACTATATTAATTTTATATTGATTACATGTTAAAATAATATGTTGGATAGTTTGTGTTAAATAAAATATATTATTAAAATCAATTTAATCTTTTTTGTTTTACTTTTTAATATGGCTTCTAGAAAATTTTTAATTACTTATTTGGATTACATTATATTTCTATTAGACAACACTGCTCTGGGCATTGTTTATTTGTTTTGTCCATTCATAAATTCGTGTGAGGTCCATGCAGTTTGTTTTCCTGCTTTCTTGATAAGTTAGAAGTTTCTGGAAAATCCATAATGCACTTACTATTTGCGTGTCATTAGTCTAGCATCAAGTTCAACCAAGAGTTATCAAATCATGGTGAATTTGTTAAAATGTAAATTTGCTAAGAATTTTGGGTCCCAGTTGTATAATTCTACATAATCAGCTAAATTACACAAACATTTTGTCTACCCTATTCCGGAACATGGATTGATTCACATTTTGTCTGAATAATCCCTATGTTCTAGAGAACCAGTTGTAAACACCAATCAGAATTCCATAAATGAGAACTACATCATGCGTGGAAAGTAGAGCAAGATTTCATTTTTCTGTATCAATAATTTTTTAAAAATGTTAGAAACAAAGAATTTTCTTTTTCCAAAGTCACATTATTAAAATAATCATATAAAAGAGCCATCACAGCTTTCCCCAAGGTGAATGCATTTCAACCATAAGGTGATTCTTTGTTTTTCTACATAGTGTCAAAGAAAAAGAAAGGAGAAAGAAAATTCCTTTTGAAAAATAAAAAGCCTGAGATCTATCAATCACTTATCAATTACTAAAGTAAGCACTTAGTGAAAATAATGCTATTTAAGGCAAATTGATCAAAAAAAAATTAATGCACAACAAAGTTTCTCCTATCAGAGAACCTAGCATACACAATCCACTTGGTACCTATTTGTGGAATGAATTAACGTTCTAGTCAAATATTTGAAGCAGAAATTCTCCTGATGATGTCTTGAAACTTCTCAGCCCTACAGTCTGGATTTAATAGACACTTCTAGATGCTTTATGCAGAATTTAAAATATTCTGAAATCCAATGTTAAGGCAGTGATGGCCAATTAAGAACAAGTTATATAGGCTGAAGATTCCCCCCAAGCTCTATGTTTATTGCTATTAGATAATTTGTCATAAGTAAACAATTAGTGTGCTTAATTTCCTCAAATGTAAAATGAGGAAAATAATAGGACCCATTTCATAGGATTGTTCTTATAGGAATTAAATTAACAAATGGATGAAGAGGAACATAAAAGTGCCTGGTACAGAGTAAGTATTCAGTAGATGTTACCTTGCATCACTAAGCAAACTTAACCCATACTTCAAGGTCTGGCACGAGTCTCACTTCCTCCATGAAATCGTCCCGCCTTCATCATTGTCTTCTTATACAAATATTGATGTTTTTATTATGTTCCCCATTCTAGATTTTAATTTCCTCTAGAGCAGGTTTATATTTTGGGGGGTGGTGGGTTCAGCTCTAGGATCTACAACTTAACACCTGTTTTCTTATTTGAGCGTCAGTTACCTTTGTATATAAAATGGGGATAATAACGTAAGTGGTTTTTTGGGGGAAATTACATGTGAATATAAACAAAGCGCCTGGAACAGCACAGATGCTCAATAAATGTGCAGTGATTTCCACAAGCAAGCCTTCACGGGAGCACTCAAAGGTATGCTCTTATATGGATATGATATTCTTCTACAGTTTTTCCTGAAATCAGCCACATGTCTACTATTCTTTAATATATACATCAATAACCTGTCAAAATGCTGTTTTTCTTGAGCCTTCAATTTATACTTGACTGTTTGCATTTTTGCTATCCTTGTTCCACAGAGTTTTTTTTTTTCCCTGCCAATTTCCCAAATTAAATTGAATAGTATTCACTCACCCACTGGAATATATAAAATAATATTTGTGCAGAAATCCTGGCTTCAAACCTAAGGAATTGCCAAACTAATTAAAGTTTAGGATTTATGGCAGATGAACGGAGAAGGTAATAAACTGCTTTCATGGATGACTAAATAGTGAAAGAAAGCTGAGACATTTGATTAGGACAAAAGTCATTTACATTGAATAAATTCCAATGCCATACATATTTTCTCTGATTTTACTGAAAGAAACTAAAGAAAAAAGGAGGGATTGTGTTAAAAAAAAAAAAAAAAAAGGAAGCAATTATCTTCCCAGCTAGTGGAAAATAAAAAATACTAACCCATACTTTCTAACCCATATTAGAAGAACGTGGTGATATTTAAATGAAATGCATTTATGTTGTCAAAATTTATTTACCAGGACAATTATTTCTTCCCAGTCCTACCATTGGCACTAGTGTGACTACACAAGAAATATAAGCGGGACTCCTATATCTCTGATGTGAACATTACAGATACCTGCCTTGTAAGATAAGTGGCTATACTAAATGCTATTTGTTGGATATAGTGTTTCTTTGCACACTTTTGTTCAGAGACAGAATATTGGCAAAATGACTGGGTAGAAAAGAAGGCTACATATACTTATGTGTTAAGTATGACTTGATTGATTGATAGATTTCTACATTCTATACATGTGCATTGACTGATTATTATTACATCAAGCATTGTTCTGCAGCTAGGGATACAGGAATAAAACAGTAAGGATCCTGCTCCTGTCTAAGAGAGGTGGATAATAAGTAAACAAACAAATACAAATTTATAATTTATAATTTCAAATTTCAATATGTATATCAAAACACATAAGACCTGGTAAAGTCATAGAGTGTTTTGGGAAGTGAGGTGCTATTTTAAATAGCACAGAGTAGATATTTGAGAGAGTTATGCATGAATGAGAGAATAAGCCTTGAAAATAGCTGGGAGGAGAACATTCCAGCAAAGGAAGAGGAACTGCAGAACTCCTAAGCTGGAAATGCCCTTGGCTTGCTCGAAGACCAGCAAGGAGGCCATGAAGGTTGAAACAGAGTAAACATGGGAGACGCTAGGAAATGACGTCTAAGTGACAGGCAGGGGGAGTCTAGGGAGAAAGGTTTAATGTCATTCTAAGTGTGATGGGAAAACTGTATGACATATCCATAGTATATCTGTATATATCCAGAAATTAAAAAAAAAAAAAAAAAACTATTACAGGGCCGGCCCCATGGCTTAGCGGTTAAGTGAGTGCGCTCCGCTGCTGGCGGCCCGGGTTTGGATCCAGGGCGCGCACCGACGCACTGCTTCTCCGGCCTCATGGCCGCGTCCCACATACAGCAACTAGAAGGCTGTGCAACTATGACATACAACTATCTACTGGGGCTTTGGGGGAAAAAATAAATAAATAAATTAATTAATTAAAAAAAAAAACTATTACAGAAGAGATATAAACTGTTTTTAAGCCATTGTAAAATGCATCATACCCGAAACATTATTGTGTATTGTCTCCTTCGATCTTTGGAACCATCCTGTCAGGTAGTTATTATTTCTGTTTTATAGTTGAAGAAACTAAGATGCAAAGAGGTTGGTCAACTTTCAAAAGTCAGTGGTGGAGGCTCCGTTGCAAGCTGACTTTGTGTAACTCCAATCTCCGCCTTTTTTTCTTTTGTCTATTACACACTGCCCTCCAAAGTTACATTATATTCCCTGCATCTACCAGAATTTTTAAGCCTATGAAATCAAGTTAAAATGGAAAAGTACTTTTGTAAGGGAGCTAATATTATGATACATATTATGATGCCAGGGTTTCCATATTCATTATTAATTTAATGCTCACTACATTCTGTGAGATGAGGGCACAATTATTTCTGTGTCATTGATAGGGGAAACCAAGGATCATAGACTGTATGTAATCTAACCAAGGTCACATAACCAATAAAATGGACTCAGAAGAGGACGGTTGGTTTATCTGACTTCGAGGCTAATGCTGTCTTCATAAGGATCAAGAAACCTATGAAACATACAGGAATGATGACCCTCTACCTATTACTTATGCCTCTAAGGTATTTGCTCTGTCTGAAACACATTGCTGCAATGCAGAAAAAGTATCTTACTAAAATAGGAAGTTGTTAGATCTGTGTTAAACTCCAAGCTTCATTGAAGTGAGAAGCGTTCTGTGCTCTCTGAATTACCTGGTCTCTCAGAATTCTCTCAAAGGGCACGAAGACACTGCCGTGCTTAGCAATGAAGTTATGATGGTTGGAGAGAGACAATGAAAACAAGAAGGACACAGGGAGGCTCTTTTGAGAAAATTAGCATCGTAAATATTTGCCTGAAGTACTGGTTTGACTCTTGGAGAAATCAGAGATTGGACAAAGCTCTTGCTAGATTGATAACCAGGAAAGAATGATCTTATTTTGTCCTGGCTAAATCAGAGGGAATGAATTATGTTTCTGAGATCATCTCTGGTTCTGTGTGAAAAGTTTCATTACGTCTGAATAAAGCTCAAATTCTGAGTGATTTCTAATATTCCATAAATTTTAGTAAGGAGTTCTCATTTTACATGTAAGTGTGGGTAGGATTTTATTACCACTATCAGCAGCGTCAAAGATTAGTTTCTTGCTTCAGATTTTGTTCTTGTTTATCATATACTTCCTTCTGTCTCTGATATTTATCACTTGCATTTCCCAGAAAGAACAAAGAAACACTATTATCTGGCATCTTAACACTAAAAGCCCTGTTTTTTTCTTTTGTTTCAAATCCTGCTGAAGCATTCTTCGGTTCTCTTGTTTTCCTTCCAAAAATGTTACCGCTGAAGTGAAACATGAGACTTGATTGCAGAAGTCACTACAGCAAATCAGAGAATCATCAAGACATGAATCCTGTTGTTTGGAAAGCATGAAGGAAGCGGAGGTCACTGAGAAGTCTGAATATTTTGCTTAGCCGCCAGCAATTAGACTAAAAGGATTGAGGCAAGAAATCTAAGAGATGTGCTTTAGGACACAAAGGCAAGTTTAATATTGATGTCCCTCACTCCTCAAGAACAGACACTGAAAAAAAAAAAAACTTGGAAAGATAGTCATACATGCAATGTATATAAGGAGCACTCACTTAGCAAAGAGTCAAGCTAATCAACCTAAAGAACCAAATAAGTTATATAGTCAGGTGTTTTAGTTAAAGGGGTCAAAAATAAATGGTGGGGCTGGCCCCCTGTCATAGCTGTTAAGCGCGTGTGCTCCACTGCTGGAGCCCTGGGTTCGGACCCGGGTGCGCACCGCGCACCACTTGTCAGGCCACGCTGTGGCGGTGTCCCATATAAAGTGGAGGAAGATGGGCACGGATGTTAGCACAGGGCCAGTCTTCCTCAGCAAAAAAAGAGGAGGATTGGCATGGAAGTTAGCTCAGGGCTGATCTTCCTCACCAAAAAAAAAAAAAAAAAGAATTAGGAAGAGAGAAAATAGGAAATACACAAAAATCAAAATATCAAAAACCATAGGATCCTATGATCCAAAAATTTCACTCCTAGGTATATACATATATAAGAGAAATGAATACATATGTCCACCAAAGGACACATATCGGAATGTTTATACATTGCAGCCTCAGATTAGGAGCACCTTGAATGCCCATCAACAGGAGACTGGAAAAAACAAATTGTGATATACTTATACAACGAGGTACTATGCAGCAGTGAAAAGGAACAAACTCCTGACACACAAAACATCTTGGATGTATTTCATAGGTATTTTATGGCATAAAAGAAGCCAGTCACAAAGAATACATATTTGAAGAGTCAAAATTGACTAATGTTAGAAGAAGTCAGAATAGCAAACCTCTGGATTGTGGCTGGGTGTTTAGTTGGAAGTAGGACCATAAGGAAATATTTTTGAGGGCCTATAATATTTATCTTAATCTAGATGGTGATTACATGAGTGTAAACAAACGTAAAAAAACCTACAAACTATAGATTTGAGTTCATTTTTTTCACTTTTTACATGTATTTATACTTCAATTTTAAAAGTAGGAAAAATATCAGGATGCCTATATTTAGAAGAAATGCCATAGAGGTCTAAAACTCCCCAAGACAGTGTGTCTACAAGCAAAGGAAAGGAAACCGTGTGAGGAGAAAGCACACAGCTTTTAGCCTCCTTAGGTTTCCCTTTCAATTATTCTTGGGGTCATGGGTCCTTAAAGGATGATAGAAGTATTTGATTATTCTGCAGCCAACACATTTCAGAGATGCAACTTCCTCCTCTAATCCTGCCTAGGGCACATATTGGGTTTTTGTCTCAGACACTAGATCTAGAAAAAACATCATTATATAGTGACCAGTGGATATGCTATACCACGATCTGATGTGCAAACATTTGTTCAAGCATTCACTCACTATTCTTTAGCAATTTTTACAAGTTAAGAGACAAAGGTACATTTGGTCAGATGGCATTAGAGGGTAAAGAAGAGATTTAAGCATGTAGAGGCTTAGGCATGCTGAAAGCTATTGGGTGCTATGAAGAATTTTAGGCAGGTGAGTGAATTGATCAGATTCACAGTTTAGAAAGACTAAACTGGCAAGGCTGTGGGGAATACCTTAGACTGGGAGAAATCACATGGCAGGAAAAGCATGTAAGAGAAAATGATAGAAATCCCACCAATAAGTGATGAGAGCATGGATTATAGTATTGCCAGAAGAAATTTAGGAAACAGTTATGAAGTCCACAAAGTGGAAAAATATATCAGGATCTAGTACTACATGGTATGAGACACATAATGTACAAAGCTAGGTTACCATTTGGACTCTGGTTAATCAGCAACTGTCTTAGTGTTTCCCATTAATTAAATCTTTTAATCTGCAAGCAACTCTCTGAAGAAAGTACTATTATCAGCCTCATATCGTGAATGAGGGCACTGAGGCACAAAAAGCTTAAATAATTTACCACAAATTACACAGCTGGAAGTAGCAGAATGAAATTTTTACCTAGACCAATCATCCAGGCCCTGTGCTCATAATCACTTAAAGAAAATAGGAGTTGTCCAGGCAGAGAGAGGAATTGTTTTAGATCAGAGAAGGGAGAGGAGAGAAGTCAAAACGGTAGCGTAGGCAGACTCTGAACTCACCTCCTCTTGCGGACACGGCCAATTTACAACTACTCGTGGGAAAATTACCTCTGAGATAGAATTGAAAACTGGATAAGGGGAACTCCTGCAACAAAGGACAATCCTAACTGTGGTGGAAGAGGCAGAAACTCCCTTCTAGAGAGGAAAAGCGCCGCCTTCACAAGCCGCCAGCTTCACGGCCACCCGGGAGCAGTTCTCAGGTACGCAGCCCTCCCTGGAGGAGCGGAACCCTGAGCCGGGAGCACCCCCACTGTGGGCATTTTGTGGACCCAGCACAATCGAGACAAGTGGCATAATATCTGACTTTGCCTGCTACTAAAACGTTGGGGAGTACCCCCAGAAAAGCTGGCTCACAAAGACATTAAAACCGGCTCTTAAAGGGCCCACGCACAAACTCACCGTTTCAGAAAGCAACCTAAAATCACCAGGAAGAAAGGTTCACAGTGCTTTGGTGAAAAGAGCCTCACCTGATAGGCCCTGAGTGCATCTCAGTGAGAGGTGAGACTTCTCCAGGGAATGGGACATTGGCAGAGGCCATTGTTGTGGCCTGGTGTGGGCCTGCTGACACAGACGCCATTGGAGTTCTCCCTGGGGCCTGCTAGCCCAGGCTTGCCCCACCCACTAGAGCACTGATTTAATCCAGCTCAGCCAGGGCAGACAACCCACCCTAGGGACTGGCACCACCCAACAAGTAGCCCTCAGGCAACTTGTGGGCCTGCATAGATTGGTGACTGGATTCTCTGCAGCCTGGCAACTGAGCCGACTTCAGTGGGGCAGGGTGTGCACACGGAGCAGGTGGAGAGTGTGGGGCAGTGGTGGAGGGTGTGGGGCTCCCAGCGCAGAGAGACTGGGTCTACTTAAGGAGGTCGGGGAGTGTACACGGGGCAAGACTGTGTTGACTGTGTGTGTGGACCTGTGGGTGGCAGGGCTTGTCAGCTGCAGAAGACTTGTGCTTCTCAAAGACCCACATAGGGGGTTTGCCCCACTTTCCAAAGCCTGAAACAATGGGGTGCTTCTGTGCTTGAGGCCAGCCCAACAAAGCTGCAATCCTCAGAGAGCTCACAAGAGACCTAAAGGCTGAAGGCTTATAGCAATTATAAGCCTCTGAGCCTAACAACCTGCCACACTGGGTGCCTACTCACTTCAAAGAAAAACTGCAACACAAATGTGGTATTAGAACTTGCAGCCAACTGTGCTGGGGCTCCCCACACCTGATAAAGAGACTGAAGGGCCCACAACAACTACAAGCAGCTGAGCATTACGACAGCTGGCCAGGAGGATAACTTGGCCTCCCTGGGCGCCTTGAGGGAGAGCAAACAGGCCACAACAGAAGGACACACTTAGCCCACATAGGGGTCAACCCTGGAACATTGAGAACTGAGGGAAGCACATTGCAGGCCTCCTAAGACATCACTTATATAAGGTCACCCATCCAAGCACAGGAGACGTAGCTGACCTACCTAATACGTAGACACAAGCACAGGGAAAGAGGCAAAATGAGGAGGCAAAGGAATACATTCCAAGTAAGGGAACAGGACAAAACCCCAGAAAAGGAACTAAGTGAAACAAAAATGAGCAATCTACCCAAGACAGTTTAAACAAAGAGTGTTAATGATGCTTACTGGTCTGGGGAGAAGAATAGATGAACTCAGTGAGAATGTCAACAAAGAAACGGAAGATATAAAAAAGAACAAATCAGAAATGAAGAATACAACACAGGAAATGAAAAATTCACTAGAGGGACTCAAAAGCAGAGTAGAGGATACAGAAGAACGGATCTGCAAGCTGGACGAAAGACTAGAAGAAATTACCCAAGCTGAACAGGTAAAAGAGAAAAGAATTAAAAAGAGTGAGGACAGTCTAAGGGACTTCTGGGACAACATCAAGCACACGAACATCTGTGTTATAGGTGTCCCGGAAGGAGAAGAGCGAGACAAAGGGGCAGAGAATCTATTTGAATAAATAATAGATAAAAACTTCCCTAACCTAAGGAAGGAAACAGACATCCAGGTATGGGAAGTGCAGAGAGCCCCAAACAAGATAAACCCAAAGAGGCCCACACCAAGACACATCATAATCAAAAATGTCCAGAATTAAAGTTAAGGAGAGAATCCTAAAAGCTGCAAGAGAAAGACAAGTTACATACAAAGGAAACCCCAAAACTCTATCAGCTGACTTCTCAGCAGAAACCATACAGGCGAAAAGAGAGTGGCAAGATATATTTAACATGATAAAGGAAAAATCTTACAGCCAAGAATATTCTACCCAGCAAGGTTATCATTCAAAATGGAAGGAGAGATCAAAAATTTGCCAGACAAGCAAAAATTAAAGGAGTTTGTCACCAAGAAACCAGTGCTACAAGAAATGTTAAAGGGACTGATTTAAGGGGAAAAGAGAAGACCACAAATAGAAAAAATTATCCATTTCCATGATAAGAGGGTAATAGATACAAATGCACAAAAAAGAGGTTAGATATGATATCAGAAACATAAAATGAGGGAGAAAGGGAGTTAAAGAGTAGAGCTTTCAGATAGAGGTCAAACTAAAGAGACCAACAATTCTGTATAGAAGGAGAAAGGAACAGAGAAGAACTGCTAAAACACTGAGAAAAAAAAAAGTTAAAAAATGGCAGTAAGTACATACTTATCAATAGCTACTTTAAACGTCAATGGACTAAATGCTTCAAGTAAAAGGCATAGGGTGGCTGATTGGATAAAACAACAAGACCAATATATATGCTTCATACAAGAGACACACTTCAGACCTAAAGACACTCACAAACTGAAAGTGAAGGAATGGAAAAAGATACTACATGCAAATGGCAATGAAAAGAAAACTGGGGTAGCAGTACTCATATCAGACAAAATAGACTTTAAAACAAAAACTCTAAAAAGAGACAAAGAAGGGCATTACATAATGATCAAGGGAACAATCCATAAGAGGATATAACGCTTGTAAATATCTACACACCCAATGTAGGTGCACCAAAATATATAAAGCAATTATTAACAGACATAAACACAGAAATAGACAGTAATACAATAGTAGTAGGGGACTTTAACACTCCACTTACACCAACGGATAGATCATCCAAAAAGAAGATCAATAAAGAAACAATGGTCTTAAATGACACACTAGAACAGATGGACCTAGTAGATATATACAGAGCATTCCATCCAAAAACCAAAGAATACACGTTCTTTTCAAATGCACATGGAACATTCTCCAGGATTGATCAAATATTAGGCCAAAAACAAGTCTCCATGAATTTAAGAAGATTGAAATAATACCAAGTATCTTTTCTGACCACAACGGTATGAAACTAGAAATCAAGTACAGGAAGAAAATTAGAAAAGCCACAAATATGCGGAGATTAAACAAAATGCTACTGAACAACAATGGGGTCAACAAAGAAATCAAAGAAGAAATCAAAAAATACCTGGAGACAAATGAAAATGAAAATACGACATGCCAGAATTTATGGGATACAGCAAAAGTGGTTCTAAGAGGGAAGTTTATAGAAATACAGGCCTATCTCAACAAACAAGAAAAATCTCAAATAAACAATCTAACAATGCACCTAAAGGAACTGGAAAAAGAAGAACATACAAAGCCCCAAATCAGTAGAGGAAGGGAAATAATAAAAATCAGAGCAGAAATAAATGAAATAGAGACTAAAAAAGCAATAGAATAAATTAATAAAACCGAGAGTTGGTTCTTTGAAAAGACAAACAAAATTGACAAACCTTTAGCAAGACTCACCAAGAAAAAAAGAGACAAGGCACAAATAAGTAAAATCAGAAATGAAAGAGGAGAAATTACAACAGACATCTCAGAAATACAAAAGATTATAAGAGAATACTATGAAAAGCTATATGCCAACAAATACGACAATCTGGAAGAAATGGATAAATTCTTAGAATCATACAACCTTCAAAAACTGGATCACGAAGAAGTAGAGAATTTGAATAGACCAATCACCAGTAAGGAGATTGAAACAGTAATCAAAAACCTCCCCAAAAATAAAAGTCCAGGACCAGACGGCTTCCCTGGTGAATTCTACCAAACATTCAAAGAAGACTTAATACCTATCTTTTTCAAACTCTTCCAAAAAATTGAGGGGGGGGGAAGCTCCCTAACTCATTCTACAAAGCCGACATTACCTTGATACCAAAACCAGACAAGGACAACACAAAAAAAAGAAAATTACAGGCCAATATCACTGATGAACATCGATGTAAAAATCGTCAACAAAATACTAGCAAATCTCATACAACACTACGTTAAAAAGATTATACACCATAATCAAGTGGGATTTATTCCAGGTATGCAGGGATGGTTCAATATTCACAAATCAATCAACATAATACACCACATTAATAAAATGAAGAATAAAGATCACATGATCATCTCAATAGATGCAGAGAAAGCATTTGACAAGATACAGCATCCATTTATGATAAAAACTCTGAATAAAATGGGTATAGAAGGAAAGTACCTCAAAATAATAAAGGCCATCTATGAGAAACCCACAGCTAATATCTTCCTCAATGGTGAAAAACTGAAACCCATCCCTCTAAGAAAAGGAACTAGACAAGGATGCCCACTGTCACCACTCCTATTTAACATAGTACTGGAAGTCCTAGCCAGAGCAATGAGGCAAGAAAAAGAAATAAAAGGGATCCAAATTGGAAAGGAATAAGTGAAACTGTCACTATTTGCAGATGACATGATTTTATATATAGAAAACCCTAAAGAATCCACCAGAAAACTTTTAGAAGTAATAAACCAATATGGTAAAGTTGCAGGATACAAAATCAACATACAAAAATCAGTTGCATTTCTATACACTAACAACGAAGTAGCAGAAAGAGAAATGAAGAATACAATCCCATTTACAATTCCAACAAAAAGTATAAAATACCTAGGAATAAACTTAACCAAAGAGGTGAAAGATCTGTACACTGAAATCTATAAAATATTGCTGAAAGAAATTGAAGAAGACATAAAGAAATGGAAAGATATTCTGTGCTCTTGGATTGGAAGAGTTAACATAGTTAAGATGTCCATACTTCCTAAAGCAATCTATAGATTCAATGCAATCTCTTTCAAATTTCCAACAACATTTTTCACAGAAATAGAACAAAGAATCCTAAAATATATATGGAACAACAAAAGACCCCGAATAGTTAAGGAATCCTGAGGAAAAAGAACAAAGCTGGAGGTATCACACTCCCTGATTTCAAAATATACTACAAAGCCATAGTAACTAAAACAGCATGGTACTGGCACAAAAACGGACACGCAGATGAATGGAATAGAATCAAAAGCCCAGAAATAAACCCACGCAACTATGGACAGCTAATCTTTGACAAAGGAGCCAAGAACATACAATGGAGAAAAGAAAGTCTCTTCAACAAATGGTGTTGGGAAAACTGGATAGCCACATGCAAAAAAATGAAAGTAGACCCTTACCTTACACCATACACAAAAATTAACTCCAAATGGATTACAGACTTGAATGTAAGACCTGAAACTATGAAACTTCTAGAAGAAAACATAGGCAGTATGCTCTTCGACATCGGTCTTAGCAACATATTTTCAAGCATCATGTCTGACCGGGCAAGAGAAACAATAGAAAAAATAAACAAATGGGACTACATCAAACTAAAAAGCTCTGCACAGCAAAGGAAACCATCAACAAAGAGAAAAGATAACCTAACAATTGGGAGAAGATATTTGCAAACCATACATCAGATAAGGGGTTAATCTCCAAAATATATAAAGAACTCATGCATCTCAACAACAATAAACCTAACAACCCAATTAAAAAATGGGCAAAAGACCTGAACAGACATTTCTCCAAAGAAGATATACAGATGGCCAACAGACACATGAAAAGATGTTCAAAATCATTAACTATCAGGGAAATGCAAATCAAAACTACTAGATATCACCTCACGCCCGTCAGAATGGCTGTAATTAACAAGATAGGAAACAACATGTGTTGGAGAGGATGTGGAGAGAAGAGAACTCTCACACACTGCTGATGGGAGTACAAACTGGTGCAGCCACTATGGAAAACAGTATGGAGATTCCTCAAATAATCAAGGATAGAACTACCATATGATCCAGCTATTCCGCTGCCGGGTATTTATCCAAAGAATTTGAAAACACCAATGCGTAAAGATACATGCACCCCTGTGTTCATTGCAGCATTATTCACAACAGCCAAGACTTGGAAGCAACATAAGTGCCCATCAAGGGATGAATGGATAAAGAAGCTGTGGTATATATACACAATGGAATACTACTCAGCCATAAGAAACGATGAAATCCAGCCATTTGTGACAACATTGATGGACATTGAGGGTATTATGCAAAGTGAAATAAGTCAGAGGGAGAAGGTCAAATACCGTATGATTTCCTTCATTAAGTAGTAGATAATAACAACAATAAACAAACACATAGAGACAGATTGGATTGGGTGGTACCAGAGGGGAAGGGAGGAGGGAGGAGGGCAAAAGGGATAATTAGGCACATTTGTGTGGTGATGGGTTGTAGTTAGTATTTGGGTGGTGAACATGATGTAATCTATGCAGAAATAGAAGTATAATGATGTACACCTGAAATTTATACAATGTTATAAACCAATGTTACTGCAATAAACAAAAAATTAAAAACAAATAAATAAATAGATCAGAGAAAGGACAGAAAGACACAAGTAGTGGCCTGTCAGAGACAGGGCATCTTTAATAACTAAATGACAATTTGCTGTGCCTGGAAAACATGGTGGAAGCGTAAGGGCCGATGGAAAATAGAGCTGGCAGAGGAGATATTCACTGGTCATGGAAAAGTCCTCCATGTCATTCTAAAACTGTTGAGTTTTTCCACAAAGACTGAAAATAGAGGAACTTTTGAAATGATGAAAGTTCATCAAAGAGACTTTAATTTCTCGAAAACTTCAGTTTAGTTTCTAAACTGCCAAATATGATACTGGGAAAGTTATGTAGTCTCTCTTAATTTCACCAACTTTGTTTTAAGTAGAGATAGCTGGCAGGATTAAATATAAAGGTCTTCGTAAATCCTGAAACTATCAAAACTTTATTTATATTTTATACTCTGTCTTATTCTAGAACTGAGCTGTGGTACGAGATTGTTTATAATACACATACAGTGCAAGAAAAAAAGTAAATGAAAAATGGCAAAGACTTGTTATCATTGCTTATGTTGTTAAGAAAATACAGGAACATTCCTTGATAGCGGGTACAAATTGTAGCTCTCCCTTGTTGCATATTTTACCTGTTCTTTATTTCCAAACCCAGAAGGACTTTACTTGGCATTCCCTTCTGGATATGATGCAAGAATGATTCACAGCGGAAAGTTTTTTCTTTGGACAAAAAGCTGGAATTCATGACCAGCTAGAGATGTAATAGAAGCAGATACAGAAAGTATAAAGACAGGAGGCTTGCAGAACAAAGGGTGCGAGGTAAGCAAGCTGTACAAAAAAAAAAAAAAATGTGCTTTTGACATTAAATTTCCTCCAAGAGGCTGAAAATAACTGAACCGTTGAAATCTTGCAGAGCCTATCTGATCCCACAGGGAGAATATGTTGATCTTGTTCTCTCCCTACCTCCTTAACCATAACATATTGAAGTTATGATTGTAAGCAGCCTTACATTGACGCTCCTTTAGCACAGCTCCAGTGGAGCAGACTTGAGTAGAGAGGTTAGGAGGAAGCAAGGAGAGCGCAATGCGCCATTTTCACCACATTGGTAAGTAACTTGCATCGCTCCATGGTTTATTTACCATGTGAGCTTTATCATGATACAAATTTGGTACAGCCTAGATCATGAAATTGCATTAGCAACCTATTTGTCATACAAAAGATTTCTGTTTTTGTTTTAATGGACTGAACCCTTCTGTAACTTTTTTTCAGTTTTAAATAGGACCTGCTTATAACACAGGATGTGAGCAAATAAACTGGGCCCCTGTACGGCCAATCTGTCTGTTTTCTGATCAATACTATCTGCTGAGACCAAATTGATTGTGCAAGAATTCTTTAGACAACCGAAATTAACAGACTACAAGATATATTTTTTCCAATATATGCATAACTACCAATTAATGTGTTAAATTGATCAATGGACCTACATCTCTGATGATTAAACCGCTTAAAACATTTATGTTGTATTTTCCTTGCTTTTTCCATCCATCTTTCTCCCTCCTTTATTTGCTCAGTTTCCTTAATTTTTCCTTTTTTCTCATTCCTTACATCTCCTTGTGCATATATGCATACACACATTTAGTGCAGCTAAGCATTACATTTATTGGTCCACTACCATGCTCTGAGACAGGGAGTTGGCAAACAATGCATCAAGAAAACAGACAAATTATTTGTTTAAAGTGCATGGGGACAGAGAAGAGTGTTCCTTTAGCCAGTCTTGGGGTGAGGCAGTGTTTGCGTGGCATGGGAGGTGGTGGTAGTGATGGTGCAATGTTAAGGGAAGATGTAGTCTGTGCGGTTTCTTTGGCAATATCCAAGTTGTTGCTGGGTTATTTTTGTTTATTTAATTTCATCATGACATTTTTCCCAGTATAGACCCAGAAAATTTTGCAGTATTTCTTCTATGTAGATCAATAATGTTATATATTTAAGCAGAATCCTGGGAGTGATGACATGTAAAATAAATGTTTTAGTAACATATGACTGCAAATTACATATTTCAAAGACTATAAGGAAGAATTCTCTTTTGTAAAGGTGAAACAAAAAAAAAAGTCAAGTTTGCATCTCTCTCTCCTCATACTCATTTTGATCCAGCATTCCGCTGCCATTTTGACAGCATAGGGCTGTAGAGGAGGATCTCTGTCTCAGCTGTCTGATTATTGAAACCTGGATGAATTCTATATCTTATCTCTCCGGCTGGAGTCCTGAATATTGGCAGGGGGGGACATGGGAGAAATTTTGTTTGCTGCAGCTAATCTTACAGTTCATTAGCACCTTAGTGACTAGTAATCTCACTTCATTAAATGTGTTTATTTGGTAGTGTCAGCTTTCCTTGTGAAATGTCCTTAAATAATAACTCCGGTTTCTTTAAGGCTGGTGCTTTACCAAAGTGAAGAATGGAGCTGCCCTGTAACAGGCAATGATACCACTAGGGCTTTAATCTAAAATGAGCAACCCAGGGTCATTTGGATGTTTCAGATTGAGAGATTAAAGCTCTTATCTCATGCTGTGAAACGTAATGCAAAACTTGCAGTCTAGTTTTTGAGAGCTCATTTCAGAAGAATTTTTATGACTTGCTAAACCTAGGAAAAGGTCCCTTACATATTTGTTTCTTTTAAATTTAGTAATAATCCAATGATGTCAATAGTGAGAGTAAGGTGAGAATAAACACATTAAGTGAAAACAAAAGCAATGATTGGGGATCTCTCCCAGGCATTATGCAAAGATCTATTAAAAAAATAGACATTATTCACACACATGCAAGCACGTACCTCCCAGAAGCTCAGAATAAGTAAAATGATCAAACCCTAACACTAAAGTATAAGTTTAGAGCTCATCGTGATATGATTCCTGTGCCCACTAAGGTATTTTCTGTCTGATAGTGGAAACTCAGCTTCATGATAATCATTAATTCTTTAGCTATACGCTCAAATAAAAGGTAATATAACCAATTCAAAAATGCTTGCTTATCCCAGAGACTCAAAATGAAGTTCAATTCTTTGGATTTGTGTCACAGCCTAGTAATAAACTTTATATAAGAAGATCTTTTTATTCTTCTAGCGAACAATATTCCTAGTCGATCTCTACCCTTGATTTCAGTCACCTCCAGGGGAATCAATTTAACTGATACTTTTCAAATAAACGCATTTCAGGAGGCAATTTTCTCTCCTGTTTTCTGCTGCAGTAGTTTATGCAGGGACACTCTATCAAGACATTTTAATAGAAATCAGAAACAACTAAACTGTGTATTATATTATCTGAGAGAGTGTATTTAATGGTATTCTGATTTTACCTTCTGACCCATTATTTACTCAAACATGTTTTAGGAATATCACCAATCATTCTAGAGATATATGTGTATATCTATCTGTCTATATCTACAGATAGATAGATAGACATACACACACACCATTTTAGAAAATCTCTGATAAGTATATTTATGTATATAGCAGAACTTTGTCTTCTTTTGAATTCTCTCTTTTTTAATATCAATAATAAGATGAGATAGGATAGTAACAGAATATCTCCCTATTACTGTAACAAAAAAAAATTGTAAAGAAACTAAACCCATGATTACCTACAAATGTTAGGACACAATAGTAACATAAAATAGAGTTATCTAGAGTTAAATTGACAAATTTTAAATAAGATGACTTATATGTTGATGGACTTGTCTGTTTTTCTGGAAATACATTGTTTATTCATTCACTTAACAGATATTCAGTGAGGTTCCACTATGTTTGAAACACTGTTTATGATCTGGGAATCAGAGAAAGTGTTAAAGAAGACAAATAAAATCCCTGATCTCATGGTGAACAAAAATTTGCTGAGGGAAAACTTCTTGTGGATGATATGTAGTACCTAGTGACAGACCAATGCTCCTGTTGAGAGAAAACACAATAAAAAACCAAAACAAAATAAAACAAATTACTACATAGAATACAAAAGTATCTGTTTGAGGACAGCAGAAAGCTATAGATACAATGAGAACTGAGAATTGGATGGGCTAAGATTCCAGAAACGGGAGAGCCTCAGAAAGGTGATCTGATCCTATTCAGCTGCTTTTGCCCTTATGGCATTTTCTAATTATGGGTATGGGCAGAAAGCTGAAAATTTATCCATTGAAGGTTGCTGCTGGTGTTCAGAATACAACAGCAAACCTATGGACAGAGAGTTGGAAGGGTGAACTCAAGAATATAGTTAGTTGCCCTATTGGTACATTGGCCATATTCTGGAGTATCTCAGGTTGGAAGGCTATAATCCTAAAAAGAAACACTCTAAAAAGAAAAATGGAACTTTAAAAAGTTTCCTGAGACAAAGATTAGAGTTTCATACTTATCACACAGAGGCTCTAGAGAAAACGGCCTCTCTGTTGAAAACTTGGAGGGCCAGGTGATAACAAGAGGGATACTGAGGCTCACTGAGAGAACAAGCTGGCCCACCATTCAACAGAGTCTCTGGTTGGATTAACGTAAGCAGTCACCAGTCTCCAAATGTAGCAAATGGAAGGCAAACTCCTCTGTGGAAGAAGATCACCTCACCATATATTTTTTTATTAATAATTTCAGATTTAATCAGAAATTACTTCACATGTCATAATATAGGCAACATGTCCAAAATCTAAGAGGAATACCTGACAACAGAGGCAAATCTACACACGTTCCAGATATTGGATTTAATCATAAAGGACAGTATAATAAGTATGATTAAGATGTTTAAGAATATGGAGAAAACATGAAAATAGAGATGAAATATGGGGAATTTAACCAAATAATGGTAATCTTCAAAACAGTCAAATGGGAATTCTAGAATAGAAGTATGTTTCCATTTTTAAATTAATCAATGTAATTTGGCATATCAACAGGCTAAAAAGAACAAACAAAGATCATCTCAAAAGATGCAGAATAAGCATTTGGCACTATTCAATATCTACTGATACAAACTCTCAACAAACCCAAAATAAATCTGATCAAGGGCATCTATACAAACTTACAATTAACGTTACAAGGTAACCATGGCTCCTCTCAACACTCCTATAAGATATTATACTGGAAGTCTTATGCAGTGCAATAAGCCATGAAAAAGAAATAGTATGTGACAGATTAGGAAAACAACAAAATGTTCTTCGTTGTCATGATGCTATATCTACATAAAAAATTCTAAAGAATCTACACAAAAGGGTACTACAATTAATAAGAAAATTTTTGTGGTCTCAGGATACAAAATTAATTATTCAAAAAATCATTTGAGGGCCGGGCCCGTGGCTTAGTGGTTAAGGGCGCACGCTCCGCTGCTGGCGGCCCGGGTTTGGATCCTGGGCGCGCACCAACGCACCGCTTCTCCGGCCATGCTGAGGCCTTGTCCCACATACAGCAACTAGAAGGCTGTGCAACTATGACATACAACTATCTACTGGGGCTTTGGGGGAAAAAATAAATAAATAAAAATTATAAAAAAAATAAATTGAATATCTATGTATTAGTAGTGAACAATTAGAAAATGAATTTTTTTAAAGCATCATTTGCAATAGCTCCAAAAAACTGATGAAATATTTATATGAAATCTAACAAAATGCATGCAGGATTTGTACGACAAACTCTACAAAACACTAATGAAAGTAATCAAAGAAGGTCTAAGCAAATGGTGAGAGATACCTTATTCCTAAATTGGGCGACTCAAGATTACTAGGATGTTAATTCTTCCCTAACTAACCTATAGATTTAATGCAGTCCCAATCAAACCCCGGCTAAAATTTTGTCTTAAAAATTTAGTTGATTCTAAGTTTTATATGGAAAGGCAGTAAACTGAAATAGCCAGAACAATCTTGAAAAAGAAGATCAAATTTGAAAAACTCACTATACCTAATTTTAAGACACTATAGAGTGACAATGATTAAGACAGTATTGTATTGCACTGTATACAAAATTAATCATTAATCCAAATATAAGACCAAAAATTATTTTTAAAAAGTTTGAAAGATAACAGGAGAAAATCCTTAGAATATTAGATTAGGTGTATGTATATTTTTTAGATATGATACTAAAATCATGGTATACACCAAAAAATGATAAATTTGAATTCATCAAAACTAAGAACTTGTGCTCTTTAAAAAATATCACTAAGAAAATTAAAAGAATACACAAACTGTGAGAAAATATTTGTAAATTACATATCTGATAAAGGATCGTATCCAGAATATATAAAGAAATCTCAAAACTCAGTAATAAGAAAATAAACAACCCACTAAAATAATGGGCATACAATTTGAAACGATGCATCATCAAAAAGATATACGTATGGCTAGCAAGCACGTGAAAATTTTCTCAACATCATTAGCCATTAGAGAAATGTGAATTAAACCCACAATGTGATACTAATACACACCTATTAAAACCTCTGAAAAACAACAACAAAAGCAACACATACTGACCATATCAATTGCTGAACAAAGTTGCAAAACAAATGGAACCCTCATATATTCTGGAATGAATGCAATATGGGTAAATCTACTTTGGGAAGCCATTTGATAATATCTTAACAAAGTTAAATCTATTCTCACATGACCCAGCAATCCCACTACTAGGTATTTACTCAAGTGAAATGAGAATGTATGTTCACAAAAAAACATACATGTGAATGTTTATACAGACTTTATTCATTATTAACAGAAATGGGTGACAACTCACATATCCCTCAGTATTGGAATAAGCAACCTGTGATACAGCCACACAATGAATTACTACTCGGTAGCAATAAGCAATATCATTTATGAATTTCACACACATCATGCTAAGTGAAAGAAGGCGGACTCAAAAACTATATACTGTATAATACACTTTATGTGGCATCTGTAAAAACAAGATTATTCAGACAGTAAAACGATTAGTGTTTGCCAGAGAGTGTAGAGAGATTTTGACTCTGATGAGACATGGAGAAATATTTTGATATTATAAATATGTACTATATCTTGATTCTGGTGGTGTTTATATAACTATTTAATTTGTCAAAATTTGCAGAAGTGTGCATGAAAAATGATGGAATCTATTGTATGTAAATTATTTCTTAATTTATAAAACCAAAACAAATAAACCAGTGTATTTTACCATGCTTATAGAAAAAAATGACAATCTTAATAAATACAATAAAAGCATTTGATAAAGTTCAACATCTATGAAAGACTAAAAGAAAAAAACCTCTTATCATACTATAATTAGAAAAGCCAATTTTGAAGGAGAATAAACCTTGAAGAATTACATACAAGACATAATCTTTATTTCAAATGACATCAATTAAAGCAGCAAAAATATAGCAAAGTTAACAACATAATAGAATAGACTCTACAGATGCTGTTCCACACAGATATGATAAACTGAGATGCAGCAGAGAATGAATGCGTTTTTATAAAATGATGCTAGGAAAATTGAATTTCTACTCCAACCACACATCTTACATAAAAATCTATTTCAGGTAGATTATAAACATAAATGTGCAAGCAGAACAATAAAACTTTTAGACTAAAACATAAGAAAATATTTTTATGACCTCAGGTTGTGAAAGACTCCTTGCAAAAAACATGAAATGCTAACAGAGAAAAAAAAATGTAAAAGATCAATGAAACCTTATTAAAACTAAGAATATCTTCTCATCAAAAGATAACATTAAAAAAACTAGAAAGTAAGTCACAGATTGGGAGAATATATTTTTACAACATACAGTTGACAGAGAACTTGAGTTTAGAATATAAAAAGAAATCCTAGGAATCAATATTTAAAAGACGGACTGATAGATAAATGGGGAACAATTTAATAAGCCTTCATCAAATAGGATACATAAATAGACAATGGACACATTTAAAAAGAGGTTCTCAACATAATTAATCATCACAAAAATGGAAATTCAAACTAAAATGAGGTACTTCAAATTCCAGCCAGGATGAAATAATGAGACAGCTTTGTGGTCCCACCATAACTAACGAGACATCTGGAAAAATACATGAAATGACTTTTTTCAACCATTGTGCAACACATAGCACAGGAACGTGATCCCTGAGAGGAGAAGAATATTAAGAGAGAACAATAAGATCCCCACAGCTTTCTGTTGGAAGGGTATTTCCAGACCACAGCAAAAGGCAGGGATGCTCAAATGAGACACAACATAAAGAAACCTAAAAGAGGATGAGGCATCTGGGATTTGTGGGAAGATTCCTGGAAAGGAAGAAACTATGCAGAGAAAGAGCTCCAGAAATCTTCGTAACGTTCCTTTGTATCTAGCTGAATACTACATTTTGCATGCTTAGGGTGAAACTGCACAAGACTGAGCAGAAAGCTGAACTACTCCAAGGCCTAACACAAGCTTGGAAGAGATACTAACTAGTCCAAATGCAGAGACCTCATGGAACACCTGGAACATTCAGTATAAACCATGGAAATGTCATAGCTTAGTAAGAGGGCAAACCTAGCCTTGGAGCAGCATTTCTCAACCTCATCACTATCGACATCCTGGCTCAGATAATTCTCCACTGTTGTTGGGGGATGTCCAACATATTGTTGGGTGTTTAGCACCATCCCTGTCCTCTACTACTAGATACCCAGTAAGACTCCTTAGTTGTGACAAACAGCAATGTCTCCAGACATTGCCAAATATACCTTGTAGGGCAAAATCACCCCCAGGAGAGAACCATTGCCCTAGAGTAAAGGTTACCCCAGACCTAAAAAATAAAACTACATATGTCTCAAAAAGATCAAGCATCCATAAGAAACGTAACTGTCTGCCATTAAAACAAAATTAAAATTAAAGGGAGTTAGTAATGTACATCAAAGAACAAAGAAACATTCATAGGGTGTAGCATTCTGTCAAATTACTAAAAATGTGAAGAAGGAAATTTTGACCAATAACCAGAGGAAAAGGAGTCAACAGAAACAGAGCAAGAAATGACAGCTGTCTTTAAGAAATCAACTGTTATAACTATTTAAAATTGTGGTAAACTATATGTAACGTAAAATTTACCATTCTAACAATTTCTAAGTGTTCAGTTCAGTGGCATTAAATACATGCACATTGTTGTACAATCATTACCACCATTCATATCCAGAACTGTTTTATCTTCCCAAACTGAAACTTTGTGCTCATAAACAATAACTTCCCATTCCACTATTCCCCCAGCACATAGCAACTGCCATACTACCTTCTGTCTCCGTGCATTTGACTACTCTAGCTACCTCATATAAGTGGAATCACATCATGTTTGTAATTTTGTGTCTGGCTTATTAAAAAAGCTTATAATTGTATGAATCAAAAACTGACAGAACTGAAAAAAGAAATAGACAAATCCTCAGTTATAGTTGGAAATTTCAAAATACTATCTCAGTAATTGATAGAGCAGAAGTCAAAAAAATCAGCAAGATATATAAGACCTGCACAAAACTGTCAAAACTTGACTTAATTGGCATTTGGAAATCACACAGCTTCAAATAGTGCAAAAATATATTTTTCAACACTTATTTCTTTTTCAAAACACATGCAACATTCATGTCAGTCATATCAATAAAGTCAGTATTCTAGTCCAAAGAAAATAATTATCAATACAGAGTATTGATTATGTGTAAAATATACATACTGTCTTTTAAAATAGTTACATTGAACCATAATGGAATTATAAAATCAGTAATATAAATAGATTTGCAAATACATGGAAATTAAACAACACATTCCTGAATATTACATTTTGAGGTATATGAGAAAATATGTTAACACAATTAAAATTAAACCACCACATCATTATTTATGGGGCTCAGCTAAGGCAGTGATTAGAGATAAATTGATAGCTTTAAATGATTATACTAGAAAAGAAGAAAATCTCACATCAAATCTAATTTTCCATCTAAAATATTAAGGAAAGGAAAACTTGAAACCAATGAAATAGAAAATGGACAAAAAATGGAATAAGTCCATGAAACCAAAGATGATTTTTGGAAATGATGATGAAATTGATGAATCTCTATGTAGGCTGATAAGAGAGACAGAAAGAGAGAGAGAAAAGAGAGAGGCTAATTAATGAATGAACAACGTCAGGAGTAAAAGCGAAGATATCATTACACATCCGACAGATATTAAAAGGGTAGAAGGGGAATATTATGAACAACTTTTTCTCATAAATTTGATAACTACGACAAATGGAAAAATCTTTCACAGACACGAAATACCAAAACTGAATCAAGAAGAAATAGAAAATCTGAATAGCCCTATATCTATTAACTAAAATCTTCTCACAAAGAAAACACCAGTCCCAGAAGACTTTTATGAAGAATTCTACCAAACATTTAAGGAAAAAAATAATATCAACCCCATTAGCACATTCATAAGATAGGAGGAAGAGAATATGCGATGGTAAACTGGACTAGGGCATTATAGGAAGACTCTTGACCAATTTTCTTCATGTACATGTAGGCAACAATCCTTTTTAAAAAATTAACAAAGAAAATACTTTAATCTGTAGGCAGTACATAACAGCCAAGTGGGGTTTCTCACAGGAAGGCAATAAACATAACTCACCATATCAACAAATAGAGGGAAAAATATGTTTCCTAATAAATACAGAAAAAGCATTTTATAAATTCAATACCCAGTTATGATAAAGAGTATGAATGGATAAAAAATATCTACAAAATCCTACAGCTAACTTAATGGTTAAGAAAAATGAATGTTTACCCCATGGGATTGGGAACAAGGCAACACTGTCCACCCTCACTACATTACTTCTATCCAATATTATTCTGGAAGTCTCAGTGCAGTAAGGCAAGAAAAATGAATTGGAAAGGAAGAAATACAATCGTCTTTATTTGTAAACAACATGATCAAGTAAGTGGAACCTCCTATTATACCTAGATAAAAGCTACTGGAACTAATTATTTAACATAACATTTTCTCAGAATACAAGGTCAATATCCAAAAATCAAATACATTTCTTTATACTAGCAACAATGTACAGTAAAATAAAAGTGTGTAAAAATTCTATTTATAATAGCATCAAAAATAGGAAATCAGGCAAAATTAATAACATATAGACAAGACCTGAACCATAAAAGCACAAATAAGTTTTAAAAGAACTAAATAAATAGAGCATAATTTATTTATAAGATTGAAAAACTCAATTTTTTAAGATGCCACTTTTCCCCAAACTTATTGATTTATTCTCTACAATTTCAATTCAAATAATAGCGATGTTCTTTTTTTTTTCAGTTGTTAAACTGATTCTTAATTTTATACGGGATCACAAAAGAATTGTAATAGGCAAAATTTAAAACAAAATTGAGGACTTATAATATCTGAGCAGTGCAGTAACCAATGCAGTGTGGTACGGGTAAAGACAGGTATATCAGTACAAAATAAAAGTGAGCCCACAAACAGATTCCCTCGTCCATATGATTTTTTGATCAAGGTGCCCAAGAAGTTGATTGGAGAAAGGAATGACATTTCCACAACTAGTGCTCAAACAGTTGGATATCTATATAAGAAAAACATGAAAATCGATTCCTACCTTACACCATAAACAGAAGGAAAAAAAATTGAAATGCATCTCAGATCTAAAAGTAAGAGCTAAAACCATAAAATTTCTGGAAGAAAACATAGAAACATCATTGCAAGTTTGGAAGTAGGTAAAGATTTCTTAAATAGACATAAAATACAGTTTCAGCAGAGCAAAAAATGAATAAATAAAAAGTAACCAAAATTAAAATGTTCTTCTCTTTGAAAAATGCTGTTCAAGTAATGGAAAGCCAAGGCACAGACTGGAAGAAAACATTTTCAATTCATTTATCTGATCAAAGACATGTGTCCAGAATATATAAGAACACTTACAACTCAATATTTAGAAAACAGTCCAATAGAAAATACGTGGGGATGTAATGTACAGCATGCTGACTATGGTTAATAATACTATATTATATATTTGAAAGTTGCTAAGAGAGTAGACCTTAAAAGTTCTCATCACAAGAAAAAAAATAGTGTAACTGTGTGGTGATGGATAAAAAACTAAACTCATTTTCTGTGTTCTGTGGTTCAAACGAAGGACACTGATTAGATCCCAAGACATTAGGATGCATAAAGGAAAAGTGTTGCAGATGTTATCATGGCAAAAAGTCATACTTGTAAGAGTGAACCCTTGTGGAATGCAAACTCTGTGCCAGGCACACTTCTGATGCGTCATGTATATTAACATTAAAATCTCACAAGGATCCTAATATCACCACAACTTTTCATATGAGGAAAATGAAGGACAAAGAGGTTAAACTACCTATTTAAGGAAACAGATCTAGTAAGTAGCAGAGGCAAGATTTAAACCCAGGAAGTCTGGCTTTTAATCACCATACTGTTGACACATGCACATACCCCAAGTCCCGAAAGATTGATTTGCCTGATATGATTGTCTGAGGTTGCATTTGCTCAAGACTATAGTTCCCAAGCCATTCCTGTTGAACTCGAAACTAACAGTTCTATCTGTGTTGATTATATTTTCAAAACAAGATAAAGTTTCTGATTCTTCTGGAGTATCCTGAGAATACAATACCATTTCAACATTTCCCAAGCCTCTGTCCAAGTTACTTGATTGGACTCATCCTTTATTAACTATGACTTGAAATAAGTCAGCATTTGATTGGGGTTTTGAATTAATTTTTTCTTTTACAAAGATTTTATCTTCCCAGTGTTAGCGTATGGGAAAGAGATTTTACTGCAAAGGTTTATTACATTTATTTAAATTTCAATTGAGTTTAAATAACTGGAAATTTAATTTTTGCTCTAGATAGTATAATTGGTGAATGATATTATTTTATACTGAGGTCTGTAGGATGGCATGGCCAATTCTTATGGTTTGGACAGGAATGAAGCACTAAATATATTTGTACAAGGAAATCTAATGTTTAAAGAGAAAGGATTATTTTCTAAGATTCTAAGAATTAAAAGAAAGTCCCAGAGAGATTGATTCAGCACAATTCTGTTCCGCCAAAACCAGAAACAGAAGTAACATTGCTATTGTTGTTCAAGGGAAATTCTAGACCAGACCACAAACCAGATACATTTTTGGTAGTGCAAATAATATTGCAATGCATTTGGGAGTTATTATTCAAATAGCTAACTTTTATCCTCTGATTCACCCTTTACATCTGTTTTAACAATTTCAAATGTATGATAACAAAATAGCTTCAGGATTATGCTATTATCGCTTTTATTCAGCTTTATTTTAAGTATAGTTATTTGTTTTAATTTAATGCATAATTTTTGCAATTAGAATTTGAGTAGGGTTACTTTTTATTCTCTGCAGCGTTTTATTGCTTTGTTAAGTCTAGACATATCACACATCTGCAATAAACATTTGAGTTTGACTTCCTAATGCTATTGAGATGTCTACATCATTTACAATGTCTTAGTAATCCACCCATCATAATAATATCAGGTAAAATTTATGGTCCTGGTGCTACTTCTGATGACAACATTATGAAAAGAAGATTAACCACAAGATATCCATTGGTGGCAAAGGAGGTAAAAACATCTTCTGTCCAGAAAGTAGTCTGGCATATTTGTATTGTATTGAGGACTTTTCTTCTATTGGTGTCATATACAAATTTCTTCTCTTAAAGCTGTACAAACATCAGAGAACAGTAACATCTTGATCTCTGTTTTTCCAATAGGATTGTTTGTTTTAAAGGAGAGCTGAAGACCATGAAAGACTGTTTATAATTAATAGCTGATTAAAGGTAATCCCTGAAGCTTTAAGGGAAATTTGAATCAAATATTGGCATCTATTTTGTAAAAATTTGTGATAAATTTATCATATTAATTTTTAAATCATTCACAACAAAAGATCTCACATTACCTGGCAAATTTTCAAGGTTGTTTGAAGGCTTTATTTTTAATCTAGTGATATTTCTGTAACAGTATATTCTGCTTAAAAAGGTACAGTATGTATTTGTCTACAATAGGACTGAATTTCATCTCAAGAGACAAGTGAAAAAGCCACCTACTGTGTTTACATAAGTAAGAATAGAACTATCTCCTTCTACCCCTGTGACCCTGCTTTAAAAATTAAAAAAAAAAAAAAATCACAGAGCGTTATTGAAGCAGTTTCCAAAGACTAGGTTTTTATTTGCCTGTAAATCTCACAATTCTATTTACAGAGGATAATCTATTATTTTAAATATCAATATTTGCATTTTAAAAGGATTATTTATTGGTTTGGCAATGGGAGGGGGTGACAGCATGAAATGGATTGGAAAGCCTACAAGAGAGAGAATACAATACAGAGTAGGAGGCCTCTGGGAGGCTTGACTATGAAATACAATTTCTGGTTTCATAAGTTCCTCATTAAAAGAAAAACATAACAGCAAGAATGAAATGGCCTGCATTGATTTTTTTGGAAAAGAGTGTTCATTTGTTAAAAGATAAGTTTTTGAAACAAAATAATACTAAGCAACTTTTTTGTTTGGGCCAGTTTGCTACCTGATCAGTTTAATCCACACCCAGGCATTGGAAAGCATGGGTTGAGCAGAAAAACATGATGTGATATTGGGTAGGATTTGTACTTAGAACAAGAACAGATGTTGAAGCAATGGTACAAGAGAACCTTAAAACTACATTCATGTCTAGCACATCACACAAACTGCAGGTGTATGTTATTCTTGGTATTTGTGCATTGGATTTCCATGAGAAATTTCCTGAAAGTTTAAGAAAAAAGGACTATATTGAAGTAGAACATATAAACTGTTCAAATGAGCAACTTGTTTATTGTGAGGCCTTAATTGACATCTGGGTATCACATGTAAGTATCAACAAATATGCATTTATCCTGCTCTGTGGGAGACCTTGTTCCAGACACTGTGGGAGACTCAAAGGTTAATGACATTTGGCCTCTCATCTTGCTGAACCTGCACTCTGCTTTGGGCCGCAACAACAGATGGGTCATTTGTTGTTAGTATCCTCAAGTTGATTCTGATGCCTAGCCACCCCGTGAACAGCAGAGTAGAACCTTGCCTAGTCTTTTTGTGCCATCCTCTCTCCTTCCTGTGCCATACCACACAATGTTCTACAGCTATTCATGGGGTTTTCTTGGCTGGGTTTCCTGGAAGTGAATGGCCAGGCCATTCTTTCTAGTCTGTCTCAGTCTGGAAGCTCCACTGAAACCTGTCCACCATGGTTGACCCTGCTGATACTTGAAATACTGGTGGCGTAGCTTTCAGCATCATAGCAACATGCAGCCACCACAGTACAACCAACAGATGACAGACGGGTGGTATGGTTCCTTGACTGGGAAATGAACCCCACTGCAGCAGTGAGAGCACCAAATCTTAACCACTAGACCACCAGGGCTGGCTCCATGAGTCATTCTAACAGGCAAATTAGAAGTACCATGTCTCCTATGGGAT
Organism: Diceros bicornis minor; assembly: GCF_020826845.1. Taxonomy (NCBI): domain Eukaryota; kingdom Metazoa; phylum Chordata; class Mammalia; order Perissodactyla; family Rhinocerotidae; genus Diceros; species Diceros bicornis. The sequence goes on along the minus strand of NC_080763.1, from coordinate 29,710,581 downwards.
GTTAGGAAAAAAAGATCACTGTGACCTCCACTGGTGAGGAAAGGCTTTGTGGAGGAAATCAGACTTGACCTATACTGTAAAAAAAATGAGCAATAAATCATAATAACTCTTATGCTATATAATGTGTTATTGGTTTGAAAGCACTTTACTTAGGCATTACCTCATTTATTGCTTACAATTGAGGAACACTGAGCAAGCAAATTTGTCACAGTCAGGATGCAATTGCTGATAGGGGAACAACGGAGTGTTCTCATTAGAAGGGAAAGCTGGGGTCAGATAGAAACAGGCCTTAAATCCCAGAAGCTATAAGTTTGGACTGTGTGTTTTACGTTATTGAGGTTTTTCTTTTTGTGCATGTGTGTATGTAGACACATGTATCTTTCGCTCTCTCGATAGGTAGGTAGATAGACGGATAATAATTTGAAAATGGGGTTGAGATTTTTCCTTAGGTTGATTGGTCGATTGAGTTGTGCAGGTTTCTTTTTAAGGCTCAGTATAATATAGAATACTCGGAGTGTATCCTCGCACAATTGCCTGATCTGGAAAGGCATCTAGGACTCTTCTCATAACTGGCAATTTCAAGCTGGAAGCAGCACTTCACCCATATAATTTTATAATTATTACAAATTCTCCCCCTCTCCAGGGATCCTGTATGTATGAAGTGTTTATCTGTGGAAAATAAATTATCAAAAATTCTCTTGGGCAAATCAAGTGTGCACAATAAACAAATACTCAGGTAAAAAATGTCTAGAGGATTGAGGTTGTTCCATCAAATGAGAAAATTGCACAGCCTTAATTCAAACACTTTCCTTTAGAACTTATTTTACTCCAAAAATGTACCGTGAAAAATCTGCCATTGGAGCTAGCAGAGCCAGAGAGAAATTAATGAAATGAGCTCCACTCAGAATAAAATGAAGAAAAATAAGTGGCACCTGTTAAGAGCCATGGATAACATGATCCCTCATGGGCTCATGTTATCCATCATAGAGGGAAATATTAACAAATATAGATATTCTCATCTCTTATTTGAATGGCCAGAATGGAACCATTTGTTTTACAAGGTATAATGAGGCTATTTTGTCAATATGAAACTATGACATGCCAATGGCTCCTTTTTCTGCCTATTTTAACTCATTTTAATCACTGCCATGACTGCAGAATCATTAAAAGCAGCTAACTGCATTGCCTATGGTAAAGTTTCTCCAATTCAATAGCAGGATGTGTGGCTTTAATTTGTGAAAAAGTGAAGGTATTAGAGATTGAAATAAAAAAAGCTCAACTTTTGTATTAAAAAACAAACAAGCTCACTGACTCTGGGAAACGAAAAAGAAACTGCGAATAATGAACTCCCATATATAGATTCTTCTAAGACTCAGATTTTTCCACAATCCTTTTCTGTGGAAACTTCATGCAGAAAAGAAAGCAAGATTCTTCCTTTTAGAAAAGTTATGTGTGTTGAATAAAGCAATACTAGCAATGAAGCAAACTAGCATCATCAGCCACATGTAGCTATAATTCTAGCAGATTCTTAGTTATTTTGAGATTCAATTAGTTTTACATCATGCCATTAATAATTTTGACATTTTTCTGATTATAAAAACAATATATAATAGCTTGAAAAATTACAAAATAAAATAAATGTAAGGAAAACAAACAAAATGAATCCACTATCCCATCATTAATATACAGTCATCCTTGAGTATCTGTAGGGGACTGGTTCCAGGAGACCCTGTGGATACCAAAATCCGCGGATGCTCAAGTCCCTTAGTGCACCCATCATATCCGCAGATGTGGAACCCGTGGATACGGAGGGCCGACTGTATACACATTCAAGGATCACATGGTCTGTAAAGATTTTACGTTATTTTATTAACGTTATATCATTAAATGTTTTAATGGAGCATTTTTCAAGTTTGAACCTTGTTTTCCTTTATCGTAAATTAATTATTACTATATTTTTTGAGAACATATTTATTTTACACTACTTTTAAAATAATAAAGATGTAATCACTGCTAAAATCATTCACATATACAAGAAAATAAAACAACTCATATTTTTTTCAAACCAGTAAATAAAACTTAGCAGTGTGTATGCGTGTGTGTTTGTGTGTGTGTGTGAGTGTGTGTGTTACAGGATGTTAAAATGAAAGATTTATCTAAAGTGCCAAGACAGGAGTTAACATTCCAAAGTGAGGTGAGAGATCATGACACTGGATTTACAAAGGCGATATTCAAAGACCAGCTATGTGCCTCTTAACCTCTCACCTACATCAAAAGTAAATAAAGGTCAGAGGTTGAAGATCTAATCTACGATTATTAGATTGTTAGGATTGGTAGGTTTTTTAAATATTAGGATTATTAGAGAAAGTGGCTGGTATGCTGTGAATCCTGAGAGTTGTTTTTCTTTCCCTTTCTTTCCTTTTGATCTCAAGTCAAAAAGAGAAGTTTTTTAAGATTTCCCTTTGGAGATCTTAATGTGTCCTTTTAGTCTTTCTGGTGTCTGACTCCTGTCTAGAAAATCTAATGCAGAAAGATAGGCAGGTCAAGTGTTCTGGTGAAGCAGATAGAGAGGTATTTGTTTCAGGCCTATGCTGCAAAGATTGTGTGAATGTATATCTTGGACTGAGAGTTGTCAGACTTGACAAATAATTTTATAGGTGCCAATGAAATCTGAATTTCAGATAAACAAAGAATATATGTTTAATATAAATATGTCACATGTGATATTTGGGACATACTTAAAAATTATTTCGTGCTTATCTGAAATTCAGATTTAGCAGTTTATCGTGTATTTTATCTGTCAGTCTTACTTGGACTAAACAAGAGTCATTTGTGAGAGAGACCCAAAGGGAGGTGGTCTCGGAGCCTACTCTAAAGGGTGCTGAGAGGGGTGAACAGATTCAACAGAAAGACGTTGAAAGCGCTGCTGGATGCCTAAGGACTGACCCAGGAGTGAACAACTCATGAGAATTGACCTGCCTTCCTATCAACCAAGCATCCATAAGCCAAGGACATATAGTAATATAGAGAAGGATGATTGGTTCTCTGGAAAATCCATGAATATGCTTAGGGCAAAGTAAAATTTAAACGTCTGAAATACCTGCCAACACCAGAGAGCACCAAAATTGGATCCCCATGTGCGAGTCAGACAAATAAAGGCTTTCCTGTCCCTTAAACCAAGCCTGAAGAATCGGAAACTAAAGTTAATAATATGGGGCTAGAAGTGCTAGGTGGAGGGAGATGAGTCCAGTCATGCTCTGCTTTGAGCCTGCAGACTTCCAACTTCCATCAGGTCTGAGCTTGAGAGTGTCATTTTACCCTAAATCAAAGTCCACATTTTTATAATTACATGGGATTGATCTTTTTTCTTTTCTTTTTTTTTTTTTTTTGGTGAGGAAGATTGGCCCTGAGCTAACACCTGTTGCCAATCTTCATTTTGTATGTAGGATACTGCCATAGCATGGCCTGATGAGCAGTGCGCAGGTCCACACCTAGGATCTGAACCCACGAACCCAGGGCCACTGAAGTGGAGCACGGGAACCTAACCACTATGCCCCCAGGCTGGCCCCTAGGATTGATCATTTTAAATTACTAAACCAAAGCTACTTTAAAGTGACCTGAGAAATATTTGTATTATGTAAAGTATTACCAAGATTTTATAAACTGAAATGACTTCAAAATGAAAAGGTACAAAACAAAAGATAAGTAAATCAATAAATAGTAAATACATAAATAAAGAAGAAAGATATGAAGAAAGTTATAGTGCCGTCTGTATTTTTATCCATGGGGCAGAGGACAAAATAGTTCACTCCAAAGAGATTTAAAAGGACAGTGAGACAAAAAAATATGGTGGCTCTATGATTAAATCTCTTGAATTACGTTTGTTCAACAAGATAGCTCGTATAGATAAATAGATACGTAGATAAATAGATACATGGATGACAGACAGAATATAACAATATATATCATATTATTTTGTCTTTTTCCTCTCTCTTTTGTTTTATCCTCTCATCCCTATGCCTTCTCATTCTCTAACTAAATGAGGTAGAGGGTAGATGGGAGGCGAGGACTGCAAGGAAGAATGAAACAAAACATCATAGCAAATATTGGTTGAAATATAAATTTAGCTCCAAATTGCTATTGTCACAAAATCCATTTCAATATGTATGTTTGATCAGCAGATAAATTTTCTCTAAGTTGTTTTGTATATCTTAATATAATCAGAGTTCCAAGTTTTTGAGAAATAATTGATTTTCTAATATGTGTCATAGTCTGTGATTTACATTAGAGCAATGGCTATATTTGTACCGCAGGATTCTTCTAGACCATGTACAAAAGGTCAGTAATTTATTCTAACTCTATGAGGGGAAAACGTAATATGTCATTTTGTTCAACAAACTGATAAGAAAATAGAGAACAAAACAAGGATCATGCTGTTTTTTCCCACATTTTTAGATGAAGTTTCATTTTCAATGCAACTTTTACATAAAAATTAAGAAAGAATATACATAGTTGTCTCAAAGCCACAAAAGCAATACTGTAGTGGTGCATGAATGAAGATTCTCATTGCACTGATGAGATTGCCTTCAGGAAACTCCAGGGAAACAAAAGATTCTTTTTTCAAATAGACAAACTGAAGCACAACACCTCAGGTTGAGTGCGAATCATAATTATTTATAGTTCAAACACCTCTTCAGATAAAACTCCTTAGATAAAATTGATTCAAACAAGGCTCCGTCTCAAGGTAGACTCAGAGGGTCTATACTTGCCAATGTTGTCTATACTGATAGAATAATGCTCAGCATGCTGTGTTAGCATTAACTGCACACTGTGTTTTTACTATGGATTAGAAACGGTTATAAAGTTCTGGCGATGTGTGATTTGCATCTTAAAGGATGAATAGGCATTATCCAGGTGGGAATAAATGAAGGGTATTTCATGCAGAGGGAACAGAAACTGGAGAGACACAGAGTATTAAAAAAAAAAAGAGTTAATCCGGGAAAGTCAAGATGTTCATTGTGGTTGGACCACAGGCTGTCTTGCCAGGTGGGTAGGAGATCTGAGGTAATTTAAGATCATATTGTGAAGGGCTTTTGTGCAGGGCAACAACCTATATATTTAATCTCAAATACAAAGTAGAGCCCAACGAGGGTTTCAAAAGGAATACATGGCTTAATTTGTTTTAATAATATTACACTGATTATTGCATAGAGAAAAATGCCAGAAATTGATAACTAGTAGTCCTTATCGCCTATGGAATTGTTTGGTCAATACTGTATTTTAAAAGGTAATGTAACTAAGTGGTAACAATGTTGGAGCACAACACAAACAACATAGAAACTGCTTTCATCAGGCACTTCTGTTTCCTGCTGGCTGCTATAGACATCTGAGTGTGATCCTTAGTGAAGATGAGCTGGAGGGACAATGAGACTGGTTCATATCTCAGCTCCACTACTTACCTGGCTGTGGGACCTTCACAGTTTTCTCATTCGTAAAGGAAGGTAAAAATATAACCTACCTCGTGGGATTGCTTTGAGGATTAAATGATGTAATGCATGGCATTACAGAGCCTGGCATATGATAAGTACTTAATAAATGCAAACTATTGTTATTAGCATGAACAGATCAGTGAGGAAGTTTGTGAAAATAATCCATGCCAGAGATGCTGAGCGCTTAAAGAATGGAAGCAGATTAATTGTGGGGATATTTCTAAAATTGTCATCGATAGAATTCTATTTAGATATGAGATTAAGAAAGAGCAAAAAACATATTGAAGTTTAGATTGTTTTTATGATACAATGACTCCAACGGTAGATCAATAATCAATCAAGTTGATATCTACTAGAAGACCATCTTCTTGTGCTTTGTCAAATCATAGTATATAAGTAGCTGTTCTTTGTTTATACTCAAAGTTGTCTGTGTGTCTGTCTGTGTGATATAATGACCTTCTCTCTGTCTATGAGGACCATGGATGTATTTGGGATGAAATCTTGTAGTAGAGTCTCACACTGTAGATTCAAACCATAGATGGCTTGTCTACTTTTCATATCTGTGTTCAGGCATGAACTTTTACTTTCATAAGATATCACTGAGACCGGAAGAAGATGACATGAGGTCCTACAGTTTAAGGGTAGGAAAAAGTTAGTATTTTCTGCTACCAGTTAAGTTTGTTGTTCTTGGTCAAAGTTATCTTGAATAAGAGCAAAATCCCTAGTACAGACCATATCTACCCAATGCTATTCTGATGCTAATGATGCCAGACAACAGGGACTATGAGGTGGTGAGAGATGGGCCTCCCATGCCTACAGAGGCTACCGACTGCCTGCAGGTTTCATCAACTGTCCTTTGTGAATTGTAGCATAATTAATTTCCATTTTTTATTTTCTCCAGGAAACGTGAAGATGTTAAAAGAAGTTCACGGCCCAGATACCCATTAAATTAGCACCAAACTCCCACTCCCATTCTATGAATAAAAGTAAAGTAAATAGCTTTGAAATTAGTCCCATTCTGTAATGTAGAAAAGTAAAGTAAATGCTGTCATTTCAATGTTCCTCTACAATTCCCAACGACACAGAGTAGAAGTGAAGAGCTGCATGTGATGATGGATGATTATATTTTGATTCTGCAGGCACCAACTTTCAGATGTAGACTCTCCAATGTTGTCATACAAATAAAGTATTTAAAGACAAAGAGGACACTTTGTAGTATCTGATTAAGACATTACATGATTCTTAGGGTTACCAAATTGGGAAAAATAAAATATCAATTTTAAGACATGAAGTTATTTTGGAAATTATAATTTTCTCAAATGTCTGAGTAAATATTAGGATAAGACATCATGGGAAAACCATATGGCTCTTTATACCTGTCAAAGAAGAAAAGTATCCATTGACTCACATCAATTTAGATAATAAGTAAAAAACATAGAGCTGAAACATGAGAATTTCTCCCTAAATTACATGCTTTTGTTTCTCAAAATCTTTAATACAATTGATTCATATTTTCAATTCATTTTATGGGTGAATAGTTATAGATATTTCAAGGTTATTATACATGTAATTCATGTGAGTGTGGACATTTCCCTGCATCATAATCATTGCATTCACTATTAATCAATCACTGTATTCATTCACACAGAGGCAGATTTTGGCCTTAGAATCCTTCTCACCAGAGAGCAATTAGCTACCATTACCAGTGAAGCAGAGTTGGCTCAATAGGTAAAACCAAGCTGTCATTCCATTCTATAGTTTATCAAGTCTAGGGGAAGGCAGCAAAAGCCAGGTTTCTTATATATAGACAAAATCTCTACAAAAGGCTTGTAGTGCTCTTAAGTTCCAATTCTTTGAGGCCCAAGATATATTTCCCATCGATTCAGCATCCTGCGTAACCTTGGTATTGAAATTCATAGCATGACTTCTGTTTGAGAAAGTATTGATCCCACAACTCATGTTCTCAGAGGTACTCCAGGCTGATATCATCTACACTCCCATTTGTTTGGACATTATGGAAACACCAAACAGTTATTTCACATGCAAGAAAGAACCAAAGCAAACTGTATGCCTGGACCAGGAAGGAATCATTTAAACTAACACACTGAAAAACTAAAATTATCCAATTATCAATATTTACTGAAGAGAGAAGCATAGCAGGAATATCCAGAGAAAAGAATTGAGGAGGAAAATGCTGTAGGGAGTTTGCAAAGAGAAGAGTAGGCGACCCTCCGTATCAATGTTGAAGTAATTCTGAGACCAAGATACTTAAAATATTTGTATATTTCAGGAAATTTGCCCTTAGAAAGGTGGCCTATGAAAGTAAAACTGGAAAAAAAATAAACTCAATCTCCATCCAGTCTAATATTTCCTTAATTATGGCTTTTTAGTTCTCCATTGAACCTTATAGTCACTTGGAAATGAGGCTACTCTTGATGTGCATACTGATGTCACCAGGAAAGATGACCATATTAGCTTTCTACGGCTGCCTAACAAATTATCGCAGACTCAGCAGCTTAAAGCAACACAGATTGATTATCTCGAGGTTTCTGTGCATCAGGAGTCTAGGTATGGGGTAGCTAGATCATCTGCTCAGGGCCTCACTAGGCTATAATGAAGACATAAACCAGCAAAAATTTGAGGCTTGGAGTCTTCTTCTAAGCTCCCTGGTTGTGGGAATTCATCTCCTTGCACCTGTATGACGGAGGTCTCTGTTTTCTTGTTAGCTGTCAGTCAGAGACCACTCTCAGCTCTGAAAGGCCGCCCAAAATTCCTTACTATATGGGGCCCCAGAGATGGTTCACACCATGAATGTTTACTTCCTTCCAGGCCAACAGAAGTGTGTTTCTTTGACTTCTTCCTCTGGGACCAGCCAGAGAAATCTCTCTGCTTTAAAAGAGCTCACCTGATTAGATCAGGCTGCACTAGGATAATCTTCCTTCTGCCATGTAACATAACATCATCATAAGTCATATCTCATCTTATTCACAGGTTCTGCTCTCACTCAAGAAGGTTATATAGACGGTACACACCAGGGGGCAGGAATCATTGAGAACGTCTAAGCCTTCTGCCTACCACAGTGACTAGGATAATTTAAGGGATGATTAAACAAAAATATAATAATATTCTCAAATGAAAGAGGCATCAATTGCTAGAGCTAATACCTTGCATTTACGGAAAGTGTCAATAAATGAAGTAGTAATTTTCAGTTTCTGGAAACACTGAATATTGCTATTCAGTAGATCAGACTATTAGGCTTGTCTCTGTGAACTTAGATCGCTTGATCTTCCTTAGTCTTAATTCCTTCATTTATCAGCTTCGGATTTAATAATGCCTGTCTCAGAGTTGTTCCCAGCATCAAATATAAGATTTTCTTTAAAAGATTTTGGAAACCATAAGGAATAAAACAAATCTGAGTCATTGTTACTACAATTATTTATTATTATTTCATGTTGAAGTCCAAAACAGCAGTATATTTTGGCTTGTTTCAGTCACTCTAGTTACGATAATACACAGCTTTAATTCTTATTTAAGGAATGTTATGACATTTGATTTTGTGTAGGCTTTTTAACTCTCTTTTCTTCTTCTTCTTCTTTTTTTTTTTTTTTTTAATTTAGAAGTTACAAAGATGCGTCTCCTTCTGGATTTAGCACACAAATTTCCAGGAGCAACATTTGTACATCAAAGGATGTTCTTCTTACATATTCATCTAATTAAATTAAAGCTGCTTCAGAACACCTTTCAGAGTCTGGAACTTTTTTGATACCGTGTTAACATATTATAATTGAGTCTCCAGAAGATGTTCTCCAAAACACATGGCTAAAGGGTGAAATATGGAGTTAGAGTTTGTGTGCATATTCATTTTCATGACATTAGGAAAATGAGACAAAGAGACTAAACATAGGAATGAAGACCTTTATAAACTATAAAGGAAAGCGCTTTCTTTATTATTGAAAAACGTTTGATTATGAACATGAAAAGCAAAAGCAAACAAACCCTGGAGCCTCTTTTAGCTGCTGCCCATGTGTTAGAGGTGGGGCTGATATGAACGCAACACCTCTCCAAAGAACAAAGAGGGACGAGTGGGTCCAGAACACCACAGACCAAATAATAATCAGTAAAATGGAGTCTCACTGACCAGTATTCCCTGAGGATAAAACATAACATCAGGAAGGTCCATAAATCTAATTCAAGGAGGTTTATACATTAGAATAGCAAAACTACATTATTATTAGATTTTACTAAGTAATGATAGTCCTAAATATAGTTTCTGAAATCTCACTTTAAAAAAATCAATTTCCATTAAATTACAATGGCAATATCTGAATTTAGTTGTAATGCCTCATCAACTTAGCAAAATCTTACCCTATTCTTTTACCTAATTTCTTTCTAGAAATCTAATCTGAAAAACTCCCTACAATTAAATTATTCTTTGGGCTTTCAAAATCTGCATTTGCAATGACTTCTCACAAAAAATAAATTAAAAATGTAATTATTCATTGTCTTGTCAACCATATCAGTTCAACTGCATTGATGCCCTATAAAAGTAGGTAATAAGGAAAGTTAGACAAATCTTTTGATCTTTCAGAATAATTTATTTTTTTATTATGTAAATATTTTTCAACAAAGCTGAAAAAATTTCCCATTAAATAATAACTTTGCCACTAAAATGATTTAAAACTTACCAAAATAAAACAAAGAGCTGAATGATACAAAATAAGGAACTTTCTATTAATTTGTTCTGTCAATTGGCCTTAAGTATTAACAAACAGAGAAAGAGAAAGAGACAGAGGAGAGAGACCTAAGTGGGCATGGAATGATAGTAGAGTCTGACAAAAAACACACGTTGAATTTATGTTGTCTTAATTTTAAAAGTTAAGCACTTATGTAGTAATTTATCAATAAAAAGGATATGATAGAAGATAGTGCCCAGAAGTGGAGGAATGATAGAGGAAGAGAAAAGGGTCAGAATGGTTGGCAAAGGTCTCAGAAAAAATATGGCATAATTACTTTAAGAGGAATAACATTTTTAATATGATATTGCTTACCAGGTTCTCCTACATATTTGAAGGTCATGATCAATGCAATATTTTCATAATGGTGTTTACAATTATGAGCAGAACAATCTGTCGTTAATGTCTCATCAAAAGTACCTCGATAGTCTTTGTATGCCAGTTGATGTGCTCAATCAACGAGCTAGAAATTGGAGATATTAAGAGTAATTTTTCTTTTTTTGTGAGGAAGATCAGCCCTGAGCTAACATCTGATGCTTATCCTCCTCTTTTTACTGAGGAAGATTGGCCCTGAGCTAACATCTGTGCCCATCTTCCTCTACTTTATATGGGACGCCGCCACAGCATGGCTTGACAAGCAGTGCGTCGGTGTGCGCCTGGGATCCGAACTGGCGAACCCCGGGCCGCCACAGCAGAGCGTGCACTTAACTGCTTGTGCCACCTGGCCAGCCCCAAGAGTAATTATTTTGATTTTTGACTCTAAAAACTCCACAAGCTAATCAAGAAATGTTTGCCCAAAGATCCACATTGTAAGGAATTTTCCATAGTAAGACACAAGATGCTCCTTTATGAGGAATTTGTTTATCTTCTTCAATGGATTGAATATGATTTAGTATTTATCAATCTATAGATAGACCACAATGAACACACGTAATCTGCTCATCTATTAAAGTCACCGTGCGTCAATAAATGTGTATAGTACATGAAGCCGTTAGCATCTCCATATTTGACTTTCCATTTACCGTGCAAGCCATACATCCATATTGTCCATCTATGCTCATGATTTTCTTTAGAGAAAAATGGAATTAGTCCGTTAAGTCAAGATAAGTAAAGGTGTCCCGACTGTAATAACTAACCCCTGTCTATAAAATCTTCTACACAAACCAAACTACAAACTATACCTAACCTTAAATTGTGTTCTCATGTTTCATTCCTGTGCATGAAACCTCCACACAGCGCTTCAGAAAGGATTTAACCACGCCAAGCAGGGACGGCGGCTTTCAGTCAAGGACACGTTTGAATTAAATGGCTTCTAGGCTTTCCTCCAGCGCAGACATTCCTTTGATGCCCGTGGGCCTAAGCTGGAAATGCTAAGCAGCTATAAAGTAAGGAAAGGTAGTTTCAAAGCACATTCTGTCTGTCAGCACTTTGTGCTCAGACTTGCTGGGACTGATTAGACGAGGCAATGGAAAAAGGTAAACAAGCAATCCTTCTGAAAATACAGAGGCAGCCAACATAACAAGTGACAAAGGATATGGATACTTATTCATATTGGGGAAATAAGCAGCATTATTCAGGCAGGTTCCACCACTGAATGGGAAGACAGAAAATGCCTTGGATCGTGTCTCTCGCCTGATGCCTATAAAAATGGGGACCAAAAAAATACCATCAGCAACAAATTGAGAAAAGCCACCCTCCTATAATACCCTTAAAGATGATGACCAGGAAAACAACAATGCATACAAATACAAAAAAATCCAAAAATGTGAAGAGTGATTCCACAGAAATCTTAAGAGTCGACAAAACTCTGTAACTTAATTTGTCTATTTTCCATCTATTTGTCCTTCTAATTGTATGTACATATAAAATTATGTCTAGAAAGACGTTAACATAATCTAGCAATAATAATTCCTAGAATTAAAGTGATTTTTTTTACATTTACCTTTTTCTGCATTCTTTGATGTCTTTATAATGTGCATATATTGTGTTTTACTAATCATTAAAGTGATTATTTTTCAAGAAATATCAAAGCAAACATACATAGACGACAGATGATAACAATAGTTGATTTTTGGTGGTAAAACTATGAATGGCTATTGTTTTCCTCACTATGAGGACAAAAAGAGAGAGAGAGAGAAAGAAAAAGAGAGAAAGAGAAGAGAGAAGGAAAGGAGGGAGGGAGGGAGGGAGGGAGAGAGAGAGAAAGAGAGAAAGAGAGAAAGAAAGGAAGGAAGGAAGGAAGGAAGGAAGGAAGGAAGGAAGGAAGGAAGGAAGGAAGGAAGGAAGGAAGGAAGGAAGGAAGGAAGGGAGGAAGGAAGAAAGAAGGAAGAAAGAAAGAAAGAAAAGGAACGAAAGAAAATGGAGAGAAAAATCCCTGAGACACAGAGGTAAAGGCTGTGAAATAAGAAGACAACCAACGTGTTTGTAGAGTGGGAAACACTAGAGCCAGGTCATTGTAAAGCCCTTTGTCTAAGGTAAGAATTCTGAATTTTAGACTTTTAATCTAGGTATAATGGAAAGCCATCAGACGTAAGGGAGTTACATGATCAAATGCGTCCTTTAGAAAGATTACTGTGGCTGATGTATGGATGGTGAACTCTGGTGGTGGGAAGTGCCAGGTGCAAAAGTGGAGATAATAAAGCCAGTTAGAGATTACATGTATACCTATCATTTGGAAGGTGGTAAGATTTAAGATATTTTTGGAGGTAGAGCCAACTGGATATGGTGTGAGAAGTAAAAATAAAGAATGAATAAGGAATGGATTCTATATTTTTGGTCTGATGGAACTGATGATGTCATTTATTTTCAAGGAAAACTTTGCAGTGAGTGTATTGGATAGGAGAAATGTTTGGAACATGTTTTGGATACATTAAATCTGGAAGTATTTAGCTCCTAAGTAGAGATACCAAGAAGATATTTGAATATGTATCCAGATTGGAAGGAAGAGGTAAGAATTAGAGATATAAATTGGAGATTCATCAACCTAGAGATTGGTCTTTGAAACTGTAGAACTAGATAAAATTTCCTACACAGAGGGTGTAAAATGAGAAGAGCATTCAGAACAGAGACCAAGATCACTGGAAAATTTAGAGATCTAGTAGAGGAATAGGAACCTGAAAAAAGACTTTAGAAGGAGTGTTCAGCAAGATAGGAGGACAATGTAAGTGTATAGAGGCTTGGAAGGCTAGAAGACACCATGTTTCATGAAGACGAAGTGGGGAGTGTTCAACAGTGTAAATTTTTGCTGAGAGTTCAATAAGATGAGGGACAATTTGGTTTTCACATGCTTTTAATCCTAGCAACCTTGATTGCTCCTTATGGTGCAGTGAGATGAAAGCCCAATTGGAGAAGGTTGAGAGAGAATGGGAGGAGACAAAATGGAGACAGCCAGCATAGATAACTCAATGGGAGAGTGTTACTATGAATGGGAGGCAAATAATTACTGTGGATGATTGCAGGAAAATGTAGAGGCAAGATATTATGACAAGAGTAAACCTGACAGAGTTTTAAGTCAATGTGAATAACTCAGTAGGGAGGGAGAAAATGTTGATGGAGGAGATATAGGAGCTAATTTCAGGAATAATATTCTTGAAAATTTGAAGGAGACAGCAAACAGCAACATAAGTGGAACATTCCATTTAGAAAGCAAAAAGATATATCCATTGTAGCAAGAGGGAAGTCAAAATATATGGTACAGGTTTATAAGGTTGGTGAAATCATGGCGGTTCTCATATGGATTTTCTTAATAAGAGATGTTGCAGTGCCATTAGCTCAAAATTATGACAGAGGGTTGGCAAAGAATAGGAGAGGTCTGAGAAGAGAGGAGTTGTAAAAGAGTCTTCTTTGAGAAGAAGAGAATGAATTTACCAGGTAAATATTATAGGATTGTCTGGCAGTGTTTAATATCCATTTGAGATGTGCAGTTATAAAGTTGAAGGGAAACCAGTCATTTAGGTATTTTTATTTTTTTCCAGGTATTATTTTTTTCCTATTTTTTAGGTGTTTTGTTCTGATGCTATATGCAGTTGCAACATAGCTTTGTCAAGCAAGCACTTCTTGGGAAAAAAGAGAAAAAAGGTTAAATAGATTTTTCAAGCAACTGTATGTAATACTAAAATATGGAATCTGGTCCAAGTAAGGATACGAAGGCCTGGAGAGAAAAGGCATGATACTTATCAAGTTTTAAGGGTAATGGATTGAAAGTCTCAATGAGATTATGGTCTGAGTGGGCAGTAGGTGAGCTGGAAGAATAAGGGAAAATATTTAGAGTAGAGTGTTTGAAACAGATTTCATAGGCATCGCAGGTCTCATGATGACGTAGGATAGAATCCCTATGAGTGTGCGATTGTAGTTGTGTGTAAAGAATATTAGTGATGCAAAATAAAAATCAAGGTATGGTATGTGTATGGATGGATGTACATGGATGGATAAGAAGCCACGTACTAACGGACAAAGTTATTTCTTGTGAAAAAAAAAAGATGCTTTTTAAATCAATGATTGCTTAACTACTTTCTACTCCAATACTACTAAGGGGTATAACACAACATCATCATTCATACTATGCTGATTCTCGAGGAAGAGATGCATATGGGGCCATGCCCTCTCAGAAGGTTACTTTTATAACATTGTAAGAGAAATGTAAGACGTTAACATTTGGACAAGCCCTTCCTCTGAACCATTCCTAGGTAAACAGTACTAACTCCTGCTTTTATTACAGTAAATTCCTTAGTGTTATTCTAAAATGCATGAAATGATATACATCATTTCATAGAAATCATAAATTTCTATTGTAGAAATTTAAAATTGTGAGAACTCTGCACAAGTTAGCACAATACAGGATTTACTGTCTTCCAAATCGACAGTGATCAAGGGGACTATCACTCCAAGCATGGGCAATGTTGCTGGTGAAGTTCCAAAATGATACCTGGAGAATTTCCATGGCTGATTTCACACTGAAAATACTATACAGAAGATCAATTGCTATATACATAAGTGTTTGAGCCTGAGCTCCTTTGTATGGAGTTTAGATTAGATTTGATGCAGGGAGGAGAAAAGTGATTTGCTTTAAGTAAATGAATAGCTAGGTTTTGATGCCAAACTATCATGCCATTTGATCCTCATGCTTTGAGATACTATTTTCATATATCATCCTAATTTTAGAGCTGAAGAATCAGAGACTTAAAAGAGATAAATGATTGCTTGAGATGACAGTGATTAAGTGATAGACCTGGAATTTGGACTTATGCTTTCTGATTCTCAAACTCACTGTGCTCACCATTATATGACAGATGCCTTGTTGGTCACAGAACCTATGGTTTTGCTTTCTCACGACTTGGTTTAGACACTTGTAAGGCTAACTGATAATACTGATGATAGAGTAGAAATCTCATCTTTGTAACAGCAGAATTTTCAGACATCTTAATAAAGGCTACTGATGAGTTGGTAAGCAGGAGAAACACTGCAATACTGTAACTATGCCATAATCTTAACAAAAATGCAATAGAAATGCATTTCTATTCTTTTAGCTAGCTCATAAAGAACACCTCTAGATTGTTCTTTTCTTTACTCAGTCCTGGAAAGAGAAGACATCAGCATCTCCATTTTACAGATGAAAAATAGTAAACTCACAGATATACAGTTATTAGTGTTGGAGCCAAGTTTCAGCAACCTCCTTCCTCTGACCGCCACCACGACAACTACCATCACCACACATATACTGTGACGTCTCCAAAGTCTTCAGATTCCTCTGGCAGTGGATAATTCATGCATCCTGACCCCAACAAATTCCCAGATCTCTCCAATTTTCTCTGTATGGTTTCTTATTTCTGGTGATGTGCTCTTCTGTATTCTATAAACTCCCAAATGTCAGAGGCCATGCCTTCTATTTGCTTTAAAATTCTTGACACCTTACAATGGATTGACCACCATATGCTGCTAATAGTCAGATAAGAAGATGAATATTAACATAAATGTTCTTTCTCTTTGCACATATGGATCAAACTTTCTGCAGCCTCATTTTCACATTCCATCTGAGTGCACATGTCATTAGAAACAACCCATTGACATAATGTGGAATGTCTGTTCATTTGTGTGGACAGACGGAGCACCCCATCCAGACAACTGTGCAAACATTAAACAGTAACATAAAATAAACTCTTAACATTACATATGAACACTGAAATCAGTATATTTTTTGAAGCGGTGAGTGAAAGGGAAGTTCAAAAACATGAATATTTGGGTATTCAGGCAGAGGAATAAAGGTGTGGTATAGATGTGGGACATTGCTCTGTGTTTTAATTAATCATTGACTAGTTGGGAGATGGAATGAGATTCTAGAAGCTATTTGAGTGAAAGAGAGTGGATTGTGTGGTGACCTGGTCATGGTATGGTTTGGGAGAAGGCCAAGAAAGGAGGAAAGGGCATGATGGTTTAACAACCAAAAAGAAGTGTATAAAATAGCATGGGAATTAGGGGGAGAAAGGGAGAGGTGCTTTAGTACCTTCTGGAGTCTACAACATAGAATGTAGAATGTATGAAGTTCAAAAGTAAAAGGGAGAACAAGAACAAAATTGGAAATGTTGACACAGTTCTCTCACTCTGTTTCTGCAACAAGGACCATTTATAATTCCTATAACTAACCTTAGTTAGCACCTTAACAAGATGCATGGGAAAACTCAATTGTAGGACATGGAAACAGACATGTAAATGTATCTTCTGTCTATGTCGCGTTTGCCCTCACGGAAAGTGTTCTCAACTTGTCCAGTATTGAAAGCTCCAGTATAACATCTAGACATTCTTGAACCATGACATTGACATATATGGAGACATATATGGAGACACACATAATTAAATGTGGGTAAAAATATAAACAGCTTTCACTAGTTGTAAGTGCCCATTGCAGTTTGAATAAAATTCACACTTTTTTTCCTATGGCCTCCAAGACACTGCATTATCCAGTCTCTATTTACCTCTATAAACTCATCTCATACCACTCACTTTCTTTTTTACTATGTTTTCTGTCAATCTCTAAAATATATCAAATGAGTTAATGAAAGTGGGAGGTTCTGCTTAAGATCAAGAAAGGAAGCAGTCAAGGAAAAATAATGTGCCCATAGTCCTCATATCCCTGATACTGTTCAGTGCAGAGGCAGAGAGTACCTTGACAAATGGCCATTGACATTTTAATTCTCAAGCAAATGGTGCTTGTAGTGAGTAGAATGGTGACCTGAAAAAAATGTTTATGTCCTTGGAAACTGAACGTGATTTTGTTTGGAAAAAAGGTCTTTGCAGATATAATTAAGTTAAGAATCTTGAAATGAGATTGTCCCGAATTACCAAGGTAGCCCCTAAATCCAAATGTCCTTATGAGAGATAGAAGTAGAGAAGACAGAAACGCAGGAGAAAGTGTTGTGAAGACAGAGGCAGAGATGGGAGTGATGTGGCCACAAGCCAAGGAAGCCAGGGAATGCTGACAGCCACCAGAAGCTGGAATAGACAAGGAAAGATTCTCCTTAGAGCTTCTGGAGGGAGTGTGGCCAACGCTAATACCATGATTTCAGACTTCCGTCCTCTAAAGCTGTGAGAGAATAAATTCCTGTTATTTTAAGCCACCCAGTTTGTGGTAATTTTTTAATAGTGGCCCTAGGATAACAATACAGTACGTAAGGTAGAGATAGATATAACAGATATTTAGGACTTTAGCCATCAAGATTATTTAAGTAACTGTCTCTGCTCTAAAATTACGCTCAATAAACAAACATTTTATTATGTATTAGTTAATTAGGCAGTTTTCTCAGACGTCTACAAGACTCCAACATTGGTTGGCTTTCCTCTCCTCCCGTTTAATGGGGGAGGAAAAACAATCAGTTTAGTAATTCACAAATTAAAAGTAGGTGGTTGCTTATGTGATAGGATTATTCTCTTGCTCCAAAATTGCCCCTTTTGCCACCCCACTATGGGGCCCCAAATACTCATTCCTAGGTATATTCTTTTGAATTACAGAACAATTTTCCAGACTTTCCTACTAAAATACAAATATTTACTCTAAAAATTTTTATTATTAACACATGTGTTCTAATCACCATGTTTTACTAAGAAGCAAAAAATGCAGAGCAGTTTAATGGATAGTGTGGAGATCAGAAAGAAGATGAGAAAAACAAAATCATTGGTAAGTCAGGTTCACAGCAAATGAACCATTTTGTGGTCCTTGAATACAAATGAGATCTCATTGGTAGAAAACTGATTTTTTCCTAATGGTATATCATTAGAAACATTCCAGTCTTCCTTAAGGGGTTTAAGAAAAAAATAGACTCTGATTCAGTGAAACAGAAGTGAAATACGTAACGCATATACTCCGTGTAGGAAAAGACAATGGAAGAAACCCTACCACTTTTTGCGAAAGAGCTGCCTCATAATAGCAATACACTGGAGATGTTGTTTAGTCAAAACGTCTTCCTGGGGTATTGGAGGAGGCACACTTTTGCCAACAGCATTCTCCTCTCTGGGAATACAACCAAACCTTGGAGAGGGTAAACTGGTGGCATCAACTAGCTATATGATATACACAGTACCAAGGGGCGTTATATCTAAGAGGATGAGATCCTGGTGTTTGGAGTCAACTAGTTGCAGTAACTCCCAATTATATCTCTTTATAACTATGTCATTGTGAATTACTTACTCTCTCTCACAAGCATTTTCTTCCTCTGTGAAATGGAGACGTTAATAACATTGTAGTAAGGTTTATTCAGCAGTATGTATATATCACTTATCACAGAATCAGGTACATATTGTCTATGTCTCATTACCAGGTGGGCTATACTATCATCTTCATCATAATCACCATCAACCATTTTTCCTTACAAGATTTAGCAAATCAATACGGGAAGATATGATGATGACTATCTTTAATGAAAGACCCTGGAGATTAGCTACATGAGATATGTACTTACTGAATGAGGTTAGAGATTCACAGGTTTCAGGAGAGGTGGTTCCTTCTTCTAGCTTTCCCCAAAAAGATCAACTGCATAGCATTCAATAATCCTACACAACTCTCTGATTGGCCTTAATGGCACACACGGATGTTGTACATGTTATATTGATTGGAAATGCCAACTCAATAAAGCCCTCCGACTAGATATTTTGCTCTTATGTCAATTTCCATATTGCCTCAAATTCAGAGCTCTGATTGTTGCTAAATTGTCTATTTTTAATCTATTCTATGATTCCTTCTCTTTGGAGCCAGTATATAATACATGATTTTTTTCAAGTGAATACATTTACCCCTTAGCTGAGAAGTCAATTAGCTTAAATTGTATTATAATCAAAATATTTACTGTTTCCTTTTTGATAAATTGGGAATGTGGTTTTTTCAAGCTAGTTTTGTACATGAGGTTGAATAGCTTTAGGCCCAGTAATCAACCATATTGAGTACCACTATACTTCACATCCACAGTAGAAATTTGTCAACAATAACATAAAATTGTACATATCTGTGCCCTATCCAATATTCTCTCCTTCAATTTCTGATAAACAATCCCTTTGGGCCTAGGAGTATGATAGCTAGACTGCTGCTAGTCTGAGTTCCTGCAATATCTCTGTTAGTCCTATTGGCTAGGTTGTTTTTTATTGTAAATGATTATTTCCTTTTTATCTGCTCTTTCTTTTCTAAAGGAGCAACACTCTCTCTGCTTATATCTATCATATTTTACACCATTTTCAATGAGCAGCTATCTAATTTTCCCAGTGGCTCAGGGTCTGAGCTTTTGTGCCAGTCAGACATGGATGGAGGTACATAATGTTTCCAGCTTCTTTTTACCCTAACAATATGTTTCCCGGGTTACATCTGTGGCAGCCAGATCATACGTATAGGTAGTGAACATTCCCCAAATATTCTAGAATCCATTTGTCTGGCAAGGATTGTTTTCAGTTTTTTAACGTATTTTAGTAGGAAACTAAAGAAGTTTTAGTAAAGGATTTAGCCAAATACTATTTTGAACCAGAAGACCTGATATGGTTTCAGTATTGACTTTGAAATTAGATAAAAATGAATTTAATCAAAAATAACCATGATACTAATGGTGAAATTTCTTACAGAGAAAAAAATAAATGGAAAAAAAAAAAAAAGAAAAGCATTAGTTATATTTAGCAAAATTAAGAGGATGGGAAGAAATAGTAAAGTATATAACATCAAGACAAAAAAAGATGACAGATTCAAGAGCAAATACATTAATTAAAGCAATAAATGTGAATAGATTAAATTTCACTATTAGAAAACAGATTGGACCAAAAACCACATCCAAGTATATGGTATTTTCAAGAGGTAATCTGAAACAGACCACACAGAGAAACTAAAATGAGATGATGATCACAATATATCAGGAAAGCATGTAAATAAAGAAAACAATATTAATATTAAAAAGTACACACAAGCAAAAAGCATAAATGAGACAGATAATTTCCACTCATGACATTCGAATATAAACCAAAAAAACTGGATAACTTTTTGCCATAAATATGAAAAGTTAAATATTATCATCTATAGAATATTAAAACTTCTTAAAAATACAACTAGGTAATTTTAAAAATGGAAATATAAATTACCAATGAAACAAATAAATATTTAATTTTACTACCAATAAAATGCATTCTACTTAATTATGGAGTCTCTCAATGCTTATCAAGCAGTCTCTCCAAAGCTGACAGATGGTAGTGTAAATTTTATTACTTTTCTGGAAAGCGATTTTGCACTATATATAAAAATCACAAATCATTTGGCTTGATATTCTTAGAAAGATTTATATTCAAATTTTTTAAGTATTTCATTATTCAAAAGTTCATAAATTTGGAAACAATCCAGATGTCTAACAATATAGAGTTTGAAAAATAAATGATAATGATATCTGCTATTTATGTAGTATATATCACATTCCAGGCATTGTTTAAATTGCTCTACGTATATAAAACCATCTACTTAGAAGAACAACACTATGAAGTAGATATTGTTTTTATGCCTAGTTTTCATATGTGGAAACTGAGGCAGTGAGAGGTTCAGGAATTTGACCAAACTCACATGTTGATAGTGGTGAAGTGATGATTAAAGCTCAGGTTGTCTGGCTCTGGAGCTCAGGTTCATAATCTCTATGCCATAGTTTTTCAAATGAGAGCACCCATTATTATAGAATAATTTGCATCCGTGAAAAATATGCTCCTAAGAGATTTTTTTATAGTATGAGAAAATGTCTGGATACTGGTAAATGAAATAACATTTTACTTTGCAAGATATATGAATACATAAAACCAAGACAGGAATGATTTATACAAAAGGTGTTGCCAGAGAGGAAGGAATAGATTACTTACAATGTTTATATATCTTATGAATTTTCCATTTCCAAAATAAAATTATTTTAATAAAAAAATAATAATTGTGGCAATAAATGATCGGTATTTTGTACCATAATCTATTATATTGTAACTTTATCATCTAATAATACCGACATATTGAACAGCCAAGTAAACAGCACCAGAGGGTCCCAGAACAGTGCCTATAAAGTATATATTTTTTTATTCTTATTGATGATGTTGTTTATTATCCAAAACTATTCTAAAAAAATTTTGTGGCAGATTGGTGGCAACAAATCAAGGTCTAAATCTGAATAACAATCCAGTTAGAGCTGAGCGAGGGGATGGACACAGAAGTAAAAATATTGTACATTCTTTCTAAAAAGTAAGAGAATAAAAAAAATCATGCTGAATTTATATGTAACAAAGAAAAATTTTCCGGGGCGTTTAGGCATACCACATCTGCATAGGAAATAACATATCTCATATCTTTTCTACTTCAATACACTTTGTCAGATTTCACAAGTCCAAGATACTCTTCTAAGATGTTGAGCCATCAATCTCTTTGTTCTCCCTCTCCCTCCTCCTCTCCCTCTCGGTTTATTTTTTTAAGCAGAAGTGCAGAAATTAGTTGAAGAGGAATAAAACCATTTGACAGAGAGCCATGGGCCTCTAATGTTTTCCTTGCCATCCCCGGGATAAAATGGTTTTGTACAACAAACACAAGAACCTAACTCTTGATGCAACTTTTTCAAATCAATACAAAAATATCAAATAAATGAGTGGTAAGCAGAAACAAGCCCTATAATAGATATAATAGAAGAGCAGAGAAATAACCCTTATATTGAGCTAGAGTGGTTTGGTAAATATTTAGGATTTGGGAGATATTCCTGAGATATGAGTAGATTTGAAAATGCACATTTTTAAAAAGAATGTGTTAATGAGTATTTGAGGTGAGTAGGGGAATACTAGGAGTGTATTCTTTCTGGAGATGCAATGCACTTATTATTTGGCCCTCTGCCCATATTTATGTTATACCCTAATTCGAAGTTTCAAAAGGGTTCATTGCAAGGATTATTGTTCACAATGCAAAGTGGAGCATGTCACTCTCTGCTTAAAACCTGAGATATTTCCTCTATTTTATTCTGGTGAGGTTTAGATCCATGATGATGGCAACCAAAACCATTTATTACTCAGTCTCAGTTGCACGAATTACACCCCTTTTCTGACTCCATTCTAATTATCCATCTCTCTTCCTGGAAAAATTCTCAACCTTCCATAAACAAGACACACTCTTTCAAACTTCTGTTTTTGCACATGCTATTCTATCTGCCTAGTCCCTTCACCCCTCACACTGAGACTTCCCTGTTTTATTTTTTTTTCTATTTACAATTTTGGCTCTAATTGTTGTGCAGGAAAAATATTTATATCTGTGAGTTGCTCAAAGAAAGGGAATACAGCTTGTTCAGAGTCATCTTCTTAGCATTCACCCCAGTGTCAGGCCCAGACAATTAATAGATGATGATGGAATTAAAGACTAAATGATGCATGCATTTGTTGACAAATAATACTCAAATGAAGCAAATGCAGTTGTGCAAAATCTACATCTCATTTCTAAATTGCTTACAAGTGAATACATTATTTTTCCTAAATTTCTGGAAAAGAAAGTTAAAAAGAAAACGACTCTTTATAAAGTCTGTCTCTTGCTGCAAAGATCTAAGGGCTATTATTGATAATCCGGCTGTGAATGAGTCACCAGCTTAATTGAGACAATTCACAAGCTGAAAGGATCTCAGAGGGAGCATGCGGACAGCCTGGAACCCCTTTGCTCAGTCATCCATAGATTATCAGTTTGGATGATGACTGAAATTAATCAGGTAAGATGATCTGTGGCTCTTTTTTACTGTTTTGTCTTTTTTTGTTGTTGTTTTTGCTTTCCAAAAAATGTGCCTTCCCATCACATTCCTACAGCATTTTGTATATAGTTATAACTCCCTACCTTTCTCTTGTCTAGGCTCTGGTATTGGGCAATCCTGAGCAGTCTGTCTTCAGAGTTCCTAATAATGACATTGCTAGCACCCATTCTCTGACCATAGCTCCTCTTATTAGAGTCTTTGAGTAATTTGCTAAGACATGGCAGAATAAATCCTTTTAGTTTACATGCATTTATTTTTGGTCCTCATAAAATGCACATTATATAGTGGTGTATGTTTTCTATAAATTCATTCCATTTATTTTTATTTCACTTATCACTATGATTTTCCACGTTGCTATTTGCACATTCAGTATATTCCTTCTACTGCTCTGTAGTATTCCACAGTGAATATGTACTGTGTTTTATTTTATCATTCCCTGAGTGATGACCACCTAAATCGCCTCCATCTCTTGGCCAGGTGAACAACACTGTGATGAACATCCTCATATGATTATGTTCTTGTGTAAACACTTCCCTGAGATATATTCCCATAAAGGAGACCAGTGCATCAGAGGGTATCTAGACATAAACTGATTTTGACTAAGCACTGCCAGATTGCCCTTCAGAGTGGATGCACCAGTCTACACTCACATCAGTAGTACATGAGGTGTCTACACGCTCACCAACACTTCGCAGACACACTTTCTAATCTTTGTCAAATTGCTAGGTGAGAGGGATATCTTGTTTTAGTTTTGTTTTTTTTCTTGATGAAATTGAGCATTTATTGACACACCTCCTCGTCTTTGGGTTTTTCACATATATAAATCGTCTCTTCATGTTACTTGCTCATTTTGCTATTTGGATTCTCGTCATTTTGTTTTTGATAACCTGAAAAATTTAAGATTTTACCCATTATTGTTTATTTAAAATTAAAATTGCAAATATCTTCCCTTAATCTTAATTTATTAAAATTGATCTTTTTTTCCTTCACTAGGAAGAGAGGATTAATTTTGGTGTTATCTTTATTTTATTTATCATTTGAAACTTTGTAGTTTTATTTTAAAAGATATTTTCCCTCATGGTTATCTATTTTATTTGGAGATTTATCTTTGACATTTCTATGCTCATAGAGAGCATTCAGTTTCATTTTTTCCTTAGTGAAACTATTTTCCCAATGCCATCTGCTAAATAGTTTGTCCTTTACCAATTGTTTGTGGTGCCATTTTAATCATGGAGCATTAATTTCCCAAACTTGGAAATTATATATAAATATATAAGTATATATTCCATAAACATAGATGGAATTCTTTTTTGAAATAACTATTCTATTTCAGTATATTTATTTAAGTCCTGTGTAGACTTAAATATTGTTTTTATTAATATTGTTACCAGACACAAACACAGGTTCTTTATCCACCACATAAGAGGGGCCAAATAAAACTGAAACACCAGGCTTATGGCAAGGAAAGAGTTTTTATTTTGGGTGACGTCAGCTGGGAGATGAAAGCTCTCAAATTTGTCCTGTTTCCTTGAAAGATGGGAGGCAAAAGGGTTTTAAAGGTTGTGAGGAATGTAGCTGCTTGTAGGGAGGGGGAGCCTGTGGCCTTGCTGGTTGGTGCTTTCCCACGAGCCTGCCTTTGGCCTTGTGAGGCTGCTGGCAGGGAAGAGGATGGAGAGATAAGGAAATTGCAGGTGGGTGTCCTTTGTTGTCTGTCTCCACGGTAGATGGTGGATTCTGCTGCCAGGAAGCCAAGGAGTTGGGGTCTGGAAGCTTTAGTTCTTGATATTCTCTGGATATCAGTTTCCCTGTAACAAATCTCAAAAACTGGTAATTAGCCAAAACTTCAGTGTGAGCCCTGCTTGAGGCCACCTGGGCTTTTAACAATTTGTAACTTCTATCTGAGATGTGAAGTTCAGGGATACAATGGTTTAAAAAACCGATATTTACATAAGAATGTAACTTAGAGAAGCAGGGAAAGGGGATGAGTGCTTTTGGTTCTAACCCCATATATGCTGGGTTTAATGTAAGGGAACTGATATCAGGGCTGACATCAATATGACTTCAAGTATGTATTTTACCATAAATCTTTCCTTTTTGCTCATTTTCAAAGTTAAATTAGCACTCTATGGTCCTTAATTGTTCAACACCAATTTTTAAATAAATTTGTTAAAATCACCCTCAAAATTTATCAGAAACATTGATTTCATGATTGTGAAAGACTGAATATACAAACAATGTCTAGATTATCTATAAAGATAGAATTTTAACCAATAATCTGTCCAGGTTAGGACACTAACCTATTATCTACAATAATCAGCCCAAAAAGCCAGCCTATTATCTAGGAGTTAGAGTTGTGGGAAGTCAGACCACTATCTCTAGTAAATAATCAAGGAAGTCTAACTATAAGCCTGTAACTATGGGCTCAAAACAGCCAGGACTCGATTAATAACTGACAGATTTCCTAATTTTCATCCCCACTTCCAGCTTAAGACCAACCAGAGAAAGCCAAATGTGCACGTTCAACCAATCACGTAGGATACCTCACTTCTATTTATCCTGCCTCCAGTTTCCACACACCACCAGCCTCCAACCAGAGCACACCTAAAGCTTTTCCTTTTTGCCACTGGAAAGCTTTCCTTCTCTTCTGCCTGTCTTTGAGTCTCTGCCAAAACACAAGTAATGGAAACTGACTCCTTTGGTATAGCAAGCTCTGAAAAAATAGCCTGTGCCCATTCTCATTTGGTAGGTTCATGTATTTCCAATTTTGTTAAATGTATAGATTAATCTGAGAGAAACTGAAAGATTTATAATGAGTTGTTCCACCAAAAAACATGGAATAAATTTCTATTTATTCAGAATATATTTTATTTGAATTGTTTTAAAGTAATCTTCATTGATGTATAAACATTATCAGGTTAATAATTTATATTTGTTTAACTCTGTTTTTCTTGCTTAATCTAACACTTCCTTAGAGGGAGATTCTAGAATTTCTAGACTCAATTACTGAGCATTTCTATTCAATTCTGGCTGCTATCTAATGCTATATTTTGAGTTTTTCTATGGTCTGGTGGGTTATGTATTCTTGCTATATTTTCCATTTTGCAGTATACTGCCATCTCTCATGATTTTTTTTGTTTTGCATTCTATTTTGCCTGATGTTAAAATACTGGTAAAATTTCCTTCTTCCTCTCTCTCGTTTTTTATTTCTCTCTCTTTCTTTCTCTCTTTTCTTTTTCTTCCTTCTTCTCTCTTTCTCTCCCTTCTTTCTTTTTTTCCTTCCTTCCATCTTTCTTCCTTCCTTTCCCCAATTTCCTGGTATAAGTTTGTCCTTCCGTTTTCGTTTCCTTTTGTTTGAGTGTTTTTTGTGAATAAGATTTCTTAGATTTTATTTTAATTCAAATTGAGATTCTCCGATGTTTATTAGTTAATGTGAAATTTATATTTACTGTAGTTACTAACATATTAAAAATTCTTTGCTATCTTGTGTTACGAGTTCAATTTCTTGTACTTTACCTTTTATATGTTCTTTTCTCCTTTCCTTCATTTGCTTGCATTGTTTTTTCTGCTAATGTAAAAATTATATTTTCTGTTTCTTATATTAATTGCTGTTTACTTAAGACTCATACTCATATTTATTAACCTATTTAAATTTTTTACATTCATCAATGACTATGTCCTCCCCTAATAAGACTGGCACTTTAACTTAATCTCACATTCTCTTTTTCCCTACCTTCTTACCCCAGCTTTTGTTGATATTACATAAAGACTTAGTTCTAAATGTTTTTATGGGGATATTTTTTCTTTTATTTTACCCTTGACTTTTTAGATAATGATATACTTTCTTAAGTTATTGTCCTTGCTTCCATATATTTTGCAGTCTTCTTCTGAATTTATTTCTCTTATTTGAAATTTCTTCCAGGAATGTTTTCAAAGTGGATTTGTTCGCAAAATTTTTGAGAATACTTTCCTTTATCATGCCCTCAAATTTATTTTTATTCCTTTTCTATAAAAAAATGATTATCCTAGGCTTCATGTGTTAATGTTTTTTGCTTTTATCTAACATTCCTTTAGGATATACATACATTAATTAGTTTCCCATTGGTGTGTTAAGTTTGCTTGCATTTTGAAGTGGCTCTACTGCTAGTCTGCCCAGCATCTGTGTTGCCCCTCTGGTAACAGACTCATCCCCCTGCCAAGAGGTTGGGTGTCCATATTGGTTGTACCTGGCAGTGGGCATATGACCCAGGATGTATCAGTCAAGTTATTTCTCCCATATTTATTTTATAATTTTTTCCAGCTTTATTGAGATATTATTGACATACAACATATGTAAGTTTAAGGTGTACAATATGATGATTTGATACATGTATATATTGCAAAATGATTACTATAATAAGGTTAATTAACACCTCCATCCTGTCACATAATTATCTTTTTTGTGTGTGGCAATAACATTTAAGACCTACTGTCTTAACAATTTTCAAGTACATAATACAGGATTGTTAATTATAGTCACCATTTCTACCTTAGATGCCCAGAACTTATTCATCTTATAGCTGAAACGTCATGGATTGCTAACCTATGACTTATAACAAAGTCTTCATAACTGTGGAGAAAATAAAGGCTGGAAATCATATGCAAAGAGTAGCACCAACCACTACCAAGGATTTCACCCAAATCTTCCATCAGTTATGGCATCTGGCTAATAAAGGACACCTGGCTTCCATTTATGGACTAAATGGTATTATTTTCCTTTCTCACTGGGTAAACAACTGATACTTCCAAATGTGCTGGTTGTTCAGAGAATATGCATTTAAATTAATCATCTTGTACTTAAAACTCCAATTGAAACCATCACCCACGGAAATGGCCTCTGAAATTTTCAATGACAATTATAAAAGGAATTTGTAATAAAACTTGAAAAGAACAAATACAGAAAACAGCCAAGTAATGCTAATTAACTGGTCTTCAATACCTGCAGTAGTGAGAGTAAAGCAAGTTTTTTTTTTCTCTTTTAGTCTCTAGGACCTGATTTTATAATAAGAAACACTAAAGGATATCAAAAAATAAAGCAAAAAGTGATTTGTGCATGAACAAAACTATGCATTTATTAGTATGATATTTCCTATTATATAGCATTACGTGTATGCTATTTTTGCATCTACAATAATAATTCATAACTATATGTACTTTACACCTTACAAAGATCATTCCAATTCCATTTCTTCTTTAATTCTCACAAGATTGTGATGTAGGTGTTTTCCTTATGCTTACTTGATAGAGGAGAAACTGATTCAGAGAGATTAGTTTATGTCCCAAAGCTAATAAGAGGTGGAGTTGGGACTCTATCATCTCCTCTGGTTCCAACATTCAAACCCAGTTATATTGTGGACCTGCAAAATATTAACGACCAATATGCATAATAACTCTGAGACTTGTTCTTTCTTAGGATCTTCTATCAATAAAGATATTATTATAAATCTAATTTTAGTATTGAGTGCTTTTACAGTAAATTCAAAACATTTGAGCATTAAAATCCATGAAGAGTGTATATGGATAACTATTATGCAAGATGTTGGATTAGCCAGAGCACATCATTCTTCATTTCCATGCCATTTACTAGTGTGTAATCTTGACAACACACCTTAGTTTTTCTAAATGTCTATGTCCTCATCTGTAAAATGGGTACTAATATTAGGGATGTTAATATTATTTATGTAGAACAGGGTCAAGTACACAGTAAACCCTTAGTAATGGAGTAATTAATGCTTTTATTAGTAATAGTAGCTTCCTTCTCATAGTTATCATCAACGTCTCAATATCACTCTGCCTGGTTGGGAGAGAAGTTAGGTCTGGGCTTTCATAATTCATCTGGGATCATTTACCAAGTGTTAAAAAAAGCCTGTGAGTGCAGTTTCATGACTAGATAAAATAATAAACTCATTAGAATCATGTTATTTAATAATGTTGTATTTTATTTCTGACATACCAATTTTGAATGTATTATTCAAAAGATATATTTTTCAGTACATCTCTACTGTTTTCACATCCACTTTTTGATGGTAACAATCGAAGATGTAAGCCTAATTTTTCAGAAATTTATTTTTAGACTTTTACGTGTAAATTTTTTAGATAGTTTATATTTAAAATGTAAAGATAAGAGGAGCGATTTGTTTGTACTCACCGTGATTATTCATGTGATAAACAATGTTCTTTAGAGAAATTTACCTATAATTCACAGAATATATGATACCAAGAAGTGTTAGAACTCAAAATTGGGAGTCACTTATTTAAACGCCACATCACAGTTTGTCACGAAGCATACACGTTTTGCCTGTAGCTTTTCTAGATGGACATAATATCTCACTTGTTTTAAAGTTTTCCTTCTCTAAAAATATCCTGAGGCATCAATTCACATTATGAACTAACGGCAACAATTTTGTTCTAAATCCCTGAGGAAAAAAGACGTCAAAATATTGGCCAGGAGTAACATTTTTTTTTTTTTGATCTTCTACATAGGAATCATTTGAAAAATGGTACTTCTAATGACATAGATGTGGGTCTTGTAATCTGAAGTTAAATTTGCTGTTCTTTCAAAGCTAAAGCTTTATTTGTGCCCTGAAAATTCTAAAGCATTTGGAAATCTCTTGATTGACTTGGGCATTTGACTCTGCATCAAATAAATAACCAGTCGAAAACAACCAGGCATTCTGGGCTGCCAATCATCACCTCCGAGGTGAAATCTCATCAATAAAAGGCTGGTGTTGGAAACTGTGAATGACACTTAACTAAGGGGTGCACAGTGTATGGCTGTATTTTTGACACCATTCCTCCCACACAACTGTCAGCAAGTCTAAATTAACGCTGAAAGTCTACGGGTTTCAATGATGGATGAAGATATTTAAGCCAATTCACAGAACCATAATGGGCTTTGCAGTTTGTTCAGATGCCTATATATTTGTGTTATCTCATTTGATATTGCTTAACCATCTTCCTACATCACTGTAGACTAAGTTATAAAATTTATACACATTTCTCATATGCAATATGCTACACATTCCCCTAAAAAAGGATTTCAAATTGTTGCTGTCATAAAACAAATACCCTCTGAGCCAAATAAGCATTTTTTGTAAGCCAAAAGCAAAATATAACCACTTGAAATGTGTTGACTTTTTGATAGTATTAGATAATAAGATGTTTGTCTTTTTCTGTAAATCATTTCAAATATAATTTATAAGACTTTATTTCCTTTTACATCCTCTCCCCTCCTACTTTTCCTTGGGCATGCAGAAGTTAAAGATGTGAGGAAGTGATTGTCAGGTTAATGTAGTTGAGACTCAGCAACAAACAGCTACATCAAATGCAAACTCTTTCTGAATCATGTCATGTGGGGACACAGTGCCCTGCACATTACACTGTTCTTAGAGCGCATATTTCCATGTACCCTACTGAAACCTTTTTTTCTGAATGAAAAATTCTCTAACTTCCATTTTGCTTTAGATGAGAAGTCAGCAAACATTTTTTAGAAAGAATCAAGTAGTAAATATTTGAGACTTTTCCGGCCTTGCAATCTCTGAGACAACTACTCAACTCTGTCATTCTTGTGTAAAAGCATTCATAGATGATACGTAAGTGTATGAGGGTAGCTATATTTTGATAAAAGCTTCTTTATGGTCACTGGAACTTGAATCACATAATTCTGACGTGTCATAAAATAGTCTTATTTTGATTTTTTTAAATAATAAAATTGTAAAAACCATTTTTAGCTCATGGGACGTACAAAACCTGATATTTGCCTAGTTTGGGCCATGGACCACGGTTCGCTGACCTCTATTTTCGACAGTTATAAAAACTGTCCAAGTATCACTCATGGCCTTTCAAGAATCAGTGAAGACCTCTCAATTACTTGTTGGTTACTGCAAAAAATATAATGAGAGGATGCTATCATTTTATTAATATTTTTTAAATACTGTGAAATTCAAATGACAGATGAAATCATTAGCTTTCTGACTTAATTTCTGCACACCCAATAGGGAAAAATAATGCCTAGAACTTTTCTGCGCTTTTGTGAAGTTTTAGAAAACGAGAAAGGCAAAAATGACCTTCAATTTTAGTCTTTTCAAAAGTCGCCTTTCAGTTGTCCATAACAATGTGCTGGCTCTGCATTGAAAGGGCTTATATTATATAAGTGATGAATATTCTGTTACGAAATAATTTCTGTTCATGGTGAAGCATTTTCTGCTCCTCTAAGATGAAATAAACGAAGTAAAATTTGCACATATATTCGACTGTGTAATAACAGATATTCCTGTAGCTGTTGTAACTTGCCTATTCTATTTTTTATTCTTCAAAGCAGATTTTCAGAGGCTAGAGATAAAGATTTGAACGAGCATTGTCTTTTTATATTTCATTTGCATTGAAATATACTTAGAAATTAGTATTTCTACCCACATAGACCACAGCAAGCTGATGTAAAGCAACTCTTACCAAAAATTCATTTAAGATCAGGAAATTGTAAAAAGAATTATAAATTTGCTTTCTGAGGATTAGGAAATTAAACACAATGGATAGTTCGTCTTTTTTTTTTTTTTTAATGGTTGATTCATTATTACTTTCTACTGGAAAAGTATGGCCGTAGGAGAAATTCAATTCTGGGGTTAACCAAGCAGATGTTTGACCAAGTCATATTTATCCCGGTTGGTTAGTACACATTGGAAAGACTCAAAATCCCAGATGTTATAGAAGCTTACCTCAGGAATTTTTTTATGAGATTCCTTAAAACCTCCCTGATGCTTGATTCATTTTCAGATTCTGAGCCCACATTATGAATCTGAATTCTAGAAGAATTTTTTAATTAGTCATTTGCTTTTCTAGTTATATTTGAAAATTTCATTTGTCAAAAACCAAAAATCATTGTTACTCATTTTATATGAAAAGAGTACAGTGTATCTAAAAAAAAAAAGTTTGTTAAATCTAGTAGAATCAAGTTTTACAGTAAATCAATTATTATTTTTATATCTGATATTTCCCTCATGTGATAAAAAAGTATGTTTGTGTTACAAATGAGATGGAAACTGTATTTGACTAAGCTAGGTTATTGATGTTTTCAATGAAAGGGACTTTTTTCAAGTGCTTTTTTAAAAAACAATGATCCTGGGGCCAGCCTTGTGGCATGGTGGTTCAAGGCTGGCACACTCTGCTTCAGAGGCCCAGGTTCGCAGGTTCAAATCCCAGGTGTGGACATATACCACTCATGAAGTCATGTTGTGGCAGCGACTCCATACAAAATAGAGGAAGACCGGCAACAGATGTTAGCTTAGGGCTAATCTTCCTCACCAAAAATAAATAAATAAATAAGGCCAATACCAAGGGTTAATTTTTTTTTTTTTTTTTTTTTGGTGAGGAAGATCAGCCCTGAGCTAACATCCACGCCAATCCTCCTCGTTTTTGCTGAGGTAGTCTGGCCCTGGGCTAACATCTGTGCCCATCTTCCTCCACTTTATATGGGACACCACCATAGCATGGCCTGACAAGCAGTGTGTTGGTGCACGCCCAGGATCCAAACCTGGGCCACTAGCAGCGGAGCGCGTGCACTTAACCGCTATGCCACAGGGCCGGCCCCCACAAGAGTTAACTTTTTAAAAAATAAATAAATACAAACAATGCTCTTGTTTTCATGATGGACACTGATGTACAGAAAAAAGGCAGAAATTAAGATGTTTTTATCCAACATATTCATTCTAGTAAGTCGTTGAATTAGGTGAGAGTAATGAATAACTTTTTTAATACTTAAGAATTACATTCTTAGGCTGAATGTAGGAAATAGAAATAGGTCAGTTTCTTAGATAGCTTTCTCATAAATTTAACTGAAAAGTAAAAGTAATAGATAAACTTGGCAATGATGCTAGTCATTATTGCACCCTCATAGGAAGTTAATATACTATATAATTATTAATATAATATATAATTCCTATGATATATAATAGGAAGTGATATCAAAGCGGCAGACCCATGTCATAAGTGAGGCTGTCCCCTAAAAAATAGGGCAGCCACGGAGACTTTTAAAGACCCAAATTTTGGTACAGTCCTATAGACCTAGGCCAATACTGTGATATATTGGGATTACATATTAATATAATTGATGAGTCATTGGGAAAGTTAGTGATTCATGAGAAGATGAAAGGCTATTATGATTTAATTTTAGTAAAGAGCTTCCCACTGTTTATGGCAGGGACTAGTTAGCTGTTCCCAGCATGCATTACTCTTTTCTATTGGGAGCACACCTAGACTCATTTTTCCAGGCCTTCTTTTATTTAGATGTGACTATGTGACTGAATTCTAGATAAGGGAATGTGTGTGGATTTGACATGCATCACTGCCAGGCCTAGCCCATAAAACCTCTCATATGATCCTTCTCTCCCTCTCTCTCTCTCTCTCTGTTCTCTTCTCTCTGTCTCTCATCCTCTTCTGCCAACTGATGTTGATGTCCTGGGTGACATTGTAGCCATGTGTTAAATACAGCAGAGACTCCGTTTTGGGATCTTGCATGACTGCATGGAACTGGCGAGTGTTCTTTTCCCATCCCCATCCCAACTGCACTTACAGTATGAGCAAGAAAAGAAATACGTATATATATACAGTGTCAAACTATCAGAATTGGATAGCCACATGCAAAAGAATGAAACTGGACCACTATCTTATACCATACACACAAATCAATTCAAAATGGATTAAAGACTTGAATGTAAGACCTGAAACCATGAAACTCCTAGAAGACAACAGAGGGCAAGCACCTTGACATCAGTCTTGGGAACCATTTTTTGGATTTGGCAACAAAAGCAAAGGCAACAAAATAAAAAATAAAGAAGTGGGATTACATCAAACTAAAAAAATTTCTGCAAAGCAAAGGACACCACTAACAAAATGAAAAAGCAACCAAGATAAATACATTCTACTGAATGGTAGAAACTATTTGCAGATCATGTATCTGATAAGGGATTAATATCCAAAATATATAAAGAACTCATATAACTCAATAGTAAAAAACAATCCAATTAGAAAATAGGCAGAAGATCTGAATAGACATTTTCCAAAGAGGACATAGAAGTGGCCGACAGGTATGAAAAGGTGCTCAACGTCATTAATCATCAGGGAGATGCAAATCAAACCCAGAATAAGATATCACCTCACACACATTAGAATGTCTATCATCAAAAAGACAAGAGACAACAAGCATTGGTGAGGATGTGGAGAAAAGGGAACCCTTGTAAACTGTTAGTGGGAATATAAATTGGTGCAGTCACTATGGAAAACAGTAGGGAGGTTCCTCAGAAAATTAAAAATAGAGCTACTATATGATCCAGCAATTCTGCTTTGGGATATATATCCAAAGGAAACAAAATCATTACCTCAAAAAGATATCTGTACCTCCATGTTCATTGCAATATTATTTACAATAGCCAAAACATGGAAAAAACCTAAGTGTCCATTGATGGATGAATGGATAAGGAAAATGTGGTATATACATACATATAATGGAATATTATTCAACCATAAAAGGAAGGAAATCCTGCATTTGTGACAACGTGGATGGGACTTGAGAGCATTTTGCTAAGTGAAATCAGTCAGACAGAGAAAGACAAATACTGTGTTATCTCACTTATATGTGGAATAAAAAAAAAAAGACTCATAGATACAGAGAACATATTGATGGTTGCCAGAAGTGAGGAGTGGGAAGTGGGAGAATGGGTGAAGGTGGTTAAAAGGTACAAACTTTTAGTTACAAGATAAATATTTTCTGGGGATATAATGTACAGCATAGTGACTATGGTTAACAATATTGTATTATATATTTGAAAGTTGTTAAGAGAGTAGATCTTAAAAATTCTCATTACAGGAAAAAAAGTTATAACTATGTGACGTGATGGATGTTAACTAAACTTATTGTGGTAATCATTTTGCTACATATATACATATATCAAATCATCATATTGTATATCTTGGATTAAAACAATGTTATATCTCAATTATATCTCAATAAAATTGGACAAAAATAACAAGACAGATTAAGCCATGGTTTGACATTAGATGAGGCATGGGATCTTCTAAATACTTATAGAGGCAGTATGTTCTTTAATTATTTTGGAATAGCAGTTGAACAAATAATACATGCTCATTTTTTTGAGAATCAATACAGACCAAGAGTAAAGAACAGTATTTTAAAAGTAACATGAATCCCGCTATCTAAACTATCCATAATTAACAGTAGGTAAACATCACTTCAGACACTTTTCTGTACATACATACAAATATAAGGATAGTTAGCTAGTTTAAATAGCTAGACAGATAGATGGAGAGAAATATCCCATTCTTTAGGGAAAAAAAATCAGAATTCGAGAGTTGTTACAGCAGCTGGTAATGTTATCATAACGAATACACTTAGGGTCTGAGAATCAAGAACTGACCTGCCTTATACGGGTTGTATGTCTTTTAACAAGCTTCCAGATCTCTCACAGACATAGTTTCTTCAACAATAACAGAAAAATAGTACTGCCCTCTCACAAGATTGCTGTGGAGATTAAATGAAATACTGTGTGTGAAAATACTAAACAAGGTCTAGTATAATGTGCTCAATTATTATTAGTTTCCTTCCATTAGAGAAACAAATCTAATTAGTTCTCTCTATTGCCTAGAATAAATTGTTCCTATCTCTGTCTTAATTCCTTTTTTGCTAACTTCAATTGTTATTTTAGCATTATTTTTTCGTATTTCAACATCATCAACTAGATAAATCACAAAATCAAACAGTTATTGTCACCTAGAACTTCCAGAAACAATGAAAGCTCTTTGGTTAAAGTTAGTTGTATAGTTATAGTTTGAATGTTAATCAATGTGAATGAAAATTTTCCTTCTCCATTTCTACATCAATCATTCTCATCAAATATTAGCAGTTTTTGATTATTAACAGAAATGTTGAATTTGAATGAGTTGTTTCTTTTCAGAGTCTTCTTGATATTGGACTTACACAAAGGGAATTCAGAATTCTGGTAAAGAAAGGATTCTCAGTCTATATAGTCAATGATGTAGATTAGATTGGGGAAATGGCTTTTAAACGGATAAACTGATGGATAACTAATTCTGTGCTTATAGGTACCTAAAGATGTGAGTTTCTTGAGAGTGGGAGAAGAGGATAAGAACAGTCAAAGGGCAGAGATTGCAAAAGGTGAGGGGGAAAGATGAGGTGGTTTCTCCATAAAGTTTACTGTATATGCCAGAGTATGAGTAACAACTTTTCACAAAATTGTCCTCAGAGAAGTGTGAATTGCCTTATAAACTAGTTCTTACAAAGTCTCTCATTCAAAATAAAATAATTGAGGCAACAATCTCAATTATTTTATTTTGAACAACAAAGAACAATTGGGAAAATACATTAGTAATTTAACACAGCTCGGTAATTCCTATGAATATGAACTCTCAATTATTAATTTGGAATGAGACTGCATGTCAGTCAGGGTCCTGGCAGAAAATAGATGGTTCCATCAAAATGGGTAATTTCAGAAGAGTTTAATAAAGAGACTGTTACCAAAAATTGGGGAAGGGTTTAGGAAAATCACAATGACTTGCATATCATAGATAATATATTTTAGTTTCTTTCTACAAATGAAATTATGGCTCTCATGCTATCAGTTCCAATTTTGCCCACCTAATGTTTACCTAGAGTGATCATCCTATTTTCCTTCAGTTTAGTACTATTTTATTAGTCAGATCCCTCAATGGCAGTCTAGCGGAGGAAGAGACATGCAGAGAGTTACCTCATTGTTTTGTAAATGTGGTAATAGAAGCCCATTTGAGAATATGAGACGATCTGGTCTGAATAATGGCTTCTCAAAGGACACAATACTCTATGCTGCACATTAAAAGATCAAAGGGAATTTTCTAGGAAATAAAGGGAGAGAGGGCAATTTGACCAGAGGGAAGAATGTCTAAAGGAATAGAGGCATAAAATAACATGTCACAAATGGAATAAAAGTAGTTCAGCATTTGTAGGAGTACTCATAGGTAAGCCTTCACAGTTAGGAAGGACATCGATCATAGAGCACCATATGGAGCAGGTAAGACTTTATCCTCTGGGTATTGGGAGATCATTAAAGAGTTTCAAACTTAGGAGTTATGTAACGATAATTGCACTTCAGAAATCTCCCTCTAGCTGTATAAATCTATATTGCAAAGGAGAGAAGAAAGATGTTATTGCAATAACTCAAGTGAGCTAGGTTAATGTCAATACATTAGTGATAAAATGAAAGGGATCAAATCTTGGCTTGTGTTTCCAGTGGATAGTAATATCATTATGTAAGAGCGAGTTTAGAAGAGGAGATAGTAGAGAAGAGGTGACATGGACCCAAGATTTGAATGTGCTGAGTATGAGGTAGCTACGAGACATTTGGGTAGAGGCTCCAGAAGCATAGTTAAAATGTATTTCTAGAACTCAAGAGAAGAATCTGGGCTAGAGCTATTCAGTGGGAATCCTAAATTCCCTACATAATATTTAAACATGAATTCCTTCAACAATATTTAATGTTTACTTTGTGCCAGTTAGAGCTCCAAGTAACAGTGATATAGCATTAAATGGGATAGACTAAGTGTGTACTCTGAAATTTTCATTTTAAGTAACTATATTTTAAATTTAAAAACAACCCATGTATATATTTTACAAATCAAACTGTATAAACTGTACACAATGAAAAAGTATGTCTCTTTCTCACTCCAAATCCTCAGTCTCCTCTCCCAGAGGCAAATATTTGTAGATAAACCTCTAAATTTTTTCTTTTCCATACGATTTGTATACAAATATACTCAAGTATATTCTTATGTAATTGTTAACGTAACTGGAAGCATATTTTACCCAGTTTTCCATATCTTGCTTTTATTTTTTATTTAACAATTTTTCTTTGACTTTCCACAGCAGCACATAATCTGCCTTATTGTTATCAGAACATAAATTAATCTATTAAATGCATATTAACTTGTTATTGAACTAATGCCTTACTAAGGTAAATACAGGTTGTTTTTGATCTTTTCCTACTACAGTAGTGCTGCAGCAAATATTTATTCAGACATAAATTAAACAGTAATATACATTCCTAGAGATTAAGTTGCTGGGTCAAAAAGTATGTTTATTTTTAATTTAATGCCTGTTTCCAAATTATTCTCCAAGGAGATCACACTAATTTACACTTACACCAACCATGAACCTGAATCCTTGGACATTCGCTGACACAGTGTATTCTGTAACTTTTTCTTTTTTTAGGTTTTGCTTTTTGAAAAGTAGAAAGTTATATCACATTGTTATTCCAATTTTTATTTTTTTAATTATGCATTATATTGAACATTTTGTCCATGTGTTTATATATAGTTTGTATTTTGTTTATTTGGAACTAGATCTGTATGTCCTTTTACCATTTTTTATTGGTTTCTTAGCCTTGTCCTCGGCATTTCATAAAATGCTTTGATATATTTAAAATAGTAGCCTTCTCTAAATATTGCAAAGATTTTCCTGTTTCATAAATTAAAGCTCTCTGCAAAGCTAAAAATAAATTACTCTATACAAACTTTTCCTTTATGATTTCTAGGTGCTGTGCTTTGTGTAAAAAGGAATTTCCCACTTCAATATAATTATTAACAAAATTTCCCAAGTATTCTTTTAGCTGTTCAGAAGGCTTTGGTTAAAGACCCCCAACAAGCCAGTAAGGTTTGTATTAACATTCCAATTTTCCAGTCAAGAAACTGAGACTAAAAGAAGTTGAGAAATTTGCTGTTGGTCACAGAGCTATTAAGTCATTGAGCCCCAGTTTGAAACCAAGTTCTGACTCCGAGCACTGGGGAAGTTAACTTGAGCCAAAGAAAACCCACAACGATCCTTAGGTGATTCTTTCCTTTCCCTTCTGAGAAGCCTGCTAGGCCCTCCACAGGCCAGGGTTGTTTCTAAGAGATAAAAAGTAGTTCATTCCGGAAAGGAGGCTACAAAATCTCCAACCAATGAGCAAAGGAGAATATCTGCCTATTGTTTTAATTAAAAAATTGTTTTTGTTCATTTAAAATGAGCCTAGGAGTAGCTAATGCGTTCATTATGTCAATCAATAAGTTTTAAACACTTGTGTGTGTCAGGCTATTTTCAAAAACTCCTAAGTGGTGAACTAGTAGGAGCCTTTTATCTCAAGGACCTTACATTGTGGTAATTCCTTTTCAGTCTGCTGTGCTGTTTTTTCGTTTCATACTTTATCTTTTCTTTTTTTTTTTTCAGAGACAACATGTCCCCTTCTTATCTTGTGCTTTTTATGTGCTAGAGCTTCCTGAATAAAATCAAAAGAAGGATTTTGTCATTATCATTTTCCAATGAAGGAAAATTCTCTGTCATGAATGCTGTGATGTGTGGCCCAGATTCTCTGCCAAAACTGAGTTGTTTATTCCCTTAGCTTGTGGTGGTGTGGGGGGATGGTGCTCAGCGGAGACCCTCTTCAGGTTTTATCCTCAGCCAGACCCACCATGATGCCCTCTCACATCTAACCCTAATCTGACGACTGCTTCATGGGACAGTATAAGAGCCTGGACCCTTAGCCTCGAGCTGGGGTAACTTTTGAAGGGTCATGCCAGATCCAGAACCCACCATGCGATTTGTTGGGGTCTCTTTTTCAACAGCTTTGCGCTTCAACTTCCCCCTGCCCAATCTTGCTTTCTTCATCCCTCGTAGTTTCCACAGACCCTCCCCAGTAAATCCCTCTGCGCACAAATCTTAGATTCATAGACCGTCTCTCTGTACCTGACCTATGACACTTTCATTGCCAATTTCACTGGAGAAGTGTTCCTATTTCCGCCAGTTTCCTTTATCTTCTGTTTTCAGTCTTTGCCTGAACACCCTATACCTGCCATTTTTACTGTCTGTTTTTGAAAACAAAGTCATTTGTATTGACTTTTAGAAGTTTTATTAGAAGGAGGAGAGTCATTTTTTCTGTAAAAAAAATCATTTCATTTTATTTTTTTCACTGATGCTTTTCTAGCAAAACCTAATTCAAACTGTCTACAACTCTTTAAATCTCACAAACCAAACAATAAACCTTCTAATATCAGGCCTTCCTGTAAAATTTCCGTTGTAAATTTTGAAATTTTTATCCAGAACCTAAAACTGGCCATTAAAAGTGCGGAAAATAAAAACAATAATCTGAAAAATTAAGTCACCAAAAAGTTGTTTAAGTAAATTTTTTTTTTACCTGGAAATCATTGAGGTACCATTGAGTTTGTCTCAAGCTCAATGATTAAAGTCGGGTCAAACCTAGCCAAGAAAACTTACTACCTCTTTAATCCCATGCTGCACTCAAGATCTATCTTTATAATTATAATAATGCTGTTTTAAAAGCAAACAATTAAATCAAATAGGTTTTGGGTGTAGAGAATGTTATATAATTAATTTATTGGGCTCTTTTTCTTTATACTACCAGGAAGTTTGTTCCCAAGTCCAAA
This sequence comes from Diceros bicornis minor, assembly GCF_020826845.1. Lineage (NCBI taxonomy): Eukaryota > Metazoa > Chordata > Mammalia > Perissodactyla > Rhinocerotidae > Diceros > Diceros bicornis. The sequence continues at coordinate 29,669,592 of NC_080763.1, read as the reverse complement.
TTTATCAAAACATACAGTCTGAATTATTAATGTTTTCATTAACTTGACCAATATTGAGCCCTTCAATGTGTCAGATAATCTTTTATGCACTTGTGAAAGAGTGTGACTGAGATTGGTCAAGTCCCTTCATATAAGTGTGTGGTCCAGATATGATGGTATAAGATCTCTGTATTAGGAGAGGGATTGTAATAAATCATGAGGTCTTATATTCTAACATTTTAAGGACTTTTTTTAAAGGCCAGAACAGTTGAACCAACGGTATTACCAAGTAGCAGTTGTAAGGTACTCCATAACTCCCAAAATTAGAGATGGTAAAACTCCTTGTGCATTTAATGAACCCCTTCTATGGGTCAGGCCCAGTTTTCAGCTTCCCTTTGATGATACTGTTCGACCCTTTGCACCTATTATTATCATCATGCAGCTTCCTTTTTTCAAAACAGAGATTATGTCTTTATCCTCTAGGCTTACTGTTCTATATTGTTTTCATGGTAAAGAACCATCAAGAAATTGTTTCTACTAATTCAATTGTTTCACCATATTCTTTCTAAAAGAAGGGACCTAGAAAATACATATGATCATTAATACAACAAATATTTATTAAGCACCTACAATATTTTCAGGGACTATTCTAGATACAATAACCAAGGTAATCAAAGTCTCTGCCTTCATGGAGTTTTATTCTACTGTGAAAGAAAGATAATAAATGAAATCATTTCACAGTGATATTGCCATGAAGAAATACCTCAGGGAGATGTGCTAGAGAGGGTGTGGGTTTGGATGGAGGGTGTCATGACAGGTGGTTAAGGGTTAACGCTTTATATTGGGGATCAAAAAAGCTTCCCAAAGGACTAAACGATGTGAAATATGGGGAGGATGCACTACTCCCTAGCTGTATCCTGTTAATAATCCCCAATATTAAACACAAATGCACACTCACACTTATGTATATTTTATAACAAACAGCATTTTTCAAGTGCCGTATGAGACTTGGTTGCTCTCCTCTTGGTGCACATATATCTAGTCTTACGTTTAATTATGTTTAATTTGATATGTTTAATCCCTCATATCAAATATCTGCATTTGTAATCCAGTTTCTTTTCAATATCTGAAGCAGCACTCAATACAACAGCTTCTGATGTGAAAAGCAGCCCCAGAAGGAAAAAAATGGTGCCCAGAAAAAAAATTAAAATAAAACGTCTGTAAAATTTTTTAGAAGCCATACCAGGTCTTAGGAGAGTTTGAGGTTTAGAGCAACAAATCTACCATATTCCAATAGACCATTCATTCACATATTTCAAGCATAAAGTTTTGGAATATTCCTGTTCTTTCATGCATCAAGTCATGAATATCTACCACTATTCAATTAGGTAAATGAACATGTGTCTAATGAATAAAATTGGGCACTATCTTTAGCCACTTTTATTGATTGTATAAAGCACAACGTTTCTTCCATTCCTTTCATACTTCAGGAAGGGCTTTGGGATTAAAACTAGACTTGAGAAAGCCAAGTTGCTCTGCCATGTTGTAAATATTATTGGATTCCCTGCCCTGCTTGTTTTCTCATTCTGCCCTCCTCTCTACTCTCCATCCAAAACAGAGTCCCTGCCTAGAAAACTCTGCCTGTATTTCAAGGCCTGGTTAATTGTTACTTTTCCAAGGAAATGTCTCTGCCTGCTTTAGCTCATGTTGAGCTTTCCCTTTTCAAAACCTCCACTGCACAGAGTCACTATCTTATGCATTCTCTCAGCTAACGTGTATTTTGGTAGAGAAAGAAAGCTCCTTCCTACAGTAGTCTACCTCATAACACAAAACTGAGTAAATACCTGTTACTTGAGGAATTGTTTGATCAGCAGAACTAGTCTAAGCTAAATTGTAAAATAAATGATGCAGTAATTCAAGGTCCTATGATCCTACACTTCCCACCCTTGCTATCTCAAAATAATAGATTGGCCAAACCTGACCTAGTCTTGCATCAGGTACTCTCGTACTTTGTCAAAAGATCAAGGTGTGTAAACCTTCAATGCGATGTTACAGAGGCAATGATGCAAATATAGGAGTTCTAGGAAGCAAAAAGAAAAGATTTTTGGAGATAGAGATATCTTTTCTTTCCCTGCAATTCAATACAGAGCTCATTGCTCTCAGTACCAATGTAGATTTACACTTTGCTGCAATTGTTTGTAATTCCTTCTTTTGACGGAAACTTGTGGATGCTCCTGGCAAACCAGTTAACTCTATGTCATCAAAATTTTTAAGGTAACCTAATAAACAAAAGAAGAAACTAACAACATGAAAGTTGAACCAAGGAAATGAATGTTCTCTGCCCACATTCTGGGATAAGGGGCTGTCTTGCTGAGTTTAGTCTTTCAAAGGATTTTGTTTATCCTTTTCATCCACCAACTTTCTTAGAGGAGCTTTTGATATCTTCCTTGCTTGATGTTCTGATGCCTGCTACAATGTGGACTCTTTTTTTTTTTTGAGCTTGACTCGGCATTAAATGAACATTCTAATGACAAAATGCATTGAGTAATTAATCAAGGGAAAGGTAATTAATTAAGTAAATTTGCAAAGGGCTGAGGATGGGCAGAGAAGGATCCTTTGAACAATTAGAGGATTCTGACTCTGGTTGGTTACCAATTTTCCCTTCTGCACAGTGAATCGCTTATGTTTCTTGAATAATGGGAGGTTAGAGGAATAAAAAGATCCCCACAAGTAACAGTCTAGAGGCAGAACAATAGGAAATGTCATCATCCTCCCTGGCAATATTCTGGGTGGGAAACTTCATCACTCAATGAAAAAAGCACTTTGATGGATTAATGTAGTGGAATTTAAGGAGAATATTCCGATCATTGCAAAATCAGTGAAGATGAAAAATGTGAGCAGGTAATTCAATAGGAAACATTTATACAGCATTGAAGCTGTGCTGGCAAAAAAAATTATTATTAAAGTAACCTTTTATTTAATATATCATCACTTATAAGATGTGCTTTGTAAAATTTCAGCTTGGAAGAACTTCCTTTTGAATTGTGTAAAGTTTTGGCAACTCTTTTTAGTAAAGGATTTCATAACTGAAACTGAAACAGTTTAGGATATATAAATTAAAATGAACTTCGGAGACCACATAGGCAAGCATTTTGTGGTATAAAGACATTTCAATTAATCACAGAAATGGTCAGTACATAACCTTCCTTATGATCAGGACTTACCTTAATAATTTTTATATTTTGTGTTTTATGAAGTATCCCTGTAAAAAAAGAAATGTCTAAAGCTAACTAGAACACTGTATATAAAATTATATCATACATAGTCATAAACTAGAAATCTGTTCTCTCTTAAAATGAAACAATTGTTTCAATGTCTAGTTTTTCATTTTTACTCATGCCAGGAAGTAGTAGTATCATTTCATCACTATGGCTTCAGGGGAGAAGGAGTAGGGTAAGGAGCTAACTTTTCTGCATCATTCCACTCTGTTCCAGAATCTTCTGCCCCCTTTCCACCCCTATCATTAGTTTGGGAAGTTGATTGCACTGTCATGCTCCTTTCCTTATTTAGTTGCTAGTGGTTACTATATTCAATAATTATTGCTGATCTTAAAACTTTTGTTAGGAATTTGAGGGTAGGGAAATTCTTCAGTGCTGCCTCAATTTGTCACCTTACTCAGATCTTGGTTATTTTTTAGTCATTCTGATTGCTGAAAGAAGAGAACTTCAGTTTATTGATACTATGTTCAGTAACATCACTCCACCTCTTGCTAATCTCCATTATTATCAAACAGAGAACAGTTCTCAGACCTACAACCACATCTGGAAAAACTTTGATCGCATGATTTTTGTCTTCATTGAATTTCATTCTGTAGGTACTCTTTTTTAAAGTGAAGGATATTCCTTTTCCATATAGCAGACTGATATTAGGTTTGCTTTTCAAATTAATCTGAGTTTTTAAAAAATTAGCAAAAAGTAACGTGAGTTCATTTAATTTAAAAATAGTGTATCACATAAATAACAATGAAAGTGGAACTTGAATGGCAAAAATCACGAGTGTGGCACCAAAATAAATGAAGTTTGAGATTTCAAGCATTGCCTTGCTTGATACCACTTAAAACAAGGAACTCAGGTGCAGAGAAAATAATAAGAGAAACTGGTTCAACTGGACAGGACCCAGAATCAGAAAGATCAGAAAGGATGTGGCAGCAGGCAAGACCGGGCTGATGGCATAATTGAAGAGATGCTGGGCCCAAGGGAGATGGGCTTCTGTTGTTAATCCCTCCAACTCAAGGTCAAGATTAGAGAGTGGAGCTCTGAGTCTGCTGGTGAGGTTGGGTGAGGAGGGAACTGCAGAGGCTGGGGATGAGGCCCAGAGGATTCCATGCCCTGTAATTAAACAATGAACTCAAAGGGAATCAAGTCCAAAGGTTAAAACCAAGTACATGAGAAGAAGTAGAATCGGCTACCAAACACAACAAAACAAGCCAGACCACAGAGGAAAAGTTACCTTATTTTGTTTTTCTTTTTTTAAAACAAAGCAATGGCTATTTTTTAATATGTTGCAATTCTTGCTTTCTTTTCTCGCAATTTTCGTGTGGCACTGGCTCATCATAATGTGGGGAAGTGATAGTTTTAAGAATTGTTTTGAAATACCAATTTAGAACTAGTAAGTACATGTCAACAATTGTTTAAATTTAACATTATAAATGATGTAATTTTGTGAAGTGTTTTTGGAGGAAAATAGTATTTATATTAATATCTGTCTGCATAGAATGGCTTTAATTTCATTAGTCATTCACGGAAGTTACTTAGATTTTTCTGCAACACAAAATCATTTTAAGCCTCTGAAGAGATGATACAGATATCTTTATTTTGTCAAATGTTTAGTATTCTTTGTTAATGATGCTGTAATATCTAGTAAGTGATCCTCAGTTGCTAACATGTCTCCAAACACATTAAAGCTACCATAATGCATAGTAAATCATTCATCATCCTTATTAATATTATAGAAATTACAAAAATATTTAAAGGTCTCTTAATTAAGAATCCTAGTTACCTGTGTAGGCTATAATATGTGACTAGCAAACTAAAGATTAAATGCACGCAGGCTGGCATCCACTTCCACCTATCATATAATAGCCTCTCTGAAATTTAGTTGGGAAATGCCAAGGATCATTTCTTTCTAGATGTGTGACTTTGTGACAGAATCCACGGAGAAAAGCATTTTCAAAACTGACCTTCTGTATCATTCAAAATGTTCTCCTTGGCATGGACTTCTCCCATGTACTGGAAAGACAAACACATAGAGGTGCTTGTCTGTATGAGACCTTCCCACACACACACATTCTTTAGCACCCTTAGTCTTTACCAATGTATTAGTAATACATGTATGTGTGTATGTGTATATCACTATACTATGGATTTTATTCTGAAGAGCTTGTCTGTTGATTCATTCAATCTTTACATAACTCTATGATGTAAATACTATATTATCATTACCTTCTAAGGTCATTAATAACAGATATTTTATTAATCCTTGTAACTTCTATTAATAGCACTGGTTTTGGCATATAGTGGTACTATGAATAAATATATAATCAATGAAGGAATTCTGTGTATTTTAAAGTAAAAATGGCTAAACTGAAAGGCAGAGATTCTGAGTAACTCATTCAAGAACACAATGCCCAGCTTGGACCAAGACATAAAGCTAGGTCTCCATTTTACAAGATCCACCAGTGGTTAAGAATTTGGGCTTTGACAACTCATGAACATGTACTCAAATCCTGACATGCCCATTTTCCATCCTATATGCCAGTAACTTTATAAAATGCTTTGGCCTACTTATTTGGTTTTTTAAGGTCTCAGTTTATAACCTACCAAATGGAGATAAAAGCAGTACCAAACTTAGCAAATTATTATGAGAATTAAATGAGATAATACATGTCAAGTGCTTAATCCAGTGCCAATATAAGCTAAAAAAATTAAAAAATGTTCATATATATCAGCTATTATTATTCCACCATTTCAGGCTATCTCTTCATATAACGCAAGTGAAAAATAAGCTGTATTGGGGCTGCAAGAAAGAGAACACAACAAGAAAAGTTTGTAACAAATTATAAAGAAGCAGAGGTCAAAAATAATGTTAAAAATGACAAGCATATTAACACTCAAGCACATCTCATATATTCCTATAGAGGTTGTTTGGGGAATGAGAAAAAGGAAATGTAGATATAAAATTGGTATCAGCCAGTGGCACTCTGTGCTATTGTAGAATAATGAGTATATTTAGTCAACATAAGAGAAAAGCCTGGAAATGAAGATGAGATTCCAAATGACACTGAACAAATTTTCACCTTTCTGAGACTAACATTTTTGGTTCACGAATAACATCGTGAATCAGGAATAACATCGCCTGAAAAAGTTTAGTGGTTCAGATCCCAAACTCTGGAATCAGATTACCTGGATTTGAATCTTGGCCCTACCACTTACTAGCTGTGTGTCCTTGGGCAGGTTACTTAACTCTTCTGTGTTTCAGTTTCCCATCTGTAAAATGGGTACAATAATAATAGCTACTTAACATGTTTGCCATGAAGATATAATACATTTACATTTATAAAGCGGGAAATTGTTACCACTACGTAGTAGTAGAGAGTAAGCAGTAACGAGCTTTTATCAAATAAATAAAAGCATTCATTTCAATTTTCTTAAAAAAAAAAAAATGCTCCGGGTCAAGGCTCTCTGACAATTACAACAAAAATGTACAATTCACAGCTTTAGTGGAAGTCAGTGGATCATATTCAACTGGGGACAACAGTTGATCTATTTGAAATAGATCGTATTTGATATGATCTATTTCAAACTTGAAAAAGCTTTGAAATAGAGTGTAAACTCCATGAGGACAGGCATTAACAGTGTAGTGTGTATTGTTTTATCCTAGAGGGTTTGCCTATTTGGCTAGCACATAACAGTTACTCAACAATTATCTATTGGATAAACGACTAACGCAAGAGGATTTGCTTAATTATGTGCCAAATTACTTGTTAAGCATCTGCCCTCATCCTGTAAACATAAACAGTTTCAAGATCCTTCTCTCCCTTTAGTAACATTTGTTCTTAGCTCATTCTTCTATCAGAAATTATATGATAAAGGAATTTACCTTAAAGAGATGCATAACTGCTATCAACTGAAGTTTCATGTCCCCTGTTGCATCTACATGTTAATCAGAGATATTCCCTCCAACCAAAGGAATTTTATTGCATAAACAACTGCTCAATGAGAAAGACATATTTATCAGTGGCATTTTCCCTAATCTCCCTCAGATAGATTTAACCACACTTAAGTAAAAAGACTAGCCGTGTTCTAACAATAACGGCTAAATTTGTATAGGATTTAATTTGCATTAGGCACTATGTTGTGTGTCATTCCTTCATTATCTCAATTCATCCTCCCAAAATCATATACTTAAGACACAATTAATTCGGGATTTAAGTCATTTGTCCAAGTCTAGAGAGCTAGTAAGTGGCAATACAGAGATCCCAGTCCCCAGATATCTGGCTCCAGAGCTGTGGGTGACTTATGATGGGACAACATCAAGTGCTTGCCTAATAAAGCATAAGAATAGAAAGGTCATTCTTGACATTAGGATGGCGTCTTGAAACATTCTGAGTCAATCAACTCTAACTTTAAGATGGATATGGTATAAATGTCAGCAGACCTAAACTCCCAACATACTCAAATAATTGGCACCAAATTGTGTTACAATCATCATTCCTTCCCCTTTGAATTAAATATTTTAGTTATGGTTGGTATGTGTATTTAAAAATAGTACGACAATAGGTGCGGGGCCCTGTTAGAGTGCCTCTGCCACTGAGACTTGTCATTACACAACAATCTAAACATAGGTTCACTGGACCACTGAAGCCAGTCTCATAGATGCCTGATTCGGCTGCTCTGCCTTAGGCCATTATACTCAGACAGTCTTTTGATGCCTCCAGGGAAGATGTCAAATGCCAACACTGTCACTGCTACCGTGACCTGTTTAAATTTTTCAAAAGCAAAGCTATGAAGATTTTCAATCTCGATCATAATAGTGACCTGTGATAATTCTCTTCGGACCTGGAAATACAGGATGGTTGTGACTTTGTCTCATTTTTAGGGCAAGTACCTAACATGGCTTACATTAAAAATAAAGAATATGATGATTCAGAAAGAAAAATTTATACAATTAAAAGGCCTGAATTAAAAACTCATGGTTCATTACTCTCAGGATATTTTCTCACCAAATTTTCACAGTTGCCAACACTGTTTTTCTTTTCATACATTGACCTTCCTAAGCATGGAGCATAAAATATATATATAATATTTTCAAGTGCAAATAATTTTTTTGGCAATGTCACAACCTAAAATAGGTGGGCTTTAATCAGAAAGTACAAAGCTTTTCAGTTCATTTTTATAAGTATCTCTTTATTTTCTGAAGCATGTGGTATTACATAACAATGTTCATTTGTTTTATTTATGGCATATCTTCTGCAGAGAATGAAGATTGGGCTAAAAATACACACCAATATCTGTTTTGTCTCATTGAAAAGTGTTATGACTGTTATGAAACATTGAAGAGTAGTTGGTATTGATGATTGAGATGCCCTTTCCATCACCATATTCTGATTTGGAAGAATAATGACAGAAAAACTTCACTTTGATCCAGAGGACAGTAGGGGCAACATTATTGGCTCCTTAATGGGAAGGTGATATGATTCAAAAAGGTTTTGTAAGTAGTCTTGCACCAGAGACCCTACCTAGCAGCTTACCTGAAAAGCATCTGCTTGTGCAAGGGATTGCCTTGCAGACCTGACATAGGTCTCTAAATGTTACTTTTCCACACTCTGAACTAGGCAGTTCTGTTCTATAAGCCAATGAAATGGCCAAAATTCAGGAGAGTAAAGCATTGTGTTGTGGGTTTCAGCGGTCAGATGTCTTTCTCATTTTTTGATGTCTAGAATCCTCTGTTAAGCCATGAAGATTAATAGCCCTACATGACAAGTAGATCATTTAAAGTGTTAAGCATCAGCGATAAGCTAACCATCTGATGGTTACAAGCTAGCAGGGAAAAAAAGCATCCTCTGTCACAGACCAGTGATCCAGTAGATGCATAGAGCATTTGGTTTCAGCAGTGTTAGTTCCTGCACATGTTCACTAGAGCTGCCTCAGGGAAGAAAAAACAAAAGGCAGCAATCAAACTACGTGTTCAAAGTATTTGCCACCTATTTAGAGATAGAAAGATAAGTGAAATAGCTTGCATAATTATTGTTACATGGAGAAAGTGTTGACTTTTATAAAGTTTCTTTAAAACCTACTCACAGAAATTAACTAGGGGAGGTATTATTTTCTTTATTGACCCTCTTCTTTGCCATCCTGGAAGAATTGAACTCTGGTTTTCCAAGAACAGCGGTTCTTAAAGTGCAATCTCAGGAATAGCAACATCAGTATCACCTGAGAACATGTTAAAAATGTATGTTAGCAGAACCCACTCCATATCTATCGAACCAGAGACTGTGGGGTTGGACTCAGCAATCTGTGCTTAACCAAGCCTCCAGGTGATTCTGAAACACAATAGAGTTTAAGAACCACTGTTCAAGAGCATGCCTGATCCACCAAAGCAAGTGGTCAGTCCCACTCTCACTCCATGGATTTCCAGGTGGAAATCAACCTCCAGTCTATTGGCCATTTATTGGTAAACTAATCTGTAGCCATACAGGAAAAATGATTCTTGGAAACATAGTCTCCTGCTTTAGACAAGAACACTTGGGAGTCAAGATCACAACAGACAAGCTAGCTCCTATTGTCAGCTAAAATATATTTAGTGATGGGGTGTGTGTCTGCACTAGTGACTACAAATGACTGAGCTGCTCTTACAAGAGAGCCAACAATAATGTTGGTTCAAGAACAAAGAATTCTCTTCTTTGTAATCATCAAAGGTAAGTATTCCATCTCATGGAGATTTAGGCACCCAAGCTTCTTATACTTTGTGAATATGGGCTTGTCCCAAAAGAAGCACTGGACACTTTTACTCACCTTTTGCTGGCAAGAACATAGTCACATGGGCACGCAGCTGCTAGGAGGGGCTGGGAATCACAGTCCCCGACTGCTCAACCAACCAACTACAACTCCATTACAATGGAAATAATGGGGGGAGCTAGATGATGGGTTTAGACAGATAAAGAGCAGTCTCCATCTAAGGCGTTTGAAAACCAAATGATGTATACTAGCAAACTGTTAGAACTCATCTAAATGATTCAAAACAGGAGCTTAGTTGGATAATATTTGAGATAGCCATATAAGGGAATTGTATGCAGATATCAAACATAATGTTTATAAACACTTTATAAGAAAGATTAATATGTTGAGCAAAAGATGTTGAGGGGGCCTAAGTTCATTCATAAAGAACAATCCCAACTATATAAAAAATGTGCAGAAATAAACAAGGGAATAAACTGTATCATTTTTCTATTCAAAATATATTTTTGAGCCCCTCTTATACAGCTGAAACTGTAGTAGTGTTTGGAGACATAATAGTCAATGAGATAAAACTCTGGATGCATAAGGATTAAGACATTTCAGTTGATAATAGTAAGGGATAAACAAAACTGTATGAGACTGTTATGCCCACTTGGAGAGATTAATGTGATTTTTTTTTACACTCTTGTATTTTGCATGTTTTCTGTTATAGCCATGCCTTACTTTTTTAGTCGATAATATACTAAATGTTTTTTTCTTACAAAAGAAAAATGCAAATAGAGTTCCATAAAATTAAACTACTGCACTAAAGAATGGGAGAGAGAAAAAAGATTATATGAGAGAATCTTTTAAATAAACACCTAAAATTACTTCTAAGATGTGGCCTTGAGCCAATATAGATTTACTAAAGGTTTTTTCACTTTATATACCTGCAATCTTAAATAGTCATAACTGAGCATTTTGTCAGGCCTCTGGAAATTCATTCTGAAAATCAAATAAAGACATGCTTGTATGCCTAACGTATTATTTATTCAGGGAGAGACAAATAGATGACTTCTTCGAAAGAAGTCTTTAAAAATAAGTGAGCTTAACATAGCAAGACCCTCATTTGGAAGTCAAATTACCTCGATCGTACTTTAGTTTCTTAACTAGTTAGTTGGTTGTTTTCTCCATCATTGTTGTTACCAATTTGTGTGAACCTTAACGATTTCAAGCTTAAATATTCCTATCTAAGAAATGAAAAGGATAAAAGAATTTCTCAGACTCGTTAATGCTCTAAGATCAGTCAAGATGGTATGTAAGACTTAAATCTGTTACCCAGAAAACTGATTGAATTACCTATTCCCCAATAATTTAATAATGCTTAATTGTTTTAATATTTACATTAATAAAATGAATATTTAGAAGAGATGCCACATTGTATTAACTTAAATCCATGTTGTATTAGTCAGCTCTCCCATTTAATACGTTTAGAGAGTCCCTTATCCTTTTGAATAAAGCCAAAACCTTACTAAGAGATATAGTTTTCTTGCTCAAAAAAGACACTAGAGACTGCATCTAAATTACAAACCTAGTTGAATCAGAAAATAATAACAATTATAAAAAGGAAATCAAAGCCATCTCTGATGGCCCAGCAGTTAAAGTTTGGTGTGCTCCACTTTGGCTGCCCAGGTTTGGTTCCCTGGCGTGGAATGACACTACTCATCTCTCGGTAGCCATGCTGTGGTGTTGGCTCACATAGAAGAACTAGAAGGACTTACAACTGTGATATACAACTATGTACTGGGGATTTGGGGAGAAAAGAAAAAAAGAAAAGAAAGGAAGATTGGTAACAGATGTGAGCTCAGATGGACTCTTTCTCAGAAAAAATAAAAGAAAATACAAAAGGAAATCACGTGAATATTTTAAGTAGCAGTGAGACCATGGGTTTCTCTACTGAGAAATCTTTAGTGGGTCCATTTTGCTACTGTGATTAAAAACAAGCTCTTGCAAGACCTTCAACTTTCTCTATTGTAGTACCCCAACCTACTACTTAATTGATTCTTCCCACTTGTCTCTATCCTTTCCTTGAGGCGTGGTGGCATGACTGGAAAGAGTCTAGGTTACTAGTACTACATTCGAATCCTGATTTAATTCCTTCCTTGCTAGATTATTTTGACTAAGACAAGAAGTAACGTGAAGTTCCCAAATCTTAGCAGCAATTTAATTAATGCTAGCTAATATTACTCAGCTTTTGGCCACCACAGATTTTTCTCAAGCTGTTTTCTCTTTGTTGAATTCCCTAACCTTATCCACCTTATCAAACAGTAATTAGATAATTTCTACTGCCAGTTCAAAACCAACTCAAATGACACATTCCTAAACAAGTCTTTCCTGGTCTCTTTCCAATGTAATCATCCCTCTTATGTATCACTCATCATAACTTCCTTATATTCACATTTTAATGCACTCTTTAAAGTCCTACACCAGACCGTGGGTTCCCAGGTGTAGAACATATACTAAGTGGTCTTTATTGCTCAGGCCTAATCTTCAAGTTGTCTAGTGCTGCTCAACAAACGGTCCAAAAAATTAATGGTTAAATCAGCGAACTATTATTTTCCCTCATGCTTCTGTGGGTTGATTGGGTTCATCCGGGCATTTTCTCACTTGAGGTGTCATTCAGTTCACTCAGGTGGATGCTATTGTTGGAGTCATCTGAAGAGTGAACATTCAGGATGACTCTCTCACCTGACTGACCATTGATGCTGGATATCAGCTGGAATCTCATTTGAGGCTCTCAATCTAAGAGTCTACACATGGTCGCTTCTCTTGGCTTGAGCTTCTAACAGCATGGGTGCTGGGTACCAAGACTGACTTTTCAAGAGTGGGAATGTCAAGTCGTGGAATGAGAAACTGCCAGAGTAGATAGAGCTACAACCAGAATTGGCAAAGCATCGATATTCTATTGGTTAAAGAGGTTACAGAGACCACTGAGTTTCAAGGGGGTAGAGAAATAGATTCCACCCATATAGAACACCGTATTACAGTTTCCTTGAGCTCAGTTAATTATTTTCATGATATTTGAAGCATCTAATTCAATGATGAGTACACATGCATGTTCATTTACAGTATTGAATTGAAGAATGCTACCACACCGTCAACTTGAACGATGTTCTGATTGAAGCAACCAAATCATCTTGCATTATGCTCTTAATGACTTTAAAGAGGTGACTAAAAACAAAATTGTCTGTCTAGTCTGTAAAATGTTGTTAAACTGGTGTTGAGTTTGCCACTTCTTATCAAAGAAATATTGGTTGTCCTTTGGGAAATCATAAAGTTTACCTAATATCAGAAGTAAAATGTCTTTAGGTTAACCTCAGGTAATTACTGCTCAGTTGCTCAAAGAATTTAGAAAATAAATAGATGTGTTCGTTACTCTGAACCATCTTAAACTTGCTTTTGCTAGATGATGCATGCCCAGTGTTACTAAGGGAGGGTTAAGGGAACATAATTGGCCATAGACATTAACAAGATGTGGATCAGTGGTGACTTTGGTATATACTATGTTAATGGAATGATTTGAATGAAATCTTGATCGAACAGTGATTAAGGTGGGAGGTATGAGAGTAAAAACAATAATTCATTCAAATCCTTTACCAATTTTCCATGAAGAGGGAGTAGAGAAATGGAGCAATAGATGGAGAGAGATATGGGGTGTAGAATTTTTTTTTTCCTTGCTTGTATAAATCTGGGTGATATTAGCCATGTTTGCACACTACTGGGATTAATCCAGAGGAAGAAACTGATAATGGAAGTTAGAAAGAAGATAACTGCAGAGGCAAAGATCTTGAGAAATATGGAAATAATTCTATCCAGGGAACAAGAAGAGGCCTTGTTTTCAGATCATGCGGGGATATTTGTTACGAGGGAAGGGAGAATCAAGTACGTGGACTCATAAGCAGTTCAAAAAGTGGAAAGAAGATAGATGTTCTCATCCGATTGTGTCTGTTTTCTCAATGAAGCCAGGTCATTATATGAGGTTTATGATTTGAAGAGATGGAAGTAATAGTTGTCTCCAAGAACAGGAAAATACAATTTCAGGATATTAGAGTAAACTTCGTCAAAACTACCTTTTCTGTTTTCCTCTTCTTCTTGGTCACAGAACTAGACATTTTTCAGATTGTCTTTAAAAAGATAGTGGCCGTAAACTGAGATCTATTAAATGGCATGGAAACAGAAGAGACGTGTTATTTTTAAACAAGACATCTAAGAAAAAGAGGAGCTCGCTCTATGCCTCCTCTTTTCTTTTCTGCCAGCTGGCTTCAGACAATGACTAAGTCTCTGGTGATGGCAAAGCCAGAGGATGGAGGAAGTTTCTGCCCCTAGATCGCCAGGAGAGGGGAGTGATCTCCTGATCTGACCAGCAGATTCACCTTGGGCCGTGATATCAATGAGAAGTAAAGTTCTGTCCAGCCATTGTAGGTTTGGGGCCTATTTTCTTCCAGTCTAAACTACCCTAAACATCAGATTGGTTGTCAGTGTTGAGGGCACATTTGGTATTTGTGGTCATAACTTTGAAGTGAGTCCAATCCTGGGCATGGGGTAGTATGATCCTCCCCAAAGTCTTAAGGCAGAGGATAATTGGATATTGGTTGCAGCAATACTGAATTCCACGTGGTTGGAAAATTGTTAGATTGGGAGTACTGGAGTGAATGCATAGGATAAGTGACTGAGCAAAAAGGACAGAAGGTGATAGTCAGAGTATGAGATTTTATTGATTACAAAGTCTAGAGTAGGCTCATTGGAGTAGGTGGCTAGATGGGGTGGGAATATTTGGGGGGATGGGGAATATTGTTGGCATCCAGAAGGTGATGGAACTGAAATTTCTTCACTTCAATAAAAGAACAAATGGAAATATTGCAAAGGTGAGAGGAGGCACTCTTACTTCATTGTGCCCAATTGGAATTAAAGTGTGATCAGACACAAACATTTATCTTCATTCTGCTTGTCAGTCCACCATCCCATAGCCATTTCCATTGCAGGACATTTTCAATTTGGTGATTCAGGAGGAAAAGTCATTGAATCACTCTTCAAGGCTGCTCAATTTGCATTTTGCTCCCATTGTTCTTAATGACTCCGCCACAAAGATCTAAACTGTCAGATCATAACAGAAACGCACAACAATGTAGTCAGAGAATACTGTTTTTCTTTGCTTGGAAAATAAAACCTTTATTTCACATTTGCATTTTCCCCAAGTCTGTTTGCTGTAAAAATCTGAAGCTAAATGCAAACCCAGCCTGTTGCTTCTTCCTGAGAACATTAATTGTCTCCAATCATTGTTAGAGCATCTGTTTCACATTTTGACAAGTGCACTTATCTTCTTTTTTCCCTTCATATTCCTCTGGTAAAAATAATGAATAAATTACAGGGGGATGACAAATGTGTTGATAATCAAGATGAAACACAAATGAAGTGGAAGAGGCTGTATTTCTTTGCAGAGTTGTAAATTGCTTTTTTTTTCTTGTGCATCGACATGCCTGACTTAGAAACTAAAAATACTACCGCATGGGAAAATTAACAGAATTGCTCAAACAGAAATTATTTTTCACCGATGAAATATATAAGCAGAATTTCTTTTTGACATCATGCATCATATTTGCCTCTCAATCTGGATACCTCAGGAAAGAGTATCTAGCTTCTTGTAGTTCTAAGGGGCTTAGATGGTAGGGAATCTAATACGTCATGGTTGCATTTGAAAATAATTGTTAAATCTTGAACAGAATTTGGGAATGTCCAGTCGAAGAGAGCAAAGTTTATTCAATCCCAAAGACATCAACCTCTGAGAGAAACAGCTCCCCATTGTGTGTCAGGAGATTTTAATTCCATTTCCAGAACATTCCCTTCAAATTCTCTATGAAAAGATTCATTTTGAATATAACAGGCTCTGCAATCACGGTACTCAGGAATCTCATCAGTAAGAAAATAAGAGTTAAGATAGACTAGCAGGGGTCATCAGTTGTGGCCCACTAAGACTTGCAGAAGTGTTAGTCTTTTTTTTTTTTCATTATATTTGATTACGTTTAGAAAGGACAGACTCTCCAGTTTACTACAATGCCCATCACTCCTTATTTTGCAACACCTGGATACTGTCATCTGTCTGGAGTTTAGAGGTGTTTGGCTTGTAGAGACCTAGACTAGATGAACTCTTTGTGCCCTTAGAGCTCAAATATTCCATGTCTATCATTTCTATCTGTATTCAGATTGTTAATATCCTGCCCATTTTCCTTTCACCACCACCACCACACTTCTAAATATGAAACCAGAGAAATGAGTTCAGAACCTACAGCATCTACACGATGCATTTGAGCAAGTTCAAACTTGCTGGGAATTTATTTCCTAGTTACAAAAAAAATCAAATAATACATATTGCAAATTCCAAGAGGGACAATTCTACTTACACATTGAAGCATAACAAAGCTATGGCACATGCCTTACCTTGTATGGACTCTTTCTGTATAGCAACATTTGCCAAGGAACTTATAAATCTTTACAGATACTCTAAAGAAAACCAGACTCTTACCATGTACCTGCAATTTTCATAAATGTACATGAAAGCTTGCTTTATGAATGGATTTGCATGAGACTACCAAGCTAACCGTTGAAAGCGTTGCGTGCAAACACGAGTTCCACTTTACATGTGCAAATATGTGTTGAAGCTTAGAGTTGTTACCTTGCATGGAAAATCTATGTCCCAGTAGATCCAAATTGAGAAGGAAGTTTCTAAAGTGATGAATAGGCACAACCATCATAATTAAGAAGTTTCTCTATTCTTAGAAAATGGACACACCTCGTATGCAGAAATTTGCTGCTTCATAAATATATTATGCAGTTACCACCATATGAGCTGTTTGGCTACAACCATTAAGGTATAATTAAGTAAAGATTTGAAATGGAGGAATGACTGTGATCTTTGGCCCAAAATATAAATTGAATCTTATTTTTGAATTTATATAAAAATTTGGCTTGCTTCTATTCTTTAATATGATGCCTTTCTTTGTAAATAAAATATTAGATTGATTCAAAAGTGAAAAATGTAAGTTCTGTACAGTTCACGTTAGACTGCTTAAAACTTCCAAATTTAATTCTTTCGAAAAATGAATTTGTTTTGGAATAATGTTTTCCCCTTAAATGAATTTCTGTTTCTTCATCTAATAATTAGGAACTCATTTTGTCATTAGATATAAACTTTATGAATATGTTGTAAATTCTGGTACTAACATTAAAATAAAAATATTAAAATGTCCTTATCCTGATTTTTTTTTAGAAAAATGTTTAACCTGGTTATTTTATATGAAGCATTGCTTGCGGAATCTTAAATTTCCAAGTGTCTGAACTAAATGACAATTTGTATCTTTGATGCCATTCATAGCATGTCACAGTCTAGGCTCTCCAGGAAGCAGACTCAGACAGTTTACTGCTCAGGAAGTTTATGAAGAAGTGACCTTAACATCATCACTAAGGAAGAGAGGGGAGGAGGCAGGCTTGGGTAGAAAGAGAAGACCAATGATAGAGACACAAAGGCCTCACTCAACCCCATGGGAAGCTCAAGAGGGCAACTGGCCCTTCACAGGTGTCAAGCATTAAGCCAAATTTGCCCAGTTGTTTTAGTTCTCCTTCCAGCAGATAGAAAATATGGGCTTCAGCCAGACGCGTGTGACCTTGCTATTGGCGATTCTCTGGTGCCCTGGCCACCCCTAATGAGCGGAGAGTTGAAGACTATTTGCTGACCCCACCCCTGACAGCTGGTACAACAAGAGCTGAGCAGTGCCTCTCTGTGTTTACCTCAGTCCACTTCCTGTGTTGCTCAAATCCATTTTTCATATAATATCTAGGAAGCAGTTCCTCCAGGTTTCTGGTGGGCCTTTCTCACTAGAGGAAAATTAGAGGAGAAAGATTAGTGAGACATGCTACAGCCCCCACAGTCACAGCTGGTCTGATAAATAAGCCAGACCCATTATTCAGGGGGCAGTTCCAGTTGCTGCAGTGGCTTAGCTGATGATATTACCCAGACTATCTCTGAATTCCCGGTCATCATGCCCTTCTAAGGCTGTGTGTTAGTCTTCTCAGGCTGCCATAAGAGACTACCACAGAGTGGGTGTTCTTTTTTTTTTTTTTTTTGGTGAGGAAGATTGGCCCTTAGCTAACATTTGTGCCCATTTTCCTCTATTTTGTATGTGGGACGCCGTCACAGCATGGCTAGATGAATAGTGCATTGGTCCATGCTCCAGATTTGAACCTGCAAACCTTGGGCTGCCAATGCAGAGCGCATGAACTTAACCACTACACAGCTGGACCAGCCGCCCTAGAATGGGTGTGTTAAACAACAAAAATTTATTTTCTCACAGTCCTTGAGGCTGGGAAGTCCAAGATCATGGTGTCATCAGAGTTAGTTTCAGATGAGGCCTCTCTTCCTGGCTTATAAATGGCCACCTTCTCCCTGTGTCCTTACTTGGTCTCTTTCTATGCATGTGGAAAGAGAAAGAGAGAGAGAGAGAGAGAGACCTCCAGTGTCTATTCTTCTTCTTAGGACACTAGTCCTATCAGATTAGGCCCTACCTTTATGACTTCACTTAACTTTTATCATGTCCTCACAGTCCCTGTCTCTAAATAAAGCAACACATGGGGTTAGGGCTTCCAACATATAAATTTTGGGGGGAACACAATTCAGCCCATAACAGGCTGTGATTGCTGAATGAGATTATCTACCATTACAATTGGGCAAGGCAGTAAAAAGAGTCACCCACATGGATCACTTGAATACTCAACATATTCCTCCCTATCTTCATTGTGTAACAGCAGTCCTGCCATCTTTTTGGTGATCAGTGTTTAGTAATCTCTCCAAGATGGTGATGTCTCTTCTTGCCTGGCAGTCCTTGAACACAAGGACACCAAAGTGCCCTGCTAGAGGTCAAGGTTACAATTCAATGACACTCTTGCCATGTCCTCTAGCATGTGTTCCCTGCTGGGGACCAGGACCTCTAACCCTGCTGAATCCATAGTTGTGGGGACAGGAAGCACATATTCCCCGAGTGGCCATCAGAAGAGAGTAAGTGGGAACATTTGAGATTCTTGAACCCATGTCTTCCTCCTACTGGGGAAAAAGCAGCATATAAAGCTCTTTGATTCAAGGGACACATTGTGTCCTGGAGGATGGCACCCTTTTCCTGAAAAGAATTTCCTTCAGTCTGGAGCTTTGGCTCTGCCTTCAGCAGGCTATTCTGGTACTCATTCTGGTAGACGGCTTCTTGAGGGTGTAATATGATATATGACGAGTTGATACCATGGTTATGGGCCCTTTTATGAAGCATTTTTGCTGTGAACTCAGTTCCTTAGTGTGACGTGATGTTATGTGGGATCCTGGGCCAGCAGATCAAGCACATCATAAGCCCTTGGATGTGGGGCTTGCTGAAACCCTGCTCACTCTTGGAATATGCACATGTAATCAATTTACCGTTAGGTGACCAGTCATCTTATCAAGCAATGATGCCATATTGGAGGCTCAGCATTGGTCTCTGTTGCGGGCAGGTTGAACATTCACCAGTGGCAGTATTCTCTACACGTCATTTAAAATATTAAAAAGAAACTTTATTAAAACAATAAAAAAAACTTAAATGGTTAATGACGGTTTGAACTCAGCTTTTCTCCTTTCTTTCTTGTCTTTCCTTCTCTGTTTGCCCTCTGAATGAGTAAATCCTTGTATACCAGACCCAAGACATATTCATAGCAGTCACAATAATTGATGAATAAATGAATGATAAATGACAAAAGATGTTGAATGATAGAATTTGGATCACATATTCAACCAGGGATTATTGAGCATGTTACATGTGCACATGGAATATAAAAAAGAAATAAGACAAGTCCTTACCCTAGGTATACAAATAATCTAGTAGTTTACACAGCTATGGAAAGACAAAATATAATTATAGAGTGAAAATTAGTGGAAAATATACGCTGTAAGTGGAAAGTATTATTACTGCTCAGAGGTTGGAGGGCTTAACTTGCTTAAAGAAATCAAGAAAAGTTTCCTTCACAGAGTAAATTTTATTTAATTAATGTCTGTAAGGGATAGAAAAGGTAGCTTGGACCTCTTTATTGTCAGCAAGAAGCAGCAGCCAACCCAAATGGGGATGGAAAATGTTAAGAAGAAGATGGCTATAAGAGTTAACCTCAGAAATATAATCCTGCTTACAATGTGAGCTCAATGAGGGCTGAGGTTTTTGTCTGTTTGTCCACTGTTATATCTCAAGCAATTGAAATGATTCCTGGAACCTCATGCATAGGTCAGTAAACATTTATACAATGAAGAGCTCCTTCCAGGTAAGGGGACCGTTAGGAATAGTCCTGCAAGATACTAACACAAACAACCTTACCTACTGAATTAGTTAGTGTATATGTTAACTGCTGTAACAAAGAGATCTGGAACTACAGAAGCTTAAACAAAGCAGAAATTAGTGTTTTTCTTTTCTATAACAGTCCATAAGTTGGCAGTCCTGAGCTGGTGCTGTGGTACAGCCCTCCTCAACATGAAGATTCCATCTCTGGGTTCAATGAAACTGCACTAACTGTCTCCATTTCTCAGCAAGTGAAGAAATAGAGAAAGAGTTCCAAGCAAGCACTTGCGTCCTAGAGTATTTGACCCAGACATTGCACATATCACCACATCATTCTGGTCACATCTAACTGGCCAGTAATTAGTTCCATGGCTTCACTTATATAAAAGGGAGACCAGAAATACAGTTTCTAGCTGGATGGTCAAGCTCCCAGCTAACAGTTCATGGGGATAACACTATTACTGAAATTGAGAAGGATGAACACTGGGACAAAATATCAAACTCTGAAATTCAAGTAATCTCATACTTTAGATATTTACTTCTTTCTATTTTATTCTAAGATGTCACTTATTTGGTTTTGCACCTGCCTCACTAGTATCTCCTTCTCAATCTCCTTCACTGGATTTTCCTCTACATTTAAATGTTGGAGTCTCCCAGGAACAGGTCATTGGATCTCCTTTCTCCATATCAACATGTACTCTATCTATGCTGAAAAAGTAGAGGAGAATTCCCACAGCTCCAAACACCATCATGTTTGTTTATTAATCTCAGATGCATATATATTCTCTATACTCAGGACTTATTCTCTTTCTCTGCTGCTTGGACCTATCCCTAAATAACCAACCACCAACTCAACATCTCTAATTAGATGTCTAATGGGTATTTCAAACCTAACTTCATTAAAATATAACTATGGATTCCTACCCCTCTCTTAAAACCTGCTCCTGGCTCTCCATGTTTTTTTCAGTCTCACTAAAATGCATCACTACACAGCCAGTTACTCAGATTAATTAAGAATCATTCTTGATTCCTCTCTCCAATCCAACATCCCAAACATTAATTTAAAAAATAAACAGCTATATCTCTAATTTTATCCTGAATCTGACCATCTTTTTTCTCTATTGCTTCAACTCCAATCTAAGTCATCATCAATTCTCACCTATAAATAATCTATTCTTGCCAGGACTCCCATTTCTAGTTCTTCCCACTGGCTGTACACCTTCCATATAGCAGCCAGAGTAACCTTGTTAAGGTTTAATTCAGGTCATTGTTCTCTTTTATTTGAAAACTTCTAACAGCTTCCCATTTCTCTTTGAACAAAGTCTAGATGTATATCTCTCCACTACCCCAAATCAGAAGTGATATTCAAAATATTTACTATCAGGCACAGCATGAACACTAACGATTAGACTATGCACAGCTGAGAGTGCCAAAATAAGGCCCTAGAGGCTGCCTGTTGTGGATCTCATTTGCCCTTCAGTTGTTGGACCATGAGGAGGACGATGGGGTCCCAGGGTATGGGCTGAGATCACCAAAGTAGGCATTTTGAGGGTTTTAGTCAGTGACTAATTATCAAGCAGTATAGAAATATATCAACGTTTTAAAAACTGGCACCCTTAAGTGTGTACCAGTGAATAGTAGCCCTGTGTGTGAAACCACACCCAAGACCCATTACATATCTCCCTGTTCAACTTGGTCTCTGCCCACTCCACCCCTCATTCAACCAAGTCATCCCCAGTGGCACTTTTTTCCTGTCTCTCGAACATATGAAATTTTTTCCAATATCAGACCTTTCCATTTGCTGTTCCTCCTGTTTCAAAAACTCTTTCCCCATATTTTCGTGTGGCTGCTTCCTTTTCATCATTCAGGCTTCCAATCAAATGTCACCTCTTCAGGGAACACTTCTTAGACCACACTGGTCATGATGCCTCTATGCCACTTCACCTTCTTATATCCTCCTCATAACATTTATCAGCATCTAGTTTCCTTGTTTATTTATGTACTGATAGGAAGTTAACGGTTTATCTTTCCTCTCTAGAAGGTATGTTCTTTAATGGTTGGCTTCCTCAATACTCTTTCTCTACTATGTAAACAGCCTTTGCTAAGCTAATTTCTAAATTCAGAATATATTGTGGTACATATTAATCAGGAATAAATGTCTGAATTAATAGATATTGACCTCAAAACACCTTATCTTCTAGGACTGCCCCTTCTGTCTCACTCCTTCTCTCATTTCCTCACTTTTTTTGATCTTATTCACCAAACAAGTTTCTGAAAATCTATATTGAAAATTAGGTATTACTTAACTAATTAGAAGAGATGAGACTACATACCACATTCCACTCTCAACTTAAAATTTCAGCTCTCTTTAATCATTTATTTATTTAGGAAACATTTATTGATATTCGTTTGGAGCCAGTACTCTGCCAGATGCTAGAGATACAAGCAGAATGAAGAAGTAGTCCTTGCCCTTAAGAAATTCAGTCAGTTCCAGGGTCCAAGTATGCATAAGGCGTTGGGAGAGTCATGGGGAGCAGCGAGGGGTGAATGTACTCAAAAGAGATTCATTGATTTTCTTAGGTCGTGAGTCACCCTAAGTATAGGGGATGCCAAAAGCACCAGATAAACATGCTTATCCAAACCTCTCCTTGAATTGGACTGGATTGTAGGTGGAACCTTGTAGACTAATAAATGTTTTCTGACAAGCTTTCAAAGATTCTTCTGTTAGATTTTTTAAAAAAAAAAGAACTGTGCAAACTGAAACTTTACACATTTCCAAGAGTTGCTGATTTAAGCTCCTCTGAAGATATTCCTCTTTATGTCCAGCTCTGTGAGAGGAGTTTATTGCTGTGTTTTGGGATTTTCCCCATCATATATTTCTATCTCTTCCTCTATCACAAATACATTCACTGACTTCTTGTTGCCACCATCAAATCCAACAGCATTATTTGAAAGACATATGTCCTTTAAAATTATTGCAAAGACAGAGCATATGAATGGACTCAATTCTCCTGACTCCAGTTTTCTCTTCAAGATCAGAGTTCCATTGTAAAGCAATGAGAGTTCTATGCTAAAGGGAAACAGATAATTCTAAGAATTGTGCCCCTAGAACCATCTGCTCAAATAATTGATCATTCTCCCCTGTCGGAATTGTGACATCCCTTTGCCCTGTCACTGCCACCTTGTTTCTTTTGTTTCATATGCCCTTGCAGATTTTCACATGATCACAACCCTGCTGCAATATTCAAATACGCCAATTAGCAAAAATATCTAAATATACATGGAAATGCGTGCCATAAATTAAGTTGAGGGACAGAACACCTGTTTGACATGGTGTTATTTTGGGTTTATTTGAATTCAGAGGTATCACTTTATATAAATTGCTTTTTATTGGCCTATATTTATTCTCCCTTCAAGTGAATACAATGCATTTTAAAGGTGCCAAATTATCAGCACAGACTTAAATTCTTTATTTACGTCATAGAACAGATACAGCATCAGCAGCAACAGGAAAGCACATCAATGCCACTTGAATAAATATTTATTGACTAGGGGTTCCTACTACAAACAGAGCAAGCTCTTTCACAAACGTTCCAATTGCTGTATCTACAATCCACTCCAAATCAAATAGCAGATCCATGAATAGACTAAATCTAAAAGAGAAAAGAATGATGAGAGAGAGAGAGACAGAGAAAGAAGATATATATATTTTTTCCATCATATATATGTATTTATATAGATATACATATGTCCCATCATAGTAAGGAATGGCAGCATCTTAAAACTATATATAGTATTAAAAGAAATTATCTTTCCCCCCTTGTTCATAAAAACAACTGGCAGCAACTAATACGACCACTTCCCATAAAAGTGATTCTCTTGAGCCTCGGAGTATTGATAACATTTCTCAATGAAAGGAAAGGTACGACAAGTTTCTTAAATGGTATTTGAGGTCTAACTTAGACTCCTCTAAGAGGAAGTTATTCCTGTGTTAAATTTTCTTTGGACAATCAATTCACATTGACCAAGTTTATCTCCTTCTTTTCCGATAACTTTCTTAAGAGCTCTAAATAAAATAAAAGAGTATATCTGCATTGTTAAGCAAAGCCTGCGAGGAAAAAAAGTCCTTTGTCATCCCTGTAAAAAACAGCAAGGCTAGCATGGTTACTGCCAACCCACATGTGGGTGAGTCTACATTTTGGACTCGATTGTTGAGAATAAGAGATACATCCCGGCTCGGTCTGTGAATAGGAATATTTCAGATGCCTTGACAGATGTGAAGTTTTTAAGCAAACTAACCTGTTTAAAAGAAACCAGTCAGATTTCCGACAATTGTGCCAATGATGGAAATCAGAGAAAAGTGCCATCACTAGGCTGTAAAGTGAATGTCTTCAGCAATGATTTCAGTCACGGTGCCCAAGTCATTCTGGTAGTAGAATCTTTCCTAATTCTGCCAGGCTCCTAGAAGTTTCATCAGGTACAATCAGCCCAGGCGTTGGTCTCTCTCCTGACTTGTTTCACCTCTTCCCTCTTTATAAACTTTTTAAAAACACTGCATCCATACTGATCATTAATCTTCCAAAAGCATCAATCTGGTCACGTTATTATCCTGAATAATATTCTTCAGTGTTCCCTCTCTCCCCCTTTGTACCCTGGATCATGTCTAAACCATTATCCGAACTTTCAAGGTGCTCTAGGTTTTATGCGGCATGCTTCCCTGTTGCAAGCCCACCTAACCCAATCAGATCATTCACAACTACTATATGGGAGGAGGGGGGCAGGTACCGATAGGTTCCAATTGTTAGAGATAAGTGAAGTCTATATAGGTCTCTTCCTCAGTAATCTCACTGTCGAACTATATTATAATGGAAGTAAGTCTCATAACAAATTCTGTCACATCAGCAAACATTTATTAATGAGCAAGCACCAAAAAAAGTCATTAAACCATTCTGAAAGCTTGGGTAAATTCTCTGCTCTGTGAGAAGTTTGCATGAAAGATTTAATTGAGGCAGATGTAACAAGTAGCAAGATACAAGATAATAAGCTTCAGATAACCTTCTATTGGGCTCAGGAGAAAGAATCCCACACTCATTGAAGGAAACAGCCCCAACAGGTTCTCTTGGTCACTCTGAAGGTTCTGTAGGCTGTTGGTCTTGATAGAGTCTTACATAGAACTCAAGCAAGGGCAGGTAGTAGTTGTATAATATCTTGAGTATCACTAGTTTCACCAATCAAAAAATATTTCTGTCATCCGTTATACTAATTAACAAACCTTTTAGTACTGATCAGAAATAAAGCTAATTGAAGCATATGTAACAACTGCCTTTGGAGTATGGCTTCTGATCAAAATTTTTCAAATGTGTGTACCTGATTGGCTACTTCAAATGTTAACTACCCTCCTGCCACTAACTCAATGATTAGACCTTAAACATACATATATATCACACTACCTACACTTAAATACTCAAAATGGATGAGAAGCTCTTCTTTCCAACAGTGCTTTAGCCATTCTGAATAATTTTTACTCCTCTGAATATGTTATGATTGCTGGATCTTTTTACATGTTATCTTTGCCTGAGTTTTCCCTGCGTTCTCCATATTGAGTGCATTCCCCATATTTTCCTCTGGATAATTCACATCCATTCTTCAGATTTGCTCTTCCTCTCCCAAGTTTAGATTGAGTGCTAGTCCTACTTGCTTTCATTAGGAACGGTGCATCATCATTAGAGCACTATTGCATCATATCATACTTGTTTGCTTAATTGTGTGCCATGAGTGTTTCTCTGCACATTTAGGACAGGCAGGTAATTTGCCCTGGTTCATCCCCAGATAGCTTGAGTCCACACCTGTGAGTAATAGGCAGCAATCTACCAGGGCAGATTATCCCTTTTCATTTAATTTTGCAATGTACTTCAAATTAGCTTCTTTTCCACTCATTGGACAAGGCATGGATCTTAGAACACTTTAACTCCATTTATAAATTTTATATATGTGTGTGTGTGTGTGTGTGTGTGTGTTGTGTTGTTTAAACCCTGTATTATACTTTATACCATCAATATTCTTATGATTTTATATCATCAATATTCACATATTAACCTTTTCCAGTGTTCTTCATTTCCATTTTTCTATCTAAAATGATTTTCCTTCTGCCTGAAGAACTCCATTTAAACTTTTTAGGGAGAATTTGCCAGTAAAGATTTCTCATGGTTTTTGTTTATTTGGAAATGTCTTTCTTTCGCTTTCACTTTTGATAGATACTTTCATTGAGCATAAAATTCTAAGATGGTTGATTTTTTTAGCATTTTAAAGATGCTATTTTATTGTCTCCTACCCTTCATTTTTGTTGAGAAGTCACTGTCAGTTTTATTGATTTCCTGGATGCTTTTGAGATTTTGTTTTTGTGTTTGATTTTCAAGAGTGATACATTGATGTGACCAGGTGTGATGTTCTATATATTTATCCTGATTGTTTTATAGAGCTTTTTGAATCTTAATCTTTGAAAGGCTTAACGTCTTTCTTCAGTTTTGGAAAATTCTTGTCCCTTAACCCTTCAAATATTGCTTATACCCCTTTCTCTTTCTTCTCTCTCTATGGGGTTTCAATTACAAAAGTTAGAATTTTTCACTCTTTTCCATATTTATCTTATGTTCTTTTCTGGATTTTTCCACCCATTTGTTCTTCATTCTTCAATCCAGATATTTTCTACTAACTTGTCATTCTTTGATAAATCCTTTCTTTTTCTGTATAAAATCTGTTCTTAACTCACTTAGTGAGCTTACAATTGCAATTATTCCATTTTCAAAATAAACTTTTAATTTTAGAATAGTTTTAGATTTGCATAAAGTTGCAAAAATAGTACAGATAATTCCCATATACCCACATCCAGTTTCCTCTATTGTTAACATCTTACCTTAGTATGGTACATTTAGCACACCTTATGAACCATTATTGATACATTAATTATTCCATTTTTAATTCTAGAATTTCATTCTATTTTCTATTTTATAGGACTCTGATGTAATGCACTTTGTAATCTATTTTCCTCCACCTACTAATCATCGCTATTTTAATATCTATGTCCAATAACTTCAATAATGGAGTCATCTGAGTCAGTTTCTCTATATGTTTTCTTTTTATTTTTGTTGTTTTTCTTGGCATATTTAGTGTTTTTTTGTTTTGTTGCTGAGGATGATTCGCCCTGAACTAACATCCACTGCCAATCTTCTTTTTATATTAGAGCTGCCACCACAGCATGGCCACTGACAGACAAGTGGTGTAGGTCTGTGCCCAGGAACCAAACCTGGGCCACCAAAGTGGAGCACACAGAACTTAACCACTAGGCCACTGGGGCTGGCTCTTGGTGTTATTTTTTAATGTCAGCCATCATGTCTAAAAAATTGTGGAAGTTCTGGAAGATGTATTCTTTATCCAGAAAAGGTTCATTCTATCCTCTGACAGATTGCTTGGAGAAAACTATACTAAACCAGTGATTGGGCTGATTTAGAGGCTGGGTTTTGCCAACATTCAGTACACTTGCACTACTAAGGAACAGGTCTCCAAGGATCCCACCTAAAAGTCTCTGATCATAAGTAGGGCTTCTCTTATTTGGTTGTCTGTATACTCCATTTTGTCTCTTCAGCTCTATAAGATTGCAGATAATATTGCTCTACTTTTCAATAGTTTTCTGCTTAGTTCTTTAGTTCCCTGCCTTGAAACAACTGATCTGCAAATATCATATAGATAAAACTGCGAGTTGTTTGGGACTGACCCACCATGATCTTGGCTCCTGAAGTCCTAGCTGCCTTGGCTGTACTGAATTTTTATTTTGATTTCCTCAGATTTATGTCATTCCTCAAAGTTCTGCTGGCTTCTCTACCTCTTAGCCGTGACCCTCTGCCTGGATTTCTCCAGCTCTTGTGTTCCATGACATTGCAACCGCCGCTAAGAGAAAAGGGTCTTGTAGAACGCACAAGTCTTGGCTCCTCCGTGGTACTGGTTGATGTGGAAGCTCACCAATGCCCTCAAACAAATCGTTTTTTCCAATTTCATATGGCCTATTTAGTTATTTTAGCAGCATCATTTATCTACCACAAGCTACTCCATCTTAGCTAAAAGTGAAAGTCCTTCTGCATCATTCTTTTGCTGTTGTCATTGCTTTTACTCATTTTTTGAGGTAAAATAGATGCAATAAAATGATTAAATTGTAATTACACAGCTAAATACATTTTATATAAGTGTGCGCTTGTATAACTACCTTCTAGATCAAAATTAAATATTAAATTTAAAAATATTAAATATTAAAAATTAAATATTAAAATATTGAATATTTCTTGCATCATAGTAGGTCCCAAGAGACCCCTTTTAGTCTCCAATAATATCCTTCACCCTACAGGGAACAACTAGTCTAATCTTTATTTCCATCAATTAATGTTACCTGTTCTTAAATTTCATATAAATGGAATCATGTAATATCTGTATTTTGTGTCTGCTTTCTCGATGTATGTTTCTTCTTAGGATTTACCCATGCAGTTCATGAATCAGTAGTTTGCTATTATTTCGGCTGATGTGTATTTTTTCCTTATACGAATATACCAAATTTTTTTTAATCCATTCTATCCTTGATGGACATTTTGATTATTTCCATTTTGAGACTCCTATGAATAAATCTACTATACGTAGTCCCATATAAGTCTATTTGTGATCATCAAACACTATTTGTTGTTGAGTATATGTTTACCAATGAGCATTTTTAATTGTGAAGCAGTACATTCATTCTTGCTACAATAAGGGAAAGACAAAAATGTGTTTAGAAGTACCACTATTTACTATTTTTCTGGAAGTTCTAGTCACTACAATAATGCAGAAAAAAAATTAAATATAGAAATATTGAGAAAGTAAAGACAAAAGTCATGATCATTATTAGGAATAAGATTTTCCAACTGAAACAAGAAGAGACATATAAATGAACAAAAGACTGAAATAAACTATTCTGCTTAGAAGATACAACACCTATCCTAGACAGAGAAATAACAATTGACCAAAAAAAGCAGGAAAAATTGCCAAAGACAAACCAAAGGGAATGATAAAAAGAGATAAGATGGTTCAAATATGTGACTATCCTCAAAATTAATCTTTAAAAAAAATCAACAGATTTAAATGTACTAAAATAACAGATAATGTAGAATCTGGATATTCAGACAAATAACTATTTTATTTGTTAAAGTGTCAAATAATTGGCATAAGGTAATTTGAATTCTGCCCCTCTTATTGATGCCTATAATATGGATATTAGTTTTTAGAAAAACAATTTTTCCATAGATAGCACATGATATGTAACGTGTCAATAAGAAGAAAACGATTTAAATATTTTCATATTTCTCTGGGGAAAGCTAATGGAGATAATGGGGAGGGCATGGGGTTTATTTTCAATAGAGGTAATACTTTATTTCATTCATTTATTTTTATTGAGTGGTTATATCATTTTAAATTGACACACCTCTTCCATGCTTACAACTAACTAAAGAAAGATCTAGTAGACTACAAAATCCTTCAAAGAAGTGGACCTATGAGAGATCATTCTTTCTATATTTCTACTCTTCTAGCTACAGTACAATCAAGTCTGTCATGAGCATCCAGAGAAACAAGCAACTGCATTTACCAATACAATGTTTAAATTTCAATATTATTTACCTAGATAAGAGTTTATGTGAAAACATAAATGCTTGCAACATAAAGAAAAAAACCTATAAGAGTCTAAAGTGTATGTAAATACATAGGGGATGGTTAGTCAACCTCATTTCAGTATCTTCGAAGAGAAAGTAGTGTTCCCAATAATTACAAAAAAATTTACAATCAAATATATATCATCTCCAGAATATAAATGTTCAGTACATATTTGTTGATGAAAGCTTGTACTTTAATTCTTTTTGATTATAGTCTCATTAAACCCTGATTAAATCAATAATACAGTGCTAGGTACATAGTACACAATTCATAATTGTTTGTTGAACTTGAATTTGAAGCAGTATTTAGGTTAATGGCCTGTAACTCTATTTTACTTGCCTGGCAAAAAGAAGATTTTTTTTCCCGTTTTCACGACCCCTAAAGTTTTCTGGATGGTTGGAGATGAGACAGAGAAAACATAAACATTTTCTTTGGGCAAGGCTTTCTCAATTTTTCTATTTTGGGATAATAAAGCATGAGTTTTAATTAAGTTTGTAGGTTTACCATCTGTGAGCATCTGGAGTTTCATTCTGCTGCAGTGTTGAAGCAAGTGCACCAGTTCCAACTCTCCCAAAAGTATAGGACACGTAGACCAAATGGCAGGGTAACGGCCAGCAGTTAATTTTTTCCCTTAAGGTCAATTTCCATTCTATCTCTGAGTCCATAAAAGAGTTAGCATAACCCTTCAAAGTCATTTATACTCTATTATTCCTTACGCAGAAAGTTCATAATAAGTCTACATATCCTTTATTTCTTTTAATAACATACTAAATTTGAGATTTTCTGTTCCTAGCTAATCACTTTTAAAATACAATTTGTCGAGATCATTATTTACCTAATTGATAAGACAAAAAAATTGGTTTTACTTACAAATAGGAAAAAATACAAAAGCTACTACTATAAAAATTAATTCTAAGATTTGCTATTTTTTAAAATGAAAGTTTAGGAAAAAAAGAGGGTTGATTATATCAACATTTTCAAATTGATAGAATCATTTTGACAAAATAAGGTGGTGCCTAATCTTTTTAAGGGAACAAAAAAAATCACAATGTCAAACAGGAAAATCATATCAACAGTTGTTAAATCATCCAAAGTCTGTGGTCTTGAAATTATGGTAGAAAAATTACATTGTTAAAATGTAATTTAATTATCAGTGATATTTGCCATATGTGATTGGATGTGTATTGAATTTAGGCTTTTGTTATAATTATTGTCAAAAACATTAATCAAATAACTTATATGTCTGCAATTATTGGTAATATGATATTGTGGAAAAACAACCTCTAGAACTAAGCCCTAGACCCAAAGTAATTCCAATGAATTGCATGTACTTTCAGTTGGAAGCTTTTTTAGCAGCCCATAAACTAGCAGCCTTCTGTCAGTCAAAGGGCAATTTATATTTTAAAAGATGGTAAATTACTTTCTTGAGATTAAAAAACTTTTATATTAAAAGCGTAGTATGTTTTAGTGATCTACTGCTGTGTATCAAACTACCTCCTACTCCAAAAATTGGCTTAAACCAACAGCTATTTTATCATATATTATGATTTTGAGGGACAGGATTTTGCAAAGGAATCAACTGAGTGATTCTTTTTGATGTGACATCAACTCTGTCACTTGGTGATAATCAGCTGACAGATTGTCTGGCCTGGAGGATCTAAAACAGCTTCACTCACATGTTTTTTGTCTTACTGATAATGACTGGAAAGTAGTTAACCAGAATACCTACCCATGGCTTCCACTAGTGGTTTGGGTTCCCTCACAGCAGGGCTGCCTCAGGGTGACCAGACGCTGGGACAGCTCAGGACTCCAACTTATTGTTTTTTTTGTTTTTTTTTTTTTTTTTGTGAGGGGTCAGCCCTGTGCTAACATCCGCCAATCCTCCTCTTTTTTTGCCGAGGAAGACGGCCCTGGGCTAACATCCGTGCCCATCCTCCTCCACTTTATATGGGACGCCGCCACAGCGTGGCCTGCCAAAGCAGTGCATCGGTGCGCGCCCGAGATCCGAACCAGCGAACCCCGGGCCGCCGCAGCGGAGCGCGCGCACCCAACCTCTTGCGCCACCAGGCCGGCCCCATCCAACTTATTGTTTTATAGCAGGCTCCAGGTAAAAGCTTTAAAAGTCTCAGATTGTCACCTATTCTGCATTCTATTGATTAATGAAGTCACTAAGATTAGCCGCCGTTCAAGAAAAGTAGAAATAGATACTAACTCGCAACGAGAAAAGTAACAAAACATTTGTATCCATTTTTAACCTACCATAATATATAGAAAAAATGTACATCACACGAACGTACAAATTGACACATTGGATACACCTGAATAACCGCACCCAGTTCAAGAAACACAACACTACCAGCACTGCAGAGCCCCACTTTATTCTTCCCCTTTCAAGTTATAAGCCACTTCTCAAGAATAACCGCTATCCTAACTTCTAAAAGCATAGTTTAGTTATTGTGCTTTATACAAATGGAGTCAGACATCTATCTTTTTTTGGCTCTAGCTTCTTTTGTTCAACACTATGTCTGTGAGAATCCATCTATATTGTGGGATATAGTTTTAGTGTTTATTTTCATTGCCGTCTAGTATTCTATTGAGAATATAACACAAAATTTATTTATCCATTCTACTACTGAGTAGATAGATATACAGGTTGTTTGGGCCAGTTTGGAGTATTCCTTAAAACTATAAAAATCTTCTCGTCTGCAGACTTTTTTTTGGCTATGGGGTAGAGCATTTCTACAATATCACATGGAACAATAAAAGTGTTTTCTCATATAGGAAAAAAAAAGGCACAGGGCACTTTCATAATTTTCTGCTTACATATTTTCAACACATATTTGTAGTAGATAATGCTGAAAATCCACACAGCCTAAGTAATTTTTAAAGAGGAAGACATTTCTTTCCCCCACAAATGTTACTTTGAGGTGTCACCATTTCTAATCACTGACCAAATGACCTATATGTTTATTCAGGGAAAGAGCTGAACACAAGGATTTCTTTGCATTAATTTTTAGGCCAAGGGTGATTGATATCAGGAACTTTTTATCATGAAATTATCACTGCTATGCTTTTCATAATCTCATAGAAATTTTTGTTTAATCACAGCTCCCCACAGCTAAGATGGTAGAATAAAGAAATTTTCCCTTGAAGAGTCCTAGAATAATTTATTGCTAGTCCAGGTTCTAATAATTCTGACTTCGAAACTTTGGGGGAAAGTATAAACTTTGAAAAATAGAGTATCAACCATTTATTTCAAATTGAGATCAAGTTA
This sequence comes from Diceros bicornis minor, assembly GCF_020826845.1. Taxonomy (NCBI): domain Eukaryota; kingdom Metazoa; phylum Chordata; class Mammalia; order Perissodactyla; family Rhinocerotidae; genus Diceros; species Diceros bicornis. Next base: position 29,636,227 of record NC_080763.1, on the reverse strand, counting down.
GCCTGAAAGCAAATGACAGTGGATTTTCCATTCCTTTGCATGGGATCACTTCCTTACTGATGGGAATGATTTAAGAAAAAAATAATAGGACAAAACATAAACTTGTTTTAAATTTGGAAGTCCAGATTAAGCATAAGAGAGAAATGATAGTTTGTTTCACCAGTAGCTATCAATAAATAAATTGCTCTAAGTGGTGTGACATGTTGCTTAAATGGATTTTATGCAAATGTATGGTATACAACTTGACTTACTGTTTAGACACCTGGTAGGTGTTTTCCTAGATTCTGCACTTTCTCATTATTTACACATTTTCCATACAAAATTTGATAATGACTTCCTTCTTTATCTTTCATCATTTTTGTACTTGTAATGATTTATACTACATCTAAGTCTGGTCTTTTCATTCACGTTACATCCTAACCGACATTTTCTCTGATCCCATGCCAAGAACAAAAAGTAGAAAGAATTGGTTTTAAATCTCTTACAGGAGAAGTTCCCATGCCTTTTAAATGGATAATGACTAGATGGGAAAAAAATTCTGCAGAAGGAATCAACTTGTCAAAGACTTTTATGTATTATAGTACATTGACAAATATCTGAAAGTTAAATTATTTTTAAAAGGAGCTCAGTTATTATGTTTGTTGTATATTTTTATTAGTTGTTTCATAAAATTTCCGTTCTTGATTTTAATATTCTTAAAAGCTGTCTTTATCCCAATAATTGTGATTGACTCTATCACTTTCATAGATTGACTATCTAGGGTTTGAAGAGTTCCTGGCTCGCTATTGGTTGGAAATCGGGCCAACAGTCCTTGTGAGCGTGGTACCTATTGAAAAACAAGTGTCAACACTTGTCATATTCACCCAATTCTCTTCTACAGTCAGGAGACCTCTGCACATAGTATATGTTGAGTCCACTTCCTTAGTACATCTATTTTTTAGGTAAATCCAAAGAGTAAATTACAAGGGTCACAAATGATGCAGAAAAAGACAAACCATGGGAGAGAGTTTTCATGGTGTGAAACGGCTGGATTCAAGTCAATCCCTCGTGATCGTCAGTGTATATGAGAGTAACAGAAGTCAAGACGAAAACTGTTACCTATGGTTCATTGCCCACCTCTGGACGTGCCATCCTTTAGGACAAGTTCCTATAGCAAGGCTTGAATTTCTACAATGTCAGAGACAAAGCTGTTGTCATAATTTCATTAAAATAGGAAACTTCATTACTAAAGAGATGTTTTTATATAATAAATGCCATGTCATAAACCCTGAAACAACCAGTGGTAGCAAACTCTTAGTAGAGCTAAGCTCTACTAAGGTTTGAGTTTTGACTCTCAGCCTGATGGCTGTTCAGTGGATTATGCTACATTTCTAAGAGTGGGATCACGGGAAGCATTACTAGAACTGCGTATGTGTGTGCATGTTTATGATATTTTGAGATGTATTTTGGAGGCTCAGGCAAGTTGGAGAATTTTGCCAAGTGTTTACCCTGGATGCCTCATCTTTATTAAAAACAAAAAATACTGGGCAGATCAAGATTTTCTTCTCTCTTAACACAATAGATTGGACCCTTTACCCCATGTCCTCACAATTTTCTGCTCAGTTTATCAATCTATTCCCATGGCTTTGCAAAGTTGGAAGGTCAATAATGTTAAAGCAAGAAGCAGCTTGGAATGATGGATTATTTTTGAAAGATAAATTGCAAGACATATAAATCAATTCATGCAAAGTTACAACTTTTTACTTCTTGCCATTTGTTAAACAAATGAGAGCCTATATTCCACTTTTTCTAGTCACATAATAAACTTGCATATTATTGGATATTCCTCTACATATGGTGAAAAGGACAAAGCTTCTGGAAAGAAACAGATTAGGGTCAAAATCCATTTCTGACATTTAATAGTTATTTGCTTGAGCAGTTTTCTTAACCTCCTTGTGTCTTAGTTTTCCTCATTGTAAAACAAGAATACTAAACACTTATAGTGCTCAGAAAGTTACCAAAAGAAATGATGTATAGAAAAATCTCCTAGAAAAGGGGATTTCTAGCACCCGTCTGTAGTAGACACTTCATGCCAAGTAAAATTTTGCCCCAAATGACTTCTTCATTGGTTAGCCCAGAAAATACCATAACCATTTTTTTTTTGATTTTTATTGATATTTTAATGGTTTCTAACATTGTGAAATTTTGGGTTGTACATTTTTGTTTGTCCATCACCCCATATATGACTCCCTTCACCCCTTGTGCCCACCCCCCACCCCCACTTCCCGGGTAACCACAGTCCAGTTTTCTCTGTCCATGTGTTGGTTTATATTCCACATATGAGTGAGATCATACAGTGTTTGTCTTTCTCTTTCTGGCTTATTTCACTTAACATAATACGCTCCAGGCCCATCCATGTTGTTGCAAATGGGACGATTTTGTCTTTTTTTATGGCTGAGTAGTATTCCATTGTATATATATACCACATTTTCTTAATCCAATCGTCAGTCGAGGGACACTTAGGTTGCTTCCACTTCTTGGCTATGGTGAATAATGCTGCAATGAACATAGGGGTGCATAAGCCTCTTTGGATTGTTGATTTCAGGTGCGTTGGATAGATTCCCAGTAGTGGGATGGCTGGATCATAGGGCATCTCTATTTTTAATTCTTTGAGGAATCTCCATACCGTTTTCCATAGAGGCTGCACCAATTTGCATTCCCACCAGCTGTGTATGAGGGTTCCTGTTTCTCCACATCCTCTCCAACATTTGTTGTTTTTTGTCTTGGTGATTATAGCCATTCTAACGGGCGTGAGGTGGTATCTTAGTGTTGTTTTGATTTGCATTTCCCTGATGATTAGTGATGTTGAGCATCTTTTCATGTGCCTATTGGCCATCTGTATATCTTCCTTGGAGAAGTGTCTGTTCATTTCCTCTGCCCATTTTTTGATCGGGTTGTTTGTTTTTTTGTTGTTCAATTGTGTGAGTTCTTTATATATTATGGAGATCAACCCCTTGTCAGATGTATGTTTTGCAAATATTCTCTCCCAGCTGGTTGGTTGTTTGTTCATCTTGATTCTGGTTTCATTTGTCTTATAAAAGCTCTTTAGTCTGATAAAGTCCCACTTGTTTATTTTTTCTTTAGTTTCCCTAGTCTGGGTAGGCATGTCATCCGAAAAGATTCCTTTAAACCCAATGTCAAATAGTGTGTTGCCTATATTTTCTTCTATGAGTTTTATAGTTTCAGGTCTCACCTTCAGGTCTTTGATCCATTTTGAGTTAATTTTTGTGAATGGCGATAGCACATGGTCCACTTTCATTCTTTTGCATGTGGCTGTCCAGTTTTCCCAACACCATTTATTGAAGAGACTTTCCTTTCTCCATTGCATGTCCTTAGCACCTTTGTCGAAAATTAGCTGTCCGTATATGTGTGGTTTTATTTCTGGGCTTTCAATTCTGTTCCATTGATCTGTGTGTCTGTTTTTGTACCAGTACCATGCTGTTTTGATTACTATTGCTTTGTAGTATGTTTTGAAGTCAGGAATTGTGATGCCTCCTGCTTTGTTCTTTTTCTTTAGGATTTCTTTAGCTATTCGGGGTCTTTTGTTGCCCCATATAAATTTTAGTATTCTTTTTTCTATTTCTGTGAAGAATGTCATTGGGATTCTGATTGGGATTGCATTGAATCTGTAGATTGCTTTAGGTAATATAGACATTTTAACTATGTTTATTCTTCCAATCCACGTGCATGGGATATCTTTCCATTTCTTTATGTCATCGTAGATTTCCCTCAATAATGTCTTGTAGTTCTCATTGTATAGGTCCTTCACCTCCTTGGTAAGATTTATTCCTAGGTATTTTATTCTTTTTGATGCAATTGTAAATGGTATTATCTTTTTGAGCTCTCTTTCTGTTAGTTCATTATTAGCATATAGAAATGCAACTGATTTTTGTAGATTGATTTTGTACCCTGCAACTTTGCTGTAGTTGTTGATTGTTTCTAACAGTTTTCCAACAGATTCTTTAGGGTTTTCTATATATACAATCATGTCATCTGCAAATAGTGAGAGTTTCACTTCTTCATTACCTATTTGGATTCCTTTTATTCCTTTTTCTTGCCTAATTGCTCTGGCCAAAACCTCCAGTACTATGTTGAACAGGAGTGGTGAGAGTGGGCAGCCCTGCCTCGTTCCTGTTCTCAGAGGAATGGCTTTCAGTCTTTCCCCGTTGAGTATGATGTTAGCTGTGGGTTTGTCATATATGGCCTTTATTATGTTGAGGTACTTTCCTTCTATTCCCATTTTATTGAGAGTTTTTATCATAAATGGATGTTGTATCTTGTCAAATGCCTTCTCTGCGTCTATTGAGACGATCATGTGGTTTTTATTCTTTGTTTTGTTGATGTGATGTATCACGTTGATTGATTTGCGGATGTTGAACCATCCCTGCGTCTCTGGTATAAATCCCACTTGATCATGGTGTATGATCTTTTTAATATATTGTTGTATTCGGTTTGCCAATATTTTGTTGAGGATTTTTGCATCAATGTTCATCAGCGATATTGGCCTGTAATTTTCTTTCTTTGTATTGTCTTTGTCTGGTTTTGGTATCAGGGTGATGTTGGCCTCATAGAATGATTCAGGAAGTGTTCCATCTTCCTCTATTTTTTGGAATAGTTTGAGGAGGATGGGTATCAAATCTTCTTTGAATGTTTGGTAAAATTCACCAGAGAAGCCATCTGGTCCTGGACTTTTATTTTTTGGGAGGTTTTTGATTACTATTTCAATCTCTTTACTTGTGATTGGTCTATTCAGATTCTCCATTTCTTCTTGGTTCAATTTTGGGAGGTTGTATAAGTCTAAGAATTTATCCATTTCTTCTAGATTGTCCAATTTGTTGGTATATAATTTCTCATAGTATTCTCTTATAATCCTCTGTATTTCCATGGTATCCGTTGTAATTTCTCCTCTTTCATTTCTAATTTTATTTACTTGAGCCTTTTCTCTTTTTTTCTTAGTTAGCCTGGCTAAGGGTTTGTCTATTTTGTTTATCTTCTCGAAGAACCAACTCTTTGTTTCATTAATCCTTTCTACTGTTTTTTTGGTCTCAATATCATTTATTTCTGCTCTGATTTTTATTATTTCTCTCCTTCTGCTGGCTTTGGGCTTTGTTTGTTCTTCTTTTTCTAGTTCTGTTAGGTGTAATTTAAGGCTGCCTATTAGGGCTTTTTCTTGTTTGTTAAGGTGGGCTTGTATCGCTATGAGTTTCCCTCTCAGGACCGCTTTTGCTGCATCCCATATGGTTTGATATGGCATGTTATCATTTTCGTTTGTTTCCAGATAGTTTTTGATTTCTCCTTTAATTTCATCAATGATCCATTGGTTGTTCAGTAGCATGTTGTTTAATCTCCACATTTTTGTCACTTTCCCAGTTTTTTTTTCCTGGTTCATTTCCAGTTTCATAGCCTTATGGTCTGAAAAGATGCTTGTTATGATTTCAATCTTCTTAAATTTATTGAGGCTTGCTTTGTTTCCCAACATATGGTCTATCCTAGAGAATGTTCCATGCATGCTTGAGAAGAATGTGTAGTCAGCTGTTTTTGGGTGGAGTGCTCTGTATATGTCTACTAGGTCCATCTCGTCCAGTTTTTCATTTAAGTCTAATATTTCTTTATTAACTTTTTGTCTGGATGATCTATCCATTGCTGTAAGTGGGGTGTTAAGATCCCCTACTATTATTGTGTTGTTGTTGATTTCTCCTTTTAGGTTTGTTAATAGTTGTTTTATGTACATTGGTGCTCCTATGTTGGGTGCATATATATTTATAAGTGATATGTCTTCTTGATGGAGTGTCCCTTTTATCATTATATATTTCCCTTCTTTGTCTTTCTTAACCTGTTTTATCTTGAAGTCTACTTTGTCTGATATGAGTATGGCAACACCTGCTTTCTTTTGTTTGCCATTAGCTTGGAGTATTTTCTTCCATCCTTTCACTCTGAGCCTGTGCTTGTCTTTAGTGCTAAGATGTGTTTCCTGAAGGCAGCATATTGTTGGGTCTTGCTTTTTAATCCATCCTGCCACTCTGTATCTTTTGATTGGAGAGTTCAATCCATTTACATTTAGGGTAATTATTGAAATATGAGGGTTGAATGTTGCTGTTTTGTCACTTATTTTCTGGTTCTTTTGCATTTCCTTTGTTTCTTGTCCCATTTGTTTTGGACTGCCAATTCAGTTTGGTTGTTCTGTCTTATGATTCTTCTAGTTTTCTCTTTGTTTATCATATGTGGTTTTAATTTGATTATTTGTTTAGTGGTTACCTTGAGGTTTGGGCGAAAAATCTTCTGTATGAGATAGTCCATTATCTGATAGCCTCCTATTTCCTTATACTAAGTCAATTCAGTCACTTTCCTCTTCCCCTTCTAAGTTGCTCTTGTTATACCTTATTCTATCTTGTGTTGTGGCTGTGTGTTTACAGTGATGAGGTTAAATTTATTTTTGGTGAATTTCTTCCTTTGATCTTTGAGTTTAGTATTTAAGTGGTTGCTAACCTATTCCGGTAAAGATCTACTATTTCTCTGATTTTGTCTACCTACTTTTCTCCTTACTCCAAGCTTTGTGTTCCCTTTCTCTTCTTGTTTTCAGGCCTGAGGGCCTTCTTGAGTATTTCTTGTAGTGGCGGTCTCGTGGCCATGAACTCCCTTAGCTTTTGTTTATCTGGGAGAGTTACTATTTCTCCATCATATTTGAAGGATATTTTTGCTGGATAGAGTATTCTTGGCTGAAAGTTTTTGTCTTTTAGTATTTTGAATATATCATTCCAGTCTCTTCTAGCCTGAAAAGTTTCTGTTGAGAAATCCGCTGAGAGCCTGATGGGAGTTCCTTTGTACGTTATTTTTTGTTTTTGTCTAGCTGCCCTTAATATTGTTTCTTTGTCGTTGACCCTGGCTAGCCTTACCACTAGGTGTCGTGGTGAAGGCCTTTGTCTGTTAATATATATAGGAGTCCTGTTGGCTTCGCTTACTGGTATTTCCTGCTCCTTTCCCAGATTTGGGAAATTTTCAGCTATTATTTCCTTGAATAGGCTCTCTGTTCCTCTTTCCCTCTCCTCTCCCTCAGGGATACCTATAATTCTTATGTTACATTTTCTAATAGAGTCCGATATTTCTCGGAGTCTTTCTTCATTTCTTTTTAGTCTTAGTTCTCTCTCTTCTTCCATCTTGGAGTATATCTGTATTCCTATCCTCTAAAGTACTAATTCTTTCCTCCATATTGTCAGCTCTGTTCTTTAAAGATTCCAGATTCTCCTTTATCTCCTCCATTGTGTTCTTCATCTCCATCATCCCTGATAGGTTTTTCTTTATGATTTCAATCTCTTTTGTGAAGAAACTCCTAATCTCATTTAATTGTTTGTCTGTGTTGTCTCGTATTTCGTTGAGTGTTTTTATGATAGCTATTTTGAAATCTCTGTCATTTAGTTTATGGATTTCTGTGTCTTCGGGGTTGATTTCTGGGTGCTTGTCATTTTGTTTCTGGTCTGGTGATTTCATATATTTTTGCATTGTGGTTCCTGTGTTAGTTTTGATTTTCCTCATCCTGGAAGTCTCTGGTTGCAATTTCCACCTGCCGCCACTGTCTGGTGGTAAAGGGCTGTGTAGTCTAAGCCCCCTGCGCTCTGCCCCAGTTTTTCTGCTGCGATCCGCAGTTTTGTTTTGTTTTGTTTTGTTTCTTTTCCCCACTGCAATCCACGGGTCCAGTCCAGTTTATTCAGGTCTGCCTCGGACCGCTAGATCTGGTCGAGCTGCAGACTCCGGGTTGCGGGGAGGGGGGAGCTCTCTCTTTTGCCCTCTGGGTCCCTGACGTGGGAGGCTTCTCGTTTGCCCCTCTTTATCCGCTCTCTGGGTTGCTCAAATGTTGATGGTAGCCCTGTGGCTCCTCTGAGCCCTCTGTGCGGGAGTTTCCCACTGGCTGAGAGACCCCGAAGAGCTACAGTTTCCCGCCGAGGGCCGCCCCTCCCCCCTCTCTGGGAGCCGCGCGGACCGGATCGCTGATCTGATGGGGAGGGAGCGGAGTTCTCCTTACCTCTCCCCACTTCCTCCGGGGGCCCAGCACGTTCCGCTCTCAGATGTGCGGCAGTGTGGATCCCTCCGCTCCAGCTTTTCACTGTCTGGGATTCCGTTGTTGGTCTGTGGCTGTTACTTTTGTTGTATTTTGTGGGGGAAGAATTCATGGGAAAGCTCACTCCGCCATGATGCTGACGTCACCCCCCTCGGCGCCGCTCCTGCCCAGCGCTCCTCCACACTACAGAAAGGAGAGCTCCCCAATGCTGAAAATCCTGGAGGAAGGATCCAGAAATCCCATAACCATTTTCTTAAATCCCCTCCAATACCACTGCCTCTTTAAAGTTTCTTGACCTCCATCCATTCCTGTAGAATTGACAACTCTCATTTCTATTCTGCATTTGTGTCTATGAGATCACCTTAAAATTTTATCATCTTTGTCACTTTATTCCTACAGCCCATCTTTCCTCCAACTTTTTAGATGCACATGGAAATGTTCCTGTTCTTATAAGGCTCCTACCATAGAGCTGAACTTCAGGTTCTTAACAAATATTGGAAAGAACAAAGGATAGAATGAATGCCTAAAGTTATAATTCAAGCTGCATAATAGAAGCCAGGAAGAATATGTGACTAAGGCAAGCACAGGACAGAGCTAGCTTATCAGTTGTTCTACAGACCATTAGTCAAATGTGGCTACGCTTACATGATTTCAGGAAAAATTTTTGGTAATATCTAAAAATGCATTTCCATTTTGTTGGCAATATTTGAGTCTGCGTGTGCATATACATGTGTGTATAAAATGATGCAATAGTATTAGTCTAATTCAATAACTCTTTCATTCTCAGGAAATAAATAAGGGATAAAAACATTAGTAAGAATATCCAGTAGGATTATTTTAATGGCTTCTCTCAATGATTTTACTTTAGACTTGTGGTTAATAAAATGCTGTGGGCAGTTTAGATTTCCTTCACACATTTCCTTGGAGGAAATCACGGTACTGCACTGCCATACAAAAAGAGGAATTGTGGCAGTGACTACGAGATATTAACAAGAATTTTTTTTCCTGAAGATGCAAATGGATGACAATGTTGAGCTTCTGTCCCGTTAAATGTGGCCATAGGACTAATTTATAGCTAAGTGAATATGGGATGAAGTGATGGGCCACACTTCCAGGGCAGACCCATGGAAAACTTCCTGTGCAATCCTTGATTTCTCCTGTTTCCTTCATTTCTCCTGTCACCAACTATAAAGTATCCTGGAGGAATGGTGGGGTTACAGGGTAGAAGGTACTCAGGACCCTGTGACATCACTTGCAGGTAAGCTGCCCAGGAGATCTTTAAGATCAGAAACCCACTCTGCACTGTTGCATGAAATGAAATTTCATTTTCTTCAACTATTGAAATGCAGGGGTTCTGAGTTATAGCGGTTAGCTTACCCTAACTAATGCAATGGTATTCTGTCTAATGAAAACTTTTAACTGATTAATTTTTTTTAAAGGCCTAGAGACAACTTGATTCTTTTTTTTGTTTGTTTGTTTTTGAGGAAGATCAGCCCTGAGCTAACATGCATACCAAACCTCCTCTTTTTGATGAGGAAGACCAGCTCTGAGTTAACATCTATTGCCAATCCTCCTCCTTTTTTCCCCCCCTTTTCTCCCCAAAGCCCCAGTAGATAGTGGTACGTCATAGTTGCACATCCCTCTAGTTGCTGTATGTGGGACGCCAACTCAGCATGGCTGGACAAGCGGTGCGCCGGTGAGCACCCGGGATCCGAACCCAGGCCACCAGTAGCAGAGCGTGAGCACTTAACGGCTAAGCCACGGGGCCAGCCCCTGATTAACTTTTTAAAAATGTACATTACAGGATTTTTCCTTCTTTATTAAGAATAAGCTTCAAACATATACTAAAAACCAAAGATTTGTGGAATGAATCCATATAACATCACCCAGTTTAAACAATTAGTAACATTATGTCATATTTGCTTTATAATTCTCTCTATATATCTTTTACTTTTTCAATTTGAATGTTAAGATACAAAAATCATAACACTTTGTCCAAAAACACTTCAGATGCACCAAAGATGGGAAAATAATGATAATACTTTTTATATTGTGATCTAATATCTAGTCTACACTCAAATTCTTAGTGATTTCAAAATTTGTTATTTTGTAGCTGCTTTTGATAAATCAGGATTCTAGTCAGGATTCAGACACTGTATTTAGTTGCTATATCTCTTAAAACTGAAGAGAACCACCTCCCCCTGCTTCTGCTTCTTCTTATCTTTTTAATTTCTGTGTGTATTAGTATCTTGTTGCCACTGTAACAAATTACTGCAAATTTAGTGGCTTAAAACAACACAGATTTATTCTCTTACAGTTCGGGAAATCAGAAGTCCAAAATGAATCTTAAGGGGTTAAAATCAAGGTGTAATCAGGATTGCTTCCTTAAGACAGTCCATGAAGGAAGCCATTCATCGCATTTTCCACTTCTAGAGGCTACCAGCATTCCTTGGCTCCTGGCGACATCCCTCCAAGCTCTGCTCCTGTGGGCATGTCACCTTTTCCTCTACTGTAGAGGATATCTCCCTCTGCATCCCTCTTATGAGGCACTTCATGCATTTATGGCCCACCCAGATAAACCAGGATAATCTCCCTATCTCAAGATCCTTAATCATACCTGCAAAGTCTCTTTTGCCATATAAAGTAACTTTCATGGGTTCTTAAGCTCTGGACACTTTGGTGCACTATTTTTCAGCCTACCACAGTGTGATATTCTTTGAAGAGACCAGGCCAGTTGTCTTAAAGAATATCCTACGTTCTGGATTTGCCTAATTGTTATTTCATTGTACTATTTAACTTGTTCTTCTAGTTCCCATATTTCTTATACAATGAAGATTAGGTCTTAAGGCTTGATGAGATCTAGGCTAAAGACTTTTGGCAAAAATAATTTAGAGAAGATGCTGTTTACTTCACCTTACATCACTTCGGAGGACACAGACTGTCAGGTTGTTCCATTATCAGTGGTACTTTGATGACATGGTTAAGGTGGTCACTGCCATATATCACTGGCATATTTTTCCTTGTGCAACTGTTAAGACATCTATGGGATTATGTTTTGACACTCTGTGACCATCCTATTCCCTGATATTTTACCTAATAATTTTAGTAACCATTGATGATCCTATTGTCTCACTTTATTTTTACTTCCATTTCTTTTGAAAATCTCTTAAAACTTTGCTAATCTCGTTCTTCCTTTACAAATACGGTTCAATGAGGATAATTTAATCTTTCTTTGATACTAAAGGATCTCATAAGCTCTGGGCTCATCTTTTGAACATAAGTTTTCTTTGAACACTAATAGAGTAACAAAGAAGAAAATTCAGATGATTTATAAGATCATGTTATGAGGATCCTGTTTTAAGGAGCTTTGAAACAATGATCCTTTTCTATATCTTACAATGATTAAAAGAAAAAATCTATTGGATAAGACTCATAAATAGTAGTGACATCATAGGCATATCAAAAGAAAAGCTGAACTACTGTCTTCTGTTCTTTCCATTACAATAAAAGGTTATCATATCTTGAAAGTTGGAGTATTTTGATATCATGTTTTATGTTGGCTGGAATGAAATTGCCTTGATGGGAAAGGCTTTCTCAGTGGAACCTATCAGACATTTTTCTCAAAGGAATTGCTTATGCCCAGATGGAGCTCACTGTGAGAATGTGGTCATGATCATCTTTCCATTTGATTCTCATTCTCAAAAGATTATAAACATTTTTCTGGCAGGAAACTGATAAAAATTTCCCTGGAAATTTTATTTGATTGAGATCTGGTGTCATTTTCTATAGTGCCCATCCCTAAAACCTCCACAACAGCTGATGATTAAACAACTTTGTTGCCAGAAGTAAGTCACATGGCCTAGAGAATTCAAGTATAAGATGCTGACCAGCTGTTTCCTTTCCCCACTAAGTACTGACTATGAAAATAGAGGGAAAAATTGCTAGGATCAGGCCTTTAGGTTAGATCGGATTAAGTTCCTGACTGAGATGTATAACCAAAGCAAGCTCCAAAATTTTGTTTCCTGAATATACTCATGACGAAGTGATAGTCAGATCTTCCAACACACTAAAATAAGATTGAGGAAAAGATTCATTCTTTTGAGTTAAAATATTTTAGGGGGTGTTTTTCTACAAGAAAATTACCCCATACCAGAGAGTAAATTAATGTTTAATTTTGTTTTGGCTTGGTCTTGGTTTTTATCTTCTTTCACTACAGAAGGACCAGTTTAACTGGATTACTAGGATTGACAAGGACAAAATACCATTTGGAAATCCCTGAAAGTAGCTGAAGAGGAGGTTTTCTGAAATAGAGTGCCAGTGTTACAAGATATTTGGGTTTATGGACTTAAAAAATAGAAGTCGTTCTGTCTCAGAAGGGAGAGGATCATTGTGGAGAAGGGAAAGGTAGTATTTCTCAGTCCTCAATGTGCCAGGTGCTGGAATAAATCCTGAGCCAATGCTACTGGCACCAGCTTGAGCCCTGGCAACCCTGTGTCTCTATATGGGAAAACCTTATCATCTGAAGTGCTTCCTTTCTGGGCTCAGGCTTGGAAAGTCTCGAGAATCTAGTGACTCAGACTGTGATACCAGGGAAGGATCTCTCCTCAAAGATTACTAGGAAATGAGTCCTTCAGCACGTGGTGGGAGCAGGAGCAGAGGACCCAGCCTCCATCACTGGGATCTGATCCCAAAGTCCCATGTGGGCAGGGGTGTGACAGCATTTCACTGTCCTCTAGCCCAGTGGTCTTCAAACGTCAGCGCTCCTCAGAATCATTTGGGGGACTTGTTCAAATGTGTATCCCTGGACCACATCCCCAGAGTCATGAGAACTTACATTTCTAACAAATTCCCATCTATTGTAGCTTCTTTTTCTGTCAAAGAGACTCAACTCTGGCTCTTTCACTGAATAGGATCCTTTTTTTTCCTGACAGATAGGAACATTTACCCACTTCTTCAAAGCTACACTGGAGAACCCAGTGGTACTGACCCTCCCCAGCCAGGGCCCCGTGCCTCCCTCCCTGTGACCACAGGGGAGGGAACGTGTCATAACTCAGAAAGGTGACTGTGAAACTTTCTTCTTGGTGTAGCACTAGGTTGGGACACAATTTGTTCCTGATTTAGTCATTATGCAGGAGGGCACGTCTCTGGCACCAGTGGTCACTGCATGGACCAGGGAACACGTTTCCTTGCCTCAGATTTGTCTAAGACTAGCATCCACAAAATGGATAATCAGCTTCTACTCAGTAGCTAGTTGTCCTTCGTCATGGTTCAGGACACCACAATAGGTCCAAGCCAGACCTACCTCCCCAACTGAGGCACTCGGTGCATCAGCAAGACCTTAACATGACTAATACAGACAGGATTAGAGCCCCAGGAGAGGGACAACCTGCACATCTGTATGTCCTGCTCATCCCTGACCTGGCTTAGGTACTTCTGTGGCACATGATTAGCTGCACTCAAAATTGTGTGCAGTGATATCTGATTTCATAATACGACATCCCTTCCTTTACCATTTTTTTATTCATTAGAATAACACATCCTTGTAGTTCTTAATGTTAAGAGGTAGGAAAGGGCACCAGGAAGAAAGAGAGCCTTTTGCTGTCATAGCCCATGCAATTAGTTGGAGGAGGCACATATTAACTATTAGTAACACAAGTAATTACTAATTACACTGCTATAAAAGATATGGAGAAATATAGCAGGCAAAAAAGAGCTTGTTACATAGGATCTGCTTCCAGTCTGATCTCTGAGGAGGCAATATTTGAACAGTATGCATTACATTTATTCAACATCCATTCAATAGATCCACGAAGCCCCCACTCTGGGAAAGGCACATTAAACCATCTCCCAGTCCTTTCAGAGCAGTGCTGTCCAAAAGAACTTTCTGCAATGACAAAAATTGTCTATAATTTCTGCACTGTCCGCCATGCAGGTTCTCACCAAGTGTGGCTATTGAGCACTGGAAATGTCATTAATGTGACTAAGAAACTCTTTTTATTTGTTTATAAAAATTTTAAAAAGTCACATGTGGCTAAGAACTATCATATTGGACAGCCCTTGCAGACTCTATGATTACCCAAGAAAAATATATACTTTTGTAGGAAAAAGATGTCCAAGACATAGGGTTTATTGAGAATCTGCAAAGTTTGGACAACAGATGAAAACCTGATAAGGCAGAAAGCCAAACATTTAGTCCATACCCAACACATTTCCAGCTTTGCTTATTGTAACCTTCTGTTTCCTGGCTATGATTTTCACTTTTTACTTGAATCTATCCAACATATTTCTGCCAAGATCACTGCTCCTTCTCGACAATTTGCCTGTCTCTCTGATTTCTTGCCCCAGGATCTTATTTATCATTTTTTCCCCTAAATGTTAAATATTCCTTTTTGCCTTCGAAGCTATTCACAGTATTGTATTGGCCCTCTTTTGGCTTTGATATATACACTTAAATTTATATACTTTCAAAGTTTTCTTCTCAAGTTAGTGTACTAAAAAATCTACTCATGTTGATACGGTTGATGCCATATTGACCATATTAACAATATTTTGTAGCAATGTAAATGTTTGGTGTCTAAAGCATCCGCATATCTATTATGTAAACAACCCAGTAAAGTTTGTAGGGTGAGTTAGCCAACATCACACAGCCTATTTTTATTTGTTTGCTGTGTGCGTGTCCTTCATGAGAATGTGAGTTTAACAACGGCAGACTCTTTGTCTATTCACTAATATCTTCCCATTGTCTAGACAGTGTCCGGCCCAGCTTAGATGCTCAATAAATACTTGTTGGGAAATAAATCACCAAAGGTCTGGCCTCATGCTTTGTAGCACAGACCACAATCAATTGTATTTTCTGTCTTTGAAAAAGGAGTTTATATTAACTTTCTGCTCCTTATCACCAATTTCATGTAAATAATTGCATAAGGATCCCAGCATAAAACTTCTTTCTCAGTAGAAGAACAACAGTGGCATGTCAGACACACAATCAATTACTCATTCACATTTCTATGATGCGCTTCAGAGTTTTTTACTGGTAGTCACATTGGAGCAATAATGGGGGAAAATATAGACTGAAGATCAGGATACTAGCTGATATAAATGCTATGCATATTATGCCTTGGTCGATTAAGTCTGAATCAAAATGCAATTAAAGTTTGGTGGGGATTTTTTTTTTGGTCATCTTTAGAAATTTCTGGAAGGGGATTCTGTCGGAATAATTTTAGTTGCATTTACTCCAAACTAAGGGTATTAATACAATGACAAGAAAAATAACAAAAGTGGGGGAGAAGTTTGTATTTCTGTTTTGCAGAATTGAGACAGGAGCAGTTTAGTGATAGTGTTAAGGCAAGCCTGGGTATACAAGTATGTCTCTCTCAATAAATTAAATCCAAAAAATCAAATGGAGTCCCTTTTGTTCCATGTTAAACATTTGGTATCACTTCGCGATAATGATTCATTCAAGCATTTGTGAGCTAGATCATCCAAAAATGATCATGAATCTCAGAAAACCAAAGCCAAGCAGAGGGAAGGGTGGAAAATCTGTGCTGTGCCCCTGCTGTCCATCACTACCAGGGACAGAGAGGAGATGGCCCTTTAAAAGAAACCGGCTAATTTCTTTAGAAATATCTCATTAGGCCAGCCCTTCCTGAGCTGCTTGACCATTAAAATGTGATAAATGAATTCTGCCATCGCGAATTCCAGCCTGTCCCTTAATGAAATGAAGATGCGTCATGCTGGCAGGCACTCGGGACGGAGCTAATTATTCATGGGCTGCTGCAAGTGTTTCAGTCTCCCAACCCATCGCTGCCCACAGACGTTGGAGATGGGACCTTCGGAAGCCTGAAAGGTGTTTGAATAGAGACTTATTTTCATTTTACCCAGGGGAAAAATATTCCATGGGTTGGCACCCTCTGTCTTATGACTTTTTCTCCATATATATATTTTTCCATCTCAGATAAATGTGTATGTGTGAGAGTGAGTGTATATAGATGTGACACTTGCATTTACTGATTTTAAACATAAATCAGTTTGATTGAACTTAATATTGTTTTAAAGTTTAGATTTTTTAAAAAATTATATAAATTTAAGGGGTGCTATATTTTTTTTTTTTTTTTTTTTTTGTGAGGAGATCAGCCCTGTGCTAACATCCGCCAATCATCCTCTTTTTTTGCTAAGGAAGACGGCCCTGGGCTAACATCTGTGCCCATCTTCCTCCACTTTATATGGGACGCCGCCACAGCATGGCTTGCCAAGCAGTGCGTCGGTGCGCGCCCGGGATCCGAACTAGCGGACCCCGGGCCGCCGCAGCGGAGCGCGCGCACTTAACCGCTTGCGCCACCCGGCCGGCCCCTAGGGGGTGCTATATTTTTAACGATGGTTTTCCTTTTCAACAGTTTTAAGACCTAGATAGACAAAGCATGTGGCCCCAAACAGTGTAATTCATTTCTGAATATTTGCCTTAGCTATTGTTTACTGGTGTTTTCCCTTTGATTCAAAATTACATCTTCTATTACCTGATACGTGTCTGCAAAGTCAAGAGGTTTTTCTCACTGTTTTGAAGTATTTAGTGTTTCATAATGTTCCTCTTTTCTCCTTTCCTCAAATTAGTGCACAACTGAAACTACTATTATACAAGAATCTGAAATTCATACTCAAATGTAAATGAATATCATCTCGAAATGCTACCTCTACAAAAAAATTTGCTACTTGCCAGAGAGCCAGGCTTTAACTTTTTTCTAAGGTAAAATTACATATATAGACACACATGTACACATATATATGGAACACATATGCTTTGTTTACTTTGGTTTCTTTCTTTGCAGGCCTTCCCAGGCAGTCACATAAACCACACCTCTTGTCAGTCTTATGTGCTGCTTTTAGCCCGTAATATGGCATTGAGATTTATAGATGCCAGAACAGCATTGGGAGAAATTGAAAACTCCAAATTTTAGGGAACTCATCACCAAGCAAAAGCATCCATTTACAAAGCAATATTTCTGTTGCCTTTTGTATGCCAGTTATTTACTAATGAGTTCACCATCTTTGTGGAAATTGTTTTTATTCTTGAGGAAGGTAAATCATCAATTTTATTTTTTGATAAGGAAACAAAGCCAAGTCTTAGGTTATTAAATAAAACTGTATACTTGTCTAGCAAAATTTCCGATTCATTGTCATTTGTAATCTTTGACGTAGGCACGGATTGCTGTTTCTGAAATATATATTCAGAAACTAAGAAACAGAGAGGTCAATTTCTCACCCTGCTGAAGAGTGGCAGAGTGAAATGAGACCCCAAAACATTCTCTGTCTCTTTAGAATTAGCACAAAGCTTATTGCTAGAATGTTGGTCTTGATTTCTCTGTCCTTTATTTACAAATCTAAAATTACTAAATAGTGCTGAAAACAAACCAAGTATAGAAGAGAGATTAAGAGGTCAGATGAGAATTAATAGCACGGTAAATAGATCTTTTTACAGATCATTTCTGTGATTTAGAAAATTAAACACATATTCAAAAATCTTTCCATATGGATAATCCAAAGATGACATGATGATCTTAAGCCATCATTTTTCTTGTCACTTGGTACTTAATAACAGTAATCACTATAATTAATATCAAGGACGATGTGAGCAAACTAAAATTGAGTAATTACTATTGACCTGTCACTATGCTAACAATTTTACATGCATTATCTCGTTTCATTCAGAAGACTGAAATTACTCACTATGAAGTAACTTGCCCAAAGTCACACACAGCTCATCTCTGGGTGAGCCATGTCTCCCTGCCTCCTGAAATTGAGTTCCAAACCACTTGACTCTATGTGCATGTCGAGTTCTTCTTCTAACTGGTCATGCATTGTTTCATTTTACATTTCCCCTCTTAACCTCTTGCCTGAGGATCCTGTGTACTTCCAGCTACCCTCTAATAGACTAAGCGGATTCACTCTAACTATTTCCCAGCAAAAGAGTGCCATTTAAGTCAAAATATACCTGAGAATTTGAAAGACTCTTCTAGTAGTACTTTGCTCCTTAAACCCTCTAGTGCTCAAGAGTGTATTTGTCATTCTCCACAGCTGGCTTAGCTGGGAACTGACGATAGCTCCAGCTGCAGGACAGACCGCTCTGCTCAGTTTCGTGCAGGAGGGCAGCATCTGCTGGCTGATCAGTATGGCTGCAAAACAAAAGGAAAAATGACTTTTTTAAGATCAGCAACGAAGACAAAAGATAAATGACAAAGCCCAAGAACAGAGGGCAGGTACCAAGATTACAATGCGCAGAGCCAGCTGGCAAACTCCCATATATAGTGTGAAAGTGCTTTGCATGGAAATAGTCATAATCCACGCTCTCTTCGAAAATGAGCACCATTGATTGCGAGTTGAGTGTTTGAGATTTAGTAGCACCAAAGGAGCAGTGAATCAGATCTGTATGACTGCGTGTCCCTGTGATGCCCATATCTTCCACATAATATAGAAAAGACATTTTGGCTGTGCCTAAAAGTCTGGGAGCCCAGAGATTTAGGGCATTTTTCAATGAATTTCAGCCCGTTAGAGCTCAAACTGAACCGTTCAGGTCTAGAACATTTCCCTCCATCCTCAGGCGCCTTTGTGGCAACCTTGGGCCATTCTGATGTCCGACCTAACAAAGGTGCTTACTCTTTTTATCTCTAGCTAATCCTTTCATTCAATCTTTGCATCAAATCCTGGAGCTTAGATATTCTCCCGGAGACTCCTTTCCCTAGTGAAAGATACTCCCTGAACAAGAGTCTCTGGAGGTCAGAGTAGGGTTGTTGTCTGCTTCTTTCCTTCCTTTGTTCCCCTTGTAGGAGTATGCCCAGTGGTTAGTGCACCTGGCCTCCACTCCAGCTTCTACCATTTCTCCCTTCCATGTTTCTACATGGGTTACCCACTTCCATGTGTGATAGGCTTTATCACAATTTACTTCTTTATAGTCTCTCTTCTCCACTGCAATACCATGGCACTGACCTTTCCTGGTTTCTTCACCAGTGTATTCCAGCATCGAACATATTGTCTAGTGCATAGTAGGCTCCATAAATATCTGTAGAATATATCTTTTACTTATTTATTGATTGACAATGAGTCAGAGATTGTATCCTCTAGGACCTGCAGTAAAGATACTGCGAACAAGGGATACTATATGATAGAGTTTTCTGAGGGATACATACATGTAAGGAATTTTGCTTATTGTACAGTATAAAATAAAAACTTGGTAAATAGCAGTTATATGACCATTATTTTTTAAATAATCCTTAAATTTCCCTTACTGAAGGGAAATCATCCTCACTGAACCAGAATCTGGCTTCTGTAAGAAACACTCTCCACGTGGCCAGGCTGGAAGAGGAACTAGCACTGGATGACAACCAAAATTTACAAACATCATCCCATTTATTTTTCACAACTATACTGTAAGGCAACAAATTTTATCCAAGTTTTAAGATTTAAGATGAGAAAACCTGAGGTTTAGAGAAGTTAATTGACTCATGGTAGATCGCACAAATAAAAAATGGCGAACCTGGGTTTTAACCCTGGTTTGGACCGTGAGACTCTGAAGTGCATCTTTCTGATGCACTTTGTTGCCTGTACTGTATCAGAAAAGCAGACTTCTTTATTTATAAGCTATCAGATATTTTGGGGGGATACTCTGTGAGCTTGCAAGAAACTGTTTCCGCCTACATTCAGGGCTAATTTATGCACTGGCATTTGTGGCTATATTGTTCTTGAGTAGGAAGGCAAATCAGCTCAATACATGAGCCAGAAGCAGGTCTTCCTTTAACAGCTGATTCCATGACTTGTCACATTTTCAAACTCCTCTGGGTGTCATGAAGGTGCATGGAGGAGCATTCTATTTAAAGATATGAAGAAGGAGGTTGCTATTTCTGAAACATTACAAGATTATAGTTTATTGTTGAGTAATACTGACTTTCCCTAATTTTGTACCAAATAGAACTGAGTACATTTATACATTTAGAAAACTGAAGTGTTAAGACTTACACTTAGAAGGAATAATTTGGCATGTGAGTAGGATTGGTGGTAACTCATTTTGGAGACACAGCACAGCTATTAGCTTCATGAGAAATGGCCATCACTACAATCACAAACACATTAATGCTGTTAGTATGAGGGGGAAAATGGGAGATTTTTCTTCACTAATGCTTTTAACTGTGACTCACAAAGCCCCATCCTTTTTCTTCTCCCACATCGTCCTCTAAAGAATGGGTGACTACACTCTATTCCCACTTCTAGCAAGAAAATAGTATCCTTATTGGTAAGTTATGTTAATGTATTCCATTAAGATATGATTTCTTTCTTTAAGGAAATAAAATAAATAGCACTTAATTGCATTGGTATTTATTATCACTGACAAAAAAATAATAAATAAATCCTCCAAAGACAAAAGTTAAATAAAATAAAACAAAACTTAATTTTAGGAATTGAGTGGGAAGAGAAAAATGGGACCCATGAATTAAATTATTTATTCTCTCAAATATCATATACCTTAAAAAAACAAAAGCTACATAATAGTTTAGGATTAGTAATAAATCCAGAAATGGAGATTTTGTTTCTTGTTGATATAAAAGGACAATCTTAGATGATTTTAAATTCTAAGAAGAACTAAGAAGGTAGCAGACAGCTAATATGTTCCACCATAAGAATCTATAGAAATGACATGCTAATAACCTGTTACTGATTATTTAATAAAAGGCTGACTTTCTAGCCCGGTGGTTTAGGGCCACATAGACTACCAGACTGAACAATGGGACTCTAATTCCACCTCAGGCTCTAAGAAGCTGCATGACTTTGGACAAATCAATAATATCTCTGGACTTCAGCTCTTTCATCTACACAATGAGGAGACAAAATAAAATGATCCAAGTCGCCTTCTAGCCATCAAATAAGTTATCATTTGATGTATTAATATAGGTTTACTTTTTAGTCATTGAAAATATGGAGAAATTATTTCAAATACATTGAACATATGTTTTTGCCAAACACCGTGAAAAGTACAGAGATAAAATAGTGAATATTTCTATTTCATTAGCAATTCCCCATCCCAGTCTCCAAGTCAAGATCTTTTCATTGTGGTATCTGAAGCCCAATATAGGGAATATATAGTAAAAGTTTTTTTCTTTCTTCATAACATTAGCACTAGCTACTTAAGCTACAGCGAAACCTACAGCTGTTATTTTTTACTTTAATAATATCATATATCCAGTTTTACTCATTCTATTTTATCTATTCATTGACTTGATGGGGCGGGGAGGACTGTTATACAGATGCACCTCAGATTTTAGAAGACTTCTTTAAGTGAAGGATAAAGAGTAGTTCTTGAGATTCAGGACAACAAGAATGTTATAAGGTTACTATTCCTGCTAAAGGGGTTGGGAATCTGATGTTATTCACCTAAACTGAATTCCCTTTATAAATTCAAATCCTTTTAAAAAGCAGAAAACATAGTAACTGCCAATCTTCTGCATTTGCATTTATCAAATCAAATTATCTCGCTCGAGATGACATCATAATAGAATATTGTCAGAAGATTCATGTCTCCTGCCTGGAAAATAAATGGTTCCCCTGTTAGGTAGCAACGGGAAATAGTCCCCAATGAGACTCCAATCCACTGACATGTCTGGCGGTGAACTACTGGGGATTGAAGGTTTTCATCATGCTGAAGTTTTCTCAGGAATGGCTGTGGGGAGTTTAGATGTGTAACCTATAGTGTGTAGTGCTAAATCTCAAAGCACAAGTAAATGATTTTCACAAAATGTTACACAAATGGGATGGAGAAAGCATTGCTATAAAACCCCATCTAAACCACAAACACAAGCATCCAAGGCAGTGTACTGAGAATAAAGGGAGCAACGAGATATGTTGTGTTGTCATCCAAGCCCATTCAACTCTCGTGGATGCTGTTGTCTCTCCTGCAAAAAATCAAATTTAGCCCTATTTCACAACACTTTCAGCTTAACTTAGACCTTTTATTGAGTATTTCCTTTCTACACATTCCAAGGCTGAGACAGAGTGATGTAAGAAAAGGTACATCCTTCCCACTTTTGAGAAATCTGGTTCACGTCTCAGCTCTTGTGCTTATTAGCTGAGTGACATTTGGTAGAGTTCCTTCATCACCTGGAGATTCAGATTCCTTATCTGTAATATGGGGATAATCATTGTCATAACTCCTTCGCCTAGTTGTTTCTTGGAAAATAAAATGAAATTATGCATGTGAAAATTCTTTGTAAGATAAAGCAATATTTAAATGTTAAATGGTAAAAGGAGACTATCTCATTATAAAGAATGGCAAAGTTTTAGTGTTTTTTTGGTTTTTAAGTGTCTAGCAGAATACCTAGTATCAAATCAATGCTTTCTCGCTTAATGAATTTTTAGATGACATCCAAGGAGCAGAATCAAGGCATAAAGGGGTGGGGATGGGGGACTGGGAATAGTTGAGTATCTAGATGATGCTAAATAGCCACATTACAAAGTACTCAGATATAGTTCAATGTTTTCTATGTATCTGTATAGTTGAGCTTTGGGTGGGCAGGCTTAAATGGAGAACTTGAGGAGTTCAGAAGCAGCAAGGGAGTATGGAGATTCTGGAGAGTTTGCAGTGGTTGAAGGGATAACAGGTAGCTAGAAGGTAAATGGAGATTTGAGAAGGAGGGAGAGGAACTTGCCCAGTTCCTTTCGGCCTCTAGGACAAAAACTGAAAAATAAAACAAAAAATGTTATAAGGTTGGGGAGAGTCAGGGACTGTACATAGCGTACCCAGGATAATGGCATACACGGACCCTAATTTCTCATCAATGTCGACATAATGTGTCCCATGCCTGGAACAATACTGGGGTAATTATGAGAGAGGACCCTAGAGAATCTGAAGGGTGGATATGGATATCATTTTATCAAAGGCAGGAGGATCCCTATACCCCCACGCCCTTATGCGTCTATCTCTTGTGGAAACAGTCCACCACCTGAGCCTCAAGCTTAGCAGCAGTGACAATGACCAGAGCGGAGATGACTCATGGTGTCGCAGCCAGGCCACAGCCTGGGGCACTAGGAGTTCAGCAAAACGATAGCAGCACAAGTTTCATTGTCCAAGGCAGGTTGTCGAAAAGTGTACTGGCAGACAAGGTAAGAATGAGGACATTTTAGAAAGTCTGAATTTCCTAGAATCAAGGTGATCACAATATAGACAAATGACTACTGTATTTTTAACATAAAGCACAGAGCCAATTGCCTAATAGATATCTAAACCTCTATGTGTCCCTCCTTCATACATTCTCTACCCTGACAAAAAAGAACTGCTAAACAGACTCATAAAAGTTGCATCTTACCCAACATATTCAAAACGTTAACCCATCACTTCCTTTCTTCAGTACAATGAGGATCATTTTGCGCTACTTCTTAGCACCCTCTGCCTGTCTTAATGCAAGCTCCCATTACAAGCGATGACAAAATTGCTTGTAATCTCCCATAGACAACCAAGGGCCCAGTTTCCTTGGGGTTGTTCACAGTGCTGCAAATGTCCTTATTAGTCCCTAATCTTCATTTAGTTATACTGTTCATCTCCCTTCCACCACTTATTGATTTTATGACCACTGGAAAGTTAACTTCCATAAGCCTCAGTTTGCTCATATGTAAATTGAAGATTCATTCTTTTATTAGTCCTTGCATCAAAAAATATTTGTTGGCTTTCTATAGCAGAGAACAAAACAGACAAACGTCCCTGCCCTCGTGGAGTTTTCATCTAAGTGGCAGAAACAAACAATTAGCAATAAAAATAAAACTTAAAAATAGGTCAGATAGTAATAAGTGCTTCAAAATAAAATAGTGCAATACAGGTGGCTAGAATTATCAGCGAGGGGCATAAAAGAAGTCTTCACTTACACATTCAAGTAAAGATCTGAAGGAGGTGAGGATGTGAATTATATATCTAATATCTTGGGGAAAGCGTTTCAGTCATGGAGAAGAACAAGTGCACAAGCCATGAAGAAGAAAGCTAGCGTGGTAGGAACAGAAGGAGTAAGGGGGGAAAACAATTGGAGGTAAGGACCTACCTCTCTAGGTAACAGGAGTCAGATCATGTAGGGCCTTATAGATCACCGTAAGGACTTTGGATTTTACGTTGAGTGAGATGAGACTCTGCTGGAAGGTTTTGATATAACTTAAATTAAAAAAAAAAAAATCTCTATGACTGCTAAATTGAAGGAGGGTCAGGACATGAGAAAGAAGACCACTTAGGAGGCCAGTGCAATAATCAGGATTGTGTTGATGGTGAGCTGGGTCAGGCGTGTAGTAGGGGAAGTGATGAAAAGCAGTCACATTCTGGATACATATGGAAAGTCGAACTGACCAGATTTACTAAAGGAGCAGATGTGGAATATGAGAGAAGAAGAATAGTTAAGGACAACAGTTTTTTTTCTGAGCAACTACAAGAATGAAGTTGCAATTAATGAAATGGGGAATATTGTGAAAATAGCATGTTTAAGAGGAAATATTTGGATTCCTATTAGAAATGAAAATTAATATGTCAAGTAGCAGGTCCCATATATGAGTCTGGAGTTCATGGCAAACGTCAGGGATGTATATATAATTTGGGGGTCCTCAGCATATTTAAAGCCATGAAACTTCATGAGACCACTAAGAGAATGAATGCAGATTAAAAAATGAAAAGATCCAAGGATTTTTCCCTGGTTTCTTCCAATATCTAGAAGTAAAGAAACTGTAACATAGATGAAAATAAAACACAGAACAATAGTGAAAATGATAAAACTAGGATTAAATGGAATTACACTTTTCTAAGACTCACTATTTGTAAAGTTTTATTGTATTAATTCAAAGTAGACCATGATGAGTTGAGAATGCATATTATATTCCCTAGAGCAATTACAAAAATAAAAATAATGCAAAGACATATAGCTAAAGGTCACTGGAGGAGATAAGATGAGATACCAAAAAATACTCAGTTGATTCAAACATACACAGGAGAGGAGAAACAAAGGAAGAAACAGGAGGGATATAAACAGCAAAACGGTAGACATAGATAGCTAACCAAATTAGTAATTATCTTAAATATAAATACACTAAGTACTCCAATTAAAAGACAATTATCAGACTAGATAAAAATAAAGTGTTGTTTACAAGAGATAAACTTTAAATGTAAGAACACAGAGAGGTTTAAAAGAAAAGATAGTTGGTATGGCTATCTTAATATCAAACAGAGTAGACTTCAGGATGAGAAACAGTACCTCTCATACTTGATCATGGGAGTTTAAATGGTACATCCATTGTGGAAAACTGTTTGTCAATTTTTTGTGAAGTTAAACGTACAGCTACCGAATAATCCAGCAAAGCCACTCCTACATATTTACCCAATAGAAATAAAAACCTACATCTCTACAAAGACTTCCCCAAGAATGCTCATATCTGCTCCAAACGCAGGAAACAACTGAACCAAATGCAGGAAACTCAAATGCCTGTGTACAAAGAAGAGATAGTATACGATGGAATACTAACAATAAGAAACAATGAACTAATGTTACATGCACCAACTTGGATAGAGGAAGCAGTCAGTGGAGTAGGAGATTATCATAATCAGGAGATTATAATGGCCCAGGGACCAAAAGAATGTATGTCAAGGTAGTTCTACATTCAGAGCAGATCACAGGAGACAGTGATCTACCGTGACAAATGCTAGTGGCTATGAACTGACCATTGGATACAGCACAGTAGAAATCACTTATGACTGATAAAAATAATTTTAATGGAGTGGTGGCCTTCAATTTTAGCAAAAGTTCGACAGAGGAATTGACAAATATAGATTTTAAGGAGTTGCTATAGAAGAAAATTCGTCCAAAACAGAGGTTTCTTTTCCCAGATTAATAGCTTGTAGCTCTGCAGATGGAAGTAATCTAATAGAGAAAAACTGATAATAGGACAAAAGATTGAAGGACTTTTGAGCCATGTCCCCAAGTAAGGTAAGCAAGGATAAAATCTAGAACAATCAAAGATTAATAATGTTTATCTCCAAGACTGTATGTGTGTGAATGCCAAATGAAATAAGACAATGAAATGTGCTTAGCATAACATCTAAACACATATTTCTCTAAGCATCAGCTATTTATTATAAGTTAATAATTAACTCAGGAGCCATTCCTCCCATGATATTTTGGGT
This sequence comes from Diceros bicornis minor, assembly GCF_020826845.1. Taxonomy (NCBI): domain Eukaryota; kingdom Metazoa; phylum Chordata; class Mammalia; order Perissodactyla; family Rhinocerotidae; genus Diceros; species Diceros bicornis. The sequence continues at coordinate 29,609,954 of NC_080763.1, read as the reverse complement.
AGCCCCGACTTTGTCATTGTAGACTACAATGTGCTCATTTCTATCCTTAGAGTTATCACATTATATCTTGTTGTTTGTGTTTCTCTTCCTCTAATTGGGATGACATTAATTTTATCCATGAGGTCAGACACAGAGTTTAGCCACATAAAGTCACCAGTAAATGTTTAGAAAATGAATAAGCTGCCTGTTCTCCAGTGATGTTTCTATTTACAATTTTATTTCTCATCCTGCCCTAAAAGCCTCTTAATCCCACTGGAGTCGTGCTGGTCCTCATGAAATAGCCAGAGCAGTTTCAATACCCACTGCTTCTCAAAGTGTGGTTCCCAGCAGCAGCAACAGCACCTAGAAAGTTGTTAGAACTACAAATTCTTAGTCTTGCCCCAAGCCTATTGAATCAGAAATTCTAGATGTGCGGTCCAGTAAGCTGTAGTTTAACAAGCCCTCTAAGTGACACTGATGTACACTAAAGTTTGAGATCCACTACTGTAACATGTATTCTTGACTTTTAAGTCCTTGGACTGGGCAGATGCAAAGAAACAGCTGATTATACTTTGATTATCAACCAGTGATTTCATTCACTCTGGTCTTACACTTTTTCCATTGACACATTTTTTTTCTATCAGAAACATACCATAATTCATATTCTCTTTTGATAAACATCAAGTAATCAAACTTATTTTTCAAATAAAAAAACAAATCCAGGAAGATTAAATAATCTACACAAAGTTGTACTGCAGAGGACAAGAATTATAAAAATCAATTGAGGTTTAAAAGCCCCCTCCAACTAATTCTTCACAAAGATACTGATGTGTCATTATAGGGATGGTTCTCTTTTTCACCCAGGACTGGATCCTATGGCTTCAAAGTTCCTCAACTCTAAGATGTTATAACTGTTGCATAGATGAGCAAACCTAGTACCAAAAAATAATGATGATGATTATGATGATAGATAATAATAATTTAATATCAGTACATTTTCTAATGCCTACCATCTCTACTGGTATAAACATACACAGAAGTGCTCTTTGAAAAAAATTTCTTTTAAATAAACAAAGACAGAAAAATTGTTTGTAATCCAAACTGAACAGAACACAGTAAAATTACAAACGTCATTAACAACAAAACTGTAGATGGTGTAATGTCTTTAAACAGCTGAGAACTTGGTTTTGTGAACTGCAGTATGAAATGGCACACATTTCTGTGGATAGGGGAAATAAATTGCACTTGTATTAGTTTTCTATTGTTGTATAACAAATTATCACAAATTTGGCAGCTTCAAACAGTATCCATTTGTTACTGCACAGTTCTGTAGGTCAGGAGTCCAGGTGGGCTAAACTGGATTCTCTGCTTAGGGTCTCACAAGGCTGAAATCAAGGTGCTGACTAGCCTGGGCTCTTACCTGAAGGATTTGGGGAAGAATCCACTTACAAGTTTGTTCAGCTGTTGGCATAATCCAGTTTTGTGCAGTTGTAGGAATGAGGACCCCGTTTCGTTGTTGACAGTCAGCCTGGAGCCACTCACTGCTCCTAAATGCCACCAGCATTCCTGTCAGGTGGCCCCCTCTATCTTCAAAGCCAGCAATAATGCATCACATCCACCTTGCACTTTGATTCTCTGACTTTCCCTTTTGCCACAAGCTGGAGAAAACTCTCTGCTTTTAAAGGGCTCGAGTGATTAGTTTAGGTTTACTCTTTTACCATACTTGATAAGATAATTATGGGAATGATAAGTCATCATATTCACAGGTTTCACCTACACTCAAAGGGGAGGGTCACTGGGGGTCATTTTTAGAATGCTGCCTACCATTTCAGCCCTTTTGAGCGAAGAGCAAGCCCTGTCCTAAAAGCTGCAGAGAAAGTTTGAAGAGAGATAATGCCAAGACCAAAGGAGTGGAAGAAGAATAGTGACAGACAAATGGGAGTGGTCAGGGGTAGCTCTTGGAAAAAGTGTGAAATGTCTGTCTTGTCTTGAGTGCACCACCTCTCCCCTTTCTTCTTTCAGCTGGCCAGTGTTCTAATGTTCCTTCACTCTTATCCTATCAAAGACCATGGGAAAAGATCTATTACAATTACATGTCAAATCATAAATGTAAGCCAAGGTATTATTTCGACGGCTATTTGCAAGCTCATCTCTAATCATGACATGAAAAAGTTTCCACAGGTTTTAGTTCTGGGATTTGGGAATAAATTAATGAGCTTTTGGGGGAGGGGTACTTTCAGATGTCCTTGAGATTTAACGCTCCCCCAAAAAAAGGTTCACCGAACTGCTTACATATGAGTTTGTCTTTAAATATGAACTAGTATCAAAAACCTTCCTTCCAAACTTGGCAACCACTTGGGCTTTCTGTCTCCATCAAATATACTAAGTTGGAACATTTGGATGAGAATCCAAGTGTACTCTTAATTGCTTCTAAGAGCTCTCAACCAATCAGACACAAATGTCAGGTTGTACTTGGAGAGGCACAGAGCTAAAGCCATGGGGTTAAAGTTTAGGAAAAATGGATTTTTTGCGACTCCCAGACTCACTATTCTGGGCAATGAGCTCATTCCAACATTAGTGAGTCCTAGAATTCATCACCTTTCAAATGCTAAAATAAAATCAGGGAAATGTCATCAAGTTGTTAACCATTATTATCTATTAAAGTAGCACTACCGAAGACAGGGAAATTACCTAATAAAGCCAATCTTTCTTCTCTACACCACCTAGAACTGTCAGGACTCCAATAAATTATAATGGACCCAACTTAAAACCAATGACCTGCATATTATACACTGAAAAATCCTTCTTATCTCAGAAAGTAACCAGTACCAGACTTGTCAATTAGGATGGGAGAATGTCGAGGTTAAATGTTTCTCAAAGCTTCTGAAGTCTACCTTTCAAGTTTGAACCACTTGAGATGCCTTTTTATTGACTCTTGGCAAATGCACTTTCCTATTTCAAAAAAAAAAAGATTTTACAGAGAGCTCTCACAGAGAGTATAGCAATGCAATGATACTATGCTACATGATTTGTAAAGAGAAGCGTACTAGGGGAAAATAAATAAAACCTTTAGAGAACCTCCAAAGTGGCCCAATTTTAAACAGTGACATCTCTAGCAAGTTCTTTCTCCAAGTCTCAGTTTCTTTATCTAAAAATATGCATAATAATAGCTTTCACAAATGATTATATTGAAAACTAAATTAAAATGAGATAATATATTTAAAGTATCTGGAAATAAATGGTGAATAAATTAAAGATATTATTGGTAGCATTATTTTACACAATGTTTGTTAACTTATTCAACAAATATTTACTGAGGAGCTATTTTATACAGGCATTAAGGTAGACACTGGGAATTTAATAATAAATAAGACAAACCATCTGTTCTCTCAAAAAATTTGCAGTCTAGTGGTGAGTAGAGGTGATTAAACAAACAATTATAATACAGAGTTATTTGATAGGAGAAATATGAGGTTTAATGTATACACAAAGCAGAGACACCTAATATGCAATGGTCTGATAGATTTGGAAATTCAGGGAAGGCTACCCAAAGGAAAGAATGCCAAAAATGAATTCTGAATCATAAACAGAAATAAGCCAGGCTAAGTGGTGATGGAAAATGCTTAAGGTAGAAGGCACAGGACATGAAAAATCTAGGAGCAGAGAAAGCATGGTGCATGCCACTGCCTGAGGACAATTCAGAATAGATGGAACACAGGGTTGAAAGAACTCAGTAAGGATAGCCTTTTCTGCCTTTATCTGAGTATGTTCCTGGAAAGATTTGGAAGAGTACAGACAGGAGAAGCAGAACAGAATCCCAATGCCTTTCATGCTCATGCTATCTCCAGAAAATGATAGATCAGGGACATCAAGCATTTATGAAACAATGTGATGGTGTCTTTGTCAATTCGAAGTATGTAAGGGAACTGGGAAAATCTAACAAAGGATTAAAGAGAAAAGAACAGCAGTTTTTGAACTGTAGTAAAGAGTTAAAATGTGGGAGATGAATAGTAGAAACTGAATCACACTCAACATTTCAAACAGAAGACCTATCCGTTGTGTTTGCTCATGCGCAGATATCCTGTCCCCTTTTTTCCTTCTAGAGGACTCACACTTATACGTGGACACCTGGCTTAAAAGACTCCTCCTTTATGTAACTTTCCTCACCCCCAACAGGCAGAACTAATCCCTCTTGAGGATGTTCTCATAGCAAATTGTATTTATCTTTGTTGAGGTACTTTCCTATTATTATCGTCTACCAATGCAAGTTTCTCCCCTGCAAAATGAGCTCTCTCAGGGCAGGACTAAAATCCTTGTTCACCTATATATCTCTCCGGCATGGTTACAAAATTAGTCTTTGGTAATATTTAACTAAAGAATATGTTCTTTGAACTTCTTGCCTGTGTATATTTAGAGCACATACATGATATAGGTGTGTGTATTATTAATACAAGGCGGAGGCATAGGCAGGATTGCAGGATTCTTATAAGCAACATACAGCCAATGATTGGGATCTCTTTCAAATGGTGTTTGTTAAGTTATTGCTTGAAATTTGAAACACACTTACCCCTAGAAATAATGGCATATGGGAAATTAGTTTACCAGGGAAGGCCTATAATCCAATTTGACTAGAATCAATTTCATTATAATTTCTGTGGGAAAATACAACCCAGGTTCCAACGGGGGATGGCAGGAATAATTCTCATGTACCCTTATCTCTCCTGTACTAACAAAAAAGGCTCAACATTTCCACAATACAGTATGAACAGACTTTCCCTTTCATCCATATTGAATGGATTTCAGAGATGGAATGAGTGCATTTTATGAACCAAAAGTCAGTATACGTAGTCTTCCCCATGACTCGATCAACGGACAGAATATTTGAAATTCAATGGGTTCTGTTTATGATGGAGCTTCAGAGGAGGTGTGGGGATAGAGCATGAGATGGAGAAGGATAACAGTAGTGGGAGGAGGAGCAGGGACTATTCCTTATGGCATGAGAAATACTGGTGCATCAGAAGCTCCTAACAAGTGCCGTTGATGAGGGTTGGTCCCTATGATGGAAATAACAGCTGTGGCTCCCAGCAGAGGGAGCAACCTCTTAGGCGTTGGTACCCAGACCTCAAACCTATTGGCTTCCTGGGGCAGGCAGCATCATTCCAGTAGTTCCGTTCATCCCTTGTTAGCAGTGATGGCGGCTCCATGGGAAGACACCTGGGAACATCTGTGTGAGGCAAAGAAAGGGCAGCAGCTGTTTGTTTATATAAGTTGAGAGCTCATAGACCACCTATTAAGAGAACACCTAGCATTTCTTTTTACATCTTCATAATTATTTTCTCTCTTAAATTTGCCCATTTCATTTTTTCCCCACTAGCTTGGAAAGTGCTTACTGTGTGGTAGAATATTTTGAAGGGAAACTCATGTTAGAAGCTTTGTAACAGAAATTTTGTATAAAAGTTGATCTGCGTATAAAAGAAAACCACAACTAGCCAGTTCCTGTTGGTTCTACCTAAAGGGACAAAAATCGTCTGAAAAATTCAAATGATGATCATTTGGTGTAGGGATTAATATATGAACCTTAACATTTCAGCTTTGACAAAAATCCAAAATTCTAACACAATGAACTTTGAAACAAACATTGCTTTCCTTAGCTTACCCTGCCAAGGATTCGTGTGATGCATACTTGGTTGGCTAAGAAATTGCTGAAATTGAATGAAAGATGAATACAAATGTTGTGTAAGCCTCACACAGATTTCTCTTTTAAAACAGAATTTATAGCTAAATAAAACAGTACGCAAGGATGTGTAATGGTTACAAAGGCACCACCCTTGGTATCTCCTCCTAATCACAACTTACTAGGAGCCAAGGTGAATAAATCAATAAATCAATTAGTTTTCTTAATGTATTAAGATTTATCTAAGCAAGCATTTGGTCTATAGACTCCTTTGACTACTATATATTTTTAACTCACCTATATCATCTGCTGCTCTATTTTCTCCATATTCGTAACGCTTTAAGCACCGAGTTCTATCACTACAAAGATTTTTATTGAAATTAGTTTTTCAGAACTTTTAAAAAAGCAGGAATCAGAAAAGTGTCTCAAGTTTCAAAGACCTCCCTCTTCTGTTTTATGTGTGTAGTGTTCAAAAATAGGATGGCTTTGCTTTCTGAAATGTCCTAGCTCTGTTCCTCTCTCTTGCTTTGGTCTAAACCTCCTCCCTTCATTTCTGTTGTCCCTATACTGCTTGATTTTGCTTCCACTCCTAGAGCAGCTTTTCCTCAGTGGCGGGTCCTGTCCTGGGAAGGAACACAGCAAGTCAACTGAGAGGGGCTAGAATGTTCTAGTGTCTTCAGTCCTTCACGCAGACCCTTGCACTCATCCAGTAGTAGAGAAGGCAAACCCTTCTTTCAGAGCTGTTGTTCTAAAATTGACCTACTTCATTGCTTCCCTCCACTCCCTCCTGCAACACACACTACTTAGTATACACGTGGGTTGTCTCTACTCCTTTCTGTGTGGAGATTCTTGGGGGTACCTTGTCATCTGATTTTATTTTAAATATTGTCCATGTTTTTCTGTTTTGTTGTGTTTTGATATCTAGTTGTTCTTTTTTTAATAATATTTTTGTAGGAACATTGGCCCTGAGCTAACATCTGTTGCCAATTTCCTCTTTTTCTTTTTTCTCTCCAAAGCCCCAGTACATATTGTATATCCTAGCTGTAGGTCCTTCTAATTCTTCTATATGGGATGCCGCCTCAGCAAGCCTTGATGAGCAGTGAGTAGGTCCCTGCCCAGGATCCAAACCGGCAAATCCCAGGCTGCCAAGTAGATCACGCAAACTTAACCGCTACGCCAAAAGACCAGCCTCTCTAGTTGCTCTGTTTTTATGAGGCAATTTCGAAAGATTGAAAAACTTGTTCTGACACTGTTGTCATCTTCCCAGGATCCTCTGCCTCCTTCCATTCTTTATTTTCTATTATCCATTCTTCTCAGAATAGTCAGTGTGATGTTTTAAAAAATAAATAAAATAAAATTTATGTTATTCTTCTGCTTAGCTCCTCCAATAGTTTCTTCTCACATTTAGACAAATGCATACACACATACATACCCAAATGTCTTTCCATAGATTATAAAACCATCTCTGATCTAGTCCTTTCCTACATTTTAAACCCCATTCACTGCACTTTTATTTATTTTCAAACACACCAAGGTAACTCCTGATTTAGAGATTTTGCACTCACTATTTCTCTCTTCTTGGAAATGCTGCCCTGCTATAAGAAAGGGCAAAAAAAAAAAAAAAGAGAAAAAAAAAAAACTCTCCTCCACCTCTTAAGTTCAGTGTTTGGGAACTGTGAATTAAACTGACAAAATATTGATTAATGGGAGAAAAGGTATACAAATTTAATTGACATTTTTAGTTTTACATACACAGAGGCTACACAGAAAAGAAAAGAAAACTTTAAGAAGTAGTTAGAATTGGAAGCTAATATATCACTTTAACAAAGGGCAATAAATTGTCGAGAAGTGACTAGATAGAGGAAAGGGAAAGTTTGGATTTCTAGGGAAGGTAAATTGTAAGGTGACTAGGAAAGTCATGGTAGATAAGGTGGTTTAGTAAGGTTTGCTAGCAGAGATGGTCAGTGGTGTCTTTGGTGATAAGTCTAAGAGTCATCTCAATGATTAAGAGTCTCTTTCCTCTTCCTGATATGCAAGAGAGGAATACCTTTACAAATGGTAATTGATGAAGGGAAATTTATACCCTGCTTTTAGGCAGAAAGGGAGAGGGCAAAGAGTTCTCCCGTATCTGCTGTTTCTCAATTGCCTTCAGTTCAAAATAATCCTTATACCAAAGTGGCATAATTTTGGGTGACATATTCTGGTCCCTTCACCTGTCCCAGCATGTTTGCAGGGCTGCCTTTCTACTCAGAACTCAGTTTAAATGTCATCTCCTGATCCCCCTGAAGGAACATCCCTTGTTCCCCTCTTTATCGGAGTAGCCTCTTATCCTCCTCATAACAATTTTCATTATCAGTAATTACCTTGCTTACATGTTGATTTAGTTCTTTATTATTTAGCTGCTCTATAACAGTAAAGAAATTGTGTGTACTATTTACATCCCTCTCGTCCATACCTAGAAAAGCACCTGACACATTATAGGAGTTCAATAAATAAATTAATAAGTGAATAAGTTGACATAAAAACACTGGTTGCTTAATTATCCTGATCTCTCAATGAAATGCCTAGGGACAAACACTGTTCCTCCTCCTCCTCCTCCTGTATAATGAAAAGTCATTTCTGTTCTTACCCCCTGGTTCCTCTTCTTTTAGTTTTTTAAATCAACCTTGCTTAGACTAGCAGAAGGCTATAACAAGGGACCGAAGGAAGGCCAAAGGGCAAAATCTGTGACGACTTTAGTTCCATAGAGGGAAAAATAAAAATGGACTGTCTTCAGAATTTGCTGAACAGATGTCAACTCCATTTGCTCCTTCACAAATCATTGTAAAGGATAATTGGATTTCATTGCTCTTCAAACAAGGTGACATGAAGAAAGATGAAACTGCTTTCCAAAGAGGGGGCTTTTCATAGCCAAACAGCTGGGAATTGCTACTTGGGATGTCACTATCAGATTAAGGATCATAATATCCAGGCTGAGTCTGGAAGAGACTTTGAGACATCTCAATGGCCTGGCCAGCTCAAAAGGGGATACCGGGGGAAGGAAAAGAATTATCTACATCTGCTGAGGAGTTTGCATCATGTATATAAGGGAAATAAAATCAGTCCTCCACTTTCTTACAAAACGTGTTCCTGAAAACACACTTGAAAGTCAAGTGTCTGAAAGGCTAAATAGAAACAGACACTTCCTAAGGGGAGGGGTGATAGAAGCGGAGGCTCTTTTCTCAGATTGCTTAACAATGTAACAAAACACTTATCTACTCCTCCTGGGGGGCGAGGTGTCTTCCCTACTTCCTCATTTCCTAGCAACCTGGCATATAGGAAAGAATCTTTGCAAAGGCCAGGGGCCTCACCCAGGTAAACATCTGGGTGCAGCAGAGGGCATCACCCAACCCCAAACAGCTGCTGCTTCAGTAAAGACTCACCCTGTGCAGTTGTGCCGTAGTTCACAGTCAGGATCATTCTGCTAAACTTAAAAATTATATTTATTTATTTATTTATTTGTTTATTGATTTATACTATGTGAAAGGAATTTTACTTGTGAAGTTGCATAGTGGGAAAAATGTGAACCAGACAAAAGTTGAACACTTATACTAAAACAAGTTAATAAATTTATAAACTATAATTATCAGCCCTTCACATAGGAAACATGACACATGTATATATCAAAAAAGAATAAAATGCTATATCCCAAAACAACTTGATATCTGTGGTGGGTCTGCAGATGAACTAAGTATGAAGCCTAACAATTTTTTCTGTTGACTTCAGAAAGCCATTTTCCCAGAAGTGAAGCGTTAATCGTGCCTTCTATTATGTTCAAGAAATCACAGTTTATAGAATAGATGCAGTATATCTGTGTTCTTATCCAGGAGCAATGTCTAAGGACATTTTTGGTGTCATGATCATGGAGGGCAAGAGTTCTAGCATCTAGTGGGTATTGGCAAGAGATGCTGCTAAACATCCTATAATGTATAGGACAGTCCCTCACAACAAAGAAATTATCTATTACAAAATGTTAATAGTGCCCAGGTTGAGAAATCCTGCTCTAAACTTAAGGAGATAGGTAGATGATGATGATAGATAATATTCTTTGGTTAAAAAAATGAAAATAAAAACTTATTTTAAAGCCTTAAACAGAATGCCAAGTAATTTAATATTAGAATATTAACACCATCAATTTAAAAGTAAAAAGACTCAGAAATGCACAACTTGGCATTATTTTACTCCAAAGAAGTTTTCCACGTTCATATGCCAAAAGCAATTACCATATTCCTGATTGTGAATTAGACTGGCACAGGTTTCAACTTATCTACAGATGGCAACTTAAATGATAGTTAATTTTTAAGCTAAATTTTAAATTTTGTAGGCTTAAAGTTAAATATTTAAAGCTATGACATCATCTGTTAATGTATTCACTATAATAATGGGCCCAACTTTGTCACATATCAGACTTGGGCATATGGAAGAACAAGGCAGGTTTCCCAAGCCACGTGTGAAAATCAATCACATTTCCGGAAAGCCTACCCTACATTGAAACTCACATTAAGTTGGGGGAAGAATATGCCTGAGAACTATTTTACCATCCCTTTTCTCTCTCTCTCTCTTTCTCTCTCACACACACAGGTTTTCCTCAAGCGACGAAAACCCAGGACTGGAAGCCAAATGTCTTCATTTTGGTTCTGACACAGGACTTCTAATTATTTAGATGATCATGATCAGTTCCATAATCACTGGTGCCTCAGTTTACCCATCTGTAGAATGAGTGGTTTGAATCGTTTCGTATCATTGTTTAGCAAGGCTCCCTTTGAGAATATCATCAAAGCTTAGACTCTCTTACCCCTAAAAGGCACATATTCAATACATACATTTTCAACAGTTAGTCCTTAAAGCCCATTTATGAATTTGCTAGGAATCAACTGACAACTAGCTAACAGCCTCCATATTAAACCACGTTTTTACATCATTTTCAATTCTACAAAAAGTTTTAGCTAGAGAATGTGAAGAGGTAGACAAGCAGATCCCTCTCACTTGGCTACTGACCTTGTCAAAAATAAGGTCACATGTGAGCGTCAGTAAAGGACATTCTAAAGGGAATGAAGATATACTCTATTCCAAAAAGTAATAACCAAAATCAACCCTCACAATTATATTGTTTAAAACCATTCCCATTAGAATTCAAAGAACACTCTGAATCTCAGAATAAAACAAATGGAAACATTTGAGATTTGTATATAATTTTTGTCATATTCTATTGGAAAAGAATATAAAATGAAACAGGTATCACAGTCAAATCTCGTTTCTAATTGCTCTAACATTTTGTACGTACCCTTGTCATGCTAACAAGGGGAAAGTTCCACTGGCCAGTCTTGGATTATAATTATCAAAGATTTACTCTTTTTGTGTGTGTGTGAGGAAGATTGGCCCTGAGCTCACATCCACTGCCAATCTTCCTCTTTTTGCTGAGGAAGATTGGCCCTGGGCTAACATCTTTGCATGTCTTCCTCTACTTTATATGTGGGACGCCACCAAAGCATGGCTTGATAAGCGGTACACAGGTCTGCATCCAGGATCCAAACCTGTGAACCCTGGGCTGCTGAAGCAGAGTGCGCAAACATAACCACTATGCCACCGGGCCGGCCCCTCAAAGATTTACTCTTAAATATCGTCAAGAGGTGGTAAAAAGATGATTTGATCCAATAAGAATTATTCTGAATTTAAGAATATAAATCAAACTGCATGTGACCGACCACAAGCTGAAACAGAAAGTCAACACTCTCAACAACTTTAAACTACTAAGATTTCATTTCCCTCCTTGGTCTGAACAACAGCAACAAAAAGATGAAGAAGAGAAAAGAAAAGTCTATTTCACAGACAAAGTAGAGAAAATCCCTTAATTTATCAAATTTTTAAACTTACACACAGGACTAGATTCCAGGTGCACACTTTTTGTTAATGTCTGTGGAACGTAAATTCTTTCCTTCTGTCTGATTGGGCCAATTCAGGACACAAGTTATCCCTGGCCCAGGAAAGGTTTATTGGTTTAAACTAGCCATTTATAGCAGATAGATGTGGGGAGATCATCGAGAGCACATACCAGAAAACTGTTAGCCACTTACACTCAAAGGCTACACTTTGGTCACTATTATTAACTTGAATTAAAAGCAATTTTTTAAACAACATTCTGTGTCATTTATGCTCCATGTACACTGCTTGCCTTCTTCTCCAGAATAATAAACAAAATATTAACAGTTAAAGGAATGGTATGACAGTCATTTCTAGAATTTGCTTTCAATAATCAAAGATCACTATTTCTCCCTGCATCTTATTAGCAAAATGGACTTTGATCGAGCATCGCAAGTCCTGTTGTTGCCTGACAAAGAGAGAAGTATTTAATCTGTGGGTCAGCAAAGTTTTTCTGTAAAGGGTCAGAAAGTAAATGTTTTTGGCTTTGTAGGCCATGTGTGGTCTCTGTCATATATATATGACATATATATATATATATATATTCACATTTTTTTAACAACTCTTGAATAATACAAGAAAACATTTTAAAATCACAGGTTGTAGTAATACAGGAGTCAGGCTGAATTTGGTTAATGGGCTGTGGTTTGTCCACCTTGTCGGAGATATGGTATTGAGTTCAATTAAAAGACTGACTGTAGCACAATATGATATAAAATTCATTTCACGTTCCTCAGCTGATAAATCAGAAATAGGGTGATCAACCATCTTAGTGTGCCCAAGACTGCGGGGTTTCCCAGGACATGGGACTTTCAGTGCTAAATCCAGGAAAGTCCCTGGCCAACCTGGATGGTGATCAACCTAATAAGTTCCTCTAAAGGGGGAAGTGAAAATCTTGAAGGAGGAGGCCAAAAGAAAGCCGTCACTTCATGGTTTGACCATCTAATTGAAAAGTAGGGAGAGGATAGGAGTGGGAAGGTGGTAGTTAGAAGGCTGATGGAGTTAGATGTTTGTAACCAAATGAACTGGAATTGGACTCGCTGACTGCAGTCCATGGTTGAAGTTATTCATTTTCCACGCTTAGTAAAACTTGGGGAAATAAAAGGTAGAGAAGTCATACACAAAATAATAAGACTCAAGAGAAACCAAACAGGCCATGTTAAGACAGGAAAGCAATGACATGGACATTTACTCAGAAAAGTAGCTTGAGATTTCTATTTAAATTTGTCAACAAACAAGAGAGTTTGTGCAAGCACATCAATGCTGTCCCCAGGTGCTGCTGATTCCGTTTTGTTCTTCAGTTGCTTGTTATTTTTTTCCTCCTTCTCTAATGTTATTGGCAACACGTCAAAAAGAGCCCGTTCTGTGTTTCCCTTGCTGAAGCAATGAAGCAGATGGTATCAGAAGCTAATGCAGCAGGAAAATACAGATCACACACAGCTTAGTTTGTGAGAGTCTTGAAAAAGATCTGTTTAAAAGCATGTTGGGTTGAAAGTGAAGGGTGGTGAGGGCAGGGTGCCAGAGAAAGAGAGACAGAGGGAGAGATGTTAGGAACCTATACATCTCATCCTAAGGAGTAGATCATTTCAAGGCTGAATTATGTTTCATTAATATATAATGATTTCAATATGATTCTGTAACAAGGTCAATACTCAAAAAGATTAATACCAATATCGACACTAAGTGGCAGAACAGAAATCTCATCTAGCAGAAGAACAGCAAATGTTCTCACATAGGACTGGTCAAGAGAGTAAAAAGACAGATTGGAACATCTAAGTAAAAACGGAGCTATGAGGGAGGAAGGGGCCTTGCATGTATCTCAGAAATGGCCTTCCTGTATTTCCACATATGCATTCTAACTCCTTAGGAAGTATAAAACATCTCATATGGTCTCATTCATTTATGCAATTTTAAATAAGAGGTCTATGGAAAGAAATGTTGACACCCATTTCACAGACAGCAGGATTCAATTATTTCCCCAAAGTCACATCTTAGAAAAGTGCTGACAGTGGGAACACAAACTGTTTCCCTGAACTCTAAAACACTCCACACTGGAAGAGCATAGAAAAGAAATGGAAGCACAAGTCAGTCACTAGACCAGAAAATATATTAACAGACCTGACGTGCAACATTGGAATTAATATAATGGGATGAGCCAAAGCATACATTAGGTTACTTAGGACAGAACCCTGAGGCTAGGATTAAAATGTGACTATATCTAGGTAAAAATTTTTAAAGAATAAACGTAGAGAAGCAGCCAATCAAATAACACATTGTTTAAAAATTGCCACAAACTAGGGCACAAGGCACGTGTTGCCTGATACACCTGGTACATGAAAACTCATGAGAACAGTTCTGACCTGAGGAAACAGGATCAACGACATAGTGATGCACCCCATGGCCTCCGTCCTACATTCAGCACCTGTTCTGCCAACTCCATTCCCCCAGATGCCAGTGGGGGCTCTGAGCATGAAGCTACAGGCAATGGCCAGGGAAATCAGCCACAGCCTGGCCTAGGAGAGCCGATTACTCTGGAATAACTCTAAGGGGCCTGTCTTCTCTTGGGAGCTCTTGAAGAAAATGGTAGCTTAGCGCAAAGCAGAAAGTATCAGTTTCTTCCTCAAACTCATTTCTCTGTCCAACCTGAACTCTGATATCATCATTCCCTAGTTACAGCTTGTTTGTGCTGCTTCGTGCTATGGTAAGTATTATTGATGCTGAGGAGAAGAGAAAGGAGAAATCCTTCTTGATACTTAGAGTCCAGTGGGATGCTGGTAAAAGCTTTACAACTGATTCTCTGTGGTGTAAACTTAATATGCACCATCTGTGGATTGCCATGGTATAAATAATTCCACCATGGCCAATTTCAAGCTATCAAGGTGATGTCAAACTCCTTACAAAATTTCTGAAAATGCAGCAATTAGACACTGGTAAGAGCCCTCTCCAGTGTACCACTGATTAAGATCTATGCCTAAGGAGGTGAAATTCAGAAAAAAGTAGGTGCTTCTTGGTGGACGGGGGAAGAATCCAATTACAAAGCACTAAATTAGTTTCATAGTTTCCCTATTTTCACGTTCACTTTTCCTTTTCCAATGGACATAACTCCATGAAGATTTATAGCTACTTCAGGGATTCCTGATTTTGCTGGTCTGGAAGCCCCACAAGACTTCACTCTATAGCTCAGGTACTATGTCTGGCTCAGAGCTGGAACTCTATATAACAAGCACCTACTGATTGATTTATGATTGATCAATTGATTGATTTCTTTGTCTTCCCTTCTCCTTTTTGACCTCCCCTCAAGGTTCGTGGGACAACAGTTGTTTAAAGAGAGTTATGGTTCTGCTTTGAAACCATGGCAGACAGTAGATTAAAGCCATCCATCCCAGATCTTGCTTCTCCTGCTACAAACTGAGATGGAGATGGTGGATATGAACTACTTTCTATGTGGGCAGCATACAGTCAAGCAGTGGCTCCACTTCCTTGCTTTAAGGAAAAGTTCCTTGAAGTTAGATTATTGTGATTATTTTAAACTCATATAGTCCCATGAGAACATTGAGGAAGCATACAATTTTAGGGAATGAGGGATCCTAAAGGTCTTTGTGAGAAAGGCAATTTTAGCCAAGGAAACCGGGAAATTAGGTGATTTGCTTAGCTCTCCACGAAAATATGTCATTCTCATCTTTCAAGTCTCAGCTCAATTGTCACCTCTTTGAAGCGGTTTTCACACACAAACACACACCCCCACACACACCCAGAGTCACCTCTTATCTCATCATCCTGTTTATCTTCATGGAAAGTATCACTATATAAAAATGGAAAGTATCACTATATAAAAAATCACCTTAGGGGCATGCCTGGTGGTTAAGTTTGTGTGCTCCACTTCAGTGGCCCAGGGTTCATGGGTTCACATCCCGGGCACGGACCTACACACTGCTTGTCGAGCCATGCTGTGGCAGTGTCCCACATACAAAATACAGGAAGATTGGTACAGATGTTAGCTCAGCGGCAATCTTGCTCAGGGAAAAAGAGGAAGGTTGACAGTGGATGCTAGCTCAGGGCCAATCTGCCTCACACACACACACACACACACACACACACACACACAAAATCACCTTAGACACTTATTTCTTTGTGTTCTGGTTCATTCTACTGGAACATAATATCTAGACAAGTGGTAACTTTCTCTTGTTCACTTCTGTATGCCCAACTCTTATCCAAATGTCTGGCAAAATTAGGTTCTCAAATATTTGTTGAGTGAGTGAATGAACATAATGGCATATTAATAAGTAATCTCAATATCCTGGTGTTTACTGGATTGTTATTATCTCTAATTTACGTCCTTCACAATTTAACTTAATATCAAGTTGACAAAAAATGAAAACAAACTAAAAAACACAAGCATATCAAATTTTTAAACAACCCATGCATACCTAGAAAGATGATATTTCTTCTTAGCTATCTGGCTTGCCTCAATCAGAGAGAGACAGTCTTTTGTGAAAATCAGGGTGTGACTCCTAGTACATTCCTTCAAGAAGCCATTAAGAAGATGTCTTCTCTGAAGGAATATATAAACATAAACTGGTCTTAAAAACACTTTAGGAAAAATAGTGGAGTGACATCAGCATCACGGTGGAGTGAGTTGTTCACTGATGTCTCTCCCCTCTAAGCTACAACTAAATGGACGTTCATTAACTAGTAGAGGATTCCCTGCACAGCACAAAAGGCCATCTAAGATACCCATGCAGCAGTGCACCAGAAGATGCGGGGGGGGCTGGATCCCCAGGAGGCAGTGAACTAGGTGAGCACACTCCTCCCTCTTCTCCAGCAGTGGTGATCTAGGTCATGGGCCCTCACACAGCTGCTGTGTGACTGTAAGAGGAGGCAGGGGCAGCTTGGCCCACATGAACCCTTTCAGAATTGTAGCCTGGCCCACAGCAGTGCCCACTGTGCCACAGCAGCCCTGCCCATGGGCATGCTCCCCATTGAGTGGTGCAGCTCAGCCCCTGCAAGGGCACACCCACCAAGTGCAGAAGCTCAGCTGAGGCACCTGTGAGCACAGAGCTGGCCTGCACATGAAAGAAAGTGCTGCTCTCCTCCCACCTAGCACACCAGCATGGCCAGTCCCCTGCCAAGCACAGTGGTCCAGGATCAGAACAACCCACTGATGGAGCACGGAGACCCTGCCTGAATGTGCATAAACCACCAAGATGCTGTGGCCATTGTGCAAATGCAAAGAAGCCCTACCATACAACCTCCAGCAGAGGGAGTGGGATCAGAAAACACAGCTCCTGCCCCCCACCCCAGTGGGGACAGGTGGAATCTGTGACCTGAAACTACCACAAATGTGCTGGCAAAGGATCACTTCATCAAACACCATGAAGAACTACATTAACACTTCAGAGCAAAAGGAAAATGACAAGTCTCCAGAAACCAACCCCAAACTCACAGAAATTTGCAATATAATGACATGGAATTCAAAATAGTTACCATAAAGAAACTCCATGAGTTACAAGAAAACTCAGACAGACAGTTCAATGAGCTCAGGAATAAAATTAATGAGCAGAAGGAATACTACACCAAAGAGAACGAAACTATAAAAAAAAAATTTCTGGATATGAAGAACACAATTAATGAGATAAAAAATAGTCTAGAATCCATAAAAAATAGAGCTGACATTATGGAAGACAGAATTAGTGAAGTAGAGGATAGAAATATAGAAATGCTTCAGGTAGAGGAGGAGAGAGAAATAATATTTTTTTAAAAAATGGGGAAATTCTTCAAGAAATATCTGACTCCATTACGAAAAGCAACATAAAGATCATAGATATTCCAGAGGGAGAAGAGTGACAGAAAGGATCAGAGACCTTGTTCAAAGATATAATAGCTGAGAACTTCCAAATCCTGGGGAAGGAACTGGAGTTACAGGTACATGAAGCCAATAAAACTCCTAATTACATCAGTACAAAAAGACTTTTTCCAAGGCATATAATATTAAAACTGGCAAAAGTCAATGACAAAGAAAAAACATTAAGGGCAGCAAGGCATAAGAAAATAACCTAAAGGGAGAAGTTAAAATTAACACAATAATAGTAGGGGAACTCAACACCCCATAAACATCAATGGATAGATCATCCGGAGAGAAAGTCAACAAAGAAATAGTAGAATAAGATGAAATACTATACCAGATGGACTTAATAGAAATATATAGAACAAGCCAAGCAAAAATAGCAGATACACATTCTTCTCGAGTGCACATGGAACATTCTCAAAGACAGACCATATGTTGGAAAACAAGGCAAGCCTAAATAAATTTAAGAAGACTGAAATCATATCAAGCATCTTTTCTGATCACGATGGTATGAAACTAGAAATCAACCACAAGAAAAAGGCTGGGAATATCACAAATTTTGGGAGACTAAACAACATACTACTGAACAACCACTGGATCAATGAAGAAATCAAAGAAGAAATAAAAAAAATACCTGGAGACAAATGAAAGCATAACATACCAAGTCTTACAGGATGAAGCAAAAGTGGTGCTAAGAGGGAAATTTATAGCAAAACAGTCCTACCTCAACAAAGAAGAAAAATCTCAAACAAGCAATTTTAAACTACACCTAACAGAACTATAAAAAGAAGAGCAAACAAAGCCCAAAGTCAGCAGAAGGAGGAAAATAATAAAAATCAGAGCAGAAACAAATGAAATAGAGACTAAAAAACAATAGAAAGGATCAATGAAACTAAGAATTACTTCTTTGAGAAGATAAACAAAATTTACAAACCCATAGCCAGACTCACAGAAAAAAAAGGGAGAGGGCTCAAATAAGTAAAATTAAAAATGAAAGAGGAGAAATTACAACACATACCACAGAAATACAAAGAATTATAAGAGAATACTATGAAAAACTACATGGCAACAAATTGGACAACCTAGAAGAAACAGATAAATTCTTAGACTCAAACAACCTCCCAAAACTGAATCAAGAGAAATAGAGAATCCGAATAGACCAATCACAAGTAAAAAGATTGAAACAGTAATCAAAAACCTCCCAAAAAACAAAAGTCCAGGACCAGATGGCTTCTCTGGAGAATTCTACCAAACACTCAAAGAAGATTTAATACCTATCTTTCTCAAACTATTCCAAAAAATTGAAGAAGACCAAATACTTCCTAATTCATTCTACAAGGCCAATATCACCCTGATAAAAAACCAGACAAGGACAACAGAAAGAAGGAAAACTACAGGCCAATATCACTGATGAATGTAGATGCAAAAATCCTCAAGAAAATATTGACATATTGAATACAGCAATACATTAAAAGGATAATACACCATGATCAAGTGGGGTTTATACAAGGGACACAGGGATGGTTCAACATCCGCAAATCAAGTGATGTGATACACTACATATACAAAATGAGGAGAAAAATAATCACATGATCATCTTAATAGATGTAGAGAAAGCTTTTGACAAGAACCAGCATCCATTTATGATAAAAACTCTCAATAAAATGGGTATAGAAGGAAAGTACCTCAACATAATAAAGGCCATACACAACAAACCCACAGCTAACATCATACTTACTGGTGAAAAAAGAAAACCATCCCTCTGAGAACAGGAACAAGACAAGGGTGTGCAGTCTCTCCACTCCTATTCATCATAGTACTGGAGGTTTTTGCAAGAGCAATTAGGCAAGAAAAAGAAATAAAAGGTATCCAAATTGGAAAGGAAGAAATGAAACACTTGCTGTTTGAGGACGACATGATTCTACATATACAAAACCCTAAAAAGTCACCAGAAAGTTATTAAAAATAAGCAACATCTACAGCAAAGTTGCAGGGTACAAAATCAACTTACAAAAATCGGTTGCATTTCTATACACTAATAATGAACTAGCAGAAAGAGAATTCAAGAATACAGTCTCCTTTACAATTACAACAAAAAGAATAAAATATATACAAATAAACTTAACCAAGGAGGTGAGAGACCTATACACTGAAAACTGTAAGACATTATTGAAAGAAATCAAAGATGACATAAAGAAATGGAAAGATATTCCACGTACATGGATTGGAAGAATAAACATAGTTAAAATATCCAAATTACCTAAAGCAATCTACAGATCCAGTGTGATCCCAATCAGAATCCCAATGACATTCTTCATGAAAATAGAAAAAAGAATCCTAAAGCTTTATATGGATCAACAAAAGACCCTGAATAGCCAAAGGAATCCTGAGAAAAAAGAACAAAGCTGGAGGTATCACACTCCTTGATTTAAAAATATACTACAAAGCTATAGTAATCAAAACAGTACGGTACTGTCACAAAAACAGACACACAGATCAATATAACAGAATTGAAAGCCCAGAAATAAAACCAACATCTATGGACAGCTAATCTCCAACAAAGGAGCCAAGAACATACAATGGAAAAAGGAAAGTCTCTTCAATACATGGTGTTGGGAAAACTGGATAGCCACATGTAAAAGAATGAAAGTAGGCCATCCTCTTATACCAAACACAAAAATTAACTCAAAATGGATTAAAGGCTTGAATGTAAGACCTGAAACCATAAAACTTCTAGAAGAAAACATAGGCAGTATGCTCTTTGACATTGGTCTTAACAGCATATTTTCTAGCACCATGTCTGACTGGGCAAGGGAAACAATAGAAAAAGTAAAGAAATGAGACTATATAGAACCAAAAACTTCTGCACAGCAAACGAAACCACCAACAAAATGAAAAGACAATCTAACAATTGGGAGAGGATATTTGCAAAACATATATCTGATAAGGGGTTAATATCCAAAGTATATAAAGAACACATACATCTCAACAACAAAAAAACTAACAACCCCGTTAAAAAATGGGCCAAAAAGCTGAACAGAAATTTCTCCAAAGAAGATATACAGATGGCCAGCAGGTACATGGAAAGATGTTCAACATCGTGAACTATCAGGGAAATGCCAATCAAAATTATAATCAGATATAGGGGCCGGCCCGGTGGCGCAAGTGGTTAAGTGCGCGCGCTCCGCTGCGGCGGCCCGGGGTTCGCTGGTTCGGATCCCGGGCGCGCACCGACGCACTGCTTGGCAAGCCATGCTGTGGCGGCGTCCCATATAAGGTGGAGGAGGATGGGCACAGATGTTAGCCCAGGGCCGTCTTCCTCAGCAAAAAAAGAGGAGAATTGGCGGATGTTAGCACAGGGCTGATCTCCTCACAAAAAAAAAAAAAAAAAGAGAGAGAAAAAAAAAAAATTATAATCAGATATCACCTCACTCCCATCAGAATGGCTATAATTAACAAGACAAGAAATAAGTCTTGGAGAGGATATGGAGAGAAAGGAACTCTCATACACTGTTGGTGGGATCGAAAACTGGTGTAGCCACTATGGAAAACAGTATGGAGATGCCTCAAAAAATTAAGAATAGAACTACCATACGATCCAGCTATTCCACTACTGGGTATTTATCCAGAGAATGTGAAACCATGAATGCATAAAGATACATGCACCCCTATGTTCATTGCAGCATTATTCACAATAGCCAAGACGTGGAAGCAACCTAGATGTCCATCAAGGGGCAAATGGATGAAGAACATGTGGTATATATACACAACGGAATACTACCCAGCCATAAAACATGATGAAATTTGGCCATTTGTGACAACTTGGATGACCTTGAGGGTATTAAGCAAAGCGAAATAAGTCAGAGAGACAAAGTCAAATACCATATGATCTCACTCATAAATAGAAAATAAAAATAACAACAAATACATAGAGACAGAGATTGGATTGGTGGTTACCAGAGGGGAAGGGAGAAGGAAAGGTACATGTGTATGGTGATGGATTGTAATTAGTCTTTGGGTGGTGAACATGATGTAATCTACACAGAAATCGAAATATAATGATGTACACTTGAACTTTATATAATGTTGTAAACCAGTGTAACCACAATAAAAAATAAATAAATAAGTAAAAAATAAAAATAAATTTAAAAAGGGACATGGTGTGTGTGTATATACATACACACACACGTAATGGAATACTACTCAGCCATGAATAAAGACAAACTCCCCCATTTGTGGCAACATGGATGGACCTTGAGGTCATTATGTTAAGTGAAATAAACCAGACAGAGAAAGAAACAAACACTGCACGATTTCACTCATATGTAGAAGATAAACAAACATATGGATAAAGAGAACACATTAGTGGTTACCAGAGGGGAAGGGGGTTGGGGGCTGGGCAAGAGGGGTAAAGGGGCACAAATGTATAGTGACAGATAAAAACTAGACTATTGGTGGTGAGCACGATGCAGTCTATACAGAAACTGGTATATAATAATGTACACCTGATATTATACAATGTTATAAACCAATATGACCTCAATAAAATAATAAAAAATTTCAAAAGCACTTTAGGATTTTCATCAAAGCTAAATAAATAAAGTAGATTATTTCTACCAATAAAAACATCTCATGAGTAAACTTACTGTAGTTAATCTTATTCACAGTATCCTGAGCAAGAAAAACTTGCATAATATTAACTATAACCGATAGAGAATTGTCCTCGTTTTTCAACCAAACTATCTTTCAAAATAGTACTAAAATGCTTAGGTAATTAAGAGGATTCTTATTGGGGTACAAAGATTTTGTGAAAGTAAATTTTATAATTTTCTTTCTTAGAGATTTATGCTCTGATTTCTAGGAATTTTTCTTCTCTTACCAAGTAACTTAGAGGATGTCCTTCCGCCTTTTTAGATCATTTTAGCAGTGTACTGGTTCCATCATATTCATGGGCGAGAAACAAACAAAAAAAGGATCAAATAGGGCTGGCCCCGTGGCTTAGAGGTTAAGTGCGCACGCTCCGCTGCTGGCGGCCAGGGTTCGGATCCTGGGTGCGCACCGACGCACCGCTCCTCTGGCCATGCTAAGGCCGTGCCCCACATACAGCAACTAGAAGGATGTGCAACTACGACATACAACTATCTATTGGAGCTTTGGGGGAAAAAAAATCTTTAAAAAAAAAAAAGGATCAAATAGTTTCATTCTACTTCTATTCACAAATACTTTAAATTATCTTCATTTTAAATTTAATTTTTTGTAAGATTGAGTTTTGTTTTATTTAGTCCTCTTAAAAATAGATTGTGAAGGATCATTCTTTAGAATTACATAAACTCGAGTGATTATATATGTAATTATATCTATGCAAAGAGAAAAGGAAAATGATTTTCTTCATATAGCTTCCTAGATTCTTTAAAAGTGAATTGTTTTCTTTACCCACTAAAGATGCTTTAAAGAGTCTTTTTTTTTTTTTTTTTTTTGTAGTCGTTGTTTTCAGAGACATGGGATGAGAAATTCCAGGGGCCATTCAGAAAAGAGTGAATAGGTGCCACTTTATTTTTATAGACACAAAGCCTGGGCAGCCAATGGACTTCAGGTATAAAGCACTAAGTAGATCTTTGTCAATTAATTATATATGTGGCCTAGTTACAAAAAAGTATTAGAATAGCACAGATCCTGAGTTAACTTGTTTTTAGTTCTGTGTTTGAGAATCACCCAAGCCTGAAGTTGGAAAGAACTTGACGGTGTCGTGCAAACCTTACTCTGCTTCCCAACCATCCAGTATGTTTCTTAAGAGATGTATGCATTTGTAAATGAAAGAGCAGCTCAGCAGATGCTGGAATAAGGAAATGGGGTGCCGTGGAAGAAGCCAGAGATCCAGAGTAAGAAACTCTCAGGACTTTGCCAAATTAAGTAAATATCCTGACTCTCTAGTTCACGTATGTAAAAATGTGGTGACAACAGTTGCCTAGCAGAGTTACTGTGATAACTAAAAATAAGATGCAAGGAAGCTGCTGACACATAGTTAAAGATCAATAAAGGATAGTCCCCTCCTCTTTCTTTTGCACAAGATGTAATTTAGGAGGAAACAGAACCTAAGGGACGAAAGAGCTTGCCTCTTAGGCTGGTGTAAAGTCACCACCAAGGCCACTGTAGAGAAGTGCTTCCTCACAGACCAGCTTTATGGAAAACCATCTTGATTTCATGTTCTGTCACTATTTTGAAATCTTTAATAATTTTGAACAAGGGACCCCTCATTTCCATCTTTCACTGGACTTCACAAGTTATGTGGCTGTTCCTGCTACCTCAGTGCTGGGATATAAACGGCTAATGCTTCCTGTCTTGGTCAGGCAGGAAGGGCCCCAGCTAAACACTGCTTTGGAGAAGGACCTCAGACTGAGAACTCTAAAATAGAAAAGGAGGATCAACTTGAATTCCCAGTCATTTCCTCTCCTTCCGCTGCTATTATTGCTCCATTGTTTTCTATTGAGTTGGTCTTAATGTAAGATTGGGAGAAAACTGAGCTTACATTTCTGTAGTAATTGAAAATGCTCATTATCTGGCTTAAAACTTCAAGGAGGCAATAAGGCAGGGAATGAAGAGTTAGATCACTCTAGAAACACAGCTCTGAAATCTTTAGGAGACTGTTGAATAAATTCTTATACTTAATTTTTTAATCTGGGTCTAAAGCGTTGACGCAGAGACAAATGACTTTTAGTAGAACACTAGTTTGCCAGAAGCCAAAAAAATAAATATCCAAATAAATTCTTAAATGTATAATATTTACAGCTTAATATCACTTACTTTGAACTTTGTAGAAACTTACAACCTGACGTTCAAAATTTCACTAGCAGTATAAGAAGTGGAATAAAAATGGCCCTTAACTATTAGGTAGAGTTTAATGACTTTACTCAGAGGACTTATCCTCATGTCATCATTTAAGGTCTTTTTATTCCTTTTCTAAACACAATACTGCTAAGGCGGCTCTGGTTTCCAAACTTTCAGTTGATTAAACTTAATAAATTAGACCAGGAGAGACTGCTTAAGTGATATGCTGGTATCCAGGAGAGATTATTACCAACAGAAAATGTGGAGGAAATATATATATATATTTTTATATATATTATATATATATATTATATTTAATATTATAGATAGGTATGGACATAATCCTACATATTTACACACACACTAACATGCCATTTAAAGTCACACAAAAAATAGAAACATCATTTATTGCAGTGGAAAACAGCCCCATGCCTTGTGGTTTTCAACTGCAACTTTATCTCCTTACAGCTGTCCTTTACTAGCATCTACAGTGAGTCTGCTATGATTTTAAGTATTTCAAATGTATTATTTCTAATCCACACAACAACTGTTTGTGGTGGGTATATTGTCTCCATTTAACAGAAAAGAAAAACCTGAAATTCTAAAAAGGTTAAGTTGTTTATCCAAGATTACACGACTACTAGATATGGAGTAAAGGTGATCTCACAGTATCGGCTGTCTCCAAAGAAGGTATACTTTTAACCACACCAAATTAAAGACCACTAATTGATGTTCATAATGATGACCTGAGTCATTAAGGGGATATAAGCATATGCCCACTATATTTCTTTTAAGTAGGTGAATAACAAATTTTAGAAAGATAATATTCTAAACAGAGATTATCACTATTATTTTTTTCTTTAATGATACTTGGAGTTTTAAACTTCAGCTATTTTTAAAAATAAAATGTACAGAATTCACTTCCAAAGAGTTTCAGATAAATTATAAACTAATCTATCATCTTTCCTGGCAGTGCTATGGCAGAAATGAATCAACCAAATTAAAGGTAGAAGTAGATAATATTACAGACCTTAAAATCCTCATCAAAATATAACCTACTATTTCTTTCACAGATACATTCCTAATTTCTTCCTAATGATAAACATGAACTATGGGAAGAAATTTATGCATAAAGACATTTATTTCAGTGTAATTTACAATACCAAAATTTTGAAACAAACTAAAGTTAAAGAAAGGATTGATTAAATAAATTATGGCATATATAAGATATTATGCTGCCATTTAAAAATGGTATTGGAAAATGTTTAAAATATTAAAAATTAATATAAGGTCTTAATATTTAATTTTCTATCAGAGTATAATGGCAGTAGGGTCACCATTAGAACTATGTGCCAGGTATTACCAGTTGGCCTCCCTCTGGGAAAATTATACAATTGGTATCTCCGGCTTTCTTTGGTTGAGTGGATCCAGGCAAGCAGTTCTGGCACTTAAGTGCCAATTAAGATCCCTGTAAACATTCTTGTTTTCACTTAGTACAGCAACTGTCAAATTTGAAATGGTGGTTGCACAATCAGCTTAGGTCCCAGAATGATTTTTATTAATAAAATCTACTAAACACCTTCAAATTTAAGAGGATACCTTTAAAAGAGTTTTATTTTTCCATTCACTAAAAAAGAAAAACACATTAAACACTTGCTATGCATGAGGCATTATTCTAAGCACTGGCTATCTAGCAGTGAACAAATACATTCTCAGGAGGCTTGCATTCTAGTGGAGGAGACTAAACCAACAAAACAAATAAATATATCCTATGCCAGCTAATTATAAAAGTGAGGAGATGATACTTTCCTACTGAAACTGATTAGACTGGTGGTAATGGATTTTCATGTTACTTTTACTTCTAAAAAGGAGCTTTAGCTTGACTACAAATCTGGGATAGCATAGAGTATATTCAACAGAGCCCATAATTATATGGAGACACATATCAAATAGAAATGATGTTTTCAGCAATGGAAAATATTGCACTGCTTTTCTAAACCAGTTTCCGTATAGTCCACATGGTGTCAAGACTAAAAATTCACCTGTATTTATAGACACTCAAACTCATACATACTTTAAAAATGTTTACAGCTGACGAATAAAATATTGGGAATACACATAATCTGTAGGCGATTCCTTTTTTACTTCCTTATGTTTCAACATGTGTGAAAAATTAATCCTTTAAATTTAGGTCATTCTTGTGTTGCTAAGTATTTACTAATGCTAAACTCTCGATATAAATATTTTTCTATTTCAACTCTCACTGCCAACAACATGACTCAATAAATCAGCAACAAGCTGTGCATGCTCCAGCAGCATCTGAGATCCTTAACCAACCATCAGTGTAACGGCTTCTGCTTCACTTGCCTTTAATACCACACAGGATTTTCTTGTGGCCAAGCCTAACCCGATAACAGGTAGCAAATAGAATCTTAGAAAGGGTAGTTCCAACTTTACTAAGTTGACGTACTACAAAAATACCACAGATTATTTAAAGCAAAAGCAATAACTATGCCTTAGGGGGATCATAGTATAAGTGCAAAAACAGACAAGATAATAACACAAAAAGGCAGAAGATGGGTAAATAGAAATTATTTTATTGCACTGGGAGTGATAAAGCACTAATTTAAGGTAGAATGTAATATATTTAGGATGCATATCATACTGTCTAGGGTAACTTAAAAAATGATACTTAAAAAGCTATGGTATAATTAAGACAGGAGATGTAAAATAGACCATACAAATATTTGATAAATTTTTATAAAGGTAGGAAAGGATGGATAAAGGAATATGGACAAGATGAGACAAAAAACAAATAACATGATGGTAGACTTAAACCCAAATATGTCTCTCATTACATTAAATATAAATAGACTAAATAATCTAATTAAAAGAACATATTGTCAGATTGGTAAGAAAAAAATCAGTCTACCGGTACTTTTTATAAAAGATTCACTATAAACAAAAACACAGAGGTAGAAAGTTAAACAATAGAAACATAGTAATCAAAAGAAAACTATTGCAGCTTTAACATCAGACAAAAAGGACTCCAAGGGAAGAAATATTATTAGATATGCAGAGATTTTGGCAAAAGAGTACATTAAACAGGAAGACTAAAAACATCATTAATTTGTACTAATAATTATTCAAACTATAAAAAAAAATTTGACAGAAAGAAAGGAAGAAGTAGACAAATATAGTTCTATGGCTATCTTAATAAACCTCCCTTAATAAATGATAGAAGCGGACACTAATCTTTACAGATATAGAAGACTTGACCAATACTATTAACCAATTCAATTTAATTGCTTTTCAGAACACATGCCCAATAACCAGAATATGCATTCTTATCAAGTGCATATAAATTACTTAATAAAACAGACCACATGCTGATTTTTAAAGCAAATATTATCAAATATGCAAGTATTTACAATGTAAATGGTCTTTGACGCAATAGGAATTAAACTGAATTGGAAACCAAAAGAAAAGAAGGTAACCAGAAGATCCTCAAGTATATGGAATTTAAGCAATCAATAAGAAAAGTATAAACAACCCAAAAAGCATGAGCAGACACTTGACAATTCCCTTTCAAAAGAGCATGTTCAAATAACTAATAATCATATGCAGAAGGAACTCAACGTCATTAATCATCAGGGAAATACACATTAAAACCACCCACATCCACTAGAATGACTAAAATGAAAAACACTTGACAATACCACGTGTTGTCAAAGTTATGAAACTCTGCTGCTTGCTGGCGACAGCGTAAGGAGGTAAAACGACTGCGGGAAACTGGCAATATTTGCTCAAACAATTCCAATCCTAGATACATACCCAAGAGAAATGAATGTATTTGCTTACAAAAAGACATATACCAGAATGTTGATAGGAACTTTATTTAAATAACACAAAATTGAAACAATAAAAATATTCACAAATACTAGAATGGATAAATTAAGGTATATATATTTTACATTATACAATAATTTAAAGAATAAACTAGTGCAACATGCAAGAACATAGATACAATGGCTGCAACTTATAGGCATTATGTTGTACAAAATAAGCCAGACACAAAAGATTACATATATTTTAATATACATGAATTTCAAGAACG
The DNA here is from genome assembly GCF_020826845.1 of Diceros bicornis minor. Taxonomy (NCBI): domain Eukaryota; kingdom Metazoa; phylum Chordata; class Mammalia; order Perissodactyla; family Rhinocerotidae; genus Diceros; species Diceros bicornis. The sequence goes on along the minus strand of NC_080763.1, from coordinate 29,581,553 downwards.
GGTATAATGAATTTATGGCAATGTAATTTAGAACAGTGGTTCCTTAAGGGAGCATTGATGTGGAAGTGAGTACAAGAGATCCCTTTTAGGGGCTGGAAATACCATATCTTTATCTTGCATCTAGTAAAACATGTGTATACATATTTAAACATTCACTGAGCCAATCACTTGAACTTACTGCACTTTGTGTTCTTTCCTATTGTAAATTTTACCTTATTAAAAAAGGAAAAAGGGAAGTAAAGATATAGATTATCTGACCATTTGCAGCTAGATTTTCATGCATTTCTAATGTCAATTCTTTTACCGATGGTTAGTTTGCTAACAGAACCTCTTCCACTCCATCCCGTATGGTTAAGGATCTGTGACCCTCCAAGCACAATAACATTAGCACAAATGTAACATTTGCATTGTCTACCAACTGCTTCACCATCATTAACTAAGTGGAAAATGTCACCAGAAATCTTCCCAGACCTTTATTTTCTTAATGTTACTGTGTTATTAAGCGTAGATTATCATCAGACATCCATAGGCCTGTATAGTTTTGTATAGAAAATTCACCTTGTATTCAGAGCACTTTGTCATTTTAATCAGAATATTTTAGTGCAACTTAAATATACATATGTAATAGCGTCTACAATAGGAAACCATTTATCAATTTCTGTCTCATTTCTTATCTCAAATACTTTTGGGACACCCTAGATTTAATATCTTAAGGGTGAAAGGAGTTATTTACCTTAAAATAATTTTTATGTAATTTTGATAATTATTGAAAGAATCGTCAAGTGTAAATCTATTCTAAATATCTTGCACCATGCTCTAGTGTTCGAAAATTAAGAGAAATGCATTAAGTCCAATTTTTCATTTTTAACCTGTTTGCATTAATTAACAATCTCATTTTTTAACCATGGAGAATATAGAACATTGTAGGGGAGGTAAAATTCTACCTTTACTCTCTTAGGGTCTCCAGCTGGGTCTGAAAATTAAGTTGATATAAGATAGATTAACAGGAGCAAAGCATACAGATTTTTACATGCACACAGGAGCCCCCATAGCAAAATGAAGACCAAAAGAAGCGGCAATACCTAAATGCTTACATAGTAGGTTGGACAAACTGGCAATTGTGAAAAAGGAGCTAAAATGTGGCAGGGGAGGTGATGGCTAGCTAAAGGAAGGTGAGAGTTATTTTAACAAGGTCTAGTTGTACAGATTTTTCTCGGCATTGACTCTCCCTCTCTGGTGACAACAAAGTCTCTTTACTCGTCCTACAGGGAGGGCAGAGTGTCTTTTTGCATCTGCTGGTTTTCAAGTGTCTTTAGCTAAAAGTAATCCTTGTGTCAAAGTGACATATTTTGGAATGGCATATTCTGTCATCCTTCAATATTATATAGGTACTCTAACCAGATAGTAACAAAGTTCAAAAAATCATTTATAAATATGATTAGTCATTTCAGCTACTATTTCCTTTCTAAATAAGTTAAATCTCTTAGTTGCTGAAAAGTATTTGTTTGACTTATTAACTATATTATACTTTTATATAAAAACATGATATTTCTCATATCTAAATTTACATATAAATATGATTCAATGAATAAAACAAGAAACAAAAGAGTTTGGAAAGAGAGTGTAGGTGTTTCATTTAGCTTAAAATTTTTAAAATAAAAATTTCCAATTTTTAACTATATGCTATGGCATTTAAAACTATAACAAATTCACATATTGACTTGAGTTTATCTGGGTTTCGATGAGTGACTGTATAAAAATCAACTGAAGGAGGTTTTCTATGCCTCCTTAAAATAGGCCAGGCCATGCTATTTTAGGGGCAGAGTTCAATGGGCTCTTTGGGAAAGATCAGGCTTGATCTTTCCTGGCTGAGACAGAGTCCAAAATGAAGGTTTCAAATAAAGAAAATTATAAGTTTTATTTCCTCACACTTGGAAAATAGTCTTCAAACTCACTGAGAAAGAGAAAGAAAATACATAAATATATGATCAGGAGTGAAGAGAGTTCTTCTGTCCCAACGACACCTAGGGTAGCTTGGCCACCAGTCTCCTATAAATTGTTACTTCCAGAAAAACAAAAGGCAGACCTGGGTAGAGAGAGTCCAAACCCAGTCTGATGTCCAATTCATTTGACTGTTTTTGCTAAAAATCATACACAATTATTTTCTTTAATGAGGACAGATCTAATGTATATCATCCAATACATCTTGTTAAAATTTCATGTTTCTATTTATAACAAAAGCATAATATTCACTTGATCATAACAAAATAAAACTGCAGCTGAAGTGAAACTAGATTTCAAATTTGATAATTCTTGATGAGTGATTGTGATATATAATCAGAAATATATAGTTGGTCTTTGTAGTCATTTCTAGCACACAGATCTTAAAATCCTGGTAATATCCTAAGGGATAAGAGCTATAAGGGCGTCTTTTGTTATATTTAATTTTTATTCTTGGCTCCTGAGAGCTCGGGGGACATAAAAGTGAAACAAGTGTCTTTTGTTATTCATAAAAAGCCCCTTTCAACCTCTCCTGACTTTAAGGTAATGAGGTGATATTTGGAAAGCTCCTAGATAACCACAGGATGGGGGCTGCTTGCCAGGGGAAATAACTATGTGATTAGAGGGTTGGAACTTTCAGCCCCACCTTCTGACCTCTGAGAGGGGGGAAAGATGCTGGAGGTTGAATTAATTAAGGTCAATGATATAATCAATTATGCATACATAATGAAGCCTCCATAAAAATCCTTGAACTATGGGATTCAGAGAGCTTCCAGTTTGGTGAACATCTGGAGGTGCTGGGAGGGTGGGACACCCAGAGAGGGCATGGAACTCTACATCTCTTCCCACATTATCTTGCCCTATGTATGACTTCCATCTGGCTGTTTCTGAGTTGTGAACCTGTAAACTGTAAGTAAACTATTTTCCTGAGTTCTGTCAGCTGCCCTAGCCAATTATTGAACCCAAAGAGAAGGTTGTGGGAACCTCCCATTTATAGCTGGTCAGAAACCCAGGTGACAACTTGTACTTTTGATTGGTATCTGAAGTGGGGGTAGTACTGTGGAACTGAGCCCTTAACCTGTGGGGTCTATGACCCAATATTTGAGGGCTGTTCCTGGAGTCATTAATTCCCCTGCTCTTACAGCCTGTCCAGGTAGACAGTGTCAGAATTGAGTTAAATTATAGGACACCCAGCTGTGGGGGAGAATTGCTGGGTGATGGTGGTAGTGATACTGAATCTCTTAATCTCAAATTTGTGTGCCTGATATGCAATAAGCCAATCACTGAGACACCAATGCTTGGAGATGGAGAAAGATTTACTTGAATTGGCCAAAATGAGAAGGCGGGAGGGTAGGTTCTCTCAAATCCACCTTAAGGAAAGACAAAGCAGGAGGTCTTTTTAGAACTAAGGGACTTGGGAGGAGAAGTTTGGGAGGAACAAAGGGGAAATCCATGTTTCTTTCACTCCAGATAAGCCCTTGGGCAATCAGACTACTGGGCATCAGCTGGCAGCAGGGGGCTAGTTATCTGGTGATCCTAACTTCCTTAAAGGCATTCTTTTTCTTCTGCAAAACAAGCTCAAAAATCCTTGTGACCCTTGACTCTCCCCCAGGTTAAACAAGAAAACTGCCAATTAACAAGATTAATTTCTTTTCATCTGTGTCCGTCTTGGGAACAATATTGAAGAGTAATCATGTTCTTATTGAATATTTACAGTAATCCTCAGGTACCCAGCTTCAGTAGGGGTGAGGAATCCCACACATTCAGGGATTCAGGGACCAGAAGTCTTGAGAGTACACTGTTGAGAGGCGAAACATGAGAGTTTTTCCTAGTCAGCATAGTACTTCCTAAAATATTCTTCCTCAACAGAGGTGGGCAAAGGACCAGATAGCAATTATATTCAGCTTTGCAGGCCACTTAACAGTCTCTATCACAACTATTTAACTCTGCCATTGTAGCGCCACAGATAACACATAAAGGAATGGGTGTAAATGTGTTTCAGTAAGACTTTATTTACAAGAAAATGTGGCAGAACAGATTTGGTTTATGGGCCATATTTTGCTGATCACTGCTCTAAAATGAGAAATCAAATGTAACAAATGTTAAATTTATGGAGATCATTGCTTTTGGTCTGTTATGTGTTTGCATATAATTTTTCACGTTTCAATCTTAATCACTAGCTGTTGACTTCCTATTATAAAAAAAAGAAAATGAATACATTTATACTTATTCCCAGCTCTCCTTCACCAAATCCAATGTCTGTCAGTTATAATGTATTATAAACAGTATTCTACAAATTTCAGCATTAAAACCAAGACTTATTCTCTCCTGTGGTCTTTCTAACCATCAATCAAGATGCCCTAAAACGCAGCAAAGATACCTGTATATAAACAAGCACATACAAAGATTGCACTAAGCAGCCAGCAAGAAAAGTACACAAAGTGGGTCTAATTATTTTATAAGATGATTAAAGAATTTTAATTCCATTGTTTTTGTTTTTTTCTAGAGCCCTAGGTGCATATCATATTGGAATCTACAGCCTTACATCTACACCTTGAAATTAACACTCTGAAGTTACTGTCTCCCTCCCTCCCTCCAATGTGAGAGAGAGAGAGAAGATTTTATTAGTGGATCACCAGAAAAAAAGAAACACAGATGTTTATAAGAGAGACGTCCTCTAAAATTGGACAAATATTTGTAATGAATTTGCAAACAGATAAATTAATAAATTGTATGATATGATTTGTCACATATGCGTTTGCCATCTTGAGGGAAGAGAGGAATGACTACTACATGTGGCAGATGCTACCCGCCCACATTGTTTCTCTGCTAGCATCAGTGCACTGTGCTATGCCCAACTTTCAATGACTATCTCTGCCTTTCATTGCCTGAGGGCTTTCTCACGCCTCTGGAGCCAGCTCTGCTGCCTACTTGACAGGCTGTAAGAGCAAGAGAATTAATGACTCCAGGAACAGCCCTCAAACAACGGCTCACAAGAGTTCATGTACACACATCCCAGCTCCTTTGCCCATCCCTTGAGTCCTTTTTACACTCACCCCCAGAATTCTCCCGGTAGGATTAAGCTCTAGCTGCCTATAGTGGTACCTAGTTGATAATTCTCCACTCATTGGTTGCCTTCTCTTCCCTTCTTGTCTCACTTGTTTGTTCCCTAACAGGTTTCTTCGCCTCTCACATCCCGGAACAGACATTACGTGTTAGTATGCCCATTTTACAGAGCAGGAAACTGAAGCTTAGGGAACGTAAACAACTGTCTATGAACACAGATCTTCCTGGCTGCGGAGGACTTGCTACTGGACACTTTATCTTTTAATGTAAATTTTTTGCAGTTTCCTCTTAGAAATTAACAGGACATAGAGCCTAGCAGTATTAGTAATGAAACTTTATTGTGCTTACTTTACGCCAGGTACAAGTAACACCTCACTTAATCTTCACAATAATTCTATGAGATAGGTACTATTATTAAACATTTTTATGTAAAAAAACCTGAGACATAGAAAAGTTAAATAACCTAGGATGGTTAGTATCAGGACTTGAACCAGCACATCTGATTCAATAGCACAGCTTTTAAAGGCATCACTCCACCGAGTCTCATGAGAGCGTGCCTTAACACACACTTTTCAAACAAAATCATCAGTTATTACCTTTGCTGTGCTTCTACTTGGCAGCACACAGCAAAAGCATTGCTGGAAGCCCAAGGACATTTTCTGATGAGTTTTTATCTAATGATGTTGATGACGATGATGTCAAGAATAATTAAATTAGCCCTAGTTCTTCTTGTGCTAAGTGCTTTACACATTCTCACAACAAATCTCAGGATCTAGATAGTATTATCTCTATTTTAAAGATAAAGAAATTGAGGCTTAGATAGTTTAAGTAACAGGTTCAAGGTCACACGAAGAGTAAGTGGCAGCACCTAGATTTAATTCTAGGTTTGCCTGAGTCTAGTGCCAGCAGAATTTTCATGACACCTCACTACTTCAGTGGCCCACCCGTTTAAAGATGTCAGAAAAGGTGTCTCACAGGGCTGGCTTTAGGGAAGTTTCATTTTTACTTTGTTATTTTTTTAATTAATTAATTTTTTTGTGAGGAAGATCAGCCCTGAGCTAACATCCATGCCAATCCTCCTCTTTTTGCTGAGGGAGACCGGCCCTGAGCTAACATCTGTGCCAATCTTCCTCCACTTCATGCGGGAAGCCGCCACAGCATGGCCTGAGAAGCGGTGCGTCGGGGCGCGCCCGGGATCCGAACCCGGGCCACCAGCAGCGGACGGAGAGCGTGCACTTAACTGCTTCGCCATGGGCCGGCCCCAGGGAAGTTTCATTTTTAAATGAGCCAGATTTCCCCTCTTGGCATTTGTCCCCATTTTTTTTTTTCCCTACATGTAAGGACCTCAATTATTTCACCTCATCCTCTTTGCAAACTCTGTTGACTCCAATTTACTATCAACACTCCCCAAAAAGGGAGTGTCTTGCGGGACTCCCAGGCTGGTGGGCTGGTGGTGCTGAGAAGGAGGGGTATATGTACCACCAACATCTTCATTTGTCCACAGAATCTTCCTTTCTCTCCAAGAAACCCCGTTGGTAAGTGGGTTATTTATATATTTCTTGGTTTGTTTATTTAATATGACCTCACTTTAAATGCAGAATGGCCCGTGGCTTCTTTCAATCCAAAATCTTGGAGGATTCTCAGAGTCATAATTAGGTCTTGGTCTTTTCTCCCAGTAGACCCCTCTTCACCTTTCAGCTTTCTACTGTTGCAAGTTGGTGTCTCTCTCAATCTCTCTCTCTCTCTCTCCATCCCTCTCTTTCTCCTTTCTTTTCCTTTCTCATATCATATACACCTCGACACACAAGCACCCGCCAAGTCCCTACACACAATAAAAAATTTCCTCTTAGAAGATTTCATTAAATTCACTCACAGCAAAGTATTCAAATCAAAAGCTTTATCTCCATAGGGCTGTTTGCATTTTGAGCCTCAGCTGCAGCTTGCAGAATGACAAGTTTCTCTCACTTAAAGAAATTTCATACATCAACAACCAGCTATTACAGGCAACAAAGTATCATTCTTAAAATCCTATACGAATACAGCCTGGTCTGGTAACGGGTGTAGAAGGTTGAAGGGGCAGTGCTAGGAATTGGCCACAGTAATTATTACCTGGTGGTTTGTGTTTTAAATATGCACCGCTTGGGATCCACTCTGAAATTCAGACGAGTAATACTAACACTGCAATAAGCAGAAGCCGCACAATAACCATATCGCTTTCACTTTCTAAACACATTTATCAAAACCTGGCAAGACATCACCCCCAATTGAATAAACAAAGTTAAGATCAGTGTCTTTTCCTCAGGGGCGTTCTGTCTCTGCCAGCAAGAAGATGTCAAGGCTGACACCATTTATTCACGGCACTGATAACCCAGCATCTTTGCTCAGTATCTCCGTGGCTCTGGGGAGAGATTCTTTGATATTGGACCTTGCTTTCAGCTCTCTATTTTTTGGCCAGGGAACAAACAGGCATCTTGAGACAGCCCAGGGCCTGGTTATCTCTCCCTCCCCATCCTTGGAGGGTTCCTCTATCTGTAGGCTTGGCTGCCAGTTTTCTGAGACTCTAGCCAAGTTGCAAACCAGCCCCTGTTGATTCTTTTTTATACGGGAAAATTTGCATCCATAATTGTCTCAGGGAGGAGAAAAGCTTCACAAGGAAAAGAGGTAGCACTTTCATTCGCAACAATTCTATTGGGAAGTTGAAACATAATATACTCACTGAGAATTTCATTAGATTTTTACCTTCGTTCCCAAGGAAGCTTGAAGACTCAGCTGAGATGTCACCTCTCCTGGGAAGACTCCCTGATCCCCAGGCTTTGTTAGGGATGCTCTTCTTAATGGTTCTGAACTCCCTTTCATTGTTGCTCTTATCTCCCTGGATTTTATTTTCTGATTGTATGCTCCATTGGATGTGAGGTCTTGAGGGCAAGTCCTGTGTCCCTATAATATATCCTTGCAGACCTAGTATCTAACTCGGTTCAGCTAAGGTAGATATTTTATTTAAAGAAAAAAAAAAGGCATTTCTATCCTTCAGTAGAATTCTGGAAGGAGTCAGATGTGGTTTAGTGAGGTCAGTTCATCCTCATTTTGCTCTTAAAACCTTTGAAGTCACGTTATGGATCAATTTGGCAATCTCAATGATGTTTCAGAAAATTTAATTGCAGCCAAATTTATTGAACTCAACCCTGATTGGAGAATTTCTTATCCTACCTCAAAGCTCTAGTGGCTTGCAAGTAATATACTATGTCCAAGTACAACCATGACCCAGAGATTCAGAGGAAAGAAATAATGGGTAGTGTTTATGCTGGTTTTGTTTTTAATCATCACGCCACTGTCATTGTAAAACTCATACATTTATAGATTTGGATAGGATAGGCTGAGGATAGAAAGAGTAAAGAGGAAACCTCAAAAGTTCTGGAAATTTTTCTTTCTTACAGTTAGTATTATGTAACAGTGGGTCTAATCCATGCTGAGGCAGGCACCATCAAAGGAAGACACAAACATTAACAGGTATGAAAACAAAAACCACCCTTTCCCCTGAAGTCTGTGGGTACCATTTCCATCTGAAACACTCAGCTGTCCCATGTATAGAGTTATCAGATCCCTGAAGCAACTTGCAAAGAATAAATTAAGACAAAGAGTAATGCTAGTGTCGAAAGAGAATTCCTCACAGGGGGAGGTCCTGGATGGGATGTGGTAATGAACCAGTGAGCTTCACAATGATTAGGGATTAATATTGCCCAAGAGGAGTGAGGGAAGCTACAGGCAGAGATAGAGCCTGGAGGAAGTACTGGGAGTTGACATTATTGACAATGCAAGATTTTGTGGAGGGTTTGGAGTCAGAGGAAGAATGAGTGAAAGAATCAACCCTAATGTCTGTGCCTGTCTGCCTCTGGTCTGCTGCAGCCGCCAGAGGGTGATCCCCTTGCTGGGCTTCAGAGAGACACACCAGATGTGCTAGGACAGGAAGAGCCCACTCTCACCAGCAAGTGGAGCCTCAAAATAGGCTATCAAGACTACTTTTTTTGGTATCCAATCTCTGCCTTGGAAATAAAGTCTTTTAAATAAATGTGTTTCATATTAAATTATGCATATTCATCATACAAATTATATAAGCAATGCAAAATCTTCAAAAGCAAAGGAAAAAAGCATACCAATGGCAATAATTTATAAATCTTTTAAAATGTTTACAGTTGGAAAACATCATTCCAGATGCATTTTCTTGTAAGAAAGGCAAACAGAAATATTTAAAATCAGAAACATTGCATAACATTGTGATTATATTTTAAGTTATTATTATAAAATTATCAAATTTAATTTCATTTATCAAAGAAACAAGTTAAACTGAAAGAAATATTGGCCCCTTTCTTTTCTTGAGAAAAACGGATTATTAATTGGTGACCATTAATATATGAGGTTATAAAAAGATTGAGTTAAGGAAAACGATTACAAGTTTTGCTTGATACATTGCATTTTTTAAACTCACATTTTGTGGTTAGTATTTAGTGATTCCCTGCTGTGAATAATGAAGCAATGTATTCTACCTTCTACCTTCAATTTCCCCATAATGTCCAAATTTTATTAATTATATTGTTGTTATTATATACTCGAGGTGTATAATCACATAAAGCGATGCCAATCTAAGGGCCTGAGCAAATTCAGGATCCCAAATAATGACTTCTAGTATTACTTGCTATTTTTAACAGAATTTTCAGCAAAATATTTTATTTAGGAACTATGTAGCATAAACATTTTATTCTATTTAAGAATCCTTGTCTTGTAGCCCAACCAAATTGCTCAGCTTCAAAAATGAGTCTATCATCTCGAAGTTGTATGAACTTGAGCACATCACTTAGTCTCAATAAGCAATGGCTTCCCTTTCTGTAAGATGGAGAAAATAAAGTACCTACCTTGTGGGGTTATTGTAAGGATTGAATGAAATGATTTATGTACACCTAATACTTAGCATAGTGCTTAACAATAGTAACTGATCAATCAATGATAGTTACATCCTTGTTATTATTGTTTTTGTAAGTTTTACTATCTTGTTCCCTACCTACCTCAACCTAATTTCGTAGAAGACTCTTTCTCAAAATATGCTCCTGCAATACTGAATTTATTGGATTTCAGAATATCTCATGTTCTCCAAATTCCATTCTGGTCAAATGTTCTTTCTGGTTGAATACACTTACCCAACTTTACAAGGACTGACAGTCTGTCCACTGCCAAATTGCTAGTCTTTTTAAGAATTTCCTTAATGTACGCTAAATCTGAAAGGCATTTACTAATTTCCCTAGGTAACTATAGGTACCCCCTCACAGATTTCCATTTTATTCTGAAAAGTTCTGTATCATAGCTTATCACATTTCATCACCTTTTGTGGTCTCCATTTTAGTCTCACTTCTAGACAATAAATTTCTTTAAAGAAGGATACTTTTGTCCATAGGTACTCACTCCCTGACATTTTCATCATCATTATCACCGTCATGATCACAGAAGAGATAATATTTATTATGTTTTATCACATAAGATATACTCATTGTCTATGAACCTTACATATATTATATGACAATAGAACCTTCCTATTGGTTCTTGGGAGAATTAAATTATCCCCACATTAGAACACATGAAATGGATGTACAGAAATGTTCAGAAACTTGCCTAAGGTCACACAGCTAAGAATGACAGAGCCATGATCTGTAACTAACTCCAGAGCCCAATACCTTAATACGACACCGAATACAATAGACACTCAAATGCTTTATGAATAATGAGTATGTAATCCCTAAGGTAACTTTTAGCCCAAAGACCAGTGTATTTTCAAGGAGCTGTTAAGCAATTCATAAGTCATGCACTAGGCTCAGCACTGTGAAGGAAGGAAGTAACTTTCACGTCTGTCATAGGTCTCAAGCATCTTATAATTTGGTTGAGGAAAAAAAAGTGTAGCATATATGAAAACAACAATTAGATGACATATATACACTAAAATTGATTATATTGAAATTTTAAAAAGTTGAAATTCAATGAGATTCTGGAGAAGAATTTTATTATGAGATTTTAAGGAGTGACTAACATATTATACTCTACTTTAAAAGTCTTTCCTGATTCTTCTGGTTTGAGAATGCAGCATTCTTCAGTTTCTGTGAGTCTAATAGGTAAGCAATTGATTGAAACAGTTATAAAACCACTGTTATCTCACAGAGAAGAATGTCGGAGATATTTGGTATACGTTTGAGTTTTGAGCACATATGGGAAAGTGAATATCGAATATAGTGTCACTATCTTTCAAAGATTATCCTAAATATAAAAAAATGAATTTATAAATGACTTACAGTTGAAATTTGAACACTTACCGTTATTTGTGATCTGTTGTATGGTTTATTACACACCATTTCAATGTCATATGAAGAATATGTAAATTGTGACCATAAGTGTTTCACTCTATAACTAAACATTTGTACCCCAGATATTTCCCTTAACAATCAACATAATAATTAACATAGAAAAGAAAACAGAGATCTAGAAAAACTCTATCCAGAAGAACCACAGAGGTTTCTTTCAAAAATGTCCATACCAGGAGATCCAAAATTACCTTGAGGCCAATTAATTAATAGATGTATATTATTTATATGTATACTTTATGCAGATAACTATCAAGGAGATTCTAATAAAAATGTGCTGTTGGAAATGATAGGCTGGAAATACTGAGATACGTGAAGAAAAGGAAGCCCCCACCTTTCAGAGAATTTTCGTCATATGCTTTTATTAGAACTGGGGATATGAATAATGAATTATAAATCCCAAACACCTTGTGCTTTTGTTAAATCTAAATCAGAATTAAATGTGACTTTTTTTCTACACTAAAAACTGAATAATTTAAAAGCTCACAACTCTATTTTGATAAACTAATTTATACATAATTTCATTACATGTTTCCTAAAATTACTGTACCACCAAATTATTCTCTATATTAAACTTGAAATAACTCACTATCTTATTCAGGTTAAGGTTTCTGATAATAAGACAGGCCTATGAGTTAACCTTACTATATTTAGAAAGCTTACTATGTCGTATATGTGTGTGTTGAATTCTTTTTATCATCTGGCTGATATATTATCTTCACTTGTTCAACTCTTAAAAAAAAATTCACAGTTACATTTGATTGACTAGACGCGTAGCTTGTAATTCTTATTGATGAATTAAACATTTTCTTTAAAATTAAATATAGATTTGAATATTCACCTTTCTGTATTGTTCTTTCCTGGATAAAAGTAGTAACAGACATATTCATGGGTTTTCCAAACTCAAGAAAGAATTCTCATTTTGAGGCAATGACAGATTTAAGCCATCCTTCCTGCAAGTTCTAGGAATAAATCAATGGTGAATGAAGAATAGAACATGAAAATAGAAAAAATTCTATACTTTTGTCATTTCTTTGTTCAATTTTCCATAACTACATTTTCTGTTTAAGATTGAATTCATCAGTGTCACTCTTTCACAGAGATTGGCGGATGGAAAAAAAATAAAGGAGACAAAATGAAGCGCTGAAAAGGACAACAAAAACCATAATGGAAAAATAGATTAAAATAGATGAACCTGAGAAGGAGAATGTGGGTGACCAGAGGAAAAATGAGATCAGAGTCTGGACACCCAAATGCTACTATTGTCTCTACAACCAGCAACAAGCGTGATCTTAAGTTAGTCACAAAATCACTCTGGACCAGTTTTCTAAGTTTTAAATGAAAAAGGTTGTACTAGATAGTGTTGAATGACACTCCCAGACCTCAAAATTGATTTTATTCTAAGAACACAGGATGAAAGAGAAACAGGATATGTGACAAAGAAAAAGTAAAGGGAGCAAATGAATTGACAATTTAGCAAAATAATTCAATCATAGGAAAAATTATTAATAATGAATGAGTAAACTGGAGGAAGATTCTTACCTAGTTCTTTCCATATTTCCTTTCTTCTACTTAATGCTAATCCATTCAATGTTATTGGTCTATTCATTTTTCCCTTTGGTAAAATGGTAGATACTCTAGGAAAATAATAAAGTCAGAAACATAAAATAAACATAGGAAGTATTTGTCAATTAAAGAATGATCAGAAGAGAAATTAGTTTGAGTTTGCCCACCTTAAATTATTAGCTCTGCAAATAAGACATTTGAGCATACTGTGAGGGGAAATAAGGGAATTTGAAAAAATAATTTGGTCAAATAGATTTTATCAGCAGTCAATTCTGTTGAAATTAATGTACTAATCCTTCATTTTTTGAAATGACCCAAAGACCTAGGGCTTTTAGCCCAAGTGTGTATCCCAACACTATCGTTCAGAATAGGCTACTCAAATAAGTCTTTTCTCTCCATTTAGGAAGTACTTTCAAAATACTCCAAATCTTTTATATCCCCTAGTTATATCAATTAGTTTAAATGTAGCATGACAGTGATTTTGTCTTCATTCCCAAAGTGTTGTTGAAATGATGAACTCATAACTTAACAGCGAACCCTTATATACTAGGCATTTTTCTAAGCACTTTGTCTATACTGAGTCATTTAATCCTCAAAACTATATAAAGTACATACCATTATCATACTGATTTATAAATGAGGAAACTGCAGTACACAAATTTTCATAACTTGCTTAATGTCAAAGAAAGTATAAACAAAGAAGCTAGGATAGAAATCCATGTATTCTGGCTCCAGAGATCTGCTTCTTAAAACACTAACACTATAGTGATATAAACATGAAAGAAATTGAAAAATTATAAAGAGCAATTTTTTGTAATGTGTCAGAAATCATGGAAGATAAAAAGGAAGAGTGAGTGCCAGCCAGGTCAAACATAATATGCAGATGAATAGTCAAAATGAATTTCAGAGGAAAATGGAAAGTAAGTGCTAGCACCATAATAATAACTCTTTCTATTAAATAACTTCAAATGCTTTAAGATTAAATTATATAAAAGGATTTTACAAACACCAAGAGGTTAAATATAGAAGGCTGCAGAACATATTAGTGATGCCACAAATGCAGGTATGCCTGTACTGCACTGGGACACAGAGGAATCATTTAATGTGTTTAGGCATTACCTAATTTAATCTTCATGACAACTCTAGAACACAGATAGTCTTATTAGCTTCCCCACGACAGTCTTGTTACCACCCCTATTTCACAAATTAAAAATCAAAACAAAGCAACAGAAAAACTGAAGCAAAAAGAGATGGCCTAACTTGCCCAAGGATGCACAGTAATTAGGGGAAGAAACCTAGGCCTTGGGGTTCCAGATTCAATGCAGCCCACCATTATGTTGGGCTGCCTCTTGATCTGAAGCACAGCCAGGCTGGTTTTCTGTAGATATGCTGATCTGACCTTTAGATGGTCTTGATGACTTAGATACAACTGCTGGCCTGGGGAAGGTTGGAGAAAAGAACACATCTGTACCCATAAATTATTGGCCCATCCTTTGTGCAGCTAGTCTGGCCTTAATTGTCAACAGTAACCTGACACAGATTTAGGAGAGGCCATTGATTCTTTTCATCTGATCGTTCTTCGGCATTTTTCCCTAGATGTAGAACGTCTTCTCAACTAGAAACAAAAATCGGTGGGAACTTTAAAATGTTCAGAAAGAATGTTTATGCAATAGTAAACAAGAAGCAGAATTTTATTATTGAAATGAGCATTATTCTGAATTAATCCAACCAGCCACACTATAATGCACACAAATAGGAAGGCAGGAGAGAGAGAAATGATAATAATAAACCTCATGTTTCTGAGACACATAGTCTCTTTCCCTTCTCTAGTTATTGATCAAATATTTAAAAGGTAATTTCCACTTCACAAGTCATTTTGGTGGGAATCCCTTTCACGTAGTCATTCCTGGTCCTAAAGATCCAGGTCCTGTGGCCTCTGGTATGCTGCCAGGATCCAATACTTAAACTCTTGTAATCTGCAAAGATTAATTTTTGCAACAAAGATTCTGTAAAAGAAAGTGGATAGGCAGCAGCAACTAGAGAAGTAGTCTTCTCTTTGGAAAGAGTTGAAGCAAGTCCCCAGACTCTGTTTAGGCTAACTCGAATGCTTTATTCATAAAGTTGGCTTTCAAATTCCGCCAAGGCTGGCTTTTGTTTTCAGATCTTCAGGGGAGCCTTGTAATTCCCAGTGTCAAGGGCACAACAGAATCTGTAATCTGCAAGCAACTCAGCTCATCAGCATTAATTATTACGCTGCCAGGCTTGTAAACGAATGTAATCAGAAGCCTTATGCAGAGGCCCCAGTGAGGATGCCGCCTTTTTCTCTGCCTGCTCATTCCCAGTCTCCTTTCACTCTCCCATTAACTGTTGGCTTTCCACACTTTTGATTTCTCTTATTTTTCACTTTCTCCCTGCGTGGGCACATCTGCCTTCCTGGCTTCAGCTAAAATTTTTATTATGATAACTTCTAATTATACATTTTTGGCATCAGCCTTTTTCAGAAGTTCCACGCCTGTATTTCTGACTGCCTACTAAATGCAACTCAAACCTCCAGTTCCTGAACTGACTCATGCTATTCCTCCACCCTCAAACTCCTGCCCGTTTCTCCCCTGATGCTCCCACCGTGAGCCAATGTCTCCAGGCTCCGCATAGCCAACGCTGCATAAAAAGAAAACCTCAGATTCATCCCTGAGTCATTTCCCTCCTTTACTCCCATGTTATCCCACCGCAGCCAGTCAGTCATCGGATCACTTCAGAACCTTCTCCAGAACTGTTCCTACTTGGAAAGTGTTGCCTGCTGTCAGTTTTCTCTCGTTTCCTAGCTGGACGATTCCCAGCCCCTATCAGTCTGACTCCAGGCTTTCATCATGCTTATCTCTCTCCCACCCAACAGTGTTAGCTTTCTAAACATCGAATATTTTACTCTTCTGTTTTCTAAATTTTTGGTGATGAATGTATTTACTTTTCTCATGGCAAAATATACTTTGCAAAGTAAAATTTGATGAAACAGATAAAGGTCAACTTTACTTTTTTTTAATCTTAACAAGTTACTTTCTTAAACATGAGTTTGCTTCATGTTGCTTTCAATATAAATCAAGACTCTTTAGTCTGGTGTTCAAGACAAAAGGCCAACACTTACAACTTACACATCATCTTCTACCATTTTCCCCATAGACATTACAATTTGTATCCCCCTAAAATGAACATACTTTCTAGCAAGTAGTAAGCCACCAATAAATGGTAGTTAATTATGTAATTATGCTGAGGGTACAATATAGTAGAATGAGCGTGTGCTTTCTGATCAGATTGCTAAGTTGAAATTCAGACTGACATACACTATTAGGATCTGGAGTGGATCGACTAACTTTTCTGGCCTCATTAGCATGTTTATAAATCAGGTGAGGCAACACCTACTTCATGAAGTTCTTATAAGTACCAGGTGATGAAATAAGATGGACTACAAAATTGGGATATATTGAATGCTTGTCAGCTGTTTTCCTGATTTAGGAATAAAAAATGATATTGGTAATGAAAGCTCAATAGATTGGATAAGTAGAAGAATGTAGATAAGTAAAGAATGAGTAAGTCAGTTCTTTGTAGATTGAGAAACTCTCAGAGGGCAGCAGCAGAAAAAGATATACAGAATAGGTAAACTCATGCTTTAGTCAAACTGGAAAAGAAAATTTAATAGGTCCTTACTTAAAAGGAACAAGAAGGTAATAGCAAAATATACTGTGTGATTATATTGTTTTGTTAAATATAACTTTTCATAGTAAATTGTATGAATTTATTTCAGAGTATAAGTTTATTTATTTTAAACATATTTGTTGTTGTTTTCAGTCTTGCTATTAAAAACACTGAAAGATGGCCCTCCCGGTGGTGCAAACGGTTAAGTGCGCGCGCTCCACTGCGGCAGCCTGGTGTTTGCCGGTTTGGAACCCGGGCGCGCACCGACGCACCACTTGTCAAGCCATGCTGTGGCGGTGTCCCATGTAAAGTGGAGGAAGATGGGCATGGATGTTAGCCCAGGGCCAGTCTTCCTCAGCAGAAAAAAAAGAGGAGGCTTGGCAGATGTTAGCTCAGGGCCGATCTTCCTCACAAAAAATCAAAAAACAAAAAACAAAAAGAACACTGAAAGATATAGATGCTTGGCCTACACAGAGGACAAAATCAAAATTTTGGCGCTTAGAAGGGTAAGATCCAGTGGAAACTCCTTCATCCCTCTCCCAATGGTCTGCCTCAACATCACCCATTTCTGTTTTTACACTGACTGATGGGCGCTCAATTCCTTTTGGATTTCTTTTGCAGATACTGAACTGATGACTAATGAAGTACACAGGAAGAGAGCCTTCATCATGTCAGGACTTTAGGACCTGATGAAGCTGAAATTGCAAGACACTCCACAACAGCATTTTTATACATTGCACAGACCACTCGGATCAGAGAACATCACTCTCCAGAATAGATTTTTGTATTTGCTTTAATAAAAGATGAAATCTTCTTCACATATGAACTCTGAGAAGAACATTGACTGACATCAAACTATTCAATATTTCCCAAAACATGCATTTTAACTACAGGGCGTATATAGAGGACAGAGTTCAGCTTCAATTGATTGCCTACAATTCTCATGGTTTTTATTTGTCGTGTCCCTTTTTCCTTTCATCCTTTTAAAGGAACCCATCCTCCTAACCTGGTGAAGCTAGGAATAATGAGCAAATATTCAAAAGCAAGCTGTTTACTGAAGCAAAGAGCAATTTTATAAAATCCTACAAAATTTCAGCATAAAACCACCATGAGAAACCAGAAGAAACAAAATTTTAAGAGAATCACTCCAAAATAAATAGGGAAGAAAATTGGACAATTTGAATGGCTATTAGCTACAAAGTACCATGTTCAATATTTTATAAATGTGTCCTTATTTAATTCTTGCAAAAAATACCTTGGGGAAATTGTAAGGAGAAGGCTAAGTAAGCTTCATTTGTTCTTGATCAAATATGCTAAGAGGCAGATATAGGATTTGAACCAATCTCTATCTGAATCTAAAATATGTACTCTTTCCATGACATTTTGCTACCCACAGAGTATACTATTGTTGAACTCTATGATAGCTTTGAATTTATGACAAAAAAATAAATTGGAGTTTCATTTTTAAGGAGAGGGTTAAAAATATGTGAAGACATTTTTTTCTCTTTTAAAATTGAATCATGCACTAGTAAGTGAATTTACAATTTTCCTTGGTTCATGATTTTGTAAATAAACATGGCATTGCTTTTGGCAGTATGTCAATCTGACTTGTTTTCATAGAAGAAACTGAATGAAGTCATGCAGTAGCTTTTCTGGCCAGGTCATAACAATATAATTTACAGCATATTAGCCTGTTCATATCATATTGATTTTTCATGCTGAAGGGCTTCCAAAGCCACAATAGAAGCTAATTCTGTGCTAAGGAACAAAAATATCAAATTAAATGATAAGGCATGTGCCAATTCAAATATTGAGTTGATATTAGAAAATAAATATTTGCTTCTTCTTAAAAACATTGGATTCACCCATGATTAAAGTCATACATGAAAAGAATCTGAAAAACAAAGATGAAAACCAAAAGTAATTACTTGCTAGGGCCAAGAATAAGAGCTCTCACCAAATATTGAACTTGAAGGTTATCAGTATGAGAAAAAAAATCAATTGAAATAATTCAAAGAGAAATTGGTTATATGAAATGATGTAAGGAAAAATATAAGCCAAGATTCAGGAAATATTTATAAATCATTTGTCCTTTAGACTGTGGAAAACTTTCTTCACAGAATGTTTTTAATGTTGAATCCCATATAAGGATCCTTGTTCATCACTTTAAATGCTATTTGAGATGTTCTGAATTTCTTAATAGATTAGGTTTTGGAGTACAAATTTCTTGGTATCAAACCATGATTCCCTCAATCCAAACTCTTATTTTTTAAAGCAAATAATGCTTTGAAGACTAAACAAACTAAAAAGACTTTAATCTGTTTTCTTCCTTTGTTGGTTTGTTAAACCAATTCTATTTTAGGTTTTTAAATTTGGGTCAAGAACCAAGCAATAAACACTAGAAAAATTTTTTCATCAAAGTAATATATTTTTAAATAATTTCAAACAAAACGTTGCAATAGCCATACAAAGAAACCAGATCCCCCAGTTGTTAATATTTTACTACATTTGCCTCTTCACACAAACTATTCCAGATTCCCCCAGAAAAAGAGAATACTATATATAACTTCGACATAACATCCAAATCAGCAACTTGACACTGTTTCAACACTATAATCCAATCCATAGACCCCTTTGAATTTGGCCAAATGTCCTAACGGTCTGGGCAATATCTCTTTTTCCATTCTGGTCTAGTATTTTTTCTTTGGTTGGGACCCATTCCTCAGTCTTGCCCTTACTTTCATGTCCTTGACAGATTCAAAGAGTCTAGATGACCCCCAATCCAAATATGTCCATTGTTTCTTCTTGGGCATCCCCAGCAAGAAGACCCCAGACACGACGCTGTGCTCTTCTCAACGCAACACATCAAAAGGGACACAAGGTGGACACCCCACCACCACCGGTGAAGTGACATGATATATGTAAGTAGGATAGGCAACATTTCTGCCAGGTTTTTCCACACTCAAAAATATGTTTTACCTTTTGCAATAAGTGGAATGTTATGGGAAGAGATTCTTAGATTGTGGCTGTTCCTATTCGCCTCCACTGCCAGCCTTGGTATCCTTTGATAATTCTCACCTAAAATACCCACCGCTACGATTGCCAAATGGTGATTTTCCATTTCCATCACTGTTTCTATATTTAATACTTGATATTTTACCATGAAGAATAGCTTAATATACTCATTGGCACATTTATTTGTATCAATATGGACACATGCAGGTTTATTTTATTCAATGGTTTATAATCTGTTATTTATTTTGATGCTGAAAATGTTCTAGATTTGTCCAATGGGATCCCCTTCAAGCTGGCTCCTGTGTTCTTTTACCATGTCCCTTTATTTCTCTTATGATATTGTTGAAAAGTGGACATTTCTAAATAATACATTGTAGAAACTCTGGATCAGATTTCTCTAACCCCTGGGAGTTGATGTCATTTGTCTGCTTGGTTGTTTGATTAGTGACTTAGCTGAACTCTGTGAAATCTGTATCTCCTCAGTGTGCAGCTGCTGATGTCCCCATTAAGATTTGTTTTTTCTTGTTTTTATCTTTTAGCCTGGCTACCTATGATATGCCCCTGAGTCGCATAAGCCACTTCTTGGTTCAAGGTTATGCTTAATCCCTCTTAGCCAAACCAAGCTTCACCCTTTACCATTGGATGTGTGTGTGTGGCTTGGAGGTTGCTCTCACAGTGTGGCCACATTCAGACCCATATTCAGATAGGACCCAGTAGCTTGGATCTTTCCTCTCTTGTCACTCCTGAGAGGGCTACCATTGGGCATGTACAGTCTTCCAGACTCTTAGGGTTGCATGTGATCGTTTTTTTAAGCCTGGCTTAAATAGGAATTATCCCTGGATCAGAGTAAATTATTGTCCAGCTAGTAGTGGGGCAGACATTGTGTTTGAGCTCTCGTGCCAGTGAGGCTTCCACTCTGGTGATGTCTCTGTGTGTGAATTTGGGGATGTTTTCAAGTCTGTCCCGTGTCCTACTCTGACTGCTTCTGAGTGGGGAAGGCTGGCATATGCACAGCCTTCCCAATTCCCATTCCCAGAGTTGACAGCGATTCCAGAAGGACTCATCTTGTCTTTCTCTTTCCCTGGCTTTCTGTGTTAAACTTCTGATTGCTCTACCATTTTACTTTGTGCTATGTGTATCATGGAGGTTGAAGTGCACCCTCTTAGTTGCTCTCTACTCTATTTTTTTTTTCCCCTCACCCTTTGGCAAGGAATTTTACACCCTCTGTTCTAAATAAAGTCAGTTCCCTGCGGCAGAGCTGAAGAACTCTTCATTTTAAGGCTTGCCTCTGGCCTGCGTCTGCTCAAGGGCAGGACCTCTGCAGCACTGCACAAGAGCTGGAGACAGGGACAGTGCACACTTGTCCCAGAGTGGCACTCCTGCTTCACAAGCTAGTGCTGGGAGAGGGCAAGTCTTATTCCCCTTGACCAGCTGTGGTGGGTGATCAGGGCCCAGTATTCTCAGCCTGCCCACCTGGAATGGGGTTTTTGCCTACAAGTTAGGTCTGGGTAGAAGAAGGTAACCCCAGACATCTCTACTCTGTGTATCTGGCATAGAGCTTCTACATCATGAGGATGGAGGGGTGAGAATACTTGTGGCCTGCCCCTTGTGAGATGAAGAAGCCCTAGACTGGAAGCTGAGGGGAGAAGTCCTGTCTTATTACAGCATCCAGCCAGTTAGAACTCCCAGAGCAGTTTCAGTAAGACAGAGCTGGGGGTGGGAGAGCAGTCATATCTGAAATGCTGCAGACTCCCCCTGTTCTTACCAAGATTTAGTCAGTTTTCTGGAATGAATATTTCTGCATTTGCTGTATGCCTTGAGAACACTTTCCAGAGAGCTTAAATAATTTTTTAAATAATTTTCTCTAATTAAATGGTTGTTCGTTGGGGTGAAGGTCCACTGCACTTCTCTATAACAAAAAGCTAAAATAGCGATCCCACTTAATAGAATAGTTAGATTCTAATATACAATATACAAGGCTAATTTTTAAAAGTCTCTTGGTAAATTATACACATATGATTATATGTATAATTTAGAACCAAAGATACATGTCTATTAAATACTAAATATAGTTGGCATCTACTATATGCCTGGAACCATTAAATGGTGGTTGTTACAAAGATGAATCAAATATAGGCCCTGACTTCAAGAGACCCACAATCTAAAAGAAGATCTAGGAGAAAACTAAGTTTTATATATATCTTAAAATATATGTGAATGATATCTATGTGACTATATATGTATATATGTGTGTGTGTGTGTATATATATACACATACATATACATACATACGAATGATAACTTAAAACATTAAAGATATCAACAAACTCAAATTTAACCTAGCCAGCTTTTCTTTTTTCTTCATGGCTAATTTACCCGCTCATTTATCCAACAAATATTTGTTATCTGTGTTGGAGTTCAATCACCCCCTTTCTCTTTCCTTCCACATTTTTTTTTTGTGTGTGTGTGTGAGGAAGATCATCCTTGAGCTAACATCCATGCCAAGCCTCCTCTTTTTGCTGAGGAAGACCGGCCCTGAGCTAACATCTATTGCCAATCCTCCTCCTTTTTTTCCCTTTTTCTCCCCAAGGCCCCAGTAGGTAGTTGTGTGTCATAGTTGCACATCCTTCTAGTTGTTGTATGTGGGACGCGGCCTCAGCATGGCCGGACAAGCGGTGCGTCGGTGAGTGCCCGGGATCCGAACCCAGGCCACCAGTAGTGGAGCGCGTGTACCCAACCTCCAAGCCACGGGGCCGGCCCCTCTTTCCACATTTTGAACCAACTGAGAACTAAACACAAAACCAGACAGATGGAGAGAAAAATGGTAGTTTTATTACTGATAAAGCTGGACTAGCTGGTACAAATTGACTGTCAGGCCACTATCAGACTTTCTAATACTCTCACCAACTTAAACTAGGCCACTCTGAACTGCTGGCCACCCTACACCCACTTCCCACTGGGATGTGGGACACACACACACACACACACACACACTACATGAAGGAGCAAAGGGGCAAGAAATGTATGGACTTAGCAGGAAGACTGGTCCAAAAGAGGAAGTCTAGAAGAAGCTGAGCCACATAACGTTTGTTCTTTCTCCCAATCTCAGCAAACAAGTAAGTGGACTGGATGGGCTTTTTCATGTTTAAACCTGTGTGCCTGTGTGCATGTGCGTTGAGGTGGGGGTGTGGGGGTGGTCCAGAGTGAACAGTGGCCTCCGGGAGCACACAGTCTGGTGACACTTCATTCCAGAGCACCATCTTCTCCAGCAACTGTATGTTTCTCTGCAATATTTGGTGACTGCCACCCATATTCCTCTACTTTATTTGGCTTGAGTACTCTGTTAGCACATAAGTAAAAAATAAGTAACTGATAAAAATTATGTTTATTTTAAAGTTCTTTGAAATGACCCTTCTTTGGTATAGAAATGAAGTTACCTCATTGAACAAAAAGAAATACCATTTCCTTTTAATATGACTTTCCGTAGGTGTCCATCCAGGATGCTGTGTCATGTAGCATGTAATATAAACAGTTGTAGCTTACAATTTTTTGTCTGCCTTCTTGGCCATTTTCAATCTTATTTCAAAATAAAACCACCTGCTGCTGTCATAGTGGCCAGAACATGTTCTTGCTGATCTACCCAGCTGCTCATTAGATGTTTAGAGTATTATCATCTGATTTATGGCATCATGAGTGAGGTTATGAGTCAATCAACCAACCCAGTATTTTATAGGTATCTAGTATTCTGTCTACATCTAAATTAGATCACGAGTTCCTTGGAGCAAGCACCTTCTCTGGGCTGTTTGATGCTTTGCTAAGCTCCATGCACACATACCATACTCTATAAATATTCTCCCAGAATATTTATGACAAGTCTAACATGGCAAGCAATTTCACCAGGGTCACTGTACCCTGGTGGATTTAGAGCTACATAAATTACAGTAGCTACCTACTTAGTAATATTTTATATAGAAAAATCTAAGTTCCAAAGCAACTTTCAGATTCCACTCAATTTTTCTAGCTTGCTAAAAAAAAAAAACGTCAGAAATGGCTTAGTGACATTTCAAAATCTGTGAGTATTAAAGAGCACTATTCATAAGAGTAAAATTACTCTGAATTAAAATTCAGATTTGAGGCAGATATATCTGAGTTCAAATCTCAGCCCAACCACTTTCTATTTGACCTTGGGCTTCTCTAAACCTTGGTTTCGTCACTTGTAAAATGGGTGTTATACTAATAAATATACCTATCCCCTAAGGGTGTTGTGATGATTAGATAAAACCTGACATTTGGTTTATGCTCAGTATCTGTTAGCTGGCAGAAATTGTGGTAGTAGGAATTGGGAAAGGAGTAGTGGTAACATCAGCAGGCATAGAAGTAAAATCCGTGCAGATGGATCTGTAGAAACTATAAAAGGCATTGTAAATAATTAGGGGTGGGAAAAGTAAAAGAGATTTGGGAATGCCAAAGCACAGTTGATCTTATAAAAGCATGGACTCTGAAGCCGGGTTGGAATATGACTGTAATTATACCAAAATCTAAACAATTTAAATTTTAAAACAGTTTTAAACAGTTTAAAGAAAGATTATATTGACAGAATGAGTGTAGTTTCTAAGTCTAGACAAATGAAAATCCATGAGTGGACACATTATTAATGTGTCTTTTGCATTGATTAGAAGAGTA
This sequence comes from Diceros bicornis minor, assembly GCF_020826845.1. Classification (NCBI taxonomy): domain Eukaryota; kingdom Metazoa; phylum Chordata; class Mammalia; order Perissodactyla; family Rhinocerotidae; genus Diceros; species Diceros bicornis. The sequence continues at coordinate 29,557,137 of NC_080763.1, read as the reverse complement.
TATCCTGACCTGTTGGCAGAGGTATTTATATCAATTTGGCAGGTATACCCTTACCTAGATGATAGATACATCAAGCTGTCAAATTGAGCTGCTTCTCAGATCATCCAACTATCTCCCTTTGCTTCTCAAGTACACGTCTGATGAAAGTTTCGCAGCCAATAGACATTTCCTTTTCGGGAGAGAGTATTTGGCTCCCTTTTACAGCTCTAATTAACAAGGTGGCAATTTAGTTTCTATATCAGCCTTTTGTGAATTTAGCAGTCAGTTCCAGAGATATTAATAAATGCAACAGGATTTCAGAGACTGAGAAGCTTAGAACCAGACTCTGGAGTATCATAATGATACAAGATACATCCAAATCTATGATTTCCTGTCTGGCCAGCCATTGACCTCACTAGATGGCACCTCTCTTAACTCTTTCACTATAACAAAATCTAGAAATACAAAGATAAAAAATCAGACTTGATCCTAGCCTCCTCCAAGAGAAAAATATGAATTGTAAAAGCAGAATTTTGGACTCTAGTTAAGAGTTAATTAAAATTATAATTATAATCCATTTCTTGTACTTATAGCAAAGATATATCTCACTGATACATTATATTCTTGACATAGGAGAAAACAAAAGAGAAAAAAAAGCAAAAGGAAGAAAAAAGAGAAATCATAAGAGAAAATTAAGTAGATTAAAAATAAACTCTGTGTTGATGCTTGTATCTTTCCTTTTATTCCAGATTAATTGGAAAAAAAAAAAGAGAAGAGAGACAATCCTGGGGTTAAAATTAAAAGACTAAATTAAAAAACTTAGATATAGACTGTCATTTTAGTTTTTTCTTCTGTGAAATAATATATCTTGCTTTATGTTTGGACCCACCTTTCTCTTTGCAAATTACTTAAATAAAGGGTATTTTTAACATATTCAAATTAAAATAATTTGGTGCTTTCTGTCCGACAAGAGTATTCTCATGCGTAAATACCATGTGCTGTCACACACCACACCAGTGGGTTAATACAAGGACATCTGTTAATTTACATAGCTTACACAATGGTGACTTCATAATTATGAGGTCATCATTTCATTTACAAACTACATGAATAACCTCAATTTTCTATTAAAAAGATTCTATAGGGGGCCGGCCCGGTGGCGCAAGCGGTTAAGTGCGCGCGCTCCGCTGCGGCGGCCCGGGGTTCGCTGGTTCGGATCCCGGGCGCGCACAGACGCACTGCTTGGCAAGCCATGCTGTGGCGGCGTCCCATATAAAGTGGAGGAAGATAGGCACAGATGTTAGCCCAGGGCCGTCTTCCTTGGCAAAAAAAGAGGAGGATTGGCGGATGTTAGCACAGGGCTGATCTCCTCACAAAAAAAAAAAAAAAAAAAAAGATTCTATAGATTACCTGAAAATTCTGTTTCCTGTAGTGTGTAAACTTTATAATTTGTGGCCATGACCTGCTTCAGAACTAAAGATGACATTTCTGGGAAATTAACGTCTTTTTTTTTTTAAAGTTTAACATCCCAGGGAATTTCTTCCTTATGTTTCATTAACACTGAACAAAAGATCTTAATTTTTTAAAAAGAGTTTTCATGGATTTAACTGTAAATATTCACTAAACGTTTTTTGTTTTTCCTACTTTTTCTAAGAGTAAATAGAAAGCATAGCATTTTCAAAGAGTATATATTCACAATAAAGTTATTTCCACTCAGGAGCTCTCATAAGACACTATCGTGAGCAGTAGGTCTTCTTTTGACTTCAAACAACACTGAATTAAAATTCCCCTAGGTGAAATGGGGTGAGGTACAGGAATGGAGGGGACTTACAGTTTTATTTCATATTTCTTTTGGCCACCGGATGCCTAGATGCCATGGAATCAGAAAACAAACTTAGTTTTATTCTCTTCTTAGTGGGTTTCTGTCCAGACCATTGCGCTACAGGGCGTTAAGTATCCCTTGGAGTGTGCGTGTGTGTATGCATGTGTGAGCGTGCACACATTCATGCCTGTATCCCATAAAGTAAAGAGATGTTCTTGACACTGACAGCAACTATAGATGTTGGGGAAGTAAGAAAAGAAAAATAAATCATTTCAAAACTTGGTTTGGTTGTATAAATGCAATGTTACGTTTTATGTGTACTGCTTTTGTTTCTGTATAATTTCCATGTAGAAAATAATTAGATATACACTTACACATGTCCAGTTCAGTTTATATAAATTTCATTTGATTTTATCATCAAAAATCTGTTCATATGGTCATGTATACACTATTTTTTATAGCTTATTGCTCTTGTAGCAAGACCATCTGCTCTCAAATTTTAAAAATAGGAAGCAAAAATAGTTTCAGATTATAGTCAGGAAAAAAGATATTCTATAAAAGAAAAAGAAATACAGAAAACAGTAAAATTATTTGAACACGAATGAGAAGTCTAATTCCGTCTTAGAAAGTGTATTCTAATTAAGCAAAAGCATATGATTTGTTTTTAAATTCTGATTAACAAGTACAATCCCAGCTAACCTGTGAGAAAATATACAATTGTTATGAATATCAATAAAGACTTCAGTGGCTGCAAAAAAGTAAAGCTTGGCTCTCCTATTTTTCTCAAAATAGTGGTTTTTTTTGACAGGAGAATTGTACTGAGTACATAAATAACTGAATTCATTTCAATTCAATTCAATTCATTTCATTCATTCATTCAATTCATTTCACTCATTCAAATTTTTAGGATCTATCTATGGTAATAGGTGGGATCTGGTGACATTAAAATTATATGATACAAAGAATTCATTCATTCATTTTACTTTATTATTCATTTATTCAACCTACATGTTACCTAGTTAGTATTAGGCACTGCTCTAGTTGTTGGAGATACAATGGAGAATCAGACATAGAAGATTCCTGCTCTCAAGGCCTTTCTATTCTAGTAGGAAGATTGCAGAATTTATAAATGCCCTGTGGGAGATGCAAATAAAGTGTTCAGAAAAGGATGAGATTGTTCCTGCTGGGCATACGGATGGACAAGAGAGCCTCGCTAACAGGAGTGTCATGATACTGACCCATATCATTTGCTACACTGATTCTTTTTTTTAATGCAATCCTGCTGTACCCTTTACTTTCCCTTTGTATTTGTTAAATATTGGTTATAACCCACAAAATTCATTTAATATCCTTCTAATTGCAGGTCACGTTTGAAAAGTATTGGCATGTTATGGCTGTAAGTGGCTGAGGTAGGTTGGAAGGCATAATCATTACAAGATTGAGATCAAGAAACAGATAGACAAGGAAATAGAAGAAAGTGTAAAAGCTTCTAGAAACTTTTTTTTTTTTTTGGTCAACTCTTACCCTTTGGTTTTCCATCTATATCTTTGATTATCCTTGTCAGGCCACATTTTTGAATTCACCTCGTCAGTGCATGCTCACTCTGGGGACTCTTAGGCACATCCATCCAAGACTCCAACTACCATTTTTGTATAGTGACATTTTTTTAATATATATATATAAATATATATATATAAATAAATAAAATAAAATAATGATTATATATATATAATGATTTAAGACCTACGACTCTTATTCTGGTATACCTCTGAGCTGCAGTCTCATACATTTAATCTTTTTTCCATCACTTTAATTTCCACATCTCCAAACTTGAACAATTCCAATAAAACTGATCTTTCCTTCTGTAAGTCTCACTTTGAATTGTATTTAAGAAAGAAAACTCTCATTTTCTTATACTTCTCTTTTATTTTGGTGAGGAAAATTGGCCCTGAGCTAATACCTGTTCCCCATCTTCCTTTTTCTTGAGGAAGAGTGGCCCTGAGCTAACATCTGTGCCCATATTCCTCTATTTTGTATGTGGATCTCCGCTACAGCATGGCTTGATCAGTGGTGTAGGTCTGTGCCTGGGATCTGAATCTGTGAACCCCAGGCCACAGAAGTGGAATGCGCCAAACTCAACCACTGCGCCACTGGGATGGCCCCTATACTTCTCTTTTAATAGATCAGAAAGTCTTCTCGGATTGACCTCCTAAATAACATCTGAATGTGTCTCTTTTCCCTCTCAGATGCCATAGGCTCACTCAAGACTTCATCACACATCATGTTTATCTTTGGTAGTGACCTCTTGAATCTCCCCTATCCCCCACCCTTTAATAAATCATTCACAGTGCTGCCAGTTGAATCTTGTCCAAACATAAGTCTGATTGTTTTACTTCATGCATAAACGTCTTAATAGATATTAATTGCTTCAAGAATTAATTCAAAAATATTTAATATGGTACGAAAAGTTGTTGGATACAGTGGCTTCTGTCTGAAATGCCTCCCCTCTTCTGTTCTCTAAGTATCATTTTCTCTGTGAAGGTTTTCCTTATTTCTTTTCTACTTCATCAGTTTCTGGAATTATTGAGCTTATCATATTACATTTTGTTTTTGTCTCATTCTCTTCCTAGATTCTGACCTACTTGTGTGCAGACACAACATTTTCTTTTCATCTTTGTATCCCTAGTGCCTAAAACACACGATAACCTAAAATATGACCATTAAACTAGTGCAAGGAGAAAATATTACAAGAGCAAGCTCTAATCTAATCTTACGGTGAATGGAGAAATTAATTTTGATTGTTTCTGTGTATATTAGAAAAGAATTCTGGAAAGAGAGAGCATTTAAACTGAAGCTTAAGGGGCCGGCCCGGGGGCGCAAGCGGTTGAGTGCGCGCGCTCCGCTGCAGCGGCCCGGGGTTCATCAGTTCGGATCCCGGGCGTGCACCAACACACCCCTTGTTAAGCCATGCTGTGATGGCATCCCATATAAAGTAGAGGAAGATGGGCACGGATGTAAGCCCAGGGCCAGTCTTCCTCAGCAAAAAAGAGAAGGATTGGCATTGGATGTTAGCTCAGGGCTGGTCCTCCTCACACACACAAAAAATAAAATAAAATAAAATAAACTGAAGCTTAAGTGATGAGTAAGATTTCAAAAGTGAAGACTGATAGAGAAGTCATTCTAAATATAAGAAAGGATGAGATGGAAAGTAGGATGCAAGGGGGAAAATAAAAAGACAGGTTTGTGTAGAAGATTGGGATCCCAAACCTCTCACTGTCTGTATAAGAATCTTGAAATTTACCCAATTCAAAAGATGAAGTTTTTAAAATTAACTTAAGCTGCGTGCCATAACATATGTAGACTAAACTACACAATAGTGCCTTTTTACACACAGTATAATACGTTCTTCTATACTCTTCATTTATGGAGTACTTTATTCTATATCTGTTGCTCACTATGTTGTAAACATTCTGTGGGTAAAAATGATCTTATTAGTAGCTGTTTTTCCTCATCCCTTGGGAAACCCAGCAAATTACCATTCCATTAATTATCTCAACAGCTAAGAAATACTTGATAAACATCAACATCCAGGTATAGAAAAGAAACTATTATTCTTATAAAATCTATCTGCCTTAACCTGCAGCATACATCATATTTAAAGAGCAACTTTAGAAACATACCCTTTAAAGAGGCAAAAAAGGATATGGGTACTTTCTCTTCTGGTCACTGCTCATCACAGAATTAAAGGTTATAGTAAAGCAAAATTAACAGAAAAGGCAAAGTAAAGCATAAATATTTGCTATCATTTGCCATCGCAAATGCAGGAATATCAAGAGACAAAACACTAAAACTAATAAAACTAGTAAAAGAATTTAGCATGACTACAGGATAATATATCAATATACAAACTTATTAAGCTTCTTACACCCAGTAGTTACCAATCAAAAATGCAATAAAATAAAACAATAAATACCATTTACAATATCTTTATCTCTATCTCTTTCTATCTCTAGTGTTTCTAGTAATTAGGCAAATAAAGATTGCTTTGGACCGCACGGAGAAAAATTCCAAGCTGAAAAAGATGATGATAGAACAACTAAAGAAACAGTCAGTTATACCCTTTCCATAGTGAGAATGAATTAACATTGCAAAGATATAAATTCTCTCCAAATTACTTAATAAAATTAAATCTAATTCCAATTAAAATTACATTTATGGGCTAGGGGAGAAATAAAATGATTCTAAGATTTTCATGGAAGAACAGTTTAATACGATTTTTCAAAAAAGAGTGAAAAGGGAAAACTTCCTATCACATGTTAAATCGTATAACAAATCCATAGAATCTGAAACAGCACAGTTCTGGAAGAACATTAGATTAATAGAACAAGGAGACATAGTAGAGAACATAGAAACAGAAGCATTTATATGAGAATTTAGTATATCTTAATTTGGAAAGGATGAATTATTTAGTAAATGGGGTTGGGAAAATTAGCTCAATATATAGAAGAACAAAAAAATTAGATTCTGATGACATTATCATATTTAAAAATTAAGTCCAAATAGACCAAAGACATAAAAATGAAATGGAAAAATCATAAAAACTACTAGAAGACAATGTAGGAGAATATATTTGTGACCACAGGATTGAAAAGATTTCTTAAAGCATATCCATAAAACACAAGTCATTAAGGGAACAATTAATAGATTAAGCTTCATGAAAATTTAAGATATGAGTCCAATAAAGAAAATCATACACAAAGTTGTCAAGAAGGTATCAGGCTGAGAGAAGATACTTGCAACATTCAAAATCAACTAAAGGTTAGCGCCTGGAATTTATAGAAAATGAGAGAAAACAAATGGATTAGTGGGATAATGATATGGACCATAATTCACAGACGGGAAATCCTAAGGTCAATAAATATATGTAGAGGTACCTAACCTCTCTAGCAACCAGAGATATGCAAATTAAAATAAGACTGAACTGAAATTCTCTAAATCTACCTGCTTGGAAAAAGTTATGAAGTCAAATAATATGACTCAATGGGTAGATTGAGGGGAAGATGAGAATCTTCTTGAAATGAGGAATATAATTTTGTGCAGCCATTTTTGAGAGCAATCTAGAATATTTAGAGAAAACTGGGTATGAACACAGTATTAGTTGAGGTAACGTTAGATGCCGATATTAAAAAAAAAAGTTGAATATCAGTTATTTGACACAGTAAAACTCTCTTTCCCTCATATAACAGTCCACTGCCAGTCTTCCTGTCAGACGGTTCTTCTCTAATCTGTGTATCAGGGACTCAGTTTCTTTTCATTACATTGTGCTTCTTCGTCACGTGACTCCTAAGGTTTTCCAGGAACTCATTGCCATTCCAGCCAGGAAAGAGTAGGGAGGAAGGCACAAGGAAGGGCTTTATGGGCCAGCCCTGGAAGTGACTCATTACTTTCATTCCTTGGCTTGCACTAGTCACATAGCCATTCCTATCTGCAAGGGAATATGGGAAATATAGTCAAGCATTGGCCCAAGGAAGAAAAGGAAATAGTGTGAGGAACACTAACAATCTCTGACACAAGCATATTCATGACCCATCAATTTCACCTCTAGTTTACACATCCCCAGAAAAACTACAGCAGATGTGGAAAGATAAAAATGTTCAGCAGTGGGTCATATATTTGGGTGTTCACCAGTGGAGGCTGGATAAGTGAAATGGGCCCTCTGAGTATTAAGAAATACTATGCAGTAATCAGATAAGATGACCTAGATTTACACATAGCAACATGTATAGACGTGAAAAATATAATATTGGGTGAAAGACAATGTGCAAGATTTCTAGCACGATGTCATTTGTGTTAATTTTGAAAACCACATAAAACAGTGTCACAAATATTTTTGTTGTTAGTGGATTCCGACTCCTAGCAACCCTGCGTACAGCAGAGCGGAACCCTGCCTGGTCTTTTTGTGCCATCCTCTCACCTTCCAGCACTATATCAGACAATGCTCACCGCTCTTCATAGGGTTTTCATGGCCAATTTTTCAGAAGTGAGTGGCCTGGTCCTTCTTTCTAGTCTGTCTTAGTCTGGAAGCTCTGCTGAAACCTGCCCACCATGGGTGACCCTGCTGGTATTTGTAATACCACTGGCATAGCTTTCAGCATCACAGTGATATGCAGTCGCCACAGTATGACAACCAACAGACAGGTGGCATGGTTCCCTGACCATAAAATGAATACCAGCCTCGGCAGAGAGAGCACAGAATCTTAACCACTAGACCACCAGGGCTGGCTGTCACAAATATATGAGTATACACGTAACTGTGGAAAGTGGAGAGAAAGAGCATTATCAAAACACAGGTGTGAGCAACTATTGGGGATGAGCTTGGGGATAAGGAAATAAAAGTAAAAGTGCTAAAATAAAAAGAAGGAGCTGTACACAGACTGCTGATGACAGTGTGCCATGAATTTTGAAATGTCATCAATTCCATCCTGTTTATCTGAGCTCTTCCCCAAAACAAAACAGCCAAAACCAAAGCAACCTGACCCACATACATCTTACACAGGAGGCACCATAAAAAGCAAATTGTCTGCTTGGGGATTGCGAAGTGCCAAAGCACCTCCAAGACACTACATGTTCAACATTTAACATTCAAAAAAAGATATTTATTGAGTCACTGCACTGTGTGTAAAACGGTCCTTGTTCTCATAGAATTTACAGATTCAGGGGTGAGGTGGCTGCAGTAGAGCAGCCCATCTTAAATAATCACACAAATTCTGATAAGAGCTTAAATGAAGAGAAAGATTATAAAAGATTAATTTATAACAAGCAAGCCTGATGTAATTGAGGGGCAAGTAGGGACATTGGAATACAGTCTACATTTCTGAGGATCGAGCATATAAGTGAGACTTGCTGGTGAAATCAGAGTTAACAGGGAAAGAGTTAGGGAAGAATGTTCCAGAGAGTGGAAACCACATCGGAAAAAAACAAACTGTGGAATATTTGAGGAATCAAAAGAATAGTCAGTCTGGTTGGAACAGAATGAGCCAGAAGGGAATCATTTTAGGACTGGAAAGGAGGCTGACATTAGATGTTTGGGCTTCGTGATATATGTTAAAAAACTTGGATTTTATTCTCAAATGCAACAGAAAGCCATTTTGTGATCCAATTTTTATAAGTTTATTCTAAATTTTAAAAAAGAAAAAACATTTACCCACTTTCCTAGAGACATCTAAAAATACATTCATTGCAGTTCTTGCAAAAGAGCAAAAAAATTGAAAACAAAATCTAAATATTTATCAATAGAACAGGAATCAAATAGAAGAGTACATCTGTGTTATAGAATACTATTTAAAATTTTAAAAAGAATGAGGCAGACAAAACCAGATCAAAACAAAAGATTGATGAACACACAAATGTTAAATAACAGTGTAAGCCGCCACATATATACATGTGTCTGCATATGACAGACAAATGCCATATTTTTAACTGAAGTAGCTTTGGAGAGAAAGAGGCAATTAGACACGGAGAGTAAAGGAAGGACATTCACACTTCACAATATATACTTGCTTAAAGCATTTATGATAAAAATAAATTCACATGTTATCTGGTTAATAATAAAAAGAACAGGAATAGAACATTTTTAAAAAGAAAACAGATTGACAGAAAAATTAAGATTCTTGCAATGTTTAGATGGTTTATGTAACAGTCATGGGGAAAGACGATTGATGTTCAGTATTGATGCTGGAGGAGACAAAGAGAAATGGACAGATTTTTGGATATGCTTTAGAAATTGAATTGACCAACAGAACCAGTAGAACCAATAGATGGAATAGTCATGTCACACAGAGATGTCAAGAATGACAATTATTTTCCGGGAATTAAAACAAGGTGGTTGGAGATACCATAAAATAAGATTGTGGGGACACTGGAGCAGGACGAATTTGGAAGAAAAAGATGAAGTATTCATTTGCATATCTGTTGAGTTTGAGATGCCTGTTTATTCACCCCAGGGGAGACATCAAGGAGGCAACCACAAAGATCAGCAGAGAGGCCTGTTCAGATGTTAAGAAAATAAGGAAGCCTGGATTTTGAAAGCCCCTGACCTATATAGTCCAACAAATACATCATTTTGCTGTTATTTGGCCAGAAATTTTTATCACTATTATCATTATTTCATCATTAATATGTCAATGCAAATACTATTTCTTTTCCTGGGCTTAGATGTGTGTGTGTTTGACCATCTAGAAATTCCCTTAGCTTAATGCTAGAAACATCTGGCTATAAAGAAATATAGTAATGTTGTTTACTCAAAGAATGCCAACAAGAACAGCCAAAAACTTTAAGAAAAAAAGAGTTGAAATAAAAACAAAAGTCAACACTTGTGATACATTCCTATTATTCTTATGTGGAGAGGATAACCTTTTAACATTGGCTTTTTTTTTCCCTTTCCGTATGACCATCTAGAATAGTGGTTCCCAATGTATGGTCCCCAGGCCAGCAGCATTGGCACCATCTGGGAATTTATTTGAAATGCAAACTCTTGAACCTCATCCCAGACCCACTGAATGAGAAATCTGGGGGTGGAGTCCTGTAATCTAACAAGCCCTCCATGTGAAGCTGATGTACCCTCAAGCCTGGGAATTGCTGGTTTTAATAACATGTTACCACATCTGTACCTTCTTGGCGGAGAATGCTGAGAGTATTTACAAACAATTGGATGATAAAGTTACAGAGGAATGGGTTATTTATGAGAAAATAAAAGCAAAGAAGCTATTTCATCCAAGTCTAGGCAGAAGTTAAACTTCCGTTCTGTACATGAATTTTGATTGGCACTGACACTGACCTTCTGGAAGGGTGAAGCTCCTGGCACAAATGCTTTTAATCTAGTACAGATTTCTGACCTCATCATTGACAGAAGGTTGGCATTTCTGATACACAAAGACAAGACTATCTGACCTTTTTGCATTACAACAATTGTCATGATTGGCAGGCTTTGGCTTCTCTTTTGAAGAGATGTGGCACTTGGCACCCTCAAATCATATAAAGAAGCTTCATCCTGGCCTCTACAGCCTGAGCATGACAGATTGCCCCATCTGGTGATATTCTGAGATCCCGTTTTATCAATGAGTCTGTGGATGACTATCAGTTTCCTGATGATGACAGACAGTGTGTAGGTGGGCAGCTGCCATTCTGATGTCCTTAGCTTGCAATGATACTGCTTTGACAGCCAAGACCTTTTCTTGAGCAGTAGTGAGAGTTGATTTCAACTCAGCAAGGAGATAACTTTGAAATCCTTCATCTAGACTGCATACCTCATGTCATCCTGCTAGGAAAATAAGGCAGACAGGAGGCAACGAAGGAGATAATACTTTCATCACTTGTGAAATCCAAACAGGCTAAAAGTTAATGTTTTAGCTAACCCATATCACCTGTTCCATCTAAAAAAAACAGATAACATTTATCAGCGCTTAGCCAAGTATGTTGCTAGGCACCAAGGGGAATGACACAAAGAAGATTCACCCTTAGGGTGCTTACAACCAATTTGGAAAAAAGATGTACCTAAGTTCACATCTAAAGAGACAGCTTCTACTTAGCTCCAGCTTATTGGTGTTTTATGGGAATGACCAAACTCTCTCATTGGACAAAAATTTGGAATTTGAGATTTCATATAAAGTAGCAACCCACTCCGACTTTTAATGTTTCCAACTAATTCAAATCTAAACCCCTGTGCAGGCCTATGTTACGTGGGGAAATCAGGACATGTTTGGGTGTTGGATGCAGCCCTCTGGCTGCTAGTTTTTGACCTCTAGTACAGGTTATGCGCTTCTCCATATTTCACCATCTCATGATGCCCTCTTATAGAAGTTCCTCTCCTCCTACCACCAAAATAATTCAAACATTGATTTTGAAGTGGAGCAATTATCAAGAGAGACAGGAAAAAGAGAATAAAAATTCACTTTTGACTCCAATTGTGGAACTATTTTTGTTTAAGGATCTCATGTGATGAATTTGTGGGCTCCTAAAACCCACTGAAATGTCGGTAGTTGAAAATATCCCAGATGGATCTAGATACTCATACTGGTATCATGGATATGGTTTAACTCAAGTGCATCATCTCCCGAATCCAGGGGCACACATCCTAAGGAAGGCAAATATTGAAATTACATAAACCCTTCACAACAAAGGAGAAATCAATGATCACAGCTCTCGGCATTTAATTCTCCTAATTGTGAAAAGGAAATTTAAACAGTAGGGGAAAAAGGAAATTCAGGATACCACCTAGTTTGATGGTTCTCAGACACAAATAGAAAGTGTTAGTAGGGAGTTGTACAACGTAGTGGAGGAAAGTAAAGGAAAAGGGATGCAAAGCAAATTGCTCCATTATCCGTGGTTTTTAAACTTGCTGCATATGAGAATCACCTGGGAAGATTTTAAAGCTCTTGATACCCCATATCGATGAAATCACCCTTTCTGGTGCCAGAACTCAGGCAACAGTGGCTCCACACACAGCCACATCTGACAATACTACATGTCATTAAGTATATCTTTTGCATCACCCAAAGATTCTAAAATGCAGGATGCTGCTAAGCTGTAAACTCGTTTAAAGCAACAAGTGAGAGGAGAGAAAGCAAAGGCAGATAAAATATTCTAGTGACTGCAGACCTCACCTCTTATGTGGGGTCACCGCTCTGTCCTGTTTTATTCAAGCAATCTCCTTTTTCAGTTTTCAGCAAAATTGCAACTACCATTCAACCATAAAATTAAGCTCCAAACACTTCCTTCCTTGACTATTGAAGGTTTTTGCTAACTACCTCTCTATACATAATTTTTCTGTCCATCAGTCCTTCCTATGTAGATGTTGCTGCCAACTTCATCTTGCCATAATCCCACCATTATCATTTTTCATCTGTGCTCTAAACTTTGAAAGACTTCATTATCCCACGGGATACCTGAGCTCTGCACAATTACCTTATTAATCTGTCGAATAAACATGAATATAGCACTTAACTATGTGGCAGATATTATTCTTAGCACTTTATTATATTAATTTAATCCTTTTGGCAACAGTGTAAGGGAGATATTTTTATTATCTTCATTTTAAAAATGAGGAAACGGAAGCACAGTGAGCTCCAATACCTTGCCCAGAGTTACAACGGTGGTCAGCGATAGTGGCCAACATTAAACATAGAAAGTCTGGGTGCAGAAATTGTTCTTTCATCCTCCCAGTCTCTCCTCCTTGCTCCTCTACTCCACTGTAGCCAAACCCCTCAATCACGCTCACCTATTATAAGTTCTGATTTGGGGGCTGTAAAATTCCCTTTTGTGTTCCCTCCCTCCTTTTTTTCCTACATCTTCCTTAGATACCTGTGAACACTTATTTCATGTGTCAGGCACTGGAGAGAGTTTCTGCCACAAAGAGGCCATCAGCAAAGAAGAACCGTTATAGATCAATCTCACTCTCCAAGGACCAACTGAAATCCCACTCTCTCCAGTAACCCAACCAGAGGAGACAGTTTCATCTTCTTAAATTCATACTTCACATAGTATGATTTATCATTTGGTAACTATTAGTAGGGTTCTCCAGAAAAATAGAACCAACAGGAAATATATATATATATATATGAGAAAGATTGGCTGATTACAGGAATTGGCTCAGGTGGTTACGGAGACTGAGAAGTCCCATAATCTGCCATCTGCAAACTAGAGAACCAGGAAAATTGGTGGTATAATTCAGTCTAAGTCTGAAGGCCAGAGAACCAGGGGAGCTGATGGTATAACCCCCAATCTAAGGTCAAAGGCCTGAGAACCAGGTGGTTGCTGCTATAAATCCCAGAGTCCAAAGGCATGAGAACCAGGAGTTATGATGTCCGAGGGCAGGAAAAGATGGACGTCCCAGCTCAAGAAGAGTGAGAGGAAGTTTACCCTTCCCTCTACTTTTTGTTGTATTCAGACCAATGGATTGGATGATGCCCACCCACATTGGTGAGGGTGGGTCTCTACTCAGTCTACTGAATCAAATGCTAATCTCTGCTAGAAACACCCTCAGACACACCCAGAAATAATGTTTTACCAGCTATTTGGGGCATCCCCTAGGCCAGTCAAGTTGACACATAAAATTAACCATCACACTAATCAACTCTACAAATTATGCTTGCAGGTGACTATTCCATTTCTCTACTAGAAAAACTACTTCAGGACAGGGAACATTCTTTTTTCATCTATTAAACACAAGTTTGGAGTTGCACCCATGTATCAAGCCCTTTCGTATGTACTGAGAAAACAGTGCTGAAGAAAACAAAGACCCTGTCCTCGTGCAGCCTATGTGAACAATAGTCCATCTTTCCCCCAGTACCCATTACCCTGTCTTGCAAATAATACCATGTATAAACACTTGAAAATAAGTGTGAAAGTGAGGACAGATTTGAGCAAGAAAATGAGACAGATAGAAACAGAGGAGACCAATGATATTGTCAGCTGTTTGAATATTAAGGGACCATTATTTGTGCAGAAATAAAGCATTCCTTTGAAGTGATTTTTTTTTTAATTTTTTGTTTATTGCAGTAACATTGGTTTATAACATTGTATAAATTTCAGGTATACATCATTCTACTTCTATTTCTGCATAGATTACATCATGTTCACCACCCAAATACTAATTACAACCCATCACCACACACATGTGCCGAATTATCCCTTTCACCCTCCTCCCTCCCCGCTTCCCCTCTGGTAACCACAAATCCAATCTCTGTCTCTATGTGTTTGTTTATTGTTGTTATTATCTACTACTTAATGAAGGAAATCATACGGTATTTGACCTTCTCCCTCTGACTTATTTCACTTTGCATAATGCCTTCAATGTCCATCCATGTTGTCACAAATGGCTGGATTTCATCGTTTCTTATGGCTAAGTAGTATTCCATTGTGTATATATACCACATCTTCTTTATCCATTCGTCCCTTGATGGGCACTTAGGTTGCTTCCAAGTCTTGGTTATTGTGAATAACGCTGCAATGAACACAGGACTGCATGTATATTTATGCATTGGTGTTTTCAAGTTCTTTGGATAAATACCCAGCAGTGGAATAGCTGGATCATATGGTAGTTATATCCTTGCTTTTTTGAGGAATCTCCATACTGTTTTCCATAGTGGCTACACCAGTTTGCACTCCCATCAGCAGTGTATGAGAGTTCCCTTCTTTCCACATCCTCTCCAACACATGTTGTTTCCTGTCTTGTTAATCATAGCCATTCTGACGGGCGTGAGGTGATATGTCATTGTAGTTTTAATTTGCATTTCCCTGATAGTTAATGATTTTGAACATCTTTTCATGTGTCTGTTGGCCATCTGTATATCTTCTTTGGAGAAATGTCTGTTCAGGTCTTTTATCCATTTTTTAATTGGGTTGATAGTTTTTTTGTTGTTGAGATACATGTGTTCTTTATATATTTTGGAGATTAAACCCTTATCAGAAGTATGGTTTGCAAATATCTTCTCCCAATTGTTAGGTTGTCTTTTCGTTTTGTTCATGGTTTCCTTTCCTGTGCAGAAGCTTTTTAGTTTGATGTAGTCCCATTTGTTTATTTTTTCTATTGTTTCTCTTGCCCGGTCAGACATGGTGCTTGAAAATATGTTGCTAAGACCCATGTCGAAGAGCATACTGCCTATGTTTTCTTCTAGAAGTTTCATAGTTTCAGGTTTTACATTCAAGTCTTTAATCCATTTGGAGTTAATTTTTGTGTATGGTGTAAGGTAAGGGTCTAGTTTCATTTTTTTGCATGTGGCTATCCAGTTTTCCCAACACCATTTGTTGAAGAGATTTTCTTTTCTCCATTGTATGTTCTTGGCTCCTTTGGCAAAGATTAGCTGTCCGTACATGTGTGGGTTTATTTCTGGGCTTTCAATTCTATTCCATTGATCTGTGTGTCTGTTTTTGTGTCAGTACCATGCTGTTTTGGTTACTTTAGCTTTGTGGTATATTTTGAAATCAGGGAGTGTGATATCTCCAGTTTTGTTTTTTTTTCTCAGGATTCCTTTACCTATTCGGGGTCTTTTGTTGTTCCATATAAATTTTAGATTTCTTTGCTCTGTTTCTGTGAAAAATGTTGTTGGAACTTTGATAGGGATTGCATTGAATCTATAGATAGCTTTAGGAATTATGGACATCTTAACTATGTTAATTCTTCCAATCCAAGAGCTCAGAATATCTTTCCATTTCTTTGTGTCTTCTTCAATTTCTTTCAGCAATGTTTTATAGTGTTCCATGTACAGCTCTTTCACCTCTTTGGTTAAGTTTATTCCTAGGTATTTTATTCTTTTTGTTGCAATTGTAAATGGGATGGTATTCTTAATTTCACTTTCTGCTATTTCGTTGTTAGTGTATAGAAATGCAACTGATTTTTGTATGTTGATTTTGTATCCTGCAACTTTACCATATTCGTTTATTACTTCTAAAAGTTTTCTGGTGGATTCTTTAGGGTTTTCTATATATAAAATCATGTCATCTGCAAATAGTGACAGTTTCACTTCTTCCTTTCCAATTTGGATCCCTTTTATTTCTTTCTCTTGCATGATTGCTCTGGCTAGGACTTCCAGTACTATGTTAAATAGGAGTGGTGAGAGTGGGCATCCTTGTCTGGTTCCTGTTCTTAGAGGGATAGCTTTCAGTTTTTCACCATTGAGGATGATATTAGCTGTGGGTTTCTCATAGATGGCCTTTATTATGTTGAGGTACTTTCCTTCTATACCCATTTTATTCAGAGTTTTTATCATAAATGGATGCTGTATCTTGTCAAATGATTTCTCTGCATCTATTGAGATGATCATGTGATTTTTATTCTTCATTTTATTAATGTGGTGTATTACGTTGATTGATTTGCTAATGTTAAACCATCCCTGGACACCTGGAATAAATCCCACTTGATCATGGTGTATAATCTTTTTAACCTATTGTTGTACGCGATTTGCTAGTATTTTGTTGAGGATTTTTGCATCAATGTTCATCAGTGATATTGGCCTGTAATTTTCTTTTTTTTGTGTTGTCCTTATCTGGTTTTGGTATCAGGGTAATGTCGGCTTCGTAGAATGAGTTAGGGAGGTTCCCTCCCTCCTCAATTTTTTGGAAGAGTTTGAGAAGGATAGGTATTAAGTCTTCTTTGAATGTTTGGTAGAACTCACCAGGGAAGCCGTCTGGTCCTGGACTTTTATTTTTGGGGAGGTTTATGATTACTGTTTCGATCTCCTTACTGGTGATTGGTCTATTCAAATTCTCTACTTCTTCTTGATCCAGTTTTGGAAGGTTGTATGATTCTAAGAATTTATCCATTTCTTCGAGGTTGTCGAATTGGTAGGCATATAGCTTTTCATAGTATTCTCTTATAATCTTTTGTATTTCTGAGGTGTCTGTTGTAATTTCTCCTCTTTCATTTCTGATTTTACTTATTTGTGCCTTCTCTCTTTTTTTCTTGGTGAGTCTAGCTAAAGGTTTGTCAATTTTGTGTATCTTTTCAAAGAACCAGCTCTTGGTTTTATTAATTTTTTCTTTTTTTTTTTTTTGGTCTCTATTTCATTTATTTCTGCTCTGATTTTTATTATTTCCCTTCTTCTACTGATTTTGGGCTTTGTTTGTTCTTCTTTTTCCGGCTCCTTTAGGTGCATTGTTAGATTGTTTATTTGTGATTTTTCTTGTTTGTTGAGATAGGCCTGTATTGCTATAAACTTCCCTCTTAGAACCGCTTTCGCTGTATCTCATAAATTCTGGCATGTCGTATTTTCATTTGTCTCCAGGTATTTTTTGAATTCTTCTTTGATTTCTTCGTTGACCCAGTCATTGTTCAGTAGCATTTTGTTTAATCTCCGCATATTTGTGGCTTTTCTGATTTTCTTCCTATGGTTGATTTCTAGTTTCATACCGTTGTGGTCAGAAAAGATGCTTGGTATTATTTCAATCTTCTTAAATTTATGGAGACTTGTTTTGTGGCCTAATATGTGATCAATCCTGGAGAATGTTCCATGTGCATTTGAAAAGAATGTGTATTCTTCGGTTTTTGGATGGAATGCTCTGTGTATATCTACTAGGTCCACCTGTTCTAGTGTATCATTTAAGGCCAATGTTTCCTTATTGATCTTCTGTTTGGATGATCTATCCGTTGGTGTAAGTGGAGTTTAACGTCCCCTACTATTATTGTGTTACTGTCTATTTCTGTTTTTATGTCTGTTACTAATTGCTTTATATATTTAGGTGCACCTACATTGGGTGCATAGATATTTACAAGTGTTATATCCTCTTGTTGGATTGTTCCCTGGATCATTATGTAATGCCCTTCTTTGTCTCTTTTTAGAGTTTTTGTTTTAAAGTCTATTTTGTCTGATATGAGTCCTGCTAACCCAGCTTTATTTTCATTGCCTTTTGCATGGAGTATCTTTTTCCATCCCTTCACTTTCAGTTTGTGAGTGTCTTTAGGTCTGAAGTGTGTCTCTTGTATGCAGCATACATATGGGTCTTGTTGTTTTATCCAATCAGCCACCCTATGCCTTTTAATTGGAGCATTTGGTCCATTGACGTTTAAAGTAGCTATTGATAAGTATGTACTTACTGCCATTTTTTAACTTTTTTCTTCTCAGTGTTTTAGTAGTCCTCCTCTGTTCCTTTCTTCTTCTATACAGAATTGATGATCTCTTTAGTTTGACCTCTGTCTGAAAGCTCTACTCTTTAACTCCCCTCCTCCCTCCTTTTATGTTTTTGATATCATATCTAACCTCTTTTTCCCCTCTTATCATGGAAATAGATAATTTGTCCTCTTTGTGGTCTTCTCTTTTCCCCTTAAATCAGTCCCTTTAACATTTCTTGTAGCACTGGTTTCTTGGTGACAAACTCCTTTAATTTCTGTGTGTCTGGGAAATTTTTGATCTCTCCTTCCATTTTGAATGATAACCTTGCTGGGTAGAGTATTCTTGGCTGTAAGTTTTTTCCTTTTAGCACTTTAAATATATCATGCCATTCTCTTCTAGCCTGTAAGGTTTCTGCTGAGAAGTCAGCTGATAGCCTTATGGGGTTTCCTTTGTATGCAACTTGACTTTCTCTTGCAGCTTTTAGGATTCTCTCTTTATCTTTAATTCTGGACATTTTGATTATGATGTGTCTTGGTGTGGGCCTCTTTGGGTTTATCTTGTTTGGGGCTCTCTGTGCTTCCTATACTTGGATGTCTGTTTCCTTCCTTAGGTTAGGGAAGTTTTCATCTATTATTTCTTGAAATAGATTCTCTGCCCCTTTGTCTTGCTCTTCTCCTTCCGGGACACCTATAACACGGATGTTAGTGCACTTGATGTTGTCCCAGAGGTCCCTTAGACTGTCCTCACTCTTTTTAATTCTTTTCTCTTTTACCTGTTCAGCTTGGGTAATTTCTTCTAGTCTTTCGTCCAGCTGACAGATCCGTTCTTCTGTATCCTCTACTCTGATTTTGTGTCCCTCTAGTGAATTTTTCATTTCCAGTATTGTATTCTTCATTTCTGATTGGTTCTTATTTATATTTTCCATTTCTTTTTTGACATTCTCACTGAGTTCATCTATTCTTCTCCCCAGATCAGTGATCATCCTTAACACTCTTTGTTTGAACTCTCTTTCGGGTAGATTGCTCATTTCTGTTTCACTTAGTTCCCTTTCTGGGGTTTTGTCCTGTTCCCTTACTTGGAATGTATTCCTTTGCCTCCTCATTTTGCCTCTTTCCCTGTGCTTGTGTCTACGTATTAAGTAGGTCAGCTACGTCTCCTGCTCTTGGATAGGTGACCTCATGTAAGTGATGGCTTAGGAGGCCTACAGTGTGCTTCCTTCAGTTCTCAATGTTCCAGGGGTGACCCCTATGTGGGCTACATGTGGCCTTCTGTTGTGGCCTGTTTGCTCTCCCTGTAGGTGCCCAGGGAGGCCGAGTTATGCTCCTGGCCAGCTGTTGTAATGCTCAGCTGCTTGTAGTTGTTGTGGGCCCTTCAGTCTCTTTATCAGGTGTGGGGAACCCCAGCACAGTTGGCTGCAAGTTCTAATACCACATTTGTGTTGCAGTATTTCTTTGAAGTGAGTAGGACCCCAGAGTGGCAGGTCGTTAGGCTCAGGGCCTTACAATTGCTGTAAGCCTCCAGTCTTTAGGTCTCTTGTCAGCTCTCTGAGGATTGCAGCTGGGTGGGGCTGGCCTCAGGCACAGGAGCACCCAATTGTTTCAGGCTTTGGAAGGTGGGGCAAACCTCCTATGTGGGTCTTTAAGAAGCACGAGTCTTCTGCACCTGACAAGCCCTGCCACCCACAGGTCCACACACACAGTCAACACAGTCCTGCCCCGTGTGTGCGCCAGGACCTCCTGAAGCGGACCCAGTCTCTCCATGGTGGGAGCCCCACACACTCCACAACTGCCCCACACTCTCCACCCTCTCCTTGTGCACACCCTGCCCCACTGAAGTCAGTTCAGTTTCCAGGCTGCAGAGAATCCTGTCACCAATCTATGCAGGCCCACAAGTTGCCTGAGGGCTTGTTGTTGGGTGGGACCAGTCTCTAGGGTGGGCTGCCCGTCCTGGCTGAGCTGGATTGAATTGGTGCTTTAGCCAGAGAACTCCAATTGCATCTGTGTCAGCACGCCCACACCAGGCCACAACAATGGCCGCTGCCAATGTCCCAGTCCCTGGAGAGGTCCCACCTCTCACTGAGATGCACTCAGGGCCTATTAAGTGAGTCTCTTTTCACCAAAGCACTGTGCACCTTTCTTTCTTGTGATTTTAGGTTGCTTTCTGAAAAGGGTGAGTTTGCGCGTGGGCCCTTTAAGAGCCAGTTTTAGTTTCTTTGTGAACCAGGTTTTCTGGGGGTGCTCCCCAATGTTTTAGTAGCAGGCAAAGTCAGATATTATGCCGCTGGTCTCGATTGTGCTGGGTCCGCAAAATGCCCACAGCGGGGGCGCTCCCGGCTCAGGACCCCGCGCCTCCAGGGAGGCTGCGTACCTGTGCGCTGCTCCTGGGCGGCTGTGAGGCTGGCGGCTTGTGAAGGCGGCGTTTTTCCTCTCCAGAAGGGAGTCTCTGCCTCTTCCACCTCAGTTAGGATTGTCCTTTGTCGCAGGAGTTCCTCTTATCCAGTTTTCAGTTCTGTCTCAGGGGTAATTTTTCCATCAGTAGTTGTAAATTGGCTTTGTCCGCGGCCGCCATCTTGACCTGAAGTGATTTTTTTTTTTAATTTTCTACCATCCTTTATAACCAGATTGTCAGGGTCAGGGAAGTTTTACAGATAAAAATGTCTACGTAAATGATACTTACTTTTTAGAGACTTTCAGAAAATAAATGATTATGCCCCATATCTAGGGATGTGGGCCTCAGTTTCACCTCCATTTAGGGGGAAATAAATTAATTTTCTAAAATCCTGAATTGATTTGTTTAAGATTGAGCCTAGTTAATGACAAGGCTCTAAAAAGAATGTGGGACTTTTGCCTGGAATTAAGTTCCTGATCTAAACACTTGGACATTTTTTGATTATAAAATGAAATTATAGCCATTTTCAGTCCTAAATAATTTGGGCCAAATAGATTTTACATGTTGTATTTATGACTCATGTACCCTATTCTGTAAAACTTCCCCCAAAGACTCATTAAATCTGTTTTATGTGAATTTTTCCCAGCCTTGTACTTTCATTAACTGGAAGGAGGAGAATAGAGCCTGCTTACAATGCCACTAGGTCCATGCCAAGCCCCTTACTTGACTGATGTCTTCCTAATGAATTATATATATTGTAAACAAGTAGTACGTGCCAGCCCAGGGTTTTCATTAATTTTTCATTAATGAAATGCACCACTTAGCTTGTTTGACATTCAAGCGAGCCACATAAATTTAAACTAGAGGTCACCATAAAGAAAGAATTTGCATGTGTCACTGAAGGAACAAGCATCTGCTCCACCTCTTAACTCAAATCCTGCCCCAAACCATGTTCAAGTTCACTACCAACAGATTAATATGTAACAAGTAAATGATACTATAATTAGCTGCTAATGGCTGATTTGCAATTTAGTGCACCACGCTATTATTAAAGAACGTTGTGTGTTTTTAATAGTTTCTACTTCATTTTTGATTCTCTAATGGGCTACTTAGAAATCAGGCGTCTGGCAGGCATCTTAGTTCTGAAGGATATAAGTGCCGTGTATTTAAGTGCCTCCCCTCCACCTAATATATAATTTCCACTACGTGTTTCAGATTTCCAAAGAACTCAGAATTAAGGCAATGCAGCAGAAAAATACTCTCAAACTACAGTTAAGAATTCTCTAACAGGAAATCCAAATATCTATATGGTCTGAAAATCCCAAAGCTTTCATACCAGAGAATTCCCAGAAATGTGAAAAACAACTAGACTTTAAAATATAATGTTTTGAAAAAGAGCCCTCTTTCCCTTTGCTCCTTATAGAAGTCAAGCTCAATCAAAGCATATCAAATCTAGAGCAATACACATAACTCTAGATTCTTCTAATTGGTGCAGATGTAGCTGCTACTGTCTTTCTTTCCTTATCAGGATTGACTTAGGATCCAGGTAGAACTGAGTGTACGGGGGAAGTTGTATCTATCTAGAGTTCTTTGAAGTTGGAGAAGGTAGAGACCAACAGAAAATCATTTTTTTCTCCCTAGAATATATGTTGTCCATGGAAAATAAAAGCAAAACCTATAAAAGATATTGTTGTGCTCTCTCTCCATATTGGTCAGGAGGAAGGGCACATTTTCAATTACACAAACATTTATTATGCTATGCCTGACACCATGCTCGGCACAGAGAATACAAAGGAGTGTCAGTGTTGTTCCTACCTTCAAAGAGTTCATTTTCATGACGGACACAGACATGTAATCAGACCATGTTTCTATAATCAGGTAGGGCAGTAATAAAGGCAAGAATACAGTATTCTTAGATGATTTCCTCAAACTGTAAGATTAAACTAAATCAACCCCTCGTTACAAAGTAGAAGCTGGTTGCTACCCTCTTCTTCAAGAGGTTCTCAGTTTCATCTCATTTCGTCAAACATATTCCAAACGTTGTTCCCAGATGTAGTAGCATATTTCTGCATGAAAAATTTAGTAACAAATGCAAAAGGAAATAAGAAGGAAAACTCTTGTCTAAAAGGAGTACTATCCCTCTTGCAATTCTGTTGTAAGCACTATGGTTGAACCATACAGCTTTCCCTTTGGGTATACTTGTACCATCAATTTTCCATCTCCATGCATGTGTCTCTCTTCTGGTGGTCCTCCTGGGATTCATCTTTATTTCTTTCCCTCTTTCAATCTTTCATCATTCCCTCTTTTACCTCGAGTTTATTACCTCCCCTCAGCCCACTCCTCTGCAATACTGCTTCAGAGGGATCACCATTTCCCTATTCTCTCTTTCCTTGCTGTTCCTCAAAAGAGGAGCACAAAGGATTTCTGTTCTTAGAGTGCCTCTGCTAATCAATTAGTGAGGCAGACTAAACGACAGCAACAGTAAACCTTCCTCAGAGCAATGGCAAGGTGAAAACAGTCCAAACCAAATCTCTGCTGGTGAACGTCATTTAAAAAAAGGAGGGAGGATTTAGATACAGGACTTAGAGCAAGACTTATTAAAACCTCCAACTATTCCCCAAACATCTTTGCATCATCTATTATTTTTCTCACTCCATATAGCTATTCTGATGCCTCTCTTTCAAATAAGGGGAAAAAAAATTAACTTCTATGCTGTGAGGCTTTTCTTTCCTTTCACCTCGTATTTTACATAATAACTTATTATGCAAATATACACGTTGGCTATAAGTCCTCCCGTTTTGTGTTGGCCAAGTCTTTGACACTGAATACCCCAATATCCTCTATTTTCATATTCTTCAGGGCCAAGTTCATTGAAGATGTACCCTGCTTCCAATCTCTGGCCTTTTTCCAGGTCATGAAGTCTCTTTCCTCTTAGGAATCCATTCCACCCCATTAGGCAGCAGACATGCAAGCCATGAGGTTATGGGAAAGAAGTAGAAAGTGGAAGAAATTTACATTTATCCAACTCACATATTATCATTTCTATTTGGAGAACTATAAGTCAAATGGGATCCATCCTTTTCCCCATAACTCTTCTCATCCTCTGCGTATAGGACAATTTAATTCACACAATTATTAAATAATAAATATAACAAATCTGCTTGTTTAATATATGTATTTAAATTATCAGCTTTTGATGAAACAAGTCAGAAATATCAACATAGTGGCTCAAGAGATTTGCTTTCTCAGTGTCTTCAATCATTCCAAAAAAGAGTATATTGCAACTAGAAGACATCCTCACCCACTAATTTTAAAAATCCCTCCAGAATTTATTATGAAAATTAGAATAAAAAATGGAAGAAGGATTAGCTAAAAGGTCATGAAATAGAAGGCTTATTGTTGATGCAGTAAATAGTACTGCTTTCTCCATGTAGCTTTGAGAAACAATTAGAAATAAAACAAAGTAGTGAAATATGAAGTTCAAAATATCATCTTTACTACTGATTAAAATTAGAAGATGTAGATTAGCGTTCAAGTTGAACTCTAAGTGATCTACTACACGAATATCCCACCCAACGAAGGACATCACCTCTGACTGCAGCTACATAAAGACCTCAAAACTGTGAGCAAAATAAAATGGCTGTTTAAACCACTACTTTGGGGGATAATATATTACACAGCAGTGGTAAGGGGTATAACTCCTAACAAATGACAAAGGAGTCAATAATGATACCAAGATGAGAGAATGGCAGAAATAAAACAAATAAACTGAAAAGAAGAGGAGGAAGAGGAGAAGGAGGAGGACAATTTATTTACCTGTTATTTTTTGATTGCAAAATTCAGTTCCATAGATTTGAATGCATTCATTTCTGGTTCTAACCCATTTTTCTGATAAATACATTTTTTTTCAGTTACACACATTACGTGCAACCACTCTTGATGTGCTAAAAATCAAAGGAATCCCCCCCCAAAATCTCTTGCTATTTCTATATTTATCAAATTAGCTTTTGTTACAAAAAATAATAGTAGGCAGAGATGAGTAACTGGACAAGTAAACTGTGTAGCTCATTTGCGCAAAGAAGAATCTCAGATGCCAAATTCTTGGATTTTTCCCTCATGTTAGATAATTGTCATGCCTGTTGTCAAAAGGCCTATAGATTCATTGCAGTGAAAAACGGTAAAATTAAAAGGAATTTCCTTTGTAAACCAATTAAACTTAGAAATTAGATATTTCTAACATACACACTATAAAAAAATAACAACATAACTTTCTGTTTTTTTCTCTACTCCCTATATATCCATCTGATTTCCCATCTTGGAGATCTACATAGACTTATGTCTTCATTCCTAATAAAAGATGTATTTCTGTCTAGTTCCTCATCAATTAAAAGGGGAAAGGCATTTTATGTTCCATCACCCAAATAACAAACACATCTTAATTTCTAGACATAAATTGGGTCCATTCTCTCTGTCTTTGCCCTTATCATCTCCCCTAGGCCCTCATTATCTTTCCATTGCTTCATCTAATTGATTCCTCAAAGCTTCTGTTCCCAACCTATTCATGGCCATCTGCTCTTCTACCAATACAGGGTTCTTCTAAAACACAAATATGACCATTTCATTCTCCTGCTTAAAAGTGTTCGATGAGTCTCACGTAACTATAGGATAAATACAAAGCTACCTAATATTATCCTTCATGATTCTGTCTCCTATCAAGACATTATCCAGTCTTTTACCTTATCACTAGTTATAGCATATACATACACTGAACAGCTTGGAATTGTCCAAAATTCCACACATTCCATACCCCAAATAGAATACCAATTCCTCTACCTGCCCCCAACTCTCATTTACCTTGCAAACTCTCATTTCCCCCCAACTATGACAGATGATTTTTCCTGTAAACCTCTTCCTAATACTCCAAAACAGTTTTGATCCCTTCTTCCACTATATTGTATTTTTTATATACATCTACCACTGTCAATTCCAAATTCATTATAGATACTTGTATAGATACTTGCATATCTCTTTCTCCTGCTAGACTAGGATTTTGGAAACCATGAGTTGTGCTCCATTAATGAATCATGAATTAGGACAGAATGCATAGGGTAGAATAGGGTAGGGTAAAGTAGGATAAGACAGAAAATACAGTTTGTCATATATAGTAATAATATTACTTCATCAAATTCTTCTCTCAGTATGAAGAGGAGCGAGAGAATGTGTGTGCGTGAACACATGCTCACACTACATCACATACTGGGAAGTGATAGACAAAGATTTCTTACTGAGGGTCATGATTCAAAAAAAAATCAAAAATAACTATACTAGACTATGAGCACATTGAAGACAGGAACCAACATTGTAATAATTAAAATTATAATGTCATCTGTGTATGAGTATCTGCTTGGAACCAGGTCCTGGCCTTTCTGCTAGAAATAGAATTGTTAATATCTTGACTATCATCCTGCAACGTGGATACTATCATCCCTGTTTTACAAATGAGGACACTTATTTACATCTATTATTTTTAGTTTACAAATGAAACTCCATTGATTTAGATGCATGTCATTTCTGTTCTACTCTACTTCTTTGATAAGTACATGAGCACATTTCTTCCAGTCACGTGCAGCATACGCAAACCATTTTTGATGTGTTAAAGACCCAAGTACTATCCGTGAAGGAGAAGTAATGTTGAAAGATACACAAAGTCTATTGAGTCCCCAAATCTATAAGTACACTACCGTACACTATCTCTGCTTATTTAACCCTATAGGATTCCTAGTACCTGACACTTACAGACTTATAAAACTACCAGGATATGCATGGAGTTTTCATGTAAATTCACTGAGCTCTGATTGAATTAGAAGTTATTAAAACACATTCCTTACTCTCCAAAATGTCCACATCAATAAAAAAGACCGTAATACAAATATACGTGTAAAAATACACATTATGACCCAATTATGGAAAATGGCCTGTTTGCAGAGAGGCACATAGAGAAACATATAAGGGCATTAAAACCATTAAGAGTGCTGGCTTTGGCTACTGATAAGCATGATAAACAAATCCCTGTCAAATTGGGAAGCAACCCATTGTCTGTCTTTACCTTTCTAACTCATTAATACAAAGCATAGGGAAGTTTGCAAATACGTTCTCTTGTTTTAGCATTCTTATCTCAAGTGTAGATAATTTCACGTTTATTTTGGTAATAAAGTTTTTTTAAAGTATTTTGACATTTCAGTTGTTTGTGTATATCTTCACTATTTTTCCATAGTTGGTAAGGTCTCATCAGTTATTTTCCTGATATTAATTATGTCAATCTAACCATTGCTGCAAATAAATGGGCTTGCTCTCACATTTAATATATTAATACATAGGCGTATAAAGGCATAAATAGTTATGACTATTAAAATATAAATGTAAACAAAAAATATGCCCCTCCCTAGAGTGAGGGCCCAAACAGAGAGATGCTTCTGATTTCTAATTCTAAATCATTTCTAATTCAGACTCAAAGGAGAGGAGACACAATTTTGTACAATTGAGAGTACAGCTATTAGAATCAAGTCACCCTGTCTGGTTTCATATTGCAGCTCCTTCCCTCCATCTGCAGTAGCTTCACGACTGCTTTACTTAATCCTTTATGTCTTCAGTTTCTTTATCTGTAAGGTAGGGATACTATATCCTAGGACAGTTCTGAGGATTAAAGGAAACATAACAATGATTATAAGAGACATGGCACTTATGAGAACTCAATAAATAACATCCATTAAGATTCTATGACTTGGTAGGTGCGGAGGAGTGGTTAGGATTTTATCTGCAGAAGGATTTGATGACAAACTCAACTATGAACTCTTTGAGGTCTGTGAACTCTGTCTGTTTAGCACTTTATTCTCAACACCTGGCAGAATGTTTGGTATATAGAAAGTTTAATAAATATTTTGTAATGAATGAATGAAAGAAAAGATGACAACAAGACAGCAAAGCTGATTACTGCTCCTGAGGACTCAATTATTTGGAGGGAATAACAGCTGCCCCATAATACCAGCTCCTGTTTCCCATTGATCCCGTCTCTCAAACACTATATGAAAATGAGATACCACTTACCCCAGGGAGTGATGCCAATGGGCTTGATTTCAATGGAGGAGAAGGTAGCAGTGAAGGAGTGGAGGTGAAGACGGTGTTTTAGAAGCGCATAAATTCTTTTCCACTCTAATACACACTACCCACTTTCACTGTGCCCCCTCTCCCATCACAGTCCTGTTTCTAGTCTTGTTTTTCTCAAGTTTCTAGGCAGGACTCTAATGATTTAAAAGAGGAAATCAAATAGTCAAATGCTACTACTCAGGACAATGCAGGAAAATGAGGACATACGACTACTCTGTTGTGTTGCCTAATAACGGAGTTTAACACAATGGGAGGACATGGTCACCTGTTCCCCCCAACAAGCAATTTCATGTCACAGAATTTTAGAGAGAAATTGAGGAGCAGCTCCAGGCCAGCATGAGAGATTTCACACGGCAATAAGAGGACCAGGTTTCCTTCTGGAATTTATGTCAGAACATGGCCTCATTATCATTGGTTTGGTCCCTGTTACCCAGTTGTCCAAGTTAGTATAGCATTGGAGAAAACATGGCATTGACATATGCCTCTGTCCATGTATACATTGCACAGAAATATAAAAGTAAAATATGCATATGGGGTATAATAAATTAATTTCAATAAATAAAAATGTACAAAGCAAGACTTCAAGAGTCACTCCCACACTTAGAACAAAAATAAGCTTGACACGCAGTAAATTTAGCCCAGGAAAGGCAGGATGACACATTTGTTTATCTGAGGCAAACCTGGCTGGGCAATGGAATGAATTCAGCTAGAATAGTTAACAAACAGGTGAGAGCCACAGATACAGGGGAAGTGTGCATGCTCCTTAAGCTTTTCCTCTAGACACCAGACACTCACAAAATCTTTGGCAAGAGTACTGAGAAAGTGTTCATTGTGTAGGCTAGAGTAAAGAAAACAGCAGGCACTGCAGGAGAGACAAGAAACCCCACCTGGAATTTTCTCCCTGTCTCCTCTGTGGAACAAAAGCCTTAATCTGAGGGAAGGGGTATTAACAACACTGTCACCCTTAGGCACTAGGGAAGACTCTTGGAGCTAAGGAAAGGAAATAGTGAAAACAGAGGAAGGCCAGGAATACAGGCTGGTCCAGAAAGCCAGAAAAGGAGCAGGAGCTCCAAGATACTTCCATCCCAATGACGTAAGATCACAGTGCCCATCTGAGATGGATGTTTTATCTGAATAATAGAGATTACCTCATCCCAAGCCCCCACCATCAGGCTAACAAATGTCAAGTAACATGGAATACTGTTGGAAGAGCTGTAAGAACATACGAACATACCCTCTCAGAGGTACAGCACAAAAACGTAAAGCAGAGCGTGGAGCAGCCATTGAGTACAACTCTCTGACAAACCAGCCCCCACCCTAAACACCAGATATCCTAGAGGAATTTGAAGCCTATGGTGCACTGACAATAAACACATTACCAATTAACCTTAAGCGCAACGCAGTTCTGGACTAGATTAGCCCAAATCTTGAAACTAAAGGCCCAAGTAGAAGAAAAGGCAAGCTCATTTCTAAGAATAAAAAACTATTTACCTCACTCTTTTTTACAACTTTATTGCGGAATAACTGATAAATATAGTTGTATATATTTAAAGTATACAACGTGATGATTTGATATACAATACATTGTGGAATGGTTAGATTTACCTCACTCCATTGATCTACACAATATGTCCAGATGTCAACATCAACAATAAAATGAATCAAATGAAAAAGAAAAAACAACACTTTGCCAATTGACAAAGAAATCAATGGTACTGAATTCAAATAGGGCATAGATTTTGTAACTATATCACAGAGTATTGAAAATAACTATAAAATTGAGTAAGACTAAGCAAAATGTACAAAATATGCAAGATACATGAGAAATTTCAATAGAAATATTGAATCTATGAGAAAGAATCGATTGAAATGATGGGGTGGGGGCGGGAACACAGTAACGTATAAAAGGTCTCATCAGTAGCCTTGACACAGCTGATTAAATGATCAGTGAACTAGAAGATAGCTCAATAGAAATTCCCCCAAACTGAAACATAAGGAGAGATGGGTGCAGGGGAAGAATAGCGCATTCAGAAGATGTGGGACAATAGCAAATAGTCTAACACAACATATGTGTAATTTGAATCCCATAAGGAGAAGAGAAAAACAAGGCCAAAGAAATATTTAGAGTTAAAGGCTGAGAATTTTCCACAATTAATGGCAAATAAGTAACAGATTCAAGAAACACCAAGCAAGATAAATACCAAGAAAACAACAACAAACTAGTGATCCCATATTCAAACTGCTGACAATAAAAGGCTAACAGAAAAGCTTAAAGGCAGAAAGGGGGGTAAAAACCCACATACATGCACACTTTACACACAGAGCAGATAAGGATTACAACAGACCCTTCAACAGAAACCATGTAAGCCAAAAGATAATAAAGTAACATCTTTACAGTGGTGAAAAAAAATGTAAAACTGTCGGTCCAGAAATATAACTTTAAAAAATATATTATTTAAAGGAAGAAGAAATAAAACTGTTTTCAGACAAACAGAGCATTCATGGCTAGCAGACCTACACGATAAGAAATGTTGAAGTGTAAAGGAAGTTCTGTAGGCAGAATCTCGGATGTACACAAAGATATGAAGAGCTCTAGAAATGCACTAACTAGAAACTTTACAAAAATCTTTTTCTTTCCCCAACAACCTCCTCAAGAACACAGGTGCCAAAAATCCTCAATACAGTATCAACATTTCAAATCCAACAAAAGGTAAGAAGGATAATACCTCACGATTGAGTGGGATTTATTCCAAAAATTCAAGGTTGAGTCAACATTGGAAAATCAATAATTATGCATTTGTTAAAACCTATAGAAGTTTACAGCACAAATAGTGAAACTTAAAGAATCTTTGATTTCCTTCAACTGGTAAACAGTTATGTGAACAGTCATACTACAGGCTGCTATTCAGGAAACAAACAAAAAGAACAAACCATTGGTTCACATAACAACACGGAGGGATCTCAAATGCAATTTGCTAAGTGAAAGACTACATATTGTAAATGATTCCATTTATATGACATTCCAGAAAAGGCGAAACTATAAGGATAGAGTATGGATCAGTGGTTGTCAGGAATTGGCACGTGGGATGGGGTTGATTACAAAAAGGCAGTAGGGGAATTCTTTGGGTGCCAGAATTGTTTTCTATCTTGACTGTGGTGGTGAATACACAAATCCATGAATTTGTCAAAACCCACAGAATTATACAGTACAAAACGAATTTTATTGAATGTAAATTTTTCAAAAATGCATAAACCTATGAATGGAAAACCCTTGAACTTCTTCACAGCTCTTAGAAACTACTACAAAAGGTAGTCTTTTTTTTTAATTAAAGAGCATATTTAAAGCAAATTCCAGATTATCATTGGCCATAGTGTCCAATTATGTATAGTAAAGGACAAGATTACTTCAAAGAGAGATATCATTATTTCAGAAAACAGAAGGAATTCAGTGTCAGGATCTCTGTGCCTCATTTAAGTACAAATTTAAAATAGGCCTATATTGTTTAATCTGAAATCAAACAATCTGTTTTTAGTGAAAGATGTTGACTTTCCACTCTAGTCATGAACATGTTTTGTGCTAGTCTGTCGGAACTAAAAATTGTGAGTAAATTCTGGGAATAAATATGAATTATCTTCTTTTAGTGATATACGCTATATTTCAACTGCCAATTATTTTAGACAAATCTCAGGGTAAGGTATATGGGAGTTGATTATATATGGGAAAATATCATTATCCTAAAAACAGTAGCAGTGCTATTCTTATTCTTTGTTGATCTTTAGTAAATCTTTATTTATAATGACAAATATAATGGCAATGAAACTAGGAAAGATTAAGTTTACTATATCCAAACTGCATACAATTTTTAAAGCAATAGAATCAACTTTCTACACTATAACGTAGTTAAAAATCTAAAAGTATTTACTAGTTCTGTGGGGGAAAGGGAGAGAATTAGATATTCCATTACAGCCAGTGTGAGTTTTTCTATAAATTATTACTACCATTATGGTAAGATAATCCTTCATTCTCTATATCCATATAAAATCAAACATGAAGATACAGGGTTACAGTTTGCTAAGATTTTAATTAAAGTCATTTATGAATTATGTGCTGATCAGAATAATAAAAACATTAAAATAGGAGAATCAACAAGCATCTTTTTTAGAACAATAAACCTTAGGAATTTAGAAATGCAACTACAAATATTATAAATACTTATCAACTTGAAGTTTCTAAATCTAAAAGTACCAGAATGGAGTCCAAGAGAATAGGAATGTTCAAAGTTCTAGAATGAGGAATACTAATAAAAATCAAGATAATGAACATTTGAACTTCTGTACTATGCACTTAATTACATTCACTGATATAAACGTGATCATCCGTCTTAGTCAGTTTGGGCTGCTGTAACAAAATACCATAGACTGAGCAGCTTAAATAATAGGAATTTCTCACAGTTCTGGAGGCTAGGAAATCCAAGATCAAGGTGTCAGCTGATTTGTTTCCCCAGTAGACTCTTTTCCTGCCTTGTAGAAAGTGAGTTTCTTGCTATGTCCTTACATGGCAGGGAAAGAGAGGGAGCTCTGGTCTCTCTTCCTTTTCTTGTAAGGGCACTAATCTCATCACGGGGCCCCCATCCTCATGACCTCATCTAAGTCTAATTACCTCCAAAACCCTACCTCCAAATACCATCACATTGTTGGTTAGTGCTTCAACATACGAATTTTAGGGAGATGCAAACATTTGTCCACAACATCATCCTATAATGGACCATTCATTTAAATATATGGTAATGTACATGGAAGCTTGGTGTGGTAGAGGAGGTGGGATACCATTACTCATGATGGCAAGATATACTACTAACCAGCAAGGGAAGAAAATTTACAGATGGAGTAGAAAGCAGTCAGTAGATTAGAGTCAAAATGCGCAATATATTGGCTTGTAGAAATAAACCCTTCAATGAGACATGAAAGGCAGCCAACTAAAAGTATTTTAATAGAATGAGGCCCTGGAACACAGATTTTAATAAAATTCAACTCATTTCTTAATTAGATGACATCAGTAAAAACATACAAATTTACAGGCTTTCAATGAGTTTGACAGTCAACATTTAATCCACTGTTTGTAGAAGCAACACAATTGTGCACAAACAATTGTGTATGTGTGTGTTCATCTCAATGTCATCATTATACAGCATCCATACTACTTCACCAAGACTTTAACTTTAGATGATGATGATTTTTCCCTTTGAGGTCATTTAAAAGAGGGTGGGAAAGGAGGAAGGGAATGTAAAGGAAACTTGAACATGGAACAGTGACACCTTTAGCACTATCGGGAGTCAAATGGACTTGCTTTGAGGGGCTCTTTTTTTTTTAAAGCTTCAGTACACGGTTGTGTATCCTTGTTGTTAAGAGGCTCCTTTTTAAATGGATTTTTCTTCTAAAAGTGAAAGAGGCATCTCTTGAATTTTTAGGATAATATTTTGATGTCTACATGTGAAAAAAAACATTATAATAATCAAATCTCTATTCATGCACTCGATGTCTTTTTTTGACATGTTTATATATAGGTATGACATATATAAAGTCATAAGTGTGATCATATTGTCCCTTATTTACTTCAAATTCTACTCTCACCTCTCTCCCTCCCTCCCTTCTACAGGCAGAAAACAATACACAAAAAGTCTCTTACGATGATTGAGAAACAGAAAGAATGCTTGTGTGGCTGGACCATAAAAACCTTGGGCAAAGAGTGGTAGGGGATCAGTTCCTAGAAGTTGGCTGAGACTAGATTACATAGGGCCTTAGAGGCCATGGAAGGGCTTTGGATTTTCAGCATAGAAGTCACTGGGACTTTTACAAAGGAGAGAAATAAGACAGCTTACATTTTGGATGATACTCCTAGCTGCTGAGTGGTTTATGCACCGTAGGTAGGAACAAGAGAATGTAGGACACCAAGGTAGAAAATTACCGCATTAGCTCAGACAGGGCTGGAGTTAGTGTGGAAGCGGGAGATGTGACGAAAGTGGATGAAGGTGGCGTTTATAGGACATGCTAAAGAACTGAATGCCCCATTTCACACTGTTGATCTGACTTAAATGCTGCTTCTAAAATCTCTGCCTACATAAATCCAATATGCCCATTAGTGTCCAGCTCAAATTCCCTCTCCATGACTCCTTATCAGACCACTCCATTCCACAATAATCATATCTTCTTCAGAACTCATACTCTTTCTCTTTTCCAGCATTTCCCAAACTGTTGATAAATCCCGACAGCCAAAGACCAACAGAACCAATCTAGAGTCCAGAGAAGTTAAGATTATTAACTTGCTGCAACAAGGGAGAATACCCCCACAGAAACCATATAGTACCTCACCAAAGACAAGACAACATAAAGATTTGACGGGATTTTGAAGAAGGGTAGAGTCTAGGTAAAATCTAAATGATGCAGTGTTTGGAACTAAGTAAAGCAGCCCTATGTGTAAACATTTAGGCTTAGGCTGAGAAGCAGGACTCAGGGTCCCATTTCCTTGGAAACTACAAGTTAGGAAAATGTGAAATTTTGTGTCCAAAAGCTCTTTATCTGAGACTCCGAAGCGGGGCTGAAAATCAAAGCTGCTTCTCTGAATCAAAGTGAACCAAAAACCTGAGACCTTCCAGACAATAGGATGGTCCGTTCTCACTGATATGATTTGAAACAGCAAAGTTTGATGGTTTGATTTTAGATGTTTAAGACTATATTATCTTATTAAGAAAGGAAAGTAGTTTGAGATTTATACTGTGTACTATAGAACCCCGGTATTCAATGAGAGGTTATTGGTCATCTTTTCTGGGGAGTAAGGGGGCTGTTGATTCTGCCTTTCTCGTAAAATTAATTTTAAAATAGCAAATATGTTTTAGTTTTTAAAATATTATGTGATATGGAATTAAGAAATAATGAGATATACTAGGAAGTTGTGAGCTAGATAACTAAAGACTTGAACTTGTGATGTTGACCCACAGGCTACTAAATAGTCAGTGTGTACTACGGAGCATCTGTTTGTGCATTATCTATTCCGAATGTTTCCCCTAAAAAAGGTCCTCAGCTTTACAGTATCCACATCCCTTAGGCAAACTGTTAAACACACAAACATGGGTCCCCCTGTGGATTTACTTGAACCAGACTCTCCAGACCTGTAATCTTGAATGCATATCTCAAGTTTCCCAGAATTGCTGGTCTATTTGCTGATCACTGGTCTATTATTTATGTTAGTTTCACAGGGCTGCGTAACAAATTACCACAAACTTAGTAGCTTAAAACAAAGGAAATTTATTGTCTCAGAGTTCAGGAGACCAGAAGTCCAAAGTCAAGTTCTTGGCAGGGCTGTGTTCCTTCCAGAGGCTCTAGGAGAGATTCTGTTCCCTGACTCTTGCAGCTTCTGGTGGTTGTTGGCATTTTTGGCTTGTTGCTGCCTCTGTCTCTGCTCTATCTTCATATTTGTTGCAACATAATCTTCTTTGTGTATCTGTTTTAAAACTTTCCCTGCTGCTTTGATATAAGGAAACATGATTGTATTCTTATTTTGGGTCCAAGCAGATAATCCAAGATAAACTCTTCCTTGAAAGATCCTTAAGTTAATTCCATCTTTTGCCGTATAAGGTAAGGTTTACTTTTTGCCATATAAGGTAATATTCACAGGTTCCAGGGATCAGGATGTGGACATATCTTTGGGACACCATGTAGCCCACTACATATATTTTCTTATAAATTAAAAACGTAACCATTGAACTACTTAAAGTTTATTGTAGTTCTACTATTTAAATAGTAATTTGATCACGTTATACTTGTCAGTTTTCTAAGAATATGCTTTGTGTTCACTATTTTAATTGAAGCATATATTAGATCTCATAAATTAACAATATTGTTCTGTTAATACATTTCCCAAATACTTATTTCAGAAACGTTTATGTTATATATAACTCACGATTGGCAATTACAGAATTATTATTTAATATGCAGCGATATGCTTTTGTTCTGGTGCACAGCTCTGAACACTGAAAGCTGATTATTTGTGAGTGATGAGACACGTGTATTATAAATAGTTTATAACAACAATTATAACAACAATGGTTTCTTTATTTATTTATTTTTTCTTTGTGAGGAAGATCAGCCCTAAGCTAACATCCATGCTAATCCTCCTCTTTTTGCTGAGGAAGACCAGCTCTGAGCTAACATCTATTGCCAATCCTCCTCCTTTCCCCCCCCACCCCCAAAGCCCCAGTAGATAGCTGTGTGTCATAGTTGTACATCCTTCTAGTTGCTGTATGTGGGACACGACCTCAGCATGGCCAGAGAAGCAGTGTGTCGGTGCATGCCCGGGATCCGAACCTGGGCCGCCAGTAGCGGAGCGCGGGCACTTAACCGCTAAGCCACCGGGCGGCCGGTTTATTTCTTTCTTACATTCATATCCAACACAAGGTCAAACAATGGCTCCTTTCACATCCTATTTAATCTGGGACCAGAGCTGAAGGAACAACCACTATTAGGAACATACTCGGCTTGTGGTAGAAGAGAGGCAGACTCAGCGAATGACTCCAAAGGTTGCTACTGAAAAGTGACACCATCATTTCTGTTCACATTTGGTTATCCAAAACAGGCAACAAGGCCAATTTGGATGCCAATAAGACCAGTGTATGGAGGAGGGGAGGGAAGACTAGCATAATCTTCGCACAGGGAGATACTGCACATATTTTTGGAATAACAACTCAATCAACCAAATTTAGCTCCTGGCCGTTTGTCTTATCAGGGGTACAGTGAAGATATTAACATTGTCTCAAAAAATCTCGCTTATGTGGTTTTTGCCCTTAATTCATCCTTTCTGATAATCAAAGCCTTGGCCCAATTGTCTGCATCATGGCAGACTTGCTATGCTACATTACAAGAGGAAAGGGAAGGCTTAGTATCATTTCTTGACTTTATATTAAAGAAAGAAAAATCCACGATATAGAACTTTTGGTAGTAAAATTTCACCCTATCAGAATGTCACACATGTACCCTTCCTTTTTTTCTAGATTCCTCATCTGATTTATTCACCATTCAAAAGTCCTAGATTGGTGGGCATGTTTTTCATTGCTCCATACACATCTCTTTAATTTTTAGTTCATATAGTTTTATGTGAGGCAATAAACAAGCACATGGAGAAAAAAGGACAGTTATTAAAAGAATCTCATAAAAATTAAGTCATTAACTAAGGAGCACCAATGTGGCAGGTTACAGTACTAATGATGGAAGATGTGATTAAAAGAATAATTTGAATGTATAATGCATTGGTAGAAATCTATTTCTCTCTGTGACCAACTCACCACAGAGCGATAAATATTCACCAAACACCTGTGGATATACATTACAGAAATGCATTAAACTTCTTAACACTGGAAACATCACAGCAGGATTGGTTAATGTAGTAGCTTTCTCTAAGTCTCTACAGTGTAGCACAGCGGGTGATATTAGATCAGGTAAGAATTAAGCAGAATGAATTGCAAAATGCACTATTAATCTCCACTAAGCATGAATTAGCAAAAGAAAGACAAATTAGGCTAAATGTTCTTTAACTCAAGGGTAATATTTCTAGCTAAGTAGCCCTTTTGGTCAGACATGACATTAATCCTATCTAAAGAAAGGCACCACGGCCTTTCAAGGAATGACAATGAGTAAACTATATTTTCCAGGTGCTATTTTTTGTAGGGTGCCTTTTAGGGGAGAATGAAATGGAATTAGTTATAATAATTTTATAACTCTATAGTGAACATATCTATGATATTTTAATCAACTTCAGAATATTTACCAAATATTAACTTAGAACAAATTTCTATCTACAGTGTTCTGATTACTCACGGACATTTGAGAGAAATGTGATTGAACAGAAGATCACAAGAGACGGACATACAAGAGTTATTGAATTTAAGTTCAATATGTAGCCACAGTATGATAAGCTGGCCCAAAATTAGTGAAATCTTAGGTGACAATGATAGAAGTATGAATTCCATAACAAGGACGTAGATACTTTTGTTCTACTCTAGGATATTCAGAAAAAGTCTGGGGCATAGTGTTTCATTCTGGGCATGGTATTTGGAGAGAAACATAAAAATAAAATATTATACGGAATCCAGAAGAAAGGAAAGAGGATGATAGAGGATCTA
This sequence comes from Diceros bicornis minor, assembly GCF_020826845.1. NCBI lineage: Eukaryota > Metazoa > Chordata > Mammalia > Perissodactyla > Rhinocerotidae > Diceros > Diceros bicornis. Next base: position 29,519,008 of record NC_080763.1, on the reverse strand, counting down.
AATCATGCCATATTTATTCACTCAAAAAACAAGCACTAAGAACATGTGTTAGAAGAAAGTTTAGAGGAATCACATATATTTAGCTAGGAAAAGAGTTGATTTAGATACAGAAATAAGATGATTTATTGGACTGATTCTGTGTAGCTTCAGAGAACAGATGAGGACTGAGGTAGTAGCTGTAGAGAAATAGATTTGGACTTTTACGTTACATCAGAGAAACATGTAACAATTAGATTAATTCAAAGTATGAGGGAGTAAAATAGTCATAACTTCAGGCATTCAGGGAAAAATAAAAAAACTCTCCCAACTTTTGAAGGATGCAAGAAAAACAATCTGTTCTTTGGCTGAAATATTGAACTAGATGGCCTTGAGAGTCTTTTCTCATGATTAGATTCACTGAATTTATGATAAGGTCTGCAATGGCTTTTACCTCTCACAGAATAGCAACAGCAACAAAAGATCAGGTTGTGGAGGGCATGCGTGTGGCAGCAGCAGGGCGAAATCACACAACGGAGGTGGAGGTTCGAGTTTGTTTCACTCAAGCTCCTCTGTAATTTGCACTTCACACATGCTACTGTGAGGGATGAAATGCTCCCCATGGACATACAGCCCAGAGTTGGGAAAGGCTTATAAGACCCTACAAGAATTTTGAGTTTACATCCATAATAACACATCACTATTATAATCCTTGTGTAGTTAACACCCTAATTATTACAAGCTGTCACTCACACATACAGGGAAAGTAGGCCAGAGTAGATAAAGACAACTTTTCTCCACTTGCAAACTTGCTTTCAAAATATAATCTAATTACAGAACAATACAATGTTAAAAGGACAATTTGCTATGGAAACAGAATTGCACAAAACGTTAGTCTTGTATGTTTCCTTAATATAATTGACAGTCTTCCTATCAGAGCGGTGGCGTTTCTAATACATGCCTTGCTTCAGCTATTCTAATACTTTGTGGTCAATTCTGAATTTACTTGCTTTTTCTGCTTCTAGATCTTCCAGACACAATGCCTGACTATTCTTTAATATGTGCTCAATGTTGTGTTCTACTCTTCTGAATTGGATCACTCATCTACATACATTTGTAGTATTCCTGAAAATGGAAGACTGCTCGGTTTATGTTTTTTGGTTTCTGCCTTTATTCTATCACCATTTCTGAGACATCTTCCCTAGCTTTCAAAATCAGAAAGGATATTTTCCCCTATGGTCCTTCAGCCCCCTTCTTCTGAAAAATTCCCTATCATGTTCATGTTGCATGTACATTATTTCATTTAAGCTTCACAGTATCCCCATTTTATAAATGAGAAAACTGAAACCTAGAAAAGTTCAGTCAATGTCTTGCCCAAGATAACACAATTGAAGATTTATCTGAGAATCAAGCCCTTTTCTGACTCCATAAACTGTGAGGGTCAACATGTCCACATATGCAAGGAAAACAAATCCCAAGCCATCACTGTAGGTTCCATTATGGACTTTAAATTTTTCTTCAGTAAAGTTTTAATGCACGCATTTTTTCCATCTAGGTAGATTATTAAAAAAAAAAAATAGGAATGAGTCATTAACTTGAAAATGATAAAGATGTTGAAAGTTCATTCCACAGCATTGTCAACTTGCTTTAGAAAAAAAGATATCTTTGGTGATTTTATGTTTCTTAAGCTGCCTTACAAGAAAGCACAAGGAAACAAAGTGGGGGGAAAAGTAGATTCACTAGGATATGTTTATTTTACTAATGCCTGGAACTCAGCATGGCAAGGGAACACAGGAGTTAGCACCACATAAATGAATGCAGCTATTCGGTTATGGCTGAAAACTGTTGGCTGTTACTGAGGATCATGGGATATTAGTAAGCAATCAATGTGATCTTTGGGCACAACCACATAATAGTATCATTTCTGTATAAAGAATGGCTTTTGTTTGAAAATCAAAAATTGCTAATGGAAAAAATATACCACCCCTGAAATTCAATATGAGTGTCACTTCTGCTGTGTATTTTCTGAGTATTGCCAAAGCGTCATCAGAGTTTGGTCCTTGCTGCTATGCTGCCTCAGAGTGCCCAAACACGAATGATGTAGGATATCCTCACGGATATGGTCAATCTTATCGGAGTGGAACTGGGGTCTAGGTTTTATTAGTTTAAATTTTGTAAGTCCAGCTCTTAATGCCCAGAACAGCTTCCTCAGTGAGTATTGAACTACAGCAATAATGGCTGAAAGAAAGCTTCCTTATTGCATGATATTGGCCCAGTTTTATATGTATCTAGCATTCTTTATACCCAGCACCTGTGTCAAAAGCAGAAACAGGAGACTCCTCTCTCCAGTTCTATCTAGTTGGTTCTTCCCTACTTTTACTGTAACTAAAATTTGCAAAAATATTTATGATTATTGTGTTAAATCAAACTAAGGAATATTTTGAAACATTCTCAACTTATAAGTAGTACTTCTCTAATTTAAAATGATAACAGCATTTTACATATTTCTAATTAATGCTATAAACTCACCCAAGAGTCCAAACTGTCACATAGCCATAAATTAACCTTAATACTGACTAGAAATTTCTCTAGACTATCACATAGTATCTTAATGTTGTGAACCTTTCAGCAAGAGGTTTACTGTAGTTTAACAGGGTATTGCTCCACTGCAAGATTGCCAATTAGAAGATGTCAATGAGGTTTCTAGAGAGAGTTGAGGCATTTTCAGGAAATTTGTTTATTTTTTCTGCCTTTAACACTGGAATCATTTTCCAAAGTTAGTCGACTTTGAATAAACACTTGCAATCATGTAATACTCACTTGGATTCCTTCCTTTTGAAAAATATTATACTTCATTTACACTCTCTTCCTTTAAAAAATACTATTGTAATATATTAAAAGACTATATTTCAATGTAAAATTTTACATTTTACATTTGACATTTAATTAAGGTCTGTCAATTTCACTTTAAGGGAGAAGTTTTTCACAAATTTTATTCTTCACTGAAACGAATGCAGAACTATTCATCAGTACCCTCCTTAGTTACGCTCATAGTCTCAGACATACGAGAGCAGTTAATACATGCTATCAACATACTTACATTCAGGCTTATGATTAGACACCATATATTTGGAGTTATTTAAACTTCTCCTTACATGACCTCAAACTGAAAAGCAGTCAGTGTTTGAAACCAGTTAAGGCTTTGATGTAGAGGTTTTGGTCAAAAGAACATTATCAACTCAGGAGCATTCACAAAAGTTCTCCAAATGTTTAAAAAAAAAAAAAAGATAATCTTTTCTGTGGAAAATATTTAAGTCTTTCTAGAAGACTATTTCTCGGACGAAACTCCCACCCCACACTGAGTATGCCCCCTTTCACTGGAAGAAGGAGCCATGTCATTATCCCCTTTGTAAATAATCACTTACCAGTGCACTATTATGTACAAACAAGAAATACAAAGTGAATGTTAAGGGCTAATCTTGCTCATCTGCAACTTTCTTCTAGCAAATAAACTGATCTGTATATTAACTTTGTGCCTTTACTCCTAGCACCTAGAATCATTAAGATGTATTCAGGAACAAAGCACCTTGTAGATTCATTCACATCTTCTTTGTCATTTCCATAACCCAATTACGAAGACTAGAAATGGGTACGAAACCATGCATGAAAGCTACACAATTCAACTCTGCTCATTTTCCTTACAGATTATTTCTAGTCAAAAGACCAAGGTCCGATTTCTTTTTCTTTTCATCCAACTCAAGACCATTGCCAATCTACTTTTATTTTCTCTAGCTTTTAAATACTCACCCTCAGTATGATGCTAAAAGCTAAGCTTAACCTCCCTCCAAATTTTATCTCTGTTCAGTAGTCTTTGCATTGGTTTATACTCATCTCTGAAACTTGACCTATTTGTATTATCTAGTCAAAGCATTGTCAAACTTGCAGACAGCCAGATAATAAATATTTTAGGCTTTGAGAGCCAAATGGCCTCTGTCACAACATTTGACCTCTACAATTTTATCACAAAAGCAGCTGTGGATCATATGTAAGTAAACAAGTGAATATTGCTGTATTCCAATAAAATTTCATTTACAAAAACAGGCAACAGGCCAAATTTGACTTACACACGGTAGTTTGCTAACTCCTGCTCTAGTCAAACACACTGTACCAAACAGAGAATTCACTTACTTATCTATGAGGACATCAAGCATTTAGACAGTCACGCATTAATTCCCACAGATGATCCATTTAATGAAATATCGCTTGGAATTTGTCTCTGCACTTTCTCTTCCAGCTCTTGTTGGAATATCTGAAATCAGGACAAGCACTCTTATCACTAAATTAATAGTTTTAAGTAACACAAATTATATAAGTATATAATACTCATATCATTAGTGGGCAGATTTCATGTAAATACATAGACGTGCGGGCAATTTTAATCTGCAGAGCCTAATCATCTCATCTGTACCATTGACCATTTATTTCTTTTTCTAGGGGGACAGAAAAGATTTGAGATATACTGCTTCTGTGTTTAACATTTTTCCATTTTCCTGCATCTCCTGAATATTAGAAGCAGCCAAGTGTTGTTATTCTTATTACCCTCCTACCGGTATCCCCTTTCTGCAGACACTGCCTCCTACTCCCAGGGTACTTGGGCTGCCCTGTTGCTACTTACTATCTTCTGTGAAGCCATGGACTGAATCTTAGCTGATGCTTGCCTAGTCTACTCTGCACCAGAAGCACAGGAATGGCCAAATCCATTTGGCTGCTTAAAGAGGGAGGAAATTTTAATTAATTTGGTTGGCTTGTGCCATACTTTGCCTTCTTCAATCACACTTTCACTCTTAATCAGAAATATGTTTCCCTTTCCTAATGAATATTCCAATGAGCTCTGGAGATCTGGTGTTCCATATATACTGCATTCCTGAGCTACTGTCATTAAATTTGCATACCCATTCATACCTATGTAGCATTACTTATTTAACTGGAGGTAGGAGTAGGTAAGGAGTGAGCATAATATACCACTGAGGTATTATTGTTTGTATTTTTTTTTCAAATGAGGGCTTATAAGCTATTTTATCTATATTAAAAAAAGAAAAAACTGTCGTCAGAAACTTAGTGTTAAAAAAAAAAGAAAACAGAGCACATAGAGTACATAGCAATTGTGCAAATCAAAAAGAGGTGTACGTGTTTTTTGAACCAAAACAAATAAGAGAATAGAAAGAAAAGACTGGTGGTTGCCAGGGGCAGGGGGTGGAGGATGAGCAAAAAGGGTGAAGGCTGACAAAAGATACAAACTTCCAGTTATAAGATTAATAAGTTCTGGGGATATAATGTACAGCATGGTAACTATAGTTAACAATACTGTACTGTATATTTGAAAGTACCTAAGAGTAGATTTTGAAAGTTCTCACCACAAAAAATTTATAACCATGTGAGGAGATGGATGTGTTAACTTATTGTGGTAATCATTTTTGCAATATATACATGTATAAAATTACTACATTGTGTACCTTAAACTTATATAACGTTATGTCAATTATATCTCAATTAAGCTGGAATAAAATTTTTAAAATCACATTTGGAATATTGCCTAAGACGCAGGAGGGATGAGAGTGATAAATGAGAATAAAGAATAATTGAACAAACAAATAAATAAAATGCAGAGGTCCTTTGGCAGATCAATACTAATGGTCCAGAAACTGGAATGTGATTAACTTAACCCTGGGCACTTGAGGTTAAAAATAAATACATAAATTAAATTTAAAAAAACTTGACCAAATAAAACTATGCTTCGTTTACTGGAATGTTCTGTTAATTAGTCAGGTAATGTGCTTTCATATTTTTTTGGAGGAAGCTAAAAAGATACTGTTATTAATAATTAAATTGAGACTAGTTGTTTTTGCCATGACGGCATATCACAACTGGTTGTTAGTTGAAAGAAATCTACCACCGGGACTGCCTAAGAGAAATATAATTAAGAACCATTCGAGCCATTGAGAGACCAAATGTATACAGAACACAAATGCACTACAAAGATTTACAAGGAAACGGTTTCACAGAGGGAGTCTAGCGACACATAAACCACCAGAGCTCAGCCTTTAAATGGCTTCTAGTTTTTACCAGAACTCTTGGATAGAATTAATTCCACATAAATTACTGCAAAACATATATTTTGTGTTATAATTTGGAGATCTGACACTGCATGTGAGCTTTTTTTGTATTGAAACATTTAAAACAACTGAAGCATCAATTATTGAAGGAATTGTGCTAGGATTATTAGAACCATCCCAGTGCATCAACTGCAGGGCTGTGGATAGTACAACTATTAGTCAGGCCTGACTTCCATGGCTTCAACGAGAGCTTTGCCAGAATGAGAGCCAAGAAACGTGATCCCACACTCATGTTTGTTACCTAACTGAATTTATTTTAGCTGTAATCAACAGTCTCCAGGAAACGGCATGTTAGAGTGTCCACAAAATAACTTCATCATCTTTCCAATCTCAAATGGTTTGTCTGGATAATCCCCAGTTATAAGATCATAGACTTATAATTTAAAAAAAAGAAAAGAAAAAAGGAATGGTGAGAGTATTAGTGTGCTAGTAACAAAATACTACAGAATGGATGGCTTAACAACAAAAGTTTTCTCACAATTTTGGGGGGGGCTGGAAGTCCAAGATCAAGGTGTTGCCAGATTTGGTTTCTCCTGAGGCGTCGCCCCTTGGCTTGCAGATGGCCATCTTCTCACTGTGTCCTCACATGGCCTTTCCTCTGTACGTGTACATCCCTACTGTCTCTCTCTTTGTATGTTCTAATCTCTTCTTATAAGGGCACTAGTCAGATTGAATTAGGGCCCACTCTAATAATTGGCATCATTTTAACTTAATTACCTCTTTAAAATCCCTATCCCTAAATAGAATCACATTCCAAGGTACTGGGAGTTAGGTCTTTAACAAATAAATTTGAGGAGGACACAATTCAGGAAAGAATGAACAAAATGAAGCCAACAGGGGAAGTGCAGTGATTTGATTCATGAGAATTGGCTAAACATGACTGGGAAATAATAACAGAAACATCTGGCCAGCACCATCTCTTTATGATTAATATTGACACATGGATGATGAATTCAGCCACCTACTTCGTGGACATACCTTGGTAGAATAAAGACTGTGTTTATAGCTTGATCTACAAGGCCCTGCAATATCTCTGATTAACTCTCAAGAATTATTTCTTACCATTTCCTCTTCCTTCTTAAATTCAAGCTACACTGAGCTTCTTTCCATTCGCTGAACAGATCATGCTTCCTTCTTCATAGGATCTTGGCTAGTGCTATTCCTTCCACTTGGACATATTACTATCTATTCCTCTATCATTCTTATTTTGATTGTGTCCCTGGTCTAGTTTGAGTTTCCTTGTTACATGTTCTACAGTACAGTGAATTCTCATTTATAGTATTATTACAGTTTATACATTTATTTGTATACATATATTTTAATGAGGGCTAAATTGTTCTAACTCAAGAAAGTGATAGACTATTAATACAAGTTATCACTTATATGGCACTTACTATGAAAGCATTAGTTTATTCACATATATATATATATAACATATATATACTTGTTAATTCACTTAATTCTTATAACTCTATAATATGTTTAAAATTAGTAGTATCACTCATGTTTGATAAATGGGAAAACAGAGGCACAGAAAATTTATGTAAATTGCTTAAGGTCATATACCTAAAAGAGTGCTGGAACTTGAACCCAGGTAGCTATGGCTTTATAGTCTGCCCTTAACCAATATCCTATTCCATACAGTGTACTCATTACTAATTAGATGCCACACTATTCATGTTACATTGCACATCTCAAAATGTGTTTGGTTATGATAATATCAAACACAACAAAATTTTTTTAAAAGTTCCATATGGTTATACTAATCATAGTAGAGAAAGTCATGATACTTTTATCTCAGTGAAAACGAGGCAAGATCCAGCTCTTCTAACTCCATAAAATAGTAATGTTGGAGAGGAGCCAACATACAAAGTTTAGAATTTCAGCAAGTCTTATATTGGGGGAAAAACGTGAAATCAGGCAGAACCCTGCTCCAAATCACTGCAACTGGCACATAAAGAATCCAGAAAAGAAGAATACATGGGCCAGCCCGGTGGCGTAGCAGTTAAGTGCTTGCGCTCTGCTGCGGTGGCCCAGGTTCAGATCCCGGGCATGCACCGACACTCCACTTGTCAAGCCATGCGGTGGCAGCATCCCATGTAAAGTAGAGGAAGACTGGCACGGATGTTTGCCCAGGGCCAATCTTCCCCAGCAAAAAGAGGAGGACTGGCAGATGTTAGCTCAGGGCTGATCTTCCTCACAAAAAATATATATATAAATAAAACAAACAAAAACAAAAAAAAAGAATATACTAATTGAACATCAAAATGACTGATTACTAGGTCCAATTTTGGTATCTTGTAAAACAATACACACATACAGACACACACACATACACACCAGTTAGTGGTAAATATCTACTAATCTGTCTGTTCTTTACAGAGCATCAGAAACGCTCTTTGGACTAGAAAACAGAACTTTAATTGACTCTTTGGGACCTCCACTACTATTTCCTCTGAAGAAGCAGAGAGTGATGGTTAAGATACTTGGTTCTGGAGCCAAATTTTATGGATTCAAATGAATAACTAGTTGTCTAACCTCAGGAAAATTAACCTCCTCCAAAATACAATATACACATCTTTTGGTGTGGTAGCGAAGTTTAAATAAATTATTATACGCAGAATACTTAGAATAGTTACCTAGCGCATAGTAAGTGCTCTAGGTGTTAGGTATTATTATTATTATTATTTTATTCTCCGATCAAGGAATTTTGATTTCTTGAGTTCACATGCTTTATGACTTATCAACATCACTCCAGATTATTCAGATATGAGTTACCTTTTGAAGACAGACACAAGGAATTGCAATTCACTTAGAACTCAAGAAATGAGAGCTAAGGTGGCACCCAATCATGAAACAGAGGGCACAAATCTCAAAGTTTTATGATTTACGTAAAAGAATGTGCCAAGATCCCAAATAAGCTTCAAAGTCAAGTGTAAATAACGTTTTGTTCACCCATTATTCATTAATTTAGCCCACTATATCCCGACTTCCTATGAACCACCAATCCCACAAATCCATATATGCAGATGCTAACTTGGAAGCAGAAATTTCCACAGGGTTTAACTCTTAGAAAAATAGGCCTTATGGATATTGCAGATGGCTCTTAGTCTTTGACAAAATTAGCGTATATAGTTAGGTGATCCAAAAACCTTTAACTGATAATTCATCACCTTGCCCAGTGAACAACTTGAGGTGATTACTTTTACTTTATTTCAACTTTTTAAATATTTTTTCATGTTTTCTATGGTAAGTATGCACTATTTTTTTAATGAAAATGATTTTGATGATAAAGAAAAAGCAGAATAGATGGTGAGAGAAGGAAGAGCCAAAGCAAGAAGACAAACAAGAAATCCTCAGGAGAGAAAGAAAAGCATTACAGGATGAGCAGAAACCCAACATCAGCAGGGAGAGAGTCTTAAAATTGAAGATAACTATTTCAGGTAATTGTTAGCAGCAACACGATTTTGAGATATAACTAAAAATATGCAGATTTCAGCACGTGAAGTAAGAAAAAGAACAGAAGTTTAGCTAGTCCTGAAAGAAAGAAGGCTATACGAAATAAGGTGAAATGTTCACATGTAATTAAATGCAATAAATATTAATCACAAGCATGTGCAAATTTCAGTTCTAAGTGGCATAGTGGAAGGGAGTGTCAAGTACCACACAGGAGATAACAGTAGTTTTCCATCTTTTATCAACTTCCACCTGTGGGTAAGACACATACACGTGTAATTTTTGATCTATTGCTTAATTTTATTTTCTCATATTTTCTTTTTTCTTTTTGCCCTATTTCTATTACTCAATTTGGAGGAAAAAAATATAGCACACAAAAAAAAGACAAAACACTTTGGAAATTCAAAAGCCTAATACCAATAAATATAAATGGACAAGATTGGCCAATAAATAAAAGACAGCAAATGTCAGAGTGGATGGGGAAAAAAAACAATCCAGCTTTATGGTGTTTACCAAAAAAATTTAAAATTTAACATTTTAAATATTAAAAAATAGAAAAATTGAAAGCCAACAAATAGGTAAATAGAGGATTGGAAAGGGAGAAATAAAATTATTGTAGATGATATAAAAATCCCTCAAAGAACTACAGACAAGTTGAGAAATTAATGTGACTAACAATATAACCACACATAACATTAGTACCAAAATTTATTGCATTTTTATATATCAGCAACAAAGAGAAAGCACCAGTACCACCAAGTAAAACAAAAGAAACAAAATTATAAGGCGCCTAGGAATAAATCTAATATATATGATATTGATGGAAAAAATTTTTTGAAGAAACAACTTCTAAATAAGAAGAATAATATACCCCATACTTGGAAAAAACATAAAAGAACACCTAAATAATTAAGTAGTATACTGTGTTCATTAGTATGAAGACTTAATATTGGAAATATGTCAAGTGTCTCCAAGTTATCTACAGATTCAATGTAATTATAAACAAAATCTGAGTTTTTTGGGGGGCTCTATAACAAATAATACTAAAATTTACGTGGAAATAGAAGACCTAAGAACAAACACTATTGAATTAAAATACAGTCAGAGTCTTGCTCTACCAGATATCAAAACTATATTCTTATTAAACTACAGTAATTTCCACACTATGAATGATAAAAACACTGACCAATGAAACGGAATACTGAGTATACAAAGAGATACGTAACTTATATATATAAACACTTGTATTACAAAGTTGATATTTCAGATTACTGTGGAAGTTTTGGACTATTCAACAGAAAGTTCTTATACAATGGGTTAGCCACATGGAAAAAAATGAAATTAAATTCCTACCTCACATTTTAAACAAAAGCCAACTAGAGATGTACTATAAAGAGTAGTAATTAAGACAGTGTGGTCCAAGTGCAAGAACAGAGAAATAGACCAATGGAATAAAAACTCAGTACAGACCCGTGCATGTATGGATATTTGATTTAAGAAAAACATGGCACTGTATAACATAAGTGATGGAACCATAATCTTATAAAATATGATTCTGGGATAAAGGGATATCCACATGGGGAAAGATGAAAATTGACCTCTATTTCTCATCATACACAAAATCAGTTGCAAGTGGATGTGGATCTAAATGTGAAAGCCAAAGCAATAACCGCCCTAGAAAAGATATATATATATACATATATATATTAATAAATATGATACATAATGCATAATATATAACACAACATATAATAACTGCCAGATTCTTAATTAGAACAAAAAAGCATTAACTATTAAAGAACAGATCAGTAAGTTTGACTACATTGAAATTAAGAAATTCTATTTATCAAAAGATACTTTTTCTATACACCAAAAGATTAAGAAAGGTAAAGGGCAAACCAAAGAATGGTACAAAACTTTTATTTGTAGCACATCTAACTGGTATAAGACTAGTATCCAAAATGTTTAAAGACAAAAAGCAAATCAGAGACAACAGCTAATATAAAAATAGCCAAAGGAAAGTTAACAAAACAGAATATGGAGCAATAAAACCTCTCATGCAGGGCTAGGTGGAGATTAATTGGTATTATAACTTTGGAAAAAAGCTTGTCGTTATTCAGTTTCATTCCTATGTACTTTTCATGAAAAAACATACTGTTCATGAAAACGCATGTACAATATATACATCAACATTTTTCCTAATAGCCTTGTGATGATTAATTTTGTATGTCAAGTTGGTTAGGCCAGCTACATGATCTTTGGTCAAATATCAGTCTAGATGTTGCTGTGAAGGTATTTTTTAGATGTGATTAACATTTAAAACAGTAGACTTTGAGTAAAGAAGATTACTCTCCATAACATGAGTCGTCCTCGTCCAATCGGTTGAAGGCCTTAAGAAAGAAAACTGAGAAAAAAGCAAGTAATTCTGCATCCAAAATCCATTCAGGACTGAGGACTACAATATCAATTCTTCCCTGTGTCTCCAAACTGCTGATCTGCCCTGCAGTTTTGGACTTATGAGCCCCCACAATCACATGGGCTAATTAAAATCTCTCATATATATATCTCTCATGAGTGTCTATACACACACACCCTATTGGTTCTGTTTCTCTAGAGAACTCTGACTAATATAAGCTCTAAACTGGAAACGATTAACTATTCAGATATCTATTTATATAAGATACCTAAATTGTGAGAGAGTCATATAATGCAATGCTGAATCTCAATAAAAATGACATACATCTACTGAAACATGGATTAATCTCACAAACAAAACAATGAATCAAAGAAGCCAAATACAACACCACGTATATGATATGATTCCATTTAAATAAAGTCCAAAATCAAGTAAACCAAATTTTAGTGTCTAGGGATGTGTTTTTAGGTGGTTAGTTGATAAGTAAAAGAAGAGAATAGTCACAATTAATGATAGGGAATGGTTAGCTTTGGAAGACGGAAAGGGGGACAAGAGAGGCTTCAGGGGCATTAAAATATACTGTTTCTTAACTTGAGTGACTATTACTTTGGCTTTATTTTAGGATAATTAGTTGAGCAACCTATTTTTGTTTGAGTTTCCTATGTGTGTTATGTTTCACAATAAAAGTGCATTGGCAAACAAGAATGAGAAACACAACTTCAGAGGCAGGGGAATGAGATCACACATAGAGAAAATGGTAATAGTCCGGTTTTTCAATGCTTTTAGAACCTAACATGGTTAGACATCAATGTGGAAGCTTAACTTACTACAAATAAGGTCTCCTGTTTTGACTTCTGACTCATTCCACAAAACTGTGAAAAGAGAGAAGACTGAGATTAGAATGGCCTGCTTTTCCTGAGCTGGTGGCTGAAGACACCGCAAAAGCAGATGTTCCTAAGAAATCAGTTCAGCTGTGATAGCAGTATCAGCCTGCATGCAAGACTGAGCATTTGGAATGATTGGTCTGTGTTGCTCGCAGGTGATGTTGAAAGATGAGCAAAGCTGAATCAATGATCCAAGAACACAATATCTGGAACTGATCGCATCCCAAATACCTTCTGCAGCCAATTGATCACTCAACACTGTTGCACTCATATGGTTTTGCTAACACTCTTGCCCTTAGCTGAGTAATGTGCTGTTCTAGAAGACGTTGATAATCTTAAGACATTTTATGAGAAGCTTGACCTGATCCAAGGTGGCAGATTAGAAACACATAGCTTGTGACTTCTGAAACAGGCCAAAGACATGGCAAAGAACATACTGTCAAGTTCCATGTGCCTCGGGTAGCCAAATGTTTATTCCAATAAACTCAACCCTATTTTCCTTCAATTAGAAACATTCTATTTATAACACTTTTTTTGTGTGTGTGAGGAAGATTGTCCCTGAGCTAACATCTGTTGGCAATTTTCCTCTTTTTGCTTGAGGGAGATTGTCCTTGAGCTAACGACTGTGCCAGTCTTCCTCTATTTTGTATATGGGACACCACCACAGCATGGCTTGATAAACGGTATGTAGGTGCACGCCCAGGATCCGAATCCACACCCTGGGTGGCTGAAGCAGAGCACGCGAACTTAACCACTATGCCACCAGGCTGGCCCCTATTTATAACACTCTCAACTGCCAATTCAATGGATAACTTTTACTGGAACCAAATAGCATCTTCTTTCTGCTACAATTTAACCCATGCCCATTCCACTCTGCAGTCTTGCTTTATAATCACAGTCCTTATGCTGCTCTCTGGAAGTCAAGCAGTTGAATCCCCATGAACAAAATCATAGTATGTTTTTAAATAAATAAAAGGAAATAAAAATGACTCTGGTAAGTAAGGAATACAGCAGCAATCAAATGGCCTAAACACTTAAGAAGCACATCTATTGACACTGTTTTCTTTTGTTTGGTTTGTGAAGTCATAGCAACCCAAACTTTTAGCTAATGTGCAAAACCCAGACTATATATATGGGTATACCTGCTGTCTCTAAGTGCTTTTATGGGATAAAATGTGATTGCTGTTGTAAGTAAGGTTCTTTATACCTGCTGTTTGGTGCCTTAAAAATATCACATTCACGTGATTTTCTCTAAGATTGAATCTTTCCTTTGCTTAATGATACTGGAGTCCAAACTTATTTCGCTCTTTTATAATAAAAGTCCAAATAATGCCAGGTCTCTTTCACTCACTAAGAATTGTAATCTGTGGTAAAGGGACCAAGGGGTCCACTCATATTTGCATTAATGACAATAAAATCTATTATGTTGTTATGATTCAAATACAACTTTTAAGCCACCTCAGTGTTTTACTTGGAACTCAACAATATCGGGACATAGTGAATTAAAAAAAAAAAAATTTAAGTTGTTCAATCCAGTCGTAGCATGATAATTTGAGGTATTAATTTGAGTCTATTTTATCCATATTTCTTCTTTTCTCTTTTAGCTCACAACACAAAACACACACACAACTCCACATATTAAAACACCCATGTTCTAAGCAGGTACCAGGCCTATTGCAACTCTTTGACTCAGATTTTGCAAGGAAGGCAGGAAGCAGAAGCTGCTAGAATCTTCTGCTCTGATAAGAATCTAAACTTAATAAAGAGGTTATTAGGGGCCAGCCCCCATAGCCTAGTGGTTAGGTTCAGCACGCTTCACTTCCGCAGCCCAGGTTCAATTCCTGGGTGCAGACCTACACCACTCATCTATCAGTGGCCATGCTGTGATGGAGGCTCACATGAAAACAGAGGAAGATTGGCAAAAGATGTTAGCTCAGGGCGAATTCTCCTCAGCAAAAAAAAAAATAATAAAAAATAAAGAGGTTATTCCAGGTGTCCTGGGAAAGAAAGGGAAAGATTTTGAGATACAGGAAAGAGAAAGATGGGAAAATTCCCTGGAATCTGAAAAAAGGATGTATAGCAGGGGATTACCAGTGATTAAGGAAAGAAAGGGCTTCATGATGCACCTGGGTAGAAGGAAAATCCTATGGATATTTATACCTCATATTGAAAAGCTGAGCCTTCGATATTTTAAGCAAATCTTTCACCCAGAAAAAAATGTTTCTACTCTAGAAGTCTTACGATTATCACCAGGGTTCCCAGCTCCTGAAAATATCCCCATAATGCCAAATATGACACAGAAGCCTAGTAAAATCAAGAAAGAACCCAGATATAGTTCTTCATTCTGGTGCATCTATCACTGATCAATTTGTCAGGGAACAGAATGATACTTGATTGACTTAACCATGCCCGCTCCTTTCTAAGGAATAGAAAAAGACGGTGACCAAGACCCCAGCACACCCAGGATCAAATGCATGCACATCTCTCACAGCTGCTAAAGAAAACATCTGTTCTTGCTCTGCCACCCACTTAACCTCTTACCTTTTTTCCCCAGTCCCTATAACTTCTCTTTTAATTATCCCCAATCATCACAATGCTGACTTTTGGGAGTCCCCGAGTCATGAAGCAACTTATGGCATTTTCCTGGTATGATACTAAGAGCGACTCCTTAATGAGTTTACTCCTTAGTGTGGTACTGGAAGCACCTAATAAGGCTCTTTACATTCCACTACTTCTCACCATAAGCAACATTCCTAGGGAGTTATTATCACCAATTTTCCTCAGATGAGGAAACTGAAGCTCAGCATGTTTAACTGACTCATCTAAGACATAAAACTTAAAAGATGGCACCAGGGGCCCGGCCCGGTAGCATAGTGGTTAAGTTCGCGCACTCCACTTCAGCGACCTGGGGTTCGCAGGTTCAGATCCCAGGGGTAGACCTACACACGTCTTATCAAGCCATGCTGTGGCGGTGTCCTACGTATAACGTAGAGGAAGATGGGCACGGATATTAGACCAGGGCAAACCTTCCTCAACTAAAAGAGGAGGATTGGTAACAGATGTTAGCTCAAGGCTAATCTTCCTCACAAAAAGAAAAAAAAAATGGCACTAGGATTTGAGCGATGTTCTGTCTGGTTCTTTCTACTATGTCGTATTATCCCATCATCAGTGAGTTCACAACAGTACTGATATGTGGACCAGAAGATCTAACACTTTGTTTAAAACCTCATCTAGAAACCTCATGTAAACAACCACTCGAGGGGATATTTAGGCATTATTTTGATAGTTGAAATTTAGATAAATCATTTGATCTGAAAGAAACTATTTGTTTCTCAGTCAGCAAAAAATGACTATTATACAAAAAGATATCACCCAAAAGTGTTTTTTGTTTGGGGCAATTATCTTACTAACACAAAAGTAGTACAAAGGGACAATTGTTACTGTAGGGTTGGGTCGGGGGGGGGGGGCCTTTGAGTTTCTGAGGTTTAATTTTTAAGGCAAAATATATGAGCTAATTTTCTAATTCATAGGGGTTCTGAATCGAAGGGAAAAGTCCACAAATACTAACTAGACTGAAAAAAGCCATTTGTTTTATTTTAAACCAACTACACACACACACACACACACACACACACACACACATGCAAACTTCCAAGTTTAAGCCATGAGAGATAGATGCATGTTAAATTCTCATCTAGGACCATATTTCCTCCGATTTATACCTAAGCCCCTGCCCCAGCTCTTCTCTTCAGATTACTGGCAGCTTCGTCATGTGAAAAGCACCCCAAGAGTGTAGAACAAGGTGGGAAAGCTGCCTTGTGCAAGAAAACATCCCAAGAATATCAACATCAGGCCCAAATTAACAGCTGACACTTCTCAGCAGTATAAACATAGTAATTTCAGATGCTTTACTCGCAATCAGCAATCACAATCGTGTCATTTGTAGCACTTTTCCCTTGACATAAGAAGATGCCACTGGAGAACTGTTATGGTGCCGAATATATCAATGAGTTGTAAAATAGACAAGAAAAAAAATCAAAACCATTTGAAGATTATGCCTATACCATCAACGGTATGGATACAAAATGAAAATAAAATCAGTCAACTAGCAATTTAAGAAAATTCAATTTTCCCTACCTTTCCCAGAGTTTTCCCAACCATTCGTAGTGACATTTCTTCTCATGTTTAAGTTTCTACAGCTCTTGCTTTATCTATTATACATACTCTCTCTATCCTAGCCAATTCTATCCTGCTGTAAGTTTTTTTCTTTTCAAACATGGTTTAAGCCTTTGAACACGATAGTAAATAAATGGAACTCACAGTCTATCTCCCATTGCTCCAAGTATAGCAACAGCTAATTAATGTTGTTCTATTGATTAACTTCTGGAGGAAAGACATAAATAATGGGAACTATGGTTAGGGACTAAGAATGCCAAATAAAACCTGGTGCTTTCCCCCTAGGAATTCACAATCCTATGAAACAGGAGCTGGAACTGGAATCCAGGGACCAGAATCGAAACACAGCCACCTCACAAAGGCCCTAGGAAATATGGAAAGCACTGTTTTAATTACTCTGCAAAACTGATACTGCTTTCCCACAGTACAATGAGTGATCACTGTCCCCAAATAGAAGATACGTTTTTTTGGAGGAAAAAAATTATCTATACACACATACGTGCACATGCCTCAATGTTTCATCTACGTAAAAATAATTCTACTCAGAGAAACTGAGTTGGTAAAATTACCGCAAAATCATCTAAATAATTCAATTTTTCTACGTCACTAATAAGTATCTTGAAACAAACACAGCTATTTAATTTACATGTATATTCTTGCTGTTGGAAGGGAAAAAACTATTGTTCAAAACCTTCTGAAATTTACAGTAATTTTGAAAAGGAACATAAAATTGAGAATCGAGGTCTACACACTCTTTCTTTTTTCAAAGGCATTATATTGCATTCAAGCTTCATCTTTAACCCCAAGCATGTAGACAGTAATGAAAATGTCACACAGGTTGCTAGAGTGTATTATTAAAAAACTAAAATATAAATCAAAGGAGGTAGGAATATTGCTGTAGAATTTACTGGCTGTAAGCTGTGTCTTATATTATTCATCAAAATTGAAAAAGTCATACTTACTCTCATAGGAAATTAAGGAGACTTGAAATGACTTAATGCAAGTTATTTTAACTTACAAGGCAGTTGTGTAAAAGTGAACAGATTAAATTCCCACTTTTAGAGGAAGCCAGAACAGAAACGCGCGCAGCTAAAGGGCAATAATGGAGAATGAGATGACTCGCGTGCTTGGAAAGCAATTCTTTTAGAGGACTTTTTTCATTAGGTCTTTCAGATTCACAGACGTTAGGGTCAGTACCACTAGGTCACCAGCGATCAGAGGGCAGGCCTGGCGGGTCACCCTTCTTGAGGTCAAAAAAATAATGGAAATGAGCTGGGGGTAGCAGGCAATATTCACCAGCATATCTCTGACACACAGCTCATGATTACCTCAAGAGAAGCTCCTGGACCTGGTCCACCACTAAGGACCAGATAGAATATAGTAAGTGGCCTACGGCCGGGTTGCTCAACCCATCATATCAAATTAAGTAAAAATCTACCATTATCACCCATTCAGAATTCTGAAGTACAATTCATAGATAATATAATCCACTTACAAAGATACTTTTAAGTCAATTCAATGACCTAAAAGTCATATACGGAATAATTTCTAATAAAAACATCTTTTAAATATATTAATGGTCTTGGCACAACTTCACTAGGAGAAATAAAGTAGTCAGAGCTGTAATCACCCCCCCACAAAAAATTAAATATGAAAGCTACAAAAGCAGACTAATACAGATGTGTCTTTTTGTAACTAAAAAGGCAGAATAGTCATTAATGACATTTTCCAAAATGGTAGAGAAATGTTAGGAAAGTTTTACTCATATAAGTGAAAACTTTCCACAAATGCATGAGTTGCATGCCTGGAAAATTCAATGTATATTAAAGCCATGCAAAAATTACTTTATGTTTGTACGTGGACCAGAATGGGGTAATAATCTCAGACCTATAAATAGGTCTAGCAAAATATTCATTTGCAGGATGTCAAGTTTCTCTGTGGCCTCCAAACTTTGTAACAACCACAAAGCACCCACAGATATCCCAACTGCCCTTAGGAAGTAGTACCTTCCCAATTGAGGACTACCATCCTAGCCTTGGAGGAAAGGATTAGCAGATGTCCTGGTAGAGGAGAAAACAAAAGGAAACACAAAAAGATAAGTGAACAGCTACACTAGCTAGTTAGTAGACTATGAACTTCATATAAAACATTTTACTTCATTTTTCCAATAATCCTGAAAAACAGATGAGAATATTTTCATTAAAGATGCAGAAATCAAGTCCCAGAGAAGGCACATAACATTTCTCCAATACACAGCTTGTAAGTAGCTGTGATGTATTTGGAGCACAGTCTGGCAGATTCTGAGTCCCCTGCATTCCACTTCACCATGTTCCCAACAGTTGGCAAGAAATGCGACTTTAACGAGAGAATCTCCTTTAAATGAGACTAAGAGTGACATTAACTTCAAAGGATGTATTGATTTCTATATGAGAAATCTAAATTCTATGAATATATCGAGATTTATGGTACCATATGAGAAAATAAACTTATAAATAAGATTGAGTTCCACAAATTCCAGTTTCTGGAATGAATTAGACATGCATAAGCATAAAAATTAGATCAAAATTAAAAACAGCTAGGCCTAATGAAAAAACAAATAAAAAGTAATGGAGGAAGAATTTTTGAAGTCACGTTTATACTATAGGCTTTTTCTTTTTCCTCTTCCCACCCTAATTCAAAGTAATCTAGTAAAATCCTCAGTCTACTCAAATTTCCTACACACAAACTCATGCAAAAACTCTTGGTGCATAAGTTTATGTGCAAGAAAGATGGCCATGCTTGGGTACTTTAACACACTTTGCAAAATACATTGCTGTAAGGGTTAAGAGCTATTTCTTAAATACAATTTAAGACTCATTAAGTCTGAACTCTGAATAGTTGCAGAAAGCAAAAGATTGAGAATTACCTCCAATTATCATACCAGACCTACAAAAAGAGATTAACTAACAAATTTTTGAAATAGCATAGGGCAAAAGAAAAAAAATCTCAGATGATGAAAGAAAAAATTCTATTTCTGTCCCAAAAGGAAGCTACTGTTAACAATACCATTGTCAGATGGAGTTTAAATCACTTTTCAAATTATACTTTTGTAATATAAGATTTAATTATTTAATGGAAGTATACAAAGTTTACTCCACAATATAGGCCCAGCCATTCTCACTTTCAGATTTGTTAAATCCTAATTTTAAAGAACACTTTTAGAAAAACAAAGGGCAGGCCATTCTAGCCAAAACTTGCAAAGTGTTTCTCCAATAATAGGCAGAAAAAAATCAAATACTTCAACATAAATGATTCTACCTACTCGATCTCTCTCATCTTTCCCCTTTCCATTTCCTTGGAAAATGCTTTAGTTTAAGCCCTCAACATTTACCTTCTCAACCACTGTAGAAACTTGTCAATTAGTCTTCCAATTCCAGTTTTACACCCATTTTAACATATCCTTCTTAATATTACCAGAGTGTTATATCTGAAGTTAAATCTGATCACTCTCCTGTGCACCATCCTCCAATTCTTTCCATTATTCTCAAGATGAAGTACAAATTCTCTTAGGATGGCCCCTACTGATTTGGATTCTCTTTAGTTCTCAACTTCCATCATTCCTCCAAAATATGCTCCATCATGGAATCACAGTAAACCATTTGCAGTTTCTTAAATGAACCAGGTCTTTTTCTCCCCGTCTTGCCAGTTTCCCATGTGTGTTATTCTCCATTTTCAGTAATATGTTTCCCTCCATGATTTGCTTGGTGAGCTCATACTCATGCTTTCAGAGTTAGCTGCAGCTTCGTCTCCTCTGGGAAACCTCTGTGGTATAATTTCTCTCCTTTGTACTTCTGTTGCCCTCTCCATACATATCCTGATATATTATTTAGCAGAGTATCTAGTATAATTGTCATTGGCTTGTTTGTCTCCCTCTACTATCATCAGACTGACTATCTCAAGGACAAGGGTTTTATATGTGATCTGTGTCCCCAACATATAGCACATTGTGAACACCAATGCATTTTTATTGAATAAGTGGTAAAATAACATCACCGTCTTTATTCTAGAGTAAAGCTGTACATACCATGCTAACATTGACTCATTGTGAAGTTTTAAAATTGTAGTTTAAATTTTTAAGACAATTAGGAAATAGTGCAACTCATAACTCAATACAAGAAGTTGTATAGGATTATATAAATATGGGTAATAAGGAGTTATATACATTTTTTTGGTAGATTTACGATGAATTGTTTCTCACCTCCCTAAATCCACAAAACAGAAATGAACAGACTTTTTTGGAGAATAACTAAGTCAAGGACACTGTGTTCCACTGTTATGACAAAATGTAGATTTCCTATTATAAAGAAAATCCTTCATTTCAAAAGCATGAATAAAATAGAAGTTTAAAAATAATTCCAACTGGTTAAATTTAGTCGAAATAAAAGAGTAGTCTCTGTGTCTATCACCCCTTCATTTAATTTTTGAATTAAATTTTTATTAACTTTAAGCCCTTGCCTCTTATCTCTTTTTGAGATTGTCAAAAAAGTGTCAATAGAAATATTGGGCTTGGTAATGCTCTTCACTGTATTTAAATGATCTATTTTGGCTAAATATCTGACTGAAGATATACTTGTTGACAGGCTTCCAATGATTAAAAACTATGAACTGACACAGTCTGTCCACATTTATCTAGAGCCCAATAACCTCAGCAAAGCCGTACTTCGAGCCATTATATAGTCTATTTGATTTTAAATACACTTTGATAGTTAAGGACACATATTATTGTCCCTAGAGTTGCCACTAAATAATAGTATAAAAAAGATAGCTAAGAACCCAAGAGAGGAAATAAAAATGGAATAAAAAACAAAGTTAACAGAAAAGCAAGAAAGGAGCAACAGAGTAAACAAAATGGACTAATGGAAAACAAGTAGCAAAGGGCATACTTAAACTCAACTGTATCGGAAATTATAGTAAATGTAAATTGCCTAAATTTTCCAACTAAAATGTAAATATGGCAGACTGAATCAATAACCAAGATTCAACAACATACTGTCTATAAGAGATGCACTTTAAAATTAAAAAAAAATAAGTTGAATGTAAAAAATATGAAAAAAGATATACCATGTTAATGGCAAGCATAAGAAAGCTGTTGTGGCTATATTAATACTAAAAAAGTAGACTGTAGAACAAGAAACATTATCAAGGATTAAGAGGGTCATTTCATAGTGATAAATTAGATAATCAGGAAAAGATAATAATAACCTTGAAATTCATGAAAATCTAACAGAACTAAAGGGAGAAATATACAAATCTACAGAGTTGGCGATATTATCAATTAAAGGAAATTGGAACAGCAACCAATTGACCTAATTGAGGTCATTCAACACTATGTCTAAAACAAACATAGCTTATATATATTTTTCAATTATACTTGGAATGCTCACCAAGACAAACCATACAAGTCATAGAATGTCTCAAATTTCAAAAGATGAAAATTGTATAGAATATGTTTGTTATCTGACCTAAATGGAATTGAATTTGAAATTATTATAACATTTATAGAAACCCCCTAAATATTTGTAAATTAAATGGCTCACCTCCATATGACCTATGATTCAAAAAATAACAAGTTATAATAAGTTTCAAAGTAATGATAATAAAAACAAGGTACCAAAATTTGTGGAATGCAGTGTTTGGAGGGAAATTTATAGCTTTAAATGGTTATAGTAGAAAAGATGAAAAGTTTGTAAACAATGATCTAAGTTTCCACCTTAAAAAACTAGAAAAAAAAATTTCACCCAAAGTAAGTTTGAAAAAAATAAACGTCAGAACAGAAATTAAATAGAAAATAGATATTAAAAAAAGTTAACAAAACCAAATATTTGTTCTTTAAAATGATTAGTAAAATTAACACCTTGCAAGGATATTAATTTCCTAGGGGTCCCATAACAAATTTCCACAAACTGGGTGGCTTAATACAACAGAAATTTCTCTCATAATTCTAGAGGCCAGAAGTTCAAAACCTGAGCATCAACAGAGTTGGTTCCTTCTGAATGCTCTGAGGGAAAATCTATTCCATGCCTCCTACTTTCTGGTGGCTGACGGCAATTTTTGGTATTCCTTGCCTGGCGGCTGCTCTCCAATCTCTGCCTCCATCTTCACATAGCTTTTTCCTCTGGATCTCTGTCTTCTCCTTTTCTTTCTCTCACTAGGTCACTAACATTTGATTTAGGGCCCACCCTTATACAGGTTGATCTCATCTTGAGATCCTTGCCTTAATTATATCTGCAAAGATCCTTATTCCAAATAAAGTCACATTCTGAGGTTCTAGGTAGATATGAATTTTGGGGGACACTATTCAACTTACTATACAAGGTCAATCAAGTAAAAAATATGTAGAGAAAAAACAAAAATTAAAAATATTAGGGATAAAAGTGAGTTTATTATTCCAGGAACTAAAGATATTAAGAGGATAATATTGGAATTTTATGAACAAATGGATGCCAAATTTGGTAAAATAATAAATTAATTCCTAGAAAACGCAATCTCTCAAAAGTGAACTGAAGAAAAATAGAAATCTGAACAGCCATATTACTGATTTAGTTAATATATATTAGCATATTAAATAAATTGAATTCATAATCAATATCTTCCCTTGAAGAAAAGTACAGACCTTTATGGTTTCTTTGGTGAATCTCAAATATTTAAGGAAGAAATAATACCAATCTTTCACACACTCTTCTAAAATGCAGAGGTATAAGGATGGCCTCCCGTTTTATTTTACGAGGTTCTGATAGGGAAAATTGGCAAAGACATTATTAGAGAAGATAATCATAGACCAATAAGTGCATGATTCCTCAACAAAATATAAGCAAATCCAATTTAGCAAAATATAAAAAGGATCCTATGTTAAGAGCATAGAGACTTTATATGAAGAAAGCAGATATATAAAAAATAAAGGTGGAAATTGATAAAAGTCAACACCCATTCATGAGAAAAACTCTCAGAAAATTAGGAATAGAATAAAACTTTCTCAACTTGATAAAGGTATCTATGAAAACTTGTAGCTGATATCATATTTTATGGTGAAAAACTAAATACTTTCCCTGCATGACTGGGGACAAGGCAAGGATGTGTATTTTCACCATATCTTTCCAATATGTTGCTAGAGGTCCTAGCAAGTGCATGAAGGCAAGAAAAATAAGTAAAAGGCATATATAAAAGCATATGTATTGAAAAAATAATATATATAAGTTCTAAGGACTCTACCAAAAATATCTAATAGGTAAGTTTATCAAGGCCACAGGACTCATGGCTAATATAAATGAATTGTATTTCTATATATAGTAGTAACAAGTAACTGGAGAAGGAAATAAAAATACTGTTTAAAACACTATTAAAAAACAAAATTATTGAAAATAAGTTTAACAGAATATATGCAAGACCTCTAAACTAAGCACTACAAATGTAACTGAGAAAAATAAGACCTAAACAAATGGAGAGTTTTGTCATAGTTATTGATTGAAACACTCACTATTGCTAAATGTCCATTTTCCCCAAATTGACCTCTAGAGCCAATTCCATCCCAATTATAATTCTAGCAGGCTTTTATAACAATTGACAAAGTAACTAAACTTTATATGAAAATGCAACTCTCTAAAATAGCCAAAATTCTTTCAACTCAACAATTAGAAGACAAAAAACTCTATGAAAATATGGCAAAGACATGGATGACATTTCACAAAAGAAGATATATAATTGGCTCATTTCCACATTTAAGCTTGCTCAACAGCATTAGCCATGAAAGAAATGCAAATTAAAACCACAATGAGATACTACCTCATACCCGTTAGAACCACTAGAATAGCTGAAATTTGAAAGACCAACAACATCAAGCATAGACAAGGATGTGGAAGTACAAAATGTCACAACCACTTTAGAAAACATTTTGGCATCATTCTACAATGTTAAACATATACTTACCATTTTACCCAGCGATCCCACTCCTAAATATTTATGCAAGAAAATTGAAAAGGGATAGCCACATGAATTTTTATACCTGAATGATCATAGCAGCTTTATTCATAACAGTTAAGAACTGGAAGCAAACAAAATGCCCATAAACAAGTAAATACATAAATAAAACATGGTATACCCATACAATGGAATAGTATACAGCTACAACAAAAGCATAATCATGCAGGCAATAACATAAAACCTTTCAAGAAAAATGAATGAACAAAAGCAACCTTGAACAAAAGCAACCAGGCACAAAAGTGTGCATTCTGTATGGTTCCATCTATATAAAATTGTGGAACTTGTGAAAGTAATCTATGATGATAAAAATCAAATCAGGGCCAGCCCTGGTGGCCTAGTAGTTAAGTTCAGTATGCTCCCCTTTGGCAGCCAGGGTTCGGTTCCCAGGCATGGACCCACACCACTCTGTTAGCATCCATGGTGTTCTGGCAGCCCACATACTAAAAAACAGAGGAAGATTGGCACAGATGTTAGCTCAGGGTGAATCTTTCTCAGCAAAAAAAAAAAAGGAAAGAAAAGAAATCAAATCATTAGTTGCCTGAGACAGAAGACAGGATATGGAATAACTACAATGGTGCATAAGGAAACTTTCTGGGGCAATGCAAATGTATATCTTTATTGATGTATCAATTATATGGGTGTACACATCAAAACACATCAAGTTGTGCACTTAAGATATGTCAATTATTGTTTGTAAATTATACTTCTTTTGAGTTGATAAAAATAAATTAAAATGGTCAAACAAGCTTGAGGACAGATTTGGACTGAGGCTGTTTGATTACCCTCTTACTCATCCCTCATATCCCAGAGGAAAGATGAAAGTAGAATTGCCAGCAGAGAGAAGTTACAAAGAATCTGAGGAAAAGAGACTATGGGTGGATTTGATGGAAGGAAAAAGAAGGAAAGAAACAAATCAAGTGGCTGAAGAGATGAATTAAAGAACTGGCAGAGCCTGTGGGGAATGTAAGGAACAAATCCCTTAAGCACACAATGTGTAACCCTGCTGTAAGAAATGGGGGGTCATGGGTTGCTGGTGAATATGATTTTTGAAATTTTAGGTAGTTAAATGTCAAATCCTTGCACGTACTCACAAGAGGACCTCTGATTTAACCACTTTCATTCATTCCTTTTTTCACTCAACAAGTGTTTGTTTAACCTCTGTTTATTCTATGCATCCTGAAATATACCGTTAATACAAAAACGAATGACATTTCACTGCCCTAAAGTAGCTCAAGTTCTAATGAGGATAAAAGGATAATTGAAGCATCATGAGGGCAAACACAGAGATGTGAAGTTTATTATTGGAGCACTGTGGAAAGGCATCTGATTTAGCAAAGGTTTCTGAAAGCTTCCAAGTTAAGTCAGAGGATGGATGGTGGACAAAGAAAAAGAATTCCAGTTGGAAAATTTAGCATAAAGAAAAGCACAGGATCGCTGGAATATAGAGCACTAGATTTGGGATACTTACAGATTATAATGGGGAGATTGGAAGAGATCAGATTGTGGGGGGCTTTCTGTGTTACATTAAGTAGCTTGCGCAGATTTTGTTTTTGTTTTTGTTTTGTTTTTTGACAGATCCTATAGAGGTAATCATTCAGTTAGGTTTGCCTGGAACAACCATGATTTAGACCTGCCATCCAATGTTAAACATCAGGACAGTCCCTCTCACTCTCAAAAGTGTCGCAGTTTGGATAACAGAGGTGATGAGTATCTTTTAAATAATTTTAACTATTAACAGGACTAAATTTCTGTTTTAGATAGAAGATTTTAGGTTGCAATGTGAAGGAGGCATTTGAGAGAATAGGACACTAGAAGTCCATTAAGGATATGATACAATAGCCCAGTTAAGAGATGACAAGGGGCTAAAATCATGCAGTGGCAAAGCAACTGGTGAGCAAGGAACCACTTTAGGAGATATTTAGGAGGTAAAGTCAGAATAGATGTGTAAAACGATAGAAAGAGAGGAGTCAATTAAATACTCTTAGATAAGTATTTGTAGCTAGACTAAAAGAAAATGCAAAAGAAGGTAGAGAGAGGAGAGAGAAAAAAGAAAAATTAGGACAAAAAACAAGCAGAGTAGTGATGTTTAGGGAGAATGATCAAGAGCACTGAATGCAGCTGTGGTCCAGTAAGGCAAGGTAGACATAACATCACAGGAAGATGATGAAAAGATGCAGAATGTTTAGAACAATTGAGTAAGTAGAGTGTGGCTGAGTTTTGGTGTGAGAGGAGACAAGGTAAACTAAGGCAGGGTAGACAATGACCCATATCCTTGAAAAGTTCCAAGGATGGAACTCAATGGATTGAGTTCAGCTTTATCCTGTGGGAAATGGGGAATCAGCAGAAATTTATAAGGCAGGCAGTAAAATGACCCACTTAGTATTTCACATACCCCACGGTGCTCTGGCATAATGAGAATGTCAGAATTTTATAGGGGACTATATTCAAAATGCCCTTCGGAGGAGAAGACTATCTCCTAACACCACTATATCAAGGATATTTCTGCTCTGTAGAAAAGATCTGGCCCTTTTATAATGTGATATGTGTAATATTTTATATTTCACCATATATAGGGTCTCACTACCAAATCAGCACCCAAGAAATTCAGCTGCTAAGACTTTAAAAAGTCAAGAGCTAGGGAATATCAAGAGTTTCAGGTCTTAAGAAATAGAAGAGTAGTGAAGGGTTTAGAGAAATAGGTTCAAATATACGTTCACATCGGATCCTGACCAATTTGGGAACATGGGGAGGTGTGAGAAGATCCTGCTATACATAGATAGATTTTTTCCCAGGCCAGGACTGTCAGTTGCCTCTTTTCTCAGAAAGTGTAAATATGGCCATGAACAGAGGGTAGTGAGGAAGATGTGCTATTGAGACTTGGCAACACTAGGTAAGATTGCATGCAGAAAGATCCGAAAAAGGAACGAGAGCCCCAATGAGTTCATCATTCCTAACCTGAAAATAATGTGATTTTACTTTATGATGAATCAGAACCTATACTGTCAAAGCATATCCTAACCCTTTATAGAAGCAGGTGGCCAAATCAGATAGGAAACTCTTATAAACAAAAAAAGGGATATATTCGTTGTTTTAGAAGATGTGAGCTTTCTCCTTTTGATTTTCTCACTACATATCTACCCATTTCAGCAGCTACCAGAAACATGGAACATATAATGCTCACACAGGCACGCATGCATTTGGTTGAACTTGTAACTTCAGAGAACAGAATGATAAGGAAGGCACCAACAAGCTTCTTCTCTGGCATTTAATAGTGTGAATATTCCACCACCCAAAGAAGACTTTTTCTTGTACTGTTTGTGGTTTTAGGGAGTCTGGAAGGTATTGTGCATTCTACTACACAGAGTCAGAAAGAAAAAGAAAATTTTTTTAAACGAGAGACACAATTAACCTGAAAGCGAGAATCAACTTGATATTTAGAACTGTAATAAAGAATACAAAGTGATATTTTGAACAAAAAATAAAACGTTAAGCCATTGAATTTCCTGTCCAAGGTCACACACCAGTCACTGACAAAACAAAGACAACCAAATTCATGTTCTTTTTGCCTTTCTACATCCAATCCAATTTTAAGACAATTTGAAATGGCGAGTCAAGTCACATTCAGCATTTCAAGGAATAAGACGTTCGTTATCCCCCTAGAAAGGTAACTTCAGTCTAATAGATTTCATTAGACTGTGAATTTTAGGTTGAAAGCATTTCTAAAAGCATTGCTATGGAGTAAAATACAACATACTTAAAAATGTTCCCCAATAACCTGTCTTTACTTAGCATAGTCTCATTATTTCTAATTATACTCCTTTGGACCACCCTAAAGTATTGTGTTCTTACTTGATATTTACATCCTTTCGATGACTTGAATTTGTTTAATAAAATCTACAGGAAAGTAAGATCTTTCTTACTATGTTAGCATATTTAACCTCTGGGGAATGCCTGCTTTCACATAATTATGCACAGATTTCATGTTTATACAAATATTTTGTGCCTGCAGGGGGGTAAAATGGATCTCTCATGAATATTCAACAGTGCTGTTTCTTCTAGTAAGACACAAATATCTTTCTTTGTGGATACTAAACACTAGGAGGTCTATGTATTTCCCCCTTCATGCTTTGTTTGCATAAAACTGGTGAGATTCAGGGACTGCTGAAGCAGACATTTGTTCTCCCAAGTACCACAATTTTCTAATATTACTATCCAAATAATTCAATAGCATTTTTCAGATTCAAATCTTCAGTATCATATGGGTTTCTCCATATTTTATATATATATAATATATATATAAAATGCTAAATGCAGAAAACGAGATGATAAATTTTAAAGACTTGGCTTCAAATTGTGGTGGAAAGGAGCTAGCAGGGACAGAGTGCCTTTACTCTCTTTGTGGCATGACTTCTTGCAAGACAATCTTCTGCATGCTCAAATTTCAAATTCTACTAGTAAAGAGAAAGGCAGGTGAACAAACTCTAGAAAGAAGTTTGGAAAAGTTCTTTAAAGTGAGCAATTTCCCCTACATAATAACATTGTCCACATAAAGAGTTGTCATCCATTAATTTACATGTTCAATAAATGCTTAGAGCATCCAGTGTGCCAAGAACTATTCTAGGTTGTGAGGACACAGTAGAGAACAAAACATAAAACAGATAAAGACTCTGTTAGGATGGAGCTTATGTTCTAGAGGAGGGGAGATAGAACATAAACAATAAATGAACAAATAGATGAATGGATGAAAAAAATGGATGAATAAATGAATATATTAAGTAGTGGTGAGTACTAGAAAGGTAATATGATGATTTTCAGAATACTACTAATCTGATATGTTAATATACCTGTCACAGATATTGTATGTATGTGTGGTATTTTATAGATTACATATGTGCATTGTTTTATTTTATTCTTACAATAAAATACAATAGCATCATTTATAATAATTTACAATAGCATAAAATCTTTCATACAGGTAGTGTCACTTTAAGGATTAGGGAAAAGAAAAGACTAACGGAATAAATCACTTGCCCAAAATCACACAGCTAGTATGTAGCACAATCGTGAGTTCAATCTATAGTGACTAATTCTAGCTTCAAGCGTTTCCCACCACATGGACCATGATCTCAAGTGGTGGGTCCGCTGTTCACCCATTTCACCACAATTCTCAGAAGTGACCTGGGGAAGGTCAAGATATAAATGGAAGATAAAGGTATGGTTGGAAGTCTCTGGACTAAGTATTAACATGCAAAAGGGATTTAACCACAGCAAGAAGATTGTAGCCAGCTAAATGAAGATTGTTTAGGGTAAAATAAAAAAAGTTAAAAACTTACAGAGGAGGAGAAATAATATTCTCCCTAGAATAGAGAAAGGGAAAGATATCCTTTCCTTTCTCTCTTTACCAACTTCAGATGAGTACATCACAAATGTGGGAAAGAGGGTGCTTTGGTGAGAGGTTGAAGGAAAATGTAACATTAAGAAACTGGTGGAAGCCTGAATTTCAGGCTTCCTTCTAGATTAGTCCAACCCAGCTGATGCAAATAGAATGGGAGGCCCTGCCGAAGAATAAAGATTGTACATTTACCCGAGGTTTTTTGTGTTTCCTTCTGTGGAAATGGAAAGTGAGGGGTAGGATTCCAAAGAGGGGAATAAGGGCTCATCAAGGTGCTTCGAACTATCGAAAAGTTTAGTGCAAAGAAAGGTCCTGGAAATGCTCTTCACATCGTCTGGAGAAACTTGACTATGTAGGACCAGTGCTTTTGTAAAACACTTGCAGCCATGAGAACGCCTTCACAGATTTCTGTAGGCCTTTTGCTCCCTCGAGTGTTGTCAGTTAGAATAGGGATCAGAGCCTTCAGGTGGGGATGAATGACTTTCTTTCCCCAAGGCCCTAACTTCCCCAAATGGCAGAGAGGGGGTGATATGTGTAAATGTTGGTGTGTGTTCCCTCTTCCCAAGTACCCATAAACCAGGAGTATCATACTGACAACCAACTTGGAGATAGAGTAGAGGAAGCATTGATATCAAATGATCAATCCTAACCCATCGGTTCAGGTCCCTGCTACATCTGTGGCCCCCAGATTTTCCCCATCCACTTGGAAGCTCTTGTTGGGGAGGTGGTTATAACTACAAAGACTGCATCATATTACTTCTTCCCTTATAATAACAGTGAGCCTCTGCCTCAGAATCAGAGCTCTTTTTTTTTTTTTTTCTAAAATAGCAATGTCATTATTTAAACAGCCACCTTGAAAAACACAGTGTTTTCACTAGCAGTTCTGAGACAGAGGAGGTCTCTTAGATTTCTTAATCTTGGCATATTTTTTATTCATTCTCATGAAAAACTCCTTAAGGTTACAAATAGCTTTAAAATAATTCCCCCACAAGGTCTTTGTAGATATTCAAATCTTTTCAAATCTGAAACCACCCTGAAAAAGCATGCAGAGAAAAATGGACTAGACGGTTCACTGGAGTAAGCTTTTTCCATCTCTACAAGCAAAGAGTTTTATGAGAACAATGACGAATCTGCAGAGCTATGATTTAAAAAAAAAAAATTATAATGAAAGGTTGAATCTGTCAGTCTAGCTTTAGTTAGCTTTTAGGAAACACAGAGAGAGACAAATACAAGAACACAGACCATTAGATCTAAGGGCTTCAAATAAAATATTAGCACTCTTTGTTGCATGGTCGTGAGGTTATGCCCTAAAAGAGGTCATAAGATTTTTAAAAATGAAATATTGTTTCATCATTCTTTTGACACTTTGCAGTCTCAAATATTGAATATTTATTAATGAAATCTTGAAATTCACAGAAGAGTGAGAAATTAGCATTCTGTGTAAGTTGAATGAGCTAGATTGACAAACTTGATTTAGATGAACCTTTAAAAGTTAGATTTTCAACAGACACTGTAAAGAATTCAAGCGGTGTGACAAAAACCAGCCATCTCAGCCACCCTGGCCTCAATCCTTTCAGTTGACCTCACTATTAAAGTATAAAAGGCTAATTAGCACTCAAGGCAAGGACTGACCCATTCTCTTTAATCAAGTATATACTTACTTGAAATCAACAGTGAAAACATTCAGCCATCAAAAATCCTTCTGGAAACACAAATCCCACATCACAAATTCATTCTGGAAGCTATAGGCAGCCAAGAAGTCCAGCCGTTTGCACATTTTAAAACGTTGCAGCCATGACCTTGAAGCAAACCCTAGGAATCTGATTGCAAGTGACTCTGACCTGAATAAAACCCTTCATCTAGGGCTGTAGAAAGCTGGACTGAGCAGAAGATGATGGCCTAAAAGGGCTTCGATGCTGAAACATAGAAATAGAAGGCCTGGAGCCAGCACTAGTTAAACGGTCACTAAAAGAAAGCAAGTTTTCAAAAAACGAAGAAGACAATTTCTTTTCTTCTCCAGTCTCTGTACTAATCTATGACATTAATGGAGAGGTGTCTTAGTCTGTTCTGGCTGCTGTAACAAAATACCATAGACTAGGTAGCTTATAAACAACCTTTATTTCTCACAGTTCTAGAGGCTGGGAAGCCCATGATCATGGGTCCAGCATGGTCACATGAGGGCTCTCTTCCATGTTGCAGACTTCTCGTGATGCCCTCACATGGCAGAAGGGGGCTAGGGATCTCTCTGAGGGATGCTTCTTTTATAAGGCACTAATCCCATTAATGAGAATTCCACTCTCACAACATAAGAATCTCTCAAAGGCCCCACCTACTAAGACCATCAGCTTTGGGGGTCAGGATTTCAACATATGAATTTGGGGGTGACATAAACATTCAGACCATACCAGGAGGAATGCTTGACAAAGGTGGAGATAGGAAAGAGAGTTTCAGATCTGCCATCCTTTGGAGTACTTCAATAATTGAGCCAGTGGGAATGTGCAGAAGTAGATCACATATTCTCATCTTTCAGTGAGGATTGCACTTGAATGCAATGAAGTGTTAAGTAGTTAGATGGACTGCACTGTGGCTCAGGAGGACTTGGGTCACATCCTTAATTTTCCAATAGCTGTGTAACTTTCTGCAAATTAACTACATATTTCTGAATCTTAGTTTCCTCACCTGTACAATGGTGGTAAATATCCATCTCAGAAGTGTATCACAGTATCTGTGGTAGGGACCACTAGTTGCCTATTTTCCTTAGTCACGTAACTATTACACAGGCATATTTATGGCCAGAAGAGCTTTATTTGCCTTCCTTGTGACAAATTTCTGTACAATAGTATGTAAGTAGAATGTCACGTGCTACTTCTGAAATTCCTTACAAGACATCAGTACGTGCTGTTTGTTGTTTTCTTACTCATCTCTCCCATCATTTTGTGCTTGGCCTGTGGATGATATAATCATGAACTCTAAATATGAATGCCACCACTTAAGGTAAAGTGATGATCTGGAAGAATCTATGTCCCTGAGGACTTTG
The DNA here is from genome assembly GCF_020826845.1 of Diceros bicornis minor. Classification (NCBI taxonomy): domain Eukaryota; kingdom Metazoa; phylum Chordata; class Mammalia; order Perissodactyla; family Rhinocerotidae; genus Diceros; species Diceros bicornis. The sequence continues at coordinate 29,485,482 of NC_080763.1, read as the reverse complement.
TGGAACAGAAATATTACACTAGCTTCTAGACTGAAGGTTTGTGTCCCACAAAAATTCATATGTTGAGGCTGGCCTGGTGGCACAAGCCTTTGGGTGCATGCGCTCCACTTCGGCTGCCCGGTGTTTGCGGGTTTGGATCCAGGGTGCACACTGGTGCACCGTTTGTCAGGCCATGCTGTGGTGGCATCCCATATAAAGTAGAGGAAGATGGGCATGGATGTTAGCTCGGAGCCAATCTTCCTCAGCAAAAAAGAGAAGGATTGGGATCGGATGTTAGCTCAGGGCTGATCTTCCTCACACACAAAAAAAATTCATATGTTGAAACCTAATCCCCAATGTGATGGTATTTAGAGGATGGGGTCTTTGGGAGGTGATTAGGTCATAAGGGTAAAGCCTTCATGAATGGGATTTGTATCCTTATAAAAAAGACCCCAGAGAGCTCCTTCCCTCTTTCCACCATGTGAAGACACAGCGAAAAGACCACCATCTCTGAACCAGGAAGTAGTTACTCAGACACTGAATCTGCTGGTGCCTTGGTCCTGGACTTCCCAGTCCCCAGGACTGTGAGAAGTAAATTTCTGTTGTTTATAAGCCACCTTTACAGTATTCTGTTTTAGCAGCCCAAATGGACTAAGATGCTAGCCCTATGTTAAATACATCTATTTTTCCAGTTATGTGAGAGAAATAACTGTCTCGTTTGCATCACTGTAATTTGTTTTCCATCAATTGCAAGCAATACTAATTTTAAAAATGTAAAACTTAATACCCGTAAGTAGAGTGCCCATGTAACAGAACCTAAAATAGTGGAATTTTCTTATTGGGAGTGACAAGAGTGGTAGATGGCAAGAACTCAGATATTGCAGGCTGAGAAGCTGGTGACTTGTTATGCACTAGCAAAACATTTTATGAAATTGTTGCCTGTCCTTGGAAAGGAGACGATCAGTTAGCCAAGGCTATGACATTAGAGTAAATGATAGGAAGAGTAAATAATGTTGATGTGAGTTTACTGCTTCTTGCCACTTGTAGCAAATCCCTGCGTGAGACATATGAACTCTGGCTTGAGCTAGCTGGTCTGCAAAAAGAGATGGAATCGTATGCAGTTTCTACATCTGACCTAAAATCTGAGTTAACTGTGAGTCCGTTAATTTGGATCCTTATGAAATTGAAAAGGTCAACTTCTTTGTTACCCAAAGCTGAAACAGTTTAAACAGAGTGCCTTGGAGAAATAGTTTGAACAGAAGATAAAACTTCTGTGGCCCCAAGATTTAAGCATCTTCTGTTAAGAATTCTTTGCCCAGATAATGAAAGCCATCTCAGCTATAAAGATCAGATTAAGGAAATTGCTTTAGCATCTAAACACATTATTTCAGATAATATAATAGTTATTATAGCTATTTACCCTCAGATGCGCATAGTAGGATTGCACTTTTCCATTCTCTGTGAATTTAGGTGCAGACGTCATTTTCTTTGGCCAGTGAAATGTGAGTAGAATTGACATGTCATTTCCTGAAAGAATCATTAAAACCAGTCAATGGTTCAGTATATTCCCTTCCTCTTGCTCTGAGGATCCTGGAAGCGTGTGTTAAAAAGCAACTCTGGGGGCCAGCCCCATGGCTTAGTGGTTAAGTGTACGCGCTCCGCTGGTGGCCGCCCGGGTTCGGATCCCGGGCTCACACCAACGCACCGCTTCTCCAGCCATGCTGAGGCCACGTCCCACATACAGCAACTAGAAGGATGTGCAGCTATGACATACAACTATCTACTGGGGCTTTGGGGGAAAAATAAAAAAATAAAATTATTAAAAAAAAAAAAAAAGCAACTCTGCCAGCCCAGGTCCCTGAGTGACTACTGTGGTAAGAGCTTCCTGCCAAATCTTGGTTTTGCTAAGCTGCTGAGATTTTAAGGTTGCCTGTTCCTATCTTATACTGACTGATATATCTTCAAGAGGGATTACATGAAGCTGAGGGGGAATGGGCAAATCTCAGATGCCGGTAAATCAAAACCAGAGTAACTTAGCTTAAAAACTATGTACAGGCATAGTCTGGCCATGGTTAACATGAAGCATAAGTTGGAAACATACTAATTATTTTTCCAAGGAAACCACAAGCTTGGCCTTACAAAAATCTGCAAATGTTTCATTTCTAACACCATCCCTGGGCCCTCTAACCTTCACTAGCAAGAAGCAGGGTATGAGAGACCTGTAGCTCCTAAGAGAGACAAAATGCCTAAAGCCCAACACAGATATAGTCAGGAAGAATAACAGTAGTGAAAAACTCCCAAGATGACAGGGCCAAGGACCATAAAGATCCCTTCTGGAAAGCAGAATAAGGGTCTTCCAGATTGATTTATAAGCCTACCACCAGAAAACGGAGTGGCTGTCACTTGGGCATTGTGATCCGGTGATTGCTATTATGTGACCCTTTCTCCTCTTTTCTGAAAAGGACTTTTTATGGTTGTAATCCTCACCCTACTTAACCATGGCATACTCTGAGTATGAAAAACAAATGCATCTTTTGCCAACTTCCAGAGAAATATGAGCCATATTTAAACAATCCTGAAAGGGTTACGTATCAATCAGAGACCCCAGACTTTGAGATAGATGATTGGCAAGATTAAAGAGAAAGACTATTTCTTTTGGGAAGGTGGTGAGCAGCTCCATGAGTGAGAAGAAGGGTGTGTAAGGCTATTTAGGAGACCAATGAGACAAACTGTGTCAGAGATTCCTACTTGTCCCAGAACATCTGTCTTCTTCTATTGTAATTAAAATTTTTAGCTAAGCATATGTGCACCTAGAATGAAGACTTAAGACTTCAGTGTATATTTCAGCTTCCCTTGCAGCTGTAGAAAGATTCTAGATGCTGGAATATAAGTAGAATTTTCGTGTGTCAGACTCTGAGAAATTCCATTGAAAGACAGCTAGTACCTACCCTTTGCCACCTCCTTCTTTGCCCATTTCTATATCAGTGTCCTTGGATACAGATATCATGATCTTGAACCACGAAGACAGAGACCAAATCCTAGGGCTGGTACAATGGTGACCTAAGGAGACCAGTCTCTATGAATATTGTGGAGCAGAGCCATCATACTGGCGCCAGACCACTTACCTCTGGACTACCTAAATGTGAGAGAGAGAAATCAACTTTTCTCTTGTTTAAGCTAATATTCTTTAAGGTTTTCTGCAAGTCATAGTTGAACCTAACTCTTTTCTAACATTAAATGACATGATTATAAAAGTCACTGCTATAGTAGAAGCTGTTCAATGCATGTGTTGACTATATAATGAAGGAAAACGTGTTATAACTTGTATGTCTCAGACTTACCTGTTCTATAAGTAAAAATGTCTCATTGACATGAATTCTCAAATTTCTACCAAATTCTGAATCCTCATCTGCTTGACTAAACATTCTCCTATTTCCCCTTAAACACACAAATGCCTCAAAGTCTTCCAAGAGAATTCAAGAAGTCCCTAGGGTTGGGAAGATATCCCATGAGCTCAGGACCAAGTCTGTTATTGTTCTTTCCATCTAATCTCATCCATTAAGAGGCCCAATAACTGTCTATTCTCAGAGTCCCCTTTTAGGACACAGTTCTACTGAATATAGCTGTCCTATAGCTTCTTTACCTTTCGTTAGTCTAATCTTTATCTCATGGTGACTCAGAAACAGTCCATTGTTTTGCAGTGTATTGCAGCATTTCAGATTGACTTTGGTGTCAAAGATAAATTTCACTGGACTAGTTAAACAGGCAAGGAAGACTTGAGGAGTCAAGACTTTTGCAATAGGGGATAAAGATTGGATTTAACTCAGCTGAAACAAAAGGCAGGAGAGTTTTTAAGTGCTGAGGCGAGCTGGTGGAAAAGAATTGGAGGGCCTTAGTGAGGAGGTTGATCAATGTGATTAGGCCATCTGTGTTAGCTAATGGGCACTTATCTAAATAAGGCTCCTACCCACCCACAGAGACTGAGAGATGGGGACACTATCTTTCTTGATAATTTCAAGAACATTTCAAAGGGAGGGCTCCCAAGTCCTCAAGAAAGACCCCATGATTATAAAACTGGCAAGAGGCTAGGTAAAGATTTATATCTCAAAAGGGCAGAGAAAAAATTTACAATTTCAAGTTTTCTAAAATAAATGCTCTAAGAAAAGCTAGGTCAGGGGCCTCGAGTCAGGAAGAAACCTGTCTAAACTGAATGAATAAGTTCCCTTGGTCACTAAATTGGTTACAAAAGTCCACATATCTACTTCCACTAAAAACTGGCAATGTTTTAGTCAAGGATGTATAAGTTTAGTGAACATGAGATGGTTATGTTAGTAAGAACAGAGTTGCGCATTGCACAGGAGTTACCTTTGTCTCCTCAGATCCCTTCTGGAGGGATAAAGAACACAAATGGAAGAATTAATGGTGACACTGTTCCTACATGTTAAGATCTTATCAAATCTAAGATTAATTCCATGCTATGCTATAGCCTTTTTTAAAGTAGCAACTATGTTATTATTCAGGAAGAATTTACACTTGCGAATTATGCCTAAGAAATATTCACAGACATTTAGAACCACTAGGCTCTTAGGCCAAATATAGTGCCCACACCACCACATATACACCCCAGGAAGGCAGGAGCATAGATAGGGCCCAACCATCTTGGAATCACATTTCTGGCTCCACATTTCAGTCATACTAGTAATTCCTTTCCAAATGTGCCCTCATATCTTACATTATTTGTTCTTTTGACATCTCACCAAAATAAATAATTCTCCTTTTAACTCCAGGAGAACAAAGCAAAACACCACTCCAACACTATATCACCCATGAAAAAAAATACTTGAAGATGAGAGGGGAACTCCCTTCTCTGCTCCCAGCCCCGAAATATAATCCAGCTGAAATGGTCAGTTAAAATATGCTTAAGAACCAAAGAATATCTGTGGCTCACATACAATCATTTATTTGCTGATCCTGACTTTGTGGATTGGCTAGAGTTTTGCTGATTTAGTTTGAGCTTAATTCTAGGACGTGGGTTTGGTTAAGGTCAGCTCCACAAATCTCTGTCATGCTCCTTGGATGAAATGCTAACCAGGCATATGTTTTCATGGATAAAGGCAGGGACACAAGGGGACAAGCCCAGACACACAGGCACACTTCAAGCCTCAATTCAACTCCCATTTGCTAACATCCCATCAAATAAGTCACATGGCCAAGGCCAACATCAAGGGGGAGGACAAATGTGCTCTTTCCATACAAGTCAGGGAAAGAGAATGAATATTTCTGAACAATAATGCAATTTACAACAGAAGCCAAGGAACCCAGTGGTATCTCTATATTTTCTTTAATAACTAAGGTCCTTTAAAAGCTTTGCTGAGGCCCCTCAGATTCTAGATGCTGAGTTCCAATATTTTCTTCTCTCATCCCACTATACCAGGAGCCTTCACCTGATCCAAAGGAAAATGAGACTGCTGAGAGTTTAAGGATTTGCTCATTATGAAAGTAAAAGACTTAGTCAAAAATTCCTTTTCTCTGGAGACAAAGGCAGACAGACCAGGGGGTGGTGTTTATTCCTTCCATGTCTGAGGGCCAGCTGATATGGAGAAGTAACACTGAAGATAGTAAGGGAAAAATTAACCACCAGCCACTCCTGAACACAGGCCAATAGTCTGGATTATATTAACATTCTTTATTGTTGCTGCTTTGTTCTCACAAATGCTAATGAAGTAACTTCAGGAGGCTGGAAGGTGATTGTTGGCATAGTGCAGTTAAACACTCTTATTTAGGGACTCAGTAAACAGAAGCTAGGTCTTCAGGAGTTGCAGACTCAATACTTGATGAATTGAAAGCAAAGAGCTTGGCTGCTGGTTCTCTTCAGCCCACTGCTTTCAGCAAACCTCTCCTGTCACCTCATTCATTTGCTGAGAGAATTCCAGCAAATGTGATCTCTCTTCTGTTCATTTACTGACGCTCTTTGAATTGATGCCCCAGCTGTGTTTCTGTGCCTGCTCTTCCCTTTAGCTCAAATCAGACTTTATTTCTTAAAAGCCAGAAGCTTCCATAGAGAGCTAAGCAACCATTTCTAAGCATCTAGAGAATTGTATGTTTCTGTGCTGTAAAATTTAGGGGAAGGAGTTTAATAGAAACTGAAGGACTTTCCAATCAAAGAGTCCTATTCAGTTAAAACTTCACTTATATGTTTCCTTTTGGACCGTAAGCAATAATTCTGAGCCAAACTCACTCTAATTGCAGAGAAGTCTTTAGTTATAAGAACTCAAACTACCTACAACTCAGTTAATTGGAATTTAGGCTAAACTTATATATCAAACAATATATGCAAGTGTCAAGATCAGAGACTTGTATCAAAATTTTTTCAAAAAGTCAAAATCCAGTGGCAGTCTTAAGGTCAGAACAGATTATGATCATACCCTAGCTAAGCTTCTGCTTATAGGAACAGATCCCAGAGGCTAAGTGATTTGGTTCTATAAAAATGTTGTTAAAGAACATTCTCTAGACAAATGCATTCCCAGTAATATATATTTGCAATATATTTTCAAATATTCTTAAGTTAGATATATCTCCAACAATAATTTCTTCCAGCTACTGTATATACAATTATTAGTAACTTTCTCCCAGGGTTCATTGATGGGGAGCATGCCCTTCATAATGTTAAACAATTTTTACATCCTAGTTGATTGATAGTCTTTACTATATTTCTACCACCAATACCTTCAAGGTGCTGACAACTCTCCAATCAACATAAAGATCGACATCAAGCATGGTGCTCTTCCTTGAAAACGTATGCCACCTCGGCACGATAAAGCCCACAATCCTTTCTCAGCCATTATGAGTCAAATCTTTTCACAAGATCATTAAGTAATGGTGAAAAGAGAATCTAAAGTGGAGTAAACTAGTGTAGTACGTCGACAGTAAATCAAATGCAGAAATGCACAACACTATGTGTGATGGCTCCTACTCTCCTGGTTTATAGGCTTTGAAACATGTGTTATAATTAGACTATTTAATATCAAAATGGGAAATATATGTATACATATGGGTATGTGTATGTGTGCATACACGTGTATGTTTATCTCCCATATACTATTTCCAAATTAACACTCTATGCCCCATAACTGCTCTTCAAGGCGGTGGTAATCAAAGTATGCTCTAACACCAAACACCTTCAATTGTTCTCCTAAACAGTGAAATTCATCATCAGAAGATTAAGTGCCTCCTACCCTGTTGTGCACCGCCTCAGTTCTACATGTCCCACCGGTGGCTCCAGCCACTGCCCAAAGACCAGTCTCATGAAGCCTTCAACTATCTTCACGCAGGCAGTCTGGAGGTACCTCCCAGCCAGGCAATATAGTTGTCACTTTGACTCCAGAGAGTGGGAATCTTTGCCAAGCATCTGGCACACATTCATGAGCAGCCCAGGAATACAGGAGAGTCTACACTTTTGGAGCTACTGTTGACCAGTGATGATAGAACCATAGAATAAATGCTTTTCCTTTTTGTTCCCCAGGTCGACAGTTTTGAAATGCACTTCATAAGACTCCTCACGAGGTCCTGTAGAATCTGACTGCAGTCATCCACAGCAGCGATCGACTCAAAAAACACATCCTTGCATTGTCTTCCCTTCCTTTCCTGTTTCACCTACTCACTCCTCTTTCCTAAGATGGCTTCCTAAATGAAATGCCTGCATGGAAGCCTTTGTCTCAGACTCTGCTCTCAGGAGATCACAGGCTAAGAAGTGAGCCTTCTTGAAGGAAGCCAAGTGTTGAAGATAGACCTAACAATATTCACTATATTGCACTTGTCTAGGCAGCAATATTAACACTTTAGGATGATTTTCAAATATTAAAGGGATAAAAACAAAACCAGTATTTTGTCTGTTCTATTAGGCAGGTAATTATAGATTTTCACTATTTAAAATTTTTTTTCCCCTCAAGATATTCTACAGCAATTTGTAATATTTTTATTTGGAATCAAAGCATTTTCTAGAAAAGTGCATTTGTAATGACATACGGAATGTTGTTAAGAGACTAACTCCAGCATCCATTTATCCCTTTTTCCTAACTGAAGCACCTGCAGAGCTTTGGAGAGATGATGTGCTCAGCTACAGAACTACATTTCAGTCTTCCATGCAGCTAAGTGGGACTGTGTGGCTAAGTTCTGACCCATAAGATGAAAGCAGAAGAGTATGGGACTTCCAAGAGTTCTGTTCAAAGAGAAGGGAATACAGGCATCTCAGACTTCCTTGCCTTTCCTCTTGATGCTTGCCTGGAAAATGGCTGTGATGACTGGATGTCGAGCAGCAGTTTGAACTACGTGGTGACTTTGAGAAAAGAAACCAAGTGTAGGAAATGTAGGAGCAGAAATTTGACAAACTGCGGGTCCCTGATGACCATGGAATTGCCATGCCAGCTCTGAATCCCCCACCTTCTGATTTTTGTTACATGAGAAGAAATAGTCTTCTATCTTTTTAAGTAACCATTATTTGAGGTTTATCTGTCACATGAAACCAAAAATAATCCTAGCTTATAAAACCCCACATATAGAAATTATAGACAAGTGGTCATTAAGGCAGTGGTTGTCACTAAGGATGACATTGTTTCAAGGAACATTTGGAGATGTTTGAACACATTTTTGATTGTCACAACTTGAAAGTGTTGATACTGGCATCTAGTAGGTCAAGGCTAGAGATCATGCTAACTACCCTATAATGCACAGAACAGTCCTCACAACAGATCTGCCCTCAAATGTCAGTAGTGCCAAGTTGAGATATCCTGCATTAATTAGGCCAACTTACCCCTTCCTCTCAATATAGATTCATCAGGCTATATAAGAAGTTGCCCAAGTAGTCTTGGAATAAACCCATTTTGTTTGTTCATCTTCTTTCTTTTAGCCTGATTGGTATTACTTTTTTCTTCTCAACGTAGCAGGGTTTAAGGTTTTCAATGCCATAACCAGCATATTCCTCTAACATTTTTTTTCTCTTTAGAGTGATCAATGATACAGCAAAGTGAGAACCTGATTTTAGGACAACTGGATGAAGTATCAGATATAACCAAATTCCACACACTTCATTTTTGTTTTTTCTATAGCTGAAGGCATTTGCCACCATGGGTGGTGAGGTAACACATATTCAATTATTCTCCCTGCACTTCATTAAGACTTAAAAATATTTTTGGTTCACTTTATTAAAAATAAAAGATGTTCATTATAGAACATTTAGAAATCATTATTTAGCAGAGGGAAGAAAATTACAGCCATTCACAATCCCAACAGACCCAGAAAAACTATTAACTCTGCAATGGATATGCTTCTGGATATTTTTTCTTTGCACATATATTAGTACATAAATGAGACCATATCTACCTATTCTTTATAACCAGCCCTTTCCTTCCGCTTAGAAACACACTTTATATCAATAATTATCTATTATCTATCTTTCAAAAGCCCAAAGGACTTCCACTTTTTAAAAGGGAAAATTGACTTGTCACATTTCTAAATGACAAAATTACATCCAGATTTATTGTTTTGAGGATTCCTCCCTAGAACCTTGAAGAGTTTTCCCTACACATTGGCAAGCAAGGTCATTGTTCCTATATTGTTTGTAGCATCTTCTATTGTCTTGGAAATGGCAGAATCTATTCCTCTATCTCCCTCAAACATACTCTCAACCACACATGCACTCAAACCTACACACATCACCTTTTGAGATAGAAAAATATTTCATGTTTTATATTTAACACATTTCCCAGTGAAACCTGTGAGAAGACCTACCTTAAAATAGATAAACAAAGCTACAAATAGAGGAAGAAACTTCCAGCTTACTACTCATTTAAAGAGTAAATTGAAAGCTGTTAAAAGAGACAGCTTTGGAGAGAAGCTACCTTGCCTGGAGAAACAGGAGGTTAGGCATATAATTGGCACTTACCACACTGAAATGCTTCTTAAAGAATATCATGAGGTTGAAAATCTATAATTTTGTGAATTAACATCACGTTCCAAAAATATTTTCCATGAACTCGCCGGGGGATGATCATTGCAGTAAGGGAACTTCAGCTGGTCTTCTGGGCCACAGTGCCTAAGGAGAAACAGAAGTTTGCCTTCTCTGTAGCACTAATGGGCTACACCGATGTGTTTAGACAGTAAGAAGAGAGGATTTGGGTGGGATCCTACTAGGAGTTTTCCTGAATGTGTTGTCTTAGTGAAGATAGGAGAGAGTTAGGCTTACTCAAGCTTGATTCTAGACTACCAGCAAAGACTTAAAGTCATTATTGAATCATTTTGTTTTTTTCTTATTTTGAAAGATATTAACATCTGTTTCCCCAAAGCGTGTGACTGGCCCAGAGTTTAGTCATGCGGAACAAGCACTGGCTTGTGAATCATGGTTTCACTTTCTGATGTGAATAAGGTGATGGACCTCTCTGGAATACGATCTCTTCTATATCAGATTAATGCTCTAGTCTACTAATCCTGAATGCAGAGGCATGGGTTAATACATAAAAGTAATAACAGCACAAGAGATATTCAAAATAATAGATTGAACAAAACCAATTTTCACTTAAGCTATAGGGAAAAAGTTGTGCTTTAATAGAAAACTACGTATTGTCTCTAACATACCCTTCAACGTTATCTGATTCTGTGGGATCATTTTTACAACTCTAAGTTGCAGGTAACTGATATCAATGGAAAATAATTATTGTGTATAGACATGAAAATAAATCCCATTTTGTTGAAGGACAACGTCTCCCTATCCCCATGGAAAAGATAGTTTGGACACTTGGGTTGGAAAGGGTTAATCTGGCAGGCCTGAGTTGCTCAAACCCTGCATATTCAACAAAAGAGCCTGTCTTCAGGACTGGTTCTTGGTCAGTTTCAGAGAGATAACTTCTAAGCCCCTAGAATATTCTGCCGTTTCTGCTCTGGGGGGGAATGGGTGGTGGAATCTGAATAGTTGAGGTCTGTCATGTGGGCACTGCGTGTTTACATGACTGACTCCCATTAAAATCCATGGATAACACTCAGGTGAGCTTCCCTTCACACATCAGTACCAGAAGAATGAAGCGTATCCCTGGGCGACTCAACTGAGAGGAAACACCTGGAAGCTTATACCTAGTTTCTCCAGGACTTTGCTCTATTCGCCCTTTACCTTTACTGATTTTAATCTGTTTCCTTCTGCTGTAATAATCCATAACCATGAGAATAACAGCTTCTGAGTCCTGTGAGTCCTCTAGCGAATTACTGAGCCTCAGGGTGGTCTTGGAGTCCCCCAGCATACCTCTGTTTGCATATTCTTTTCAATTTTCCTTATCTATAAATGTATCTGTTCTTTGGATTTTCCTTTGAACCAGTTATAATATCATCCTGATTCTCTCATTAGTGAGTTAAATAAAATCTTTAACACGCATTCATTTTAGATCTGTAAGTTATGATTTTACCTTTTAAAAAAATCTTTTAGTAAAAGCAATGTTTCTTCAATGTTGGGAGCCTCTCCTAGGGTAGATAAATCCAAACTAATATCCCTCTTCCTTACAACTTTACTACTGGTCTGTGTGTTAATCAAAGCAAGTCTAAGTCTAAATTCCTCTATGTACCGTACAAGCATTTATTAGCAAGTGGAAACAAAAGGAGAGTCACCCAATGTGTTCAGTAGCTAAGATCTCCTGGCTGGCAGGCTCATGAGAGGTTCTCAGGATGCAGACTCAGTGAGACTCTGGTGGCAGCTCCAATCAGTCCTTAGTAAGCACAGGGAACAGCGTTCTCCATGAAGTAGAGTGTCGCAGGACCCCAAAGCTGCAGTTATTCCACTGTCAAGTTTGCTAAACTCTTTACTTCATTCATGTAATCGCCATGGGAGATATACAAACTTCTTAAGCAACCACTCACGTTTAACACCTTTATTTCAACGATGGAAAGTTATTTCTAACACCCCTTATGCTAATAATAAACAACCTCTCTTGAGCAAATTTCAACGTAAGAGTGCTAAGTTACCACCTCCGAAGGTGTTGATTTCTGTTTGGGGTGCTTCATATGATATGCTGTTTCACCACCTCTAAAGTGTGGATTCCTGAATAGGGTACTATAAATGCCAGCTTACCCTAGGGTGTAAATTAGAGTTAACTTGCATATATAAAAATATATCACACTGTTAATACCCAAATAGTCAGATTCCACACAGACCATAAAATAGCAGTGTTAGGAAGAACACAGAAACTCAGAGCAACCATTCTCATCTTTCTTTTCATCTTCCTTTAGGTATGCTTTGTTTTCCTTATTTCTTAAATAATTACTAATCAAAAGTCTTTTGGGCATCTACTATATATGAACAGGATTGTGTTAGGTAATTGAGTGATTTAAAGATGATTAAGTCTTAGTCTCTTAAACAGAATAGTAAGAAAATAAACTTTTAACCAAATGTCCCACCATGTGAAAGTAGCTTTATAAATACTATATTTTTCACAATAACCTTGAAAGGTTGGTATTACCATCACCATTGTACAAAAGACAAAACTGAAGTTCAGAAAGGTAACACAACTTGCCACACAAGGTGGTGAAACCGAAATTGTAACCAGAATGAATGCCTCTATAAACCCGTGCTCTTTCCCCCAGAGCACAGTAAGGCTTCCCTTTTTCTTCCTCAAGTGACCTTGGACTAACACAAATACATAAGCATCAGTTCCTAGGTATCTTCACTTAATAATGGTATGAACATTCAACAAATGACTTTATATGACTGCCACTATGTTAACTATCGTACATGCTATATCTCATTTTCTCAAAAATTCCAAAAGCTTTGGCAGATATAATATACAAACTTAGGAAGATAATTTGCTTGATTAGGCTGAAAGTAAATGATAAAGTGAGTTTTGAACTAAATTTCTTTCACATGCTTTCTATACCCCGCTGTCTAGTTGATAAGTTAGTAATGCAAAAAAATTAAAATGACAATTATCATTAGATATGAGGGTGGGGTAAGGAAGGTGAGATTACTGTGCTCTAGATTGATCTAAATTAAATCCATGAAGAATGTTAGGTTTCGTTTGAGCATTAAACAATGTTGAAGATTTACGCATGTTAAAAGGAGAAAGAAAAGTATTAAAGTCTCAGAAGTATTCAGAAAATAGTGAATTGATTAGCATGAAATGAGCTAGGATTTTTAAAGGGAGAAATACATGCAAATTCATATGGAAATATTTATTCATTTCAACAAATAATCAGTGAGTAGCACTCATTGTTCTAGGTACTGGAGATATAGCAATGAATAAAATATGGACAAAAATACCAACCCTCATTGTGCTTACAACCTAGAAATGCCAGTGCAAGTAGTGAGAAGGATGGAGTACTCAATACACATGCTGGGACAAGTGGCTGCCCATATGGAATAAAAAGTAAATCAAATCCCTTACCTGGCACAGTACATAAAATACATTTTATGCAGATTAAGAATCTAAATAATAAAGTGAAATTTAGAAAATAAAGTAATGTTATTTTAACATCATGTTATAGAATATTTGCATGATTTGAGGATGGCAAGCATTTATTAAACTATTCGCAGAATCTCAAGAAAGAAAAATATTGACAAAAATTTATGAAAATAAATCTTTTGTACGATGAAACAGAAATGAAGACGCCACAATGTGTGGACACATCAGCAGGATGATCTCATGAATTGTGGTCACAAATCAGTCAAACTCATGTGAGCTATCAAAAACTCAAATTTTAAATCCTCATAAGTGTTATGCGGCCCAAAGAAAAGAATAAAAAAGCACATTTAGAAGGCTTTTTTCATTAAGAAAAAAATACATTTATATACCTTAGGATTCCACTATTTCAAACAACTTTAGTGTTATATGGAAACATATCAGTATGTATCTTGAATCCCAAATAATTTATAAAATGTGCTCAATCTAAGTCAGAGCTGTAGATTTCTGTGTGTGGACAGAAAGGCAATATGAACAAGAAGACAACACCCTTCAAGTTGATGGGTGGGACATAGTAACTAAAAATGGGGCTCCCTATGATTCTGTGCAGGGAAAAGAATCACACTGGTTCCCTGCTGCTCCTAATCTCCAGCCCAAACACAATCTCCAGGAGAAAGTATCCTCAGTTTACCAGTATGGTATCTTTCTTCACTAGTGGATAGATGGACGGTCCCCATTGGGATGGGGCTTCTCTTTTTTAAACACATATATATCTTTTAACTCTGGGGAGATATAGAATTAGGTGACCGAATCAAAACCATATTAATATGGAGTCAGTATATATTTTGAATTTATATACTTCTGAAGTTTAAGAAACTTTATCCTATAAGTGATGGTCTTGCTACTCTAATTTAAAATGCGTAGTTGAATTGATTTCGACTTAGGATGTTAAGTTGATAATCTACTAAGTTTAGGCATATTTTTAGAACAAACAGAATTTTAGGTTTACCATATTATAAATTTAGTCTACTATATGCATATGAGTTGTTTTTAAGCAAACTCTTTCTTTTAGATAGTTTTAGGTTTACCAAAAGTTATCAAGATAGTACAGAGAATTCATTCCCATGTGACACACATAGAGTCTCCCCTATTGTTAACATTTTACATTAATCTGGTACATTTGTCAAAACAAATGAAGCAATATTGATACATTATTATTAACTAAAGTCCATAATTTACTCATATTTCACTAGTTTTTGTACTAACATCCTCTTCACATTCCAGGATCCCATTCAGGGATTATGTTTAGTCATCACATCTCCTTAGCCTGTGAGGGTTTCTCAGGTTTTTCTTGTTTTTGGTGACCTTAACGGTTTTGAGCTGTACTGGTCAGGCATTCTGTAGTGTCCCTCACTTGGGATTTATCTGATGTTTTCCTCATGATTAGACCAGGAGTATGGGTTTTGGGGAGGAAGACCATAGAGGTAAAGTGCCATTCTCATCATATCAGACTATCAAAATGACTTGTTGATATTAACCTTGATCACCTGGATGAGGTAGTATTTGTCAGGTTTCTTCAATATAACGTTACTCTTTCCATAGGCACCTTCTCTCCCTCCCTCCCCTACCCCCTTTTCCAAATGGTACTCTTTGGATGGAAGTCATTATATGTAGCCCACACTAAAGGATTGGAGAAATATGCTCCACATCCTTGATGGGGAAATATCTACATAAATCATTTGAAATTTTTCTGCATGGGAGATTTGTCCATTCTCTTCATTTACGTATGTATTTGATCATTTATTTATATCAGAATAGAATCACGAATATTTATTTTCTTCTTTGAGTTATAATCCAATGCTACTTTATTTTGCTGCACAAATGGTTCATTGGGAGCTCTTTCACTTAGATCCCATGACTCTGACGGCCATTGGCTTCTGCGTGCATGTGCACACACGTATATGTTTTAAAAAACATGTCCTTACTTTCTGGCACTAAGAAACTCATTCTCCAAACTCCAAACTCATTCTGCATATGTCATGCCAGCCCTAAAGTCAGCCTTTACTCCAAGGACCCATGGTTCCTTTTATCATGGAATTGTCTTGGAAACAAAGATCTGGGCACTGAATGTGCATGTTGCTACTGAGGCATAAGAGTTATTTAACTATTTAGAAGTGTTTTGTTTCTTAATTCAAGCAGCTACTTAATAGAGTGCTACTTAAAATTATAGTAAATATGTTTAACTGATAAATGCATTTCAAAATGTTTGAGTTTAACTTAGTTATAATTAGGACTAAATATTATTCAAAAGCTCCTTAAAGTGACTGTTAAGAATTACTAGACATACATATATGGATAATGTTTTTTACGCTAACCTTCAAGTCCAAGAAGGAACTCAGTTTTTTATATTTTATGAAATTACCTATTGTTGAAACCAAAAAATTATGCTTCAGAATGGTTTGTGTAGTAAAAAAAAAAAAAATACCATGAAAAACAAAACACAAAGCACTCCAAAACACAGTACACATAATTGACAAACAGTCCCTATCTGATATATTTTTAAAACTGCAGTATATCAATTTAAAAATATAAACAGGAGGCTGGCCCAGTGATGTAGTGGTTAAATTGGCACACTCCACTTCAGCCCAGGTTCGCGGGTTTGCATCCCAGTCATGGACATACACCATTCGTCAGCCATGCTGTGGTGGTGACCCACATACAAAAAAAAAAAAAAAAAAAAAGAGGAAGATTGACATAGGCTCAGGGTGAATCTTCCTCAAGCCAAAAAAAGAGGAAGACTGGCAACAGATGTTAGCTCCAGGTGAATATTCCTCAGTAAAAAAAAAATAAATAAATAAAAATTAAAAAAAATAAAAAACAGACACTGATAGAGAAATGAGCAATGGGTAAGTACATGTAATTCACAGAAGGAGAAACCTGAATGCCCAATAAATATGTGAAAGATGTTTACTTTCACTAGCATTTTAGTTTTCTTTGGCTGCTTTTAACATTTACCACAAACTTAGTGGCTTAAAATAACACAGATTTCTTACCTTCCAGTTCAGTAGAAGGAAGTCTGACAGGGCTCTCACTGGGCCAAGATCAATGTGGCAGCATGGTACATGCCTTCCTACCTGCTTCCTTCGCTAATCTCCTTCCACCATCTTCAAAGCCAACAATGTCAGGGCAACACCTTCCCTACACTGCCATCTCTTTAGTTTTCTTCTTTTGCCTCCTTCTTCTACTTTCAAGAATGCTTGTGATTAAATTAAATCTACCTGGATAATCCAGGATAATCTCCTTATCTCCATGTCAGCTGATAACAACTGCAAGTTTCACCTGCAACCTTCATTCCTCTTTGCTACACAATTTAATATATTCACAGATTCGGGTGATTAGGACTTGGACATCTGGAAGGGAGGGTCCCTAGTCTGCTTACCATAATTAGTAATCATGGGAATTAAAACAAGGCTTGAGTACTCTCATAAACTGCCATAGGCAGTGTAAGTTGGTTTAACCACCATGAGTTTTATCTTGTAATTTAAAGATACAATCATATTTCTAGATAAACTCAAGCAAGTGGGTGCAAGGTGTCTATTATCGTGTTCATTCTTTTGAATAGCAAAAATTTTAAAACAAGCTAATTTTCCTTCAAGAAAAGAATGGGTAAATTATGGTGTAATTATATAGCAATATATTATATAATAATTAAAATGCATGCCACAGATCTACATGTACACATCCACATGGATACATATGACAAACGTAGTATAAATTAGTAACACCTGCAGAAAATTACCTGATTTATGTAACTGTTTAAATACACAAGCACATATATATGTACAGTTTACTATATAATATGCGGGGGCTTTTAATGAAAAGAATATAAAATTAAAAGGGAAAACTGATAACTTAGACACAAGAATGTTTCCTTAGATTGAAAAAAGAAATCACAACTAATTACTAAAGTCACTTTTCTCTGATATCCCCATAGGCAATTTATCAGAAATGCTTCCTAATTGCAACCTGGCTTTCTCTCCTCATAGATCATTCTCCAAAGCATCCAGAGAGCCAAGTTTTGGGGGAGGGAGGTTCTGGTACTTCGCTTCATTGACTTCAAGAAAAGGCCACCTCTGTACTTATATATGATGTAAAAGGATAAACACATGGATGTCAATTGAAGCTGTAACATTTCCTTCCTCTAAAATAAATGAATAATTTGTTTTCATTTAATAATGAATGAATGATTAGGTAAACAAAGAATATATATTTAAACAACAAAATGACATGTTTCCCTCATTACAGATCTAGCATCTTAAACTCAACAGTGTTACCCCCATTCACCATCTTTCCAACAAAGCCAGCTCTCTTAATTGTCTTTATTGACACTGCTTCCTCTGAGCAGCTGGATTATTGTCCTAGCTTCCTAACCGCTCTCTCTGCTTCCATCCTTGCTTCCAACTCCTATTCTGGACAGAGTAGCCCGGATATTCTTTTAGAATGTGGATCATATTGTATCACCTCTGTTTCCCAACCCTCCAATGGCTTCACAACTCACTTAGAATAAACTCGAGTTTCTTTTGTTTTGTATTGTTTTTTGTTCTGGTGAGGAAGATTGGCCTTGAGCTAACATCTGTTGCCAATCCTCCTCTTTTTGCTTGAGGAAGATTGTCTCTGAGCTACCATCTGCGCCAATCTTCCTCTCTTTTGTATGTGGGACGCCACCACAGTATGGCTTGATGAGTGGTGCCTAGGTCTGCACTGGGGATCCGAACCTGGGAACGCCGGGCCGCCAAAGTGTAGTGCGTGAATTTAACCACTGCGCCACCTGGCCAGCCCCAACCAGAGTTTTTACAGTTGGCCTTGTTGCTGCTCCAAGTGATCACTCTTCAAGCATTTGGTACTTGAAGCCTCTCCCTAGACAGCTGTATGGCTCATTTCTTCACCTACGTGGGCTTCACATAAAATGTCAGTTATGAGAGAAGAATCTCCAAACCAAACCACTTTATTCAAAACATCTCTGCACTACCCCCATCTTTCAGTCCCCTTCGTCTTTGTTTTTCTTATTATTTCTTATTACCACCTAATGTACATTTAGCTGTTGATTATCTGTCTCTCCTACAAGAAGATAAGCTATAGGAAAGCATGGACTCCGCATTCACTGAAGTAGCCCAGTGCACATGAAGAGCACTCTATAAATACTGGTTTCATGTGAACTTTTTTTTTTTGGTGAGGAAGATCAGCCCTGAGCTAACATCTATGCTAATCCTCCTCTTTTTGCTGAGGAAGACCGGCCCTGAGCTAACATCTATTGCCAATCCTCCTCCTTTTTTTTTTCCCCCCAAAGCCCCAGTAGATAGTTGTATGTCATAGTTGCACATCCTTCTAGTTGCTGTATGTGGGACGAGGCCTCAGCATGGCCAGAAAAGCCGTGGGTGGGTACGCGCCCGAGATCTGAACCCGGGCCACCAGTAGCAGAGCACGCGCACTTAACCACTAAGCCATGGGGCCGGCCCTCATGTGAACTTTTTGAGTGAATAAATGACTAATCCAAGTTGTGCAAGTATTTTAAAATTGTTTCAAGGGGACTGCTCTGAGGAAAGAGAGTATTTCCAGATATGCAAGGAAAAGGAAAAAGGAAAGGAGAATTGCAGATAACATGCTTTACCTGTAAGGGAGAGATGAAGACAAACACAAAATCACTGAGTAAAGGCAGCAAGAGACATACTTGGAAGATGAGGGGACAAGGATTTGAGGGTAGCTTGGTTTCTCTGGGGTGTCAAGTTTGTATGAAGAAACAAGTCTTAAAATGCTTTCAAAGTAGGCTACAAACAGGTTGTCCAGCATCTTAAATGTTGAGATAAGAAATGCGTATTTACCCAATTGTTAAAGATTGATGCTGAAGATATCTTTAAAAAGGCAATCATACAATCAGAGACATGCTTCAGAAGAATTAATATACGGTTTTGTGAAAGATGAATTAGATAGTGAAGCCATGAGAACCAGAAGGTGGGTTGGGAAGTTATTTAAGGCAAGAAGGCATAAGGGCTTGAATTATCTTTAACTTTGAAGAGAGACTCAGCAGAGGAAGAGTGTACACAATTAGTCACATTAACCCTGGCTTCTGGTTGAAATTACCTTGGAAGATTTTTAACAACTCCAAGCCTGGACCCCATCCTGGGTCAACTAAAGTAGACCATCTGGTATAGGACACATGTATTAGGATTTTTTTACAAGTTCCCCAATTGATTCTAATGTGCAACCAGGGCTGAGAACCACAACTAATAATCAGAAGAATTAAACTGGATAAGTGATTCTCAAAGAGCTGGTCTCCTCAGCATTAACTGGGCATTTGTTAGAAATGCAAACAGATTTCTAATTTGTTAGAATTAGAACCCACCCAGAGCTACTGAATCAGAAAATCCAGGGATGGGGCCCAGCAGTCTGTTTCTTAATAAGCCCTCCAGGGGGTTCTGATGAACACTGAAGTTTGAGAACCACTGGCCTAGGGTGGCCAGATTTAGCAAATAAAATTATAGTATGTCCATGGGACATACTTACGCTAAGGCATCATTGTGGCTTATCTGATATTCAAATTTAATTGAGCATCTCGTATTTTATCTGCCAATCCTAAATTAAAAGGATAGAATAGCACTGCAGTAAAGTTGATCTTCTTAAGCTCAAGTGCTTGGCAAAAGAAATGGCATCATCAACCAATAGAAGGAGAAAAGTTAATCAAGCTGGTTTTGTTGAGACCATTATGGACATGATTGTAAACACATTGGAATTAAGTTGTCTGGGGAAATCCAGGTGAAGGTGTCACATAGACTATATAGGAAATAGGCAGATATAAATATCTGAATAAATACTATAATTAAGGAAGTGAGTATCAAAAGGAAATGTGTCAAAACCCTGAACTTTGGGGAACATATCAATTTTAATGAGACAGGAGAGATGAGCAAGCCAATGAAATGAGGAAAATATGTGCTGCTTTTTTTTTTTTTTTTTGTGAAGAAGAACAGCCCTGAGCTAACATCTATTGTCAATCCTCCTCCTTTTTTTCCCTTTTTCTCCCCAAAGCCCCAGTACATAGTTGTATGTCATAGTTACACATCCTTCTAGTTGCTGTATGTGGGACGCTGCCTCAGCATGGCTGGACAAGCGGTGCATTGGTACACGCCCGGGATCTGAACTCGGGCCGCCAGTAGTGGAGCGTGTGCACTTAACCGCTAAGCAACAGGGCCAGCCCCAAATATGTGCTTCTCATTGTATTTACCACCATTTTTTTGTGATCATTATAGAATATTAATTAATTGTTCAAAAGATGCAAAAGATGCAAAAGAAGGCAGGGACCATAGATATTATACTTTAAAAAATGTTAATCATAAATCCTAGCATATTAATATACACAAGGGTTAGTCAATTAACTTTCAATTAACCTTTTTCAAGTGCATGACTGAATTAATAGTTTGGAATGCAATAAGACAGAAAGCTGTACATGTCACTGACATATAGTTTGGAATGAAAATGCACCTATCCCAGTAACGTGCAATAACTTAGTGTTTGGCTCAAAGATGGAAACAACACAGCAGCAAACAGTTTTATTTTATTGCTTTAAAAAAAAATAGTGGAGAGAGGGATGATTAATGGTATGCTTTCTATTTAGCTTGGCATGAAATAACTACAATAGCTTAACAAACAATGACACAGAATATTAGAATGGAGACCAGGTCTGAAAGGATATGAGGAAATTATAAAACCTTCAAGCTGGAAAAACAATGATATATAAAGAGTGCGTAGTGCTTTATTTCCTGAATATATTTATGTTTTAATGGATAATAAAGATATTTCTTCCTACAGTAATCAATGTATTTGGTGGAATGCCTTTTACTTGAAAATGCAGATGTTGTTTTTCTGGCAACTGAACCTCAACTGGCCTTGTGGTAAGTTGTAATATCATTAAAAAAGGACCTGGTTGTAAAAATAAGTCTTCATCTCAACGGAAGAATTTATTTCTCCAATAAAAGGAAAGGCCCCCAAGGTTCACTGACTCCACTTTACCAAAGAAAAAGAAAGTAAAGCTTAGGGATTTTTCTGTATTATATGACTAGGTCATTGTAGCAAATGTGGGCGGAGGTGGTGAATAGCTGAAGATATTGAAGGAAGTTCAACCTAAGGGGAAAAATGGAGGATAGACATTTGGGTTGTTGAAATAAAAATGGACCTCATTTGGGAAGATGCAAGCAAGAAGTAATTTGAGTCTATTTTAGTCTATAGAATCTTAGCTGGATGTTTCTACTGCTCCAGGAAATCACTTATTGAAACTGCCTCTTTGGGCAGTATGTTAGTTTCCTATTGCTGCTGAAACAAATTACTACAAACGTAGTGGCTTAAAACAACACAAATTTATTATCTTACAGTCTTGGATGTCAGAAGTCCAAAATGGGTTTTACTGGGTTGAAATCAAGGTGTTGGCCAGACTGTGTTCCTTCTGGAAGCTCTAGAAGAGAATCTATTCCCTTGGCTTTTCTAGTTTCTAGAGGCTGCTTGCATTCCTTGGCTCATGCCCCTCCCTCCATCTTCAAAGTCAACAATGGCCAGTATTGTCTTTCTCACATCAAATCACTAAGACAGTGATGCTCCTGCCTCCCTCTTTCACATATAAAGACCCTTATGATTACATTGGGCTAACCTAGATAATATAACAATCTTCCAACCTCAAGATCCTGAACTTAATCACACCTGCAGAGTCCCTTTTGTCATGTAAGATAATATAGTCACAGATTCCTTGGCTTAGGGTGTGGACGTTTTGGGGGCCATTCTTGTGCTTACGATAGAGAGTCAGTATCTTTTTGAATTTTTATTTGAATGTGTATATTCCACGGTACATTCCACAGATTCATAAGGAGTTGAACATTGACTTTCAAGTTATGAATGATCATTTTAAAATGTGTCTGTGTTCTTTCTGCTTTGTGTCTCATCAGCAGTAATAAAGATGGCCATTAGTATTTAGGCAGTGATATTTTTACTTACTCAAAGGGCAAGAGAGAAGCCATTTCAATTCTTTTGTAGATCTCAAGGCTATCGAAAAGTCACAAAGACTAAGACCTTATTATATCCATAAAACATATTTCACATAAAAATGCACAGAAGAGAGGCATAGTGGAAAGGGTAACATTTTACGTTCTCATTTTTTGCTATCATCACTCTTCATGAAAAAAGGGAGAAAAATCTCAGAAAAGCAGAACTACAAGAAAAGAGACAAGATGAAACCATCCACGTTGTTGAAAGGATATGGAGCACTGGTGAAATCATTGAAGCATCATCAACATGGAGAAAAGGTCTGAGCACAATAATTAAACTTGACAGAGTGCATAGTCTATAACAGCATGTGTCCAATAAGGAAATAGGGTAATAGGACTGCAGATGATACTTGGTTGGGAGGGAGAAAGTAAGTAGGTAGCATTGAAATAGTGGAGGGGAATTGGTGAATGGGTCACTTAAAATAGCACAATTACAGGCACTTGGCAGTTGTTAATTTAATAGACGAAATAACCAATGATGATGGTCTTTTGATGAGTGAAAATGTCCAGGCTCTTGACTTGACAGTGTAGCCAAGTACTCAGGTGAGAAGCAGGAGATGTGTTAATAAAAGGAACACACATAATGAGAGAAGATGGAAGTGTGAAGGAGAAAGAAACTCAGAAGAGATGGCAACATCCATTTTGTTAATCTGGGACCTAAGAGAACAGAATCGGCACAAAAGAAATGCACTTACAACATGAAAAGCATGTAGTTGTTAATAACAACATAAAAGGAAATTAAAGCAGGCAAATCAATGCTTCAAGAGTCAACCTGATAGTGACAGCTCAGATCTTCACACGGAGCGCTCTGTTTTTGAAGTAGACTCAGTTGAAATGCTCATTGTACATTATTCTGCAGGATCAGAGTGGGCTGGGAAAGGTAGACCAAAGGCAGAATGAAACATGTGACATAATAGGAACATTATCTGACATAAAACAAAAACAAAAATTTTTTTGTCTTATATAAAATGTCCATGAGCAGCAGGGGAAAGTGAAATAACAAAAAATATGTTTTTGTTCTCTATAAAATTGAAAGAACTTGAACATGTTTTTGTCTCAGAAGCTATGTTAGTGTAATAATATAATGTGCTCAGTCTTCAATTCCATAAAAGCTACCTGAGGAGAAAATGCATTTGTCCTAATTAGAATCCATAGCATTGTGGAGCAGTAAGGAAATCCTAGAAGATGACGCCGGGGACCTGAGTTCTGGACTGTTACTGTAACTAATAATCTATGTGTTTGCATCACAAACTATTTGTGTTTTTCATTTTTTGTGTGTTTGGTTTGTTGGATTGCTAAACTTTTAATTATGCAATAAATATTTCTATGCATGCTCATTAAAATAAAACTTCAAGTAAAACAAAAGTCTTTAAAACATTTTTTCCATGTATTTCCAAACCCTTCAATCTAACATCCTCCTAAAAAGTAAACATTGGTAAGAATCTAGAGTGTTTCCTTTCAGATAATTGCCTGCATAATTATGAATATAAAATAATTTCCTGCATATTTACGAATATAAAATACATATACAAATAGGATGATTTTTAATGGGGGATTTATGTATATTGTTCTACTTTCAAAGTATTTAACACTATGTATTGAATACCTTTTCACCTCTCTTTCTCTCTTAAATCTTTGTGTAGTATTCCACAGTACCATAATTCATTTAACTATTCCTCTATTGATAGACGTTATTTAGATTTTTCTAGTATTTTGTCATTATATAAAAAGTGCTTGCCGTGAATGTCCCTTTATATGCAAACGCACACATACACACACATTTATTTTTTTCTTTGTCAGGGAAATTGCTGGAAGTAGAGTTGTTATGTCAAAGGGTATGTGCAGTTTCTTCTCTTTAAAAAAAATGTTTTTCAAATCACTTTCCAAAATAACAATGGCAGTTTACATTTCTGCCAAAAAAGAATGAGAGTACCTGTCCACCCAAGTCCTTATGAGCACTGAATATCATCAGTGATTTAAATTTTTCAAATATGGTGGGTAAAAAATGGTATATCATTGAAGTTATAATTTGCAATTACATAATTATTAATGAGATTTAGTATCTTTTCAAATATTCATTGACAATTTGCATCTTGCCTTCTGAAAATCATTTGCTTTATTTGTTCCTGATTTTTCTACAAAATTATTTGTATTTTTTTATTAATTGGGAATGTCTTAATCTGTTCAGGCCACCATAACAAAATACCATAGACCGAGTAGCTTATAAACAAGAGAAATTTATTTCTCACAGTTCTGGAGGCTGGAAGTTCAAGATCAGGGTGCCAGCATGGTGGCATATTTTTTTTTTATTGTGGTCACATTGGTTTATAACATTGTATAAATTTCAGGTGTACAGCATTATACTTCTATTTCTGCATAGATTACATCTTGTTCACCACCCAAAGACTAATTACAATCCATCACCACACACATGTGCCTCATCATCCTTTCACCCTTCTCCCTTCTCACTGTATCCTTCCCTGGTGAAAGGGATGAACTAGCTCTCTGGGGCCTCTTTTATAAGGGCTTTAATTCCTTTCATGAGGGCTCCACCCTCATGACCTAATCCGCTCCCAAAGGCTCTACCTCCTAATACCATCACCTTGGATATTAAGTTTTCAATACGTGAATTTCGAGAGGACACAAGTATTCGGACCATGGTGGAGAGGAATCAGTATATCATGAATATGAAATCTTTGCCTGATGTTTGTTACAATTATTTTATTCATTCTGTCACATTTTAAAGATATTTCCTTCCATTTTTAGCCTGCTTGCCACCCATATTTTTAATCAGTACTGCATATTATGTCTCATCAAATATTTTCTCAGCATCCATCAATCATATGGATTTTCTCATTTAATCTGTCATCATTATGCCAATCTTTCTTTCCTGAGATAAACCCACCTAGTCCAATTATTATTGCTGAACAACAAACCATGCCGAACATAGTGCCAAAAAGCAACAAGCATTTTATTATACGCACGAATTCTGTGGGCTGAAAGTCTGAGCAGGACTTGGTTGGGCAATTCCTTTGCTCCTTGTGGCATCAACTGAGAGATACTCAGCTGGCAGATGGGCTGGTCAGGAGATTCCAAAAAGGTTTCACTCCAGGGAGCCCCATGGCATAGCAGTTAAGTTGGTGTGCTCTGCTTAGGTGGCCCAGGGTTCGCGGGTTCGAATCCTGGGCGCGGACCAACGCACCACTTGTCGAGCCATGTTGTGGCGGCATCCCATATAAAGTAGAGGAAGATGAGCAAGGATGTTAGCCCAGGGCCAGTCTTCCTCAGCAAAAAGAGGAGGATTGGCAGCGGATGTTAGCTCAGGGCTAATCTTCCTCACACAACAAAAACAAAAAAACAAAAAGGTTTCACTCCATGTCTGATGTCTCAGGGAGATGACAGGAAGGCGGAACTTAGTTGACACTATTGACTGGGCTACCCACATGTGATTTTTCCACAATGATAGTCTCAGAGTTGTTGGGATTTCTTACATGGCAACTGGATTCCACCAAGGCAATTGGCCCAGATGAAGAAGGAGGAGCTACTTGCCTTTTTCTGATTTAGACTTGAAAGTCATACAGCGTCACTTTCACCATATTTTACTAATAAAACAGTCACAAGCTTCTCCCACTCTTCCACCCTCCAATTCAAGGAAAGGGACATAAAGCCCAACTCCTCAATGGCAGAAATATAAAAGAATATGCAGACATTTTTAAAACCGCCATACTACCTGATCATGATATCATTTTACTCTGCTATTAGATTTGTTTTGCTTATACTTCAGAAAATATTTTTGCATCAACATTCTTTTGTAATAATAACACTTCAGCTACATATCTTGTGGCTTTATGACCACAAGAGCCGCAGAAGGGCCTGGCAACAGGTCAAAATGATTCAAGATTGTAAAGCCCTGGCTTCCATGGCAGTTATCTTATCTCCTAACAGCATAGTTGCCTCCTTTCTCCAGGAGCAAAGATTGTGCTTTGACATGCCTTCATCACCCACACCTTGGCGGAATATGCAGCAGCTCTAGAACCCAGATCTGACCTAGCCATATACACAGATGCTCTGAGCACCCCAGTAGCTGCCAGAAGAAGCCACAAGTATGGAGAACTTAAAGCCCCTTGGAGAGGGCTTTACCTAATGAGAGAAAGGAGCTGGGACATACTGGAAAGATATATTAGCTGCCCTTGCTCCCCAGAAAGGACTATTCCCAGACCTAGTAGTTTCATCCAGTCTATGCGATCAAGCAATCACTAGCATTGTTTTGGGATTGTCTTTTTTTGATGAGTGTGGCAAGCTTAGTAGCAGGCTACCTTGAATTTGCTGTCCATCTCTCCCACTTCTCCCTTTTTCCTTTATCCCTACTTCCCTGGTATTATATCTCAATAAAGCATTAGCACATAAGTTTTGGCTTAGACTCTTATTTCTAGAGAACTCAAAGAGACATAGAATTATACCACCATTATAAAAGAACATGAATAGTTTTCAATTTTCTATTTGCTCTGAAACAGTTTACATAAAATAGAAATAGCTTATCTATAATTTAAATTTTTTGAGGAAGTGCAGTAATTGGTCTTTTCAGGTTTTAAACTTCTTCTTGATTCAATTTTTGGCAGTTTGTATTTTTCTAGGAAATTGTCCTGAGAATTTCTATAAGCAACTAGTTACCTGTTAAATACATTCCTTTCAATAAACATCTGGGAAAAACAAAAAGCGATAATGAATATTTATCTAGTTTTCATCATGAGTCAGTATATCAAGTGGGACAAGTCAACTAACCAATCTGGGTTTCAGTTCATTCATTGTAAAATGAGAAATTTGGACTAGAATATTGTTCTTTTTCTCCTGGCTCCAAAATCATTGATGCTGCATGATATTGGTTCCGTGTTACAAGAGAAGTAACACTAGAGATCTGGACTTTTTATGCCATCATTTTACTATCTCTGTGACCTGAAGAAAGCTAATTCATTTGTCAGATGCTTAATTTTCTCAAAAGAAAATGTAAAATTGAAGCAGATTTATTGATTATCAACCAGAAGAGACACTGCATTCCTAAGGGACATAGATCAGAATCCTTACCATCAGATTCTGATAATATTCTTGATATGGCAACGCTCCTCCATTAGAATCACTGCCACAGGACAACATTATGACCATTGGAAGTCTTACTGGAGATGTGTTTTTACAAATAAAAATGTTTGGAAATGATTATTTATTAATAATAATAATAAGGAGGGAGAAGAGGAATAGGTAGAAAGGAAGAAGAAATTATTATTAATAATAATAAATATTTATTATTAAGGTTGGCTCATAGTATTAACTTATTTAATTCAAAAATATCTCCCATGATAGAGATACTACATGAGGTGATCTTTCTAAGATCCTTTCAAGTTTTATAATTCCAACAATAGAGATTTCAAGAAATAGAATAAGAGCAAGCTTCCAAATCAAACTGAAACAAATTATTAGAATAAATATATATATATATTCTTTATTAACACTAAAAGGAGGAAATAGTGTTAATCACACATTAAAACTTTCAGCCAAATACAGTGCAGATTGTATTCAGAGAAAAGGCTTGAAAAAAAGTCATCAAGCATGGAGAGAAAAAGACCAAAGAGATGCAAGTTGCCAGAAAGATTTTTTAAAAAATAAAGCCATGTGTAAATCTATGAAACTTAAATGCAAACAAGAAAACAATAGAAATTATAATATTAATATCAAAGTAGATTGAAAACAAAAGCATTTAAAGGAGACAAGGAAGCAACATTTCATTGTAAAAAGTTTAATGCAGAAAAAAGAGAAATATCTGTGTAAACTTTTATGCACAACATAAAAGAAGACAAGAGAAAGAAGCAAGACGAAACTGTTAAAAATACAAAGGGGAATTGACAAGACCATAATGGAGATAGGTCCTTGCCTAATTATCTATGTCCTTATATATCTAGTTTTAGAAGACTAGTACACTGATGATACAAATAATATAGCTTCAAACCAAGTTCATCAAACCGCTGAAAACTAAAGGTGAAGAGCAAATTTAAAAGCAGTCAGAGAAAAAGACACATTATACAGGAAATGTAATGGGCCAGGTATGAAGTTTGAAGTGTAAAGTAGTACAACATTGACTCTAAATAGAGTTGAATAATTTTAGAATGCTCATTGTTAGCAGAGTTTCTCGACCTTGGCAGAATTGGCATTTCGGATGGGATAATTCTTTGTTGCAGGGGTCTCTTCAATGTGTTGTTGGATTTTTAGCATCATCTCTGAGCTCTACCAAACTAGATGCCAGTAGCAGCTTTCCCCCCACCAATTTTTAACAACCAAAAATGTCTCCAGACATTACCAAATATCCCCTGGGGGGCAAAATCATCCCTGATTGAGAACCTTTGCCCTAGAGCAATTATTAATAAAATAACAGGAGGTATAGAACTCCATAGACAAATAATATGAACTATTAAAAAATATCCAACAACTCCAACAAAGTCTGAAAAGAAGCAACAGGTGGTCAAAAAATAAAAGAAAATATTGATAACAAATAACAAGATGCTATATGCAAATTCAAACACCAATAATTACATGAAATATAAGTAAAATAAGATGCCAATTAAAAGCCAGAAATTGTCAGAATGGTATTTATAAAAATCAAGACCTAGCTCTATGCTCTCTACATGAAATGCACTTTAAATATAAAAACCCAAATAATTTGAAAATAGAAGAATGGGAAAAGATACCCCATGCAAACAGTAAGCATAGTAAAGCTGGAGTGGTTTTATTAATATCAAATAAAGTAGACTTCAAGATAGAGAATAACAAGACGCAGAGGAACATCTAAAATGATAAAAGGGATAATAAATGATAATAACCCTAAATACGTATGTACCTAATAAGACAAAACTCTTTGACGACAGACACTATGAACCTATAACACAAAATTCATCAACTGTAAACTCTATAATGACCATTTCTACCTTAATCACTACCATATGCTCGCATGCTGCCTTGCACATAGTAAATAGCCATCAACATGTCTTGTTAATTTTTAATGGATCATAATTGATTTAACCTTCTCCTTCAGACTTAAGTTGTTTCCAATTGTAAATAGGTTTGCTCTGAGTAACTGCAGAATATATTTCCTCAAACTTTTGTTCTTGATAAACAGGTCTATTCCACTATCTTTTGTGATATAAATATGTTATTTTGGTCATGAAGCCTGTACTGCTTGCTTTGGTGCCCATCTTTTGAAGGAAAGAAGCCATGAGGTTCTTCTCAATTTTTTTGGATTGTTCAGCTGCACTTTATTTTTTCTTTATGTTCCCTTGACATTCAAATGTGCAAGATGGAAATATTCCTAAGAAGGTTACTTATTAGCTAACATAGAATTCTATTTTCCTTTAATATACTAAACAGGAAAGCATTCAGAAGGCTGGAAGGAGCCTCTCATTCCCCACATATATAAATAAAAATATAAATGAATAAATAAAAAACAGGGAGAGTTAGACAAGATTATTTTGTCTATATTACCATGACATTCCAATAATGGTAAGAGGACATTATGGCACTCAATAGAGCGTTAGAGAAAGAACACTGGTCTTGGCATCAGAAAATCCAGATTTCTGTTGGTTTGCAGACTTGGGAGTTCCCTGGGTGAAATTTGAAACTGGCCCCCCATACATGGAGGGCAAGGAGAGACCCAAGAAAGAGGCAGACACTCCAGATTGGTAGGTGGCAGGTTTAATAAGCAAGGGAACTTAAATATGAGACTTGTCTTGGGTGGCTGCAAGACAAGTAGATCTCCACATCCGCCCACTAGAATCTTAAAAGTTTACATAGAGGCCTTAACTGGGTTCAGTCACACATACCATCCAGATGGTCTCAACAACACATTGCTCTCTCAAGGCTACGTGCTTGAAAATGCTCCCACTTCGGGAAGAGTGGGCAGAGCATACATCCCAAGACAGGGGCGGGGGTGAGGAGCCTCTGATTGCCCTGGTCCAGCTCACAGGTCAACTGGCGGTCACGTCCTCTCAATGACCTCTTCCAACAGTTTCGGCCCACTGCTGGCATTATTAGTTTTGGGATTTTGACAAATTTCCTAAATGTCACTAATTTTACATTTCCTATTTTAAAAATTGGCAGAATAACTTATCCTTGAGGTCTATTGTGAGGACCAAATGAGTTCCTGGGTATAAATATATTTTGTGAATTTTCATCTAATTATAAAATATGGGGTTTATTTTATTTTAATTAAAAAATCAGAAAGACATAGAGAATCTATATAACTTAGAATTTCTTTTATGTACACATAACAGAAAACCTAACTAAAAAAGGCTCGAAAAAATGAGTTTTCTTGTGGAGTGGGCAGTTGCTGGTATTGTTTCAGTAGCTCTGTGATGCCATGTAAGACTAAGACTCTTTCTCTATACTCTGTCATCTGCCACAGGCTGGCTTTCAGTCTCATGCTTGTGAGCGAAGGCTGCAAAATAGCTGCCTCAGCCCCCAAAATTCAGGTTACTGTTCAAGGTAGGGAGAAAGAGCAAAGGAGCGTTGCCAGCCATCTCTAACCCCTCTATCCAGAAAGCAAAAGCCTTCCCAGTAACTCCTTTAGCAGACACTGGTTTAGATCTCACTGATCAAAAAAGTGTCACACACCCATCTCTAGATGCATCTGCTGGGACAGTGGGGAAAATTAAGTATCTTCTAGTACCTGCACCTGGGCACATTTCCAGTTCATTCAAAATCGAGATTCTGTTAGCAAAGATGAAGAGGGGCCGGCCTCGTGGCTTAGCGGTTAAGTGCGTGCGCTCTGCTACTGGCAACCCCAGGTTCAGATCCCAGGCGCGCACCGACGCACCGCTTCTCCAGCCATGCTGAGGCTGCGTCCCACATACAGCAACTAGAAGGATGTGCAACTATGACATACAACTATCTACTGGGGCTTTGGGGGGGAAAAAAAAAGGAGGAGGATTGGCAATAGATGTTAGCTCAGAGCCGATCTTCCTTAGCATAAAGAGGAGGATTAGCATGGATGTTAGCTCAGGGCTGATCTTCCTCACAAAAAAAAAAAAAAAGATGAAGGGGGAGTGGTTTTGGGGAGGCAACAGCAACAGGTCTGCCACAGGATCTCCAAGGTGAGAAAACACCTCTCTCTTCAGGCCCTTACCCACTCTTACCACCAGACTTCCCCACTTGTTAAAAAGAAAACATTAACCTGAGATAAATTTTGAGCTTCAGTTCGGACACTCTTTCCAGCTCACTCCTTTCCATCGTCAGGAGCACTGGCAAAACCTGGATATTGTTTAGGATCTTCACATTTTTAATCAACTGGTCTTCAAGTACCAAATGGATTTACTACTTTATGGCATGAATGCATTCATTGGATCGTTTTTTATGGGAAAGGATCTAATGTAATATTTAGACAAGAACTAGAATAGAATTCATAATATAAAAATCATGGTAACCATACATACTAATGCCACCCTGTAACACTTCTGAAAATTTCTTCAGAAAAATACTAAGGTAAATTTTATTACAATTAGAAACAAAGAAAGCTTTACGCTGTGCTACAAAAGGCCCTGAGGACATCCCTACACCCAGACACAGCCAGTCCACTTCCATATCTTAGTCTGGCTCACTCTGGCCAGTCTTTTATTGAGTACTTACTCCATTCTGGTTTTGAGCTAATAATATATGCTATCAGTTTACCTCTCGCAACCTTCAGAACACGGAAAACTACAAAATGATTCCCATTTTATGCAGAAGAAAACATTTAAAAAAGTGAACATAGTAAATTTAGTTAAAGTTCATGAAGTTTTATCAATAAAAGTTATAAAGCCATTCCTACCCACATCTTCCTGAATCCAAATGTTATTTCTTTGCTACAATCCATTCACAGGAGGGAAAGCGTAGGTAAAATATATAGTTCCATATTACATGATTTTAACTTTAATATTTTCTTAAATACCTCGAAAAGCTTTCTATTTATGAAAATACCATTTTACCTAAAGTTGATGCATGCAAAGAGATTAAAACATCTTTTAAGTAAGAAAACCAGGGAAATTGTGATAGCAATGTTTGTGAGTATTAACACTTACTAAGACTGATATTTTTATTTATAGAATTCATTATCTCACAAACCAAAGATGATAAGAAACTTAAGGAGTATTTTGACATTACTAGGGATTTTATGAAACCTCAAGAAATATTCTCAAGCCTCAATAGCCATGCTTATGTTGTGAGAATTGTGTTTTGTAAGTGAGTGTAAGTGAATATTTCATCTATGAAGGTTAGTCAATATCCGGGTTTCTAAATGCCGGTATAAAATTCCAGAGATTAAATACCTCCAAAACAGCTACAACTTCATTTTGCAAACCCTTTTTGAGCATAGACTAAAAGCTCTGAACAACACCAATACATTTTCAAACATGACAAGTACAATAAAATCCATTTAAAAAAGGCAAAAGTAAGCAAAACTGGTTTCAAATATGACTCAAAGGTGACTTGCATAGCTAGTGAAAGGTGGAAAATCTTATTTGATACAAAAATCCAAGACAGGCTATACTGCGAGCAGCTAGTATTGGAGACTGCCCAATTTAGCCAACTTGGCCTTGCCATATCTCTTAATGGCCAAGTCTGGAATTTTCCACTCTCCTGTCTCCTCCCCAGTTCACCCCGTTGTTTGACTGCGGCAGAACAGATGCAGAGTGATGTGTATGGGATGCACCTATGAGACATGTATATGCTGAAGGAGACTCTGAAGTGGGAGACTGTGAAGGTAAGGAGCAATCTGGAGATGGAAGTAATTAAAAAATAATGCTGCTTTTCACTGAAAACCATAGAGAGAAATAAAATGGTTTAAGCGCTTTCACTTTTTAACCAAGGTGATGTTTGCAAACTAGAGAGCTGCTAAAATATTTACACCTTTAAGTGCATATAGACAGATTTTCTCCTTTTGCTGCTGTCCCCAGAGAAGAAAATATTCTGGAAGCATACTAACACAAGTTATTTCAATTTCTAAAGGCTACCCTTGAAGATAACTCCGGAGGAGGAGGGAGGTGGAACGACATGGTCAGAAGTCACCCCTCCTCTGCCCAAACTGCATCAAAAAGAGACTCGGTGTGGTCCTTGACACAGAAAGATTTCTTTGCTACTGTTTATCCCATCAGTGTCATCAGAAAGTAATATCTCATAAGTAAAACCAATTTGCCATGCTTTGGCACTAAAAATATTACTTGGTCCTGTAAGCTTCATTTAAATAGCAAATGTATATTGCTTCTTAAAATGAGCTTAAGATGATCTGACTGTTCAAGCCATTTAACCGATATATTTATTACCAACTGCTTTAAGTAGAATTACTCATAAATCTTTATTTTCTAGCAATATATCATGTGTGAATTATATTTCTCTATATATCTTACTTTTGTATTCATATCCTCTTTTGCATGTTAAAACTGAGTCTTTCCATTGAAGCTGCCTGTAGACCAGTGTAGTCTACTATACTGCTTTGTAGACTATAGTCTACTATACTACTATACTTTAAGCTTTGCCTGCCACTCCTCTGCCTCACGTGACATACTCAGAAAAGATAGGGATCATTGTTTTGTATTTACTAAGGTCATGTTGTAAATACCACTAAGATGTCATCTATTAACATCCTATTTCAAAGGCATCAGCAAAGCACAACCCCACATTCTGCCTCAGAAATTATCTCCTTGTCTCTCCTATTCGCCAGACATTCTCTAATGACCTACCTGATGATTTTCCAACAGGTAACAGTGTACCAAAAAATGCTAAAGAAGAACTTTCTAATCATGACCAACTTCCTTTGCTCTTTTTTTTTTTTAATTTTATTTATTTATTTATTTTTCCCCCCAAAGCCCCAGTAGATAGTTGTATGTCACAGCTGCACATCCGTTTAGTTGCTGTATGTGGGACGCGGCCTCAGCATGGCCGGAGAAGCGGTGCGTCCCTGTGCGCCGGGGATTCGACCCAGGCCACCAGCAGAGGAGAGCGCGCACTTAACCACTAAGCCAAGGGGCCGGCCCCTCTCCTTTGTTCTTGAATGAACGACCTCAAAAGCCTACGGATGCAATTAGGTTTCATGTAGGTCTCGATGGTATCTATCATCCAAATTGCACTTTGACGTTTTTCTTTCTCTTACAGTTTTCACACTCATCTTAAATTCTCTATAGTGAGAACTCCTTTATTTTCCTGCAATTTCTTTGTATCTGCTTTTTTTCCTCCTGTGGAAGTACTCTTTACAAATCTCTAGATCCTTAAATTTTTCCTTTCATAGGATTATTTCCAGACTCAAATGATAACACAACTGATAAATCTTGCCATGCATTTAAAACTGTTTATAATATAATAAACAAAACGAAATTGCTTTGGCAGAAGTCTCTGTTGGATGCTTTTGTGTACCAGTAATCTCATCTCTGCCATTTGCATGTGAACAGCCTCAGGTGTCTCTATATTCAGGTTCATCCAGTGTAGGAAAACTATGAGTTGTTTAGTGCACACCTTTCTTGGTTATCTGATTTTGGCTTTTCATTGCCTTTGAGATGTTTTACAACTCCATAAATTGTAGATAAGGGACAACAAGGCAAAATAATCCTTCTCTATATAAATGCAAATAAATTCCGTCTGGGGGAAGTTTAGCTGACTTCCCTTTTTTCCCCTTGTGGAAAAAGCCAGTTTTCTTCTGTTTGTAAATTTGTGTCAACATTGCTTGACTTCATATAAATTTGTGCATCTTCGACTTTTTTGAACATCTGTCAGATTCACTCACTAATAATGAGTTAAATAAAACCTTTAATTTGTGTTCATTTTATATCTGTATGAGATCAAAGTTTTGCCTTTTTAAAAAAATTCTTTTAACAGTAGGATTCACAGTACAATCAACACTGTGCAACTTGAAGCCATAGACTATGGAGAGATGAGGGAGAGGACACATCTAAATTGTATTATATTTGGCCTATGTATATGAAAATCCCTTTTAAATTTTTATATATAATTTACAAAGCGCTCAAAAGTGCCAATAATTCAAGATGCTGTCAATTAAAAGAAGTTAAAATGGAAAAGGTTGAAACATTAAAACAACGAAAATGAACTATTTAATTCTGCCTCCCATTTTCTTTTCTTCCTTTTTATATTCCTTGACCTGCAAGAAGTAGAAAAAAAAAAAAGATTAAAAAATGACCAGAGGACATTCTCTTTTAATTGTACTTAGAAAGAAATGCTAGATACAGGAATTTCACTTAGTCTGTAGCTTTTCAAGGAAGAGTATTCCATTCAGTTCTTCTAACTTCATGCTGAGCCTAAGCTGCAAGTGAAGAACACACATTCCGTCCTGGGATCCTGGGCGCTAGAGCATGTGGAAGGCAGCATGGCAGAGGTCAGGATCTCCAGCTTCAGACGGTATGAGCTCAGATTCCGGCTCCCTGATTTACTAAATGTATGAGTCTTGTCAAGTCATGTAACTCCTCTGAGCTTCAAGAAGCTCATGTACAAAACTGTGACAGCAATAATAATAATAATATTGCTTTATCGATTTATCTGAGGTTTAAATGAGAAAATACCTATAAAGCACCAAGAACAGGGCCTGTCATGTGGTAGTCACTCAATAAACACTATTATTACTATTAGTCCTTGTTTCGTATGCTATCAAAGAGTTACTTTAATTTGTACCTAAACACCAACATTGCCAATTGGATTCCAGAATTGCCTAATGTAAAGAATGTCCCATGAGGTCCCTGCAAGGAAAGTACAGAAGGAGGCTCTGTTTTGCTAATATAAAATCAAGAATTAAGACTTACAACAAAAAAAATATAAAATTAATTAAAAGACTCTTTACAAACTGAACTTCAGGTGAACAATGTAAATTATGGTGGACTCTAGGGCAACTATTCTCGTAATTAAAGAGATCTCACCTAAACAGTACACTTTACTCGTGTTAATTCAGGAAATCAGGCTAAATATGACTTCCTCTTCCTAAACTTTTTATTCAAAAATAATGTGTCCCCTCTATTGGGTTTAATCTCCATTGCATTTAACTAGAAAAAAAAAATATATATATATATAACATATTACCACCATTGGAAGCAGAATGTCTGCCTCTTTGGATTATTAAAAAATTCAAATAGCTTAGTTTCACAGATAAGACACAAGGTCTAATTAACTGAATGATTTGAGGTCAGTAACGAATTCACTCTGTGTTAGCTGCCCTATTGGTAATAAAAATTCTAAGATGGTCAATTCCTTTTGTACAACCATGTAGTAAAGATAAATGAGACAAAGTATGAAAAAAAAAATCGGTGATCAATTTGGAAGATAGTGTGCCAGATAAATCCAAGCTGGCACTAGTCTGAAGAACCCGAATTTAAGCACTTCAGATGCAGTAACTAGATTGTTGATGCAAAGAAACCTCTTTTTTCCCACCTGCTCTTTCTTCCTATATACTTTCCAGGTGCTGCTGTATAATTTTTCTCACAACCAAGCTATTACACCCCGTGAATTGTATGGTTAGTCAGCTAACCATCTGCTTTCGAGGAGCAGTCATGTGCTGTGTTCACAATTTTCTTGATTCAAACCACGAGGAGGCTGTAGAAATCTCAGGTGCAATATTTGAGGCGTTCTTTGTCTTGGAATAATGAACTATAAAGATGAAGAAGATTTTGACCTGCCTTCCTTGACTTGCTTGTAAAGTTCTTAGGGCACTGGGGAACAAGGGTAGGGTGACAAGGAGAGTAAATGTAAAGAGTAGATTACATTTAGTATGTAAATAAAGATAAATATAAATAAATATATAGGACTATTTTAATTTTTCTTCTTGATTGCACTTGCCTCAACACCCCAAACTATGAACAGGCTGTAAATGTATGCCTCCAGACATCTAGACAAAAGCAGCAATCTTAATTAGCCAAATTAAAACAGTAAGATACATCCAATTATCCCTTTTTAGTCTAACCCAGCTTCTAAAATGACAACTGATGGGAAAATAATTAAAACAAGACAGACTGGAAAAAGAGGAGAAATAATGTATTTAGATTTTGAAGAGAAGTAATTAGTTTTGGCAGGTTATTTATTTATGTAAATTGAAAAATTAGCTCTACTAGGCAGAGGCGATACATTGAAGTGTCTGCATTTCTGGCGCAACATGGGAGAAGAAAAAGTTATAATGAAAAGCAACAAGATGAATTGCAAGCAAGGAAAGACTCTTTAAATTGTTACTTTTTTTTTTTTTTAAGGAAGACAGATTCCCAAAGAAAATAGAATTCATAAAATCTGTCTCAAAAGTTCAGTTTTACTGTGGAGGAAAAAACAATCTTTCTAATTTCCTAAGATTGCTTTTGCTCCATACAGATATATATATTTTTTATTTAAACAGCTGTCTTGGCTTTTGTCATTCTGTGACATTTATAAGTTATTCTTCCTTCAAATTGTCATTTTTATATAGCTCTACTTTTTCATTTCAACTGGTTAGTCTCCAGTAGAAATCCAGACTAGTTCTCAATTCATCTTGAACTTGCTGTATGCCAGGCACCCACTTCTGTTGCCTGGGTTCGCCCACACACATGACTTCAACCATCACAGATTAATTGATAACTCCTACATCTGTGAATCAAGCATTGTTACCAATACTCAAATATACAGCCACCTACACTGTACTTAAATATACAGTTTTTCTTGCATACATTAATTTTTCCATCACTCCTAAAGAAACTAAGCAATGCTCTGATATGACAATGAACAAGATACAGTAGAAATACAAAGAAGGGAGTGGTAAATTCTACCTGTTTTAGAGTGCAGGTGGGAGGAGGCATGGTTAAAGAAAATATTTCTTCATCAACAGCTTATCTTCCATCCCTCCGTCCTCTAATAACCACAATTACCTTAATAAAAGAGAAAACTGTTTTGGATAAATGAAAATTAGCATACATTTGCCAGTTTTAATTAACCACACTAGTAAGATGAGTCCCCCACTCCCACACACACAAGTATAGGTAGTTAAGTAGAAACTAATAATTAAAATCAAGCCACTCCTTTCCTAACCAAGACTTTAGTTAATTAGATGATTTCCAATTTTCATATCTAAAATATACACAGAAGTTTTAATATATATGATGCTATTGAGAATCCTAACTTCTACTATTTATGTGTACAAACTGGTATATCCATTTACGGTCCCAGCGTAATTCAAGAAATCTATTGGTTTCAAAATTTCATTAAATAGTACCTTCAGAAATCTCACATTCTTCTATGGTTTTCTTTTGTGCAACGAGGCAGGCTTGAGTAATGGAGTAGTAAGAAAGAGCTGTGGTCTGATGCTTATGGAGAAACATAGAGTGTATTTACCACAATGTCTCTTCTTTCTCTTCACACAGGAAAACTATATTTCCTAGCCTTCTTAGAGTTAGATTGACACTGTGTGTCTGAAATTTCATTAATGGGAATATGAGCAACAAAAGTAGTTAAAAGTTGATATGTGTCCTTCATGGTATCCCTCTCATATCTGTGCACTGGAGGCAAAGACCTTCAGCATGGTGGAGTTGTGGGACAGAAGTAGCTCAGACCCTGAGCCATAATTTGAGGAGAACAGCCAAGGAGGGCCACCTGCCCTATAAAGTGAGTGAGAAATAAACTATTTTTCTGATAAGCCACTGAGATTTGGAAATTTCTTTCTTTTTTTCTTTGAGGAAGATTAGCCCTGAGCTAACATCTCTTGCCAATCCTCCTCTTTTTTGCTGAGGAAGATTGGCACTGGGCTAACATTCATGCCTATCTTCCTCTACTTTATATGGGACGCTGCCAGAGCATGGTTTGATAAGCAGTGTGTAGGTCCGCACCTGGGATCTGAACCCGCGAACCCCGGGCCCCTGAAGCGGAGCACACGACCTTAATTGCTATGCCACTGGGCCCACCCCTGGAAATTTATTTCTTGTCACAGTATAGCTTAGCCTATCCTGACAAACATATTATAAGAAACTCTTTAACCAATCAATACTTTTCTTCCTAAGACAAATGAAGTAATGTAAAAAACCATTGATGTCTTATCAATTGCACATAATTAATATGAATGAAAATATTGTAGCAAAGAGTTAATATTTAAGAACTAGGGCTCTGAGGACAAGTGGCCTGAGTTCAAATTCTGAATCTGTCTTTTATTAAGTGGATGATCTTGGGAAAATTGCTTAAACTCTCTGTGCCTCAATATCCTTATCTGTAAAATGGGGATATTATCACTACCTCATATACTGCCATAAAGACTAAACGAAGTAATTCCTGTAAAGAATCTACCATAGTCCCCAGCAGATAGCAAGCCCTATTGATAAATATTTACTATTGTTATTGTTACATTTAGGTAGAATGCTTACATAGTTCTGAAGGAATGTGCTTTCTAAATTTAAGTTACTATTCATACGATTAGCTAAAATGTTTTGGTGTCCTTTACAGGAGTCTCTATAGAGGATAGCTGAGATGTACAGTCATGTGACAAGAGAAGGATGTTTCTTTTCGTGAGCCTCGAATCTTTCTGACAGTGTCAGACCATGCAGCTGCTGAGACTTTACCTGGGCAGCCGTGTGATGCACTAGGTAAATGGTGAGATCCTTCTAATGCCAATGAAGTTTTATGGGCAGTGGCAATGCCTATTTACAATCTCAGTATACCAGTTTATAATTCTACGGCTGCCTCTTAATTTGTACGTATGTGTTAATGAAATGGCTTACAATGACAGGAAAGGGCGAAAAGAAACAATTCAAATTGCCACAAGGCTAATCTAATAAGAGCTTATGAATATAATAGTTTCTTAAATTCTATACTGCATTGCATGCAATTATATTCACACGCAAAAGAGACGTATCCTGATTTCCAACTCAAAGAACTCAGCATCTATATACACAAATGATCAAACTTACATACTTTAACAAATGGACAGATATTTAAATGTGTGAATTTATGTACAGCTATTACCAGGTATTTTATCACACCTTTAAGATTCTCCTGGGCAAGAAAACCAAGTCGAGGCATGTTAGAACCCACCTTAGAACATGTTAGAACCTGTCCTTCTTTGACCCTGAGTTTGATAAAACCTGACCTTCTAAAATATCCTCATGTTAATGATAATGATGCTGATGGTGATGATGATGATGATGAAGATGATAACACGAATAATAAGTAAAATTTGTCGACTGTTTACTATTTGCCAGATGATCTATTAAGCTTTTACATTTAATCTTCATTCAATCCTGATAATAACCCCAAAACAAAATAATAATATCATCATCCTTTTATGGATAAGAAAAATGTGGTTTAAAGAGAGCAATAAACATACAGAGGTCATACAACTGAAGGTCACACATGGTAGAGGTGAGATTTGAACTCAGGAGTCCAGCTCTAATCTCTGCCTACTTAACCACTACAATATATTACCTCCCATGCCCTCTCTCTTCCATTCTTTCTCTATTTTATCATATTTCTTAATGCATTATAGTTGTGACATATCTAAATTATACAAAGGGCTTATGAATTATGTCTTCATGAACATGCTATTTCTTAACTCAAGCAATAGGTCTTTCACTATGTTTTGTAAAAGAAATACAGATCACTCACTTCTCCTTGCCTCAGTTTTCTCATCTGTCAAGTGGATAAATAATGTCTTCCTCACTCAAGATTTTATTTTTTTAATTTTAAAGCAATACTAATCAACAACATACTTTAGATTGGTTGGAGGTAGAATAATTATCAGCACTGAAAATGATCCCAAAGCAAAAGATAAACATTCATGAATTCAACAAACATTTATCCAATAATACCTACTCCCAGGCACAGTTATAGATATTGGGGTAACAAAAGTTGAGATTAGGGTAGTAGTAATGAAAATGGATGGGAACAAATAATGACTGGAGATTTTATAAGTGACGGTTTTCTTCATCTATTAAGTTAGAACAGTGGTTCTCTGAACCGGTTTGCATCAGAATTACTAGATGTAAGAAATTAGACCCTTGATTAGTGAGGTCCCGGGCTTCTGTATTTTTATGGATTCCAATGATTCTCAGTTGATTCCAGTTGCATGCACTAATGTTTGAGATTCACTGGGCTGCCGAATTCTTTAGGGCCTTTCCAACACTAATGGCGTATGCGTCTTTGATTCACGATTGACTTTGATTCTATCGGAAGGAAAGGAAAAAGAAAATCCCAAGGATATTTATGAGCTGTTTAGTATCATCTCTATGAAATGACTTCAGCTTCTCTCTGGAATTTCATCTGTGGAGATAGAATTTTAGTACTTTTTAATCCAATTTTCTATTTCTGACGTTTTATATTTACATTTTTAAATCCAGCACCTCTGTTTTCAATTTCTAAGTTACATCCGCATCCTTACCTTGTTGTGATACAGTTTTAATAATGCTGATTAAGGACAGTGCCAGAAAGAAAACAGTGCATGTATGTGGATAATTTGTAACATTTGTTTTATAGTGACCTGATGAAGAACACTAACATAAACACACACACACACACACAATTTACTACAACTCCCACAACCTCTATTGCCACCTGTACCACCTTAATATATATGATTGTCATAATTGTAGGCCCCCTCCCTACCAACATGGATCATTACCTACAAACCTGGAATGAATTTAGCTTCATTATCATTGACTTTGTACATGATTGAGCACACTAATGCATAGGAAACTATTTGAAAAGCATCACATGATATACATTACTCTTATCTTTAATTAGTGTGTATTCAAACTTTATGTCTTAAGAAAGTTTTACAGTTTTGAAGCTTTAAAGCTTTGGAGAAAACAATTGTGAACACCCATTTATAGGTACAGACTATCTTTGCAAGGATATTTGTAAAGTAAACAATCTTGGAAGACAGAGAGAGTGTCTTCCTCCAAGGTAGTGGGCAAATTTGTTCGCTGTCCAAGGTAGTAGAGATGTATCCCTCCATGGCAAAAATTGGGCAGATTTGCTACCAGTCTCCTATAAAATTGGGGGTTCACTAACTTCAGAGTTCCTCATCTAGGATATGAACCCACTGTGTGTGCATCATTGACCGAGGACCACCTCCTTGTTGCCTCTGTCAAACTTAGAGTGGGTGGGAAGCAAAGTTGATCTAAACTTGAAGCTCATGCTGCCTGATGTGCTGTGGGTAATAAAGTCTTCTCTCTCTGACCTAGGAATCTTGTGTCTTCTGCCAGCATTCATGAAACTGTGACAGACTAAATTGCTAGCTTGTAAGCAGGGTAAAAACTCAAACCTTTCACAGTTGTTGACAGGGCATGGATGTATAATCCTCTTACAGGACAGGGAATGCATATTTGGCAAAAATA
The DNA here is from genome assembly GCF_020826845.1 of Diceros bicornis minor. Classification (NCBI taxonomy): domain Eukaryota; kingdom Metazoa; phylum Chordata; class Mammalia; order Perissodactyla; family Rhinocerotidae; genus Diceros; species Diceros bicornis. The sequence goes on along the minus strand of NC_080763.1, from coordinate 29,442,651 downwards.
AAAAATAATGCAATCTTCCATAAGGGTTAACATTCTGAAACTATTCTTAAAAAGAAAAAAATCAGTGTAAAAATCTCTTTTTCCCTCTTCCTCTCACCTTCCATCCCTCTTTCTCTCCTCTCTCTTCTCTCTCTCTTTCTTTCTGTTTTCTTCCCTTTCTCACAGCCTCCCTCCTTCCTCTCACTGCACAAAATTTTCTATGCTGTTAAGGTTTGTTCTACAGTTCTAATATCTGTCTGCATTAGCATGTTCACTGTTCCAGGAACAGCATGTCCCTGAGAATCTCTGCTGGATATAAAACTTTCAAGCATAACTAATATGACAGCAAAATGAATTTCATTTAAATGAACAATACATTTCTTGGCCTTCATGGGTCAAGGTTACAGTGGAAAGAACTGCCTTTGTGTACAATCATTTGTCATCAATCCACAAAAACCTGGTTAGCCTAGAATGCCTGTGTGTACACAGGAATGCCTTTCTTTTTAATAGCATATTGTCTTTGGAAAAGCAAACCAGAAAATCATAAAGAGATGACAAGTTATAGTTTAGATCAACTGCCTTAGTTTGTTGTTAGAAATAAAAAGCATAGTAAAATGATTACTAAATTAATAGTTTTTAACATTTTAACTAAATCAGAAATATCATGAAGATGAGCAACGGTCCATTAGTCAAAGAGGATTGACGATCACAGTGGGAATTGACCCTACATTCTGGGGTTATTGACTAAACCGTTGTTGATTGTCTGATTGGGCACACTTCTTCCCTGACACATAAATTTACTACACCATGCTGTTGCTTTCTCCATCTCTTGCCCCTGCGAAAGACAGTACTGTTTCTTTATAAATCCGTATTTCATACATTTTCTTTCAGGGGAAACCGCAGCTATGATATGTCACATACCAAGCCCATCAGTCCATAAAACTGGCATAGGAGCAGCAAATTACTACTAGCCCTTGCATTTCACTATTTCTCGTTCATTCATCCATCCATTATTCAACTGCATCCTGAGCTTCTTTGATGCACCAGGCATTGTGCTAGGCTCAAACAGGCAATCTAAGAATGAAAACCACCAAACTATACTCTGGGAAATTTTAAAGTGATGTTATAAAGAAATGTGTTGGAGAATGAAAAAAAGAGATAAAAGTAACCATTTCTGGAGTACTCTAGAAAGTTTTCACCCAAATTTGGCAATTGATCTTTCTATTGAAGAACAATTGGGCATTTTCTTAGATGAATAAAAGTAGAAAGAGGACTATAGCTAGAGGGAACAGCTTGACAAGGTCCTTATATCTCTGTGTAAGGAGTTGGAATATAATTTTGAAGGCAACTGTGAGTCAACAGTCAACAATGGTTTTCAAAACTGGAAAATTACATGATAATATTTATTTATTAGAAGATCATTTTATGACAGTATAGTGAGTGTTGGGAGGAACCAAATAGAAGCCTGTGCAAATTTTCAAAAGTGAGGCAATAGCAATGAGAGTGCCATATTTGAAAGGTATTGTGAAGTAGAGTTACTCTAATTACAAATTACTGTGGAGTGTGAGAGCAAAAACTCAAAAGTGCCTCCATGCGCATGGAGGAGAGTGAAAATATGAGTTCAGTTTTTTTATACCAAATATTTGTAAAGTACGCTATACTCCAGCAAAAAAAAAAAAAAATTCGACAGGCAAAGATAGCTAGATAGGTGCATATGGGGCTCAGGAGAAAATTTGGGCTTGGAGACGTAATGTGGATTTGTGAGTTTTATGTAAAAGAGTTGTTAAACCATTGGTTTAAATGATGTACCTTAGGGAAATAGCAGAGATTTGGAACAATATAGGACCCAGGATGGAATTCTGGGGAATGCAGACTTGTGATGAGAGGGTAGAAGAGGAGGTAGGACAAATTAAATAGAAAGATCAGTGGTTATGAATACAGATGGGCATCTAGGAAGCCGAAGGACAGAAGAGCATCAAAAAGTAGACTAAAATGGTCAAGTAGTATATGCCATTGGTGTGCCTTTTAATGGATCATTCATGACATTAAGGAAAAGAATCTCAGGAAAGTGATGGGGAAAGGAGGCAACGCTAGGCTGAGAAATAAATGAGTCAAGAATGTAGAGATATTAAACACTTTCTATGTTACAGGCTACCACGTGTGTAATGTGAGATGGCACAAGCTGACATGATCTGTGGGTAAAAAACTATAATCACCTATGTCTATGGCTGCTCTTGATCCCACCATTTATTGCAGCCCCACAATTAGGGCCCATTCCTGGCACGGGGGAAGAAGAGGGGAGAGAATATGGGAGAAGGACCATTTAGTGTGTGTTTCATATTCGTAAAGGACTTCCAAGTTGGACTTTTGTTGTTATCTCTGAATGAAGATTTACTACAATCAGAGAGAGACACTGAAAAGACTGAAAGAAAAAGATACCTTAAAACTATATCCCAATACTGGACCCTACCCGTTATCATTGTACACTATGAAATATTGCTTTTTATAAATCTTATAATTAACTTGGGAATACCAGAATTAGTTTTACGTTATTATCAAAATGCTAAAAATTATTATTTGTATTCTACAACTTTTGAAATTGTTTTGGCATTAAAAAAACAATTTTAGATGACCAGGAACCACCAAAGGGGAAATGGAATGGGCCTCTCTTGCCTCTGAGAGATCCTGACCCCAATCTTCTGGTAATTTCCTCCCCTTGGATGTTTCTGTGCACCCCCTAGGGGCTTTTCTGCATTTATGGGCCAATCCACTACATGTTCCAAATGATGACTGTTTTTTATTCCCTCTTCTCTTGGTTTTTCTTCCCTTCAGCTGGGCTTCTTGAGTCATGACCATAGCATTTTCCAAGCAATGGTGTCTGACACGTCCACTAGAATTTTCGCCAGATGCTTAGCTGTCTCTGCAACTTACTGCATCTCACCTTCTCTCTCTGAGCCCCAGTGTGGCTCTAAAGGGTCCAAACTGGAAAGTATGGGAGTTGGGAAGGAGGTCTCTCTCCTTCTTTTGAGTTTCATTTCATTAAAGAAGTAACAAGTGTTATCTACCTTCCTTCCCCATCCACATACACCACAGGATTCAGACATGGGGTGGTGAAGGTTGGCCTGACAGGCAAATCCCAGTGACAAACATCATGACATACTCAATATTTCCTTGTACTCTGAGAACTGAGGTTTTCTTATTAGGCCAAGAAGCTTTTTTGTTTGTCCCGTCTCTTCATATAAATCTTTTTCCAAATGGCTTCTTGAACCCTCAGAATCACTCAACTTTGAGGCCAGTGCTACTCTATCAGCATCATTAATACTCTTTTTTGCCCTTTCATCTCCCCATGCAGTTCACTATAGTAATCATAGCAGTTAATATTTATTAACCTCTTGCTATGTACTCAGCACTGTCATAAGTGATTTATTTGGCTTATTTCATTTATTGCTTTCAAAAAACTTATAAAATATTAATATTTCCATTTTTACAGATGAGAAAACAAAGTTTTAGAAAGTTTTATAAGTTATATATATGTACATACACCAGTATCAACAAAAGCCAGGCCTTGAACCCGGACTCACATCCACTGGGTTCGGAAGCCCAAGTTCTCATCACCACGTCATTCCCTAGGTGCCTTCAAGCCAAGTGCTCTGTCTGAATCATTCTCCACTGAACCTGCAAGTCCTAGTGCTGGCTATGGCACAGAGTAAGTGGAAATGTCAATTAATATTTCTTGAATGTATGAATAAGGGCGGAAAATAAATCTCTCCCTGCAGCACCATTCATAATTGACTTGGAAATTTACTTTGGGATGCAAGCTCAGACATATTTATGAACCTCTAGCCAATTAATTATTTAGTACTTATTCATTGTAATATATATAGCCTTATTCTACTGGGTTTCGTGAAAGAAACAAAGAAGGAGAAACATGATCTCTAACCTCTCGGGGTTTACTAGTTTGCAGGAAACAAACAAACAAATACCTATGTGCATAGCCAGAGTTTCCCATTACCAAACCTCAACCAGAAGCTAGAAGTCAGGGAGTCCTGAGATGCAATCAGTAGAAGTCAGCCTCCCAGAACACAGATCAGTGTAGAGCTCTGCTGAGAATGGGTCTGGGGAGGAGAGAAGAACAGCCAGCACATTACCATAAGACATTCACTGGACAATGATTAAAGAGCTCTAGTTCAAACTCTTTCTTTTTTTTTTTTTTTTTTTTTGATGATTCAATTTATTTTATTTTATTTTTTTAATTTTCTGTTTACTGCAGTAACATTGGTTTATAACATTGCATAAATTTCAGGTGTACATCATTATACTTCTATTTCTGCATAGATTACATCATGTTCACCACCCAAATACTAATTACAACCCATCACCACACACATGTGCCTAATTATCCCTTTCGCCCTCCTCCCTCCCCCCTTCCTCTCTGGTAACCACCAATCCAATCTCTGTCTCTATGTGTTTGTTTGTTGTTATTATCTACTACTTAATGAGTGAGATCATATGGTATTTGACCTTCTCCCTCTGACTTATTTCACTTTGCATAATACCCTCAATGTCCATCCATGTTGTCACAAACGGCTGGATTTCATTGTTTCTTATGGCTGAGTAGTATTCCATTGTGTATATATACCACATCTTCTTTATCCATTCGTCCCTTGATGGGCATTTAGGTTGCTTCCAAGTCTTGGCTATTGTGAATAACGCTGCAATGAACAAAGGGGTGCACGTATCTTTATGCATTGGTGTTTTCAAGTTCTTTGGATAAATACCCAGCAGTGGAATAGCTGGATCATATGGTAATTCTATGCTTAATTTTTTGAGGAATCTTCATGCTGTTTTCCATAGTGGCTGCACCAGTTTGCACTCCCACCAGCAGTATATGAGAGTTCCCTTCTCTCCATATCCTTTCCAACACTTGTTTCCTGTCTTGTTAATTATAGCCATTCTGACTGGCATGAGGTGATATCTCATTGTAGTTTTGATTTGCATTTCCCTGATAGTTTTTGACTCCAGAGAATAGCTTACCCAAGCCAAACCATTGACTTTTGTAGTTCTGTGGATGTGTACTGAGCCCATAATTAGAGGTCTCCACAGTCCAGTAATCGAGGCACTGCCAGTGCTCCCGGCTTCATTGGTAATGGCTGCAGGGATCAAAACATACTCACTCAATGTGCTGGATATCTTCAGTTTGCCCCTTTGGCTCTACTCGGCACTTCTCCGTCTTGCTCTACCCTAGGAGGCTGATCTATGTGGGCTGCATCAATAGGCTCACTTGTCACTGGCTTCTGGTTGTTTCTGCTGACAGGTAGCATGTGTAGGACTTGGAGGGAGAGAGAGAGGAAAGTAAATTCAGGGCATATATTACTTTGGCTCCTCTCTCTCTCTTCTGCATCCACTCAAGTTGAACCTGCCCCATTTGCAAAGAGTGATCTCGCTCGCTCTCTTTCTCTCTGACTCTCAGCTGGTAACTACCCCTTCAGGTGTAGTATAGATGTTGCCCTGTTACTCTCTCTTGAGTACTGCCTCCTCCTGTATTGCTTCCATATGCTCTGTCCACACCTTTGTAGATGGCTTCTTTAGTAAACTTTCACCAAAAGACCCAATTTGAGGTAAATTCATCTGTTTCCTGCTAGGACCCTGCCTGACTGCCAAATCAATGCTACAGAGATATGCTTCACTGAGAGAAGGAAAAAGAAATATTGTGCCCACGGGAAATGAAAACAGACTTGTAGAAGCTTGAGAAGTCACTCTTTACAAAGCTGTATAATTTGCGTAATTAAGGTCTAAAGCCACAGAAGCTATCAGATTCTAGATAAGTCTTCATGAATAGAGTTGTACCTTGCGTAAACCAGAAATGAAATTCTGAATCATTCTTTTTCCCTGGTCCTGGAATCCTGTGCTTTCTTATTTTCTGAAACAGAGGAGAAAAATCTTCATTTTCTCAAGTGCCACTACAATCAGGCAATGAAAGGATTAATGAAAGTTTATGCACATACTGATCCACAATCTCCTAAGACTTTTTAATGGAAATCACATGCCATTCATTACACACAAACATTCTCTTGAGAGCACTCTGGGGAGTTGTTCATAGGAATGTTGTGGCAAGAAGGTGAAGGCTTATAACAGCTTGCTGAGGTGCCACTTGGAATGTGTGAGATGTGCAGTTTGGGGTAGCAAAAAATATGGGAACTAGGGGATTGCCCCAGTAAATCATCAAGAAGTAGAGGAAATGCTATAAAAATGATGGCCAAGTCAAGGGATATTCACTGTCCTCCAGGGTGCAGAGTTTAAATTTTGCCCTGCAAATTCAGCAAGTCTTAATGCATTCTTTGATATGTTCGTAATTATTTCTTTATTATACAATCCATATATTTTACATTTAACCATATGTTTTCTCCATCCAAAGAAACAACTGTCGTCTACCTTTCCCTCCCATGACTCAGTGGAATTCAGCCAGGTGAGCAAGAAAAGATTTGCACTTTCATCTTTGCACAACTGTGGTCCCTGCACTCTAGGCAAGAGCTGGACACTTGCTAATTTACTATTTCCACAGCTTAATTGAAACAACTGCTGTCTGGAGAGGTTTTAAGGAAAGTGCATTTAAGCGACACGTGTAAACATTGAGACTGCTTTGAATGGGCAACCATTTTCATAGGGTGGGGGGTGGGGGGGTCCAGAGGTGTTTTGTTCCAGTCATCACAAAAACAACTTAATCACAACTGTACTGATGACTAATCATGGACTAGGTGTCTCTGAGGAATTTTCTAAAGCATTTTAACAGTTCAAAGCTCTGTTAAAATATCAATAACAAGTCACCATCTAGGAAAATAGAGGCAGGCAATATAGTTTCAGATTTATTGAAGATGAAAAATTAGAGTTTACTATGTTTGATTTATTAAGATCACATTTGTTTCTTTATAAAATATAACCATAGCCCTGATAAGACTCATGTTGACTAATGTCATTTAACTCATGTTGACTAATGTCATTTAACTATGTCATATCTTAAATCCTAAGGTACGAAATTTTATCTTCAATTTGAAAATATTTTTAAACACTTTATTTAAACCTCACAAAGACATTGTCCCTATTTTATCCTTATTTTATAGTATCACTTCGGCTAAGTGACTTTGCTAGGAACATACAGCCAGTAAGTGGCAGAGACAAAATTCAAAGCCAAGCTTTCCCAACCTAAATTGTGTCCCATTTTCACAATGTAGGCAATTTCTCCTTTATGCTGAAGTGCTTATCTTCTCAATCTATGCTTTGAAGAAGTCAACCCACCAATCCAGATATAAGTTCAATACAATTATAAGCAAGAAGAACCTCATGAATCTTCATGATATTACTGGAGCGTGTCGTTTGAGAGTAGAATCTAAGATATGAGGAGCTGCCTCATCACTTTTTGTCTGCTCTGTTCCTTTTGTCATACAACTCAAAAGAAATTCTGTTGGCCTAAGTCTAAATCAACTCTTTGAAATAAAATAAAATATATGTCCTGCAGTTTAATCTTGGGGGGAAATAAGAACATGGAATATAAGGCCCAGATGCATGCTGTTCACCGTTTCCAAAGTTCAATTGGTCTCTTAGCTACCGTCCTCACCACATTGAAATACCTTCTACAGAGATAGATGGTTCATCCTGAAGTCATCTATTGCTGGCTATGGCTTATCATTATGATTCCCTTGGGTAAAATGCATTCTCACAGTGGATCTTTCCTTCTAATTCTTCCTAGCAAATGTGTAAGCAGGTAGTTTTATCTGTCCACTTGCCACTAGAGTATGATCATATTCTACAATCTCTGAGCCCCATGAGAACTCAGGAACCCCAACATTGAAATAGGCATTGAGCCAAGGAAAAAAAACAGCTGAGATACTAGGGGAAGGAGACAGGAAGAGAAAGGTCACTTTATGATGTGTGGCTCATATCTCAAACCATCAGCACTCCAATGGAAATTGAAGTCCGTCAAGGCTTCCTCTGTTTACTTTCCAGGTGTGGTAAAAGAAGTGGGAGGGTTGGACCTCTCATAACTAAATAAAACTGGTACCAAGACTGAAGAGAACTGAAGCATCAAGAGGGAACACAATAGCATGATCAAGTCAAACATTCAGTCCTGCTTCAAGTTTTTAGTAACTCAAATTTGAAACAGTCTCTAGAGAATGAATTAATTTACTTATGGATGGAAGCCATACTAAGGACAAAAGGTAAACAAAAACCATAAGGTAAATTTCTAATCAAAAGCCAAGACTCTCAGACGGGGCTATAGGTTCACAAATAAGTGATAGAAAAGAAAAGTCAATAACCTCTTTGAAATAAGAACATATTAAAGTCAGCTGTTGAATTTTTTTTTTTTCCTGCCTAAAGGTGTCTTCAGACAGCAGCAAATGCTCTTTAACTTTCAGTGCTAAGAGTTCTTATTAATTCTCAGGACTTTGGAAGATAAACATTCAATTCAAATCCAAGGAACAATGGACAAATGCCTTGAAATTTCAAGTGCTTTGGAGCATCCACTGATGAATCACATTTAAGATATAAATAAATAACTGCCATTCTAAAGAATATTGGAGGACATCAGAGCTGGCAAACAGCATCTAGACAAGTATGAATAAATATATACAGCGTGGACATGAAAGGTTGATGGATATGAATACCATCCAAGAAACCTTGTGAATACAGACTCTTTTGGCAATATCTCTTACTCCTAAATCATTTCTGAAACTCTCAGCAAATGATGATTCAAGAAGCTCTATTTTCCCAAAAAATGTCAAACTCCTTAACCTGGTGTCTAACACAATCCATCCTCTGGCCCTTTCTTACCTGTCTTTACTCTAGCTACATTCATTCTCCTCTCCTTCCCTTTATATTCCAATCATTCTGAGCTGCTTCCATTTCCCCAAACCACCAGGGTAATCCACGCCTTGCCTAATGCTTTCCATCACTCTATTCCTCTGTCAGGGGTACCCTCATCCTCATTTCCTTTCTGAAAACCTCTCTTGCTCTTCCCATCACTTTCCAGGTGGAATAATCACACCTTCCTTTATGCCTCACACCATTTGATATATATAGCTCTATCTATATATATAGCTCTGCCTTCATCTTTTACATGTTTTTCTTTCCCTCCTAAAATTGCACTTCTTGATGTCAGAAACCTTATCTTACTCATCTTTGTGCTCTCAAGATCTAGAGTTTAAACCCCAGTACAAAAGAGATGTTCAAATATTTCTCAAAATAAATTAAGGTACAATAGGGAAGAGCAGTGCTCTGATTTGTTGGTAAATACCAACCAAAAACTTAAGTCAAATATCACTTGAGCAAACATATTCTTCCCATTCCTATGTCATCTTCACTCTACATGTATTCATTTTTTAATTTGTTGAACAACCACAAATGAAGGAAAATTCAGTCTATTTAAAATCCCCATAGAATGACAATTCATAAAATGCTATAAAGAGATGAAACTCAGCAAACATCACAAAGCTATTATGAGAAAATTGTCACGCACTAAATCTGCTCGGGACTGCAGGGCACTTAACTATAGTCACATTTGTTTTGGGATGTTTGCCTAGAAATGTTCTTTTAATAAATGTACTAAATAAGATGCATAATTTAGCTCTTTTTCTGTAGCCTGATGGCCAGCTGCCAACTCCGAGCTCCTGCTCCACATCTCTCTTTCCCTCCTCCCTTGATCTCTCACCATCTCTCTCTTGAGTTTGGTTCAGCACCCAAGTCACCTGCTGGCCTAGTCCAAACAATTGCATTAAAAAAGTCACCATGGTAGTGCCTGATGGCTTCATTTCTCCCTCATTGGTTCAATTGACATCTTCCTTTGGAACAAGTTCTCTCCAGGATGACTTTGTCCAGCTGTACTATGTGTACACTGGCAGATAATAAGATGAAAGAAAAGAACTCTTGCCTTTATTGGGTGATGAAGAAAGAAGCTTCTGCTAGTCTTCTTCTACTTATCAACATGGGATTTGTTAAGGTTCTACTTTCCTTTGGAAGCTATCACATTTGCTTTTCTTGCTCCTATGCAGCCTCAAGTAAAACTCGATAAGCTGAGAATCAGAAGACTTTGCTTCAAAATAGACCACTGGAAAACTATTTGCTATTTGGTGAGTAGCATAATGTCATTGACCTTACTTTCCTTATCTTTAAAAAAGTGAATAATATAGGGGCCAGCCCAGTGGTGGTAGTGGTTAAGTTCATGCTCTCCGCTTCAGCGGCCTGGAGTTCGCAGGTTCAGATCCTGGGCATGGACCTGTGCATCACTTGTCAAGCCATGCTGTGGCAGGCATCCCACATATAAAGTAGAGGAATATGGGCATGGATGTTAGCCCAGGGCCAATCTTCCTCAGCAAAAAGAGGAGGATTGACAACAGATGTTAGCTCAGGGCTAATCTTCCTCACACACACACAAAAACGAATAATATAAAACAATCACTGCCAACCCATTTGGTAGTGCATAACCACATACACTCACAGTCTTTTGACCTCCTTACAAGATCAATATGCAAGACTAGTTCTGAACACTGTTCTCATTCTCCTTTCTAGTTGAGGATGTGTGTATTCCTTGAGTTTAGCAACTATGAGAGTCTTTTATCTTTTCTTCCTATATGACCCATTAAAATCCATTTTCCATAAAAACGATGGGGTTGGAATGTTAGTCATAGTCCAGGTCTAGGATAACTTCTGGGAAATAATTCTTTACAGCTCTGCCAACCCAATCTCTTATCTTGTTAAGAGAGTTGGGCTCAAGAGTCTGGAAATCTATGAAACTTGGTTAGAGTATTGACATAAAGTAAAAATCAGCTTCATATTTAATAAAAGCTAATGTTAATAATTATTACTTATGGTAAAAAGCACATTATATGCTTTACATAATTTACTCCTTACATCAACCCTATGAAGAAAACTTTATTGTTTTCAGCCTCTTGCAGTTGATGGAACTGAGGGACCTTGGCTAAGCTGTGGGAGCTTGGCTACATTATATTGCCTCTTCGGGCTCCAGAGCTAGGACCCAAGTCTAAGTTTGTCTCCCTCAAAGCTCATTCTCTTAACCACAGCAGCATCTTTTTATTTTATTTTATTTTATTTATTTATTTTTACCCCAAAGCCCCAGCAGATAGTTGTACATCATAGTTGCACATCCTTCTAGTTGCTGTATGTGGGACCCGGCCTCAGCATGGCCGGAGAAGCGGTGCGTCAGTGCGCGCCCGGGATCCGAACCCCGGCCGCCAGCAGCAGAGCGCGCACACTTAACCGCTAAGCCACGGGGCCGGCCCCACAGCAGCATCTTTTATCCACACCTAAGCCACATCTGGCTTTAACAACCAGGAGTACAGGCATAAAGACAGATGCTTCCATCAGAAACTGACTTGTAATGAACGGTATCAACTCAGTGCCTATTAGAGTTCCAGCTTCCCTTATGTTTCTCCAGGACTGTGAATCTTCACATCCCTCTCTCCTCACTGGATTGCAACACAGCCTCGGCTTCCCTGATTTCATTTCCAGCTGCTAACCTTGTGCACTGTGGCACTGCACGCTGTCTGGCCGTCCCATGGAGAGGAGGCTGTGCAGAGCATGGTATCTGACAAAATGCGGGTCATTTCTCTGAATGAGTGTTATTCATTTCCATCGGTTCAATTCAGAGGCAGCAGCCTATGTTTCTCCCACTGGGCTGCTAAGAGGAACTGCAGAGCATGAGGAGACATTTTAAAAATCAAAATACTATGCTCAATTCTCCCATGTTGAGAAGGGTATGTCAATTCATCTCAGGGAGACCTCATGGGGCAAAAGTTTTGTAAACACACTCCAGTGGTCTCTGTGTCCTAATTTAAAATATTTCTGTTCTGTTTTATACCAGGCACTTGCTTTTTCGTCCCTGAACCAAATCCATAGTTTGTATTTAGTAGAGAAGGGAGGAAAAGCATGGCCATTTTACATTTATTCTTCCTTGAATCATAGTCAGTCCCAACCTTAAAGGCTCCTCAAGTTGGAGAAGGGTCAGGGTAGAGGAGAATTCTCCAAAATATGATTGTTTCCATCTACAAAATATTATTTTCTTACCCACTAAACATATTTGTATTTCTTGCATTTTCATATAAATTTTAGAATCAGCCTCTCAATTTCTACAAAAAAAAACGAATGCATTAAATCTGTAGATCAATTTGAGAAATCTTATCTTTAAGATATTATCTTCTAGTCAATGAACATGAGATGTCTTTCAATTTGTTTATTTATTTTTAAACAATTGAACAGTTTTGTAGATTTTAGTGTAAAAGTTTTGCAGCCTTTTGTTTGATTTATTCATACAGTTTATTCTATTTGATGTTGTAAATAAAATTTTCTTAATTTCATTTTCAGAATGTCCATAGCTAGTATATAGAAATGCAATATATTTTTGTATATTGATAAGATGACTCGAGTCTTCTGTGTTTTTGTCTTGGTCAATCTAGCTAAAGCCTTGTCAATTTTGTTGATCTTTTCAAAGAACCAAATCTGGATTTTGTAGATTTTTTTCTATTGTTTTTTCTTCTCTATTTCATTCATTCTTTTTACTTTGGGTTTATTTTTTTTTCTACTTTCTTAAGGTTATGTTATTGATTTGATGTCTTTCTAACTTCTTAATATACGTATTTATAGATATAAATTTCCCTCTGATCACTGTTTTAACTGCATTCTATAAGTTTCAGTATCTAGTATTATCATTTTCTTTTACCTCAAAGTATTTTCTATGTACTCTTTCCATTTCTTCTTTGACCCATTTGTCATTCAGGTTATTTAGGAGTATGTTGTTTAATTTCCACATACTTGTGAATTTTGCAAATGTGTTTCTGTTTTTAATTTCTAAATTCAGCCCATTGTGATTAGAGAATATACTTTTTGTGATTTCAATCCTTTTAAATTTATTGTAGTTTTATATGTTTTGCCATATGCCATATATGCCATATGTTTTATGGCATAACACATGGTCTATCCTGGAGAATGTTCCATGGGCACTTTTGAAGAATGTGTGTTCCATTGTTGTTGAATGGAGTGTTCTATGTATGTCTGTTAGATCAAGTTGGTTTGTGCTGTTTTTCACATATTTTATTTCCTTGTTAGTCTTCTGTCTGGTTGTTCTATCCATTGTTGGAAATTGGATATTGAGTTATTTAACTCTTATTGTTGGATTGTTTATTTTCCCTTTAATTTTATCAGTTTTTCCTTCACGTATTCTGGAGCTTCATTGTTAGGTGCATATATGTTTATGAAGTTATGTCTTCCTGATGGATTGACCCTTTTGTTGCTATAAATGTTGTTTTTTATTCTCCAATAATAATTTTTTACCTTAAAATCTTGTAAATATAGTAGTAGTAAGCCACTTTTATTCTCTTTTGTTTACTATTTGCATGGTATATCTTTTCCATCCTTTTACATTCAATCTCTTTGTGTCATTGAATCTAAAGTATCTCTTTTATAGACAACATATTATTGAATCATGTTGTTTTAATACATTTAGCCAATCCCTGTGTTTTGTTCCTCGTTCCCCAGATTTTCCTTTTAAGATTTTTGGCCAACTTCTTATTTGCCTCAATTGCTATAGCCACTTCAGGCACTTACACTGTTAAACAACTGTCACTGTTTTTGTTTGTTTGTTTGTTTGACAAATGTCCTGAGGATAGAGCTTTCCTCATTGAGTGAGCTCTGAGTCAGGTTGAATAAAGACAGACTCTGCAGATACAAGGGACAAGATCAGGAAGCTGCCAGACAGATCAAATCATAACAATTCTCTGGGGATGAAGCTTTTCGAGGAGCTCCACATCTATTCTGCTCCTTCCCAGTGACTGTTAACCTGCAGATTTTCATATCTGTTATGGTTCTGAGGTTGCTATTTTTCAAGGCTGTCATGGAATAGCTTTTTACTTCCAACCCCCTTCTTTTCTTGGGAAGACTTCAGCAACACTTATCCAAGTTATTGTTTAATGGCACACAATCTTACACTCTTCAAGCACTAAATAAGGAATATTTACCTGAAAAAAACCTACCTGCTTAAATATTATGTTCAATCAGGCTCTCATGATTCTTTGCCATCTCCAGCCAAGTGAAGCCTGCTAGTTCAATTTTTTTGTAAGCTGTATAAATTGTTTTGAAAGTCTTGTCCATAGTCTTCTTGATAACATGCATTCTAATTATTATGTGAGTAATGCATTTTAAGATTTTAAACTGTTTTTTTCTGAATGTCCAGTGATTAAAGGTGAGGGAGTAACACTATATCAAGAAAATAGTATATTTTATCATCTCCTTTTAAAATTGAATAACTATCATTTAGTCCATGTATAAGTGTAGTTCTTCATAGACCTATACTTTCTTCCAATTTCATTGTTAAATGACTTATTATCACCTGAAGTTAAGAATTTTGGGAAATGGTGTTTCAGTAGTATCTTAAAACACCACTATGGTGTTAAAAATAACTCAGCTTTTCTTATAGTAAGCCTAAATGTAAAATTTCAAGAAAATATATGGGCTCTTGCTCTTAGTCGATACCTATACAAGGTGTGTAATTTTTATAACATACAGTAATAGAATCTATGACTTTTAGTAGTGCATATGGCCATCTGAAATAGAACTACATTCCCTAGCTTTCCTTGCAGCTAGTGACTATATGAATAAGGTCTGACCAATAATTTATAAGGGGAAGTGATAGGTGCAACTTCCCGGTAATAACCTTACTAGGATGTAAAAGAAGGGTTAGCATAATCATCCTTACTCCTTCCCACTGGATGGAATGTAATGTAAATCCTGGAGTTATAACAGACAGACAGATCATGAGATAACCTTGGGAATGTAAAGCACCTATGCATCAGGCCATAAAAGCCTGGATCCCTGACACCAGGTAGCCACCATAACCACTCCCACCCAACTGCCAACCTCAAGACTTTTACACGATAGATAAATAAATGCCTGCCTTATTAAGGTCACTGTTATTTGGGGTTTGAGTCACTCCCAGCCAAATCTATCTTACCTGATAGAGCAGTTTTCAAGGCTTAACACTTACTTTCCTGAGCTAGTGAAGCTATTAAATACATCGTAGAAATTCAATTAAGTTACTCATTGATGGTGAGAACTGCTTGAAGGAAATTTCTCTGCAACATGATAAAATGGATATTCTGAGATAGAACTATTTCTCCAAACACTAAGGTACCCTCACACCTACACCAGTTAATTTCTTATAAAATTGAAACTGACCTTCTTTGTGCCTTCAATTGGTTTTGCAAGGTTGTGAATATTCATGCATTAAGAAGCTGTGTCTCTTTTGTCTGGTAATATTGTTTGTCCCTGTTACATATTATTTTTTTCATTATGTAATCCAACATTCACCGTCTCTGAAAGGTTTCTCTTGATTTCCCTAGGCAGAATTTGCCACCACATATCTGCATTCCCACAGTATTTTATAAACAACTTCTATCATTGCATTTACTACGTATAATTATATTTGGTGTTCATGCATCTCTCTTGTTTACTATGCTGTAAACATCTCAAAAGAAGCAACAGTGTTCCATTCATCTTATGTTTTCAACACTTCACACAGAGCCTATAGTAGACTCTACTAGTTTTTTATTGCTGTGTAACAGGTTACCGCAAATTTAGTGGCTTAAAATAACACCCATTTATTGTCTTGCACTTTTCATGGGTCAGAAGTCCAGGTGAGTCTGACTAGGTTCTTTGCTTACGGTCTCTCAGGCCAAAATCAAGATGTCAGTCAGGCTGAGCTCCTACCCTCAGGATCTAGCAATGAATCTGCTTCCAAGCTCATTCAGGTTGTTAGAATTCAGTTCCTTACATTTGTAGGACAGACGGGTCATCATTTCCTTGCTGGCTATTAGCAGGGGAGCACTTTGAGCTTCTAGAGACTCCCTGAATTTCTTGCCATGTGGCTCCTTGTATCCACAAGCCAGCTATGGTGTGCCAAATCCTTCTCACGCTCGAATCTCTCCCCCTTCCTTTTTCACCAGCTATAAAAAAAAATCTCTTCCATTTTAAAGGGTTCAGGTTACTAGATTAGTCTCACCCAGATATCCCTCTTTTGCCACATAATTTAACATAATCATGGGAGTGATGGCTCATCATTTTCATAGCGTCCACCGACACTCAAAAGGGAGAAGATTGTACAATTGGAGGGGCATGAGAGGTCATTCTTAGAATTCTTCCTTCCAGGTAAACACAAAAAATGTATCTACTGAGAAAATGACCCTTAATATGTTGAATTTTCTCAGTATATAGAGATTTATAATGTAAATGTTTTAACCTTTGTGTTAACTTTTTATTCCCAAAGTGCCACAAGCACATGGTCATAATTTCATTTTATAGTATCTTCAGGACTCAATTACAAGGACTTAGGAGCTTCAGCAACATGCCGTTACTAACTGGATCAATAAAAAAGAAAACAAAGGTGGGAAGAAGCAAAGCTAAGAATAAAGCATATAAGGTCCTACCAACCCATTTCCTAGGGCAATGGCTGCTTATTCATTCTACATGCAAATAACCAAAAGGCTACACAACCTTTCCAGGACAGATAAGACCTCCTCCAAGGAGACCTTCTGTCACTGTCTCTACAGAGAGAAGCTGGCACCTTTTCTTTTAAAGCAATAAACAAACTAACCAACAACAATGACAAAAATGTTTGTGGAGACAAAAACAAAAATAATGAACAGTGGTGGTAAAGTATGTAAATGGAGTATGATTAGGGAAAGGTAATTTGGATTATCAAGATTATATTTGCATCAGAGTTCAATGGTATCTTGCAATGTAAGAACACAACTGCTTTGATGTATATACATATATAGAAGAGAAGAGAAGAGAAGTAATACACTTACCACAAAAAGCGAATTTAGGCTTCTTTCTGTCAAGGTCTATCTAATTCTCCTGCCACCCACTTTTGCTTCTGTCTACAGTTCTGCATAAATAGACCTTTTTTTGCTCCAGTTTCCTGACACTCTCAGACATGAAATGAGTGTTATTTAATGACAAGCATCCTCCAACCCAAGGCACAGATACTCCTAGACTTTCATTTTGCCTCTAAGTCAAAGTTCTTCTAGTCACCATGAACATCTTTCCAGAGATGACATACTTGTTAGCACCCTGGTCCAGAGTCCAGGGACCAGTCACATAAGCATCTCCACCCCTAATTCTGTAGAATCTGCTCCCCATGTCTATATGCTGCCCTCATTGCAGGGCTCTGCTGAGATGACTCGGAATTCTGGTACCCATTTAAAATCACCATTATGCCTCTCCCACCCTCTAGACATTGTGCCTGACTGTGGGTTGACCTGCTCTTAATCACGATCTTCTGCCAATTCCAAACTCCTTTCTCCTCTTCTTTCCAACCTATTTTTTTAAAACAGCATTCAAGTCTCAGAATATTATACTTGTCTTTTGGGTACAAAATAGCAGTCTAGGTAGTGCTTCGATTCATATAGTCTTCCAAGAATTTTTCTGGGTAAATTCATTCATGGGCTACTTGTATGTAGTCTGCTCGCTTTTCCAGAAACAGAATTATTAAAATATAAGAAAAAAAATCTCATGCAATTATATTAAGACTTTTAGCTAAAATATATATCTACACACACATGTATCTAAAACACTAAAATGTGTACTTTGCGTATCTATAAAATCCATTTACCTTACTCACAAGAGAAATCTCAATGTGTGTACTGTTTCCTAACAAAATTCCGTGGAATGTGTCAATGTTAGTCTTACTGATGGCCTATATTGAATGTATCCTCACCAAGGTATGGGATTCCTTCCTTTCCCTCATAAGAAAGCTGCCCAGAATCCAAAAGCAGATAGAATACCTATCTGAAGAATTGCTCTCTCTGCTTATTTTCTACCACCAGCTCTGGCTGCTTGTGCTGTAATCAGCTAAGATTGCCACCTTCTAAGATTCCAGGAATCTTGGCATCACAAGTTGTAGCTCAATCAGCTTTTTCAATGTTTGCCAATTCCATGAAGAAAAGATAATTTGTGGTTTGATAAGTGCTACCATTTTCCCTCTTTCCCTGGATTGACCAGAAATTCATTGAATCTTCCCACTCTGATGCCTAGGTCCCAGTCAGTCCTCCACAAGTTTCTATGTTCACTCAGCCCATCAATTCCTTTCCTCCCTCTAGGATTGTCCCATACAGCTCTCATGTTACATATCTAAGATATATTTTGATTTTGTTTAAGGTCTGCCAAGAATAGCCACATCAAAAAACAATAAAAAATGGATGGCTTATAAGTCTTCATATGACCGGCAGGTATTGTTCCTATGTAAGTCACAAGTTTGATTTTTTGGCCTCAGGTGCTAGTAATTATAACTTATCATCATTTAACAGCTTTGCCAAAACTCACGTAGGTCAGAGGCCATGAACCAGTACCCGATTTAAAGGTAAACACCCTCACCCATGTGATAACACAGTTATCACTATAACATATTCTAATTATCGCACTGACTCAAAAATAAGAAATAAAGATGTTCAACTCTATTAGAAAATTTTATCTGGCACCTGGATGAGAATACGCTTCTTGAAATCTTTTTCCCCAAGGCTCCCATTATTTCCCACTAGAGACTGTCATTTGGAGACTTTTCTGATATTTTACACTTTCTTTAAATGAATATGATTTATTGCTATTACTTAGACCCTTTCAGGTCACCCTCAAACAATTTTTCTACTGTAATATTTCTAATCCATTTGAGAATTAAAGGATAGTTTTCACTCATTTCAGCAGTATGTAATTTCTCCTAGCTCTGTTAGTTATTTCTTTGATAACAATGTTATATCCTAATGTGTGAAAGAGGCTCCCTCTAAGTTAATCAAAAATTGCTTACATTTATTTCCATATTCCAAATATGTTTCCTTTGTTTGGTCTTTAGGGATCAGTTATTTTTGAGACCAGCAAAAAAAAAAAAAAAAATCTTGTTTGAGTCACATCCAACTAACTAATGGGAATTCAAAGGGAGATATAGAGATTCTGCTTCTCTACTTTTCAGATTTAACCTGATTGGGTAGAACAGAAAATAACCAGCTTGAGAACTATAAAGATAAGTGTGGTTGATGGAGATATTAACTTTATCTATCCATTGGGATTAGTTGTTTAGATGAAACTGAAGTAAAAATTCCTACCAAATAATATATTCTTATGCATAGTAACAAAAAAAGCATGTATTTCTTAGGATCAGATGGCAAAGTTTAAAAGTACATAGAGTATTGGTAAATCCATAAACTTCAAGTTTAGCTCAGGTGGGAAAAAATACAGAATGTTCTGAAATCAAGTATGAAAAGAAAAACGTGGAAAAACTGAACAAAGTTTTAATAAGCTGTGTGAGCTTGTACTGATTCAAAGAATAGACTCAGCGCTTCTAGTATATATTATGCTATGTGCTCAAGTATTGGTGAAAATAATTCACAGCCATAAAGCCTTTTAAACCTTTCAGTTACAAGGGGATCCTAGGGACAGCTTAAAAAAAAGAAAATAGCAAATGCTTCATTTTATAAAAAATATTCTTGCAAGATTAGCAATAAATTCTGAATCAAAAATCCACCCTGGGTTATCAATAGTTCAAAACGAATTTTCGTTTTCATCCTACATACTCAGCCTAACCAATATGTATAAATCACTATGTTCTTTTTATAATTAATAAAGATAAATCTATGGGGGTTTTTTGCACATATTTCTTTCAAGCAGTTCAAAGATGCTGGGTAAATTGGCTCAAATTTTAAAAAGTGTGCTTGTAGGTCTATGTGAAAGTCTGTAGATATATAAGAAAAATATCCTGCTTTTACAAGTTTAATATATTGAGAGTTTCTAATTTAAAAAATACAGCAAAAATAAAAACTTGGAAGTGATTAAATAATACTTGAAAGAAGCCAAAATTTTTTACACAATATTTATGTAATTAAGGTCATAATCTTTATGGGTATAGGAATGTCCCTGAGACTGTCTACTCTTCATTTAGACCAAATTCCACTATGACAGGAGTTTTACTTTCTAAGCTCACAGCAGATTAGATGTAGCACACTAAAGTGGCAGTGAGCTTGTTAGACACAGGCACACTAAATGAAACAATGGCTAAAAAATGAGAGTTTCAAGTTGAGGGAAAAAGAAAGCACAGGGATTTCTGCATCCAGTAGTGGCTGAATAAGATTCTACTTATGCACCCCCTGCATATGACATCTATAAATTCTAGATATAATACAAAAAGTATTTGCCTAGAGGCACTAGAGAGTAAAGAGAAGCAGACATGTTCTGATGGTCTATACTTGGAGTAGGGGATTTGTAAGAAATGAATTCACGTTTTCATAGTTTTTATCTTGGAACCAGTCTCAGTCACTAAAATGTCTTGAGTAACTGGAGCAGTGGAAAACTGTAGTCTTTCTGGTCTGGGGAAAACAGAAGATTGAATCTGGAAAAAGCATAGTCATTGGTCATAGAGAGGAAATCCCAGAGGGGAAAGACACAGAGAGAAGATTTCCAAATTCCACCTACCCACCTCTTTGGCTAGAGCCTGAGTCACACGTTTGTGGAACAGACAAAAAGCAACCCCTAAAACAAAAGATCTGGAATGAAATCAAAGCTGCCACCTAAGAGACAGATTTGCAGTACAAGGCTTAATCAATTGCCTGCTAAAAAAACAAAACAAAACAAAAGTAACATCAATTCTACACAAACTCTTCAAGAAATTTGAAGAAGAGAGAATACTTTCCATATCATTCAATAATGTCAGCATTACCCTGACACCAGAGCAAGACAAAGACATTAAAAGGAAAGAAAGCCAAAGATGCATATCCTACATAAACATAGATGCAAAAATTCTAAACAAAATACTAATCACTAAAAGTGAAAAGTAAAGTGAAAATCACAAAAGATGTAGAAAAAACATCTGACAAAATCCAATATACATTTCTGAAGAAAAAATCTCTCGATAAAATAGGAATAAAAGAGAATGTCCTTATCCAGATTAAAAAAACTACCCTAATATCATATTTAAATGTGAATGCTTTCTCCTTAAGAGAAGGGACAAGTCAAAGATTTCTGATTTCACTACTTTTATTTAACATTGTATTCCGGGTCTAGCCAGCGCAATAACATAAGACAAAGAAATAGAAGTTTTCGAAATTATAAAGGAAGAAGTAAATCCGAATTTATTTACAAGTAATATAATTGTCTATATAGAAAGTCTTAAAAGAAGCTACTAGAAATAATAAGTGAATTTAGCAAGGTTACAAGATAAAGGCACAAAATCAGTTATATATCTATATACTAGCAACAAAAATTGGAATATAATATTTAATAAAAACTGATAATATGATTTATAATAGCATAACAATACCAAATACTTAGGGATTAATCTGATAAAATATATTCAAGACTTATACACTGAAAACTATAAAATGTTGATACACTGAAAACTATAAAATGTTGCCGAAAGAAATTAAAGAAAACCTAATAAATAGAAAGATGTATCTTGTTCTTGGGCCAGAAGACTTAATATCAGCAAGATGTCAGTTCTCCTCAAATTGTTGTATAGGTTCAATACAACACCCACTCAAATCTCAGTAAATTTTTTTGTAGAAATTGAGACATGATATTAAAGTCTTATCAAAATGCAAAATATCTAAAATACCCAAAACGACTTTGAAAAGAAAAAAAAATTTGAAAGCTAACATAACCTGAATTTCAGATGTCTTATAAAGCTCTAGTATCAAGCTAAAGTGATATTAGCATTAATAATAGGGGCCTAGAAATAGATGCAATGAACATTAGCAACTGATTTTTGAAAAAAATTTAAAGGTAATTCAATGGAGATAGGATAGTCTTTTCAACAAATGTTACTAGAGCAATAGATATCCATATGCAATAAAAAATGAACTTTGAACCATACCTCTTATCACATAGAAATATTAACTCAAATGGATCGTAGACCTAAATGTAAAACCCCAAACTACCAAAGTTCTAGAAGACCTATCAAAATTATAGAAGGTTTTCTATATCTAAGATCATGTCATCTGCAAAGACAATTTTATTTTTCCTTTCAAATTTAGATGGCTTTATTTCTTTTTCTTGACTAATTACTCTTGCTAGAACTTCCAGTACTATGTTGAATATAAGTGGTCAGAGTGGGCATCTTTGTCTTGTTTCCAATTTTAATGGAAAAACCTTTAGTATTCCGCTATTGAGTATGATGTTAGCTGCATGTTTCTCATATACAGTCATGCACCACATAACAACATTTGAGTCAATGATGGACCTCTTATATGATGGTCATCCCATAAGATTAGTATTAGGGCTATACAATTTAGGTTTGTGTAAGTACACTCTGTGATGTTCGCACAACGACAAAATCACCTAACTATGCATTTCTCAGAAAGTATCCCCATCATTAAGAGATGCATGATTATATGGACTTTATTTTGTTGGGGTAAATTCCTTCTATACCTAATTTGTTGAGAATTTTTATCATGAAAGGATGTTGAATTTTGTCAAATATTTTTTCTGCATGATTGAGATGATCATATGATTTTTATCCTTCATTCTGTGAATGTGGTGTATCACATTATTGATTCGTGTATGTTGAACCATGCTTGCATTCCAGGGATAAACCCCACTTGATCATGGAGTGTGATCCATTTAATGCACTGTTGAATCCTGTTTACTGGTATTTTGTTGAGGATTTTTGCATCTATGTTCATCAGGGATATTAGCTTATAATTTTCTTTTTTCTAATAGTGTCTTTATCTTGTTTTGGTATCAGGGTAATGCTGGCCTTGTAAAATGATATTGGAAATGTTCTCTCCTCTTCAATTTTTGGAAGAGTTTGAGAAGGGTTGGTATCACACAGGTGAATTCTACCAAAAATTTAAAGAAGAATTAAAACCAAAATTTGCTTCTTTGAAATGATTGATGAAATTGATGTACTTCTAGTTGGACTCATCAAGAAAGAGACTAAGAGAGAGAGACAGAGAGAGAGAGACGTGGGTTGAGAAAGAGAATGCAAGTTATCAATAGATATCAACAATGAAAGAGTAGACATAAGAAGAGATCCTATATACATTAAATGACTAAGGGAATATTATGAAGAACTTTATGCCAGTAAAGTTGAAATTTTACACACAAAAAATTGTTTGAAAGACAGAATTATGAAAATGGATTCAAGAAAAAAAAGAAAACTTTAATAACCTTAAATCAATTAAAGAAATTAAATTTGAAGCTAAAAGATTTCCACAAATAATACTCTATATCCTGATGGATATATAATATAATATAATATAATATAATATAATATAATATAATATAATATACATATATTACATATATATTTTATATGGAAACAACTAAAAGTGGAGAAATAGGAGGAAAAAGAAGTGAGGAGAGAAAGAAAGGAGAAAAGAAAAGGGGTTATCATGTAATAAATTGTAATAAGCAACTATTTATAAGCCAGAGCACAGAATGAGAGAGCAAGTTGTGAGTCAATCCAGCTCTGGTACATTTAATGCCCCTGCTCTTCGTGTTTATCACAATCACATTTGCCTACCTATAGCTAAATACATCAGGAAAAATGGTATTCATTTATTTAAAATTCACCTAGAATCCTATGCTCCATAAAACTAGAACTCACATTGTTGTGTGTGTTTTTTCCCCTCCAAGTTTCACTTAACTTGAGATGTATGTATGTTTAACATGGTTAACAGACTCCTCAGAATGTCATTAGACATTAATGGACAAACCACTTAAAACAAGTTAAATTATTTTTCAAAGTTGAGTAACTATAAAATGTATCCAATTAGTTCAAAGTCTAATCAAAGTTTGTCAGTTCTAGAATAGTTTAAGAAAACCACACAAGGGCTCATTTTGGCAGTTGGACCTTGTAATTTTAGACTTTCCCTCAGAGTCATGACACTTTGCTTTCTTCATAGAAGCCACCTTATAGCAGCAACATTTATTTTTCTCTCATAAACATCCCAGGCTCCAAAGAAAAGGGAAAAGAAGATGTAAACTAGCTCATGATCTCTCCAACTCCCATTTTAAAGAAACTTTAATTATACATTATTCCTTGAGTTTGGATAACCAGATGGTTTTTCTAGATTATGTTACCGCAAAATATGAGCTGCCAATTTTCTTGTAAAATAACTGTCAACCTTTTAAATATGAACTATCAATCCCATTTGTTCAATCTTATAGCAAAATACAAAGTGCCAATTGGCAAGGTAGGTGATGGACCCCGTAATTTTATTCCTCATTGGTCGTCACAAATGATATGACATATACAAGTGAATTGAAATTTATAAAAAGTGCTTGTAAACAGTGAAATGCTATTCAAATAAAATATTTGTCTGGGTTTCCTCCTGTTGGTTTCATTGGTTATTGTGTTATACAGCTGCTAATTATTTTGGACACCTCTATTTTTCTCAAGAATATTTACTAAAATGCTTAGCTGTTTAAAAACATGTAAATTTAAAAGATAATTTTATTAACACAGACAGTACAGTATGAGCTTATGAGAAGGTTAGAGATTTGATACCATCCTAAGATGAGATATTTGTTTATTAGATTGAGGTCCTTAGCAGAAAAGGGGTGGTGGGGGCATATATACTGGATTAAGGTTTTATAAAAGCACAAAGAATTTTTCAAGATGAAAATAAACATTAGGGACTTTTTTGTTGTATGTACATTTATTTCCATTCTGCCGTTTTTTAAAATCCATTTTATAGATTTTGTAATTTTTCAAGAGTTAAGACTTTGCAACTTAATTTATGTGATTATCAAAAGAAACTAATTCAAAAAGCGGACACAGAGTGGAAGCGGAAGTGACTTTATCAGACTAAGGAAGGCAAAATTTAAAAGGAAAACAAATTTCATCACAAATATCCTTCAGTCAGCAAAAGCTCTTATTTAAAGTGGTCAGACTTCCTGAAACACTTAAGCAGTTAAAAATCGCTGATTTATTTTTCATAATGGGAGGAACTCGAACAACATGATCCATTTCAGCTCTCATCCAGAATATTAACTCTTCTTCAATCTTACTTAGCTGTAAGCTAGAGTGTAGAACTGTGAAATTTTGATTGGCATGAGAAAGTATTCGAGGCACCTGACTTTGTGTTCTAGACAAAGCCCTTTCTCATTTCTGAGCTCAGACACAGCTGCTTATACATTTCTGGGTGGGATCAATGGAGGCCACTTTTCTGACGGTTTTCTACCACCTATATCCATTGCCTAAAACGTATTCAAAATGGTGATTATGAATATGCACATATTCTAAGTTGCTAAGAAAAATTCCACCGTGGATTTTTCAGAAATACCAGTGCGCCCACTCTTCTACCTTCTTTCTCACTCTAGTCTCTTCCTTCCTCTATCAGCCCAATTTCTGAGGATTGAGAACTCAATCCTTGAGTTTGAGTTGAGACTGAAGAACTCATTCAAGATCATTAGACAGCATTATAATAGCAGCCAAGAGACAGGAGCTTTTTTTTTGCTTAACATGAAACTGACAGGTTAGTCGGATCCAATATCTACAATGGAAAACTCAGACACATCCTGTAGGTAATTGTGATTAAAGTGGGACATGAAAGAAAGGATCAGAAATGGAATCCTTAAGGAAACGTAATCCTACAAGTTAAACAATACATAAAGCATAACCACTTATTTTGAAAACCATATTTGTGTGTGTGTGTGTCTATGTATTTGTATGTTTCTACGAATGTAGGAAAAATATGGAAGGGTCACACTTCTATATCATTTGAATTGCTAAAAAAATCATAATAATAAAAGAAAACGATTCAGTGCTAAAAATAATATATATCAAAATCTCTATTTTTTTTTTTTTGGTGAGGAAGATTGGCTCTGAGTTAACATACATTGCAATCTTCCTCTTTTTGCTGAGGAAGATTAGCCCTGAGCTAACATCTGCGCCCATCTTCCTCTATTTTGTATATGGGATGCCACCACAGCATCTCTTGATAAGTGGTGCCTAGGTCCACGCCCGGGATCCGAACCTGCGAACCCTGGGCCACCGAAGCAGAGCGTGAGAACTTAACCACTACACTACCAGGCAAGCTCCTCAAAATATCTATTTTTTTTTTCGTCAAAAGCTGCATCAGGGGCCGGCCCGGTGGCGCAAGCGGTTGGGTGCGCGCGCTCCGCTGCGGCGGCCCGGGGTTCGCTGGTTCGGATCCCGGGCGCGCACAGATGCACTGCTTGGCAAGCCATGCTGTGGCGGCGTCCCATATAAAGTGGAGGAAGATGGCCACGGATGTTAGCCCAGGGCCGTCTTCCTCAGCAAAAAAAAGAGGAGGATTGGCGGATGTGAGCTCAGGGCTGATCTCCTCAAAAAAAAAAAGCTGCATCAAATCATTTTTCCTAAAGATAGCATGGTAGCGTGTGAGCAGAAAACTAGATAAGTGGACTATACATTTGTATTTGGATGTTGATAATCATCAGCTGGGTGAACTTGAGTACCTCCCCTTTGAGCTTTGCTCATCTGTGAAATGATTGAATTGAATCAGGTAGCCACCATGTTCTCTTCCACTATCAAAATACATTCAGGTTTTACGTAAGCAAAATTAAACATTTTACAGAAGTATTTAAGTTTATTTCAGGTATCTAAACCATTATTAAGACACTGTGTTAACTAACTTTAGAAAGAGATCTGTCTTCTTGTATAATGGTAAACCTCAGACTGGTACTGATGAAGTTCAAGGTGACAGCAGGCTCCCTTTCTAACACTGTTGCCCTTTGAACCCCAGACTGTAGAGTTCTTGGGAGCAAGGAGCGTGTCAAATCATTGCTATGTCCCTTAGAACATGGTAGGTACCCAGTAAGTATTTGTCGCATGACTGAATAGACCCTTAAATTTAAGTCTTTTACACTCAGAGATCTATTTCATGACATGGACAATTACATGGCATCATTTAGAGGAAAAAAAAAACCTAAAATAAATAAATAAAAAAGAAATCTATTTTACTGGATTTTTGTTTTATGCTTAGCAGTCTTTGAACAACTCTGTAATTTCTTGATTCCACTTAGGATACAACTTCTTTCCACTCTTTAGAGAATACCTACCCATTTTATAATTGTAATAGGGCACAGCAGTGCGTGTGGCAGAACTGATGGATGTATTTCTCACACGAACTTGAAGCCTGAGATGTATGTACCTGAACTACAGATTAATCAGCACTCCAACATGGGCTGTTGTGTCTTACTGATTAATTACGCTGAATGATAGATGCAAGTTTAATCACTTTACCTGATAGATGTAGAGAGCTTGCAAACGACAGTCACCATATCATTTCTCAATAAACTGCTTTATAACCAGCTTACTGCAGAAACTTCAGGAAGTTGATGTTCCAAGAAAAAAGAAAAAGCACACGATTTTCAATGTACCACTTTACCCACTTCTACTAATTTATCTTAAAGTTTAGTCTCTGACCAAAACATCATACTTAGGTAAATACAATAATTATTCAGGAATTCCATTGTCTGGAAATCTGTCTGTCTCATCAACTAGAAAACATAATTAATAAGGTTAATAGGACTCATAATCGGGTTTATAAGGTTAAGAAAATGACTCTTTCTCTAAGCTAGAAAACCACCAACCCATAGATAAAATTACCTATCTAAAAATAAAGAGGAAGAAACATAACTACAAATCAGCTCTTCCGCTTTTAAGAGGGAAATGCTAAAAATAAATGTGTGACTACATCAAGTAAAAAGCTTCTGCACAGCAAAGGAAACCATCAACAAAATAAAAAGGCAACCTACTGAATGGGAGAAAAATATTTGCAAATCATATATCTGATAAGGAGTTAATATCCAAAATATATGAAGAACTCATATAACTCAATAGCAAAAACAAACAAGCCAATTAAAAAAATGGGCAGAAGATCTGAATAGACACTTTTCCCAAGAAGATATACGGATGGCTAACAGGCACATGAAAAGATGCTCAGCATCACTAATCATCAGGGAAATGCAAATTAAAACCACAATGAGCTATCGCCTCACATCTATTAGAATGGCTATTATCAAAAAGACAAGAAATAACAAGTATTGGCGAGGATATGGAGAAAAGGGACCTCTTGTGCACTGTTAGTGGGAATGTAAATTGGTGCAGCCACTATGGAAAATAGTATAGAAGTTTCTCAAAAAATTAAAAAGAGGACTACCATATGATCCAGTTATTCCATTTCTAGGTATTTATCCAAGGAAAACAAAAACACTAACTTGAAAAGATATATGTACTCCCATGTTCATTGCAGCATTATTTACAATATCCAATGTATGGAAACAACCTAAGTGTCCATGGATGGACGAATGGGTAAAGAAATTGTGGTATACCTATGCAATGAAATATTATTGAGCCATAAAGAAGAGTGAAATCTTGCCATTTGTGACAACATGGATGGACCTTGAGGACATTATGCTGAGTAAAATAAGTCAGACAGACAAAGACAAATACCACATTATCTCACTTATATGTAGAATAAAAAAAAATAAAAAAAACAAGTTCATATATAAAGAGATCAGATGATCAGATTGGTGGTTACCAGAGGCAGGGGGTGGGGAGATGTGGGAAAAATAGATTAAGGGGGTCAAAAGATACAAACTTCCAATTACAAAATAAACAAATCATGAGGATGTAATATACAGCATGACGACTGTGGTTAAAAATACTGTATTATATATTTGAAAGTTGCTAAGAGAGTAAATCTTAAAAGTTCTCATCACAAGAAAAAAAATTTGGAACAATGTATGGTGACAGATGTTAATTACACTTATTACGGTGATCATTTTGCAATATATTGCAAATCACTATGTTGTACATCTAAAACTAATATAATGCTATATATTAATTATACCACAATAAAAAAAGGTTCATAGATTTGTTCATACAAGAAAAATGGAAGAGCTTATTGATCATTTCTCTAATTGAAAAAAAAAACCACGGATGTATTACATAATACATATTTTCTTTTGGGACATTTCTAGTAGACAGCCTCTAAGGAGAAAATAAATATCTGGACCAATGAGATGTAACAAATTGCTAACAACCTCTCCCACTGGCATTGAAGTTAATCCTCCTCCCCTTTTTCTTCCATTGCAATTTTTACTTCTATCATAGCATTTTTCACACTATGATAATTTATTAGAGTTACCTGTATACATTTCTCTCTCCTTCATTAGAGGTAGAAGTGGCCTGGAAAACAGTGGCTATCATATCTTATTTAACACTGTCCTTCACAATGCTTAAATAGTTCCTATGGGTAATGGATGTTCAATAAAATCTTTTTGATTTAAATTGAATAAATTTGTAGATTACACAGAAGGAAAGGTTAGTTTGTCCATTCCTGATCTCCCTAGCTTCTTTCAACTGTAGGTAAACTGCCTTAAACACCCCTACTCAGGCCCTGACTCAGACTGTCCACAATAAGGGCTTCCCTCTAATTAGTGGGCAGACTCTAACATTACCTGTGAATGCTAGGGTGCCTTTCAAGATGCACCCTCTCTTGCTCTCTGTCACTTTGTATAGGCCATTTGTGAGTCCTCTGCCACACTTCTCCTTCATGAGCACTTCAGTATCCCTGCGGGGCATCAGCCTGGGCCTGGCAACCTAGCTGGGTAAATTGAGGGGGCACTGCACTGGGACCTAGCTTCCTACCAGTGCCCTCTGCTGGATTCCAAGCCTCGTCATGTACTTGAGTAATGACACTGTCTGGAAACTTCATTTGCTGACCTCAGCTCTCATTTTCATACCAAAACTAAAGTTAGCAGAATCACAAATAATGTTGGGAGTTGAAAAGCCTAGAATTCCTTAGCCAATTTCCTAACTTCTCTAACCTTCAGTTTCCTCTTCTGTCCAGTAGAGATAATACCTGCCTTGTTGTAAGGTTTAAGTGTTGAGAGGAGAAAGTATATAGTGCCTAGTACAGTACCTTATTTGTAGCTTAATAAATATTAGCTACATTTCATTTTCTATTTTCATATAAGAAGAGCAAACTGCAGTTAACTCAACAAGAATATCTCAGAGGAGTGGGCACAGCCCTGGAAGTGACCATTGACCTAGGAGGTTGCCGGAAGGATTGAATTAGCTCCATGCTAAAGGGCCTTGATTCAAGTCACGGAGTGAAGGAGACCTGTGAGCATTCCTCCCAGGAGGGCTTAACACTGACAGACTTTGAGTGTTGAATGATAAACCTAGACCTGTGTCTTTTGCCAACTCTGGTGCTACAAGGCAGAAACTAGGCACAAGGTGACAATAGCACTTAAAGACTGACTCAGCCCTAACATTTGTGGGGCTCAGGACAAGAGTACAAATGAAGGCCTGTGTATCTTATATCTAAACATTTAAACTGTTAAATAAAATATGTTCTATCTTCTGACCTTACAAATATACCTTCATAAAACTGGGGAAGTCATTGAATTTACTCCTCTTGGACACTTTGGGGTTTCCCGCCAGAATGTGGTGGTACAGGGAAAGCTGTCTCCAGACCCTTGTCTGTCCCAGCTCAGGTCTTCATGGTAAGGGCTTTACTCCATTACACTCCCTTCGAAAGGAACCCCTTTATAACCCCTTAGACATGGGAGTAAGCAAATTGGTGGCTTGATCTACTTTCAAGTGGAAGGACTCAAGGAGCAGGTTTGCATAGGCCCTGGAAACTGACTTCAGGCCATGTGGACATGGACGGAATCTCAGGTGCTCAGAGTATGGTCTAGAAGGGGGAGGCACTGTCACTGGTGAGGACATCCCCTTGGTCTTATGCTCTTCTGGTTTCAGCCAGAGGGGAGCTAGAACACGGCCCTCTCAAACTCAGAGCCTAAGAAAGGAGTCCTTCTTGCCCAAGTCTAAAAGAAAGATGCTTAAGGTGATGGTTTTGGGTACAGAAGGGAAGATCACACCCTAATTAGGAGCAGTAGCCCTAGGTGACAAAGCATCATGAGTTATACCCAAGAATATAATATGTGGCAATCAGTTGCTGTGTGCTGACAGTGGCTCAGGGGAATTTTGCATTTGAGGATTTTTTTAAATTTCTTTTTTCTCTTTTACTATCCTCATTTTCTTCTCTTTCTCTTTTCCTACCTTCTATGTGTGCACACTGTTGTTTTATTATATTGAATTAGCTGGGTTTTGCCAATTAGCAGGACAAATATATCGTCCTTTAGTCTTTTTAACAGAAAAATTTACCCACAGCTTTTATTTGGATAATCAATCAATATCTTTATGTGAAAAAGCCTTGAATGGTTCTTGTAAATAATACAGCACCTAAGACTCTCTGACCAAAGTTCCATCTACAAAAAAAATATATATATAGAAGATTTTATAACTTTAAAATAAAGATTTAAAACTTCTAAAATCGTATTCTATTTTTTCTATTTTCCTCCTAAGGGAGCTCTCCAAGGCAAGGATGGGAAATTGGCTTTCTATCCAGAATTACTACATTTGCAAAAGAATTCTGAATGATAGGCAGTTACTTAGAAACTAAGGCTTTCATTATTCAGATTATTACACCACTAAGATTAAGATGATAGTTCTTTAAAATGAGTATAATCATAGCAATTTAAAGTTGGTAGGGACTTTAAAAATCGTCAAAATCATCAAGATGGGAGATATATTTGAAGAAGACTAAAAATTCAAGTGATTTAGTGAGTTGTTCAAGTCATAGGAATAAAGACTGGGCTGGAGCCTAGGTCTCAATTCTAGCTAAGTGGATGTCTTTGTCAGTTTGGGCTGCTAAAACAAACTGGGTTTTTGTTATTGAGCAGGTGGCTAAAAGCATGACCGTTTATTTCTCACAGTTCTGGAGGCTGGGAATTCCAAGATTTCCAAGATCAAGGTGCTGGCAGTTCCTGTGTCTGCTGTAGGCTCTCTTCCTTGTTTGCAGAATGCCACTTTCATGCTGTATCTTCACATGGTGGAGAAAGAGATCATCTCTCTCATGTCTCTTCTTATAAGGGCACTAATCCCATTCGTGAGGGCTCCACCCACATAACCTAATCACCCCTAGAGGCCCCACCTCCTAAAACCATCACATTTGGGATTAGAGTTTCAACATGTACATTTCAGGAGGACGCACACAGTCCATAACAGCGGGCTTTCCTCTGTAATGAGATACTGACTATAGTACTATGAATACAAAAGTGTGTTTCCAGATTTTCTAGCAAGATTTAAGATAAAGGTAAGACATGGTGGTAATGAAAGGGGGAAAAGATAGAGAGATAGGAGCCTCCATGTGCCATAGGGTATCTAGAGAGTAGACTCTCCTGGGTCAGATACATACAGGGAAGCTGCCATCTCTTCCAGAACCCAGTGCCTAATCTGGAACTGTTAGTGTATCATTTTCCTAAAGAGACTGACTGATCTAAAGATAGACAGACAAGAGGCAGAAAGTCATAGCAAAGAGATAACATCGAGGATTTTGAAATATTAAACACTAAGTATGAATTTTGTTTAAATCATCATCCCACCCACTTGTAAATTTTCATGATAAACAGAACTCATAAGGCACAGGAAGATGAGTCAAAGGCTTTTCCTCCACAGAACTCACTTTCTGAGTTGCTCTTTGGGGAAAAGAGCTGGGTTAAATAGACCAAATGCTTTGCATGTTTGATTTGAAGTGGATCTGACAATGACACACCAAGGAGGTGTCAGCATTGGTAGCCAGAGCTAGTGCCGCTGAGCAGCAAGCTAGAGGCATAGAAATCTATAACAACAGAGAATCAGCACAAATAGGATTAATTTAGGACTGCCTGTCACTTGTGACTCTTAGGCCAGTTGTATAAGAAAGGCTGGCTGTGATTGCAAAATGGCCTTGAACTTGTTTTTAGTTGTAACTATCTGTAAGGACTTGCCCTCTAAATTTATCACACAGGAGGATGAAGGATTGAAAGAAAACTGATAGAAGGTTAGTGGATTCCTCACATGGTAGATTGTTTCTTACAAAAGAGGTCCCAAGGCATATGTTCCAAGGAATATTCTTGCAATATTAATTCACTTAGGATGGGATCCTCCATTTTTAGCATGAGTCTACTTGTCACATATTGAATACTGACTTAGTATCCCCCCAACAGCGACTCAGGCATAATCCCCAGTGAAATGGGGAAGGAGCATCATTCCAGGAGTAATGTTAGAAATAGATTCCTGGCTACTCTACATGAAAGAAACAAATATGTTTTATATAAAATACAGAAAAAATAAATTAAAGTGTCCTCAAGAATCACAAAATACTTGAAGTAGAAAAGATCCTTGAGATCACCTATTTCAATCTCCTTATTTTAGAGATGAGGAGCAAAGTTCTACAGAAATTAGAACCAAGATTACAGAGCTAATAAAGAAAGCTGGGAGAGAGAAGTGGTTTAAAAAGTGTACTCTGGCATTAGACTGCCTTGGTGTAAATACTGGCTCCACTAATTACTGGCTATGTAACTTTGAATGAGTTGCTTAAACTTGCAGATTTCCTATGTATAAATGGAGGTCGTAATTTCTACTATATTTGGATTACGATGAAGATAAAATAAAGTATTTTGTACAAAATGATTTGTACAGTTGCAAGATGGCAAATAATCAGTAAAATGCTAATTATTCATCATCATCATCATCATCATCGTGATAATTTCATCATTTTTGTTATACGACAAGATAAGAATTAGTCCAGGGATCTACATTTGTGTCCTCTAATATTCACCAGCAATTTCAAAGTCAAATTTAACTGTAGCCAACTATAATCAGATGAGGGGCTTTTCTACTGAAAGAGCTAATTGCATTACCGGCAGGATAAACTAAAATACTATTGGAAGAGTTGAAGAGACTGGGGTGGATAATAGGACAACTAAAGAGCTTAGTAACATGTACAACAATTATATCTGAATGGACATCGAGTTTTGGACAGATGTCAGCCCAAGACAGAAATCTAGAGAATTGTCACAGAATTCTGTCTTTAGTTTTATTCTAGATAATGTATTCCATAAATACCCTCAATGTAGAAGACAATGCTTATCAATTAGGGGGATGAAGTTAAACTGATAAGGTAAAATGTTAGCAGGCTACAGCCAAAAGATAAATCTAAAAACAAAAAATTAAATAGATATATTTGGATTTAAATACATCAATTGCATAAACAAAAGACAAGGGAGCCATGGTTTAGCCATAGCACATGTCAAAAACATTTATCAGTTTTAGCTGCCATTAAACCTAAAATGATGCAAAACCCAAAGAGCAGCAAATCTATTGACAACAAATCCATGCGTCAGCTGAAAATTGTGAGCAAATATCTCATCATGAATTTGGAAAGCTGAATGACTATTGCCTTTCTGCAATAATATCACGAAGTAGAAATCAAAGTCCTCGGGAAATAAATGTTGAAAAAAGTGAAGAAGATGATCTAAAAGCTGACAGATCTCAAGAAAGAAGTAGACAAAAAGTAAAATCAACAGAGAAGTAAAGATGAAAATGGAAGGCACATCAAGGTGAAAAAAAATCACTAAAGAAAACATAAGAGCAGAGAGGATAGAAATAAAGCAAATTTACAAAAAGAAATGGAAGAAAGAATAAAAATAAATGTGCAAGAAAATGACAGAGAAGCAGGAAGAGAAATCCAGCATACACCTAAATAGAATTTCCAAAGATGGACACAACTTACCTGGAAAAAACAAGTCATAATTCAAGACATGTTTCCTGAAATAAAAGTAGACTTGAATCTACATGCTGAAAAGGCAAATCTTTGCTTGAGAAATTAACCCAAAATAGTGGATATCAAGATCTATGAACTCCAAAGTACAGAATCCCTTTAACAGCCAGAAAAATAGATTAAAAAATGAATGATGAGAAAATCTACAGGAACATTCAAACCTATAAGACTGTTGATCAACGTATAAAATTAACTTAAATGCAGAGAATATAAGCCAAGGAAATTATATCAAGTCAAATGTTTCTTTAGCTATAAAAACTACAGACAAATATTCTTGAATAAATGAGAACTGAGTAAAAATTGTTCCCATGAGTCTTTCTGGGGCAATTACTAGAGGACAAAGTTCAGCCTCCAAGAATGACTGCGTGAAAACCATGGCAACAGGATGGGGGGAGCATTCAATGGTTAATAGCTGGGAGTCAAAGGATGTCATTTAAAGCTGACAGATCAAATAATAAAAGTATAAGAGCATTTAACTCTACAACAATAATAAGAAAAAAAGACTTTTAAATTGACTGAAATTGAAAGGTAGGGGAGAGAGAGGAGAGGGGAAAGGAAGTGGAAATATGCTAATTATATCATGTCTCAGAACAGAGATTCATTTTTTAACAAGTGTTAAGTTTGTTATACAACTTTATTATTTTTAAGGAATGAAACCTTTCCTAAATATCAGAACTACACACAGAAAAATGAAGAAAATGGAGCACATAGTAAAACATACACACAAAGCTATGAATACAAAAAAATCATAAACAATTTTCACAGAACTCATAAAAAATGTCATTATTTTATTAAAATTAAAAAGAGGATTACAGAACAAAGTTCAATGCTTTGCAACACACACACAATATTATTTCTTTTAATAAAAATAGAAATCTGTTAATGATCTGGTTTTATCTTTTATTACTCTTTTTTCATTGACTTCACTCTACCACTGGTCTCCTTGCTGCTCTGGAACATGCCAGATCTCCTACTACTGCCTCAAGGCCTCTGCACTTGCTGTTGTCTCGGATTTCCCTGGGATTTCCCATTACCAGCCACCTCATATTCATAATCTCTAGGTCTGTATGTTCCATTTCCAGAGAGAGACTTTCTTAGCCAACGTTTAGAAAGAAATAAATGAGAGAGAAAAAAACAACGTATATATACCTGTGTGTGTTCATACGTGTGTATAGTATTGGCTTGCATATATACATAACATTTTTCTTGAAGGTTAGACAAGAACTTAGTAATTGTTATCTTCAAGGAGAAAGGAAACTGAGCAGTTGAGAGACAATTATGGGGGGAAAAATTTTTTTGCTTTATATCTTTTTACACTTTGAATATTTGACCCATGCGCCTATAACACCTATTTAAAAAAAATGTTTTAACGTGATCATGCATTGTGATGAGAACAAAAAGAAGGTCACAGAAGAAAGCTAAGACTTTTTGGGTGAATAGGTATTCTTATATGAGTTTTAGACTAGGAAAAGGGATTAATCAGTAGAGGTGGAAGTGATGGATCTCCAGGAGGAAGATAGAGATGAAGACAATCTTAAACTCAAGAATCAGCATTGTATGTGCACAGAGGTTCAAGCTTAATGTAACGGAGCCATAAATGGCAAGACAGATTGTGGGGAGAAGTGAGGCTGGAGAAACAGGTCAGGCCAAGTATACACATCATGTCAGCAATCTTACATCTCATTCTGGAAGCAATAAGAAAACGCTGTAGAATTCTAAGCGAAGTCTTTAAAAATATCACTACCTATCAAAAGTTAGTTGAATTTTTATATAATTAATACCTCCTGTTATAATGCCTAATATAAACCCCATAAGATCAACTCAATAAAAAGTCTGTGACTAGTTGTGGCAAGAATGTGGAGAAATTCAAACTTTTATACTCCTGTTCGTTGTGTAAATTGGTCCAACCACTTTGGGTAGCAATTTATTAATATCTATTTGAGTTGAAAATGGGCATTTCATACATCCCAATAACTCTATGTCCAAGTTTGTACCCAAGGAAAACACTCATGTAAGAACAAAAGGAAGCAAGCACAGGAGGTTTTTATAGGATGTTTGTAATGGCAAACCATGGAAAGCATCTAACTTTCTACAAACAAAAGAGTAGATAGATATATTATGATAAAATACATTGTGGTATATTCACAAAATATTATTCACAGTTAAAATAAGTAAATTAAAAGTCACCTTACAGCACACACACACACACACACACAAAACTGTAAGTCAACCCAGGTAAGTGGAGTCCAAATATCCTGCAGTTGCTGTAACAAATTATCACAAAGTTAGTGGCCTAAAACAACAAAATTTATTATTTTATAGTTGCAGAGGCCAAAAGTCTGAAAAAGATCTCTTTGGGCTAAAATCGAGGTGCTACAGGACTGCCTTCCTTTTGGAGGTTCTAGAAGAGAATGTGTTTTCTTGCCTTCTCCAGTCCTCGTCTGTCCGCATTCCTTGGCTTATGGCCCCTTCTTGTTTTTTCAAAGCCAGCGCTAGCTGGTCAAGTCTTTCTCATGTCACATCACTCTGACATTGACTCTTCTGCCTTCTTCTGCTATCTTTTAAAGATCCTTGTGATTACATGGGTAATCCAGGATAATCTCCCTATCTTAAGGTCACCTGATTTCTACCCTAATTCCATATGTAATCTTAATTCCCTCTTTCCAGCATATTCACAGCTTCCAGGGAAGAGGATATGGATATCTTTAGGGGACCATATTTGTGCCTACCATATACCTCTGACCACTGATGGTTTATTGCACTCTGGTTCATCATCATGAAATAAGTTCTGCTCAGTATAGTGATGGGTAATAGTGAAATGCTCATTTATTTAGATATCACACGAAGTAACTGGAGAGCACAGAGTCAACAGCAATCTCACCATCACCGTCTGTTAGCTATTTGCAGTTCAAGGTATACTACTTTTGAATCAATGTTCATGGCACTTAACTAGGCTCAGTCAAGACCCAAAATAACCTTTTCAGGAACCTAACAACTGAATTGGAGACGTGGTCAGCCAAAGTCAAAATAATATCCATGGATGTGATCAATTCACATTGATCAGTGCAGATGAGACTGACTGAAATAGCACAAAAAGCCTTTCTTTCCCGAGTTTTCATGCAATTGAAGACCAATTGCTAAAATCGAGTGGGCGAAGAAATCAGTGCTTGCTGTTGATTTCCCAGGCTCCTAATACTCTGTGATGATTTGGAGAGTTGCTATTCTATCAAACCAATGTGAATAAATGTCTGGACACTCATTTCCATTTAGAATGTCTGTTTAAATACTGATTTGACCTCTGAGTGTACTGAGGGTTGAGTAATGTATGTAAAACTGTCATTAAAATTGCATATGAAGCACAAGTTAAAATGAAGCTACTATATCTTGTTGGCTGATTTTCTTCCCTTGAATCTTGAGAGGAAAAAAAGCAATATCAGTCCATCATCAATAAGATGAGGCAGAACAAGGAAATTTATAAATTATAAAAATATCTGAACTTCTCAATTCTGCAGAGAGAATTAGACCCCCTCCTGCTAAAGAGCGTTATGGTTTTTTTGAAAATATAATAGAAAAGAACTCTCTTAAAACATGACACTACTGAACGCTGTTCTGTTTTTGCACCAGAAATTAAGGGTATAGAGTGTGTAATATAAATGTCTTCAGAATTTCACAAGACGCACTCGGTGGAAATCCTTTTAAATTTATTTGGTGGTTTACCTCCCACCCCAAGGGGTTGAAAATGTCAAGCACAGGAAGAGTTACTGATTTACTGGTTGATCCACAGCCTTTTGTTTCAGTGACAGCTTGTTGGACCATTTCACTTCTCTAAATTGCTTTTTAGTATTCTGAGGATAGCAGCGCCATTGTACTGTTTAGAGCATCATGTGTTTCAAAATGCCGAACGCTTTCATTTTATTTCGTAATTCATCTCAGTTGGAAAGGTAGGTTTCCTTTAGAAGGACAAGGGTGCAGGTTCAGAGAGTCAAGGGACACAAGGTGAGTCCCTGCTCTGCTGTTTGTCAATCGTGTGACCTTGGAGAATTCACTTACCCTCTCTGGGCCTGAGCTTCCAGTATCTATTTAAATAAGGGATTGAACTATATTTTCAAAGATCCTGTCTGTTCTGAATAGCTATATTTTTTAAAGTTATCACTATGGTGCTTAGCATTAGTAAGAATACACGTTGTCATTTTTTATACAAGGAAAAGGTGGCTTTGCTAATTACAGGAACATTGTTTCACCCATGCATGACCATTTTGAACAAAATAACATGTTTGGTCATTAAACAGCAAATACTTAAGAGGGTTTATTCCATAATGACATGTGGCTTGTCTTTTAACCTGCTTATTATACAGACTTTTATTCTCAATAGAAGATTCACTTCTGCTAAAGACTCTGGTATGAATCCTAACCAGACACTAGTTATAGAATGCAAAAGCTGAGATCATTGATTTTTTTTTTTCCAGGACTTTTTTCAGGTCGTCATACCTCATAAATTTTTCTCCCCTTTCTAGTTATCTTTTCAAACCTTATCCACTCTTGAAAGCCTAGATGGAGTCCCATTTAATCAATAAGACTCTGCATGAATAGCCCAAAGTTTTTATTTCTTGAGTCACTATAGAACTTGATCATAGCAGTGCCAATCAAAACCACAAATATTAATCAACTTGTATGTTTGCATACAAATTAGAAGGTGTAGAGGAAACATAGAAGGATAAAACATAGCCACTACTTTCAAAGAATCTATAATATAATTAACATAAGACATACAGCTTAACTGAATATGTGAGAGTTAAAAATCACTGAATCATTTTGAGGTTATCTGTTAACTATAAAATTAATGATAAATAGTCCAAAAATTTTTAAATATTTTTATTTTTTTACCCTTGAACTATTTTATTATTTTTACAAATAAAATAACTTACCAAATACATATCAAATAAAGTTAGAGATGCTATGGTTGAAGGGAGGATAGGAAACCTATGTCTTTTCTCTAGGTGACTCCCAATGCACATCCTTACAAATTTAGCACTCTAAAGAAAATGATTTTAAAACCACAGGGCAACAGGGGTTTGACATTTAATGAATAAAAGAAACACAACCTGAATGGTAAGAAAAGTCTTCCTAGAAACAATGAGATTGAACCTAGATTTTAAAAGATGCTTGGTTGGATGTCGGGTAGATTAAGAGAACAGTGTGGAAGCTTCACTGGTTAATGGAAAGAGCATGTGGAAAGCACTAAGGAATGCAATTGCAAGGAGATTTGGAAATAAGTAACAATTATAATGAGAGTAATACTTTGTGAAATATATTATCTTTCCCTTTCCATTTTAATGCACAAGACTGTCTTTAGTCATTCAAGGTTATTTCTCTGCCTTGAGTGGTCAAGTGAGGATGGAGGGACATGAAAGTAGAGAATTAAAAAGTTTTAGGATAGAAATGCAGAGAGAAAGAGTCTTTCAGTTTTTTACTATCAAAATATTAATTATGAAACAAGATAATAGTCTCGAAAGTTAAACTTTGAGGAGAAAAAGAAGAAATTTTTAAATTACCTTAACAGTCATTAACATATATAAGGCACACTTAGATCATAGACTTTTGTGGGGGGGGGGGTGTTTCCCTTATCTTAGAGAGTCTGTTCCTTTTCCCCATGTTAGGTAGGTCATGGGGGCGGTTGGGGAGGGGTTTGTCTGTTGGGTAGAAAAAGAAAACAAAAGGTCCAGATGAGTTTTGGTAGACCAAAAATGATCAAAAGTGGTGGTTGATCCCTGGATATAATACCTAACTTCGGCTCAAAGCACAGAATAAGATAAATGGGAAAAAAGCACCTAAGTTGATAGGCCTAAATTTAAGTTTCTGGCCTCCCATGGTCTGAGTATAGATTCTCAGGGAACCCAGAAGATCCTGGAGACTGTGACAAGACATGGAGTGTTCAACAGAGGTCCTTCACACTGTGCAGGGTCTTGAAGACTGACAGCTAATGGCTAGAACACAGACTTAAGAGCTGTGTGCCACTTACAAGACCCGTAAAAGACCAGACAGGACCAGCTTAATTTAGTGGGGACCAGACTAGGGAGAAGATCAAACTAGCCATTGGATAGCAGAGAACAGCAAGATCAGGAGACATCTCACAGATACCAATAATTTGTGGATTCATATCCCCCTCGCCAGAACAAAAATGGAGTAAACACTTTTCAAACCCAGGTGTCACCAAAAGGAGAGAAAAGGAAAGAACAAGCACTTTTCTGAAGCTTTTAAGTCATCAAAAGAAGTACTTGAAATTATTGGACCAGATAGGAGTAAACTTAGTCTCCATTAGCAGTAGGTTTTGTGCTCACATGCCCAGATGCCCCAGAGATGATATAGGGCTTGGGAAAAAGAGTGGGGTAAATATGACGAAGGGAAGATGAATCATAGGATAATGAAGAAGTTATATTTGGGAATAGTCTGAGTAACATGGAACCCTGCCACACAAATCAGTTTGAAAATAATCGAGAATTCACATATATAAATAATGACAATGAAGGCTGGAAAGATGGGCCAAGTTGTAGAAAATTCCAAATGGAGGTGTTATACGTTTAAAATGACATCACTCTTCTGCATCCCACTGGTTCTTCAATCCTCTCTCTCCTCCCTATGACAGACTGCCTCTTGGGAAGGGTAATTTTTCTGCTACTCCTATTATCTTTCTCCCAAGAATCCACTCAATCATTTTCTTGTCCTTTCCCTCATCAGATAAACAGACAATCAAATGAAGCTTAAAAAAAAAAAAAAAAGGCAAGTAAGAGGGGCAAGATGCAAAGAGCTGTGAAGGGTCTGACCTGACAAGTTAGCCTGGCAGTTTGTGGGGTACTGGTAGAAGACATGAGACCTCTGGGCCAGAGAACAAGGATTTTATTACCCACAGCAGTAGCAGTAGCTAGAGGATCAGCATTTTTACTGCTTCTCCAGGCCCAAATTCCAACAGGACAATGCAAAGAGGGCCAGGTGACAGTTACTCTCATATTGGGTTGCATTACAGAAGAGGAACCCCAAGCCTATGGAACTCAAACTTTTTATACTAGACAATAAGCGGGCTTGCCTTTTAGCCCCAAAGGACGTTATTATCTTTATTATACTATACGGTAAACAAACCTTCCACCAGCTCTGAAAGCAGATCCTGTCTCTATTTTCCAATGCTGTTCACTCTACAAGCATTCTTGGAAAGATAATTTGGAACAAAAATAGTATGCTCAAAAGATGTATAGAAAAATAAGAGACCTATGAAGAATTGTTTCCCAACACAAAGCTGTGACCCTTTCCCACTAATTATTTATCTTATCATATATGAGTAAGGTTATCACTTACCTATCAGAAATGGGAGTTATTAAAAACATTTCAGAAGAAAAGTTATTTTTAAAAAGCATAAAGAGTAATATCACTTGTCTTAGTCAGTTTGGGCTGCTTTATCAAGATACCATAGATTGAGTGTTAACAACAAACATTTATTTCTCATAGTTCTGGACACTGGAAAGTCCAAGATCAAGGCACCAGCAGGTCCAGTGTCTGGTGAAGGCAATTTTCCTGGTTTGCAAACCAGGTTGCTATATCCTCACATGGAGGAGAACAGAGAGGGAAGAAGCAAACTCTCTCTCTCTCTCTCTATCTCTATCTCATCTCTTCTTACAAGGGAGGGCATTAATCCCATCATTAAGGCTCCAGGCTCATGATCTAATTACTTCCCAAAGGCCTTACCTCTTAATACCATCCCGTTGAGTGTTAGGGTTTCAACATATGAATTTTAAGGGGGCCACAAACATACAGTCTACAATATCACTGATGTTTGACAATTGCTTGAAAAAGAGAATAGAGAAAAAGTGCCATTTCATTAATTCTGGTGAGAGGTAACATTTAATATCATTTGTTATGTGACATATTTAACTCCCTAACTAGATTTTTTGTTCTCTTTGGAATCCAGACTATATATTATTCTAGCTAACTATTTCCCACATCCCTATCACAGGGATGCATGCATAGTAGGCACACAATAAATACCCTTGCTGATACAATGACTTATTAATTTGAATCTGGGGGCTGCTAAGGACAGTGGATTGATTTTAATGACTGACTGTAGGAACATAGCATAGAAGACCTGAATTTGCTCACACTTCTTCATTACAGGCTCCATTCCCCAAGAAAAGTAATTATCACTTTAATGCTACTTCCTTTTTGGGAATTGTCTTCGTATGCAAGTTACATTATATTTATAAAGAGCAATATCTAAGCTGTTTTGGCACATACCTTTAAACCTTCAGCTTATAAGAAGGTCGAGCTTCCAGTGTGTGGCAATGTCTTTTTTTTCAAGGACTTGTAAGTTGTGCTTTCTTTTCATAACTTGTATTTTTACATCCACAGTAGCTAAACTGTGTAGCTGCTTTATAACTGCATAGAACCATTGCTAGAAATTGAATTTCTAATAGCGATGCTTCCCGTTCTTAATGTTGCAGTCATGTTTTCTTTTAATTAATTAGAGAAAATAATGTTTGCTACAGGAAAATGCCTAAAGCAAAACCTGATTCCAGGTGTCAATCAAAGAAACAAAGCACTCAATGCTCATTGTGTGAACAATCTCTCTTTTAAGATCAAAGCAACAGACGAAACTGCTGTGTTTTTTGTTGCTGCCTGGCTTACTAGAGTCAGCACTTTTATTTAGAAGCAAATGACATCATCTCTTAAAAGTTAACCTTTGTCAAATGATGATAGAAATAATTAACAATATTATCTTAGTCAATTTAGCTAATTAAGCTTATGCTGCATCTCTGTGATCTCCTTCGATTCCCTCAAGGATTTTGGAACCTTGGAAAAAGAAAAAAGGAATTTTCATGGAAGGAAGATGCACAGCAGAGTTGAGGTGGAAGGTTGAGTGACTCCTGGAGAATAAGTCCTGTATTTTCGTGGTGACATATTACTTCACGTGTTAAGATACCTCAGTACTTTAAGTATGTAATCAACTCCACTGTATTGAACTGACGCTGGGGCAAGTGTTTGGTTTTTGTTTTTCTCTTTGACCCTCCCCCTTTTAGAATTAGCTGTTCATGCTCTAGTTCTCATTCAGCTTTATCTAATTAAATTACTTAACAATTCATTATTTTTAAGGTTTCACCTGTTCCCAGTATGACAAGTCATTTATGATTTCTCTGAGCCTTGTTTTTAGTACACATTGTGATGTCCCATGGTAAGTGCAGAGAGTAAAGATTGAATTGTTACAATCCAGGTCGTTAGCTAAAACTCCTTGTCAATGTGTCTTTCTTTACCCATAGAGACAATGGAAAATAAATACTAACAGGTTTTTAAGTCCCAATCTTGGAAAATTCCAAACTAAC
Source organism: Diceros bicornis minor (assembly GCF_020826845.1). Taxonomy (NCBI): domain Eukaryota; kingdom Metazoa; phylum Chordata; class Mammalia; order Perissodactyla; family Rhinocerotidae; genus Diceros; species Diceros bicornis. The sequence continues at coordinate 29,398,604 of NC_080763.1, read as the reverse complement.
ACTTTCACTTTCTATTGGAAGGGATAAGGATTTCCCACGTCATCAGGATTGTGTAAATATATAAACGTGTGTGTGATTTCTATAACTTTGCAAGTAACAAACAATAAAACCTTATACAACTGAATCTATTCATAATGACATTTTATATAATGTGATTTTGTTGTACACTTTTTCTTTATATCAATTTTATTATTGTTCCTTCTTGAGTCTTCTGTTTCATTCTGAAAATATTATTGTTTCCTCCATTTTTCCCCTGTGAGAGAGTCCAAGGGGAGTGAGAAGGAGTGTTCTCTTCAGCTCTTGTTCTCAGTGCATAAAATCTTGCCATTATCAACACGATCCAATGCCATAGCCACTGTCACATTCACAGACACCAGGGTGCACAATTTATGAAGTTTACATAAAGGTTATGTGGAATAAATCTCTGGCCTTTATCTTTGCCTGGTATCCTCTTTGCATTATTTATGAGCAAAGAGCAATGCATCATGCTGGACTCCATGTTAGACTGCTATAATTCACCTGGTAAAACATTATTTTCCTGGAGATTCTGACGTTAGAGTGAAGAGGCAACTCCCTCTTTTTGAGAAGAGCCATGCAGCATGTTTCAGATAATACATCAGAAATATGCTGACAGCACCTATTATTAATGATCAGTCTTAAGATGCAGCACAACCCACAGAGGAATAAACTTTCTTAAGCCTGCATTCTGCAAGAAATGCCATTTATATTATCTGCCCTCTGGACACCATACTGTTGCAGTTCGGTCATTCATGCAACAGTTTTTTGTTGATTGCTTCCTATGTTCCAGGTACTGTTGTAAGTGTTTGGAATTCTTTAGTGAACAGAGAAACAAAAATTATAGTCTTGGCCTAGGTTTCTCCACACAAGGGCCTGAGATAAGAGCTTGAATGCATGAAGTTTAATTTGGGAAATGAACCCAAGTAACTGGAGTAGAGAACTAGAAAAACAACAAAAGAAGAGGGGAAAGCTAACTTAAAATTGCATCATTGAACTGATTCCCTAAGTGAACAGCTGGAGCACAATTCCACTAGGAATCTTCCAAGGAGCCATGGATGGGCATCTCAGAATTGTCTACCTGAGATAGAAAAGAGCAATTCTCATCTGCAATTGCTGAGAGTTATCTCCTGGAAACTTCACTCTCTCTGCATGTGGCAGAACAGCTGAACAGATTTCCATAGCATCCCATTTGGAAGCAGCCAAGAAGATCCAGGGCCAAAGGCAAGAGATTTGGAATGTAGCCAAGGTAACACGCTGTCATATTATACCTTCGTGCACCTATGTGTCACAGCGATGGCTGGAGTGAAAACAAGAGTTGAAAAGATATGAGTGGGATGCGAGAGATGTCTATACAGTCTCTGCCCTTGAGGAGCTTAAAATCCAGTCAGTTGCATTTATCGAATCCAGGTGCTTTACTTGGGGCTTTCTAAAGCAAAGAACAGGATTAAATGAAAATGGCTACACTCACACAGTAGAATTAGACTAGTATATAGTTAAATCTTTTTTTGTGTGTGTGTGTGTGAGGAAAATCAGCCGTAGGCTAACGTCAGTTGCCAATCCTCTTCATTTTGCTGAGGAAGACTGGCCCTGGGCTAACATCTGTGCCCATCTTCCTCTACTTTATATGGGATGCTGCCACAGCATGGCTTGACAAGAGGTGCATTGGTGCGCACCCAGCAACCTGTGAACCCTGGGCGCCACAGCGGAGTGAGCACACTTAACCGCTAGACAATTGGACCAGCCCCTATAGTTAAGTCTTGTTAATTTAACTTAAATTCTGATAATTTAAGAATTGCTATAAAAATTGTAGCAATAATTGTATAATTATTATATTATAAAAATTACAGAAAAAATTCAAATATAAAAAGTTTTACTGTATTTATTATCAAGTCCTATCATGGAGAAGGATTAAAGTTTTCAAAACAGATGTGTCTAAAAGGACCAGCAGGTCTTGTCTGAACAGCTTTTATTTTATTTTCTAGATTCTATAGGATGTAAACATGGACTTACTTGGATTCAGTTTCAACTTAGATCCTAAGATCATAAGTATTAACTACCACCAAATTCCAAAACACAAGACCTTCAGGCAAAAGAGGCAGTAAAAAGCCAGGTTTTCAAACCTTACCTGAACATTGATGACCTTTAAGAGTCTGAAAAACCATGAGGACGTGAACTTAAATAAAGCATTTCGGGAGAATGCTGTTAACGCGTTGTGAGTACCCATGCTATGGGAAAGAAGCTGAGAGGACTTTAACTTTTTCTCAAAACCAAGGAAAGGGGCTTCAATGGTGTGCCTTAGAAGGCTTTATCTGTTTTCTATGGATCTTGGAGTTCACAGTAGACTATAACATGCTTGAGAAACTTAAAGAGAAAGAGATCATGGCTGCCTACGTTCTCTGATAATGGAGATAAGGATAGTGGAGAAAAACAAGTTTGGGACCTGGGTACAGTTTCTATTCCCAGAATTTTCAGGTTATAGTCAGAGAGCTAGTAAAGCATTGCTTTGATTCTGCCCAAGAGGGTTGCCTGAATTAGGAAGGAGTCCTTAGCCAAAAGAATGTTTTTAATCTCTGAAGAGGTAATAAATCATCAGCCAGAAGAAATTCATTTACCCACATCAAAGGAAATACATTTGAAACATCCCCATCAATGAAGGACAAGAAGAAGAACCTCTGAAAACTCCACAAAATCACCTCACTGAAGAACGAGCATTTTAAATATCTACCAAATTTGTAGCTTCTCCACTTTGAAGGATCTAAAAGACCCAAAGTATTCCTAAGGAGGATTCAGTAAGGTGCCACCATAACCATTCTAAAATGGAACGAAGGAAGGTTATCTGCCATACTGGGACCATGTAGATACCAGCAGGATGAAACATGGGCTCTACAGAGATGACAGAGGAAAGAGGAGAGAATGAAAAAGAGAAAGATGTAACGGAAAAACTAAACTGGAAACATCTTCAAGGATTAGCAGTAGTTGAAATATAAGGCAAATAATTGAAAATTTCTCTTGTGCTCATGATAAGCTAGTAGTATGAGCTTTTGGTAATGAATGTCTGGTAATGAAGGGTACTTGCACATCTTCTAGATATCATGGCCCGTGATGTCAAGCTCATACACAATAAAAGGCAAGGAAAGAAAGATGAAAGTGAAAAAGGTATACTGATGCATAAAGCAGGAGGAGGCTTAGAGGCCAGCTGACTTGATTATCCTTAGGTCTAGTTGCCAAAGGGAGAACCTCAGATTATTGACTCAGGGTGCCTGTTCTGGAGTCAAAGATCAACTGGCTTTTGTACTCAAATATAAGCCAAGTGAGGGAATGCAAGTTCTTAAACACTCTATTTCACATTAATCTTTCTGCAGAGTCTCTAAATTCTTAACTAATGAAATGTAGTAAGATTGACCTTTCTTCGTAAACATGGAAATTGTGGGTGGAAGCAGCAGTTTCAACTGATTTCAACTGGTTCAAATGAAGATCTTATATCACCTCCCTCATTTTGTTGTCTGATCGTAACTCTTCAGTATCAAGAAAAGCTGGTGACCAACTGGATGATACACCATGACTGTCAATAAATGAAATCAAAGAAACCAGCCAAAAAGTGAGAACTTGGGCAATCAAGAATTTGCTTTTTCTTTGTGACATCAAGAAACTAATTTGAGTGATTTTCTCTCAAATTACAAGATTTCACAGTAGGAATTGTGTGAGCCAGAGTGCAGTATTGAATACACTCTAGGCCAACAGGAGTCAATTGCAACCTGTTGTACAAATGTATTCAAATGACCAGGTAAATTAAGTCTTAAAAGAGAAAATCATCTCCTGTTTTATCCTAAGAAATTTACCCAGACTTCATAGATATATCAGATGCTTCAAAGTGCCAGGTGAGGCATGCCAAGAGATTTCACTAAACCAACATTCTCTGAAAGGAAATTGTTAGTAAGTTTAGCAAGGAGAGAATTTCCATTTGTTCTGAGAAGGCTTTGTTCTGGTGTTCAGAATATGATGGACGATCATCAGGCCCTCAAGTGAGCAGAGCCTCACAAACTTTAAGATTTGTCTTCTTTTTCTAGCAGGGGTTTAGCAAAGAGAAAGTGATGAAAAGTGTGCTTTCGCCTGCATTTAGAGAAGGAAATTGACTGGATTTTTCTTTTAGGAGCTAAAAAACAAAAACACCCAGAAATCACCAAGCTTGACTCTTTATTTTATATTTGCTCTCTTTATTTTAATCCTAACTTACTATTATTCAGTAAATAGTTTTCCTTTAAATTTATAGGTTCCCATTGTAGTTTAACACTGTACATAGAGGTGATGTATAACAGAGGGAATTGATTAGTGCAATTTCAATTTACTTTCATATACCAAATCTCTGGTGTGAAATATTCACAGTTAATGATCAGTATAGACTAAACTGAGGTCATTGTAACTATTACCAACTCTCAAATTTAATTTTACAGATGAAAAACAGAAAGATCATTAAAGTATGTGTGTCTTTCGATTTTAATATCTTATTACTTAGATCTTTAGTCTTTTATTACTTTGCTTTCTTCTTAGCTGGTATTTTCCCTTATGTGATTAACTTATTTTACAGGCTTTTAGAATTAAAAGTTGTGTAGCCCACATCATGAACTTTTGTTCGTAGCGTCTGGGCTTCTGGTCATTGTTTTCAATTATATTTAAGTATAAGTGGCATTAGTCCAAAAAAATCATGATTTTTCAAGGCTTAGACAATTGTGCTTTCGTCCTTTTTGCCATCCCTTTAGAAGTATAAGGCTACTTTTCCAGAAGCCACGTCCTTCAAAAAAGCAATCCTGGGAGAAAGGAGAGGAGGATAAAAACATCATTTGCAGTATCTTTCCAAGGTTCTGACCAAGGATAGGGGAAGCATCTTAATGATGATAAGTCTTATATGTAAGAGCAGTAGGCCCCATTGGGTTATCCATATTTTCTCCTATTTGAACCAGTAATCCCCTGGAAAAGCACAAATAGTAATTAACACAGCAGGAACCATCTATTCAGCATTATTAAATGCCAGGTACTATGTAAGGGAATGAGAGGCTTCTATAGTTGTTGGAAGAACTGCAATTAGAGGTAAGAAAACAATCATTAATGATTTCATTCCACAGCACCAAAGCAGATGGTTCTCAAAAGTATGCCCAGAAACTGCTATGAATGTCAAGAAGCTCTGGTAAGCTCCCATCAATACTCAGTGTGCAACAGTGAGGTGGGTGGTTCTCATGGACTTGCCTGGAATATACCTCATACCTCCTGTCCAGCTACCAAGCTAACTACTCTATCCTCTGGATAATAATGTTTTCTTCCTCTTGCCTTCCTTCCAAGAGACTCTCGTGAATAGAATTTAATTCAGAACTAAACAGGTAGGGGAGTTCTGGCTTAGATCTTAGACTAGGGGGAGGTAAGGATGCTGAGTAGACAAGCAGGGACATAGACATGTGGAAATTTGACCTTGATATGGATCCTAATTGAATACCATGTCAACCTGTCATCTATAGGAGATGTGAAAATAGTAGTAGATGTTCACAAACATTATAGGGTCCCAAACCCCCCCGAGAACATAATAAGGTAGAGAAAATTTTATATACCAGACTTTCTTTTAGGAAACCTATGTGATTAAAAGAAATATTTTGATAAGACACTGAGGAAGGCAGGTGAGACAATTGGGCAACACAGTGAAATAGCAAGAGAGGATCATTAACTCCCTTCTAAGGAAGGCAGACCTGGTTAACAGCACAGTTCCTGTTATGTTAAATGGATGGGCAAGCTGAGGCCATGTCACCAAAAGTCCTCCTTTTCAATAGTTTACCCACATATTGCTGCCTTTCCTCTACATCGATGTTAAACAGATATTTAAGAATATTCTTTTGAAACATCACATTAATCGTTTGTCGGCCTGAGGGGTCTAGGTGACTCAATCCAGCTCTACATTCACAAGAACTCAATCAATCAGTTAATAGTGCCCCAGTGGGAAAACAGGTGAGAACCTCTGTTCCAGTCCACTTTGTCGATTAAGAAACTAGCTTCAAGGGGCCAGCCTGGTGCCATAGTGGTTATGTTTATGCTCTCTGCTTCGGTGGCCGGGAGTTCGCAGGTTCAGATCCCAGGCGCAGACTGACACACTGCTTGTCAAGCTATGCTATGGCGGGGTCTCATATAAAGTAGAGGAAGATGGGCCAGGATGTTAGCTCAGGGCCTATCTTCCTCAGCAAAAAGAAGGATTGGCATCAGATGTTAGCTCAGGGCTAATCTTCCTCAGAAAAAAAAAAAGAAAAAAGAAACTAGCTTCAAAATAAGATCCTTTCCTGAGTCCAAGTACCTCTTTAAACTTCAGTAACCAGTTACTCAGGCAGAACCTAATTTCTGACTCTGTATTTGCTATCTTTATTTTAATTCAAGACTAATCTTATTCAGTGAATCTTTTCTCTCCTTATCTATATTATGCCACAACAATTGAGAGCATTATATTGAGTTGATATATAAGTAAACTGATTAACAGTTTCAAGACTCTTAAGTATAAAATGTATAGTTAAAGAAATGGAAAATTCCTGGTGGCTGCTCCAAGATATACTTCTGTTGGAAGAACAATGATCATAACCACAAGAGTATATATATTTAAATTCTATTATACCAAAAATCATTTAAAATGTTCAGGTGATTCTAATCAAGAACAGGTAAGAAATGATCATGATAATTCAGTTTGACCCATTTAGGCTTTAAGATGTTACTAGTTGCAAGTAATTTGAAAAATACTTAACACATTATTAAAATAATATGTATTAGTAATGGTGCATTTTTCCTAAAATCATAGTTAATTTTCTTCTCTACATGATTCTAAGATGAGAGAGATCCAAACACTGATTGACAAAATTAACAACAGAATATTTTATGTATTAAAATTGTATTTGAAACATAATAAGATGTTACTGAAGTGATAGAGGTGGGAACAGGGACAGTGAAATTCATCTAGACCTTTCTAGCTTTTCCAGTTTTTGCTATTCCCTCCAAGGTGATCATTTGTCATTTCTATAGTTGCTGCAACTGTACCGCTATAGTTCCAGAAAGTTCCATTTTTGGTAACTGATGTATAATATGCCCTAAAGCTTTTTTAATGCAACAGCAATAATCCTGAGTTATCTGAATTCCAGTCTTCATGGTGTGCAGAGTGAGTAAGCTAGGTTAAGCATACGTAGCCAATCTAGAAGAAGTTCGATGTGTTATCCAGCTCCCTGATTCCTTTAAGTCTTACCTTCATTTTCCCGGGATAATGACTAAACACTCATGGCAGCAAATATATTAATAACATAGGGTTAATTAATATAGGAACATCTTTACTAACTTCCCAGAAATTTAACAAAAATAGAAATCCATCCTATTTATTATAGAAATCAAATCCTTGGAAATATTTAAGCCTTTTGAAAAACACAAACTAGAACTACTCAAAGCATTTTAAATCATACTATCGACTTCTAGAAAAGAAATTTAACTTTTCATGATGTATCTTTTCAGGAAGCGACACACTGTAGACAAAATTATTCAATAAAATACATCCAAGATTTTGAAGTTTGTCCATCTCTTATTAAAACCGGCTGTTTATTTTACCATTATCATTAAAGTAAAAACAACTTGTAATAAATTGTCCAATATGTTTTCCCCAATCAGGCCACAAAAGATATTTGCATTTTAATAAAGCCACTTGGAAATCTTAAGGCAAATGTTCAATCCCTCAAAAGAAAAATGTACTGTTAATTACCAAGTGGTTGAAGAGAACATATAGCTACAAAAAAATCAAGATATCAAAAGGAGAGAAGGAGTTGTTGTTATTTAAATTATTTGCAAATAGCACGCATTATATCACAAGTCTATAGGGAAGACACATATGATTCATAATGTTATGTATACCTCATTCTGCATCCGAAAGCTTTTTAACTCTACTTTCTATAATTAATTTGGCTTAGATTTTCTAGCTCTTGAGGAATGTATATATATACATATATATGCCAGAATTTAAATCTTACGGTGATTTTAGTTCATATAAGTGTAGTACCACTGCTTCTTGTAACATAGCAGGATAGATACTCTGAAAGATTTATCTCCTGAATAAAATATACACTTAAATCATTACTCATCTAGTAGGAAGAGAAATATTCAGTGCAAGAAAAGTAAAAGAGAATGATTAAGGACTTGGGCTCAAACTGGAGCAGAAAAGTTAACCCAAAACCAAGGGTACCTCATAACAAAATGTTGATACCAATGTTGGGTATGAAAATAATAGGCCTATAATAGGCCTTGGACCAGACGCAAGTGGAGGAGGTAAACTGAGATTCTAGTAATAAGCTAAGACCATTGATGGGAGCTACAGTGATCACAAGTCAGTAGTGTCTCTTGGAAGCCAGCAGAAGCAAATACAAATACTTTCTGAAGGACAGCTTCTCAATTTATACCTTCAGCATTTTCACAGTTTAAACTCAGCCAAATGTGAACTTATAATCAAACATTTTTGAGTGACTATGCAGACAAGACACCATGACAGAGAGTTAGCAAAAACAAACAAACAAAACCACCCCAGATTCAGATAGATAGGGGACTCAGATACTGAAATTATCAGGCTGTGTGTGTCTAATGATTTATGACATATTTCATGAAATGAAAGGAACCAGGCATATATTAACTGCAAAAAAAATTTAACGTTTAGAACTAAAAAATATAATGATTTGAAATTTAAACTCACAGTATAGAATAGAATAGGCAGGCATATCTGAAGTAATAATTGGTGAACTAGAAGATAGATCTACCTATACTGAGACACAGAGATATAAGAAAATGAAAAATATGAGAGCTTAAGAGGTATTGAGAATAGAAAGAAATTTAAAACATGCCAAATTAGAGTCCTAAAAAAGAGAATAGGGTTCAGGACATATTTAAATAGATAAAGGCTGAGAATTGTCTAGAGCTGATAAAAGGCTGGAATCTACAAATAAAAACAACACAATGTATAATAACTTAATAAACTAGTATGGAGGTTAAAAGACAAAAATAGTAAAAATAACTATAACTACAATAATTAGTTAAGTGATATACAAGATAAAAAGATGTTAAATGTGACACCAAAAACATAAAACAGAGGGAGGGAAAGTAAAAATGTAGAGCTTTAGAATTCATTCAAACTTAACTTGTTATCAACTTAAAATAGACTCCTATAAATGTAAGTTGATACATGTAAGCCTCATCATAACCACAAAGCCAAATCTCTAGTAGATACACAAAACATAATGAAAAAAGGAATCTAAGCATACTGCTACAGAAAGTGATCAAACCACAAAGGAAGAGAGCAAGAGAAGAAAAAAGGAACAGAGAGGAACTGCAAAACAGCCAGAAAACAATTAACAAAATGGCAATAAGTACAAATTCATCAATAATTTTTTTAAATGTAAATGGACTAAATTCTCCAATCAAAAGACATAGAGTGGCTGAGTGGATTAAAAAAACAAGACTCGTCTATATGCTGCCTACAACAGATTCACTTCAGATGTAAAGACACACATACACTGAAAGTGAAGGGATGGAAAAAGATATTCCATGCAAATGGAAACCAAAAGAAAGCTCGGGTAGCTATACTTAATATCAGACAAAATAAACTTTAAAACAAAAATGGTAATAAGAGACACAGAAGGATATTACATACTGATAAAGGGGTCAATCCAACAAGAGGATATAATATTTATAAATATATATACAGCCAGCCTAGAAGCACCTCAATATATAAAGCAAGGAACAGACTTAAATGGAGAAATACAAAGCAATACAATAATAGTAGGAGACTTCAATATTCCACTTATATCAGTGGATATATCATTCAGACAGAAAATCAATGAGGAAATATTGGCCTTAAATGACACATTAGACCAGGTGGACTTAACAGATACATACAGAACATTCCATCCAAAAGCAGCAGAATACACATTCATTCTCCAAGATAGATCATATGTTAGGCCACAAAACAAGTCTTAATAAATTTAAGAGGATTGAAATCATATCAAACAACTTTTCCAACCACAATGGTATGAAACTAGAAATCAATTACAAGAGAGAAATAGAAAATTCACAAATATGTGGAAATTAAACAATATGCTACTGAACAACCAATGGGTCAACAAAGAAATAAAAAAAGAAATCAAAAAATACCTGAGATAAATCAAAATAGAAATATAACTTAGATGGAAAACTTATGGGATGCAGTAAAAGCAGTTCTAAGAGGGATGTTATAGACATAAATGTCTACGTCAATAAACAAGAAAAATTTCAAATAAGCAACATAACTTTACACTTCAAGGAAATAGAAAAAGAAGAACAAATAAAAATAAAAGCTAGTAGAAGGAAGGAAATAACAAAGATCACAAGGTAAATAAAAGAAATAGAGACTAAAAAGACCATAGAAGAGATCAATAAAACTAAGAGCTAGTTCTTTGAAAAGATAAACAAAATTGACAATATTTTAGCTAGACTTACCAAGACAAAAAGAGAGAGGGCTCAAATAAATAATCAGAAATGAAAGAGGAGATGTTTCAACTGATACCACAGAAATACAAAAAAATCATGAGACTACTATGAGCAATTTTACACCAAAAAATTGGACAACAGATAAATTCCTAGAAACACACAACCTTCTAAGACTGAATCATGAAGAAATAGAAAATCTGAATAGACTGGTTACTAGTGAGGAGATTGAATCAGTAATCAAAAACCTCTCAACATACAAAAGTCCAGGACCAGACGGCTTCACTCGTGAATTCTACCAAACATTCAAAGAAGACTTAATACCAATCCTTCTCAAATTCTTCCAGAAAATAGAAGAGGACAGAGCACTTCCAAACTCATTTTATGAGACCAGCATTACCCTGATACCAAAACCAGGCCAGGACATCACAAGAAAAGAAAATTATAGGCCAATATCTCTGATATACATAGACACAAAAATCCTCGACAAAGTATTAGCAAACAAAATTCAACAATATATTAAAAAATCATACACTATGATCAAGTGGGATTTATTCCAGGGATGCAAGGATGGTTCAATATCTGCAAATCAATCAACGTGATACACCACAATAACAAAATGAAGGATAAAACCCAGATGATCATCTCAATCATAGGCAGAAAAAGCATTTGACAAAATTCAACATCCATTTATGATAAAAACTCTCAACAAAGTGGGTATAGAGGGAATGTACCTCAACATAATAAAGACCATATACACCAAGGCCACAGCTAATATCATACTCAATGGTGAAAAGTTGAAAACTTTTCCTCTAAGATCAGAAACAAGACAAGGATGACCATTCATCACTTTTATTCAACATAGTACCAGAAGTCCTAGCCTGATCAATTAGTCAAGAAAAATAAATAAAGGCATCCAAATTGGAAATAAAGAAGTAAAACTGTCACTGTTTCCAGATGACATGATATTATATGTAGAAAACCCTAAAGAACCCACCAAAAAAACTGTTAGAACTAATAAACAAATTCAGTAAAGTTGCAGGACACAAAATCAATATATAAAGATCTGTTGCATTTCTGTACACTAATAACAAACTGTCAGACAGAGAAATTCAGAAAATAATCCAATTTGCAATTGCATCAAAAATAATAAAATATCTAGGAATAAATTTAACCAAGGAGGTGAAAGACCTGTACACTGAAAACTATAAAACCTTGATGAAAGAAATTGAAGAAGACACAAAAAAATGGAAAAGTATTCTCTGTCCATGAGTTGGAAGAATTAACATTGTTAAAATGTCTATACTACTCAAAGAAATCTACAGATTCCATGCAATCTCTATCAAAATTCCAATAGCATTTTTTTTATAGAGTTAGAACAAATAATCCAAAAATTTGTGAAGAATGAAAGATCCTGAAGAGCCAAAGCAATCTGAAGAAGGAATAACAAAGCTGGAAGCATCATGCTCCCTGATTTCAAAATATATTACAAAGACATAGTAATTAAAACAGTATAGTATTGGCATAAAAACAGACATATAGATCAATAGAACAGAATAGAGAGTCCAGAAATAAAATCGGGCTTATATGGGCAATTAATGTATAACAAAGGAGACAAGAATATACAATGGAGAAAGGATCGTCTCTTTAATTGTGTTGGGAAACTGGACAGCCATATGCAAAAGAGTGAAACTAGAACACTATTTTACACCACACACAAAAATTAACTCAAAATGAGTTAAAGATTTGAACATAAGACCTGAAACCATAAAACTCCTAGAAGAAAATGTAGGTGGTAACCTCCTTGACATTGGTCTTGGTGATGATATTTTTGGATCTGACTCCAAAAGAAAAGGAAACAAAAGCTAACATAAAGTGGGACTACATCAAACTAAAAAGCTTCTGCACAGTAAAGGTAATCATCAACAAAATTAAAAGTCAACCTACTGAATGGGAGAAAATATTTGCAAATCATATATCTGATAAAGGGTTAATATCCAAAATATGCAAAAACTCATACAACTCAATAGCAAAAAATCAACAATCCAATTAAAAAATGGGCAAAAGATCTGAACAGACATTTTTCCAAAGAAGACATACAAAAGGCCAACAGGTACATGAAAAGGTGCTCAACATCACTAATCATCAGAGAAATGCAATTCGAAACCACAATAAGAGGCCTGCCCAGGGGCACAGCGGTTAAGTTCGCAGGTTCGGATCCCAGGTGCAGACTGACACCAACTTGTCAAGCCATGCTATGGAGGCATCCCATATAAAGTAGAGGAAGATTGGCAATGGATGTTAGCTCAAGGCTAACCTTCCTCACACACAAACACACACAAAACATCACAATAAGATATAACCTCATGTCTGCTAGAATGGTTATTATCAAAAAGAAAAGAAATAACAAGTATCGGTGAGAATGTGGAGAAAAGGGAACACTTCTGCTCTGTTTGTGGGAATGTAAATTGGTGCAGCCATTATGGAAAACAGCTTGGAAGTTCCTCAAAAATTAACTAACATATGATCCATCAATTCCACTTCTGGGTATTTATCTGAAGAAAACAAGAACACAAATTTGAAAAGATATATGCACCCACTTTATATATATAGTTAAATAATTTTTAGTAAATTTATAGTTATGCAACCATCACCCCAGTTGAGTCACAACCTTGGGCATTTCCCAGGTGAATTCTGAAACCAGCGTTCATACATGGAGGGCAAGGAGTGACTGAAGAAAGAGGAGGCAGACCCACTCCAGATTGGTAGGTGGCAGGTTTAATAAGCAAAGGAACTTACATATGAGCCTTATCTTGGATGGCTGAAAGACAATAGATCTCTTCAGTGCCCACCAGAATCTTAAAAGTTTATATACAGGCCTTAACTGGGTTCAGTCATGTATACCATCCAGAGAGTCTCAACAACACAGTGCTCTCTCAAGGCTGGTCCTTGAAAATGGCTCCCATTGTGGGAATGGTGGGCAGAACTCACATTCCAAGGACAGGCAAATGGGTGAGGAGCCTCTGATTGCCTGGGTCCAGCTTGAGGGTCAACCAGTGGTCACATCCTCTCAATGACCTTCTCCAACAACCACAATTCAGTTTTAGAACATTTTTATCACTTCAAAGTGTTTTCTTATGCCTATTTAAAATCAATCCCCACTCCCACCCCCAGACCATATAACCACTCTTTTTTGAGTAAAGAAGAGAAAGGACAACTCAAACTCTGTGAGATTAGCAGAGATTTATCCCGAGGAAGGAGAATAGAAAGATGCACATCTTGACTTGGGATGTGGGTTGTTCAGTGGGTGAGGATTATCGTTAACAGCCACTTAGGCTGGCCTCTCCCAACAGCCTCTAGCAGCCATGGAGAAAATTGTTCCAACCTTCCCCCCAGACACTACAATGTTGAAAACACAAATCCACTTTTGAGAGAACTTAGAAAAGGAAAAACCATGAAACAAAAGAATTGCAAGGGCCGGCCAGATGGCTTAGTGGTTATGTTCAGCACGCTCCATTTTGGCCGCCCGTGTTCAGTCCCTGAGCATGGACCTACACCACTCATCGCTGGCCATGCTGTGGCAGCAACCGACATACAAAATAGAGGAAGATTGGCACAGATGTTAGTTCAGGGAGAATCTTCCTCAGCCAAAAAAAAAAAAGAGAATTGCAATCACTTGAGGATAAACCTACCCAAACATTTCAAGAGAACAGGTAGTCAGAGGGAAAATAAGGAGAAACAAAGAAAATATCAATATGGAAAATGACTAGAAGTAGTACGAGCCTTCAGAACCCTGAGGAAAGGGTTGGGACTCTAGAATACCAGGGACTATTGGTTGAGGTGTTGAAAATATATTAATTTTATCATTACCCAATGCCTTTAATCATCCCAACATTAGTATTGCTTAAGGGAGAAAAATAAAGTTATTCACTGAATATTTAACAGAGAGCTTTATTTTAAGTATTTATTAATATTTCTTCAAATATATAATTTTTATCCATTAATTTATTAAAAAGAGCAATATAGATACTCATATTTTTTATTAATATAAAAAATGTACTTATACCACCGTTTTATTTGTCTTCTGACCTGAAAAATTTAAAAGACACTATTTTGTACACAGGGGAAAAAACCTCAAAAATAATTTGAAGAATTGAGATTAAAATGCAGAAGACAGGAATGAGTATATGAGATAAGCCAGTGATTTCAATGAATGGTAAAAATGCTGCAGGATCAAGATCCATGCCTAATGTACATCTTTTTATCTACAGCACCTACATCGTGATTGAAATAAACCAGACCATAAAGGTTGGCAAAAATGATGACCTTGACTCAAATAAATGTTATTTTCACTTCAGTTTACTATAAATCAGAAAGTAAGCACTGCAAAGAGTGTACTTAGATAAAGACACAGATGAGTAGCTACAGCTCACCATGCCTCCCTAAATCCTCAATTGTGCTGGAAGATCAGTGTTCAGTGCAGCCCTGACAGAAGAAGAAAACGTTCCTGTTGAAAGCTGAGGGCTCTCTGCCTTTAATATGGTCCAGATGAGCAAAGGGCAGCTCCAACTTTGCATTTGATATTCTATCCAATAAGGAATTCTTGCTATGATACAGATACGTACTTTTAAGTCTGCAGCAGGCCTAGCCATGGTTCGTTACACTGGCCCTTTCATATGTGTGTTGAATTCAGTTTATAATTGGCCATTCTCAAAATACATAGCGTTTTTATGTCTCTGCTCACAGTGCTCTAATGCTGGTATAAACCTCTCTCTCATTTTAATTTACTTATATGTTTCTCATCACTCAAGGCACAGTTCATTCACCCCAACTTCTAATTGGAAACAATTGTTCCTTCCTCCCTCTTAGAATTTCAAATGAAGCATGTGCCCCTTTAAAGGCATCTATTTAATCCACCTTATAAAACAATTATTTGTGTTTGTTATATCCATCCTTCCACAATAAAAGATCCCTGAGAGCACAAACTTCTGTATACAGCATAGTATCTGCATAAAGGAGATATACTTAAATGTAAAAAAATGAATGAGTAAATTCACCCCATATCAGAGAGGTTTAACACAGGGTCTGATGGAAGCAGCAGCAGCAATGAAGGACTTAATGGCATTTTAGCCTTTCCTCATCCTGAGCCTTGGCTCCTGGGAACTGAGCCTCAGACACTATTACGCTAAGCTCCATGCTCCTTTGAGCTTGTGTTCCTCCATACTTCTTCAGTCATTGAAACATTGAAAACAGAATTTAGGTATAAGTAAAAACTTCATAAAGGTGGATGGTAGTGATAACAAAGACTCCCAATCCATGTGTGTGTGTTCCTTTTTCCCAAAATTTTATTTTGATAAATTTCTAACAACAGAAGAGTTAAAAGAATCCTGTAATGAACACTGTATTCGCAGAGCCCAGATTCACCAAATATTAGCATTTTGCCACATTATTTTCATCCTTCCTTCTTTCCTTCCTTTCCTCTTTCCTTCCTTTCTGGGTTTCTCCCTTTCTCCTTTTTACTTCAATTTATCTAACTATTTTTTGTGTGTGTGAAAACTTTTTAAAGTTGCAGATATCATACTAAATTGGCTCAGTATCTCATCAAAACAGGATCATCATTCTTAATAACCATAATAATTTGTCACATCCAAGGAACATAATATGGATACATAACATTATATAATGAATTGCTCATGTACACATTTCACTAATTTTCCCCAAAATATATTTTATGGCTTCTAGATTTTTTTTTTAAATCCAGGATTCAAACATTAATGGTTCATAACATTAAATTGCCATGTTTCTCTAGCTGTCTTTAATCTAGAACACTCCCTAGACTTTCTTCTATATAATATTAACACTCTTGAAAAACTCAGGTCCATTTTCTCTCAGAATGTCTTACAATTTAGATTTATTCAATTTTTCCACATGGAGAAATTGAAATTAAACATTTTGGGTGAGAATAATTCAAAAGTGTTTGCATTATATTATAAGGTATTTGATGTTAATTTGAGCAATCATTGATTGATGCTGAGTTTGATCTCTTGAATATGATGGTGTTTGCCAGAACTCTGTATTGTAAAGTTACTCTTTCTCTTCTGAATTAATTACAAATCCGTGGTTCCTGTCCTGCAACTACATTTTACCCAATAGTTTTAATATCTGTTCAGGATCCTTGCCTGAAATAATTATTAGAAGTGTTGTCTTCAAAATGGTGATTTTTAATTCTATCATTTCTTTTACCTTTAGTAGCTAGCCTTCTTCTGTGAGGAAGAGATATGTTATTTCCATCTCTTTTAGTATCACTATGGACTCATGGATTTTTTTTTTTATTAATGAGTTATAATCCATTACCGTCATTATGCCTTTTGATGCCCAAATTGTTCCAAATTTGACCAGTGATTCTTCCTTCAAGTTAGATGTAAGTCTTCTAAAACTTTTTTCCATTAATCTCTGAGCACTTCCTGGATTTCCAGCCCCAAATGATTACAAGCTCACCTTATACATTGCCTGCCCTAGACCTGTAGTCATCCATTTCCCACGTGGCTCTCATTCCTTTTAGCTGCAACTGGTATTCAGAAATCAAATTCTAAGTGCTAAGTGTGCTCGTTAGTACTGGGGTATCATTGCTTCTAGGCATTTTCAGTATATGGATGGATAGATGGATGGATAGATAGATAGATAGATAGATAGATAGATACATAGATAGATAGATAGATAGATTTAGATTTATTTCTTATATAATGGGCTTATACTAATCTCACCAATCTAAATCCAGAACCACAGGGTTCTATCTCTCTTGCTCCTGTTTCATATTTGTATCTTCCTTTACCCAGTGAGAAACATAATTCCAAAGAATATCAATATATTTCCTAATTTGTTCTATCCAATACACACAAACGGCTTCATAAACATCAGTCCCACTACAAAAACAAATCCTAATAAAGAAGCTTTAAGTTTTTTGTAATTCTTTATGTCCTTAGACTATAGTCCACTAATTGTGAAGGGTAACAATACTGTGATCAAAAGTTACTTGAATTAATTTTTTTTTGCTGAGTGGTTACATTATCAATTTGATACAGTTAGGCTTAATTGCTTTTGTTTATATTTAACTTTAGGGTGTGATTTTTTTCATTATTTTAAATTTAATTTGTAAAGATATAAAATATTTACACGGTTCAAGAGTCAAAACTGTTTTTGTTTTTTTTTTTGTGAGGAAGATCAGCCCTGAGCTAACATCCCTGCTAATCCTCCTCTTTTTGCTGAGGAAGACCAGCTCTGAGCTAACATCTATTGCTAATCCTCCTCCGTTTTTTTCCCAAAGCCCCAGCAGATAGTTGTATGTCATAGTTGCACATCCTTCTAGTTGCTGTATGTGGGACGCAGACTCAGCATGGCCAGAGAAGCGGTGCGTCGGTGCGTGCCCTGGATCCGAACCCCGGGGCCACCAGTAGCAGAGCGCACGCGCTTAACCACTAAGCCATGGAGCCGGCCCTCAAAACTGTTTTTATATCTCACCAATTTATAATCAAGGATATCTCACCACCATCACCACCCCTTTTAAACTAGTTCCACTCACTCCTCATGGGTGACATTTTCAATAGTTTCCTTTGTTTTGTGTGTGTGTGAGGAAAATTAGCCCTGAGCTAACATCCGATGCCAATCCTCCTCTCTTTTTGCTGAGGAAGATTGGCGCCGGGGTAACATCCGTGCACATCTTTCTCTACTTTATATGGGACATCGCCACAGCATGGCTTGACAAGCAATGTGTCAGTCCTTGCCCGGGATTCGAACCTGCGAACCCCTGGCCGCCAAAGCAGAGCACGTGAACTTAACCGCTATGCCACTGGGCCAGCCCCTCAGTAGTTTCCTTTTATCCTTAAGTTTTCTTTTTTTTTCCCCTAAATAAGCAAAACTGGAATTTCACCTTTCACATGCAAAAGGTAGCCTAGACTCTTTTGGACTTTGATTTTTTAAATTAACAATATATCTGAGAAATCAAAATCACTCCATATTAATTTATGCAGACTTCCTAATACTTTCAGCAGCAAAGGTCTCCATTGTATTATTATATCATGGATTATTCAAAAAGACTCCTCTAGTTGGACATTTAAGTTGTTATCCATATTTTGCTATTGCAAATAATGCCAGTGAATGATCTTGTGCATATTTGTGGAAGATCATCTTCAACTTACATTCCTAGCTTTGGGGTTGGCAGTCACAAGGTAAATTAATTATAATTTTGGTAGATGTAGCCAAATTCTCTTTGAAAGATGTTGTACCATTTTGCATTCTTGTCATTACCAAAACCAAGCCTCACCAGTAGAGTATGTCATCAAACTTTTGAATTTTCGCAAAAGTAACATATGAAATAATTATTTCAGCATAGTTTTAATTTGTATTTCACTTATTATGAGTAAAGTTGAGCATCCCCACATATTTTTCAAAAGCCATTTTTATTTCTTTTTGTGTATATGACCTGAAATAGTTCTATTTTTCCACAGTTCCTGAACTTGACAAAAATATACTCTTTCACTGTCTGCTCTGGATTGCTTAATATGGCTTCAGAGAAGTTCCAGCTCCTCTAGTGTTATAGTATGTGTTGAAGCATTGTTTCAGAAGTTCTCATGGTGTCCCACAGAATACATAGCACAATCCTGTTCACTGGAACCATCTGGAGAGGTTTCCATAAGTCTTCTCCTCACCTCACACCAATTCCTTTGTCCATTTAGAAACAGTTCTTTCAAGTACACTGATACAAGTTGCTGCAGCAAGGGTCAGGAGCCCTGGAGAGATGCAGACAGGATATTGGTGGCCCCTTCCATCAGCTGAACTCTTTGAAGCCAGCCTCACATTGCCACTGCCAGTTTAATAATAATGAATTCTCTCCCTGCCTATAAGACCTGATGGAAAATCACATATACATTAACCTCAGTCCATTTTCTTATTCGTTCAAAGAGGCATTAAATCTTTATAGAGTGCATGCCACTACCCTTTCTTACAATGTTATTAGTATGTATTATAAATTGTGATTACCCATATTTGAGATTTGCCTCTCAAACTTCCCAGTCTTTGCTAAGGGTGAACACAGATGTCAGCATTACGAAAAACTCTTGGTATGTCAATTTCCCCTTCATCTTTTGCCCTACCTCATTAGTCTGAATCATTTAAAGGTCATTGGCTTGTCACTTAAGGTCATTTAAGGGTGCACCATTAGCTAGACTCTAGAGCAAAAACATTTTTCTGCTTTTACACAACCACCAAGAGACTAGAGGTCTGAAGATTTTTATTGTTATGAAAATCATGCTGTTGAGCAACAAGAACCAGGCGAGTTCATGAGGTTACTTAGAACAGCTTAGAGATCAGTGTAGTGATATTACGATGTAACATTTGAATTAATTATGGAAGCAAACTCGATATGCGTCTTATTACTTTGAGGAAGGATCTCCTCAATCAAACTGAATCCTTGACCACTGAAATGCCATTTTTCAGGTGGAAAAGCAAGGAATGTTGCTGTGCTTGATAACCACTGTTTGAGCCGTCATTTCCATTCCCCACCCTTGCCCACCTGCTCTATTTCCAGGGTGCTCACCCTGTTCTCTCTTATTCTCAGAATTTTGGTTGGAATCAGTGCATGCAGGTCATTACAGGAGCTGTGTGTGGGAAGGAGGAGAATGAGGTTGGAGGTTGGGGTTGATTCTCCTGGCTCCCTCCATAGGGGCTCACAATGGGCCAGGTGGGTCCCTGGAATAAAAGTCACAGTCTTATCAGGGGGCCTTCTCCACCTAGTAACTGCTCCCTCCACCTGTCTCTTCAAACCTATGAGTGCTAATAATCCCTGCTGTTATCAGCACCAAGGTGAGTTTACCATCCCTTTGGGCTTCCTAAATGCTGACCATAGCTTTGTGAATATTCCCTGTATTAAACTCTCTACAAATTAATCAATTGGAGGGCACCATCTGTTTGCTAGAAGGACCCTGATTGATGCTGCTACCTGTGCCATTCTGGTGTCCTTTTCATATCTGAGGGAATGTTAACCCAAGGCCACACCAACCTGACCTTGTATTACTTGAAGCAAAAAGATTTGTAATTAATGTCTTCTCTTAAAAAGAGAAGCTTCCAGTGAAAAATGTATTGAGGCTTTTGTCTCATTAAGATGGCTGTTTTTCAGTGGTAAGGGGGCCATATGGATGTACAGAAACACGATGCACCATCATGGCAGCTTTCCAGTGTGCATTCTCACTGAGAATTCTCTCAATGTAAGTCCAACACTCTGACTTTCTGAAAATACAGCGTCTTTTCTCCATAGACATTTAAGGACTCTTCTCAAAGACTATTCATCTTTTCACTTCCAAATAAATGAAGTCAAATATGTAGTTTAAAAGTGAAAAAAAATGATCCAGTTAATCGTTCCTATATCTTGTGAAACTTATACTTAACACTAGCAATGAGGAAACGTTGTTTCTGAAAAGAATATATAGCATACAATTTCACATTCCATTGCTCTCATGCTATCATTATGTGTTAATTACTGGATGCTGCTGTATTAAATAAGAAGCTATTGAAGTGAACAGATTTTTCTCTAGACTAAATGGTCACACTACCCTGTTTTACCATTTTTTAGGTCTATTTTTTATACTTGCATATTATCCTTTAGTTGTTGATATTAAGGTTGTTTCCTCGACATCATTCTAACACGTCTTTTGAATAGCAGCCATGTGGTTTGGAGTATGAGGGTAACATTGGTCTTTCTCTCAGTTCCAGGGGGATGTCTAATCAGGGTAATTCCATTCCTTTAGCCACAATCACTGTTTTAGGCACGACACTATCAGAGTTTGACACTATCCTGACTGATTGATTGGTTCAGACATGGCAAAATCAGAAACAAGCTCTCCACATGCACCAAATGTGAATGAGGAAGCACACCAATGGCACCACATTTCTGGACTCTGAAAAGCCAGCCTAAGGATGAAACCAATCACAATGTCATAGAGCTAAGAGGTTTATAGAATCGATGTTCTGATTGAACCACAACAGAAGGCCACTATACCACTGGTCTTTTTCTTTTTTTATTTTTATTTTATTTTATTTATTTTTATTGAGGTATAATTGACATATGACATTATATTAGTTTCAGGTGTACAACATAATGATTTGAATTTGTATACACTGGGAAATGATCACCACAATAAGTCTAGTCACCATCCCTCACCATGTAGTTACAAGTTTTTTTTCTTGTGATGAGCACTTTTAAGGTTTACTCTCTTAGCAACTTTCAAATATGCAATACAGTATTATTAACTATAGTCACCATGCTGTACATTACATCCCCATGATATTTATTTTATAACCAGAAGTTTGTAAACTTTTGACCCCTTCACCCATTTCCCCCTCTTCTCCGCTCCCCCCTGGCAGCCACCAATCTGCTCTCTGTATCTGTAAGCTTGTTTTTATTTTGTTTTGTTTTGTTTAGATTCCACATATAAGTGAAATCATGATATTTTTCTTTCTCTGTCTCACTTATTTCACTTAGCATAATGCCCTCAAGGCCCATTCATGTTGTTGTAAATGGCAAAATTCCATTCTTTTTTATGGCTGAGTAGTATTCCATTTTGAAAACATACATGCACCCCCAAGTTCTTTGCAGTATTATTTATAGTAACCAAGATATAGAAACAATGTAAGTGTACATCAATGGATGAATAGATAAAAAATATGTTAAATATATATATACCACTGCTCTTTTTAGTTACTTAATTCAATAAATTGTTTTATCTGGTTCAAGTTGGATTTGGTGTTTACTTTCAAAGTCATTGACAGACCTTTTTCACAATTAACTATAACTCCTTTCTCTGTCCTATTTGTCCCTGCGTTAGTCTAGCATCATTTTCTCCCTGCATTTCATTCCTTACTTGGCTTTCTGTTTGCTGTGAATCATAGAAAAGTCTAGCCAAACTTGAAAATTAAAGTTTCTTCTAGGATTACAGGAGTTGGTCTTAGAGCTACTCTCTATTACTCTCATGGAATAGTATGTGAGCCCTGTGATAACTAATTTTTTCACCATTTTGAGCTCATTTCTCCACACTTCATATACGTGTTCAAGAAGGCTGAAATGCTGCACATCTAATTGCTAGACAAATGGGAATTAATTGTACCTATTGATCCCTGCAAAAGTACATGTATGTGTGTGGTTTGTGAAGAGCTTTCTTCCTGCCACTTCAGAGAACTGGAATAAATATAGTGCATTCTTCCTTAAACGGTAGGCATTATTCTTTCTTGACACTTATTTGTTATTCATTGGACTCATTAAGAAGTCTGCTGCTAAAACATTTGGAATAGCAAAAGTTGCAAAGTCACAGCATATTGCTGAATTTTGATGCAGCAATACTTCTTTCAGGCATCATGTATTATGTCAGAACATTGTTTTCATAAATTAACAACACCAGAAAAAAATAAGAACAGAAAAACTTGCCATCTTGGGCATTGTAATTCTTGACTTTCTATAAGCCTGACATCCTAAGCACAAGGGGAAAAGCTTGAATTTGAATGTCACCAATTCAAAGATGGCCCCACAAAAGAGCTTCCTATGAGTTGAGATGTCAAGTCCCTCAGTCTCAGCTTTGCTCATCAACTGAAACTGCCAACTACACTGACACAGTTCAATTTTCCTAAACAATATTCAACTAGATTTCTTCTGCAACTTCTCCCAAAACATATATTCACCCTACGATTTATTGTTGTGCTTGTTGTTTTTGTCATCTTAAACTGTATTAACTTGGTACTCTCCTTTTAGGTGAAATAATCCTCTTGGGTAGATACCTTGAGAGTGGGAACGATGCCTCTTTTTGCTTCTTGCACCACTACTAGGGACTTCTACTGTATAACCATATCCACTTATGCTCTCCTTCTAGGCACACTGGAAAATTACACTTCTCTAACCCTTTACAGTGTGACTGCTCATTTGAATATACATAGCCAATAAAATGTAATTGAAAGTGGTGTTTGCCACTTCTTGGATGAGACAGTGAAAAATCTATGTGCAATTCTCCAGTTTCTCTTTCCTCACTGCCATGAGCCAGGAAGCTGTGTATCCAGGTTGTAGCTACAAGACAGCGAAGCTGCAATCCCCTTGGACCTCTGAGTAAAGCCTCCTTATCTTCTGTAGCATGACTGTGAAGCAAATCTCTGTCCTGTTAAGTTACTAAGATCTTGGAGCTTATTTTCTCAGCATAAGAAGAGATTATCTTTATTAATATAAACATGTATATGAGAAACAATTATTACCTTTATTTTTTTAATTAGCTTTTAATTAAATCAGCCCTAATTACTATCTGTCATTTTGAGCTCTTCTCTTCAAAGCAAAGTAATCAGGCTAGCATATTTGCTTTTCCCTTTCCCTCAATATAGGTACAACTCGTTGTCCTGGGTGAAGGGATTCTTTGAAAAGCTCTATCAGAGGTTCTTAAACCAGGGTCAAGTAATATTTCAGAGCCCTTAGCCCTAAGTCTGCTGTTGTCTATGAATTTCTACATCTATTCATTCCGATGGGGTCTTTTCCGATGAGATCTTTAGCCTTTTATCATGTTTTTAAGTGTTCAGAACCACAAATAGATAAGAATTTCCAGGTTAGGTGAAACCTAGAATCTCTATAGAGCAGGACTATAAAATCTTAATGTATATATGAAAACTGACAAAGTTGAAGCAGATTGTGTTTTTAGTCTAATGCTCCATCATAAATACATAAAATAGTTAAACTAACGAGATATTTCCTCACACCTTAAAATTTGTTTAAAGTAGACATGATATCTGAATGATTGCCTCTTAAACTTTTTGACTACACATTTTGATCTCATTTAAATTGATGAAAGAAAAATACAGACTCTAAGAAAAATCTTTAAATCACTTATTTTGTAACAAGTGATCATGCTACATTGTCAGATAGTTGTATCATCGGACCAATATTTGGATAGTTCACACCATCTTGATGGACTAGATTATCACATTAATGCATAACCATTAAGAGACTGACACATCCTGTTAAGTTTTTACACCAATAACGAGTCCCCTTGTAATTCATTTCAACTATTTCTAATAAACATTCAATTACTGATGGGTTTCTGATTCACATCACTCAGAATTTAGCCCTCATCCCAACTTTCAATAAGATTTGAAAATAATAATTCTGCTACAGTATATTCAAAGGCAGTGATGCCAGGAACTCTTGAATTGCCATGATGTTGAAGCCACTCTCTTTCACTGAATATTCCAAGGAATAAATCTATCAGACTATCTGAGCCACTTTCTTTCTTAGTTTCCTACCTTTAATCTCTACCCAGGGCATGGTTTATAAACAAAACAAAACAAAACAAAACAAAACAAAACAAAAAACTTCTGCCTCCTAGACATCTGGTATAAGTACATAAACCCTTGCCTGAGTTCATACTGAATTTCCAGAATGACCCTGGCTATGGCCTCAACTCTGCCTGTCTCTGCCGCACTCATCTGGATCCAAACTTGTCTCAAGTCCATGACAGTCAGCCTAGAATCAGACTCTTCCCCAACTGAGCTCTTAGACTGGAAACTTCTCCTTAGAGAACCTCTACTATGTGCTTCCTGCCCAGGAACCTGTTAGTTTCCATCTAATTTTTCCTTTCTCTAGACGTCATAGACTAGAGGAACAATTATTTAGTCACAAAAGTTGTGCTATGCATAGTAAGTGCTTTATTTTCTTCTCATATAATGAAGTTGCTTATTGACCCACACAGTGAATTAATACATCAAGATTTACAATATAGTTACTCGTATGTGTCTGTGTCTTGGATCATGTATAGTTGCCAGGTTGTTGAGAATAAAGACCATGTTATACTTATATCTGTTTCTCTTGCAAGCTCCTAGCACATTACTTTGCGCATAGCATATCCTTGACAAATATACCCTGAATTATAGTTATAGATTGGATGGGTGGATGGATAGATAGGTAAATAAATGTTACCAAACCAGTAGAAATGAGTTAAGAAAGTACGTGTTATCTTAGAAAAGGCATTTGAATCTAGGAGGCTAACCCATATTTGCCACTAACTAGCATTAACTAGCCCAGGAATCTTAGACAAGTTAGTAATCCCCTCTGGACTCCAGATTCATCATCTTTAAAATAAATAAGAGTGCTAAGATTACATGATCTTTTGTCATCTCTTTAGTATTAAAGTCTGTGACAGATAATTAACCATTAAGTTTAGTACTATAATATTTCAAGGCTCTCTCTTCCTTTCTTTTCATCCGTTGCCTTCAGTATCTTTAAGTAACTGTCTATTTTTCTTTCACCAGTAATCTTACACAGGCTGAAACAGAAATCCTGCAGAGGAAGATCAAGGAACTGTCCATAACTTTGATCTTTAGTCTCTAGGTATAAAACAATCCAAGGATAAGAAGCAAAGAAAGGCAATATCAGACTAGGCAGCCTTGAGAAAAATGGATGATCTGCGGGGGGGACAATCTGGAGTTAACTATTTTGCTGAGAGTTTCTGAACAAAAAATTGGGGCTTTGAAGTGAAGGAAATTGCAAGGAGGAGGTAGTAGATGATTCAGCAAATGACAGACACAGAAATATGGTGATAAAATGGACTAGATGTGTCTGTATGCTGGAGAGTCTGTAACTAGAATAAGACATTCTGAAAAGCTATGAGTAAAATACTTAAATTGTTTTCATTTTCATATAAAATGGAGGAACTCATTTCTTGATACTATGACCATGATGGAGGCAGTAGGGAGCGGTGTTTAACAGCATTGTTTTGGGATTCAAACTAATTTAATTTTGAATCTTGACTCTAACATCACTTGGATGAGTTTTTAGCAAGTATCCCAGGACTCAGTTTCTTCATGGATAGTAAATGTGGCTACCTCATGGGATTGTGATGAGGATTAAATGAGGTAAAGCTTCTGAAGTCCCTAACTCAGTATCTGACATAAGTAAGTGCTCAATCATTATTTACTATTATTAGATATGAGGAAGAAATTAAGGTATTCCTATTGTTTGAGGTGAATCCTGTCCCTGGGTGAGTATGGCCAAGTCAGGATGAGGTTGGATAGAAATGTACCAAAACTGGCCCAGGAAAGCTAGCCTCAGTGTTGCTGGTAAAGAGCTATAAAGTTGTAGGACTAAGAGGACAAGATTGCAGATGAAATTCTCTGGGGCTGAGTTTGCATCCAAGCTAGGAATTAAAAGCAGTTTCAGAGCTAGTGAGAATTGACAGCTAGGTTCTAAATTGGGAAATTTACAAAAAGAAAACTCCCTTTTGTGTTTGGTCATTACTCTGCCTGTCAGAGCAGTAAACCACTGTTCAATTCAGTCCAGTTTTCAATACTACAAACTAAGTCATCAGTAGTTCTTGTTAGTTTTTATAGGTTAAGCATTGAGAACATTTGATCTTATCTCTCAATTCTGTTTCTCTTTTTTAGCTTTTACAAGATTAAAAGAGAAATGGTGTGTGTGAGGTCGGGGGGAGTAGTGTGGCAGCTTTTAAAAGGTCTTTTCCAGGCAACCAGAAACTGAAACACAAATCTAATTGATAATTTTAATTATCCTCAAAAAACTTAAAAATGTACATTGAAAAATGTTTCATTAGATGGTTTTCTAATTAAGACAGTGATTTACATGTTAACGACCAGGTGGGTACCCAGAAATGTTAAAACCCTTGTGGTACATTTTAAATGTTTTAAAGATATATATCTTTCAATTTCCAACATTTGGCAGCGTAATTTCAATTCCACTTAGAATATGGTGAGGGAAGAGACAAAGTAAATATACAAGCAATAACACATCTAATTAAAGTATCTTTTCTCCACCAAAGGCACATTTTTGACATAGATATGATATTAGATTTGAAGGTGTTCCTTAATGTGTATATAGGAGGAAAATTATACATTTTCAAGATTTGTGTAGGAGTCCCTAGAGTGATTTGGTTTCTAAAGAACATTTTTATCTCATTTACTTATTTTTTTCCTATTGCCTTACACCTCAAAATGCACATTTTTTGGCTCCTAATTGTGTAACTCATCAAGTGCCAGATTCAAGAGGGAACAATGAATCATTCAATGTAAGAGATAAAAAAGGGAAACATTTGAATACCATTTGAAACCTTGAAGAGAAACATTCTATCTTATTTTTATGTTCTAAATTCTGGCTTCACTGGAGAAAATGCCAGAAAATCAGCAGAAATGAAAATCTCGTTTTCTTTATTTTCTTAAATCTGTCTTTGTTACTTGGGCTGTATCATATACCATTTGTAAGAAAAATACATCCATATTCAAAATAGATATTCATGTTTAATTGTTGTGGGAGAATTCTGTTTTCCTATAGCTATTTTTATGATTTTTTTCAAACAGGCTCTTAACAGATATGCTAAATGACAGAATACAAATCTATTTATTTTGCTTTCAGAATTGTTTGTTTCTTGAGTGGAACAAACAAAAGTTCAGCCAAACTGATTTTATTTTGATTAATTAATACATGTAGATGAATTGTGTTTCTCAAATTTCCAATCTTAGGAACAGTTGGATTGAAATATTTACAATGTTAGAAGAAATCATGGGCTTTGGCATTGGGAAAACAAGGAAAGATGAAAAACTAAAACAATAAACCTCAAATTTCACAGAATTATAACATTTTTCATCAATAACTTTGCCACCCAGGATATACTAATTAAAGAACATTATAAGGACAGATAGCAAATGTGAAAAGTTACGCTAAAAAAAGATATAATAGGAACATCATGGAGAAAGCAAGTTCAGAAAAGAACTAATTAGAACTACGGAAAGTGATAGGAATTTCTTTAATTATAACATTATTATCAGATAAATGAGACAGTCATTTTCTAATTTTTTTTCTTAATACATTCTCCACTTCATCTTACCTTATCTGTTTCAGCTGTATAAAAATAAAATGTTACAAAGGAATAAATAACATATTTTGGAAGGTATAATTTTTTTAACAGACTTTCCTTAAGAATAGATTTTTCTTCTTACTTTACATAGAAAAAAATCTTTATTATACTACAATTTTTACCAGGTAAAAAATGTTTTTTAGAAAATACTAACCTCTTTGTATATTCCCATCATTTTCTCTCTCTCCTTCCAAGGGTCGTTATTGATCCTTTCTATATATTTTTCTTCTCTCTCTCTCCAGCCACTTTCTGCTTGATTTCAGAATTGATTTTAGGCAGATATTTCTAATAAATTGAATTAGTGGTGAATTAGTACATTAGACATGACCAAGTACATAAAAAACAAGTTTTTAATGGCTAACAGTTCTATATCAAAAGTGATATAAGTAATGCCCAACTGGAAAATAAATGGCAATGTTGTAGGCTTGACCAAGTACAAAGGGAAAAAGTACAAAGGGAAAAAAGATGAAAGAGAAATAACAGTTATTTAAAACAGAAGATAAATCTTTCAGAATATCACTAAAACTGAGAAATCTTTATTTATATTTATCTAGCTAAATCTTTAACTAGAAGAAGGAGAAATGAGTAAAATACACACTACCAATATTAGGAATGAAAAGGGAATATCAATACAGAGTCTACAGATATTAAAAAGATAAGGGAATATTATAAACATTTCATGCCAAAAAAAGAAAACCTTTTACTTTATATGAAAATAACAAACTCCTTGAAAGACAAAAATTACCAATATTACCTCAAGGGAAGTAGAAAATTTGAGTACTACAATGTCAATTAAATAAATAAAATTGGTTATTTAAAACCATTCCCTCAAAAATATACATCCAGATAGCTTCACTGGTGAATTCTATAACTTAAGGATGAAATTATGCCAATCCCAACCCAACTTCCACAAAAGTAAGGAAAAAATATTTCTGAATTCATGTTATGGGTTGAATATTACACTGATAACCAAGCCAGACAAAGACGTCACATGAAAACTACAGAATGATATATTTCCTGAACATAAATGTAAAAGTCTTGAACATAAATGTAAAAGTCCTTAACACAATATTAGCAAATCAAATCCAGCAATGTATTAAAAATGCATAATGTGTCATGATCAAGAGAGTTTTATCCCAGAATGCAAGTTTGTCTCAAATTTAAAAAATTGACCAATGTAATCCATTATATCAAAATATACTCACCTATGAATTACTTTCTCCCCTAGCACATACTTCAACTCATTTCATTTTTAATCTTCTATGTAATTGTGCTTATTCTTATCTTATATATGAGAAATGAGAGATCAAGAGGGGTTCGATAATTGACCAAATGTCACATATCATGTAAAGGAGACGGGAATTTTAGCTCAGGTCAGACTGACCCTAAATTATTCTTTCCACTATGGATTCTGTCTCCCACTGACGCCCTGCAATAATATGAAAAATCTACATGGACAGATGAGAAGGTCTTGAGCGTCTCTTCAATAAATTGCTTGTGCTCCTTCCAGTAGCACCTTTACCAACTTCTTTTATATTCTGAGTAATGAACATTTAAGCCAAAGCAGTTGTGTTCCATGCTGCTGGACCCATAATACCTGCCCCACTTCCCTTGCACACGACCAGATGCCCAGACTCCAGTCTCAGTAATAGTTTTGTAACCTATGTATATGAAACATTAGATACACAAAAGTTCTCCATGTTCCATTTGGTTAAGAAAAGACTGTCATCCTGCCTGAGGTCCAGGGAAAAATGCAGACAGAAAGAGTTTGAGTCCTGCTTCAGAGGATGCTTTCTTTTTTCCACAAATAAAAACAGCATGGCAACTCCAGTGAGTAAGTATAAGTAATCAAAACCCACAAAATGAGAAAATAAAATGTCCTTCTATATATAAATATCTACCCATGCTCTTGCATTGAACCTATCAGATCTTTTGAAGCATTTAAATAAAAATATCATGAAGCAAAAAAAAAAAAAAAAAAAAGCGCAGCAAGAGAGCATTTGGGAAATGGAAGCAAACTCTGTGGGAAATTCAGCTTAATTTCATTCTTTAGAAATGCTTTTAAAAGCCCCTTTTAAAAATACCAATATTGAAATGCATGAAATTCTTCTTTAATATTTCAAAAAATTGTTAACACAGATCTTTCAGATTTAAGTATCCATATCCTAAATAACATCACTCCATTTTCTAGCACTCATTTCAAGTATTGTTCTCAATCACTTTCCCAGAATCCACATGGACCTTCAAACTCTCTTCTATAAATATAATTATGTAGTTAATATCTAGAAATATAAAAGAACATAACTGTCAAGTCTGCCCCACCTATTTACAAGATCAGATCCATCCATTTAAATAATATAACACACAATCACACTTTTATGGGTGTTTATAAATAAGTATATATATTAGATCTCCTTAGGCAATTTCACTATTTCCTTTATTACTACTTTCTATTGCTGGATTTTCCTGTCCCTGGGTTTCTACACAGGCATTCTAGGACCTTTTTCTTCCTCCTTAGTGAATAACTTATGGTTATGCCTGGTAAGGACACCCATGTATATAGATCTAACGGTGATGAAGGTGAGCACATCGGCATAAGATGTAAAGGAAGACTTTGTATAGGTAAGGATGTACCAAGTCTGAGAATTAAAGTCTAAATTGTTGTTGGAAATTTAGCTGGATGCTTAAGATTTGGATAATCTTTGGCACCAAACTATAACTTGGAAAAGGGCTCAGCCTTTTATAGAGGTTAGACTTTTCTTGGGTGTTTTTAGAGGGACTATAATTGCTGGCCATGAGGCAATGACTCACCAAAAGATATGGTCCTTGTGAATGGTACCTGTCAGGATATAGGAACTTCTCAAAATAAATGTAAGAGGGACAGTTTATTAATACTTAGGCTATGAATTACCAAAGGAACCATAACTATTAGAAACTTTGCACTCATCTCTAAGCAAGACCTCCCCTACCCTCACCTGCTTCTGCACATGCCCCTCAACTGATACTGATACACTGCAGGCACCCTTCCTTCAGAAAACCTCTCCAAAAGCCCAATATATTCAAATATAATTATTTAAAAACCCAGTTCAAGAATTACCTACTATAATAACCCTTCTCTAACAGTGCAGGGGTTGATTCCTGTATCGCAATGTCTTAAACTGAAAATTACAGAAATCCAAACTCAACTAGCTCAACCAATACAGGTAGGAAAAGTGCCAAGAAAATCAAAAAAATAGCCAGGGAGTAAAAGAAAAAGGTATTGATCTGGCTTCCTTGACATTGGATTTTCTATGGCCAAACAGAGAAAGCGAGGAAATTTCTGAGGAAAAATTGATTGTCCTTTGTGTTTATAATAGATTCACAAAGACATGGAATGGTATGTTTGCACTCATTTACACCAGTCTCTATCATTTCTTTCTTTAGTCATCATAATTTCCGTGACACTAGTCTCATCTCTCAGAGATAATTCCCCCATTCATTTTTCCTAGTTTACGTTAATGTGCAGCTTGAGATAATAAGCAGGTTCTCTGTATAACACATGGCCAAAATCTCTCATGAATGAAGAGAAGATTCTGCATAGGGGTCAAATTGGCTCATCTCAAGAGCACAATGGTTTCCCGTTCAGTTAATGGTGATATTGAGTCTAGAGGTTACTAGCTCCTCAAATGCCATATCACATCAGTGTAGAAAACCTCCATCGGGTCTGAACCATGCTGTCCTATTTCATGCAAGCTATTCCTTTCTATTTTGCAAATATTCCAATAAAGGTGTGAGACTCAGTTAGGAAAATCAAGTATAAACATATATCATCAATGCAAATATAAAATTAAATCAAGGTTAGGTCTTCAATACATTAAACTCCTGTCGAGTCTAATTACAGCTCCCTCAAACATCTTTTCATTGAAGAACACTTTGTGTTGCTGGAAAGGTAGCAAGGATCTTGCTGCAAACATCTCAATTCCCAAGGACAAAGAGTTGAGATTTTTGTCAGTGCTATATGAAATGGTAACATCAGCTTCCTAAGCAAATCCATTTTGTAATATAAGACTCTCTTGAATATTTAGAACCGTTTAGTCATTCAAAACTATTTGAGCTATGTACTTGAATACAAGTTAAGCATAATAATAGAAACAATTGTCCAAGTGACTACTAGCGTGGTTATACTCTTCTGTCCTTCAAATATATCAAAACCAAGAACTAAAATTTAAGTACTTATTTTTCAAAGACTTCCTGGTGTCGCAGTCTCATCTTTGATCACTGAGAGTCTTAAACTTCTTCTAGTCCATTTGACTAATTCCAATCTTGGCATGAGTAATGTTTAATTTTTTTTTTTTTTTTTTTTTTTTTTACTAATTTACTAGTTTCATATAGGTTCTCTTACTAGTGATGTGTTGACTCTGGAAACTTTTGGCTCACAAAAACCAATTGTTAAATATTTAGGAATTTTTTAAGCCAGTTTTGAAACCATAGGTAGCTGAAATTGGCTAAGGTGAAAGTACTTACAACATGGAAATTGACAAACACTACAAATCAGGACTCTCTTTTTTTCCAGAGAGCTGGTTTACTAGCACACTAATGACTACATTAAAAAACTGTAATGCCAGCAACAACCACATTATCTTCTAATTTTTAGGAAACTGCCTCATTCATAGTTTCTCCTGAGAGAAGCTCTGTAGGCTCTTCTTTAAGCCCTGGAGGGCAAATTTGGCTTTATATGATGTTATCTCCTCCTCTCCAAAGCTTCAGATATTTGTACCACCACAGTGGGTACCTAACTCAAGTACAATCAATATTTAAACGGTACAAGAACCTAAGTGGTGGTCTAATATGAAAAAATATCTAGAGTGTGTGATTCTGAATAACTAAATGAACTGAATTCTCTTTTGCTTCGTCATAGACATAAGTATTACCTTAGTAGAAGGAAGAGAATTGATTGAAACTGAGCCAAACAAACAAATGGAGAATAAAAGAGTGACATAATGATGGATCACAGCATTACAGAGCCAAAAAAAATGTATTATTTCTAAAGAAAGACCCTATAACCTGGCTCTCAGCTGCCTTGAGTTCAGAACCAATTTCTAACACATGATATCACAAGGCCTGCTGTTATTTCTGAGATTCCAATCTCCCTTAATGCCATCTGTATCCTTACTATCAACCCTCGGGACGTTCGCTTGCTTTCATGAGTCTCTCTTCTTTGCAAAGGAAGGCCTAATTTACAAAAAAAAAAAAACATTCCTAATCTACATGTAACAATATGGGACAAGTGAAGAGGTTGTCAGGGAAGTCTTCTTTGATGCTGACGGGGGAAGAGGGAGAATCTCCCTCTGCCTTTTTCCTTAAGGTTCTTATGGCTGGCCAAATAATTAACAAGACGGTTAGC
This sequence comes from Diceros bicornis minor, assembly GCF_020826845.1. NCBI lineage: Eukaryota > Metazoa > Chordata > Mammalia > Perissodactyla > Rhinocerotidae > Diceros > Diceros bicornis. The sequence goes on along the minus strand of NC_080763.1, from coordinate 29,364,758 downwards.
AAGAGAAAATAATACCAAGTTTAATAACATGTATACATGGGAGAAACTCAGAAATGAGCAACTCGTCCCTCTGTCTAAGCTGCTTGCTTAAGTATTACAGCTAAAGGCGAGGATCGTATTGGGGGTGGGTAGTGGTCTGGGACTTCAGAGGGCAGGAAGACAATTCTTTTCAGGGTCATCTATAGATAATGTGGTCAGGGAGAGACAGAGTTTTTGATAAAAGGGGCTTGGTGCCTTTCCTATTGTAACCTGTATCCTACATTATCTTTACAGCCATCATGATAGAAGATCTGTTCCAGGAAGGAGCCACCATGTCAAATTCTTTAGGCAGTTAGTGGGGGAGGTCAAATGTCCCTCAGAGAAAACAATCAAGGTAAAGAGATATATTTCAGGGTGGCCAAATCTTGATCTCCCATAATGCCATCATTCAAAGATACAGGCTGATGGAAGCTTTGCCATCTTCAGCACATATCTTTGAAAACTTCCCTGTAAGTTATCTCTACTGAATCAGTCATAATGAGAATAAGCAAGAAAGAGTGCACATGGCAGATTACAAACCAGGTCTGTTAATGGTGCATGTCACTTCTTGTCACATACCATGGTCTAGAACTCAGTTATGTGCCACATGGGTTTTGATGAACACCTAATATCTAATCTAGCTTTAGTAACTGTATTTGGTAACTGTAGTAACCAAATGTAGGTTGGTTCAACTAGTTTAATATCAACTTTATGGAATCATTTTATTGTATTCTCTACAATGAAAGAACTTTTGACCTTGGACTATGTTTCCCTGTTCAGACTTTGTCAAATTACAGCAACATGCTTCAAATCCTAATCTAGACACTCCTCAATCTCGCCTTCTCACAGTGAACTGATACTCTTGTATAAATTCACACCTCATTTTGGGCAATTATTTCTATTTAACTCAAAACTTGCTTTTAGTCCTATATAATATTTACAGCTCCCCTGAATTTGAATTTTAAATGTTGCTAAATAAGGTATCAATGGTTGAATAATTATGAAGCCCAATCCAATGTACTGTGGACCAGACACTCCTCATCTTCACACACAATTCACTGATATTTCACATAGAGAACAGAGAAGGTGGCAGCATAGCATATCCATACCATTCTTTATCTACTCAAGAAAGTATGCAACAACCCTTTCATCTCCATAGTGACCCACTAGATGGCATACAACTCTTGGCTTATCAATCAAGTGCATGGGCTCTAGAGAAGGGTAGAATTGTTCCTCATTACAAAGTACTAGGCAGGGGCATCAGACCTATGCCATATATGAAAAAGAGCATTGTCGGGGCCGGCCCCATGGCGTAGCGGTTAGGTGCGTGTGCTCCACTGTTGGCCGCCCAGGTTTGGATCCCGGACACACATCGATGCACCGCTTGTCAGGCCATGGTGTGGCGGCATCCCACATAAAGTGGAGGAAGACAGGCACAGATGTTAGCCCAGGGCCGGTCTTCCTCAGCGAGAGGAGGAGGATTGGCATGGATGTTAGCTCAGGGCTGATCTTCCTCACAAAAAAAAAAAAAAAAGCATTGTCATAAATGAATATCTGGGACGAAATTATTCAGAGACCTTGAGCACAGAGAATGGTGTTGTGCAAAAATTTGTAAAATCACGAGTATTTGAGGTTCATTCATTTGCATGCAAATTATTAAGATATTTATTACATATTAGCTAGATATACTGAAATGAAAAAAAGCAGATCAGTAGTAATCCATTTGGTAAAATATTCTGGCAACATTTTTAAACCTAGATTATGTTGCTGTGAGAAAGAAAGAAGTAGTAACTTTATATTTCTTTTAAAATACTGCATATCTAAGACCTTGCACAAATTCAGATTGCCCTCCTTCCAGCCCAATTACATGCAACAGATTGATCTGAAATATCTCTACAAAACAGGCTGAAGTCTGACTTGAACAATATTATGAGACTCATCAGTAAATGTCATCAATAACCATGTTCATTTGCTAATAATCAAGATTAGTCCTACCTTTTGATGGCTGATCTCAACATCAGAATCAGAATGTTAAAACTGAAAAATTATATCATCTGTCTCCATCTTTTGAAGTTAGGTGAAGAGAATTGTCCAAAGTCAAGGAGTAAATTACCAGTGGAGTCAGGATTATAACTCAGTGCTCTTTCCACCTTATCATTTTGAGCCCTTATCTGAAATACCATATACTTGTATAATTTCAGGCTCTATGCAATTGTCATGGAGTACAGATTGAAATTTACTATAAAGTGTGCGTTACTCTTCCTACACCAAGATAACACCAGCCATCAGGACGATTTGGCAGAAAAGAACCAATGTATGACTAAGAATTCAAAACCACTACAAAAACCATAAGGGCAATTGTTTTAGCTTGCAAACGTTTTTAAAAATTGTTATCATATTTTTAAATCTCCAAAAAGACAAAAGGCAATCCTGTCTTAACTTTCATTTTCTTTTCCTTTGGGAGGAAAAAGGGGAAAAAAAGGCCATAGTATGGCTGATTTCCCTGGACTCTAATGTCCCCTTTGAATTCAAAGGATCTAAGTGGCATTATTTGCTGAAAGTTTCCATGAGGCTTAAAAGCTGGTATAGCTTCCAAATCTAGCCATTTAAGGCTGCAAAAATTAGCACAAACATCCATATTCGTTAGCTGCCCAGAGTATGAGCACATATGACAAGACTATAAGGTAATCTCACCACAGAAGTCAGAAAATGGAAAGAAAGAGAAAAAAAAAATGAGTGCAGGGTTCAAAAGGTTCTCTTTAATGTGCATCAAGCAGTTTTGCGTAATGCAAGTAACTACAGGAATTTGCTATTTAGCAGTGACGGGTCATGCACGAATTTCTCCTGATCCCCTGTTGGGCTGGCAGTATGTGCTCAGCACCACTCATCTGCCAACATGGGAAAGATGCTAACAGATTTCCCTATAACGAGCTCACTGGACTGGAGCACTAGTTAAAGGAGAAGGTCAAAGATTCATGTTTGTTTAGCTTCCTCCAACATGCCCATATCTTCCTCAGATGTGCAAGAAGCTAGCTGTATCTTGCTTGCTACTGTTTCATACTAAATTAGCCAACCTGTCAAAAAGATCAAGGGAAAAAGTGATAGCAGCCAAAGAAATACAAAATAGATAGAACAACATACAGAAAACTCTATCTGGCTTCATACATTAGCATAAGTCCCCATTTTTCAGTCTTTGATGAAGCGAGGATGGGCCTTAAGGATATTATGCTCTGAGAAAGTGAACATTATATTAAAAATAAAATATTCCCCAACAGCATAACTCTAGTGTTCAGCCTACAAGCACATCATACCGTTAAGCACATCATTATTCTTTACCAGTAAATAAATGTGAGATGAGCTCACAGACATTTCCAAAGGGATAACATTTTTGTTGAACCAAAAGACAGTTCAGCCAAAACGCAAAAAAGGATAAGACACACACAGTAAGAAAAATCTGAATGAATATAATATGTCAGGTTAAATTCTGTTAAATCTTCATCTAACACACTCTAATTCCAGTGTTCAATTGTTAACGTCCTGCCTCAAATAACTTTTCTCAACAGTCCTGCCCCCCATCACTGTATGTACAAAAGAAAAATCTTTCTAAAAAAGTCAGTGTAGATTTCCTCTCTCCCGATACTTCTCCATTTTGCTCCCATATTATATATGGCTTCTCCTATAACAGTCAGAGTCTTGGCAGACAAAGAATAGTATTCAAATGGCTCAAGATACCTAACAATATATTTACAAAGATGTGGGAAAGGTTAATAAAACCAGAAATGGAAGTTAAGGACCCAGGGATTAGTAACAGTGAGACATCAGTAGCACCCAAAGGCATGAAACAGCAAGGAGGGCAAAGAGTGTTACTGTAGCATTGAGACCTGGGGCAATGGAGAAGAGGTTGTCCTACAAAGAACTGTAGTTATGGAGAAAACAGCTATCATCAGAAAACACAGTCCAGATCAGTAGGGAGAAGAAAAAAAATCTCTGACCTCTCTCTCTTCCCACTTTCCAGTCTCCTACTGGTGACGCCATTTGGCCAAGCTCAACAAACCAAAAGACAGGATGATGCAGAACTCAGGGTCAACCTCCAAGTAAGGAAGGCAGAGCAAACAAGAGAAAGAAGTAGATGGATTTATGGAGGAGAGTAACCTTGGCATACATTCCTTGTAAGATCCTTGAGGTCAAAGACTGTGTTTTCTTGTGTTTGGATGCTCAACATTTACCAGCATCTGGTGCCCAGTATTTGCTTAACACTATTAAACAAATAACCAACTGAGCTAGACAGGATAAAGATTTTGGTTTCAGTGCAAATTTTGTTCTTCCACTGCATCATTGTGACCCACACTAACTTGTTCAACCTCTGGGTACATCTGTTAGAAAAGAGGACCACTTAAGAGATCTTGAGCCTCAGGCTCGTGTCATCTTACAACTTAGCCCTGAGCTGATTTACTTTCTCTTCAAGGCAGCTTCCTTAATTTTAGTGTTAAAGTACCAACAGCTTTTACATGCAACATCAGGCTACCTTCATGTAAATCTCAGCATTCTGTAGTGATACCTGGGATAGAGAGGATAGAATAACAGTGACTCATCATCACTCACTGAAAACTATTCTCTAAACAAGATCTGATGTTGCTTATATAACATAGAATCAGTCATCACTTCTCTCGCCCTAAAATAGAGATCTCTACTGTATGGTTAACTCCATAACAGTGTGATAGGGAAGATGCCACAAAACTCATTTCCACCTCTTTCCTCCTTCCTCAATGGTGTCATGACTCTTCTAATTGAGTCAATTGTCTTCTGGAGGCTGAGCTACAGATTGGTTCAATTTTTCAAATTGTGAGTCATTAAAAGGCAGTGAAATCAGTTAAGTTGACCATGACCAGCATTCCTTAATGTGATAGGATGGGATAAGATAGGATAGGATAGAAACGAAAAGAATAGGTGACCAAGATGGCCGGGAATTAAGTGTGGGCGCTGCGGGCGTGCGAGCGCGGGTAGTTCCGGGATCCCTGGCAGCCAAGGGACTCGCTGCCTTCTTCAAGAATGCCTGGGCCAAGGAGCCGGTGCTGGTCACGTCCTTCACCGTCATGGGCCTCGGTATAATTGTGCCCACCCTCAGCCCCTACACCAAGTACTCCATCATGATCAACAAGGCCACACCCTACAACTACCCAGTGCCCCTCCGAGATGATGGGAACATGCACCATGTGCCCAGCCACCCCCGGGACCCCCAGGGCCCAAGCTTGGAGTGGCTGAAGAAACTGTGAGCACCTCCGTTGACAGGCAGGAGGCCCCCTCCCTGGTGGCCCCCAATAAAAATGTGAAAACTGAAAAAAAAAAAAAAATGAAAAGAATAGAACAAAATAGACAAAACAGAGTGTATTGCAGATAGCAAGGTAGCTGTGGTCATTATGAACTTTATGTGTGTGTTTGTGTGTGTACTTGTGTATTATGTTTTGGTATAAAATATATTTCTTTTCTTTTTTTTTTTAGACTTTATTTATTTTTTTTTTCCCCTCAAAGCCCCAGTAGATAGTTGTATGCCATAGCTGCACATCCTTCTAGTTGCTGTATGTGGGACACAGCCTCAGCATGGCCGGAGAAGCGGTGCGCGCCCGGGATCCGAACCCGGGCCGCCAGCAGTGGAGCGCGCGCACTTAACCGCTAAGCCACAGGGCCGGCCCAAAATATATTTCTTATTACATGTTATGGTAAAAAGATATTTGAAAGCCACTGTACTTACATGAATGTCCCTTTTAAAAGCATCCATATCACTAAGGGGTCATTTCTGACCTGTCCTTCTGAAATGAAAGTCTCAATAATATATTCTGTTTGCATCTTTTTTTTTTCTCTCATTACATATGCAAATTCAGGTTATATGCAATTAATTTGGTTAATAACATTGAAAAGGGGATCTTCCTTACAATTAACATAAACCTTCCTACTGCAGATGAAGTCTTTTCTTTCTTTTTTTTTTTTTTGTGAGGAAGATCAGCCCTGAGCTAACATCCATGCCGATTCTCCTCTTTTTGCTGAGGAAGACCGGCCCTGAGCTAACATCCGTGCCCATCTTCCTCCACTTTATGTGGGACGCCACCACAGCATGGCCTGACAAGTGGTGAAGCCTTTTCTTATTGTACAACATCAGTGTACAAGGATTTTCCATATAATTCCCCTTAATGTATGTTGAAGGTAGTTTTTAAGTCTTCAGCTATGTTGCCTCGGTCTCTTTAAACGTTAGTCAAGTTTTGTTCCCTACCCCAGTTCTGTGTTCTGCTTTCTTCTCTCTCAAGTATTTTGCAGGAAAACAAGATGGAAAGGAATAGAGATGACCTCTCATAGACTAGGGAAGAGGACTTTGTCATAAAGAGGAGGCTGAACTTCCTGCCCAAAGTCCATCTTTCCTTGTCTAGAAGTATTGTGATCTCAAGATCGATTGTAGTTGCTGATATTGAAGAGCTTGATATGTAGAGATATATGTGCTAAGTAAACACAAAAGCATTAGAAGTTACATTTGTGTTTCTACATAAATGGGCAAGTTACTCAGTTTCCTAAACTATGAAACTGAGTATCATAATACCTCACATTGAATTAATTAATATAAATTGCTCAGTTCCATATGTAGCTCACAGTAGGAACTAACAAATAAATGGTATCGGTCATTGACAGAGTCCACAGCACATTTGGATTTGAACTAATTTCAGGGCTTACATCTGAGGTCTGACTGATTTTAAGTCATTATCTGCAGATTAAGTCATATGCATAGATTTGATAATCATCTTATAAAAATCATCTCTCTAATCATAACTGTCTCTTCTCCTTAGAGCCAAGGTTTTCACACATGAGCGGGGAGCTATGAGAATGAGCCTCTCTCATTTCTAGCTGTAGGGAGTGTAATTGACCTATAGCCCCAAATGCTACTCTCTGACATCCATTAAGATTTTCTGAGTCCACACCCACCACAGGCTGCTCCCAGCCAAGGACTGAGCATGGCAGGAATACTAAGGCGTGCCTGTTCTTGGAAGATGAGGGCTTCTCCCGATGGGTAATTTTGGCTTGAGGACTCTCCAACAGCCTTGATAAATCCTCTTAGAACTCTACCACTGTCCGAGATAGTCCCACTCAACCTTCCTTTCTTCCCTCTCTCCTTCACCCGAGGCAGATTTGCACTGTGGTCTGATAGCTCCCCCAGTCTCCTCTAGCTCCTTTCCCATTGTTGCCTACAGACCTTGCCCCTAATAAATCTCTTGCATTTTAGCATGTGCTTCTGAAGGGTCCAGATTAACTAACATAATAACTCATAATCTGTGCGCAAAATTTCATGTACAGGTACATTTACCCCCTTTTCATAATAAGAATGCCTCTTCAACTTCTGCTGAAATTATGGATAATACCACCTCCACTGCCCCAAAGCCAAAAAATTCTTAAGAAAAACCAGTATAGAATGTACTATATGCCTAAGTGCTCTTTTGACATCATTTTGATATTCCAGGATCTTATCCTTACTGGTGACACAAAATTGTATTATTTATACTACTGATATCTGTTCCTGCTTTGGCCTCCTGTCACTAAAACATCCTAAGTCCTTTTATGTCCTACTAATCTACAGCCATTTGATTCTCATTTTGTATCTCTGAATTTCATTGTTCTCCAAGTTAACTGCTTTATATCACATGTAACCCACTATTTTGGTATTTATATTCTTAACATTCTGAATATATCAAAGGTGGCATTTAGAAAACATTTCCTTTCATTAAGAAAAACTAAAACATATTTATGAAACCTCTTTTACTCTTTAGAGACCCTTGAAAGTGATTCTTTGGGTTACATTGGAAAAATCGTTGAAATTTGAAGGCAATTAAAATTAATGTTTTACAAATTAAAGCATACACAAAGGCATCCAAAACTTGAAGTTGTAAAAACTTTAAGTGCACATTTTGCATTTTTAATGCTACTGGAGTCCCAAAGGGTTGGAACTCACAAAATAGGAACTTGCCTTCAATTATACTAAATCTTCTATTTCATACCTAATGCTAACAATCGCCAATGAGAAGACAGGGTTGGCTTTAAAACTATGCCTCTTTCTTCACTTCTTACTCTTGCAATGAGGCTTAATGATTTATATTTTAATGCATCAACTTAAGCGTCAAGTGTTTGATCTTCCCTTTTGAATCAAACAGGTAGCTTGTTCACCTCTTCCCATCCACTCTACTTAAGCCAGTTTGGGCTCTTGTGATTGCGTGTAAACCAAATCAATATCTGGCTCCTTAAGATTCTATGATCAAAGTCCTAAGACTCTATGTTAGTCTCTTTTATCTATAAACAGACCCTGGTCATCTTGTCTCTCTAATTCCTGAGAGACCTTTACTACAACTTGGCATTATACTTTCCATCAGGACTTGTTTGGGGCTCCTATCTCCCAGATTTAATCACACTGCTGCCAATTTGGTTAACCAGACACAGTCGTTCCTTTATTTAAAATCAGTTCTGCCTCATTTGCAAAGGAGAACGCATTTCACTGGCATAGTTTACAACTATGCTTTAGCCTGGAGATGAAAGCCTCGACTCTAGGCAAGTGCTAGAAAGCTATTTCAATCCTTTAGGTCAAATGAATATTTGCTTATAATTTTCTGGAGGTAGTCTGTCTCCAAAATTAGTCTCCACCAACCCTTACTTCTAAAATATACTATTTGTAGAGAAGAGAGATAATAGAAATAATCTTTTAGTTTAAGAAAGTGGCCTAAGCAACAAGAACTAAATTCTCATCTTGATAGCTGCTCTAAGCCTACTTATTTCTCTCATCTGGCCCCCACATTGGGATATGGAGGGAAATAAAGCAGTTTTATAGATCCTTGGTTATTAGTTTATCCTTTTGAAATTAAATACAGCAGAGTAGTGAGTCATTACCACTGAATGCCCAAAGGATGAGAAAAATAGTAGAGAAAGAAGTGGTATGCTTATTTTAGCAAACGGTGAACTCAAATGTGATAGCAAAAGCAAATCCAGCTCTGATCTTTTCTCAAGGAAGAGGACTCCCAGAAGTAACAACCATCAAATGGCAATGCTCCAGAAAGGCTGTGACTTAGGTTTATTTTCATATTAGCAAGTAACACCAATGTTTAGGAAGTTTAATCTACTTCCTTTGTTATGGGGTATACCTAAAAGATTAAATGGAATAGCAAACATAAGATACCTCACATCATTTCATACACCATAGTTACTCATATAATGTTAGAGTCTCCTTCCTTATTTTTCCCCTTCTTCCTGTCTACCATTTTTGAAATAACTTGAAAGTCATAAACTCCATCAGGGCAGGGGCCTTGTCTGATTTAGTTCACTGATGTGCCTCCAATGCATTGGTTCATACAGGTATTAGTTGAGGAAAGGATTTGGACCAATCTTCTTTATCGGATGTCTACTGATTGGCTTTGTGCTAAACCTGGATGAGATGATGGCTGTGATGAATTAGACAGTTTTCCTCTCTATAGAGAGTTTACAACATAATTGGCAGAAATGGAGATATACAAGTATAGCTATTATATAAGGCAATATAACTACTGTAATAGGGGAGAAATGTAGTATCAAAAAAACCCGAATTTTTGCTGTTGAAGTAAGAAGATATTGAATCCAGAAATCCCTCTGAAATATGAAAATATTTCACTTGAACTTAAAGACCAGGCTGTGAAACATTAGTACTTTGTTATTCTTGTTGCATATCTGTGTATGAGGGACAAATGAGAAAGAGAAAACCATTTTGATTATAGTGTTTTCTTATCTGAGAGTAGAAATATTTTTTAAGCATCAGTTCAAGGAATATCAAGGCCAAAAAACTTAACTGAGGGAAGTCACAGAAGACAGCAAGACACCAACAAAAATGGATGCAGAGAAACTGAGTGGTCTGATGTGAAATTCTGGCCTACATGGATAAGAGCAGGGATCTTCATGCTTCAAACTAAACATGTTTATTATCAGATGAAAAGCGTTATTGACTTGGCTTGGATCAATAAGTGAAATAACACATAGCTGACTAAATGATGGTAAAAATGATCAGAATTTATATTTCACACCAAATTTCAGCTTTCACAAACAAATTTGAGGAGAGAGAAGATTTTGACTTGTATCAGTTGCCGATAACCAGCAAATATTTGTCTCTCAGTAAATGGTTGTTGAGTAAGTGAACACAAGTTGATGAAACATGATAAAAGAGACAATTCATGGGCCCAGCCTTGTGGCCTAGTGGTTAAGTTTGGCACACTCCACTTTGGCAACCCAGGTTTGGTTCCTGGGCGTGGACCTATACCAGTTATTAGCAGCCATGCTGTGATGGTGACCCTCATGCAAAATAGAGGAAGGTTGGCACAGATGTTAGCTCAACGTGAATCTTAGTCAGCAAAAAAAAAATAAAAGAGATGGTTCATGTGAGGATACAGCTTTCCCAACTAAGCTGGAGGATGATAACGTGGAGACATAGGATAAGCATGGATTTTAAAACGAAACAGTTCTGGGTTTGAAGCTTGAATCCAATTTTTATTACATGTGGAACCTTTGAAAATTTCTGTCAATCTTCTGAGATTCTGTTTCCTCAACTGTAAAATATGGATGGTAGAGTAAATAACTCCTGGGATTGTTACAAACATTAAGTGAAATAATATATACAAAGCCTTTGTAAGTGTCTTAGATATATTAATTAACTAAATGTCAGATATTTTTGCCTGCTACAATTTTTTATTTATTTTAGCTGCCTTAAAACCTCCAATTAGAAAATAAACAAATAAAAAGTATACAAAACTTTGAACAAACAAGTAAGAAAGTGGAAGCACTTGGAAAATGACCTGGAAATAACCAAAAACAAGGTAAATGGAAACTTTCATATGCTAATGAAGAATAAGGGGCAGGATTTGAATGTAGCACACTTCCCTGCAATTTGATGCAATTCACTTTACATTATGTGGATGCCAACTGAAGTGCCTTAATTAAATCATCCCAAACAGAGGGGCTGTGGGTTGACTTTCCTGTCATCCAGCTGGTCTTCAGGGGCCCTTCTAACTAAATCAACTAAGTCAAAAGCTACTTCTGCCTTTTTTTCTTGGGACTCGCAAAGGTAGAGTCAACACCGCAGTCAGCAATAGATTGATTGTGGCCTTTGGGAAGTCACATGGCTCAGTGTTCAGAATCCCCAGCTGCCTCTCAAGGTCAAGCATGCCTGCCTGAATGAGACATTTATTCCTGAGAACATGCTGCCAGCCCTGAAATTTTCCTGAGGACCTAAGGAGAGCATTTCCCTTGAGGATATTTTCACCGGGGGAACTTTATGGTTGCCTGTGTAGTCTGTCAGGAAAAATCATCTGAAAATGTGCTTAATTTGCCTCATTATTGAAAGGAAAATGTGCTCCAATGCTGTAGGAAAATTACTGCAGGATAAATGTGCTTTTAGGCGCCTTCCAGTGTATAATATTGAAAAACTGTAATATATTTTTCTGAAGGAATTGGCAAGATGATATGGAGTGGAAATTTTAATGAAGAATTGCACATTTTAAAAAGCAAAGTTTTCTCTTCTTTGAGAAATATCCCTTGACAAATACCACACTTCAATAGTAACACTTTCCATTGAGCATCTATAAACATTACTACTTACTTATGTTTATTTCTATCATTTTAGTAATATTCACTTGTGACCTTTAATTGTATTTTATTTCACTTTTCTTTCTTCTCTATAATAAAATTTCAAATGCATTGAATACAGATGGATTGATTCCTCGGGGTTCATACAACAAACATTTATGAAGCACTTACTGTGTACAGAAAGTGTCTATGATACTGTCTAGAATACAGTCTGAGGTAGTAGTAGAAAGTGTATACTTTAAAAGCCAGTGACCTTGAATTTAAACTTAGCTTCTATAGTTACAGCCTTATGACCTGTGCCCATTTTACTTCCGCCCTCTGAGCCTCAGTTTCCTCATATGCATAACAGATCTAACGGTGCTTTATGGACAGAGTTGCTTTGAGAGTTCAATGAAATAACATTCAGAGCCCAGACATTTCCTAATATATAATACATACTCAATAAATGTGAGCCCCTCCCCAACCCCTAGCTGTCAGGTGCCAGAGAGCTCCATGATAAATGTGTCATACTCCCAGGGGCAGGGATAACTATGATATTTATAACTCAAATCTATGCTAACATATTAATCACTCTAAAGGCATCCCTGCATTACAGTCCCCTCGGTTATACCAAGCAGCACTAAATGAGACCTGATATTTCCTGAGCTATATTAGATCTCCTTTGCAATATTTCCTAAAGAAGGGTAAAAAATCTTGGCACTAGCAAATCTAAATACATTTGTAGATTTGTCTTCAGCTTCTCTTATGCATTCTCTTAGGTATAAAGCACTATTTAGTTTATAAATGAGCACAGTTAATTCACACACCCCTGGGTGGTTTTGATTTGCTTGCATTTTAAAAGGAACACTCTATCAAATGATGGAGTTTATCCTTTTAATAATCAGGAAGAGTTCTATTAAATTCCACCAAGGCCATTCTTTCAACTTAGAGGTTGCAATCTCTATTCAGAGGAAAGATTTTAATTATCTCCTTAACCCCTCTAAATTCCACTATGATTTATAACTGATTGTAATTTGCCTCCTTCTGGGCTATTCTTGGCCTGGCATCCACAGCTCTGCATGCTCTCTCTCCTCTCTCCTCTCTCTACATTGGAAATTTTTTAACAGCTTACTCTTAACTTGTTTCTCAGTCCGTCTGATAAAAAAAAGCATCCATTTGCCTCCTGACACTTCAGGAGCACTACACTACTTTGCACAACATTTTGCACTTTTCTTTAATTGCATACATAGTAAATAGTCAATAAATATTGTTGACTGACAAGTTTTGTTGCATTAGTGTCAAGATTAGAATTTAAGATGTGATATGTATTCCCTTATCATACATCTGTGTGAACAGTTCTTATAATGCTCCAGATCCAGCTTGAACATGAATTAAATGGGGAGAAGAGAGGATATAAGAGAGAAAGTATGCAGACTACCATTGTGGTTACATATCTAGAAAAGTCTACAGAGAAGCCACAGATATCCGATATCTCTGTCCCATTCAGGTCCATCTGGCTCTATTTTCACTCCTCAATTTACTCTTTCCTAAGTTGGCAAAGCCTTACTCAACTTCTTTGCTAATTTTCTCAAATCTAACTATTGTCCTTGTCTCTGGCCCTTAATTCCCTGGGAAAATTAGCTTAGCCCTTTTGGTCTTTTCCTGAGATGACTGAAACCACATTATCTTTTCTTTCTAGTTTTCAAAGCAATAATGAATTTGTACATACCCAGGAGGATGTTATTCTTCTATAGTGCAGTAATAATGACTAAAATAGTCAAGAAAACAATGCAGACATGGACTGTCAATGAGTAACAGAGCAGAGAAATTGGGAATCAGATTCTGGAATCAGACTCCCTGAGAATGAATCCTGAGTTTACTACTTTCTAGCTGTGTAACCCTGAGTGAGCTACTTAAAAGTTTCTGAGCTTCTTTCTCATCTGTAATAAATGGATAATAATAGTGTCTATTTCATGAGGTTGTTTGATGATTAAAATAAATAACCATGTTGTATTGCAATTTGAAGCATAGCCAAGGCCAGTAAATATTAGCAAACTACTCTTACAGAAAGGTACCTTGATTTAATTTTGACTGTATTATAACAGAAACCAGATCATGCAAAAAATAGAGCCTACAATGAAAATCCCATGAGAAATGGATCCGTGAAAAACCAAAGGTCATAAATACTTTTCTAACTTGTTTCATTAAAGAAAAACATTTCCTCTTTATTTTAAGAAGAGCACTTGGATCCCTCAGGATTAAAGAAAAAGGAAGAAGCAAGAGCAAAGTAGCACAATTCTAAATGACCCATCACCGCAGAGGTATCCTCTGATGCAACCAGCAAGCTGCAATTAAAAGGCTAGATGAGAAGTATTGTTGGAAGGCATGAGAAGAAATGAGAGCTTGCTAGGAGTAACTCCCACTACGGGCACCTGAAAATTCATCTCTCAGAAAAAGAAGCAAAAAAAAAAAAATTGTGCCAAGTCCTTTTAATTGATGAATAATTTATGGATGATCAGCAGGAACATCCATCCAGGCAGCTGATTAAATGCAAAGTATTTTGATCAGCAGAAAGTTACCCCCACAGGCCTCGTGGAGAAAGGACAGCAATCGATGTTATTCCATATATTGATGGGTGTTGCCCAGTCTCTTCCCAGCAGCCTGTTTCTCCACCTCATCCCCCTTTATCACTGGCAGGAAAAGTTACCTCTTCTGTGAGTTTCTTTCTCCTGTCAAAATGATAGAGGTTAAATGTGGATAAGAAAGGCAATTAAAATAGATCTGTCACAAGTCTGCTATCCCAGTGTGCCATCCTGATTTCCTTCTCTAGTGTGAACTGCTACCGAAGGATGGTAATTGAAATTTGTCAGTGTTGACAGCTGATGACTAATATGGAGATTTTCATTACATTTCCCTCCTGGAATGGAAAAGAGATGAGTGCATATTAAACTCCAGAGGAAGGCAACTGCAGGACAGGGAAATGCGGACACTGCTCCAGCCAGCAGTGCAATGCCTGGGAGAGCCCTAAGACCCTCTGAAATCAGTTTGTATGGAAACAGAGATGGCTAGTTTCCTTCATCCTCCATCAGTATAACCTCATCGTTGTCAACATTGCCATTATCCTCGCAGCCCAGTTATGTTAATATCAGCTGGAGGTTCTACACAGTAACATTTGGTAGAGTCACATTGAAAAGGATATATGAGTTCTACTGCTTCTTCAAGTTTGAAAATGTTGTGATTTTATAATATAGAAACCCAGGATTAATTTCTATTATTCCTCGGCATTTCTATTTTGTATGTGGTTTTCTTGTTTATCAAAATCGCTAAAAGAAATCTGATTAAATTATCCAAGTATAATTCTGCCAAAAGATACCAAGAAATCACCTTTAGTTAAAATTTTGCTGAGTTTTGGCCTTGGTCCAGAATGAATGCTCTTTTAAATGGATTTCTGGCGTGTGGGACAGAAAGTGAAAGGGCTCTAAAGTTGTGGTGCAATGTCTCAGTTAACTATTGTTGCATAACAAATGTTGTATAACAAACTACCCCAAACTCAGTGGATGAAAACAACAACTTGTTTATTATATCTCATAAATCTGTGGGTCAAGAATTTGGGCAGGGCTCAGCTGGGTGATTCTTTAGTTCCACTTGGCACCGATGGAGTTCTCTCAATAATATCCAGCCAGCAGACGGCCTGGTCTGGAGAGTCTAAGATGGCTTCACTTACACTTCTGTTTGTATTAACTACATTTTCTTATTTTTTATATTCTTGATACTCTGGCATCTGGGGACTTGCTGACCTAGGAGAGACTGCTCCTCCCAGGACTAGCCAATTCCTAGAGACAGCAAACTACTCTCTGGCAAGAATACCTTTTAAATGCAAACCAACCAATCCACCACCTTTATTGGGCTTTCATAGAGCACTTACACTTGGGCCAATATTTCCCTGTCCTAATCACCCCATGACCAGGTACCAGACAACTAGGACAAGCCCCCACACGTAGAAGCCCACTGTAATTATACAAATTAGCCAATTTCCCTGCCTAGCCTGTTCTTTCCTGCAGAAAGCAAAATAAAGGCCCTCACCCATGCTTTCCCCTCACTCCTTCTGCCTCTTTATCAACACTGGTGCTTCCCCATGTGGCCCTGCATGAAGTGGAGTGCCTCCTCCTCTCAGGAACTGCGAGTAACAAACTATCTTTTCAATGGCAGTCATCTTCTGCTCTATTGGCTTCATTATACCTGAGTAATAATAAATTCTGCACTGAAATTAAAAAAACTTGGCAGTGATGGCTGGAAGACTAGGCTCTGCCGGAACTATCATGTGGAGCATCTACACATGATCTCAGAGTAGTCAGACTTCTTACATGGCAGCTCAATGCTACCAGAGTGTTCAAAGAGCCCTGGGCAGAAGCTGCAAGTCTTCCTATGACCTTGCCTTGGAAGTCTCAGAATGTCATTTCCTCTGAATTGGTCACGTAAGTCACTAGATGAGCCCAGATTCAATGGAGATTAATTAGACTCCATCTCTCAATGGGCAGAGTAGTAAAGAATTTGCAACCATCCTTAATCTACTGCAAACAAACTCACTTCAGTCAAGCCTTTATAGATCCCTAATTAAAGACCGATGCTGGTGATAATTCTAAAAGAATTCTAAGGGAAGTTGTTTCCTAATTTTGTGATCTCCTGGGGATTAGACAGTCTTCTCTAGGAGTGTTAGCTAGAATTTCTGCATGGTTTCAAGCCCAGTTGTATCAGATTAGTATAGTCACTGGTGCAGAAAGCAATAAATAAAAATAATGTAGGTGGAGGAGCCCCGCTTCAGGAGATAAGCTCTGTCACATGCCCATGGTAAGAATGACACAAATGAACATATCTTCTGATTTCGTGGAGGGAGACATGACATTATGATGATTATAATGAGCTAGGAGAAAGAAATAGAGGTGTGCAAATGCCCCTAATGAGGCATTAGTGTTGGGAATGTATCCCATTTGTTTTCTAAACCACATGGTTTCTAAACACGTATTTGCATTTGGATATAATGAGTGTAATTTGCTCTTACTGACCAAAATTACTTTAAATGTGAAAATGATGAAGCTTAAAAGTGAATAACTCAGCTGATCAATCACCAGCATGCTAATGGCCCCCAATTTAACCAGGAGTGCTCTCCCCCCTGGGACCAGCCAGCTAAGAGCTAAGTGTCTTGCCAAGAGTGCATTTAGTGTTCTTGGGTTCACTCAATCTCTGATGG
The DNA here is from genome assembly GCF_020826845.1 of Diceros bicornis minor. Classification (NCBI taxonomy): domain Eukaryota; kingdom Metazoa; phylum Chordata; class Mammalia; order Perissodactyla; family Rhinocerotidae; genus Diceros; species Diceros bicornis. The sequence goes on along the minus strand of NC_080763.1, from coordinate 29,347,885 downwards.
AAATGTTGTCACCATCAAATAAGAGGTGAGAAAAATGCAAAAGAAGACATGTTTTACTTTCTTTAGTCTCATCTGTGACAAAGGACATTTAGATGCGCAATGAAGCATTTTTTCAAAATACTATACCTATTTATTTTCTATCAACATGTGGTAAAACATGAATACATCCTGAACCTAATTACATAAAGAATATTGCTCAAGCTACTTCCTTACATTTCACTGAAAAAGAGCAGTCATACTGCTGGACTACATTCAAGGAGTCATTGCTTTCCTATCACCAGACAATTGTGCTATTTTACATAACCAGTATTCAGGAGATGGTATTTTGCTAATAGGCAAAATCCTACAATGACAATTTAAATGGTTTGAAACATGCACGAGATAATTTGGAGTCATAGCTCTGCCAATTGCTAAACAAGTGCAGCAGGAATGCAGGCTCTCTAAGCATCAAGAGTGCTGTTGGGGGAACAACCTGTCCTGTTCCATCAAGGAAACTTTGCTCACATCAAGTTAGAAGCTCAAGCCAGCTAATATCATTTCAGACTCTTACTAGGCGAGATTAAGTGTTTTCACTGGATAACTCCATTGCTCACCATGGGCGGGAACATAGAACAGGCAGATGGTTTTTTGTTGTTAAGAGTGCAAACTTGGGTTGGAATAAAAAAAGATCTCGCTTTGAGTCCCGGCTCTGCTGCTAATTAGCTCTGTGAGCCTGGGTAAGTTGGTCTCTCTTAAATTGATTCTTCATCTGTTTAAAAAATAAAAACAGGACTTACCTCTTAGAGCTGTAAGGATTAATTGAAATATTACATGTAAAACAGCCCAAAATCTGACAAATAGTAAGTATTCCACAAAGTTGACATCTGCTGTTTAAAATGGGGAATTAACATAATTTGGAAATGATGAACCCCACATGAATGGGCTTTAGCGGGGTCAATGAATCTCTGGAAAATGAGAAAAAATTCTGAATTTTTCTGGGAAGAGATTTCATGGCTTTCATCAAAGTCTCAAGTGGGCTCATAACAACAACAAAAAAAGTAATAATCACCACCATATGAATTTTCTAGTATAGAAGAGGCATATTCATGGACCTTCAACAAGTATTCTTGACCTTTTACTAAGTACCAGGCACCCCGCTATGTTCCGAGGATATAACAACGAACCTAAATGCCTTCCCTTAGAGAGGTGAGGGTGGAGGGAGGGAGAACAGACATCAGTGACTAATCCATAAATAAATGTGAAGTGTGATTAGTATTATGAAAATGAAGAGCAGGGTATATAACATACAATAGGTAAAGCATATAGCAGAGGAAATCAACCTAGGTCAATTTTTAGATGGTTGCTTTCAACCCCAACACAGGTAGATTTGGCACCCTGAGTGGGAGTGAACAGAGGTTCAGTCTTCTCACACTTGGCCAGGATGGATTAGAGCTGGTGGCTATAGCTTTAGGTCACATGGCTGGGTGCTGTGAGTGCATCTACTGTTTCTCTTCAGGTGTCCTATTTGGTGCTCACACCCTCACCAAAGCAACCCAGCGCTCCTACTGATTTGGCTGAAGTCTTGATGTGCCGCACAGCTGGCTCTCTCCTCCTCGTTTAGAACTGATTTATTGCAAAACCTCAACATACAGGGAACATAACACACGTTTATTTTTTCCAACAACTGCCTCCTAACATATTATTTCAAGTCCCCTTTCCTACTTGGAAGCTAATGTTTTGCTTCTGTATAATATTTTTTGTAGTTATCATTTAAAAATCTCTATAAATATATACAAATTTACATAAATGCATTAATATTATTATAGCATATTTGCCTTTTCTTATGTGGTCTTTCATTTTCTTTTGCTTTTTACCACTTTCACCTCTCTCTCCTAACCATATCACTGCATATGGTATATAGATAGATAAAAAAAGAGAGAGAGATGTTGATGATTACAGAAATAAAATCATATAACAAATACTTTTCTGCATATTGCTTTTCTTAGTAAACCATGTCTCATGAACATTCCTCCAAGTCAATTATAAACACTGTTTAATTTGTTAATGGCTGTATAATACTCCATAGTATGGATATATTATGATTGCTTCAATTATTTTTCTAATGTTAGGTATTTACTTTTTCCAGGATTTTATACCATGAACAGCTTTGCAATAAGTACCCCTGTCCGTATATTCTTGCATACTTGTAATTCCCAAGAAGGGGTCTGCTCAGTCAAGGGTTATATATCTTTGTAATTTTAATAGCTACAGGCAGTTTGTTTTCCAAAATGACTAAGAAGTCACACTTTGTTTTCACTCATCCTCACAGGTACATGTGGGGTAGACAGTGTTAACTGCTGTGCCTTATTTCCAACCCCCATGTTCCCCAAAGAACTTTACCCAGCAGGAGTCGCAGGAGTCACAATCCAACTTTCACTACCCCACTGACCCTATGCCTGAATTCCATTGGATCATTTAACAAGTACTTGTTGAGCCCCTCCTATGTGCCAGATACTTTGCTGGGCACCTGGAGTTACAGAGGTAAACAAGAGAGCTGAAAGCAACTATAAAGAAATGTTTCCAAAGGTAAATTTGAGGTGCTAGGAATAGTGTGTTAGGGAAAGGTCATCTAGTCTGGGGAGACCTTCCTGAGGGAAGAAATATTCAACTTTTTCTTTTCTAAATGCATTGTATTAGTTGCCTATGATTGCTCTAACAAATGGCCACAAATTTAGTGGCTTAAAACAACAGAAATACATTCTCTCACAGTTCTGCAGGCCAGAAGCCCAAAATCAGTTTCACATAACTGTTATCAAGGGATCAGTGGGGCTGCACTCCTTCTAGAAGCTCCAGGGGAGAATCCAACCCTTACCTCTGATGGCTGTTGGCATTTCTTGGCTTGTGGCTGCATCATTCCAGTCACTGCCTCTGTGGTAACATTGTCTTCTCCATTTCTGTCAGTGTCAAATCTCCCTCTGCCTCTGTCTCATAAGAACACACGTGATTGCATTTAGGGATCACATGGAACAATCCAGGATTGTCTCCTCATCTCAAAATCCTTAACTTAATCCCACCTGCAAGCCTTTATTTGCCATATAAAATAATATTTGCCATATAAAATAATTGCCATAGAATAATAATAAAATAAAATAATAATAATAAAATAATATAAAAATCCCTATTCCAGGGATTAGGACATGGATATCTTTGGGGGGAAGGGGAGGAGCATTATTCAGCCTACCACATTCATTTATTTAATTTTCACATTGAACTCATATTCAGAGATTCCTATTTTGAGCGAGAAAAAAATAGCATATACCTTATCCACGATTTTGTCAAAATAATATAGGCAGTGACTAAGAGAGAGCATAAGATCTTGACCCAGATTGCTTGGGTGGGGTGGAGATCTGAAGCGTTCACTCCATTACCCTAAACCCTAGTTTCATTATTTTGAACCACTAACTACCTCCCAGGGATTGTGTTGTTATATTTGAAATTAAACAGGTAATACTTGCAAAACACTTAACATTATATATATGTAGAAGCACTAAATGATTAGATGTTCCGAGTTAAGTCCATTTTTCTTGCAATAGTTGAGCTCCAAGTATTAGCATGTACTATATTTCTCCTCACAGTTTAAAAAATAATTTTTCATTGTCTGTTCGCCTTTTCAGTTTCAGTCTTTTCAGTCCTTTATTTTTTCCAGCTGATCCATTATGTTCCAGCTTTGTCTCAAGAACTGCATAATCAAGTTTCCTGTTTGCCTGGCACCCAAACTCTGTTGAATGAGGATACTGTCTAATTATTTGTTTGCTTTTTTATTTTTTTAAACATTTATCAAATGTTATAACATTTTTATGAAATGTATCAATTATTTAGAGCCCTAAAGTGACCAGAATTATTTGTTTTTCTACATTCTATATTAAAGAGAATGATAAATTCTCCCCAAACTTATTCTTATTAAGTACTTAGTAAAAACAAAATTGAAATAATTCATTAAACATGTATGCCTTTAAATTGGCACAGATCTATCCAATCTCTTATAATAGACAGTTTCTAGTTGACATTTACATTTGACAAGAAATGGTCTATCATTTAGCCATGATAGACATTGCTAGTCAATCACTGATGCATTCTTTTTAGCTGAGATTTTGTTTCAGAGTCCTTCTGAATGGGACACTCAAACAATCACCAGTTTATCAGAGCAGGCACCTGAGGGGAAACCTCTTTACTAGCCCTGAATAGACTCACCCTTCTTGACTTGACTTTGCATTCAAAATATGGTGATAAATTTACTCAGATAAATGTTATGGACAATGTATTCCCATCCCATGGTAATTTCACACGGAATGCATGTTTTTAAGCATACTTTTATTGGAAATATAACCCTATGTGCTACTTCATTCAGCAAGTTACTTTTCTTGATTAACTTTTAAGGATAATAATAGCCAGAAATCAGAGGAAGGAAAAAGTTATGTTCTATTTTCCCTTTGATATATGTTTGTTTTTTCTTTTCATCTACTCTCTGATACTTTCTCTTTTTCTCTTTCTTCCTAAACAAAATAATAATAATAAATATTCATAGTTTTAAAATAATATGTATCATTTAAAATTCTCTGTGCAACACTTTGAGATATTTTCTGTCTAATGAAAAGTGAAAATGTTTTTTTAAAGTGCTTTATAGCAAAGAATTAATAATGTTGTTTACCTCGTCACTACAAGCAATCCAACAGATCTTGAAGTGAAAGACAAAACACTCCTACGAGAAGGCAGGTGACTGACACCTCAGAGGAGTACAGGAAATTAAAAACTTCACAGATGATACTGACAACTTGTTTTAAAATTTAAATGTTAATTCCCCTGCAAGTGAGTCACAAGAAAGTGACTGAAGACTGAAAGTGACAAAGACGGAAATATTATATATAAAACACAAGCCAAAATCACTTTCGTTGATTCACCTTACTAAACTGTAGCAATACGCTTTAGTCTAGTTCTCCCTCAAGCTATGACTTACTCTTTTGTTGGAGGAGGTCATAGAAAGGACATGACCGTCTCTTGACCCATGAGCTGGACCAGGGCAATTGGGGGTTCCTCACCCTCTCCCCTGTCCATGGAATGTACACTCTACCCACCATTCCCACACTAGAAGAAATTTCAAGGGCCAGCTTTGAGAGAGTAAGGTATTGTTGAAATCATAGGGACTGAATACGTGACTGAACCCAGTTAAGGCCTCGAAATAAATTCTTAAAATTCTGGCGGTCAGGTGTAGAGATCTACTCATCTTGCAGCTGCTCAAGCGAAGCCTAGGATGTAACTTCCCTCACTTGTTAAACCTGCCACCTACCAATCTCAAGCAGTCTGCCTCTTTCTTCAGTGTCTCCTTGTCCTCCATGTATGGGGTGCCTGTTTACAAACCAAAGCTTTGCAGATAAGCAGGTCTGGACTCAAATTCTGTCCCAAGCCTGATTAATTGATAACCTTAAACAAGTTACCTTGCATCTCTGAGCTTCCTCTTTTCTTCATTTGTAAGAGGCAAAATGGGACACTGACTGTCTAAAGTACCCAGCACGATGCCTGGTGCCATAGTACAAGCTCAGGAAATGTTAGTATCCTTCCTCATAGGAGATGACTTGCCTCAAGTTGCAGAAGGTCAAGGAGACTCTCTTTGGAATTCAAATACTCAAATTCTTGTAGTGACCCTTGATTGATTTCCTAATAGAGATGACTGGGAGGTGCTAATTTTAAAAATGTTAAACTGATTTCTATGCACTCTGATCAGTGAAAACACAAGGTGCTGGGTTGATTTTCTGAGATTCAAATTATCTTAATTGTAGAGTGAATTTAGGAACTTCCCATTTCTCGCCACTGAATTGTTGGAACTGATGCTTTTAAAATGAACGTTAAACCTGGGATAAGTTACATCCCCTTTCTGGGTATCAATTGTAGTGGACACTATGGTCTGACACCCTTTAGACTTATTAAGGGCTGCTATGAAGGAGGCAAAAACTATTGAGCAAGTAGAGGGGTCTGGACCTTCAAAATACTCCCAATCCCTACCCCTCAAGCAAAATAGCTTCAATCTTTTATGTGATATGCTATAAGCTTCTGTGTAAGATGATTTGAAAAGGATTTTATAAATGAAAAAATTTTCAAATTAATGCTTTAAGTGAGCATACTCTCTGCCTGGACTTACCCTGCCTACCTCTCAGGTCCCATTCCAGGCCGTTCTCTTCCTTACTCACTTTAGCCACACTAACATTCTTTATGTGTCTTAAATGTGCCAAGCTCTTTCCCGCCTCAGGGACGTTGCATATGCTATTTCTTCTGCTTAGAAATCTCTTTCCACCTCTTTTCAACTGGCCAATAAATACTAATCCTTTGTTCTTTGGGTCTCTGCTTATTTACCACATCTTCAAGGAAGTTTTCCTTGTACCACTACCCTTGTCTAAATTAGTCTTTCCTCAGAGCTGAGAGATAAAATACAGGACATCTAGTTAAACTTGAACTTTAAATGAACATCAAATAAATTTTCATACTTCACACTTATACTAAAAGATTATTTGGTGTTTATTTGAAATTCAATTTTTTTTAATTTTTTGTTTATTGCAGTAACATTGGTTTATAACATTGTATAAATTTCAGGTGTACATCATTATACTTCTATTTCTGCATAGATTACATCATGTTCACCACCCAAATACTAATTACAACCCATCACCACACACATGTGCCGAATTATCCCTTTCGCCCTCCTCCCTCCCCCCTTCCCCTCTGGTAACCACCAATCCAATCTCTGTCTCTATGTGTTTGTTTGTTGTTGTTATTATCTACTACTTAATGAGTGAGATCATACGGTATTTGACCTTCTCCCTCTGACTTATTTCACTTTGCATAATACCCTCAATGTCCATCCATGTTGTCACAAATGGCTGGATTTCATCGTTTCTTATGGCTGAGTAGTATTCCATTGTGTATATATACCACATCTTCTTTATCCATTCGTCCCTTGATGGGCACTTAGGTTGCTTGCAAGTCTTGGCTATTGTGAATAACGCTGCAATGAACACAGGGGTGCATGTATCTTTACGCTTTGGTGTTTTCAAGTTCTTTGGATAAATACCCTTGTATTTTTATTTGCTAAAAATTTATCCCAGATCACACAGAGAGAGGAAAGTGACTCTGGATGCTTTCAGTCAACCTCCATTTGACCTTGTAAAGCTTAAATTAACATTTCTCAGACCCCCTTCAAGCTAGGCCTCTAGATGTGAATTAACATCTACCAATTACATATACTTATGCCAGATTTGGGCAATGGAAGTGAGGCAGAGATTAACTTCTTGTGGCTCTTGGCTTTTGTCGCTGGCAAGCAAGACTATAAAAATGTGAGGTTTTACTACAGCAGCAGTCCAGTGTCATTGCCCAATCTCTTGGACGTTCGGAAGCAGTTGCAATGGCAATGCTCCAAGAGGCTGCCTGCTTCCAGCATGGCTCCAGGGCAGCATCAAAAGTAGTACTTTCCTAGGGGAGCAGTTCTGTATGACTCTTGGAATCACTCCAATGGAACAGCCTAGAACCTGTTTCTCCAGCCTGTCTAACAATTTTAAACTATATTACACTCCCTCGTGCTTTAAATATCTACAGTGGATTCTGTTTCCTGTACTGAATCCTGGTAGATACAGCAAGCAATCAAGAGACCTCTAATTTGATTCCATGTCCATTTGGCTCTAAGTCTAGCTTTTTCCACCATACCACATTGTATATAATTTTTATTTTAAAAGAAAAGTGTTTAAATTTGCTCTTCATTTCCATAAGATTTTGATGGAAAAATATACTGTATAGGTAAGTTCTAATAAGAAGGACTGTGATAAAGAGTCTGACTCTATTTTTTGCTGTTTGACTGCTGCTAGCTTTTAAGCCTCCCCCTCTGCCTTCTCCTTCTGCCCCCATATGGTGAAGCTGATATTAAAGTCCCAGGTTCTCCCTCTTTTGGTTCTGGTGCGAATTTCAAACCACTTGCAGGAGCCCTCACTCCAGCCCTGTAACTCTAATTACTGTAGAAACTCAAGATGGTCTCCTTTTCCTGTTCTCCCAAGCCATTTTTGGACCAGCCTGGGGGCCTGCCCTGATCTCCCCAGAAAGTCCCATTGTGTGAGCCATAAACCTTTTCATTACCCTCTTGGTGTCCATGTAGCATTATTGTCTTGACATCCAAAATTTTGGATGGGGGTCCATCCTGGCAGAGTGACCACAACACTGGCTATAGGTGTTTGTCTTAGTTCAGACTGCTATAACAAAATAGCATAGACTGGGCAGCTTAAACAACAGAAACTTATTTCTCACAGTTCTGGAGGCTGAGAAGTCCAAGATCAAGGTATTAGCTGATTTGATTCCTGTTGAGAGCCATCCTCCTGGTTTGCAGATAAACACCTACTTTGCTGTGTCCTCATGTGACAGAGAGTGAGGGAAAAAGAGATACAGAATCTCTTGTGTCTCTTCTTAAAGGAACACTAATCTCATTTATGAAGGCTCCACCCTCGTGACCCAATTATCTCCTAAAGGCCCCGCCTTCAAATACCATCACGTTGGGGATTGAGACCTCAACATATGAATTTAGGGAGGGACACAAACATTCAGTCTACAGCAGTGTTATGACATTCCTAGAAATAATTTAAGTAGCAAATGAAAAAAGAAAAGAAAAAGAAAAAGCAAGAATATCTGGTCTAACTGGAGGTAAAGCTGACTCACAGATACAATTTCTTGAGGACAAAACAGCTTTATTTGAAGAACGTTTGTCTAGGAAGATATTATATGAAATATCTATGCATTAAAAACTTTTATGTGAAATCCAATTGTGATTCATTCCAGCAACTTCAATAGAAATACAATTATTTCCCCCATCCAAACATTTTCAGAAACAGCCATTGTGTTAAAAAGCAGTCTTAATGCACAACCAATATGAGGTTGTTAAATATTTTAACTACTGAGTGACTAAGAATTAATATTTCAGGATTAAAATTCATTGATTATTGGATTTCTGCTATCTAGTCATTATAAATCAATGATTAATGTGATTTTTGTGGAACATCTCTTGGTTAAGAAGTTGATAAATTTAACAGCCTATGCAGGGGCATAACTACCACTTAGAGATACCACAGTATTTCAAAGTGGCTTTAAAAGAAGATAGCACCTTTCCATTGGAGATCTACTTACATTTCAACAAAAAGAATCAATATCACAAAATTTTAGACCTAGATAGACCATTTGAAACCTTGATCCTTAAGCCCTAACTACAAAAAAGGAAATATTCATAGAAGATAGGAGTCCAGCAGGCTATGGGTGAAAGTTCTGGTGCTATATGGGCACCAGATCCTGTAACAATTAGCCCAATGCCCTCACCGCTTAAATACTTCCCTAGGAATTCTGATGGGAAGCGAACAGTCCTAATGCTAGAAAACATATTTTTAGAATCTTTTAATATAATGTCTATTAGATAAAGCCATTTCTCTAGTCAAAAAATTCGCTCATATACACTCATTGTCTTGTAAACAGGGTTGCTGCTAGCCTATATGGCACCTTTGTACAAGTAGGAAAAGACGTCTCCTTTGGGCGGATGCAACGGGATGCAAATGAGCCATGTTGTCATCGCCCAGAGATCCCTCAATAGGGTGACTTTGTGCAGTGTACAAAGTGCCTCTCATACCCAGTGGCCCAGATTATGAAATCTCTTTCTCTCCTCTATCTCTTTCTCTCTTTCCTGTGTAACTGTGTGCATGCTCAGTCTTTCCTCAAATCTTTCCCTAACTCCCCCTCCCATTCCCCTTCTCTTCAGCATCATTTTTAATTTAGTGTAGGGTTGCTCCTGTTTTTAATTTAAGCTTTCATTACATGCACTGCAAGCGGCAATATGCAGTGTAGTGATTTAAAGCATGTCCTCCAGAGCCAGACAGCCTAGGTTGGAATCCTACCTCTACCATTTACTAGGTATGGACTATGTCAATTTACTTAACCTCTTTGGACCTCAGTTTCCTCATCTGCAAAATGGCAATAATAATAGAACTCTCCTCATAGAAGTGTTGTGAAGATTAAAGAATCAATACATGTGAAGTGCTTTAAACAGTCCCTAATACATGGTAATCTCTATAGAAATGTTTACTCTTTCTTATTCTCATGCTTCCTAAGCCTGAATTGCCTGTGAGATTTACCTCTAAGAATCAGGCAGGATGTCTAACCTATGGGGTATGAATGTAGCCAACACAGTGGCTCCCAGGAACTCAGTGACCCAGAATCTGTTCCTGCATTGGACAGAATGCAGGGAAATGATCCCCCTTAGAACATGAACCCTAATATGAAAAGAGCCATAAGGAGGTTAGGGAGGCAGAAGGCAGTTCCAGAGAGGGGGAGTGAGTATCCTGTCACAGGCTTTAAAGTCATGAGACCTTGTTAGGGAGTTTAGTACTTGCAAGCCAGATGGACAATCAGTTGCTGGGGTCAGCATAATAATGCTCCCTCCTCCCCCAAAAATGTCCACATCCTACTCCAAGACCTGTAAATATGTTACCCTACACGACAAGAGGAAATTTGCAGATTAAGTTAAAGATCTTGAGATGGAAAGATACCCTTGATTATCTGTGTGGGCCAAATGTAATCACAAGGGTCTTTATAAGTGAAAGAGGGAGGCAGAGAGATTTGAAGATGCTGTGCTGTCAGCTTTGAAGATGGAGGAAGAGGTCCACAAGCCAAGGAATGAGGGTAATCTCTAGAAACTGGAAAAGATAAGGAAACAGATTCACCACTAGAGCCCGCATAGAAAGAATGCAGCCCTTCTAATACCTTGATTTTTGCCCCAAAAGGCACGCATTGAACTTCTGACCTGCTGAAATGTAAGGTAATAAATCTGTGTTATTTTAAGTTAGTAATTTGTTACAGCATCAATAGGAAACTAATACCATCACCTAGTGCTTCTATGTGCTATGGTTCTTTTTGTTCCACCAAGAAGTTAAGTACCATCACTATATATATCTACTGTGAAGATGCTAAGAAACTAAGATGCCAGGCCATGTGAGGGCCATCAATATCTGTCCAGCCAGCACTTCTGCCAATGTTACAGTTGTACTTTGTTTGTGTGTGTGTGTGTGTGTGTGTGTGTGTGGTGAGGAAGATTGGCCCTGAGTTAACATCTTTACCAATCTTCCTCTATTTTGTGTGTGGGATGCCGCCACAGCATGGCTTGATGAGCTCTGTGTAGGTCCGCGCTTGGGATCTGAACCAGTGAACAGCAGGCCAATGAAGCAGAGCATGCGAACTTAACCACTATGCCACTGGGCTGGCCCCTACATCTACTTTTTAATCTCTCCTAAACAACACAAGAAAAGATTTGATCTCATTTTCAAGATTTGGTTGAAACTTACTTGTACAAATGTTTTCTGTGAGGTATTTGAGTTCTTAAGCTCTTTTTCTCAGATTATAGAAGGAAAGCTCTGCCTCGTGCTAGTAGAGAAAGAGGAAATATTTTGAAATCAGGGGAATTCTTTTCTAAATCCACAGTCAAGGTCAAAATTACCCAGAAGATAAATTGCCCTTATCCCATATCAGTTGTCTCTGATGACTGGTTCAGATGGTGTTGAACCAATAAATCAATAACTTTCTTCCCAAGCCTTTGTTAATCTTGACCCAATATTTTGGTGAACTAAATTAATCTCTTAGCTCAATTCTCATCCCAATGTAGAAAGACGCTTGGTACCAAGGATGTATTTTCATTGTTCCTCTTCCCTTCATGTATAGCTCTATCTTTGACCAAATTGCCTGATCTCTGAGCTAGACAGTGGGTGAGTGATCACCACCACCTTCTACTCCAGCCAAGCATTTCCTGACCTGCATTTCACCAAGTCCTGAAACTCAAGGTTCTTTCAAGGAAGCAGTAAGAAGACTAAGGGTATGGGATGGGGGAGATGGCGCTTGACCCTGAGAAATGCACATAGAGGCCCCCACCTCTGAACAGCAAATCCAAGCTGTCTGCCTTGTAACAAAGTGAATGCTAGCTGCTGTGTGATGATTTTATTCCATTCAATCCAACAAACATTGATTGAGACCTCACTCTGGGCAAAGAATAATGATAATTAAGTCACACATGGCATTAGGGAAACTGCTGACATTTGTGTTGATGATAGATACTAAAGAATTAACAAAATTAGAAGGGAAAACCTAAAAAAAAATTGCCATGGTAGTATAAGAGTAATGCTAATTACGGTAATTTATGGGAACTGCTTATCACTAATGCCTAATTATTATGCAGCACAATCATGATTATGCATGCCATTAAATGTGTGTATGAGGGACTTTGGTGTGTGTTGTATTATATTAGATTAAAACAATGAAATATAAACATGCATGCTCAGTCCTCATAACGCGTTACTCATGCAGTAATTTGTCATCTGCTCACAATTTTTAAAAATTAGAGAAAAACACTTAGCCTGTGAATAAGACAGCTTGGTTCTTTTATACCAGGGAAACTATAAATTGATTAGTGACCTTGATTTTCTAAATGAGTTCCCTATCATTGCCGTCAAGAATTGTAGAGTGTTTTTTTCTCCCAGGCTTTCTTATAAATAATTTCAATTTCCCATTTTCAGCATTCTATTCCAGAATAAATGCAACTCTGAAAGGCTCATTATCTTGATAGTCTGCAGAGGGAATGAGATACATAGAATGAATCTGACCAGCTTGTGTGGTCAAACCAATCCATCCAGCCATTTGCAGATTAGTCACCAATTAGACAAGATCAGGTCCCAAGTACTTCAGGTTCAGTTAAAAATAGCAGAGTAAGATGATATTAGTGCTAATGTGGTTGAACCATGTATAAGGTGACCTTTATCTCCCACCTCAAAAATTCAATGAGAACTTCTGGCATAAAATAATTTGGAAATAAAGAACAGCCTCCAATCCTACAAGACTGTATTCTGTCTCAATTTTCTCATTCTTTCAACCAAAAAAGTATTAGAGATCTATTATGTGCCAGGCACTGTGCTACACACTGGGAATGCAGAGATTCACAGACTTAGGGTTCCCCTCAGGAAACTCATAGTCTAGTAGTAGGAGTTTCTGTGAGGTCTACAGAAATGTAGTCACAGAGTTGCTGGTATTTTTGTGTACAGGACCCTAGTTGCATAAACAAGAAAATAAGTATGAATGATTAACTTATCAAAGCTATAAAAGAAACTGAAGCTGGATACATTAAAATCAGATAAATATATACCTGTCCCACCTTTCCATCCCATCTCCATTATTTTAAAACCATGCCCAACTTCTGCAGCCAGAGGTGCACCAGTCTACGCCACCACTAATTCTCTTTTCTGTTCCACGAATTCAACTGCAGCAGCAGCAGCACATAAAGACCCCAGGAAATAAGGGGCAGGGACATAAAATAATATATATTCTATTTGACTCTCTGGAGTCAGTTTTTCCAGTAAACTACAATTCTTTCTACCCATTCTCTACCCTCTGCCTTCCCAAACCCATCACTAATGGGTAGGAAATCCCACTGATCAAACTCCTGCTTCATTCAATGTTAATGAAAATGAACCCCCTTGGCTCACACCCTTACCCTGTTATTTCTCACTGCAATCTTATTCCTAGAAACTCCAACCCATCCCTCCTTACCTTACCCAGGTCTTTCCTTCAGCTGGCCCGGCCAATGAGATTTTCAGGACCCATACTTTAGCCTCTCCTTCAAACACTGTTCCAATTTCTCTCCTAAGTGAACCTGGCTTTCACAGTTGGGGAGTTGGTAGACCTTTTCTTGCAGCCCACTGCAATTAAAGCCATTTCTCCAACTCCACTTGACACTCAGGGTGAGCAGAACAGATCAGTCTATTTAATTCTCATCACTAATTTTGCTGTTAGTCATGACCCTAGGATGACTACAACATCGCTAAAGGTGGGAAGATACTTATATGAGATCATGTATATACATGATCTGATATCATTCTTGTAAGAATTTGTGGGATATGATTGTACATTTGCAAGGACCTGGCTAACCATTGACGTTCAACGTTGATATTTTACCATCTCTCAATGCCTTTTTTCATTTAAAGTTTATACTGTCCATTAATATGGGCTCACTGGGTTTGAATGTGCAGGTTGTTCTATGTACAAAAGATGCCCAGATGTAGCAGCTGAAATCCAGCTAAAGCACCACTACCTAAAATCTAAGCCCTAGCCTAATGCAGCATCAAGATTTTCTAGTCACACAAAAGCAACGTATGCTAGTTATCACCTTGCTTTTGTACCACCCTCTTCTCAATCTCATTATCATCTTCTGAACTCCTGTAACTTATCTACCTATGCATAAGCTTCCAGGCCACCACATCCTTAAAATGCCAACCTCACAGTTCCTTGACTTCCTGAACACCAATAATCCTAAAGTTCATTACGTTTGGTTTGCCATATCGTAAGGCCTGACATTATTTGAAATTTCTCCACCTCAAAGATCGAACAGTCCCAATTTCTCCACTTTGACTATGCCTTTCATCTTTCCACTTCCTCTACTCATTCACTGTATTGTGCATATTCTTCTTCCCACTTGTTACCTCTAGTTCTTCAGTCTCTCTCTATCTCTACAATGCATGTGGCTCTTTCCCATATTCACTTGCCTCCCTACCTGGTCTTGGTCAATTACTCCACTCATTGTCACAATACTAACTTGAATGTCCATATCATTTATTCGTATTGCTTCATTATATCCAAACCCTGAATAGCTTGCACTACTCACATTCTTCACTTACGCTCAGAGGTAGCCAAGTATTAACGGGAAGAATTTCACAGCCAGTCTTGTTGAGTCGATTTCCATCCATCCTCAATTAGGTCTTTGGTTCTACTGCTCAGCAAAACATTATTCACTATATTTTACCAAGAAGACATACTTAAAATTTGTGTCTCCATTTCCTCAACCATAAAATGAGGATAATAATATGTATGATAATAATAATATAAATTACCCAAGCAAGTATTTTACATATGTTAGAGTGTTAGGGTGTTAATAAGTATTTGTTCTTTTCTTCCGCTGCAGTAATCAACCCCAGACAAACCTAAAACTTGGGCCTGCTGGCAGATGCTCCTGATAAATTGGCCTTTGACTCACCAAATATCATTGAAACATTCAGAAAATTTCTGTGATAATCACCAATGGGTGGACAAGTAGGCACGTGGATTGAAACTTGAGAGGAGTCTGGAGAATCTATGAAAGTGTAAAAAAGTATGACAAAAATGGCAAAGGGGTCTTACATTCTTCATTTTCTGCATTAATTGTGCATATTTATATTTTTTGCCATTAAATAAGACTTTACAAACTTTATACCTATTGGAAGATTTTCATCGATCATATTACTGCACTGTTGTAACAAATGTGCATCTACTATCTTCTACCAACTCTCTCAAAATGTCATTCCATCTGTATCTATATGCTTTTCTTACTCTCACCTTCTAAAGAGAGAAAATCGTTTTTCAAGTCTAAAATTTTGACTATTTTTTATTCCAGCTCCTTCTCTTCCTGAATATTAGTGCCTTGCATCTTCATTCTTTTCTTCTCTGTTGGATTGTTTCCATAAAGCTACAGATTTTTCATTATCATTTAATGTTTTAAACCTTATATGTATCATACAATCTTCATTGGTCATTTCCAGCCTGCAAACAAGAGCCACCTCCTCTATGAAGGTATTATTTATTCCCAAGTTAACAGTAACCATTCTATCCCCTGAAATAGTACATCAATCCCTCTAAAATGTTTGTATGGCTCTTCAACCACAGAAAACTACAAAACAATATACAACATGAAACTTCCATAGTAATCGAGGTTCCTTTGAAAAAGAATCTATGGAGATTGGCTTTGATAATTACAAATAGTGGGCTTTCAATGAAATTGTATGAATCAAATTCCAATCACACTTCACTAAAAATAGAAAGAGTAGGCTGTTGATGTTCGATAATGACAGCTGCTCCAAAGGTTTTCCATTTCCCCCTACTGAATAGATCCACTGTTTTGGGTCCTGAGAAAAGTCAAAGACAAACCCTAACATTTATTTCCATTTGAAGGAAAAAACTTTGTTTCTCCTTTGTACTCTATTCTATAGTCAACATTTCACTTCTGACACAGATATGTGAATTTTTTTTCCAAACTGACCAATTCTCCAACACCAGCTGGGTATCCTACAATTCAATTCAATTCTGACACTGCCTACCTGGAGTTAACTTAAGATCCCACGGGTAAAGGGCTCATTCCACAAGACTGCCCCCACTTCAGATGCCAATTGCAAGTCTGGCCCTCTCCTAATTCTGAATGACTGGCTACAAACCAGAGGTTCCCATGACCTCTTCCTTGGGTTCGATCATTAGCTAGAACATCTCACAGAACACAGGGAAACACATTTACCAGTTTACTGAATAATAAAGGATATAGATAACAGCCAGATGAAGAGGTACATAGGGCAAGGTCCAGAAGGATCCCAAGTGCAGGAGGTTCTGTCCTCGTGGAGTTGGGGTGTGCCACTCTCATGGCACATGGATGTGTTCACTAACCTGGAAGCTCTCTTAACCTGCACTTTAGGGGTTTCTATGGAGGTTTCATCATAAAGGCATAACCAATAATTAACTCAATCTCTGGCCCTTCTCCCCTCCCTGGAGGATAGGAAGTAGGGCTGAAAGTTCCAAGTTTCTATTCATGGCTTGGTCTCTCTGGTGACCAGCCCCCATCCAGGTGCCAACCAGGAGCCCACCAAAGTCACCTTGTTAGAACAAAAGATGCTCCTATCACCCAAGAAATTCCGAAGGATTTAGGAAGTCTGTGTAAGATGCTCATATCACTCCCATCATTCTGAAATTACAAGGGATTTAGGTGCTCTGTGTCAGAAAACGGAGGCAGAGACCAAACCTATATTTCTTATTATGTCACAGTCCAGCCTTTGGTCTCTGGCCACAGACACCTTACAGCAAAACAATATACAACTCAAAAGCTACCGGCACATTACTAGAATCCCATGCAGTTGTTAACATCTAGTACATCATCATGTCATATGAAAATGTCTCCCAGGTCAAGGTCACTCAGGTTTGTAGGCTTCCATTTGACCTTGTCAGGTTCCAGAAACAGGAGCGGTCTCAGCAATATATGGACTTCACCCTTTCAGGAATCTGACTCAGTTGAGCTAAGCAACAATATCATCTCTTGCTCTGAGCCTCTTTCAAGGTGTTAATGTAATATTGGATGTTCCTCATTACATAACTCATTTATTCATTACTTTGCCCTCAACTACTATTCCTCCTTCTCTCCATTTTTACCGAACTTTTTTATCTTTGGAAGGGATATTAAGTTCAGCCACTGTGATGGTCTAGATTGCAGGCAGCAATACTCATCTAGCACACCATCGTTCTCTTAACTTTAAACATAAACAAGTTAAGAGGTGAAGTGTTAAAGATAAAGCCAGTGTGGGGCAGATTTGACAAATGCTTAAATTAATGCCAGATTATTGAGCAAAATAGAATTTGGGTGAGAAGGATATTTTCCAAGGCTGTGATGGATATCTTTAAACAATTGTATCTGAGTCTCAAATCAGAACTACACTGGATTGATGCAATTAGCTATAATAGTCATAACTACCCCCAAAACAGTTCATAAATGATGATAAAATTATAAACCTACATATGGAGCCACCTTATGAAAGTTAGAACATTAGACTTGTACATCACCACAAAATGAAACTATAGACTGACCTCAATCCTAGGTAACTGACTTGTTTTCTCTATCAACTCTCCATGCTTAAAAACTAAAAATTCATGTTTTTCTTAAAATGTCCTCAACTTTTAATCTATATCTAGGGGAAAGCTGAGCCTGACAAGAGTCAAATATATAAGTTTTTTTTCAATTTGTTTTTATTTTTTCCAAGGAAAGAAACATTTAAACAGGACAGAGTTTAATAGCTTAGTGAGCGAGGGAAATAAATGCCAGCTAGGAAAATATTGGCTCCTCAGTAATACCTCTGATAAGCTTCCGTGCCTATGAATCTCATGGGCCAGTTGAACGACTTTAGGATTTACACAAAAGCAAGGGATCTAAATGATAATGATGGGTTACCAGTCACTTTGAGATATGAAAGTCCAAGGAAAACACAAATGACCTAGAATATGTAAGGGCAAATTTATAAGTAAAACTTTAGAATAAATTATAATAAAAACTATATACGGAAATTAGAACACTGACAAAAAACCATGTCAGATATGACTCTACGAATAATCCAGACAAAATTTTTTTTTATCAGTCTGAGAACTCAGATCGTTATAAGTGCATTTATACCGATAATTTTTGAATATGTAAATGAATCAAGTTTCAGAGCTTACTTTTAAAAAGAGAAAGGGAATTTCCAGGGCAGAAAGTATTTCAATGCAAATATCTATACATCCCCACTCCATCAGAGCCCAATTAAAATAAACAAAAGAATATAAAAATAAAATGAAAGTGTTAGAAATTAGAAACAAGTGTGATCTTTATGTCACAAAATTTGAATATTTTGGCCAGATATAGTACCAATGAGACCTGCTATGATCTGAATGTTTATTTCTCCCCAAAATTCATATGTTGAAATGTTAATGCTCAGTGTGATGGTATTAAGAGGTGGGCCTTTGGGAGGCGCTTAGGTCTTGAGAGTGAAGCCCTCATGAATGGGATTAGTGTCCTCACAAAAGAGACCCCACAGAGCTCCCTAGTCCCTTCCAATGTGTGAAGTTATATGAGAAGACAGCCATTTATGAACCAGGAAGCAGTCCTTAACCAGACACAGAATCTGACCACGTGAGCACCCTGATGTTGGATGTCCTGCCTCCAGAGAAATAAATTTCTGTTATTTTTAAGATACTCAGTCTGTAGCATTTTGTTATAGCAGTCGAATAGACTCAGACAGGACCAATGTGGGATGAGGGCTTCCTGATGCTGCAGAGGCTATCTAAAGTTTGTAGATGATAGCATAGGAAAGAACCTAGAGGTGGCCATGCCAGATATCTGCAGCAGAGGATGAGCAAAATAGAGACAGCAGAACACTGGCTCAGTGGCTTCCCTAAACACAGAGAAGAAATTAGAGATGAAATTAGCTTATAGAGGTCATGTACGGCCCAGGCTCCCTTGCTCCCTCCCAGAGATGCCTGGGTTAATAAAGTAAAACCATGAAGTTAAATTATTTAGTTATTTAATCCTAAATTAAAGATGAATGGATGAAAATAAGTAAACAAAAATAGGCAAACATTCCTGATGAGCCAGTATCTTTCTGTTTCCTGATGTTTCCTTCCACACAGTGACCATTCCATTAGCGTAGCCCTCCTTGACCACTCCTTCTCAAGGCAAGACAAGTAACAGAATTGATTGGTGAGGTTTTTGAAGAATGAACTGGTCATGCTCAACTCAGAATTTCTCCTTTGCTCTTAAAAGGGAGCTGACCACGGTAAGCATAGGTTTCTTTCTTCTCCAAATAGAAAACACGTGACCTATATTCTCTGACTACAAAGCAATAACCTAGCAAATGATGTTTAGGGGGAAAAATGTCAGGATGTGTTGACTTCGGGAAAATTCATCTAGCTGTGCAGTCATTATTTCTGCACTTTCTGTATGTGTTTTATTTCAATTAAAAATTCATCAAAGAATAAAAGTATCAAAGTTTAAATCAAAATCCAAAAGTTAGGACAAGAATTTTCAAAACTTAAAATATGACCTTGGCTGTATTTAGAAGCAAATGCACAGCTGTAAATGCTTTTCTTTTTAAAGAAGAGTAAAGTAAGCATTTAATGTAAGAGGTTATGAAAATAATATCAAAAAATATGTAGCAAAAAGAGAAGGAAGGAATTAATAAAATATTGTCATTTAAATAAATGAATTAGGAAACTACAAATAGTATAGCCAGTACATTTGTCTCAAAGTTGTTCCCTTGAGGAGAAAAAAAAGCCATAAACTACAATCTGCCCTAATCAAGATAAAAGAGAGAAAACAAAGAAACTTTAGCAACAAACAATTAGAAATCAGGAAGGGTTAGAAAAATTAGAAACTAGAAAAAATGAAGAGGCTGTTTTAAATCACACAAAAAATATATGTGTATTTACTAGGAATTGTTTACAATGGTGGAAACATGGAAACAATCTAACTTTCTAGTAGGAGGGAATTGATCATATGATGTTGGTATTTCTATACAACAGAATATTATACAGCTATTGAACAGATTTAAGTAGACATAGTTTTATTTGTCCACAAGACTTTCATAAGTCTTATGCAACAAAATGGTAGCTTTTTATCTTTGAGTGGTAGTATTATCTGTGAAATACCTCCTTTTGATGGTATTTTTGAGATTATTAAATGAAATAACACATGTTCACCTTTTACATTCAACAATTTCACTCTAGCACTTTCTACTTCGGCATAGTGCCTGGTAGTAAGTTAAAGAAAAATCCTTGCTTTCATTTTACTGATGATCTATTTGGTGAATCAGACATTAATCAAATTATTACATAAATTAACTGCAATGAGTATAAGAGATATTTACAGTGCAATCTGCACACGGTAGATGTTCAATCCATGTGTGTATTGGCTTTTCTTTCTCTTTTTCTGATACTCAACCTATTTCTCTTTCCAGGAATCATATTACTTCTCAAAGGATTCCAGAATAAACTTATTACAATTTCCTAAAGTAATTACAAAAAATAATAAAATCAAGGAATAATAAAACCAGTTTTGAGTCTAGACATCGGGGCAATCTGATCCATTGTGTATTAATGACTTCCGGTCTTTAAATCCCAACCATTTAGTCTTGCTATAATTCACAGCTCAGGTGAATGAGTAATGAGGTACCCATGCCTGGTACCTCATTATAAGTCAAGAATATGTCAAAGCACCAGACTAATGAAAATGCAAATATGGTTTATGAATCTGTGTGTAAGCCTGATTTTAGGCTGCTCCTGACCACTCACAGGCCCCTAACCCGCTTGGGTCAATATTACCACAAAGGTAAGGATGGTCCCATTAGTTACAGGTAGGACCACCAGGGAGATTGTGCATATACCATAGCACTCCTCATAATACTTCATAATTCCCTTCATAATACTTACCATAATTTGTATTTAAATATACCTTGGCTTTGCTCCTGTGATTATTTGATCATGCCTTACTCCCCTTGTTTTAACTTTCTGCATAGCACTTTTCACCTTCTGATGTATTTCTTGTTTCCTCCACAACTGAGGGGAAGAAAGAAGAGGCGAGACGAGAAGTTGGTGGGTTCTAGCAAGGAACTCTGTTCCTCCCCTGTGAAGTCCTGGAAAAAAGAAAAAAATCTCATTAGTGAGAGGGCTGCAAGGCTGCTTTAGATTGTGAGGTTGAGAAGACCTGATTAAGGGGTGACGTTTAAGCTAAAGGACCATTGGAAGCCATCCATACAAAGATTGAGAAAGCCAATTCTTGACAGTGGGAATAAATCATGGAAAGGCCCTATGGTGGTGAATAGGCTTAACTCATTTTAGGAATTTAAGAAGCACCATTGAATGCGAGCTTAGAGGATGAGTGGAAAATTGGTATTAAGTGACTTCAGAGAAATGCACAGTAGATAAATGTAGGGTTTTATAAAGCTGGAAAAGAAATTCATTTGTTTGCTTGTACTAAATGCAATGAGAAGCTCTGCACTATTTTTTGTCAAAGACCAATGTGATCTTATTTATATTTTTTAGAATCACTTTTGCTGCGGTGCAGAGAATGACTTATAGAAGGGATGGAATGACTTATGGAAGTGGGGAGACCAGTCAGGAGGTACTCGGATTTATCAAGGCCAAAGGAGATGGGGCTTGGACCAGCCGGGGTAGTAGTAGCAGAAATGGAGAAAAGCAGACGGTTTGGGATATGTTTTGGAGGAAGAGTGAGCAGGATGTACTGATGACTTGAGGATGCGGAGAGAAATGAATAAAAAATAACACCTAGATTTTGGTCTCTTAGGCTATATGCCACTGGAGCTATTTACAGAAAAATGGAAGAACGAGGGAAGGAGAAGCTGGTTTGGATGGACAAACCAAGAGTTCACTTTTTGTTGTTGTTTTTATTAGTTCACTTTTAGTTTGAAATGCCCGACAGACATCCGAGTGAAGGTGTCAAGACACCAGTTGGCCTGAAATAAATGGAAAGAAGATTATAGTCAGCCTTTAAAAACCTAGGAAATATTTGCCTCTTTGGAAAAATTTCATATATCTTTGCTCCGATCTATTGTATTTGTATTTTAATGCTTAATCTCCAGAGAACAGATATTTCTCACTCACTTTCATGGTCTTGGGAGATTCTTCATTTTACCCCCTAATAGAAACGTGGGACCATATTCTCCACAGTCTTTGCACAAGATGAACCTTGAAAACTTATTCTTGACTGATAAGGTTCTTGAAGGTGAAATACCTAAATGATGACAACCAGTGAGAGAAATAAATAAATAAATGTATATATATAATACATATTCTTTCTTTTCCGGACGGCTTATTCAAAGTGCTCATTCATGGTAACAATGACTCTTACAAACTGGGAATTTTATTTTCTCTCACCAATTGCTTTAAATATTGGAACGTGGCTATTTTAGTCCAACTTAAAATCAAAAAGTGCTAGGAACTTGTATTTGTAGTTGCCCTCCATCTCTAGTTAGCGTCGTGATCATAGTCAAGTTATTATACGATTCCAGTTTCCTCTACCATGAAATGAAAGTCCCCAACAAGATAATCTCTGCATCCCTTCCGTTCACAAAATTAAACGTAAAAGAAATCCACAATTATCCCAGCAACAGACACTCTTAACTGTGCCTCATAAATAATAATAATAATGTTTCACAGAGTGTATGGCACGAAGTAAGGATTGTTTGCAAAATGCAATTTAAACAGACCTCATTTCATGCCTTGCCATTTACCGTAGTAGTAAATAGCAAACAGGCAGTTGTGCCTACGAGTATTTGCTGATCTGTCAGACACTGGAAATAAGGCCCGTGCACTATCTCTTTATAAACCAGGGCACGCATTCGTTCTCTGGGAGAGGCATTAAGTTTTTATTGACAATGACAAACCACTGCAGCTGGAGTGAACCACAGGGGGGGGGGGCTCCTTCCATCACTATTTAACATATGCATACATGTTTTTTGGAGTGAGTGCCAGGATTTTCTTAGCCTTGTTCTGTCGTGTGTTGGAGTCAGCATTCCCATCTATTTCAATGATTTTAAAGACTAACATTTTCTCATCACATTTTATTTACCCATGTCGGGCTCCAACTAAGCTTCATTTACGGGCTCTAATTATGTGACTTCCTTCCTCCCGATTTTTTACCTCAATGTCTCCAACATGATTTGGTTCTACAGCATCCTCAACATCCTTTCTAGGCCCCAGGTGGCTATTTCTTCACAGCTGAGATCTGCTAATGCTCTTAAGATAATGTCCTTCACCCTTGGAAATGGAAAAAGAACGGCAATAATCACCCATTCTCAGTATGGCATCTCTAAACATTTTATGTATTCCTCCTTTTAAATGCCTTACATCTTTTTTTTCTTTAATGAAGTAAAAAGAACCTAGGTCTTATAGTATTAACTCTCTAATGCATGAATGAAATAATCAAAATTGTCTGAGCTATGTAGTTATAGACTTATGAGTTAGGGTTGTATCTGCTGAATCTTCATTTATTTCATTCTTAGAAAGAATTTACAATTGGTACAGTACCCTGTAACTCACTTGCTGTATTACACCTTGCCAGCAAGTGGAAAACACTGCTCTTAACTACATTATAGAAATTGGAGAAAATTTTATTCAGCTTCTTCATACAGCTGAGAAATGAATAGAATTTCAAGAGTAAGTCCAACTTGGTACAGAGCTTTCACAATTTATGGGCAGCTGATCAGATGACTGAATTGTTTACTAATATTTTAATCTGTACCTTAGAAGCACCATTTACAATTCAAAGAACACTACTGGTTAATTTTGTTCAATAAATCCCCAGAACAGTGGAGAATTTAATGCAGTGTTCAACCAAATTTGCATATACCCTGTATAGAATGGAGCATGTAGTGCTTAGGTGCATGGGGAATTGACAGACAATTCTGGTTGGTAGATGGTTCTGTTTGTATTTTAGTGAAAATGGTAAGGGGCTTTCTCTTCATATACTCATGTTTTGTAGATTAATACAGGTGCAAAACTCCCCCAGGGTCACATACACTCTGTAATCTAGTACAATTTTACAAGATTATGTTGCATAACTTACTGTCACCATAGAATAAGGATAGTATCTTTTTTTTTTTTTTTGATGAGGAAGATCAGCCCTGAGCTAACATCCACTGCCGATCCTCCTCTTTTTTTTTTTTCCTGCTGAGGAAGACCAACTCTGAGCTAACATCCATGCCCATCTTCCTCTACTTTATACGGGACGCCACCACAGCGTGGCTTGACAAGCAGCACGTCTGTGCCTGCCCGGGATCTGAACCCGCGAACCCCGGGCCACCAAAGCAGAGCGCATGCACTTAACCACTTGCGCCACCCTGCCGGCGCCATGAGGATTGTATCTTGGAGGGGAAAACATGTGCCATTTAACAGGAACTATATGCAGAAACCAATTCTACAAATGCAGTGTATAATGCCATGAAGTCGATTTTGGATTATTCAAAGTCACATCTAAATGGAATCAATTGCTATTCTTCTCCTGAATGGGCTAGGTTTACTCGGTTTTATTAACACATCACAGTAATTATGGTTAACATGTAACTTAGAGCAAAAGTTAAGTTCCAGGCACAGTTTACGTAAACAACATAGATAAACAAGAGTAGATAGAAAGCTTCCTTCCTTTCCTCCATTTACAAATTCTACTTACTCCGATTCACTGGAGAAGTCCCATTCAGGGGAGGTGGATTTTGCCATTACTGTCCTAAGGGTCACTCCTTCTCTTCTATCATCACAAGTCAAGCACGAGCTTTTATTTCCACTGTGACTTTGTGAGGTGAATGTCTTCTTGAATAGCACCAACATTAATGCTTATAGAAAGTCCTATATTTTAATATACAGTGCATTCTTGAAATGGTGCTTGATAGTTGGATGTCTAAAAGCAAAACGATAAGCTTGCAGATTTTTTTTTTTTTTTTGTGAGGAAGATCAGCCCTGAGCTAACATCCATGCTAATCCTCCTCTTTTTGCTGAGGAACACCGGCTCTGAGCTAACATCTGTTACCAATCCTTCTCCTTTTTTTTCCCCAAAGCTCCAGCAGATAGTTGTGGTCATAGTTGCACATCCTTCTAGTTGCTGCATGTGGGACACCGCTTCAGCATGGCCGGAGAAGCGGTGCATCATGCGCGCCGGGATCCGAACCTGGGCCGCCAGTAGCAGAGTGTGCGCGCTTAACCGCTAAGCCACGGGGCCGGCCCAAGCTTGCAGATTTTAAGTGAAGGTTCCATTTTTAGAAAACTAAAATTTTTTATTGAAATTATACAGGCTTATTGATGTTGCTGCTATCGCTTTCCTTTAGGTTATCCAATATCTAGAATTGTTTCAAATGTTAACAACACAGATTTCCATGTGCTATATAGACCATACAAATTAATTTTATGGATTTTAGAAAGTTAACT
Source organism: Diceros bicornis minor (assembly GCF_020826845.1). Lineage (NCBI taxonomy): Eukaryota > Metazoa > Chordata > Mammalia > Perissodactyla > Rhinocerotidae > Diceros > Diceros bicornis. Next base: position 29,322,274 of record NC_080763.1, on the reverse strand, counting down.
TTTTAGCTTAATTGAGGTGACATTGAGGGCAAAAAAAAATTAATTCTAATATTGGGAAGAAGACATTACAATTGAAAAATTTGCAAGGGATTGAGCATGGATTACATTTGGAGTTGTGAGGTCGGTTTTTTGTTTTTGTGTTTTGTTTTTGCATAATGCACAGATAACAAAATGTAATCAGAGGAATATGAATGGTAACCTTCTCTAAACAAAAGATTCTCTGATAAGCTCTAATCCTCAATAGCTAGGTAAAACTTTGAACTTTCTTTTGCATGGAATTAAGTTTTGATACAAATTTGTGTGACTTTGATCAAGTCACCTGAGTTCTCAAAACTTCGGTTTCCTCATCATTAAACTGGAAGTAACAAAACATATACTGTTGGGAAACAATTTCCTGTGGGTCTTTTGCATTTCTGTGTGTTTTGTGAATGAAAGATTATCTTTTGAAGAATGTTTGCATAGCAAACAACCTTGGAAGATAGAGATAGTGCCAGGACAGAAGCACTACATTTTACTGTCCTGAATGATAGTGACGATGTCTCCCTTCATGTCAAAAAATTGGGGAGTTTCCTTACAGCCCTTTTAAGAGATTGTGGTTTCCTAAATTTGGGATTCCTCTCCTGCAATGCAACCCAGGAGTCACCTGGCCCTCATTGCATTGCCCTGTAGGAATTTGGACTTGGGGAGCTGGTGCAATTGTGGATAGTCTGGCTTCTGCTATTTCTGTAAGAAACAGTTCTTTGTCTCTGATCCAAGAGTCTGTATCTTCTCCTGCACCCATGAATCTGTGTCATGCTAACTTGTTAGCTGGCAAGTAGAATAAAATCTAAGCCCCTTCACAGTTCCTGAGATGTATTTCATATGGTTGTTGTGGGGATCAAATTACGCAATGCATTTATAAAGCTTAGATCCGTGCTTGGACAAAGACGCATTCAAAATTTTTTGCTATAACGTTATTAATTATTACTCAAGCCAGTTTAATAACTTCTCCTATAAATTTATCATTAAGCCTCACCTTCCAAAAACTGTATTAAATTAGAGATTTCTAATATTTCCTACTATTTAGCTTTCTATTTTCTTTCATAATTGAATTAAATTTAATGAACATTTGAATAGATTAACAGTTTCATTTTTAATATGCTTAATATTTTCATCTTTTTAGCCCTTTTAATTTTCTACTCATTTCAAAAGACAAGACATCATGACATTAAATAGTCAAATAATTGCACAAACACTGCTTACAAAGATGTTAATACTGCCAAAATCAAATAGTTGGCAGACATCTCAAGCCTAGGATAGGAGCAAATATTTGCCAACCAATGTATGAAAGCAGATTCAGTATGAGGAGGGCAGTTGTGGGGTGGGATTGATTATTTTAAAGCCATATGCTACCTGAGGACATGAAATAAATGAAAAAACTTAAAACTTCATACATCTATTCACTTGTTTTACAGCTATGAATCTATGTCTCTCATTTTATAAGCTTTTCCATGGATATGTCTGCCTGTGATCAAACTAAAAGGCAAAATAGAAAAGTAAAAGAAGTCAGTCAAGATAGCATTAACATAAAAACAAATAAATGATCAAACTGTTAACATTAAAAATAAAGATTTATTGGGTCTGGCTTGGTGGTATAGTGGTTGAGTTCACGTGCACCACTTCAGCAGCCTGGGCTTCGCGGGTTTGGATCCTGGGCACGGACACACACACCACTCATCAAGCCATGCTGTGAAGGCATCCCACGTACAAAAAATAGAGGAAGATTGGCACAGATCTTAGCTCAGGGCCAAGCTTCCTCACCAAAAAAAAAAAAAAGAGAGAGATTCATTAATGATATAAATTTTCTGATATTTGGGTTTGTAGTATACAGATAATGCCTTTTTTTCAGTTTAAACTATATGTAAGTGCCTTACAGATAAGGGAAATAGAAATTCAAATTTTAGTGTGATATCCAAAGTATCAACACAGATCTAAGTAGGCCCAAGGTATGTGAGTGTGTATTTAAGAAAGATGTGTATATATGAGCATGTATATTTGTGAAAATGAGCAAATTTTGTTATGGTAAAGACTGCCCACATACACACTCACAAAAAGAAAATAAATCTGGAGAATTTTTAATATATTAATGTATTTGGTGATCTAGAAATGGACCCCAAATATAAAGTCAGCTAAGTGCTAATTAAGAACCAGAGAATATATTCTACAAAGTCTTTTTATTACTGTAAAGTTAACAATGAGAGTTAAAAGAAAATAATTGGAAAAACATACATTGGATTTAAGACAAATAAAAGAACAATAAACTTGGATCTATAGATGTATGACAAATCATTTAAACATTCTGAAAGCAAATTCACAATCTAGAGCACTAAAATATTATAAACCATTGCTGTAGTGTGCCCTTAAAATAGTTATAATGTTCCCTCTGTTTTAAAATGTAGATTTTATTATTATTCAGGTTTGGTGGGCCAACAGATCAGGAGATGATTGCTAGTGAAAAGATAGTTGGTTGTACTCAGAGATGGCAAAAGGAGGGAGCATGCTACTCTATGATGGGGCCACACAGAGAAGCCCCTGGTTTGGTCAGAAGGCAGAGGAAATGGAAAAATATCGGCAAGAGTCTTGATTGTGGTTTCTATGGAAATTAACAGGGAAGCAGAATAAGCATGCTTAGAATTGGCTAGTTTGAATAATTTCGGTGGGCTCTGGGGCAGAGTGGCTGTCCCTAGTGTCTGGTATCTGGTCCTGGGGTGATGAGGGCAGTGGCACAGTGGCCCTGAGTGTGAGAGCCTGATAGAGGAGATGGTTGGGAGGATGGTATCTGGATTGGATGGTTTGCATGTGAAAGACACTCTCGCAGGCGAGTCCTTTACTATCTCTAAGAATTGACTGGACCTGGAAGGGGTGGTCTTCCCAGGGTCAGCAAGATCCCAAGATGTCAAAGTGTCAGAAACATATGGTTAATACACCTTACCTCACAGGATAGATATGAGGCTTTATGAATCACTGTTTATGAACCAGTTATGAATATTTTGGTGATAATTACAGTGGAATAGCATATTGGCCTTGTATCAATCAGACTTTCACCAGAGAAACAAATAAGAAATAGGAGATAGATGGGTCTATCTATATCTATCTGTCTGCCTATCTATCTATCTATATGTCTAGAGAGATTCCAAGAAATTGGCTTATGCATTTGTAGCAGCTGGCCAGCCAAGTCCAAAATCCATAGGGCAGGCCATCAGGAAGGCCCAGCTGGAAACTCACCAGCAGGAGCTGTGTGCTACAGTCCACAAGCAGAATTTCTTCTTCAGAAAAACCTGTTTCCTTCCTACGTCCTTTCAACTAATTGGATCAGGACCACCCAGATTACCCAGAATCATCTTCTGTACATAAAGTCAACTGACTGTAGATGTTAACCACATCCACAAAATACCTTCAAAGCAACACTTAGATTAGTGGATGAGTGTTTGACGAACTAACTGGGCACTATAGCCTAGTCATATTAGCACATAAAACTAAACATCATGGGCCTAATCATCCGGAAAATGTTTTTTTTTTTTTTGGTGGGGGGTCTTTTTCCAGTGTGTGATCATCCAAACAAATGGTGAAGGAAGCGGTGAGAATAAATTGAATAAAGAGAAAATTAAGTTGATTGAAGTAATTTTCTATAAAAGACTCTGTAGAATTATTTTCCTAAATAATTGCTCAACCCAATTACTGAGTGGAATTTAGGGAATAGTAAATCTTCTTGACAAAAAGAAAGGTCACCAATTAAGAAATAAATTTTTATAATATGCCACCTTTCCTCAAATTAATAATAAGCAGGTAATCAATAAATATTGAATGAATAATGAAAAATTATAAGTGGACTATATAACGTTTGATAGATGTTTCTCTTCTCTTTTAAACTCTCTATATTTACGGATTTTGTTTTTTCAATGAAGGAAATCATTTTGTTAATTAGAGAGAAATGTATTATTACAGTTATATATTATTAATATAGGTGTTCTTCCAAGTAGCCAAGTAAAGGCAATAAATGAATAAATTATTTATTCAAATAAATAAATAAACAAAATGAATAATGAAAGATGAAAGCAGAGTGTCTTATTGGAGATAAAGCTTATTATCAAATTGAAATTTTATTAAATATCAGCAAAAAATTTCCCTAACAATTGATATGAATATTTCAATGAAAAATTTTTAGAATGAGGAGGCAAGGAATTTTACATTCCTAATATTTAAATATCTCCAAGCTTTTAGTTATATGCACTTACATAAAAATATACTTCCCATTTTGTGTGTTGTTCACATAAGAGGAAAATTTAGAACCCTTTATACAAAGTAACATAAAATTCTTTCACCACAGTTAGGTATCCAACTGTTCCTTACTGAAGTAGATAATTAAGTTGCTATTACTCTCCTGGCATTACTTTAGTTTTCAAAATAAGGGAAATATATAGACTAAGAGGAGGGAGGATAGTTAAAATACATGATAAGATAATAGTGAAGATAATTTTTAAATTTAAAATAGAATTTATCAAAATGTCATATTATATTTTATTTCAAAGAATGTATGTACATCTTATAGACTAGAGTATAATAACGGTCCAACAGTAAAGTTACGAGGTACCAAAATTTGTGTAGTTCTTTAAAAACTACAACTCAAAAGTCACTAGGCGTTTAAAAACCGCAAGAGAAATATACTGTGGGAAAACTCAGCCTATTAAGATTAAGAAAGATTGATCAGTTCTATAAGTATACATGAACTCATGCTTAATGACCCCAATAACAAGACTAGTTTTTATATAACACTGTTCATCTTTAGAGTGTCTTACCAACATTATGCAATTAATAAGCATAGCCGAATCCTGCTGATTTCTTCAAGACTCTCAAGTGGCATTTCTATGGTTTGGAGCCTGATTAAATCCAAAATGCACTTGCTTCTCCTCTATAAGAATTTAGCAACAATTATTTAAACCATATAAAATTTTAAGGAGCATATCGTCTGAACAATTTTAATTCCCATGAAATTCTCTGTATTTAAGATTTGTTTCTTAAGACTACCCAAGCACTTTGTTCCTCTCCATAAGTTTTCATAACTAACTTTTGTGTGTGTGTGTATGAGGAGGATTAGCCCTGAGCTAACATCCAATGCCAATCTTCCTCTTTTTGCTGAGGAAGATTGGCCCTGGGCTAACATCTGTGCCCATCTTCCTCTACTTTATATGGGATGCCACCACAGCGTAGCTTGACAAGCGACACATCAGTGCGCACCTGGGATCCGAACCCATGCCAAAGTGGAGCACGCGCACTTAACCACTTCGCCCAGCCCCGGAACTAACTTCTTTTAACTTGATGTTGGTAGTCTAAACTTTTTATTTGACCTATGTAAAAGGAAAGATACAGAAGTTATAGCTCACACACAGATTTTAATCTACAGTAAATCAAAAACGTAACCAGGTTTTTTAAAAAATTTTAGTTCAAAAATATTCAATGGATATTCCATCTCCCAATTAATGATGTGGCCCAAATATTAAATAAATAACATTGTTGAGGGAAAAATAGTTTACTCGGTTTATAGTTCTTCTTTTTTTTTTTTTTCTTTTGGAAGCATCTACTCATGTTTCCCTAGGCTTCCTTATTTGTTTGTTTGCTTTGAATTTTATTCAGTATCTAAGCTCTTGTTTTCTCAGTCAACAATCTGATACAATAAGCAGATTAGAGCCAGAAAATGTCTGTCCCACAGAGGTAAGAAAATTGCCTGGCAGAATATTAACGAATCCTAGTTCCAAGTATAGCTGCCTCACTCATTGGTCTAAATTAATAACTTAGAAAAGCAGAAAGAAATGGTAAGTGAGAAGACGAACAGGGATTTCAATATGTCTTTTCTCATCTCTACAATTATTACTGGAACCTTTGCCTTTTTTTCCCAAAATTATCGAATGATATCTGTGATATGTATTTATAATGGCCAAAGGCATTGTAGGTAGAAAAATAGAAGCTTATAATAATCAGGAAAAAGGGAGATCAGAAAAAATAATCAGTATTAAAAAATCAACAATGAAATCATTATCAAAGATGTCTTTCTTCAATGTTCTAAACAAGGAAGGAAAAGATCTTTGCAGACCAAGGAGCTTACAAGTCTTCCTCTTCCTTTAGAAAAGTTTACCAGTGACTAGGTAGGGAGTGCTTTGTTCTCTTCACAGGCCTTTACTCCCAAAGAAACTAAGAAGGGATCTCAGAACAATTCTGTTATTTATTCCACAGAAATAATGTTACTTCTAGCCTCACTAGTACTTTTAGCTAGGAGAAGCGTTAGATGATATTAAACATACTTACTCTGGCTTCAATAAAGAAAAGTCTAGAGCCTATATTTTACAGAAGCTTCTCCAAGGACCACCCTACCCTCACTTATCCTTGCTCACAGGGCTTTATAATATTTGCTTAATCCAGGAAAATTCCATGTCAGAGCACAACATGAAACTAGCAAGGATCTCTTACTTGACTCCAATATCAGTTCTTTAACTAACTTACAGAAATTTAGTTGTTTTTCTGGGTTTGTTTGTTCGTTTTTCTGAGATACGAATTTAAGATTTTTAAGGAAGCTCTAGAGATATTTTACTCTGTTGCCTTATTGTGACGCATATTTCTCTCTCTCTAAGGCTGGATTTCAAAAACTCAGTTCAAATTTTCCTTTTCAGTAGAGCTGTCCTGGCTGCTGCAAGAAATATTTTACAATATATAAATTGAAAAGGCTTTTTTTTTTTGGCAGACAAAATTAGGTTTTAATTCCGGCTATGCCAAATATTATCTGTGATATCCTAGAAAAGCTATTTAACATCTAGAAGCCTTTATTTTCGCATGTGTCAAATAGAATAATAATGATTAGGTTGCAGTGATTTTTGAGTATTAAAAGAGATGAGGGAAACAAAGTGCTTATCACATTTCCTGATCATAACAAGTGCTCATAAAAAATTGTAGCTGTTTTTATTGTTGTGAGTGCTTGTGGTTCTGTGGTAAGACCTGATTCTTGTTTTTCTATAGACGACAATCTACTTGTAAATACAATACAAACGGTAAAAAGATAATATTAATTTAATCAAAATAAATTTCTCAGACCATATATTTAGAGAAATTCAAATAGAAGGAGAAGTTAATGATCTAAGGATGGTTATAGATAGAGTGAAGGTCAATCTGAAACATTGAAGGAGTAATGGTCCAGTTATTTGGACAACCAGATGGGATCATAGCAAACAAAGCATGAGCAACTTCTGAGAAATACTAACAGGTAGAATGTGCATCTTTTTCAAGAGAAATAAAACTTATGGATAACTTGAATGTCATGTTGTTGATTGAGGACTTGATCCTGACACACTGAGTAGACATTTGAAAAAAAAATTGTTTTAGCATGGAAGCAATAGTATGGGATTGACATTTTAGAAGTTAATTTTAAAGGACATGGGTAGAACGAATTAAAGGTGAGAAGGACTGAAGATAGGGAGAATGACATGAGTTGAGGAATATTTGGAAGAGGATGGAAGCCATTGTAATAGAAAGGAAGGACCAGAGGCACAAGATATTTCAAAGGATGTATCAGCAGAAATTAATGGATTGAATATCTAAAATTAACTGCTTGAATATTTCTATTGAGACTTCTTCCTTTATATTTCTATTCAGATAACTTTTGCTTCTAACTCCTGCTTGATCTGTCTCTTTGGAGAAGGAAGAGAATAATAAACAACTTCATCATTTATGTCTCAAGTCTATATCTGCATCCTTGGCTCTCAAAATATAAAGGCCAGGGTTATAAATCAAGTGAGAGAGAAAACATATTAGAGTGTGGGCACAAGTACTTTTCAACTTGAGTTGAATCAGTGACAAGATATAGTGGCTCTGTCCTAGGCAGTTATAAAAACAGAAGGCTTTAAGGTAAGAAGAGTTCACTGTGTTCAACCACCATACGTAGGACAACAGAACCAATAGCCTTCTAATCACATAAAACAACTAATATATTTAATATAATTCTTCCCAGGAATGAGCTTGAAATATATGACCCAGTTTCTAAGAGTACCAGTGAACACAGTTAGAATCCTGAACTCCAGTTTATAATTTTGATAAAAACTAAGTATTTTGTTAGCAGAAAAACCGTTTCTTCAAGCACAGTTTCACATGAAAACTTAGTTAAAACAAGCAAAGCTGTTCTCGTAAAATCAGGAAGATGATCTCAGAGTCCTAACAGTACTGCTCCCCCCTCACAGCTGCAGGACATATTATGAAATCCCAAAGGCCCCACAGAACACAGTTTGAAAACCACTGCTTCAATGGATTTGAAGTATTGTTATTGAACCAATATTCATGACAGGGTTGGGGATGAGGTTTTAAAATTGAATTGTTCTCTTTGCCAAATCAATTTTAGGGTTAAAATATGACCTTGGGCTCATTTTATAAGAGTACCCATCTGAGCTCACTAGGCTAATGTACCAAAAGACCAGGTGCAAAATGAAAAAAAATCACTCACCCTCTCACTTTAATTGACTTAGGGGCAAACAGTCAATTTAAATAATTTTTAAACCTATTTAGTTTGGGCTCATATACATGCAGCATCCTGTAAACTACCTACAGATCCACAAGGGAATTCTTTATTCATTCACATGATGACTGACCGGCAAATATGCCTCCCATATTCAAGGCTAGGTAAGAGAGAATAGTAAGAAAGACAAATGAGAAAGATAAGCAAAAATAAAAGCAAGTAACATTTTATAGAAACTTACAGTTTAAATGGTGATCTTCAATGCCTAATCTTATATAACCTCTCCAGCACACTCAGGGAATAAGCAACATTATTATTTCCATTTTATAGACAAAGAACCTGGAAACTACGTTTAGAGAGGAAATGAAATTTGTCCAAGATCACATGAATAGAAAGTGGCAGGGCCATGACTCACTTCATTTTGAGTTCTCAAGAAAACTCTGAGAAAAAGGAGAAAGGAAGATGCAAAAAACAAAGACACCTAAAGCATGATTCATAAAAGAAAAAAGTCCTAAATGAGACTTCATTAAAATTAAACTCTTCTGATTGGTGAAAGACTATTAAGAGAATGAAAAGAAAAGCCAGAGACTCGGAAAAAACCTTTGCCAAACATATATCTGATAAACTTGTATCCAAAATATACAAAGAACTCTTAAAACTCAACGAGAGGAAGACAAACAACCCAATTTAAAAACAGACAAAAGATCTGAACAGACACCACACCAAAGAAGATATACAGATGGCAAATAAGCATTTGACAAGATCCTCAACATTATATGTTGCTAGGAAATGGCAAATTAAAACAACGAAATACCACTACACACCTAGTAGAATGGCTAAAATCCAAAACACTGACAACACTAATGCTGGCGAGGATGTGGATCAACAGGAGCTCTCATTCATTTTTGGTAGGAATGCACAACGGTACTGTCACTTTGGAAGACAGTTTGACAGTTTCTTTCAAAGTTAAGCATTGTCTTACTATAAAATCCAGTAATCACGCTCATTGCTATCTGCTCAAGTTAGGTTGAAAACTTACGTCCACACAAAATCGTGCACATGGATGTTTATAGAAGATTTATTCCAGTTTTACAAAACTTGAAATCAACAAAGATATCCTTCAATAGGTGAATGGGTAAATAAACTGTAGTATATCCATACAATGGAATATTTATTCAACAATAAAAAGAAAGGAGCTATCAAACCACAAAAAGATAAGGAGGAATGTTAAATCTATATTGCTAAGTGAAAGAAGCCAGGCTGAAAAGGCTGTTGTTAGTGCCATTGAGTCGATTCCAACTCCTAGCCACCCTGTGTACAGCAGAGCTGAACTGGTCTTTTTTGCGCCATCCTCTCACCTTTCAGTGCTCTATCAGACAATGCTCTGCAGCTATTCATAGGGTTTTTATGGCCAATATTTTTGGAAGTAGGTGACCAGGCCCTACTTCCTAGTCTGTCTTAGTCTGGAAGCTCCACAGAAACCTGTTCACCATGGGTGACTCTGCTGGTATTTGCAATACCAGTGGTATAGCTTTCAGCATCACAGCAACATGCAGTCACCCCAGTATGACAACCAATGGATGGGTGGTGTGGTTCCTTGACCAGGAAGCGAACCCAGGGTGCAATGGAGAGAGCATCCAATCTTAACCACTAGACCACCAGGGCTGGCTGAAAAGGCTATATACTGTATGATTCTAACTACATGTCATTTTGGAAAAAGCAAAACTATAGAGATGGTAAAAAGACAGTGGTAGCCAGAAGTTCCAGGGACAAGGCAGGGAGGGATGAGTAGGTGGAGCATAGAGGACTTTTAGGGTAGTGAGATTATTCTGTATGATACTATAATGATGGATACATGACATTATACACTTATTATTACCCATAGAATGTACAAAACCAAGAGTGAATCCTAGTGGAAACTGTGTGCTTTAGTTAATAAAAAGAAAAAAAAGAGAGAGAGAGAAGAATGCAAAGAGAAAGAATAAGAAGGAAGAAAAGGCAAGCTGGAACAAAGCCAAGAAGGCAATGACTAGAAGCATCAACACTGACCAGATAAATTTCTTGGCATTAACTTAGTGACTTTCATTACATTTGTTCAATTAGCTATTGTCATGTAATTTTTTTTATATTTTCCCTTTTCTGTTTATAAATCTTCATACCAAGTCTTCTGCAAACTAATCTTAACCCACCTCTGAATCCATCCTTGTCTCAATATATCAGATGATGAAGCAAATCATTCTGTGTTATAAGGACTTAATGATCCCCCACTTAATTAACTTATATTTTTCATAAGAAATGATTTATCTATTGGCTCCCTTAAAAAGAGTAATGCATAGACGGACTCAAAAGGCATACACACACACACAGACACACACACACACACACACACCCCGACACACTTGACAAGAACAAGTTTTCTGCTTTTTACCATAAAACCATGACTAAACCTGATGGCAAAATCTCCAGAGAAAATCTACCTAAGGAATAGGAAAAGTATGAAAACTCCTAAAATTTCAAAATATAGAAATAGAAAAGGGAACAAGTGACAAGTCACTAATCATGACATGATTATCACAAACCGGATGAAAAATAAATTAAAAATCTGAGCAGGGAAATACTGCATTCTGGGGAGTTTTCAAGTAAGCAACTAGCCCTTGAATTTAATTCTCCATTTAATGGGCCTCCAAATAATTGAATAAACAATAAATGGCTCAGGAGGACCAGGGATGAGGAGAATTAAGGGAGAGGCATAATTTTGCATATCCTATCTAGAGAATGGAGGAGGGGGAAGAGGGAGTTAAGAATGCAGCTGGAAGGATTAATATTCTTTGTTATTTTTATTGCAAACATGACAGGAAGATAATGAATTCTGGGCCTGGCTCCTGAGATGCAGGTTACCTCCATCCAGGGGAAGGAAGCATGAATAATTAATAATCCACTTCAAAGTTCACAACCCCCATCTCCTCCCTAAGGTAGTCATCAAGAGAGGCAGCAGCCAGCTAATGGGAGGATTGCTTAGTACATCTCATGCAAATTGAAGCTCCTCTGCCTCAAGGTTTTCTCTCCTTTGCCAGCTCAGGAAGCAGCTGGTTCCCTGAACTCCAGGAGAGAACATTTAGCCCCTTTCAACCACAAATCAGCCACCCAGGCTCAGCCTCTTTAAAGGTTCAAAACACCATAGGGGTCTGGTCATCAATCGGCCATTGTGTTTTTCACCCAGCCCCGCTATAGCTGCAAAGTTATTGTTGCTGGAGAACCAAGTCTGTTACCAAAAATACAGAGCTCAGTATACACAGGGACCTAATTTATCCATTCACCCAAATCCACACAAGGCAGCCATCATCTTCGGGGGAGCATTTAAGAAAGCTAGCTTTCTTCCCTAAAGACCAAACAGACATCAAGCTGAGTGCACTTGTTGATTTTGGTATATTTTTCTACCAAACTCGGTATCACAGTTTCCAACTTAAGTGTTGATGAAGTTAATTTGTGTATTGGGACCAACAAAATCGAGGCTGCCTTAGTGGTCCGGCCCACACCACAAATCTCAACCTAAGTCAGTGTGCATTTACAGGAAACACTTGTCAAGGAAACCTAACATACACCAATCACAATCCTCCAACTCAGCTTTAGCCAGCCTATCTGACCCTAGAAAATAGGACCCGCTAACTTTGTGAGGGAATCCCTGACCTCCTCGCCAATCAGGCCCTCTGCTTCTGCATTACCTCTTCTACTGTTCTCTACAACTCGTTCCTGCCCAAAATCCCGCAGGAACAGTGCTCCACTGCTTGTTAGGCACTGTACTTTCCCCAATTCGTGGATTGTTTTCTCTTGAATAAAGGACATCAAACTCGTTACTAAATTGTTTTAGTTTTGTCATTTGCCGGTGTACATAGAAGTTTTTCAGAAAACTTATTCAAAATGGAGGCTCCTGGACCCCACTCCTAGAAGTTCTGATTAAGTAGGTCTTAGGAGGGGGCTAAAGAATCTGTATTATTACTAAAAAGAACTCAAGTGTTTGTGATGCAGGAAGTTCTTGAACTAGACTTTGAGAAACACTGAGGAATACACAATTGGCACTTACACGTTTAACATCCATGGACTAAATATTCTCAGTTTCGACACTTTTTCACCAAATCTCAATTACAAAGGTCACATGTAACATATCTGAGGCATGAATTGAACACACAGTATAACAGAGTTATAAACAGAATAAAGAAAGTTGATTTGCAGAAGCAAGCCAAAAGACTAGTCTGCTTGCACATTTCAAGATGGCTTTGTTTCTGTCTGCTCATTCTTTTTGCAATGACCCTCATAGAGTGACTCCCCTCCACTACCAAAAAAAAAGAAAAAAATATCTTCCCTAGAAAATAGTCATCAAATGACCAGGAAACTTTAAGGAAAGTGGAAAGGGTAGACTTGCATAACAGCTTGGTGGAAGAACAATCCAGAGCAATCGAGGTGAACTCACAGAGCCACCTCTATAGGATTCTCAGCTATTGGTCAGTGATAAATAAGAGAATAAGGGAATTTGCACACACAGACACTCATACACATTCATACACACTCATATTCTGTCACTAAAAAACAGGGTAACAGCGAGCAAGTCAGTCTTTTGGAAGGTCTAAGTTTCTCATTTACAAAATAAAGCTATTGGGACTAAATTCCCTACGACACAAATATCTGCGATTTCCTTTGCCAAAAACCTCGCTGAACTCATTGAAATGCCTGTGATAGTGTTATTCACTTTACCATAATACTGAAGCTCTAGCTACTTTTTTATTTCTGAGTTATCTCTTAATTTTTTTTCTTCTGTGTTTCCAAACTGCCCACCTATATTTGCCCACCATATACATATGGTATATGTAAGTATAAGTTTTATACACCTATATTAATCAGGCTTCCAAAAGTAAACAATTGGCACGCTCAAACAGAGTAACTTGAAGAGAGTTTAATAAACAAGGTATTTTAAAAGTGAGGATATTTTTAAGGAAATCACAGAGGGCAATGCAGTACCTTGGGGCCAGTAACTGCAGGGAGCTGTTACGATCCTTAGGACTGAAGGGACCATAGGGCAGGGGAGCAAGACCTGCTTCCAGGACCTGCAACTTTCGGTGAAGGGAGACTACCAACCCATGGCAACTCTGCCAAAAGGAAGTCGGGGGACTGAATTCTTCATCTCATTTTCCTCCCTCCTCCCGCTCACCTGCTAGTGCTTCCCATTGTCCAGACCAAATAAGAAGTCAGAGATCAAGAGAGACCTTTGATAAAATCCATAAAGATTAGCTTCCTGGGGCCCTGAGCATGGTGAAAAAGTGTAAAGAGTGATTCTAGGGGGAGGAAAACGGAAAAGTTTCCAACACAATTCCTATTTTTCTTCTGTGGAAATCAATGGCAGCCCAACATGAGGTTTCCGCAAATTTCCGCTGACTTACGTACAATTCTCCTAGTTACCTCTGAATTCAGTATCCTGTTTAAGTTTAAATCTGACATTTATTTTGTCTTATGAATGTTATTTTATCTCTGCTTCATGTCACCTCAGACTTTGAAGTTGGCTGCTTTCCTTTAATTTCTAAAAAACAACCACTTGCATGAGGCCTGTGTGCACAGAGCAGACTTTACTAAATGGTTGGGGAAATAGCGAGGTTTAGACAACAATGCAACAAATATTGAATGTCCCTGTTCTCCAAAGACTCTCAGTCATTCCCAACAGTTTGGGCTCCAATTTCTTGCCATATTTTTGGACCCTCTCCCCTCCATCATCAAATCCTAAATAATATCCATCTTAAGAAGTAGTTGAAGGAACCTTAGAAATCATGTAGTCCTCAAGCCCTCCTCCTCACTAAACCCTATAGAGCTCAGTTGTTCTGTTTCCTTCCCTTTATCACACTGTCCTATAACTTCTTTAATTACCATCTCACTGTCCCACTAGGCTTCAGACACTTTTTGAGGGCTGAGTCATTATCACATCTGGATCTCCAGGGTCTGCCATTATACTTTAATAAAGTAGGCACTCAATTAATGTTTGATGAATAAATGTGTAATCTTCCAAAATATGACATGACATCCCCTCCGCCCCCCCCAACACACACACATACCTTTCATCATGTACAGGGTTATGAAAAACTAAAGCTTGAGAAGAGAAATAACATACCTCAGAACCACAGAACAGGAATCCAGGTATCCTACCACTTCAGATTAATAGTCCCCATAATACTCTGCTACTCCAGCTGTTTACATGTAAATGTGTTTAATGAATTTTCTCACTCCAGCTCTGCTATAAAACATCTCTATAGCTTTTTCTTAAAGAGTTATATTTAAGAGAAACAAGTTATAGAAAGAAATTTTCTGCTGATGGAAAAATTCCGTGCATCAACGTCCTTGCATTTTCATCAAGTTGTGTAAATTTGTTGCATTTACAACATTAATTAATATTGGAAACTGGAAGTAGAATCAATCTTTGGAATTAGTGTTAAACCAGACGAGAGGAAAGGAATTAGTACTTGGTGATGGGGATTTTGGCCTCAAAGGACCCTTTTATCTCTGACATTCAGCCTAACACTCTGTACCCAAAGCTTTTCTCTGGGTAAGACAGCAAAGAAACAGTCCTTGCAAATAGCATATTTTGGTTTTTCTAATGAAAATATATGAAGAAAATTTTTTAAATATTTCAAAACATCTCATTGCAAATCTAACTTGTTTTTTAAGAGATTTGTTTTTTGTTGTTGTTCCATCAGAGAACGCTGCCTATGATTTCATTATCGCTGATCATCCTTTTGTGACTCACTAATTAGTTTCCAAATGAACTGCATATTTTTACTTGACTATTCACGCTGTGCAAAACTTGACAAAGTGAAAATGCAGTGTCATCTTCTAGAAGTCTCTGTGACTCCAGTTTGATCGTATTCCCAGGTAGTCCCTAGATTCTACCAATTGTGGAAAAAGGAACTTCCCCTCTGTGCTACATCCTGCAAGCCCCTCCTCCCCATACTGTTTTCTGCAAACCCTTCCTCTGCCCATAGCTTTCCATTATGTAGTTTTTATGACTCTTGTAGACAAAGCGAAAGTAATATTTTTATGATAAAGTCACTCTAGAAATGCATTTTTCAAATAGCCAACTGATTCATTTGTACAAGTTCTCCATTGGTTATGTTTGACAGTGTAAAAACAGCCTTTAACTACTTTTCTTGTCACATCTGTTGACTTTTTTCTTCCTTCGATCTCATCTTATATGTAACGAAAAGATTCAAATATATTAGACTTGTTCCAACCTTACTAATCAGAATCTGCTAAAGTGGCGGCAGGTAACCTACATGTTTTAAAGGACCTTCAATAACTGTGACGATTGACTAAGTTCGGGAACACTCCACGAAGCTCAAGAATGGATCCATATATCCACTGAAATTAATTGTGAAATACTTACGTGCATGTATTAATGTATTTTTTTTTCTGGAAAGAGAATGCCTTCCCTTTTTTAAGTTCTCAAAGGCATCTTTAAGAATGGGGCATGAATTTTGAAGATACACAGATGAAAATAACTCATATGCTGAAAGATTTGGGGTATTTTAGAATCTCAAGTCTTGAGGTCAAAGTAGAATCATCTTTGCTAAATTCTGTTATCTGTTTATTAAGAAGAATTATAGTTCCAGAGTACATGGGTCTATAGAGCCATAACAAAATGATTGCTATTCTATGCCAAAGAAGTACATCTAAAATTTCCTGTTAGCTAACGTGCCTTCCTTTATTGAATCTCCCAACAAACTTCTGCAGTATCATTTCTTCCTTCTATATCAGCATCTGCTTTGGACCATACATTCCCTTCCATAGCCACATTCCTCTCTGTCATTTGCCCGGGATTACTGTGCACAAGCAGGCTGGCCCTGTCCAAGAGCACCTAAGCAAGGAGGCAACAGTCTCCACGCACCATCAACCCAGTGCTGCATCTGCCCAGAGGGAGGTGTCTTTTCTAATTCACATAAAAGTGATGTATGTGCCAGCACTGGCCCTGCCTTTTCTCACTTTTGTTTCTTCCTACTAGATCCAAAGATAAGAAGTCATGCAAAACCTGTCCCCTTTCATCCTATAGCTTTGATCCTCTTGGGTCTTCCAAAGAGTAGAAATATTGTGAGTCTATTTCTACTTCTATGCATTGACCACAATAAAGGCAAGTCAGAGTTGAGATAATAGCAATAAAATCTCACTACTCAATAATCAATAAATTCGGTGGTATGTCATGACTTTGATAAGTAAGTAAAATTCTCATTTGATTCTATTTCCTCATCTCACATCACTCACACAGCAGTTGGAAGTTGGGAAAATCTA
The DNA here is from genome assembly GCF_020826845.1 of Diceros bicornis minor. Taxonomy (NCBI): domain Eukaryota; kingdom Metazoa; phylum Chordata; class Mammalia; order Perissodactyla; family Rhinocerotidae; genus Diceros; species Diceros bicornis. The sequence continues at coordinate 29,305,425 of NC_080763.1, read as the reverse complement.
AAGAGGTAATGCACATGGGAATACTTCATAAAATCCTACATATATATATAATGACATTAATATTATCAATATGATTACTATTAAAATTTAATGTTGGTAAAGAGAATAGTGCTTAGGACTTTGAGAATACACTGAGAATGAGTTATGTCTCTGACTTCAAAGAGCTTACAACTCAGTGAGGGACCTAGGACAATCTACACAAATAATTTACCATAGATTAGAGTGGAATAATAAATTCCAATTGAGTCAACTGAACAATAGCAGCAAAAAATATAATCATTCAACTAACATCGTTCAGGAAAGCTCATGGAGGAGGTAGAAGTTAAGCTATACTTTAAAAGATGGTTAGGATTTGAGTAAAAGGAATGGTGGGAAAGCCTGAGAAATGTTACTTTTTATTAACACTCATTTTTTAAAAAAATTCTTCTTCTGAGGAGTGTTCCAAATATTAAATAAACTTCTGGTTCTCCCAGGCAAAGTCATTAGAAGTATAGCATGGTGGAACAATCAATAACAGGCAAATGAGGATTAATAAGAGAAAGGCAATTATGGGAAACGAAAGGTCACATTGGCTTAGAGCTCAATTGTGTAAGAGTCTTGGTTGCCTTGTCATTTCCACCTTGCTCGTGGTAAAGCGTTCATTTAAATGTTTGGTCTAAAAACAATCAAGATGATAAAAGAGATATTTTCTAAGTGCATATGTCCCTTTGGGCACGGAGTAGAGATTTGTCTCCAAATTTTAAGTCCTCTTTTAGGGATCTCAGAGCTTAGGGGGGCTCTTCTCAGGGGCATACTCTGTGGGGAACAGGCTCCTTTTCCCATTTGGTTTTCGATTTATGTCCCCAGGTCAGGGCAGGCTTATGAGATCCAACCCAAACACTGGCTTGTTAAAAACAAACTTCTGCTATCTATCATCAGAGCCTAATATAAGCAATTTGAGCCAAAAATACAATGAAACAGCTTTCCATTCATTTAGGTACCAAGAATCATGAAGAGTTAGAAAAATTTCTATTAACCTAAAAGAATCTATATAACACAGGTCACATTGCAACATTTCTATTTGCCCCATATTTTTAGGGGCATATAATTCATGGCAGGTGAATTTTTGGTTAAATCAATGATTACCCTTCAGAGGAAAGCAGAGAGGGACCACAAGAATACCATTAGTCCTTTTCATCGTAGCCTTTCTTGTTCTCTTTCAGATGATTCTCCTGTAATTGGTCATCTGATGTTTCATGGGACCCTCTAAAAGAGTAAACATTAAAAACATTTGATGAATGAATGAATGAATGAATGAATGAAGTGTTACAGCAGAGAGAAGAAGATTAGGAAAGCATTTAAACCTAAAAGACATGTGGATACCAAAGCACCCTTCCATTAACATTGGCAATAGCAGCAGCAGACCTATCATTTATTGAGTGCTTACTGTATGCCAGGCATGGTGCATAGATTTTTACTCTCAGTAATGAATATTCATCACGACAACCCCTTAAGGTGGGTTATATTATTATACCTCTTTTATAGATGAGGAAACTGAGACTTAGTAAATTTTCAAAGGTCACACAGCTCAGAAATAGCCAGACTAGAATTCAGAACTAAATCTGTCGAATTCCAGAGCTGAGCTCTTAACTTCTGTAGAGTTTCTCTCCCTTTTATAGTCTATTCAGGTTTCAGGAGATGGAGACAAAAGGACACTAGAGGAAAACATGAATTGTTTGGGAGATGAGATGGAGAGGATAAAAAAGTCTTTGTGTAGGAACCTGAATTGTAAGCTTAGGTAAATGTATACAACAATCAGATTATATGGAAAGAAAGCAAACTATAATTTTTGTGCACATTTTCTATGCAAGATGTTATCCTGTTAGTTTCAATCCAATTTTGAATTACATTTTTTTCAAGCTTCCTCAGTTATGGTTGTCATGGGTAATAGTAATAGCCACAATTTTTAATAAATTCACAGACTCCGCAAGGGGTCTACACTGTAGTACTGTTAAGTGAGAATAAAAAGAACCTGTAGTCCATGACTTAACTTTCCCCAGAGTCACATGGTGATATAACAGTAGCCTGGATTATCCCTACTCTTTGTGCAGTGGTGACATTTATTGTGACATAAATAAACTATTTCTAGGCACTAAAAGCAACTTTAATCATTTATCTTGGTACTATCCTATGGGTCTATGTTCTAGAAGCTTCAGTCTAATACTCTCATTCATTTCCAACTTCCGTGATCCACTCACCTTAACTATCTACAAATAATTGAATATTTTTCTAGTGAAAGGAAACTCTGATCCAGAGTTCAACTAAACTAACTTAGAATATTATCTCGCCGGTTGAGCTTCTGTTTCCTCAGCTGTAAAACAAAACAACAGATAACAAATTAAAAAGGGAGGAGGACATAATAATATCTGTCCAACTGTCTTCACTCTATTTTGAGGCGATTGCATCAAATACTATAGAAGACAATATGAAAATGTTAGCTGTGTGTGAAGGAGATACAGATATTCAGGTGAAGGAAGATTTCTACTAACTGTTTTCCAAAAATTCTAGGGGATTGAGTGACAAAACACTCTTTTGTTTTTCCCAGAATCATTGTCCCCCATTTCCTGTAGCTAAGCAACACCAGTGACTTATCTCCCTACCAGGTGATTTGACAGAAGCCCTTGGAATAGTGCGTACAGTTTGCCAAGATGCTAAAATGCATTTTCTTCCCTAACTCTTAAATTTTAAGATAGGTGCTTTCTTATTATAAGTATCAGAGTACAACACAGTATTTCCATTACAGTTGAATTCGCTACCTGACCTAAACACGTCTAGAGAGAGCAGGTAAGAGAATAAGAGAATAAGATAGGTACAGGGGAAAAGGCTATTTAAAGCTGGTAAATTTAAAAAACTGAAAAAATAGTTATGTATTTTTCTTTAAAAGGATTTTTTCTCTTCCCATATGTCATTGTCAATTTTATGGCCCCATACATTACTGAGTTGATCTGTATCATCATCAAGAAAATGCAGTTGTTATTCTCATTATTTTTAACAAATATTTAATTGTGAACCAGGTTATTTACATACATATTTATCAATCCCATTTTAGAGATGAAGAATTTTATGCCAAACCAGCATTTCAAACCAGATCTGTCAGGCTTTGAAATACGAGCTCATTTCTTTCTGCTACAGTATGTCCTAAGCATGGTACTGTATATGACAGTTTGTGACAAAATTTTATTATGAAATTATTAGTATTTGGTTAATTATATAATTTTAAGTTTGTTACATTCTTGAGGATGAACATTTTTATTCTCATGATGAGAGTATACTTCAAAAATTATAATATAAACAGGGAAAAGATGGCTATTATACAAAAATCTGATTTACAAACCTTTAAGTTAAATGAAATACATTTATCATTAAATTTTATTTTTCTACAATATATCGACATGCAAAATGAAGCCATTGTCTTTTAAAGATGTGTTTGCCTACTGAGAATTTCATAAGTCTCTGGAATAATGAAATCTTGCTGCAGCCTGAAAGTTTCTCTGTAGTTAGATCAGAGTGAAATAGAAAAAAGTAGATTTCTTTCATGAACAATATATGTTTCATCAAAAGAACAAAAAAACTGAGCTCTAAATGCTGGATTTTCTGCTTCTCTGAGATGTTTAAGATTGTCAGAGGATAACAGGTTCTGATGTTCTCATTCTGAATTTTAACCTTCTGACATCCTTATACCATGCCACACACCAGACATTCAGGGAATGTGTGCATGAGAAATGACATTTATTGATTGCCCTCTATGTGGAACAGAGCTAAGCCTTTTATATACATTACCTTGTATGATCCTCACAAGATTTGTTATCAGTTTATGGGAAAACATGGAAACACATCTCTCCACCACAACTTGAAAAAAAGAAAAATAAGATCGTTTATTTTATTATTATATCAACACCTAATGAGATATGCAATGCCACTTTAAAGAAACTGTATGGTTGCTATGCCAGCAAGACTCAATTCTGGCTGGAATGAAAGCACCCACACATCCTTAAAAAAGGTGGCAAGATGGTCACCCATGCAAGAAAGATGAATTACAGGGATTAATTTGTCAGTCACTATCCAGATATGGACTAGGAGAGAGGGATTATTACAAAACAAGCACAGTTATCCTGGTCCCATTGCGAAGGCTTTCCCTACAAGGAAGGTGGATAATAAGATTCTAGCCAAAGGAATTCAAGTGCTCCAGTCTCAAAGGTGTGTCATGGGATTTCTCATCATTTTGCCATTCAGCACGTAATTAATCTAACTGCCCTTGTTCAGAGTTAATGTTCCACAAACAACCTTCAGTTATGATTTGTCTTTCCAGATTTTTCTACTGGAGGGTGGAAAACCAGCCGCTTTGTGGAAACGTTGAAGATTCCCATCTATTTGGCAGAATTTTATTTTTTAATTATAAACTAATGTACTGGCATCCTGATTGCGGGCTGGTTTCCCAAGCTTGCCTGCCTCTAGGGAGAAAATGGACTGGTCAGTTTGACATGTCTTCCAGTCAACGGGACAATTAGACCTCTCATGGGAAATAGATGAGTTGTCATTGAGATTTAATGCATCCATCTCACATCTTGGTTCATGTGAGTGCATCCCTGAAAGGGATGTGGCAGCTGAGAATTGCATTCTGAAACTGCAACCTGCAAGCCAAGCCCTGTGCCATGGTATATTCACTGAGAGTTTCCTATGACTGTTACAACAATTGTCACAAACTTGGTGGTTAAAACACACACTTATTGTCTTATAGTTCTGGAGGTCAGAAGTCTGGAATCAATTTCATTGTGCCAAATTCAAGATATCATCAGAGTCATGTTCCCTCTGGAGATTCTAGGGAGCAATCTGTTTCCTTGCCTTTTCTGGCTTCTAGAACTGCATTCCTTGCATGTGTTGACTTTTGATCCCTTCCTCCATCTTCAATGCCAGCAGTGTGGCATCCTGATTCAGTGGTCACATTGCCTTATTCTTCTGAGTCAAAATTCCCTCTGCCTCCCTCTTATAAGCACAACTGTGATGGCATTTAGGTCCCACTCAGATAACCAGAGATAATCTCCTCATCTTTAATTCAATCACATCTGCCAGACCTCTTTTGTCATATAAGGTAATATTCATAGGTTCCAGGTATTCCAAAGAGCTAGACATCTTTGGGGGTCGTTATTCAGCCTACCACATCATCTTTTGTGGACTTTTCAAGGTGAAAGTTGTATACACCTTTCTGTACTTGTTGGGTGGATACTTAAACATTTTCTTTGAAATTCTACAACCCTTATGTATCAATCAGGGTCACATCAGAAAATAGGATTCAACAGAGATGGTTCAAATGAATGTGTGGAGGACAGGATTAAGGGAACAAACAAGGCATTTGAGGCACTCAGAGATTAGATATTAGTAACAGTAGGAAGCCTTTACTTGACTCCTCAGGTTGATGGGCACAATGAGAAAACATTACTGGAGCCCAGTGAGAATAGGAAGCATGAGAAGGGTCCACCTGGCAAGACAGGACAAAGCTGCTGCCAGAGAACTGGTGCCAAAGCAAGGAGAGAATGAGGAAGAAATACTTGGACTTCTCTCTCCCCTTGCTGGTGTCTTCCATTGGCCAATTTCAACCTGAAATCAGCCAGCAGGGGAGCCCAAGGGAAGCAATCACAGAGGTCAGCCTCTCCAGCACAGAGCAGGGCAGAAAAGGGTGGAAAATGGATACAGACTTGGAAGATGAGGAGGGAGAACAGCTAGCACACATGTTATGCCTATAATACTTGTGAAAAAATGAGTTTCAGAAAAACGAGGAATTCAACCAAAGTAATATAGTATGTGCTTGACCTAAAATTTGAACCCATGTCTGTCTGAGATTTGAAAATCTTTTTTGATTTCTCTGACAGCTTCCTACTTTATAGCATTTGGAGTTTAAGTTTGCCTCATTTTATATATCTGCTCTGAATTGCTTAACAACAGTCAAGTGGTAGAGAATCATTTCTGATTTTCATAACCATTCAATATACAAAACTATATTATCTTCTCATTTATAGTCTCAAATTGGTTTGTCTCCCTCCCACTGTGTCTCTCCCCCAGCATTACTTCTCTAGCCGGAAGAAAAAATGTCCTTGATTGTGTTCAATTATTCATCTTCATAGCAAACTCAAAATCAAGAATAATTAAATTCTATATTTCCCATCCTCAATTCTGTGTTCAAAATAGTTTGCTTCTTCTGTGATGAGTCTGTTTCTAAGGATGTTCGTGCATGCTCACCAATGTCCACAAAGAAATACTGATTTATATGCAGAGTCTACAAATAGACCCATTGCACTCTCAGTCCCTGCCGGAGTTCCAGATTTCACATTTCTCCGGAATAATTATTTTAACCAGCAATTCTCTCCTGTTCCTTCCAGGCAGAGTTAATGCTCTCAGAATGACCTCCTTCAGAGCACTGCCATCTTCTTGTCTAAACTGAATCTATTTCTTATCCACTCACGGAATCACTCTTCCCTATCCTTCTATGGGCATCCTTGGCTTGTCACTCTTGTCTCATATGTCTCCACTCATCACCATTCTAAAAAGTCTGTGTTGAGTGGCACTACACCTGCTGCTTCAGAAATTGGAGCCTGGCTCCAAATTCCATGCATCGTTAACAAAACATCCTTTCCTTGCTCTTCTCCTGACACCGCCTTGCAGCCGGAAACTCTCTCAGAAGAGAAGGGGAGAGGAGCAATCAATAGCATCTCTAAAAAGAAGATGCCATTGGCAAGGAGGTAGCACTCAACCACCGCAGTGAACCGCAGGCCTCCGATTAAGGCACCCGCGCGCGCCTGATTGATCTGCCTGTTCGCACTGCATGCAAACCAGCTACCTACCCTCCCTCTCCTTGCTGCTTTATTCTCCACACAGAACAGAAAGCACTTGAAGAGAAAAGTGGTGCTTGGGTCGACAGAGAGCTTAAAAAGAGTTACTGACAGCTGATTGTTCTTGAATTCAGATTCTGTAATCAATTAGGAGAGATTTCATAGAAATAGCGATTGGAAATGAAAAATCCCCGTTAGGTCACATCAACCAAGCTCCTTGTAGCCTTCCTCATTAAAGAGAGGTAGCTCCTAAAGGTTTGTTTGTGCAACTTGATCCAATCCAGATTCAGACCATGCTGGTGCTTTCCTGATGCCAGGGACCTGTAGGTCACAGTCAAATGAGCCTCACAGCACTTTACACAAGCCAAATCCTGGAACATGATGTTGGATTGTAGGTCTGGTGAATTTACTCAGTACCTCGCCAATGTGCGAAATGTTTGGGCTAATTCCATTTTCTGAGGCTCTAGGTATACAGTCAATACAGAGATATGTAATACCTAATACATATATAATGTACATAAGTGGCAACAAGGTTTACAAAGTTGTAGCAAGTTGTAAATGCTTATAATATATGAATAGGCCATATATTTTTACTTTATATATTGTATATCTACATATGTAGAATACATATGTATACTATATATTTATACCATATATATATACTATATATTATACTGATCTGTACTATAACAGTGCAATATTATACTTACTATTCTTCAGGCACTGGATGAGCCACTGTGAGAGGGAAAGATAATAACTGGCATTTATGTCTTACTTAATATGTCCAAGCATTTTATATATCATTAAACTTCCCTAAAACTCTACAATGTGAATATCATTAGCCCCAATTTTTTTTTTTTTTTTTTGGTGATGAAGATTAGCCCTGAGGTAACATCTGTTGCCAATTCTTCTCTTTTTGCTTAGGAAAATTGGCCCTGGGCTAACATCCTTGCCCATCTTCTTCTACTTTATATATGGGATGCCTGCCACAGCATGGCTTGGGTGTGTAGGTCCGTGCCCAGGATCTGAGTGTGCAAACTCCAGGCTGCAGAAGCAGAGAGCACAAACTCAACCACTACACCACCAGGCCAGCCCCTCATTAGCCCCATTTTGCAGAAGGAATTAAAACTTAGAGAAGTCAAGTAACTTGTTCCAGTCTGTGCCACCAGTGAATAGCAAAGCTGAGATTAGAACCATATGATTTGTTCATTGACAGGGAAACAAAGTACGACAGCAGCGGTCCTTGCCATCTAGTAACTTATAATCATATTGTGGAAATAAGACATCCACAGGTAAAAGGTCAAGCAATAATACAAAATCACAGAGGAAGTGTCCTGGGTGAAAAAAATGACTAATTTCAAAGAGAACAGTATAAACAATCAGTACTCGGAGTTCAGAAGAGAGAGAGCTTCCTTTCTCTCAATTGCTCGCAGCCCTGCTGTCTGAAATCCTCTTCCCCGCTTCCTCTTCATCCTAGGTGTTTATAAGCATCACAAACCTCTGGGCAATTATTCTTCCCCATCACCTTGTCATTTACTCAAGTTTATTATGTACTTGGCCTCTGAAAGTTCCTAAAAACTCAATACTTTCAACCCGCCACAGACCATATTTTCTTTCATGTCACTGAACTCTGTCCAACAGTCTTATATCTTTCTAGAACTGTGTCTCTTCACCAAGCAAAAGAAGCACACCAGTTCAAATGAAACCAGGAGTCATCTGAAATAAACCTCCTAAGTTCTACTTCTCCCTTCTGTACATCATGAGTGGGGTATTTAATCACAGACATTTTTCAGGGAGAGCAGAGCTCAGAGTGCACAAGCTACTTGCCAATCAGTGACAGATACAAGGGATGGTAGGAGGGAAATAGCTTTAGTAAGAGGAGAAGTCACTGAAACTTGACAATAGTCTGTAGAGAATTTCAGAAGCCCTTCAGTTATTTAAATCATCTGTATTTTTTAAAGTATTATTTCAGTTACCTGCTTGCTTCCTTCTAGAAGAATGTCTAGCTCCTACACAGGTTAGCTTTGTGGCACAAGTTACAGAGTAGGATGGAAATTTCCCTAGTTCTACCTGCCTTATATAAAAATAAAGAAAGGAAGTAAGGAAGAGAGGAAGGAAGGAAGGAGAGAGAGAGAGAGAGAGGGAAAGAAAGAAAGGTAGGAAAGAAGGAAGAAAAGAAGGAAGGAAGGAAGGAAGGAAGGAAGGAAGGAAGGAAGGAAGGAAGGAAGGAAAAAGAAAAAGAGAGAGAAAGAAAGGAAGGAAGGAAGGAAGGAAGAAAGGAAGAAAGGAAGAAAGGAAGAAAGAAAGAAAAGAAAATCTTCTTAAAATAAAAAAAAAATGATCTTAGTACATTTCTACTATTAAAAAAATTTATTTACACTGTGACATTTCAAAAGTGGGTTTCAGCATTATATATTATATACATGTAAATCCAACAATGTTAAGGATGTGTAGATATTATGATTGAATGTTAAATCTACCTCTGAGTTTCCTAGTAGCCAAGGCAAAAGCAAAAAATAGTACAAAGGTTTATGCTGTCATTATTTGATAATAAAGGAGAGAATATCTTCACGAATGACTAACTTTTTGCTGCTTCTGTATTATAAGGCACTTACTATGTGTAAGGTTCTTTACAAACATTCTATAATTTAATCATAATATTAACAAGCACTAACATAGTACTTACTCTGTGCCAGGCACCGTTTTAAGGGCTTTACATATATTAATCAATTTAATTTTCACAGTAACTTTGGATATAGGTACTATTATTACCCCTGTTTTACAGATGAGTAAATTAAAATACAGAGGGTTAAATGATTTGCCCAAGGCCACATAACTAGTAAATGATCATACTGGGACTCAAACCTAAGCTTAGTTCCAGGATTCAAATTCCAAATCACAAGACTATGTCAGCATCATGACAGGGTGAGTGGTTCCCTTCGTCTCTCCCCTCTAATTTACAATCAATCAGACATCCATTGACCAACAGAGGATTCCCTACACAACACAACAGGATGCGTAAGAGATCCAGGCATCTATACATCTGAAGGTGGGTGGACTGGACCCCTGAGAGGCAGTGGAACTAGAGGAGCAGCCCCCTCCCTTTCCCCTGGCAGCAGCAATCCAGGGCACAGATCCTCACATTGGCCTTCACACCTGTGAAAAAACAGGCGTGCCTTGCTCCCTGCTCACCTCCCAGCAGACCCATCCTGCTCTTCCATGAGTGGTCTTGGCAGGGGCAGAAAAGATGGGCCAGCTTGCTCCCTGTCCATCCCCCAGCAGATCCAGTGTGAGTGCTTCCACCCCCAGCAGTGGCCAGGTCTTTCCAACAGTGGGATAGTATAAAACACTTGGATTTTCCTGGCTGGAGCAGGGCACTCTGACCTGAGTTTTCAAAACACACTGGTTAGTGCCAGAGACCAGAGGCTGCACAGCTAGCAACAACAAAATCTTCTCCCTGCTTAGCCCCTGCTCTCCCCTAGTAGAGGCAGGTGGAACCTGCAACCAGGGTCTTCAGGAACCACAGCAGAACCGGTGACCCAGCCCCCAGTGGCAGTAGCCCCATCTCCACCAGCAGTGGGGTCTGCATACAATTCCCTAGGTCCCTGGGCCCCCTGCAATGACAGCAACACCCATGAACACAACACCACTGGCAGCAGTACAACCAGCACCCTCAGACAACCCAGGAGCAGCAGCAGAGGTAGTGCATGGGGCAGTAGCATCGGAGCCTGTGGAGAGCCTGCAGAGAGCTAGTGGAGGAACACAAGACCCAGGCAACTCTGGAAGCAGTACAAGTGATCACAGTGTGGTGACCCCGGTGGTGACCCTTAAGACTAATGTGACATCATAAGCAGCAAGGAACCAGCAACCCCAGAGTCACAAGCAGCACAAGGAGGGCACTGACAATGCCTCTGGCAGAGGTAGTGGATGGTGGAAAATGTAGGCTCTCAAATACAACCAGAAGCAGCACAGAATCAAAGTAACCAAACCGGGCCGGCCCCGTGGCTTGGCGGTTGAGTGCGCATGCTCCGCTGCTGGCGGCCGGGGTTCGGATCCCGGGCACACACCGGTGCACCGCTTCTCCAGCCATGCTGGGGCCGTGTCCCACATACAGCAACTGGAAGGATGTGCAGCTATGGTATACAACTATCTACTGGGGCTTTGGGGGGAAAAATAAATAAACAAATAAAATCTTTTAAAAAAAAATTCCTTTAAAAATTAAAAAACAAAGTAACCAAACCAATACCCACATAAGAAATGTGGTTACTACCACAAATTTGCTGGCAGAGGATCAATTCATTAAACACCGTGAAGAACCACAGTAACATAGCAGAACAGATGGAGAATGACAGCTCTCCAGAATCCAGATTTGAAGTCACAGAAGATTACAATCTAACTGACAGAGAATTCAGAATAGCTGTCACAAAGAAACTCAACCAGTTACAAGAAAATTCAGAAAGAACGTTCAGTGAGCTCAAGAATAAAATTAATGAACAAAAGGAGTACTTCACCAAAGAGATTGAAACACTAAAAAAAACAAACAGAAGCTCTAGAGATGAAGAACACAATCAATGAGATGAAAAATAATGTAGAAAGTATTAAAAATAGAACAGACCACATGGAGGAGAGAATTAGTGAGCTCAAGGATAGAAACCTAGAAATGATTCAGGTGAAGGAGAAGAGAATTAAGATTTTTTAAAAATGAAGAAATTCTTCAAGAAATATCTGATTCAATTAGGAAAAGTAACATGAGGATTATAGGTATCCAAGAGGGAGAAGTAAAGGAGAAAGGAACAGAGAGCTTATTCAAAGAAATGATAGCTGAGAACTTCCCAAACCTGGGGAAGTACATGAAGCTAATAGAACTCCTAATTAGCTCAATGTAAAAAGACCTTCTCCAATGCATACAATATTAAAACTATCAAAAGTCAATGACAAAGAAAAAATATTAGGGATAGCAAGGTAGAGAAAGATAACTTACAAAGCAACCCCCAATAGGCTTTCAGCAGATTTGTCAGCAAAAACCCTACAGGCTAGGAACGAGTAGAATGATATATTCAAAATACTGAAAGACAGAAACTATCATCCAAGAATAGTCTATCCATCAAAACTATCCTTCAGATATGACAGAGAAATAAAAGATTTCCCAGACAAACAAAAGCTGAGGGAGTTCATCACCACTAGACCTCCCTTAAAAGAAACTTGAAAGGATCCTTCCTATCTGAAATGAAAAAGCAAAGGTTTACAAAACGTTGAGCAAGGATAAAAATACACAGACAGAATCTGAAAATTGCAACTGCATATTGGAATAAGTTAATAAACACTTAATTATGACATAAAAGATAATAGAAATAAAGCAGCGAAAATAACTATAACCAACAGAATTTGGTCACAAACTCACAACACAATAAGGAAGAATATATGACAACAAAAGCATAGAAGGGGAAGAGGAAAAAGATAGAACCTGTATAGGCTAATAGAGATAAGAGGATTTCAGAAAAAGGACTATCTCTTCTGTGAGATCTTTTATACCAACATTGTGGTAACTACAAAGCAAAAAATCAGAGCAGAGAGTCACAAAGCATAAATAAAGAGAAAATAGAGAAATACATCACAGAAAACCACCAAGCTGAAAAGGCAGACCGAAATACAAGGAAAAAGAAACAATGGAAATATAGAACAACCAGAAAATAAAAAATAAAAATGGCAGTCTTAAACTTTCATATATCAATAATCACTCTAAATGTAAATGGATTGAATTCACCAATCCAAAGACCCAAAGTGGCTGGATGAATTAAAAAACAAGACCCAACAACGTGCTGCCTCCAGGAAACACATCTCAACTCTAAAGACAAACAGGCTCAGAGTGAAGGAGTGAAAGATGATACTCCAAGCAAATGGCAAGGAAAAGAAAGCAGATGTAGCTGTACTTAGACAAAACAGACTTCAAGATGAAAAAGATAACAAGAGACAAAGATGGGCACTACATAATGATAAAAGGGATATTCCAATAAGAAGACATAACACTTATTAATATATATGCACCTAACACAGGAGTACCAAAGTATATACAGCAGCTATTAAGAGACCTAAAGGGAGAAATTGCCATCAACACAATAATAATAGGGGACCTTAAGACCCCACTTACATCAATGGGTAGATCATCCAGACAGAAGGTCAACAAGGAAACAGTGGACTTAAATGAAACACTAGACTAGATGGACTTAATAGATATATATAGAACATTCCATCCCAAAATAGCATAATATACATTCTTCTTAAGTGAACATGAAACATCTCAAAGACAGACCGTATTTTGGGAAAGAAAGCAGGCCTCAATAAATTTAAGAAGATTGAAATCATACCAAGCATCTTTTCTGACCACAATGGTATGAAACTAGAAAATAACTGCAAGAAAAAAGCTGGGAAAGTCATAAATATATGGAGACTAAACAACATGCTACTGAACAACCATTGGATCAATGAAGAAATCAAAGGAGAAATGAAAAAATACCTGGAGACTATACTAGACCTCAATTTAATCCTCTGTAGTGGAACACTAAGAGGGAAGAAGATGAAGTTGTCAAACCAGGGTCACTAAGACAAGAATTGCCAGACTTGGGGTTCAAATCTAGTACTAACCAGTTCTAAAGCCTACATCTGTTGCATTCCACTGTGGTCCCTAAATAGATGGTATCCCATGGGTCTTTATGCAAAGGGTATTCAAGAATTTAGAGCATGTGCTATACACATGTTCTTGTATTGACTCTTGATAAACATTAAGGATGCTGCATTAAAACTTAACTCACTAAAGATATTCTATAATTTTTTTTTATTTATTTATTTTTTCCCCCAAAGCCCCAGTAGATAGTTGTATGTCATAGCTGCACATCCTTCTAGTTGCTGTATGTGGGACATGGCCTCAGCATGGCCGGAGAAGCGGTGCGTCCGTGCGTGCCCGGGATCCGAACCCGGGCCGCCAGCAGCGGAGCACACGCACTTAACCGCTAAGCCACGGGGCCGGCCCAAGGTATTCTATAGAAGGTTAAATTAAGGAGGCCCAGGAATGCTACCTTCTGGTGATCTAATTTGATTCCAAGAATTTACTTAGTCCTGAAGAAATAGTGGAGAAGAATATCCCTTATAAGCTCTTGAGCAACATTTTTCTCTTAGCGTTTTGGTAGAAGCTGTTGAAAGAAAATTCGCATGTTGTGGCTATCTCAGGAGACAGAGATAATATTCACATTCTACTATGAGAGTTGAGGATATTGATCTAAAGTCTCAACAGGCTACCAGAATGTATAGTTGAGCTATGGGGTGATCTAGAAGGAAATCAGATTAATTAGAATAAATAGGTACTTTGGGCACAGATATTTGCTACTCATTAAAAATCCATGTCCTACCCCCATATTTCCAAATTTCTCACCGTTGACTGAGGCTGTATGATAAGGTCTGGCCAATTGGCCATGTGTGGAAGTGATGTGTATCACTTCTAGGCCAGAGCATAGAGGGGTCAATGTGTATTTTCTCCCTTGCTCTGGCAGTGCTGGAGGCTTATGTTCAGAGGATGAAACCACAAGTTGCCAGAGCTCCCCATTAGCCTGGGTCTTTGAGAAGCTATGTGGAAAACAGTTCCCTACCAAACTGTGTTGGACATGTAGAATGAGACAGAAATTAGCCTTCATTTTTGTTATTAGGTCATTCATATTTCAAGATTAATTGGTGTTTTCAGCAAAGCCTATTCTATCCTGACTAAATAGCACTTCAATATTCCACAGGGACGAACTATATCTAAAAGACCCAAACCCTCCTGGAATTTCCTAGAAATATATATTTTTTAACTTTATTATAAAGAGATATTTAACTTTCTATCCATATTTCTTCATTTCTATGATATTACATATGTAAAATGAAACGTTATTTCCAAAATGAATGTATGTACCAATTTTTTAAACTCTAAGCTTTTACTTGCTATGCTTTGCTTTTTGTCCTTCAGTCATGTTTTATTCTATGTGTTGAGTGCCTGCATCTCAACACATAAAATTTAAAGATAAATTTTTCTTTAATGCCAATTGGTGGGCTTTTCCCCTCCCCAAATCTAGTCATTTGTTGTTCTGCCATTTAAAAAACGTCAAAAATCTCAGTTCCAATCTACAGTTTGTCATAACATTAACTAACTCCACAGGCATGCCTTTGGAGTAGGTATAGTTAAGATATTAAATAACAGCCTGTGTAATTATACCCTTGGGAACTGTCCCATATCTCAACCACCAGGTGGTAATTTCATCATATTATATGTCCCATTAGGTAAGCAATGGCCTAAATGGTATGAAAAGATAATTTTTTTCTCTGCAAGTTTGTGCTTTAAGGAAAGGCTGAGAGACACCAGGAACTGAGCTCAGCACCACGGGTGAAGAGAGGTGGAAGCTCTCTGTTCTCTGGAAGCCCAGAAGTCATTGATTTCTATGTGTCTATTGTTGTATCAAGTGTACTGCAGGTGGGTTCTAAACTCTATACCCCAAAGGAATAACTTAGCAGTCAGCTGAGATCACATAAAGGAGAAGAGTAACTTTAGAGTATCCATAGACGTTCTCTGTCACTCTGATATTAGAAGTCAGATTATTTCTTGGGAAACCACAGACCCTAGGCCAAATCTTTTCCTTTAACTAAGACTTCCAGCTTTTGATTAAACATTTTCACTGTTTTTCTACTCCTGATGAATATCCACTCAGTTGTCCTTAAATTTTAGTATACCAGAATCACCTGGAGAGCTGGGGCCCACCCCGAGTTTTGGATTCAGTATGTATGGAGTGGAGCCTGATAATTTACATTCCTAACGAGACCCCAGGTAATGCCAATGTTTCTTATTCAGGGAACACACTTAGAGAACCATTGCTCTACTATATGCAAAGCCCTGGGATAAATCCTTAGGATACAACAGTGAAGACAACATATTTACTGCCTGACACAACCGTTTGCTAATTGTAAGAAATTTGACGATACCTTGACATTTTGAGTTTCACTTTTCTCATCTGTAAATGAGGATGATGTCATCTATCTCATAGGTTTTCTACAAGATTAGATAAAATATAATACATGTAAAGTTTTTCCCAGTACTTGAAAAATAGAAAGCACTCAATAAATGATATCTCACTGGAGCTGAGCATCCTGAGAGGGAAGATAGACAGGTGAGCAGGCAACTATAACACAGTGTGAGAAGGGCTAGTGTCTACGCCGTCTTCAGCTTTTAGCTGAAGTAATCACTCACCAGGAAGACCCTTTCCAATACTTCCTCCTCCCCTTCCTATGAAGGGCAGATAAAGGAAAGGAATTAATATCTGTTAATATTAGTAGTTGCATTATTCAGGATTCTTTCAGAAGTTTAGGCAAAAAACAAACAGAAATCTAATTGGCTCACGTAACTGAGAAGTCCAGACGTAGTAATGACTTAGAGCTCAACTGCATCCATGTGTTCCTTTGGTATCTCTCTCTTTCTTCACCTCTCTTTCCCCATTGCCTCAGCATTTGGCCCTGCTTTCTCCTATGTTGTCTTGATTTTTATACAGGCTCTTTCTCTAAGATGAGCTTGATGGCCACAGATGAACCCTGTTTGGATCACATGCTCATCTGTAGTGGGTTGATTGGTGGCCTCCAGAAGATATATCCACCACTGTTAGTGCGACCTTATTTGGAAAAGAATTTTTGCAGACGTAATTAAGTTAATGATCTCTAGATGAGATTGCCTTGGATTAACTGGATGGGTCCTAACTCCGATGACTTGTGTCCTTATGAGATACAGAAAGGCAGAAGACACAGAGAAGTTGATGTGAAGATAGAGGCAGAAATTAGAATGATGTATTTACAAGTCAAGGAACTCCAAGGATTGCCAGAAACCACCAGTAGCTGGGAGTCAGGCATAAAATGGATACTCCTTCAGAATCTCCAGGAGGAACAGAGTCTCCCTCAGAGTCCCCAGCAGGATGTCCTGCGGACATCTTGATTTTGGGTTTCTGGCGTCCAGAATTGTGAGAGAATAAATGTCTATTTTTAAAAAATCAATGTCTTTAACAAAATTAATTTCTATTTTTGTTGATTTATGGTGATTTTTTATGGCAGCCTGAGGAAACTAATATTTCATCCTTTAAACCAGTTCCTGAGGATTTCTGGTGAGCAGGACTCAGACTCTTGCCCAATCCTTTAAGCAGAGGGCATAGAAGAAACTATTATTGACAGCCTCATCAGAACTATACACAATGGGGTGGGACATTTCCCAAAGAGACATATGCTGTTGATGATGATGATGATGCTAACTCTCACTTAGTGAATGCTTACCATGTTTCAGACACTGCTAAATTTATATGCATTACTGCATTTCATTTACAGAGCAACTTGGGTAGGTATTTTCAAATCCATCTTATTTATGAGTAAACTAAGAATCAGAAGTTAAATAATTTGAAAAATACTGAATTAAACTTGAAACTAAAATTCGAAGTCTGTTTTTTCTTATTTTGAAACCCACGTTTCAACAAGTATACTAAATGCCTCCTGCCGTTCTCATCCCTCAATTTAATCATACAACAAATAAGCATTTCTAGGATTTGAACCTAGGTGAATCTGACTCCAATGGTCTTGACTCTTGAGTAGGGCAACTGGGTGGCCCCCCTGGGCTTCCATGCCTAGTAGGTAGCAGTGTTCAGGATACTAAGCTCTATTTTAATACAATTACTAGAATTCAATTTAGCAATATCTTCCTTTAGTGTTATCCCAAGGTGCCCAGGAAGGATATTAAGATCACAGCCTCCTTTCAAGCACTATTACCTTGATTAGCTGCTGGGTAAGTTGCCTGGGGCCACATACCCTTCCAGGAACAGCTTTATGTGAAGAGAAAGGAGAGAGATGCTACTTAACTCTTTAACAGAGGGAGTTGAGTATGTATAGGCTTATTACTGAGCAAGACAGCGTACCACACAAGCAAGCAACATAGCATAACGATTTAAAGGTCATGGAATCAGATTGCTTGAATGCAGATGCTGACTTTGCTTCTTACTAGCTGCATGATACTAGACAAGTTATTTAACCTCCCGTGCTTCAGTTTCCCCACTTGCAACATGAGGAGTATAATTGTAGCAACAGCAAAGCTATTATGACAATTCAAGTGTTAGCATATTTAAAGTATTTAGAACGGTGCCTGACACATAGTAGGTACTGTACTTGTTTGTAAAATAAAATACAATTAAATAAATATGCATGAACAAAGCATATTCATTTCAAAATAGGGGTGGTTCTTCCTATCACAGTGGGAAACCATAACACTGGCTTAAAAATGACTGGAGAATTAAAACAAGATAAGGATGGACTGGGTTAAACAGGTTCAATTATGATCTTCCTTGCTTATGAAAGTTATCAAAACATATGGCCTGACCATTTGGCACTATGCAAGATATTTTCCATTCCCCCCATCAGATACACTCTCCATCTGATAGGGATCCATATTGAGTCAACAGGCTCACTTTGCCCTCTGGCTTCTGGTTTGGTCAAACCGTCTGTAGGAGATTACAAGGCAAGTGAAGAGTATGATAAGGTGTTTTTGTCCTCTGGCTTACATTTTCTCTTGGTTTGCCCTACACTTCTTTTGCAAGAAAAGAGTTGCATAGTCAGACAAATCACAGAAACACCAAATTAAGCACAATTAAATAAATTTTCCTGCTAAGAGAATTCTCAGAGTTTCTACTATGTTCACATGCAACATGAATTTCCAAGAGGAAGCTATACTATATCTATGGTACCTCCTAACTTTATCTGTCCAGTAAAGCACAGTTCTAGTCCAATTGCTCATTTTACAAAGAGAACACAGAGAGGTTAAAGAAATTGACCAAGGTAACACTGAGTTATCAGCAGAGTCTAAAATCTTCTAGCTTTGATTCTAGTGGTGATTTAAGCCATTTTTTATGCTTCTTTGGCGTTTTATATATACACATGTGTGTGTACATGTATTTGTGTGTGTGTGTATATATATATGTGTATATACATGCATGTATATACACATATGTATATTTGAAAAGCAGTAGAGGAATTACTGTCAAATTCCATTCCAGACCTAAAGAAGACAGCATTTCAAGATTTAATTAACATTTACTAAGACCCTACATTATATGTGTAAGACACTCCACTCTGCTAACAAATACACATATGGAGGAGGCAGCATGTTATCTTTATTTTGCAGATGTGGAAACTGAGACTTGGAAAAGACAGGTGATTTCCCCAAGGTCTTTTTTGGCAAATGGCAGAATCAGAATTTGAACCCAAATTCTCTTATTAAAAAGAATGGAGAAGAGGCTAAATTAAAGGTCAAGGGTCAACTTGAAGAAGAGGATGTAGAAATTTAAAAGTTTTGATTACTAATTCTCTTCTGAGATCCACCTCTGCTCCTGCTTCTACTCAGCACATGTGAGTGAACTATGGGTCACAGGCTGCTTTGGGCAGAGCTTCTTACCAGAATGAACCCGTGAATGTATGGCTTATTTTCCAGGGCAGTGCCATACAAAAACTCATATTCATGGCACCTCATAGTTAACCAAAGTTGAAATATCAGCGTGCAAGAGTCTCTGTCAAGACAATAAACTTTAAATTTAAGAGAAAATGAAAAATATATAAGGAGAGAAATCTCAGAAGGGCTCTTGAAACAACCTAAAAAGTGGGGCAAAGAAAGGGCAAAGGTCATTGCTCAACACAAAGTAAAATCATAACAATGGGGACTGGCCCTGTGGTGTAGTAGTTAAGTTTGGCATGTTCTACCTCAGTGGCCTGGGTTCACAGGTTCGGATCCTGGGCACAGACCTATACCACTCTTCAGCCACACTGTGGTGGCGACCCACATGTAATGTAGAGGAAGATTGGCACAGCTGTTAGCTCAGGGCTAGTCTTCCTCAAGTAAACAAAGAGGAAGATTGACAACGGATGTTACCTCAGGGCTAATCTTCCTCAGCAAAAAATAACAATAATAATAATAACAATGATGATGATAGCTAACATTTATTGAATGCTTATTATTTTCTAGGCCCGGTTATAAGTACTTCATGTTTGTTACTTTATTAAATTTCACAATCATCATATGAAGTACACACTATTATTATGCCCATTTTGTGTACAAGAAGCTGAGGTTCAGTAAGATTAATTAACTTATTCAATTAATACTTAGAACAGAATATTTCATTTAATCCATATTTTCAACCACATTTCATGAGAAGTCTGTGTTTCATGCTGCTGAGACAATTGAATAGGGCCCGCAGTTCTAGAAGATATTACTAAAACACCTGCTGGGTTGGAAATAATTGAAGCCAGATCCTGCACCCTAGTCTTTTTTCTTCACTGCATTACATTTAGCTAGCTGGAGAACAATTATCTTAGTCTCTTTTTTTGTGTGCTCTAAAATGTCACATTAAAGACTAACTATCCATCAGTTAGCCTTAGGGAATTTAATTAGTCACTGTTTCTTTCATGTGTAAGTCCTGAAAGAGTCTACTAACCTGGGGATAAGTGTACGTTGAATTTGAAAGATGGTTGGGGTGTCTGAGCTAATGATTCAAGAACTAACCTGGGTGATGGTAGTTCATTCCTGTCCTCCACTCCATATCTAAACTCAGGAACTATGTGATGACCTTCTGACTGCCAGAAAAGAAATTGAGAGTGCCTAATTCAACAAGTCTCTAACCATAATAATACTCATGGTTGCTACTAAAATTCCTGTGTCTAAAATGAGAGTAACTTGATGTAAAAGAAAGAACATGGGCCTGTGAAGACACAAGAACATGAGATCAGATCTAGGTGTGGCTACAAGTACTGGTTAATTTCCAATTACTCCCCCCCTCCCCCATTCTATTCTCCATTCTTCTCTGACCTGCTCTGAGCCCTGAGAGACTGGCTCTGGCAGCTCTCTTCACTGCTGGCATCCAGTTGGGTTCAACCAGGGGGAGCACATGTAGGAGATAAGACAGCAGGAAGTAAGAGGAGTTAAGTATCTTTTCCCTATTTTCACACCACAGGTCTGGCAGTAACTACAAGCCTCCACTACCAGAGTTCCCACCAGGCTTTCTCTCCTCTATATTAACTGGGTTCTGGAAATACTATTTCCTCCCTTGGTCCCTCCAGACCTAAGGGGTTGTAGTGGCTTCCTTAAGTTGCTTGTCTCTGAGTACCTCGTCATCCCTTTTTCATTCCCTTTACCCTACCCACACCTCTATATGTAGGTTGTGATTAAATTCTCTTCATCTGAACCGTATGAGAACTATTTCCTGTAAATATCCTGACTGACACAGCTACTCACTTATCAGCCATATAATCTCAATCTTTTACCTTTTTTTTAGTCTCTGTTTGATCAACTCGAAAAGGAGATATTAATATTTACTTTTCAGTGTTCTTGTAGATATGTATGTTATGTGTTCTTTGAGATAATGTATGTTAAGCTCCTGGCTTACATTAAGCACTTGATATAGAGCAACAGAAGTTCTAAAACTGCAAACTCTAACATGTTATTCCATGACCTACATGGCATATTATATTTAAATTCTCATTAGCCTGTGATGCTTATGATTATACAGATTCCTTATTTCATCCTTCTATTTATTTTCCAGCACTTTGATCATGGTCTACGCATTAGATCAGCAGAAATGAAAAAGGGATATGTGGAATTAAATTTAACTCAACAAAAATTTACTGATCAACCTGTCATGCATTGATTAGCACAAGAGACACAATGATGGGAATGAAGTGGCTCTCTGTCCTCAGAGTACCTAAAGCTAGTGGACGTAAATTACAATTTTTGGTTTAGTCTTTTCTTTCAATGTCAAATTTAAATTTATACATAAAGAGAATATACTAATCTTAAGTGTATATTTGCTGTTACAGTAAATACACACACCTATGTAACCCAAATCTCTATCATGATATCAACCCAAAAAGTTTTCTGATGTCCATTCCCAGGCAGTCCCTGGCCCCATTCTCCCACTGTTCTGATTTTTTTCATGATATATTAATTTTGCTTATATCCATGGAATGTAAAAAGTCATTATTCTCTAATTACTTCAAAATTTTCTCTCTCTTTGGCTTTCAGCAGTCAGTTTGATTATGCCATTTTTTGTTTTTGTTATTGCCTACAGTTTCCCAAGGCTCTGTTCATTTTCAATCTTATTTTCTCTGTCTTCAGATTAGTCTTCTACTGAGTTATCTTTAAATTCACCGATGGCTTCCCCTATCGTCTCTCTTCTGCTGTAAAGCCTGCCTAGGAAATTTTAATTTTGGTTATTTTATTTTTCAGTTCTAGAATTTCCACTTATTTCTATTTCTTTATTGAAATTTCCTATATTTCCATATATTATTAGCTTATTTTTCTTGACTTCATTAAGTAAATTATAACAGCTGCTTTAAAATCTTTGTCCACTCGTTCCAACATCTGGGTCATCTCGTGGTTGATCTCAGTTGAATTCTTTTTCTTTTGAGACTGTAATTTTATATTGTATCCCAGACATTGTGAATAATATGTTATAGAAACTCTGGATCCTGTAGTTCCTCAAAAAACTATTGGTGTTTTGTTTGCATAGACAATTAACTTGGTTGCGCCCAACATGCAAACTCTGTCTCTTGAGTAGCAGCTCAGTTTCAGTTTAGTCTTTTATCACTAGTTGTGAATATTTGAGTCTTCTCTGCCCTTTCAGGGATCAGGAGGTCAGCCAGGGACTTGAACAGTATTTTTACATAAAATTTGGGGTTGTCTTTCTGGTTGTCTCCATCCCAGAAGTCCTCCTCTCTTTTTTACGGTTAAAGTGTCCTCCAAATCAGTACTCTATTCTTCAGGCCAGAAAGCCTTCAGTTTTCTATCAGGGTTTTGACCACCCAGTACAGTGCTGACATTGGCCTGTCCTCAGGATAAAAGCCATAAAGACAGGAAACTCCTCTGGCTCTGATCCCTTCTTTCAAGTTTTGACTCTATCACCAGAATACGCCTGCTTTTTTCACTCTCTGGTGGCCTCAGGTCACTGTTTTCTTGTGTCTTGTCTGAAGTTTAAGTTGTTACCTATAGAAGGGTTGGTATGAGAAGAAATCCAAGAAATAAAATGTAAACTTAAAATTTGCATATACAATTGATCTATGTTTTGTTATGGTAAGGGGAACTATAAGAAGTTAACAGAAACACATAGAAGGTTAGTACATGTAACATGAATTACTGGGTCCAAAATGGCCTTCTGTAAGAAGCATTATCTAAGCTGGAATTGGAAGGTATGTAGGGGTTAGCTAAGCCAAGGAAGACTTGGAGTTAGAGACAATATTTCAGATTTTAAAAATAAAAATAAAAAGCCTTTGTGTGCAGTCTTATGGGTATGGGAGATAGCACTTAATCTTTGTAACAGAAGATTCACAGCTTACTGGAATATAAAGTTTGAGGTTTGGAGTATAAACTTAGCTATCTTGGGTTTAAGAGACTAATATCTATAAAGTTGCAAACCTCTTCTTATCTAGGAAGAAATTACAATACAATAGTAGCTTTATATATAGCTTATTCTCAGAGAAATGCTAATGAAAATAGATAGTTTGATGGGCAAACGAGGCTGACTTCTTTGTGGGTTATTAAAAATAGACTCATTTCTTTTTATCTTTTGCTGCATAAACACTTTAAAAAATAAAAAGTTATAAAAATTCAAGGACCTATCATCAACTTATTTATATTTTTATAATTCAGTTGAGGTAAATATAGACATCAAAGTTAATATTACTAAAGCTGTTGATAGGATAGAAGTTACTGAGTGTTAGGCCAATAGACAGTGTCATTTTCTGACTAGACATTCAAGAATAAAAGTGTCTCAGCTCTGCTGTGATATCAACACAATGGTACAAAGTTATTCATAGGTGAATACTTATCACCTGCTGATTTATTTTTGACTTGATGCTTTCAGGTTTCCTTTGTTCTGCGTATCTTATTAATAACAAATTCTTTACAGATTGAACCTAATTCTAGCTGCACCAGGTTTGATAATGTACAGGATATATCAGTGTTCTCTTCTCTTTCTCCTTCAAATATTGAGCATCCGAGAAGCTCATCAGTTGAAACTGTTTTTACAATCGATTCCGGAGAAATTACCAACAATTTTCTATAGAAACACTAACAGCCATCAACTGTTTGAATTCTCAAAGGAAAATAGGAAGCTTGACTATGATTCAAGTGAAAATAAGTAGCATAATCTACTATTGTGTTGCTTAGCAGTAAACCTAGAGAAAGAATGACCTTCAACAAAGCAGTTTCTTTTTACTAAAAAAAAAAAATATACTGAACAATGTCATCCTAAGTCATAGAAGCCAACATCTACCAGAATTGAAAGGGAATAAAGTGTTTACACATACTCAAATGGAAGAAAATATTAATGCCTTCTGGCATACTTAAGACTCATTTTCTATTTACCAGTATAAACGTATCATATGTATGTTTGGGGTATAGGTCCAGCCTGATACTAAGCATTGCTTATGAATGACATCAAGAAACATCTGGAGGCTATGTCAGAGGGCCACACCGTGTGTCTGTATTTTTTAGGAGGAATGGATATGCTGTTGAGAAAAGTACTCATTTTAAGAAAAGATGAAGCTAGGAGGCAAGGAGGGAAGGAAAATTGAGGACGGAATGTTATCCTTCACCCAAATTTGTCTTATAGAGCAGCCTCCAGGGACTGATCCTTCTAACTCTATAAGAGAAGGTTCTGAGTGATACAACCTGAAAGACCTATGTCTGCTTGCAACATGCTAGAAGATGAGGCAGCCAACATGCTGCCTGCCCACTGGGACTCCAGAATGGAGTACAGCCTTAGAGGAAGAGGGTGATTTCACATCAATACACTAGACACTCCACAAAGCTACTGTGGAATAGTGGAGCCTCAGAACCAGCACCAGGAGCCACCAGCTGAGGTGGCAGCTGAGATAAGGAGGGGCATCCCAGAGCCCAACAGGAATTGAAGGCTCAGCCAAGGGAAGAAGGAGGCTGAACACCATCAAACCATCACTGAGAAGACTTCTTTATGAGCACACAAAGTCATATGTCCTGGTGGTATGGGGATATTTCTCAGGAACCTGAAGCCTCACTGCACTAGAAGTTGGTGATAATTATTCTTTATTGAGCAACGACCATGCATCAGACACTGTGTGAATTGCTTTTCTTGTATTCACTCAATCTCCACAGCAACCCCATAAGGTAGGTCCTATTAGTACCACCATGACACATGAGAATGCACTTAGACCAGCAATTGTAACCCCACTTCTACCTTCCTTTTAGGGCCTGAGGAAATGCAATAAACTTTAAACCAACAAGGATTCCGAAAGCTGTGTCTTCTACACACTGGAATATTTCATGAGTTTGTTAACTTGGCCCCATGTGCAAAATAGATAAATAAATTTAACTGTCCCGCACTGGAGAGGGGCTCTTGTTTCTGTGGTATCTATTTTGTCTGGGAAGAGCTCTAAACACCTTCCCAGGTTTCCTCCACATCCTGCCTACCTCTTGGTCCAGAGTACTGTACTGCCTCAGTTTCCTTGCCCGTCACACTACTCCTTTATCAATGCCAAAATCCTACCCCATACAGCACTCTATTTGGCTGAGGTCTGAACTCTCTCCTAGAATAATAAAAAGAATAAAATTATATAAATAATAAAAATAAGCCAAATGTTCAATGTAAGGAAACAGCTAAGTTAAAAAAATGCTATATAAATTTCCTGAAACATTGGATTTTCACTAAAAAGGCCAATTGGAGAATTTGTAAAGAGTAAGTATAAAATGACTATACCTATTTTCAGCTTTATATATAATTTTTAATATCTTAACGTTCATGTGTCAGTTTACAGTACATCATGTGTTTTTGCACCAATTATCTCATATGATTCTTAGGATTTTTGCAGGAGGTTAGGCAGGTGTTTGTGAGAGAGGCAGTAAAATGGAATGGAGCCAGAATGTCTGGGTTAAAAACCTGATTTTAGGGCCAGCCCAATGATGTAGTGATTAAGTTCGTGCGCTCTGCTTTGGCAGCCCAGGTTTCGCAGGCTCGGATCCTGGGCACAGACCTATGCACCCCATGTCAAGCCATGCTGTGGCAGCATCTCACATAAAATAGAGGAAGATGGGCATGGATGTTAGCCCAGGGCCAATCTTCCTTAGCAAAAAAGAGGAGGATTGGCAACAGATGTTAGCTCAGGGCTAATCTTCCTCAAAAATAAATAAATAAATAAATAAATAAATAAAACCTGATTTTACTACTTATTGTCTGTACAACCTTGGCCAAGTAACTTAATCTCTTTGGGACTCAGTTTCTTCATCTATAAAATGGGATGATAAAAATGGTATCTATTTCTAGTGTTTGGGAGATAAATAGATGAGATAATATATATGAAGCACCTGGCACATAATATACACTTACTCCATGTCAGGCACAATTCTAAGTGCTCTACGTATATCAATTAATTTCATCCTCACAACAAAGTAGATACTATTATCCATGTTTTACAGATCAGAAAACCAAGGCACAGCAAGGTTTGTAACTTGCCCAAGAGCATATATTCTCTCAGAGTATTAGATCTTTCATTCTTTTTTCTTTTTACTAGAACCATTTCCTTGTTTACAGATAAAGAAACCAAACTTATAAAAATAACCTGCCCACATCATTTCATTAGGAAGTGATAGAGATGGAACTTATATCCATCTTCTTTACCCTACTCATGTGATGAACAAAAGAAATCATAGAATCGTGTGAACCATCGATGTGATCATATTACAGGATATGCAAGAACTCCGTACTTTTGCACTATCATCTATTGAAATTTTAATAAAAATATGGCTTGCATGAAACAGAGTTTTTAAAATAAAATGAAAGCCTTTCAGAAAATGACTACTAGAAAAAAGGCTGACTAATAAGGGATGCTTTAATATACCCCCAAGGAAGCCATTTAAAATGAGGGTCTATGGAATAATTCAGTAATTCAGCTGCTTATCAGTGGTTCTTAGCATGAATTTATGTTATGAGCAACTGCCCAATTGTTTTTTTCTCTCTAGCTCCCAACCTACTTGGGATGGATGGAAATAAAACAGTCAAGGAATGAACAGGCGTCAATGAGACAATTGCTCTGGGTCCACCTCCACACAAATCACTGCAAGATACCAGCACAGAAATGCAAATGGAACAAAAACACCAATATTGATCTAGCATCAACCTACTTATAACACAAAATCCACATTCATTCTGCAAATGTGGTGAGAACATATAGTTACTAAATAGAGTATATGCCACTAAGCCCTTCATCAGAATTAAGTGGTAAAAGTTCTCACAGTATCCTTAGAGATATTTCAAACTTTTCTGATTTGTTTTATTTTGTTTCATTTTATTTTTGCCTTTACTCAACTCCTACACTTTGTTCAGTGTTTTAAATTATTTATGAACTACATTTTGTTAAAATAAGAGTTTCCATGGAGAGCTGAGCCTTCACTTGCCTTGCTCTTGTTGCCATGACCACTGGGCATGGAACAACCAAGTGATGCCCAAGTTCATCCCTGAGTTCCAGACATACTTGTTCCTCACGCCCGTCATGTAGCAGCAATCCTAGTTCCAAGTAGTAATAAAGGTTGATTATTCCCATTAGTTAAGCAGCTTCTTTCTTTTTTTTTTTTTAATTTTTTGTTTATTGCAGTAACATTGGTTTATAACATTGTATAAATTTCGGGTGTACATCATTATACTTCTATTTCTGCATAGATTACATCATGTTCACCACCCAAATACTAATTACAACCCATCACCACACACATGTACCGAATTATCCCTTTCACCCTCCTCCCTCCCCCCTTCCCCTCTGGTAACCACCAATCCAATCTCTGTCCCCATGTGTTTGTTTATTGTTGTTATTATCAAGCAGCTTCTTTCTTTGCTTACTGGTCCATTAGCATGACGAACCTGAAGAAATCAAGTTTGGGGACTCAGTTTCTTCATTTATAAAATGGGATGACAAAAATAGTATCTACCTCTAATATTCGGGGGATAGATAGATGAGATAATGTATATGAAGCATACAGCTTCAGGTTCAGTGGATAAATTCTTTACTGTCTCCTGACAGAGGTGTTCCTTCTTGGGACCTGGAAACTCTGTTGGAACAGAGGCTTAAGCTGTGGAATGGTAAGCACAAATTTCACATACCAAACAGGTCCTTGGGAGTTATGGTGAAACGGACTAGTTCTATTTCCATCCCTTGGTTGCTGGATCCATAGATTCTAGCTACTGGGGACACAATACTATATATTAGTCATTCATTCAGCTCGCATACTGCATGTTGGAGGTCAGAAGCCCAAAACCACAGAGATTATCCTTGACCTGGTGCTGTAGCCGAGACTTAACAGGCAACCCAACATCATTCTACTAAGCCAATTCTGGGTGATGGGGTACATGATGCTAGCATATCCTTCTCCTTCTTTGCCGTTAAAAGAGTTCTTTGATCTAAGGTGATGTGTTATTAGACCAGGCATTCTGTGTGCCTTCTGAAATGGCACTAGCAGAGGAACTGGGGGTAGTAAAGACAAACACAAATCCAGAAGACCTACACCTCTGGAAATGAAGAGCAGCTGCCATCTCCAAGAAACAAGGAAACATGGAATGTATCCACTGACTGTTCTCTCTAGGGACATTAACTCCTCCATGCTGCTGGATTGGGTCTCTAATCCTCTATAGCAGTAGGAAACCCCAATGTAGGAGATGAGAGATTTGCTGCATGAATCATCATCAGGCTGGATCCACATGTGTCAGTGAGAGCCCACAAATTGCTAGTTGCCTCAGCTGCAGCTAGAATAAGACAAGGGTGAGGCCAAGATGATCTCAGGTGGCAC
Organism: Diceros bicornis minor; assembly: GCF_020826845.1. NCBI lineage: Eukaryota > Metazoa > Chordata > Mammalia > Perissodactyla > Rhinocerotidae > Diceros > Diceros bicornis. The sequence goes on along the minus strand of NC_080763.1, from coordinate 29,276,667 downwards.
ATATTATAAAGTTTCCTTTTTAAACGGTACTTTTACTTTTAAAATGATAGTTACCTATCGCACAGTTATAGGACCCATGAACATAGTCAGCTGAGAGTAATAACAAATATTTGCATAGCACATTCTATTTGCCAGATATCCTAAGGGCTTTACATGTGGTAAGTCATTTGTCTTCACCACCAGCCTATAAGAGAAGATAATCATGCAAATGAGAAAACTGAGGGACAGAGCAGTTGTGTAAATTATCTAAGGACACAATACTCGCAAGTAAAAGAGCCAAGACTTGAACTCAGATTGTCATACTGCCTAAAAGGTAAATGGTTCTGCAATAACTTTAAAATAAGAGAAGGGATAACTATGCAGGCAACTCGAGGCCAGGACTAGTTTGGAGGTGGGATTGGTTCTAGGGGTGAGGAGGGATATGGGAGATTTGATCCTAGGCCTAATGGGGCTGATAACCCTGAAGTGACTATGGCACACAGCCCATGTTACTGTAGCCCTTGAATTACTGGGTTGGGACCTGTTAAAGCAAACTCCCAAATAAGATGAAAGGATCACAAAATACAGCTCACAATGCTTAGAGTAGGAGTTCTTAGACATTTTGTACCATGGACCTCTTTGTCATTCTGGTGACAGAATAATATTTTTAAATGCATAAAATGCAACTGATTACAAAGGAAAGCAAATAGGTTAACATTTTCTAAAGAAAAAAATTTGTGATATAATACAGTCAGGTACCACATAACAGTTTTTCAGTCAATGATGGACCACATATACACAGCTGGTCCCATAAGGTTAGTACCATATAGTACCATATAGACATTTTGTACCATGGACCCTTTGTCATTCTGGTGACAGAATAATATTTTTAAATGCATAAAATGCAACTGATTACAAAGGAAAGCAAATAGGTTAACATTTTCTAAAGAAAAAAATTTGTGATATAATACAGTCAGGTACCACATAACAGTTTTTCAGTCAATGATGGACCACATATACACAGCTGGTCCCATAAGATTAGTACCATATAGCCTAGGTGTGTAGTTGGCTAAACATCTAGGTTTATGTAAGTACATTCTATGATGTTTGCACAACAACAAAATCACCTAACAACGCATTTCTCAGAAAGTATCCTCATCGTTAAGCAACACATGAGTGTGCATTTGTCTTCTATACCATGCACTAAAAAATAAGATCTTGCTGGAGTAACTACCACAATTTCAAAAATATCTTTGAGATATATACAACAATTCCGATAAGAAATATTTATGGTTTCTTTTGGTGATGAAGTCACAGATACTGCTAAAATTACCAAGGTTTATGGCTTACACTCAGTTGAAGAAAATGCTAAATATCAGGTAGAACTTAGTAAAAATAAAGATGTAATTTTTCCATTCAAATTAATCAACCCCTAAATCCTTTGGTATACACTTTGCAGATTCATGGAATCCTTGGAGAGGCACAGGAAGATGGACACATCCAGTGGAGGAACAATGGGGAGGGGCTGCACTTCTTAAAACACACCCCACTGGTCTGACCTGGTGGCATAGTGGTTAGGTTCATGTGCTCTGCTTCAGCAGCCCAGGGATTGTGGGTTCAGATGCCAGGCACAGACTGACACATTGCTCATCAAGCCATGCTGTGGCGGTGTCCCACATACAAAATAGAGGAAGTTTAGCACAGATGTTAGCTCAGAGACAGTCTTCCTCAAGCAAAAAGAGGAAAGATTGGAAACATATGTTTGCTCAGGGCCAATCTTCCTCACCAATAAAACAAAAACAAAAACAAAAACACAGCCCACTGTCCCTATGTTGCTTTACTAACCGATTGGATACCAAGGGAGGCAAACAGTGGTGAACAAACAATGATTCCTATACTCATGTAATTGTGTGTCTGTGTGTGCACAGTGTGTGTGTACGTGGTGTGTGTATGTGTTGGGTAGAGACTAGACAGATATTAAAAATGGATTACATAAGTATCATGTGGGATTTTGACATTTAGCAATTTCTTATGACAAATTATGCCCCTAAAGAGCATATATTAGTTATTATATGTACTATTATATAAATAACGCTGTTATTCAAGTACCCCCTAAGTTAATTTAGCAGAAACATTGAAAAAGGATTTTCTCAAATAATTTTTTATTTCTTCTTCCCTTTTAATTCTTCATGCAGCCCGTAGTACAATAGGGGGAGTTAAAAAAATAAAAATATTAAAATACATTTTTTTCAAGAACCGTAAAGATAGCAGAAAGGGCAGGAGTGTTTAGCAAATGAGATACTAATGTTAAATTAGTGCATTTCACAACCATGTTTGAATTGTCAAAACAGACATACTTAGGGGCCCCCTGGTGGAGCAAGCGGTTAAGTGCGTGCACTCCGCCGCGGTGGCCCGGGGTTCGCTGGTTCGGATCCCGGGCGCGAAAGGACGCACTGCTTGTCAAGCCGTGCTGTGGTGGCGTCCCATATAAAGTTGAGGAAGATGAGCACGGATGTTTAGCCCAGCGCCAGTCTTCCTCAGCAAAAAGAGGAGGATTGGTAGATGTTAGCTCAGGGTTGATCTTCCTCAAAAAAAAAAAAAAAAAGGACATACTTATATTCCCCTACAAATACAGAAACAAGAACTAAAGATGAATATGAAACACTTTTCTATTAGCTGCCATTCGAGAAATACCAAACCTTGCTTTTTCAATGTAATTGAGAGAGAAGTTGACACAGAATATAGAGTAGGAATCAGAAATCTTAGTCCTGAATGCTAAGCAGTTTATCTAAACAACCAGTAAATCTATGAAGGTTACACAAAACACTGATTTTATATTTGGTGTTTGAAGACTTGACGTTACTAGAAATTAATAATGATTACAATAACTAGAAAGTAATAGATTAATTACCACTGTAATGGCTAGTGTAAAATTGTTACAAAACAACTTTACTTTGATAAATCAAAAAGAAATGAGCAAAGTCTAAAAGGGTATTGTGAAATTCTGTTTTCATTAAGTTGCCAGAGGATCTAGCCTACCAATAAGAGATTAACACAGGACTATTATCCAAGGTCATTTCTATACAGAGGAGGTTGTGGAAAGTTTCTGTGATATACAACCTTCTAAGAACTGCAATTTATTTCCCCTAATAGAGCCTATATTAAAAAGTATTGACTGACAAAATACTAGGCCCTTCTGATAAGACCCAAAGCTAAATAACTAAGTGGTTCACAGGTATTTAAAACTACCAAAGAGTTACCAAATTTATTTTTCCTATTGAAAGTCACCATGTGACAAGCACTATGCCAAGTACTGGGACTACCGTGTTGAGCAAAATAGACACCAACCCAGATTTCTTGGAGCTAAGGTATTGGGCAAGTAATCGCTATAAAGTGTGATGCACGTTATGATGAGGAAAGTCCAATTGTCTGTGGGAGCAGAAACAAGAGACACTTAACCTAGTGTGGGTTATCCAGGAGACGTAAAGGATATGTGAGAATTGGTAAGACGTGGGAGGAGGAAGGTGGATGCAAAGGAAATATTCCAGGGAGAGGGAATCTACCTGTGAGGGTGTGTGGGATTAGAGAGGGCACGGTGCTTTCAAGAAACTGACACAAGAAACTGAAGTCAGGAGTGGCTGGAAACTAGAATGAGGAGAGAAGAAAATGAACACGGTGATATTGGAAAAGTGCACAGGGGCCACACCATAGATCACCTTGTAGGCCACTGTTATCAGTTGAATTGTGCCCCCCAAGAAGACGTATTGAAGTCCTAATCCTCAATACCTGTGAATGTGAACTTATTTGGAAATAGGATCTTGCAGCTGTAACGTATTTAAGATGCTGTTATACTGAATTAGGGTAAGTCCTAATCTGATGTGATTGGTTTCCTTATAAGAAGAGAAGACTGCCATGTGAAGACAGAGGCATGGAGACTGTAGTTATGCTGCCAGAAGCCAAGGAAAGCCTGGGGCTATCAGAAACTGGAAGAAGGATCCTCACCTAGAAGCTTCGGAGGAAGCATGGCCTAGCTGACACCCTGACTTCAGACTTCTAGCCTCCAGATCTGTGAGAGAATACATTTCTTTTGTTTCAAGCCATGCAAGTTTCTGGTAATTTGTTATGGCAGCCCTAGGAAACTAGTACCTTACGAGTTTTGACTCTATTCTTCAGGCCAGAGGACGGTCACTGGTGAGATTTGATTAGGGGAGTGATATTATCAGATTTGCAATTTAAAAAGATGACTTGGACTACACTGGAAAATATAGACTGGCAGGAAAGCAAGACTAGTTGAAGAGAAATTGGAGGCTGCGGGAGTAAAACTGGAAGTTAGGCAGCCGGGATCCAGACCCAAGTAGATCCCATTAGAGTTCTTCCAGCAAAAACACTATGGCTTCTACTGCTTGGCAGCAACACTGTGGCTCAAATGAAGATGCTCCAAACTGGAAGGCAAAAGTTCCAGGACTTGCCACCATGCTAACCCACAGATCAAGTCTGCACATGCTATGTCCTCATGCTGCTCCTTTTGGGGGAGAAAAACATCTTCTGCAATGCAACTTAGCAATAAAGAAAGTTGTGAAAATAAATTCTAGCTTCCACTTTGGTGTGACAATATTGTAATGGAAGAATTTTTTAGACCCACGAAGGGAATTAAAAAGATGTTGAGCAGCTACACATGACAAATGTCCACAATGCTCACTAAATGGAATTATCAAACCACCAGCACTTAAACCAGAAATCTGAGATTCATATTTAACTTCTCCCTTCTCTTATCTCCATATCCATTAATCTTCAAATTACATTGATTTTACAAACTTAATGTCTCTAAGTAGATCTTCTGTCTCCTCTATTCCTCTATTCCAGTACAACTGGTATTATTCCTGACTGCATAACTTCTAAGACTAGTTCTCTTGTAATCCTGAGAGTCTGTGAACTACCTAAAATCCTTAAACTAATATCTTCTTTCAAAACCAGTCAGAGAGGATTCTGTTGTTTATAACCAAGAATCCTGACATCCATACCAAGAGAAAAAACTGGAAGAAGATAAGGTTTGATGGAAAGGGATGGTTAAATAATAAGTTGTCACAACAAGCCATGTCCGTAAACAAAAAGACCTTATACTTTCCTGGATTGTATGTAAGGGACCCAGGAAAGTGGACTATCCTGAAATCATTTTAATGCAAACACAACTAAGACATTATCTAGCTCATTTTCTCATCCAAATTGGCCTTTGGTGGTAAGTTGATTACCAAACAAATGCACACAATGTGTAGTATTTTATGTGCCTTTTTGTGTGTATGAATTAGCAAGGGTGAAATATTGCAATTTATTGGTATGAGAATAAAAAATAATTACCTTAACATATGTCATCAGAATTCCTCATGGGAAGGGACCTGTCATTGTTTTATAAAATTATTTTTCTAGTCAAGTCATTTGGGGTGGAAGGTGAGCCCCTGAGGATGTTAGACAACAGAAAAAAAAGATTGGTAAACTGATCTGCATTCAAAATGAGCAGGAATTAGGCATGTGCTAATTAGAAAAAAGAAGAGAGAGGGAAGGTTAAGAGAAGCGAGGAGAAGGCTAAGGGAGGGGAGGAAGATAAAAGAAAGAGAAGCAACCTTTTGGGAGGTGGAGTCCACATTGGTAGATGTGGCTATAAGATATTTTTAAAAGATTGATGCCTAGCATTCAATTTTTAATTTGTTTACATGGCTACACTATAACTTTGTCAGCATCTCCAATTCTAACAAAGTCTACTGCACACACAAAGCCTTGGGTGAGTTTTGGTTTTGTGGTAATCGAAAAAGTGGCTGAGTGTCCTGTCTGACTCAATATGGTAGAGACATAGACAGCATCTATGCAACGATCGATATAAATAACTAATTCTTAGAAATAGGTCAGAGAAAAAGGCCCTTCATGATCTAGCCCCTGCCTACTTTTCTAAAGTAACACCCCTTGTCTTTCACAAGCCTCCAACTACACTAGCCTGCTCTCTGCCTTTTGAATAACCTGAACCATTTCCTACTTCACAGCTTTTGTATATCCCCATAATCTACCAGGAACATCTTTTTCTCTGTTTTCCTAGTGATACTCATCAGAGTTTTGCTTAAGTGTTTCTTCCTCAAGAAAACTTTTAGAATAGTTTTTCCCCAATATACTCATGCAGAACAGTGTACATTTTCCTTCTTAGCGCTTATCTTCTAGGGTCATTTTTGAAGTTTAAAGGGGATGACTGTAGAAGATTCCTACTACACAATAGGCACTCAGAATTTTGTAACTGCTATTATTATTAACATCATCATAATCAAAACTGATCGCACTGTTTGCTATTGGCTTCATCTCTCCTACGGAGAAACAATCCAGCTGGTGTGCACATGTAACTCAAAATGCCACCTTCTTAAATTCTTGAACCTCCTCTACCACTAGCAAGTTTTCATGCTCAACAACTGAGATAAGAGAGATTCAGTGTTGAAAGGATTTGGGCACTGAAAGCTTGTTTTTACTCACACAAAGAATCAAATGTATCCAAGATTGGTCAGTGTAATTCAGCATGGTGTTTCTACAAAATTCTTTGATAATGGCAATTTGGAAACATAAGTCCTGTCTTTTCGAAATGGACCCCAGCACTTCTTGGGAATTTAAGAGGGTCTAATCTTTAATGATATATGCTGAACTTAGCAAAGTGATAAGAAAAGGTCACACATTCCGATAGAGGCATCTCTTAACAAAGTGCAATGTTACCAATAAACTTCCAGATTTAGAAAGTTCTTTCCCAGTATATTTACATTAATATTGCCTTAAAGAGGGAGTTCCACTACCAATTATTTTTTTCCATTGCCAATCACTTAACATAAATAAAACACATTCTAATATAATGGTACATTCATATATCAAGATATAAGGAAAAAGGAACAGTCATTCCATTTTGTTACATGCTGGTTTGTAACTGGCAAATGGCAAAATGTTAATATGCAATGGTTGTTCCCAACGAATATAAGACTGTAAAACTCTCTGAAACCCATTTGACAGTTCTTCAAATATACCTCTAAAAATTTCTCTTCTCTAAGACACAAAGCAATGAAGAGAGACTTGGTTGATGGTAGCGCTTTATCATATGGGAAAGCTCAAAGGAAAACAATCAAAGGTTTTTCTGACTGTTCACTCTTCTAATCAGTCTCCTAGAAGAACCATTCCTCATCAGCCTGCCGCTTGGACAGATTCTAAACATAAGGCATAGAGAAAGGGTGTGAAGGGGGAAAACGTATTCCAGATTGCCCACTTAAGAGTCTCAGGCAACCGTCACACATGTTGCCCATACACTAAGAAAAAGATAAAAGAACATGTAATTCTTTGAAGATTATAAATCATAATCACTACTGTTGGACACTGTCAGAGGTAAGGATAATTTTTTTAAGAAAATATGTATCAGCATCAATCATTGTATAAAACACTCAAAACTCCCCCTTCCTCACAACACTCAGGAAAAGTGCCTTTACTTACATAAGGGGGAAGAAAGAAAGCCTTTTGAAGTGTCTCCTGGCTCCATCCCACCTCACCACCATTTCCTGCACTGACCTTCCAATATTCAGGGACACCACAACATCCTAACTTGCTGAACCTAGAGACGTGTTCTCTCTAAAGCATTTAGCAGTGAAACTGTCACTGATATGAGGGATGGAGTTGCTTACTCTGGGCACATTTCTGGAGCTTGCATTGCAACCATTGTTTGCCACAAGCTGTCATCATTATACAGATTGCTTCTGAGATCTAGGGTTGATGAGAATTAAGAGTTCACTTGATTTGGTAGAATTATCTCTGTGTCTAATTTTGGAAGAGTTAGGCAATCCTATAAAAAGATTCAGTTCTGCAAGGAAAAAGTCCTATTGGTTGTTTAGGATAATACAGACAGGAGTTTCCAAACTTTTGTTAGCATAGAATCTCTTGGTCAAAGGATTTTGTTTGTTTAATTGCAGTTTTTTTTTTATTTTTAATTACTTTTTATTATAGTAAAATATATATAACATAAAACTTGCCATTTTAACCATTTTTAAACATACAATTCAAAGGAATTAATAACATTCACAATATTGTTAACATTCGCAATTAGTGGTGCAATCATCATCACTATCTATTTCTAAAACTTTTCCATCACCCCCAACACTCTCTGTGCCCAATAACTGCCCATTTGCTCTCTCTTCCAGCCCCTGGTAACCTCTAATCTACTTTCTGTCTCTATGAATTTGCCTATTCTAGATATTTCATATAAATGGAATCATAGAATATTTGTCCTTTTTCATCCATTATGTACTCAAGGTTCATCTATGCTGTAGCATGTATCAGATCTTCATTTCTTTTTATGTCTGAATAGAATTCCTTTATATGTATGGACCACATTTTGTTTATTAATTCATCTGTTGATGGACACTTTGGTTGTTTTTACCTTTTGGTTGTTGTGAATAATGCTGCAATGAACTTTGACGTACAAGAATTTGTTTGAGTCCCTGTTTTACAATTCTTTGGGGTATATACCTAGGAGTGGAATTGATAGGTCATATGGCAATTCTGTGTTTAACTTTTTATGGAACTGCCAAACTGTTTTCCATAGCAGCTGCCTCATTTTTCATTTTGTGTGTTTTTTATTTGTTGGTTGGTTGGTGGTTTCCTGTGGAAACTGAATGTGGAAAACATAAAGGTGGAGTGACTCTGGTGGAAGCTTCTCGAGTTAGGATCTGAGGAAACACCTACAAAGTTTTGGCTTCTCCAAACATCTTTAAAAAGCCCTCCACTCCTTTTTTCAACAGATGATGGAAAGGAAGCCAGAGACACTGAGCAATTCCTCCAGGTCAGCTAGTGAATGCTGATTGAGGGTATCAAACCCAGATTGCTGAATACAGGTCAGGTTACATTCCCTTCTGATTGCATCTGGCTAAATTGGGCATATTTTTCTTTAATATTTTACTTTTTTGCCTTCCTAAAAAAATTAGCTAAAGATGTTCAAGTGAATACTACAAAATCTTCCCTATATATGCGATAGGGTGAAGATAAGGGAATGTGATGAAGAAGGCTTGTGCAATTACCCGCATTTGTGGGTTGTGTTTACAAAAACTTAATTATTCAAATATAGATAGCAATTTTCTCCTTTTCCTTTATAATTTCAGAAAAAATCTCAACTGAAATTTGCACAATAATATTAAAGAATAAGAAAAGGTAGTTTCACACTCACAAATAGAGCCAACATCGTTCTCCACGTTCATCGCTCATGTTACTTAATATGTTTTAAGTATATGAGGCAGAATAGTGAGGCTTCTACAGGTCCTGATTATAGGATCTGAGACAGAAAAGTGCCCACATATTGGTTCACAGCCTCCTGAATAGGAAGACAATCTGTTGGGTTATTTGATTTATTACATCTGTGGCATCTACAGAGGTGGAGACTAAAATTATCTATATTTTGAGTACCACTAATTTCACAACATTTTTAGTCCAGACTTTATGATCTATTCAACTGAGGAGGCTAATCATGATTACAAACAACCCCCAATATGTCAGGAGTTAACACTGACAAAAAAAAAAAAAAGTTTTATTTCTCTTTCATTTCACTGTACAGGAGGATAAAGAGGTATTGTCCGATCCATGTAATTATTTAGGGATCCAGGCTCTCTCTAACTAGTGGTTCTGCCATTCCATTTGCTACGGGATCTTTGCATTTGGCTAACTGATGAGAGGAGAGAGAGAGAAGATGGAGAATAGTGTAGTAGTTTTCCAGGGTTGCCGTAACAAAATAAGGGCACTAATCCCGTTTTTGAGGGCTCTATCCTCATGACCTAAATCACCTCCCAAAGTCCGTTCCTCTAATACCATCACTCGGGGGGGTAAGATTTCAACATGTGAGTTTTTCAGAGACGTAAACATTCAGACCATAGCACATGGCATTCTCCTCTTCTTATAAGGACATCGGTCATATTGGTTTAGGGACCTACCCTACTCCATTATGACTATATCTTAATTGATTATATCTTCAATGACTCTATTTCCAAATGAGGTACTGGGAGGACTTCAATTTATCGTTTTTGGGCGGAAGACATAATTCAACCCATAGTAATGGAGAATCTCTATGGGCCAGGCCTAGAAGTAGTATATTTTGTTTCCACACCCATTTCATTGGCTAGAACTCAATCATATGGCTCCAATGATCTGAAAGTGAGTCTGAGGCATACAGTCTAGCTACAGAGTCTGGTGAATACGCTGTGCCACAAATGATGTCTGTGCCACAAACAGTGACTGTGCTACAAATAGTAACTGTGCAACTTAAGTTATTCAATTCTCAAGTTTCCCCTGGTGAGAAACATTAAAAAGATGATCATTAGTTAATTTTAAATTTCATCAAATACATATAGATGTAAAGATAACTCACTTACATTTTCATTCATGAAAATGAAAATGCTCTATATTCTTAGTTAAAATAGGATCAGGGCAGAATGTTAGAAAAGAGAGTTAAGGAAGAATATGAGACAGAAAAGAGAACATGGTGTGATTTCCTGTCTCATATACTTCTTTAACCATTCGACTTATATTGGATAAACAAGATACTTGGTAGGCTTTTGTTTTTTAGTTTTTTGTTTTTGTTTTCATTTTTTTTCGTTTTTTTTTTTTTACTTTTGAACATATTTAATTCACTATTTTATTACTACATTAAATCAAAGAGGAGACTTCTGAATTTATGAATGGACTTTCAAGAAGCTGGCTTTAAAGTTTTATTTCTCATGTCAGGATGTGGTTTGGTGAAACAATATGAAAATTTGGTGTACATCAGGCACTATCTGTAGTCAAGTGTGACTCAAAATCTTATAGAAGTGGTAAATCAGTTCACTAAGTGTGGCTGACTGTTGGTTTTCTTCCCAATATTCCATATGCAGAAAAACAAATTCTTATGGAGTAAAAATATGTCTATTCCTGGGAGACGAATCATGAATATTGGGAAGAAATCCAACAGTCAACCACACTTAGTCAAACATGGCAAACCTGTTCACGTTAGCCAGTAATTGGTTTAGGTATGTCATATGACCCAGTTCTGGGAAATGAAAAGTGAGGAAAACTTCCCAAGAGGAGCCTCTGGGAAATATTTTTCTTTGATGATGAGAGAAGAATGCAGGGAAAGATCTTTTTCTTTTTCCATTCCTACTTCTTGTTTAGAATGCTGTCACATAAAGACTTGATGTTTGGAGCTGCAGCCACCATCTTGCGACTAAGAGAGAAGTCATCATTAATACACTAAGAATAGTAGAATGCCAAATTTGAACAGCTATATTTTGTGTCGCCAAAGAAACTCTGGGACCCATCAACATGGATTGAGCTGATTTTAGTCAGATGATCTGTTACTTGTAGTCAAATTCATCCTGGTTGATACAGTATGCATGTTCTTAGGGACTCACCTATCTGCTATGGTCTCTATCAGCTAAATTCTGGAAGTCTTCAATCTGCGTGCTCAGCTACTGTCCTTAAATAGTCTGTCGTGATGAGGGAAAGAAATAATATCTGGTTTAAGCACACTTACAGACTGGAATGGGAAGATTGTTGAGTTGATGGTTACCCATATAACAGAGATGATTCCTGATCACTCCTCTTGTCTCCAAGTCTCACTTTTGCTCTATTAGATAAAAAGTAGGCTCAGAAGTTTTCCCTACTGGATACATAAGCTCCATTCTGGATTTGAAGTTGCCCCTGCCCTAACCTTAGACTCTTGAGGTTCTGATATGCTACTTAGTCGTTTCTAGAGCCTTCCTCTGGGCATGAATCTTGTTACCTCCACTCACAGTAAAGGTCTGCTCTTACTAAAATGATGATCTCAAACCTTAGACTCCATCATTTAAAATACTTGTTCCTGTGGTTCTCCTGTTGCTCTGTTTCCTGTGGTGAATCCCCATTATTGCTTTCTGCCAGAACCATATCAAAATTTTCCACACCCTTTGTAGAGTTTTCTCCATTGCCCTTGCAGGTTCCAGCATGTCTACCAGGTTAGTGTCTCCAGCTCTCCTCTACATCCTGCATCTCTCCTTTTCCCTGTTGGCCCACGTTGTTCCCCATATGACATCAACTGGAGGCAGCAATGGGATGTAGCACACAGAGCCCAGGACCATGAGTCAGACAATCCAAAATGCAGTTAGGATTCTGCCCCACACTGGCTGTGTGACCACGGGCAAATCACTTAACCTCCGTGGGTCCCAGCTTTGTCACCTGTAAAATGAAAGTGTTGAACTAAATGAACTCTAAGGTCTCTCCCTGCTCTAAAACTTCAAAACAAAAAGCAAGGCTTTAAATGAGTTTGACCACAGTCATTTATTTTCACAGTGGGAGCCTTTAAAAAGTTGCCTTGCTTGAATTTTCTTCCATTTTTCTGATTTTCTTTCCTTCTGGATAACTCTGATTCTCCTCCCAAGGGCTATTCTCTATTTCTATGATAATATCTTAAAATGTTCTGCTCGATGAAATATCTAGGCTTCTTACCAAAACAAGTTGTAATACTCCCATCTCTCAGAGGACTCTCTCATTTTTTTTCTCTTTGGAAATAAACATGATGAAAAATTTGAATATTAGTTAAGGGTGAGCCTTCTCATTATACTATCAGTCTAAGAGCAACTCAGAAGAAAACCAAAGAGAAAATATCTCCAGGGCCCTGAATGAATAGAAGTGAGCGTCATAATAGATTAATTGCCTTTGAGAAGGTTTTCCTGATTCATCCATCCCACTGTGAGTCTCCAATTCTTTGTCCACTTATTATATTCTAATCCGTACCAAACAAAAATCTAGCATTTGCATTTTCCTCTAGCTTTTTCTATATACTTTACATAGATACATACATAACTGCTTCAAAACCTTTGTGAAATAGCGCAGATAATGGATAAGTGAATTAAAATTATCCTGCCAATGGGATAATGACATTAGTGTTCATAACATTAAAAGTATGTAATTTATAATAATCTACATCTAAATGTTCTTCTCTGTAAAGTCGTTGGGTGGGCAGAGGTGGGTGGAGGGGAGGAGGTGGCATAATTCTAAGGCTTTCCAGGGCCAGTGAGTCAGCTGTGCCATTCGAACTGAAAAGGCTGCCCCTGCAGCTCCTCTGAAAGTTGCCCACAGAACTCTCTCCTGAGACTGTAAGTTCAGGAGAAAGTGGGTGTTCAGCTTCAGCAGCTATGACGGCCAGTATGCAATCAATTTCTACAGCCTGAGTTTATGAAGAGTCAGATAAGAGGAAGCAGGAAGCATATATTTTATTCATTCCACTTCATAGCTCAGTCCTTTTTCTCTCCCTCACCATCAAAATCTGACCAACAAATAATTGTTCAATAAATATGTATTGAACACATAATATATACAAGGCAATGCATTATGTCCTGTGAGGAGCATAAGATGCACAGAGATATGGTTCTTGACCATAGGAGGTAGTTTAAGACATACTTTCTTAAGACAAGCTTAAGAAAAAACACAGTTGGGGTGGCCCCATGGCATAGTGGTTAATTTCACACGTTCTGCTTCAGCAACCCGGGGGTTACAGGTTCATGGACTCAGATCTCAGGCGCAGACCTACACCACTGTCAGCTACGCTGGGGTGGCGACCCACATACAAATAGAGGAAGATTGGCACAGATGTTAGCTCAGGGTTAACCTTCCTCAAGCAAAAAAAAAAAAAAAAAGAGAGAGAGAGGAAGATTGGCAGTGGATGTTAGCTCAGGGTGAATCTTCCTCACCAAAAAAAAAAAAAGAAAAGACACAGTTACATATGTTGCTCATGCCAAGAGTTACACAAGAGACGAGGTTGTGAATGATTGTCTGTATAATCCCTACACTCTCATCCCAGCCTCGTTCACCCATCTATCTGGGAACAGGACTCATAGCCACGCCCCTTCTGGGCCCTGACAAGGACAGTAGATGGTAGGCTGTGGAAAAGCAGGACAAAGTGATACAGTCTATGTTAGGATAAAAATGCATAGGAGTAAAGCTAAAGGAAGAAAGTAATCTTATTGGAAGGAAATTTATGTTTGGCTTATAGATCATTCACGTCAGGACTAGACCATGGTAGGACGTCCCCTCACTTCTTTTTCCTCAAGAACCTAAAGGGACTTGAAGTACTTCCTGCAGTTGTACCCAGGAGAAAATTAAGTGAAACGTAATGATTGACAGAGTGAGTCAGAGAGCTTTACAAGTCAGTTCCAGCCACTCTTCTAAAACTTTCCACATGTTTTCCACTTGACTCAGAATAAAACTGCGAGACCTGCAAGACCTTAACACAATCTGGGCCCCACTCCTGTTCTATCTTGTCTCCTGACACTGTCTCTCTTTAGCTCTCTCTGCTCCAGGCGCGCTCACGTCTCTGCTCCTCATCAGACTCACCAGGCTTACTGCCTCCTAAACATCTCTACATTTGCTGCCCCTTCACCTGGAGAGCTTTCTCTTAAATATCTCATTCTCTTGCTGTTTCTGCTCAAATGTACCCTTAGGAGAAAGTGTTCTTCAATGTTCTTCCTGAAACGGTAACCATTTAGGAACCCAGTCATTTGCTCTCCTGTTTTGCCCTGTATATTAGTTTCCTGATGCAGCTCTACTAAATTACCACAAACTGGGGCTTTAAAATAATAGACATTTCTTCTCTCACAGTTCTATAGGCCAGAAATCTGAAATCAGTTTCACTGGGCTGAAATCAAGGTGTTGGCAGGGCTGTACTCCCTCCAGAGGGTCTAGGCCATAACCCATTCCTTGCCTCTTCCAGCTTCTGGTGGCTATTGGCATTCCCTGGCTTATGGCTGCATCACTCCAATCTCTCTCTGTCTTGACATCGTCTTCTCCTTTTCTGTCTGTATAATCTCCCTCTGCCTCTTTCTTATAAGGATACCTGTGATGGCATTTAAGGCCCACCCAGAAAATCCAAGATAATCTACCCATCTCAAGACCCTTAACTTAATCACATCTAGAAATACCCTTTTTCTAAATAAGGTAAGATTTACCAATTCCAAGGATTAGAACTGAAATCTTGGGTGCTATTTTTCAACCTGCCATATCCTGCTTTATTTTTCTTAACAGTACATTTCATTACATCATGTTATATATTTGTTTACTGTCTGTTTCTCTCAACATCCCTGTCATAGCTCCAACATAAATAAATATATGTTGAATGAATGAATACAGACTCCTTTATGGCCAATCAGATGGAACAGATATGGTCAAAGAGATGACTTGAGTGATGGAGCAGACGCAGTAGGTGCTCTTGTCCCTCAAGCTTTCCTATGCTCCAGAGACTCCAAAATGCCAGTGTGTACATTGCTACAGCTGAGGCGTCTTTTTTCCAGAACCACAAAAGGTAGTGCTGTCCAAGCAGAGAAGACCAGAAGATCCAGGGAACTAGTACACCCTGAGAGTAGTAGTCAAGTAAGGACCCTCATGTTTCAGTGTATAAATAACCCAGATCCCTTGGTCCTCAGATGAGATAATTCTGAGTGTATGATTGGCATCCTTTTCCAGAGCTTCCCCATGGGACTTAACTGTAGTCACCCACTGTTGTAGCTGGCCTAATAGTACACCTCTGATTGACTGCTTCCCTTTCAGTGTATCGCTTCTTCACTTCCTACAGGTGTTCCTTTCATCTCTCAAGTAAACTACTAACACTCTACTCTGTGTCTCAGGGCCTGCTTATGGGTGAACTCAAACTTAAACAAAGGTAAAAATAAAGAATTATTTTGTGCCAACCTTGAAACTCCTGGTCAGTGCCTGATTATTTAATAGTAAGAATTTTCAGCAATGCACTATACCTTTCCACCTTTGGAGACTCCTGAATGAAATGAACAACCTATATAACTATTTGGGATGACCCTGGTTCTGAGTACACTGTGCCACTTATTTGATCAAGCCAAGTTCTCCCTAAAGCTGTGTTAAATTAGATTTACATTTGCGACAGCATGAAGGATTAGAATGTCTGTCAAATCAGGCTCACAAGAATCAGAGATATTTCCTAATATCAAACTGTATTAATTATTCAAGGATGCAAGCAATCGCAAGTCACAGGCAAGGAGGGAAAAATCTGGGACCCTAAATGCACATAACAACACACTGTAGCTCATATTTCACATGTGGTTTCCAAATGATGCCTGCAGGAGCATAACTTACAAAGAAGGGAGTTTGTTTGGTTATGATACATTCCCATTTTATATTCAAATTGTTATATATCTTACTTGACATTTTCCAAGAAGCCATTCTTCCTGAATCAATAGAGCCTAGGTTTGTTTATTGTAGTCAATCCTAGGCAGATCAGGTGCATCCTTCTAAACAGACTTCATAGATGAGAATTCTCCTGCTAGTAAATACCATGTATGTTTACCAAGATGTCTGTTATTAGCCTGTTTATAAAAGGATTTGACCAGATAATCATTCTTTCTTCCAAAACGATTGACCAGATAATCATTCTTTCTTCCTTGGGGCATCATTCAGTAAAAGGAGAAAATGGATTACAGGCCTATTGCTAGATCTTTCCTTCCTAACAAATTAATATGTTGAAATATAATATTTAATAGATAGCATGGAATGACCATCAAAAGGTTAATAGACATTGATTCACTTTGAAGAGACTATTCACACTTTGAAAGTATCTGCTATTAATTATACCTTCTTTCACACAGGGCATACGTGTTTTCGGTAAATATTAGCTATTAGTGCCATTATTTTCAACAAAATTTCGAAAGACATTTCTATAACTGGTTAGCAAGGCCTAGGCTTTCTTACACAATCTTCTGAAAAATGTAAATGAAGAGAGAGGCTCTGGAAATGACATCTTAATAAGAATAATGTAGTTCAAGCCCCCAATGAAGGTATGGTGGATAATCCATTATGTGGAGTTCATTCAAAATGTAAATAGCTTGACGATAAGACATTATCAGTCTGACAGAAGTCTTCATCTGTTTTTTAACCAAAAGTCTGTAGTTAATAGGAATTGCAACATGCTGTGCCTAACTCCTCTCTCTTTGGGGAGAGGGGGGAAGAAGGTTGAGGAGAGGCATAAATTTTCTTAATTGTTTAGGCTGCCGAAGTTTTCCTGAAATACTCAATTTTAGTATAACTTCTAACGATTTCTCATTCCTCATTATTTTAAAGCAGAGAGAAAAACCTAGAGGAAACAAAAATGAGAATGGGACCAAAGGATATATTATATAACTCTCTGTTTCTCCAACTATGTGTTGTTCTTTATTATATGCACTGTGGACTCCACAGTTTGGTCTCAAAGATTCAAAAACATCTCTCCTACTTCCAACTGTAGCTATTTATTTTAAATAAGGCCAGGCTTAGGCACTTGGGGCTAAAATGGGGCAAGATGCATAAAATCCTCTATATTCTCATCTTCCTTTACCCAGAAAGCAGCAAGTCACAACACAAAGGCTACCAACACTATATCAGTTAATCCAAAGGGCTGACTTGCATTTCAAGATCAGGGAGTGAAAGTACCAAATAAGGCTCCATTACCCTGGAGCTCTCTCCAGTTTACTGTGAAGCTTAGCATAAGAAATAAAACGGTTCTGAGTGTTAGGTTATAGTTTACGGGGAAAAAAAATCATACCAATTTTCAATGAGACAACAAGGCAGAAAAGGAATTATAAAAAGTGGAAACTTTGTTTCCAGCCTTCATAGCAGCCTCATTCTTCGTATTTCTCTCTCCTCTCTTTTCTCTACCACTTTAGGTTTCCTGAAATTTCTATGCCTCTTACACACACTTCCAAATCACTGATGTAGGAAGGATTTGAGATCTGTTTATCTTAATTTAGAGTGGAATTAAGGATATATTTCCTCCCCTAAGGTTATGTGCAACTTTAAGTTCCCTTTCAAATTATAAACTGAAAACTTCTGTTGACTCTTTTGTCATGAAAGAGACATTTTTTATTGCAGGAAAAATACAAAATATAAAATAGTATATGTCAGATATAAAGTGACCATGAATATTAGGTAATTCTCCATTTTCACAATGGGAAGATCAATCAAAGTTTTGATGCTGTTATTGTTAATTTTAGCCTAGCTAAATATTTACTTGCTAACAATATAAATCAAATGGTCAAATGTATACCTCCAATATTTACCTTAATTTGATTATGTATGCATATTTAAATCACATATAAAACACAGAAAATTTTATTTTTTTCTATCTCACATTCCTTAAAACAATTTTAACCAAACTCTTCACATACTCATCTAACACGGTGTCCTGGCACACATCATCTTCATTTCCACTAAGTTGTTCTAGGTAAAATATTTTGAAGTGTTTGTGATGCTCACTAGATATTTTATCTCAAGCTGAAATGCTCGCTCACATAAATCAGGACATTTTATTTTCTTATTCCGCCCATGGGTAGTATATTCACAATGCAAACAAACAAAATACTAACCCCACTCACTCTATTATTTTTTAAAGTGGTTTATTACACATGTGTACTATTTACAATGTCATTCTACTCTGGCAATTGTAAGGGTGACCAAGAATAATTACTAAATCTGAAGTCAATTTCTTTGCCTCTACTTCCACCAATTTTGTCAAGTGAATTCTACAAGCGTCCAAACTAGCTTTGAGCTCATTCCAGGCTAATGTTCTTATTCAACGTTAATTTTTTATTGAAAAAAAAAAGGAAAGTGAAAGAACGTGTATCATGTGAGAAACTTTATAAAGTCTCCAATGTAAAGCAATTAACTGTTTATTGAGAAAAATTGTATGACAAGGGCAATTCCAAACTCCAAGAAAACCACTGTTAACTTTAACTTCTTTACGTATTCCCCCCGATAATAAATTATTTTACATATTAGTTCCACATTATAAGCAATTTTGTATCCTCCTTTCTTCTTGCCTACCTTAGCATTTCTCCACATTATTAAATATTCATCTTAAATATCACTTTAATGGATGCATGACATTCCATATTATAGATACACCATAATTTACTCAACATTTCCCCACTTCATGGATGTTTAGGTGATTTTCAATGCCTTATTATTATAAACAGTGCTTCAAAGAAAACCATTGTGCATAAATCTTTGTCTGCATTGCTGATTATTTCATTATAGTAGATTCCTAGAAGAGGAATTACTAAGTAAAACAGTATGTACAACTTTGAGGCTTTTGAAACAAATTAATACATTGCTCTCACGACAGTTACATTAATTTTCCATTCTTAGCAGTGGCAAGAAAGAGCCCAATTCCCATATCTTTACCAATATTGAGCATTTTGCATCTTATTATTATTGTTTTATTTTTTAAATTACAAATGAATCTAAACATTTATACATATTCTAGCCATTTATATTTTCTCTTTTGTGATTTGTTCCATGCTCTCTCCCATTTGTTTACTGAATATCTACTGTTTTCCTTATCAATCTGTTTGAGCTTTATATATGTTCATGATATTAACATTTTATTAATCACAGTTGTTGAAATCACATGTCAATATTTTTTATAATTCTTTTCACCATTTTTACAATCAGAAAATTTGAGATTTCTTTACATCGTAAAATCTATTTTGTTTTCTTTTATTAACCATTTTTATTGCCTAGCATTTAAAGTGTCAGTCACCATGCAGGATCAAAAAAGTATTTAGCTATATTTTGCCTAGTCTTTCTTAATGGCCTAGTTACTTATTTACTTGTTTATTTATTTCACATATAATTCTTTAAATCTTCCATGGCAGATAAACTTTAGGGCAGCCCCCATGATCTCTATGTCCAGAGGAGAACCCATCCCTGGATGAAAATTTGGTTGCAATCTTACCAGGGACCCATGCTCAGAATTCTGACCTTTAGAAACTATGAGATAGCCAAAGTTTGTTGTTTTAAGCCTCTAAGTTTTCGGTAATTTGTTACACTTATGGAAAACTAATACAGATTTTGGTATCAGCACTGGGTTGCTCATGTAACAAATATATTAAAATATGAAAGTGTCTTTAGAACCTAGCATTGGGCAGAGCCTGGAAGAATTTTGAGGAGCATAATAGACAAAACCTAAAAGGCCTTGAATAGAATGTTAGTAAAAATATGGACTTGGATTTCCTTCTTTTTTAAAGGTGAATAATATTCCATTTATTATATACACACACACATATATATATACCTTGGTATATATATGTGTATATATATACCAAATTTCCTTTATCCATTCATCCATTGATAAACATTTAGGTTGTTTCCATCTTTGCTATTGTGAATAATGCTGCAGTGAACATAGGAGTGCACATATCTCTTCTAGATAATGATTTCATTTCCTTTGGATGTGAGGTTGCTGACACCGTAATAAATAAAATAAGCCAGACACAGAAAGCCAAATACTGCATGATGTCACTTACATGTGGAATCTAAAATAGTCAAACTCATGGAAAAAGAGAGTGGAATGATGGTTACCAGGGGCTTGGGGGAGGGGAAGTGGGGACATGTTGGTAAGATAAATAAGTTCTGGAGATCTAATGTACAGCAATATGACTATAGTTAAGAACACTGCATTGTATACTTGAAATTTGCTAAGAGGGTTGATCAGAGTGCTCTCGTCACACACACACACAAACACACACAAATGGTAATTATGTGAGGTGATGGATATGTTAATTATCTTGATTGCGGTGATTATTTCAAAGTGCATACATGTATCAAAACATCAAGTTGTATATTTTAAATATGTACAATTTTTATACATTAATTATACGTCAATAAAGCTGAAGGGGGAAAATCTGGACTTGGAGGATGCTGCCAAGAAGGGCTCAGAAGGCAGTAAATAATATGCAATTGGAAACTAGAGGAAGGTTGGTCCTTTTTATGTAGTTGCAGAAAGCTGAGCAATACTGTCTCTTGAAGTTATGTTTTCCAAATAGCTTTTAAGTCATGGACTTAGATATTTAGCTGAGGAGATTTCTAAGTAAAGTAATGAAGATGCCACATGGTTTCTTCTTGCTGATTGTAGTAAAAAGTAAGGAGAGAAACAAATTGAGAGAAGAACAGTTAAACAAAAAGGAACCAGGACTTGATGATCTTGAAAATTCTCAGCCTTTCCAAATTGCCAAAGATGCTAAAATTAAGAGATCATGGTCTAGAGAAAAATTTGAGGATGTGCTTTACAACCTTTTGCTAAAAATTTAGAAAGATCAAAAAGTCAGAGTGTTCAATCACACAGTCCTTTCAATTGACTAAGGGTTTGTCTCACAGATAATCCCAATCACCATAGTGCTTCAGCCATCTCATCAGGAGCCCAAATTAAAGAAGAAATTATCTTGAAAAGATCTGTGTTGTTATTGTCTAATGTAGTGAACACTACTGAAATCCACGGGAGACCTACACAATTCTTGAGAAAATTATTTCTGCAGAAACACTGCCAACTTGGACTGAAAGGGACAGACAGAGAACAAAATGAAAGGAGTCCGTCAGATGCCCAGAAAGCTACTTGCAGGAAACAGGTTGATATTCAGCTGCAAACACATGCAATCTTTTATGAAAAATAAAGATGACTCAGAGCGTGGAAACAAGAGCCCAGAGCTCAGAACCACAGAGAATTGTTTTCAAGTCTTGAAACCTAATCAAAGAATTCTCAAAATTTACCCATTTTGATTTCAGAACTGCTATGGACCAGTGACTCATACTTACCTACCTCCTTTTTGAATCAAAATTTCTATATCTGCTATCCCGTGTCTGTACCACCCATGTAAGTTGGGTATGTTGGGGGCAGATAATTTGTCTCTATAGTAGTAAGTCCACAGATAGAGAAGAATGGTGCCTTAGGAGCCATAACGAACAGTTTAACACATGGGAATCTCCTCCATTCTTGAACTTGATTTATATGATAAGATTTTTCTTCTTTTTTACTCTAAACAAATGCTTTCATGAGATGAGACTCCTTGGAAGCTTGGGAGAGGATGAATGTATTTTGCACGTGGGAAAAATATGAATCATTGGAGGCCAGAGAGTAGACTATGGTAGACAGACTTTAAAGTGGCCCCCATGGTCTCTACCTCCTGGCGGTTATGACCTAGTATAATCACCTACCCTAAAATGTGGACAAGACCTATAACCTACGTCTAGTCAATAAAATATGGCTAAAGTGATAGACCATCACTCCCATGATTATGTTACATTATATAATACTCTATCTTGATAGCAGACTCACTTTAGTGTCTCTGCATTGCATTGCTGATTTTAAAGAAGCAAGCTGCCACAAATCCTACGCTGCAAGGAAATAAATTCTGCCACCAACCTGTGGGAACTATGAAGCTGATGGTTCCCCTGTTGAGCCACCAGATGAGAATCTAGCCCTTGCAGAAAACTTGATTGCAGCCTTGCAGAAGACACAGCCACATTGGGCTCAGACCCCTGATCCACAGAAACTGTGGTAAAATAAATGTATGTAGTTTTAATTCATTAAGTTTGTGCTAATTTTTTATGCAACATAGAAAACCAATACACTAACCATAATGTATTTTTGTATAAGATATAAATGAGGATCCAAAATAATTTTATTTTGGAATAGCTACTATGACTTCTGCAAAACATTCCAGACATCATTAGAGATAAGGGAGATATTTTAAGACAGTAAGGTGAATCTTGAACGCTCAAAATTATATTGAGCAGTTGTTTGTCTCTTTACTTAGGGTTGTCCCTGATGCCTACAATACCTTGGCAGTCAAGCAATTAAAAATATTTTTTGAGAATGCAATACTCTCAGGTAGACAATGTTGCTGAGATATCACTGAGGTATATGTATATAACATATCCAAGGGCATATGGCATAAAGATGTAATTCAAAAGATGCCAATTCCTCTCTGATTCTAAGGAAATAAGTGATCTCATTTATCTTTGCTGGTAAAGGAAGGCTTCATGAGGGAGGTGACAATTGCCTTGAACTGTGAGTCATGATATGTAAGGCATTTATTGGTAGATATGGGGAAAGAAAATTAAAGATCTATGTGGAGTACACAGAAAACATGAAACACTTGGACCACAGTGCAGAAATAAGTTTAAAGGAGACAAAGTATTTTTGTAAAGAAATAATAAAAGATAGAGTGCAAAATGGTAGATTGGACCCAGATAGTGACGTACCTTAAATGCCAAGTTAAGAACTTTGAACTTTATCTTGAAGGCAGCCAATGAAATGTCATTGAAACCTGAGTAACAGGAGATTTAGAGTATAAAATCCATATCAATTTCTGTACTTAGTCACAACCAGTTAACTGCTTCTCACATCAGTTAAAATTTGAAACTGAGAACATGATGCAAATCAGTAAACAAGAATGATAGACATACTTTCTTCTTATAGTCCATAAATTTGTAATAATATTGCTCACCATTAAAGCTAGTGTGGCTAAAGGTTAAGCATGCACATTTAGAGTTAGGAGACCTGGGTCTGGTTCTGAAACCTAATGTCAATGGCTAAATCATGTAAACTTTTTGAGACTTCATAATCTTATCTTTCAGCGAGTGATGATAGTAATATCTGCTGTACAGATCTTACAGTGTTGTAGTAAAAATTAAATGATACTTGCAAACAACCTAATTGTTGAGGGGCTCTATTCATCAAAAGGAGAATTTCTTTTATGGATTAAAAAATAAGTTGAGTTGAATTGACAAAAAATAAAATGAGTTAATTCACTGAAGTCTAAGAAATACAAGCAAATCAACAAGTACCTTGGTATAAGCAAACAAAGAGGAAACCATGGGGTGTTTGCACTCTAGCCCCCACACGACGTCAGAGAGTCAAAAATTCAGCTGGAGTTTGACCTGACTGAGCAGAGGGTCTGACAAAGACTGAACTGTGGTCTGAGCACAGACTACTACTATGTTAATAATCTGGTGAGAAAAGGCACATGCAAATGAGCCAAAGAATAATTAGATATGGAACTAGTGGTCCATTTACTGCCCCCAGGGATAAAACTGGGGTGCAGTGCTACAAGGAAGCAAAAACCCCAGAGATCAGAGTGGGTGAGTCAACATAAACACCAACAAAATAGTTTACGGCACAACCTCAGAATGGAATACTATGGATATTATTGTAGACATAAAGAAAAGTTATTGATATTTATCGATATATTATTAAAGGAACATTGTAAACAGCATCATGCACACAAATACACACATGCACGCACACACACGGGGGGAGAAAGAGAAAATAATCAACAAAATATTGGTGAAAAATGTTGATGAAATTTATTGCCGGGTGGTGAAATTTGGAGATTGTTTCCTTTAGTTTATTTGTAATTTATTTGTAATTCCTATAAATTGGAAAAGTGTCTGTGTAATAAAATTAAAATTTTTAATTAGATGATATAATGCATAGTAAAATGCTATGTAAATAGTAAAGTGTCATTCAGATGTGAGTTATTATTAATCACCATTCTAATTTTTTCTACCTTGTTGCCTTTATGATTTCAACATAAATCATACCAGTGGGAGGCAGATTATAGGGCCTTTGGAATAATGCAGAACTGGGGATCAAGTCTTAGTTTCCCCTCTTGGAAGCTGGATGACCTTGGGCAGGCTAATTAAATTTGTCTTAGATGTTTTAAAGGTAAAAGAGGTATGATGATACCTACATCAAAGGATTGCTGTGAACATGAAATAAATTGATGAAAGGAGCTTACCGTAGATGAAAATAATAATTCAACACAGCTGAGCCACACTTATTATCACTGATCTGTATGTTCAACAAACATTTGCTGAGTTTCTACTCAGTGTCAGGGAAGAACCTCTTGCCTCAAGGAGTTGAAACACCTAGGGATAAAATTGTTGAGGCAATTCTGTGGTATCCCTATGCCTCATACAGTAAATATAGTATAATAAGTACTTGAATAGCTTTGACAAGTGTAATGACAAAGTGTATGTGTGACCCTGTGAGAATAGGAAAGAGAGACATGCACCTATATGAGGCAAGTGTCGAGTCTTGACAGTGGAGATGACACCTGAGCTCGGTCTTAAAGGATGAGTGGTTGCTTAACAGGCAAAGGAGAGGGGAAGCGTTACAGAGAGAGGAAAGAGCAGACTCCACACCAGAGGCATAGAAAAGTCTGTCATGTTTGGGGAACTGGAAGCAGTTTCATAAGGCTAAGGAACATAAAGAATACATTATTATTGAAACATTAGCATCCCTTGCTTGACATCAAACACACACGAAATTCTGAAATGCAGCTGCAAGGTTCAAATGTGACCAATTTGAATTAGTGCACAGTGAAATACAAGGAAGTACCATTTCACAATTAAATCCACAAATTAAGCAGCAAAATCTTAGGAAGGATCAGATGTTTTAATGTTTTAAAAGACATTTCACATATAACATTAAGGAAAATAATTTGACCTTGGGAGCAAACCAAATGTTATTTTCCCTGCTTTCATTATCACTATGTAGTATTTTTATAATTACACTGTCAAATAATATTAATATCGATGATTTATGAAACCACTCATGCCCACTCTTTTGGCCCCAGGAAGAATACATAAGGTAAACATGAAGATATTTAGAGTCAACATTTACTTTGCCTTTAAAAGAAAACAAAATCCAATATAAGGTTTGACCATCTTGGGTGGGCACTGGAATGTTTCTATTAGCTCTTTGTTTTTAAAACAAGGGGGAAGTTTTGGACACAAAGAATACATTAAGTGAAAGAATTTTTGTAAGTGAAGCATAAGTATTCTACCAGAGAAACTAAACCAATAGACTGAAGGTAGACCACCATCTCAGCTGCCATCACTTAATGAAGTGTGATATACAAGCTACACATAAAGGGAATGAGAGGAAAAGTTGACTTCATTTGCTTTGGATTATGAGTGTCTTGCATTTGAAGTAATCCAACCAATTAGGATTCAACAGTGCTTAACAGACAGTAGAAATTATTTAATCTGGACTCCGGAAACTGTATTGAATATCTTCTTGTACTTGATGCTAAGCAAGGTGAAGCTATAGAGAAAAACCTTAACAATAGCAGCAAATTAATTCACCAGAGATTTGTTTTCTTTGGCAAATCATTAGAATCTCACACAACCTAGAAATTACCATACAACGGAGGTGCAGTCATTGGATCTCTAAAAGCTTGAAAAAGATGTAATTGCAGGAATGAGGATGACAGGAAGGAATATGCTGACTGACATAGATAACACACACAGAATATTGTATGGAGTTGAGAGATGGAGAGGGGGCTTAGAAATCATCTAGCCCACATCTTACAATCTTTCAATATGACACCAGAACCTTGTCTGTACTTGTCCAACTCCCTAGTCTTACCTCTCTTACTTATCCTAATGCCTCCAGCCACATTGGCCTTAGTACATGTGTTTCTTCTTTCTGGAATGTTCTTTCTTCCAATATTTGCCTCCAACCTTTTCAATGTTTTGTCAACGCCCTTCTCTGAACCTCATTCCCAAATCTGTGTCATACTGCCTGTCCTAAAATAGGCTCTCATTTGCGCTCTCTATTTCTCCTTTCTAGCACATGTCATAGTGTCATACTTATTTGTGTTTGAAAAGTGTCTGTCTTCCCCTGTAGATGGTAAGCTTCATGTGCGTAGCAGCCATGTCTTTTCTGTTTAGCTTGTATCCCTCAGTGCCTGGCTCATAATAAGCCTTTCTTAAATTAAATGCAACTTTTACTCCAATCATGAAAAAACATTTAAATATTCCAGGTTATTTTGCTGTCTTACACCACTGTATATGTTATTCCTTCTTCCCTAGTTTTCTCTGGCTAATTTCTCCCCATCCTTCAAGATAAATCTGCACATCTTTAGAAGTACTTCCTCATCCTTAGACTAAAAGGGATTAGTAACCTCAAGTTATATGTTCCCAAATCCTTCTGAGCATAACTGTCTAATATCACTGACATTTTCTATTTTTAACTGTAGAAGTTCTTTAAAACAACATCCCCCAAAGTGATAAATTGGGTCAATTAATTGGATTAACTTTCAACTCTTCTGAAAACATACTCTTGACTAGTTGGCTATACTCTACCAGTCCTATATCATCTGAGGTCTATGTTCTCCAAAAACCAATTATGGTTGTTCTCACATCTTTTTATGTCAGGTGCATTTGTTATTCTAATTGTATGATTTAATTAAGTTGTATGTAACGGATGAAATGTGAGTATACAAAAGAATTGTTTCTATAAGTTAAATACTTTGAAAAGGATAGATTAAAAAAGTTTCTAAAAAGGAGTCAATCAAATTCAGCATGGCCAACAGTAATTTAAAAGACTGAGGAGAAAATCATAAAAATCTAGAATTCTGTACTCATATTACTTCACAAATGTCTAGGTTCTCTTTTTACATTAAAGAAACCAAAACTGGAAATGTTAGATGACATATTAGGGGCGTAAGAACAGTGACAGAAAACTCCAATCGTCAGTCCTCATAAAAATGTCTAAATTAAAATAATATGTTGGAAGCAATCCAGATGTCCATCAATGGATGAATGGAGAAAAAAGATGTGCTATAAACATACAATGGAATATTTTTCAGCCTTAAAAAGGAGGGAAATTCTGACACATGCTACAACATGGATGAACCTTAAAGACACTCTGCTAGGTGAAATAAGCCAGTCACAAAAAGACAAATACTGTATGAGTCCACTTATATGAGGTACCTAGAGTAGTCAAACACATAGAGACAAAAAAGAGAATGGTGGTTGCAAGGGGCTGAGGGGAGAGGGGAATGGGGCGTTATTGTTTAATAGGTATAGAGTTTCAGTTTGAAAAGATGAAAAAATTCTAGAGATGGATGGTGGTGATGCACACCTATGTGAATATACGTAATACCACTAAACTGTACAGTTTAAAATGGTTTAAACAGTAAATTTTATGCTATGTATATTTTACAACCATTTAAAAAATAATATTTAAGGCTTGCAGGTAATTTTTATAATTCCTCACTTTAACTGACATTTTAAAAATTAATCAAGTAGCTATTGGTCCTCATCATGATAGAGGAATAGGTTTCTATTACATCAGCTTTTTAACTGTCTTTCATCTCTAGTAGACAGGCAGCCACAATGGGTGGGACTATTTCTTCCATTACCTTCCACTCTCCAGACTCTCAAGAACATATTACATTTCCTGCAATACAGTGAGTGACCAATAAACATTTGTTGAATGAATGAATAGATGAATGCTGCCATTTTACTACTAAGGAAACAAAAGTTTAGAAAAGCTAATATCACACAGCTAGATAGTGGTGTTGATGGGACAAGAATTCAAATTCTATTGACCAAAGTTATATCAGTTTTTTAAATTCAAAAAGCATATATTAAAAATATAAAATTTTAAATATAAAAATATAAGAAAATATATATTATATGCCAAGACTATGTTGGGAGTTGAAGACACAAAGATGAAAAATACCTAGTTCCTGCTACCAGTGTGGTTTTGTGCTTTAAGACGACGGCATTAAACACTCATACTCAGAATTATGTCTCATCTAAACCTCCAGGAGCAAGACTGGCACGTGGGTTGCTTGGGAAATGACTGTGAATTTGAATATACTCTGCCAAGCAAAAAGTCTAGGCTGGGGGCAACAAACATTGGTCATGGGTTCGGGCAGCTCAGTCACTAACTTGTCCTCTCGCCTTGGGTAGCTTCTCTTCACCTCTCTGCACTTCAGTTCCTTCATCTGTAAACAATCTTCTTTGTTAAATTTATCTATTTAGCATCTACAGACTCTTCAGGAAGCTTAATAGTCCTTGAGAGCCTGACTCAGAGTCTCAAAGCCTCAGATAGGAGCATTTTAGGAAAAGGAGCAAAAACAAACCATCTGAGGTCTCCATTATCCCAATGAAAATAGCCCAAAACAATAAGCCTCATAGTCCAGTCACAGCCAGCAGGATGTTTCCTGCGTAAGTCAGTACCTGCTAATCATATGACTAAGCTGTCATGCGAAGTGATACATGCGGGAAACAGCCTTCTGGGGAAAGGGCCAAAAATCCTCTCTTCTTAGCCAAAGAAATCAAAAGAAGTGATTGCCTCATTCAACTCCCAGGGCCCTAGTGAGAAGGAATTGTTTCAAGCTAAGGAAATAAGTCCATCTTCATCTATGTGTGTTCTCAAGGACATTCCATGGCTTATGAAAAAGGCCTAGAAGAATCTAGGGACATCATTAGCTGTGAGAAGTATCTCTTGCTTAATTCATCACTGCTCTTCATAATTGAACTCAAGTTAAACATTCCCCTGACCCCTGTCCTCATTTGTAGCACATGCCCTTGCTCTGTGCTCCCAGAATCCAGATGTAAATCTTTATCACAGTACTAATTATTCAAGAATTTCTCTGTCTGTCATCCTGGCCATGTAGTGAGTTCCCTGAGTGCAGGGACTGTGTCTATCTTGTTCTTTATTGTATCCCCCACGACAAACAGTGCCTGAAACAGAATTCAAAAGAAACATTGAACAAATAAATTGCATATTATCCTGTCTGTCTACTCTACTGGATTATAAGCTTTTTGATGACAGAGTATATGTGTTTTATTCATTTTTATATTACTACTACTTAACTTAGATGCTGTCTCACAGTCAGGATAGGCTTGTTGAACAAATGAATGCACAGTGAAGTGGTGGAAGCACCCTCTCCACACTACACCTCCCATCTTCTGGTTGAGCAGATTTCCCTGATGCCAGTGCATTATGAAGATGTCTATTGATGCTCCTTTGTATGGGAGCCTTTTACACACACATACATCATATGCTGGAAAAGCTCGGAACCTGCATGTCTTGGCATTGATAGCTAGGCAAATGGACATTTACAGTCTGGGACAAATGGACCCAAGTTCTTGTAATTTGGGGATCTGCTTTAAATTTTCATGTGTTAACTTTCTTCTACATCCTATATCCTCCTATAACACTATATCTTCCCATGTAGAACAGTCAATGCCCTGGAATTCAAGAATCCTGAGCTCTAGTCCCAATTCTGCTAACAAACTCTGTGAACTTGGCATGTCATTGAGGCTCACTGGGACGCAGTTCACCAATCTATAAAATAAAGGGATTAACTAGCATGTTTCCAAGGCTTCTTCTAGGAAATCTAATTTGTGATAAACCTCTAATGTACGTCAAGACCATGACCATGTGAATATAATTAAATAAGTGTTGTGGATCACTCATTCTTTCTTCTCCACAGGGTCAACTATTCAGAGGCAAAAAATTGCATATTTTAGGTTCTCATTGGAGACTTGAACTCAAAAAATTTATTGATGTGCTTTTCTGTTTCTTGAACAGCCCCCTTCCTACACAGACTGGCCAGAACAGCTCATGGTATTATAAATAAGGTCTCCAAACTCATATGTATATAGTGTCAGTTAAGAGATACTCAGCTCTTCCAGCTGAAACCTGAGGTCTGTTGACTTCTTCTGCTGTGGTCCAATTCAAATATTGCCCTGATGACCTCAGAAGATTTCCCATTTCTTGCCAATAAGATTCTCTTCCACACTGTGTGGTCTCTGGTCTGCTGCTGTTTAAGTCAAGGGCATGGGTTGTGTGCATTCTTTTGAGATTCTCTAGTCATTTTTCTCTAAGAAAAGCATCCAAGTGATACACTGAAAGTACAGCTAATCTCCCAGAGCCACATAGTGGACCTCAGCTCAAACGAGCAAAGAATAGCATTGCAGATGGCTCATTTTTACCTACTGTGGTGAAGTCACCACCTCTGTGGCAAAAAAATCACCTATTAACTTTAGGCCCTCACAATCAGAAAATAAATGTCCATCCAAGACAATCATTTTTGAGCCCACTGAACTGTAACTCTAAGCATAGACCAAGAATAAGTGTATTTTCAGTTAACAGAGACCGGTATCTATCTGCTTCCTTTCCTGCACACACACACACACACACACACACATTCTGTATTCAATGCATGCACAAAAGAAGGAAAATTATTTTTAATATTGCTTTAAAAACAAGTGGATAGAGAGATTGCTTATCAATTCTATAGCCTTTAGATGAGGAATTGAGGTGAAAGTTTTTTCCAGCATGGGCATCTCTCCAAATATGCTCATCTCAGCAAGCAGAAGTGTGAGTTACACTGTGAAAGACTGAAGGGTAACTCTTAACAGCAAAACAGGTCACTAGTTCAGTTCGGAAGTTGAAGGAAGAGAAGCACTTCTTGGATAGTACAATATTTTGCAAGTGATTCAGAAGACAAACTTCAAGGTGTGGACCAAAAGCCACCAGCATGCTGCCATTGGGTCTCTTGCAGTGACAATGCAACAATAGTATTGGGGGTTAGAATGGGTAATTTGCTGAATAATCCCCCTTTTTGGCCACTAGTGGAAAATAGAGCTTCTTAAATTTTAACACGAAAATGATGAACCTAGAACTCTGGTTACACTGAAGATTCTGATTCTGTAGGTTGAGGGAAGGGCTTGAGATTCTATCCTTCTATCAAGCTCACAAGTGATGCTGCTGTTCCTCGGACCACACTCAAGCTGCCAAGGTCTCAAATAGACCAATCATCCCTCTAATTCCAATGATAGTTTTGTTTCCTTTTTAAAGCGACAGGAGGTAGGAAGGATTTGGTAGACATAAAGGCTTTTTAGTCTCTGAAAATAGACTCCAAATAAAGTCTCTCTTCTATAATCATTTCCTATCCTTATTTGGTTATAATTATCAGAAAGTTATTTTGGGAGATAAATCATGGGTCTCTGTGGTTATATAGTCAAAATACGTAGTGAGAATATCAAGGATTGATACATATTTAGAATCATAGATCTCAGGGCAGGGAAAGCTACAATGTTGATTTGGTCAAATTCCAAGTATCCCAGGTGGGGCTCCCAGAGTAGAGGAGAGTGGACCAAGGCCTCACTCTTGTTGGGGGCAGAGATGAAACTAGAGCCCAATTGTCCTCACACTTACAAGGAGGTGCTTGGTTTACTTTAAGTTTCTAATATTATTATTGAAAAGTAAGAGGGCACACCACAAATCAGTTATTTCACCTCTTTTCATTACAACTATACCTTGTCAGCATTCCTTGATATACAATTGCAATAGACAAATCTATCCCCATTTTAAAAACTGAAGAAATCAAGACAGAACAAAATAAACAGAAAATTTTCTTGAGAAGACGCACGCATACACACACACACACACACACACACACAGAGAGAGAGAAATGCATAAACAAAGCTACAATGAGGATTTTCTCAAGCGGCACTCTAATCTGTCATTAAGCCAAGCTTTCTCCTAGTTTTATGTTTTATATAAACAAAATGTGGCAGATAGAACAATGTGCCGTGTTTTTGTTATTTCTCTGTCTCCTTCTTTCTGAATTTGCCCAGTGTGCAAGGATTGATCTTCTTCTCATATAGTGTTATATTGTGTTTTTTTGTTTTTATCAAAACAATTAGTTGCAGCTCAGAAGATATAATTCCACCAGCACATCACAGAAACTCTTGTTTCCTGCCTGCTTTAATGAAGTCAGGCATCATGGGAAGCCAAAACACCAGGGAAAAGAACACATTGTAAAGTATAATTGCTTTCAAGAAGAAAGACCTTCCCCTGTGAATCCATTTTGGATTAAATGTCGTCAATTTTTTTTCTTTCTTTTTTATTTTCTGGCCCTTTTTTGAGGATATTTTGTGCAATGCCCTAGGCTTCAGTAGAAGGTCTGTCCAGCTTTCAGAGATGTTAATGCAGATGATGGACTAAGATCAAAGATTAATTTCCAGCCTTTTGCCTTTTGACTCAAGAATGCTTTTCAAATACTATTCTTGCTAACGTTTTCATCTTGAATCATTAATGTTATCTTTGGGCTGTCCCCCCACCACTTTGACACCCACCCACCACTCACTTCCAAATCCTACTCAAAGCTTCAATTTTTCATTTGTTCCATACACTCCAGCCCCATTGGCCTTCTTCGAATGTGTCAATCTTGTTCCTGCCAGGAGGTGTCGGCCTTCACTGCTTCTCCTGCCTCAGACCCTCTTCCACCCCATCCCTGCACAACTGACTTATGCTGCCTCTTTGGAGAGGTCTTTGCCAAACCCTCAATCTAAAGTCACCCCCCCAACTCTCATTCACAGTGCTCTGCTTTCATTCTCTTCAGAGAGTACATCACTACCTAATACTTCTGTGATTTATCTAGTTTTCTGTCTGTCACAATAAAAATACAAGCTCCATGAGCTCAGGGACCCTTTCAACGGTGATCATCACTGCACTTTGAACATTACTTGGCACATAATAGGTGCATAATAAATATTTGCTGAATGATTGAATGAATGAGTAAAATAAATCAATCATAAGGTGTATACTTAAAATCACAGAATCTAATCTAACCACTAGTTGGTGTAATCTAACCACTTAATTTCCAGAAGTATAAAATAAACTCCAGAAAGCTAAAATACCATTTTTGAGAAGACTCTCAGAAGCCACTGCAGGGGAGACATGTTATTCATTCAGTCTTTCAGCAAACAGTTGTCAGGTGCAAGGCACTGTACTAGATTCTCAGGAATCAAATGGTATGAAAGACAGACATGGCTTTTGTCATGATGACACTTAGGTTAAAATGTGGGGAAAGGGGAGAGGAGGAAGCAAGATGGGGATGGCTTGGAGGGACATTATTCTCCCCACCCAGTGAACTAATATAATATGCTGCAGAGTCTCAGAGGCAAAGAAAATTATACAGCTATCTAAAATAAAAGAATATAGAACATAAAAATAAAGGAAATAGGTGGTGTCAATTATGAAACATTTAGCAGAGTTCCATTGTTCTGCGACTTGGAAAAACACAAAGCTATCAAAATGCAAACTAAAATAAAAATAAACCCTCAGTGCCATCTCTTGGAGAAGCTTCCCACTACCACAGTGGAGTAGGACCCTTCCCTCACTATCATGATTGCCCCAGAATTCACAAGGGCCAGATGAAAAAACCTATCTGCAAGAAACAGAGCCTAGACTAGGATTTCATTCTTCTGAAAATGATTATAAAGGAGTTCCTAGGGAGAAGAAGATAAACCGAACTGTACGAAAGAAAGTTTTATCATTAAGAAGATTCAGCAAACCCTCTGTCAGCACTATTGAAGTGGCAAATTTCTAGGGACCCATGTATAAAAAGTATTATGCAATAGATAATTACACTCCAGTGGATGTAACTTAATCATAACATAATTAGTGGCAGGAAAATAAAAAATATTTCACACAAGCATTAAAATCTGCCAACTTAAACAAATCTTGCTCATTGGCACATATCATAAGCAGAGGCTTAATCATAATACAGTCTTATTTTGGTCCCCCTTGGAAACCACAGGCACAGCCTCTTAATTATTATCAATGACCCAGGGAATAAAATTGGTAGGTTTGACTGCAAATCTACTGAAAATTGTATATTTAAATAAATTTAGAGCCTGATGGTTAATCTAGATTATTCTAGACAAATGTGCTTGACTTTTCTGAGGCCATAAATGGAGAAAGAACATCACTAGGCTTAAGTTACTTGTCTCAAGAGAATTTCTTTTCCTTATTGAAGTGTTGAAAATATTTCATCCACCTTATAAATCTAAGAGTCATTGGCCTTGGTTTAGGGAGCCACCAAGCCAAAATAAACAAAAAAAGAACAATTTCTCCTCTCTGGCTATGTCTGTATAATACCAAATTGACTATCAGCTTCAAAAATAATCAGTCAATCATATGAACAAGTCAAGTTGCATTTATTCCTACAGACACAGGAAACGAAGATTGAGCAAATCTTTCCATTTTTCCACTAGTGTTAGGTTAAGTGTACACTTTCCATAGAATGCCTATCAATTTCAAAAGCCTAAATCATAACATCACCATTCAACCCAAGATAGAATATTCAATTATTTATGCTCACAGCAATCTTCTCTATACAACGTAGTTTAAGCTCATTGGCTTCTCCACCATTTATACAAGAGGATGGCAAATTTTCTGTAAAGGACCAGATAGTAAATATTGGAGACTTGAGGGTCACATATGATCTCTCTCACATATTCTTCTTTGTTTTGTGGCTTGCTTGTTCTGGTTTTTACAACTGTCTAAAAATGCAAAATCTATGCATATCCCATCAGCCAGACAAAAACAGGCCACAGGCCAGAGTTTGCCAACCCTTGACTTACACCCAACACCAAAGTATATTAGGTATGTATAGTCCAAATAAAGAGTGGGAGGAATGACTTGTTCTTTTACTTTGAAGCCCCCGATCCCTTTAAGGAAATTTTACCTGGCTATTGTAACAGGGATAATTTTTTAAAATACTACACTAATGTCTTTTCACTCTTGCTTTATTAGTTGAAGTAACACTAGCTGATATAAGAAATAAATCCCAAAATCTCAAGTAGCTACTCACAAGACAAGTTTATTTTTCACCCAACAGGACGATGGGTAGGGATTGTCTGCTCCATTCAGTCATGTAGCAACCCAGGCTGGCAGAGGATCAACCATGATTGACACAGAGCTCTCAAGGTCACTACTGATGTTGACATCCAGCTAGTGGGCAGGGGATGAGAAAGCACACCCGTGTATAATCATGTCAATCTAGAATTGACACACTAAATGCCTTTCACATTTCATTGGTTAGAACCAGTCACATGGCTACACTTAGACACAAGGGTAAGTGAGAAATATGAATGCAAGCCGAGAATCCACCTTCCAGTGAAACTCCACACTATTAAAAGTAAGCACAAATCTTGGTGGAGCTCGAGTTCTCTGCCCCACGTGGCACTCGTAATTTTTCCGGTTGCCCCAAGGATCTCACTCTTCAGCAAATTCAACAAACAGCCAAAGCATTTGCTATTGCTTCCAGGAATATGCAGACAGGTCAAGAATAAGGAAGCCATTGCTTAAATTTTGTTTGATCAAAATAGACTTCCAGAGATCCATAATTAAACAATATTCCTGAAAGCAAGGCTTTACTGAAAATCAGAAAGCTGGGTTTTTACAGAGTGCAAAGCAAAGCATCAAGATGTGACCATAGAATAAATATAGAGCAGGAAGGAGATAAGATATGACATAACGAAAGCTTAAAGCCCTTACTAGTGTGGGAGAATGAGGGTGGGTGCGGGCTAGAGGAACCGAGAGAGGCTTAAAAGGAACAGGACAAGGGTTAAATGTTGCTTCTGTATTCAGCTGGCCTCTGAACACCCTGGTTTTGGGCCTAGAGCAGGGAGGCATGCCAACCTCAAGCAGCCATAGTGGAGCTGAAAGAAAGGTGCAGAATGACAAGACAGAAAGAGATTCAATAATTCCCGCATACCCCAATGAAGGATAAATAAGGACTAAAAACCTACTGGATGTCAGAACGAAGACGACGCAGGATTCATGGAATTTGATCATCTGTAGCAGCTCTCAGAACATGTCATAGACCAACTAGGTGCAGTTTCCTTACCAACAGTGGACGGCAAGGATCCAGAGGTTACTGCACTAACCAGAGATACCTCGCCCCTCCGGGAAGATGGGCCACAGCTTTCTCCAGTACCCAGTGGCACAAAGAGAAAGAAAAGAGAAGGATAAAAGTGAAGTAGCGAAAGCCTAAAATATTGAGTTTCCCCTCCAGAGTAAGGAAGCTTCAAACTAGGCACTGGCTGAAATAATAATGCTTAGATTTGACTGCATATTCAACTAGATTGGACTGAATATACCAGAATGCCATAAAATAAGTTGTCTGCTCTAGGCAGCTTGAGGGAACTTGAGAACAAAATGGAGTTGAGTTATGGAAAACTAAAAAGTTATAGTTCTGTGCCCCTGAGAGGTAATGTGCAAATTTATACCTGCTCCACTATGTTTATTTTCACTAAATTGTCTTGTTCCCCCTCAAGCTAAAGGCAATATGTCAAAACACTTTTATCTACTACAGTAGAGTAGTTTAAGTGCAATCTCGGGATGTTGGATATGGAAGAGATCTTTATACTCATGTTAGATTTGTGCAGTTATAAAGACAAGATTTGGAGCCAGATAGATCTGGGTGCCAATCACGGCTGTGCTATGTGCCAGCCACAAGACCTTGAACTGCTTACTTAGATGCTTGGTCTCAGCTTCCTCTTTTATGGAACAGAAATAACATGGACTTCATAAGGTTGCCGTCAGTTGAATGAGGATAGGTATGTAATGTGCCTACCACAAAACCTGGCACATGACAAATGCTCAAAAGATGAGAGCTGGAGCCAGCCCTGCCCCTAAGTTGTCAGAAAAGGAAATAGTGAGTCAACAGTTTCAGTGCCTCATCAAAAAATAACATCCAACATTAAAAGCATTAATGATATTTTTCAGATTTAAACAGAGTATTCCTTTTCAGAAAAGGGGTCCGAGTCTTGTGTCATAATTGTCTTATTTTCACTATCAGGATCATCTCTAGGGGCAGGAAATCCAATTCATAACCAATAACTGGCTAAGAGAGGCCATTATAGTATACATATCCCGTGAATGTGTTTCAAGTTTAAGGCCAAGGTAAAGCCATACTATTGTACTTGCTATAGACAGATTTAAAAAAAAAAAAGCACATTGTTGAAATTTTGGAAGTTTTACTGTTTTTTTTCTTTTTTAAGTTCAGAAACATCCTTTATTTTACGTTGAACTAAATTAGCGTAAGTAAAATCTGGACTTGGTGATAACAATTAGACATCAGACCCTCCTCTACGTCACCATTCACCATCTAAGCCAGTACTGGCCAATAGCAGTATAATGTGGCCACATATGCAATTTGTTTTTTATTTTTTGTTTATTGCAGTAACATTGGTTTATGACATTATATAAATTTCAGGTGTACATCATTATACTTCTATTTCTGCATAGATTACATCATGTTCACCATCCAAATACTAATTACAACCCATCACCACACACATGTGCCTAATTATCCCTTTTCCCTCCTCCCTTGGAAGTTTTACTGTTGACTACACTAAGTATGAACAAGCTGAACATTGAAGGCCAAATTAGTCTCCTGCCCTTGGCAAGAACTGGATTCTCACAGATCCAGTTTGGACAGTGGTAATGGTGTGTGGTGGTATACAGTGGCACTGGTGATAGCTAACATGTATTATCAAGCACCTTCTAGTGACAGCACTGTGGTAAGGATTTCACCATGCATATGCTCATTTTATACTTAAAATAACTCAATACCATTTCCATTTTAAGAAGAGGAGGCTCTGAGAGATGCTCAACTTACATGGCTGATTAGAAGCCAAGATTTCAACCAGGAATAGACTCAGAGCTGGTCTTGACTTCCTCTTTGTTCAGATTCTGAGCAATTTTCTCTATGCTTCCCAAGTGCAGAAAATGATGACAGTGCCCTTCCTGTTTCCTTCAAATTCTTTGTTGATCAAAAGCATGTGTTTCCTCTTCTTCAAGGTATCATTTACTCTATTTTTTATTAATGCTCTCTGTTGAATGGACAAGGATGCACTATAACCACCTCTAAGTGGTAAAAACACAACCACCCTTATCCATGGTGGCTATGAAGTGCATCCTCCCAACAAGCAGTGTGGTCACAGTCACAAGGTCTGGAAATAGTGATGGACATTGGAACCCAAGCAGTCACTCCGCCTTCAAAGACCTCATGCTTGACCATTATTTCTTAGTTGTATTTGTAGCCATGGCAGTAGTGGTAATAAAAGAAACTCATAGATCTCTGATATCCAATCCTAACTCTGGAATTCGGTAGTCTTTGGAAAATCAATGTCTCTGAATCTTTGTTTGCTCATCAGCAAACTTAAAACATCTGCTCACTTGAGTGTCACAAAGATGCAGTGTGGCAATGTTTGTGAAATGCTGTGGCACAGAAAGGATGTATTGTCCCAAAACGCCGGGGAAAATATCAAACCTGTTAAGACGGTCTGCCAAACGGACATTGATGAGGGATGATGTTATCTCCTGATGCAGGATTTAATTCCAAAATAAATGGCAAAATTAAAATAAGAGACTCTTGGGTGAGAGTCTCTATATTACACTTGTGATTGACCTAGTTCTTGAAGTGCTCTTAAAACATCATTTCCTTTGTTTCCAGATACCGGAAAATATTCTCCATAGTGATCAAGTGTAGTTGTAATGATGATAGTACCCTTTCTATTCCACCAGAGCCTTTGTTTTTCATTTTCCCCTCTTCCTCGTGGTATCATTTTTCTTTTTTCCACTAGCTCTCACTGTTGGATGATGAACTTTTATCAAAGATGAACTATAGCCACCTCTTAGCAGTAAACACAAGACCACTCTTATCCAAGGTGAATCAACCTCTCATCCTCTAGAACATTCTCATCTCAGTATCTTTCAAGTGCCTCTTCCCTTCTTAGGATGGATATCTGTAACTCTCAGGTTGAGGTTGAAAGAAGAGAAACTAA
The DNA here is from genome assembly GCF_020826845.1 of Diceros bicornis minor. Lineage (NCBI taxonomy): Eukaryota > Metazoa > Chordata > Mammalia > Perissodactyla > Rhinocerotidae > Diceros > Diceros bicornis. The sequence continues at coordinate 29,237,397 of NC_080763.1, read as the reverse complement.
TCATAGACACAGACCCTTAAAACTGAAAGGAAACTTATCTATCACCAGTCCCACCCTCTCAATTCACATTCAGCTAACAGTGAATTTTTAACATGTACTAAGCTAGGGGTTTCATTACATTAACTCACTCAATTTCATATAATCCTCACAACAATCCTGTAATATACTTTCATCACCATTTCAGAGAAAATGAAACAAAACTTGGAGATGCTATTTGCTTGTCAAATAGCTAAGCAGTAACAACACTGTACCTATACTGAAGGCCCTCCTCTCCCAGATAAGGGAACCAATGTCAATTGTCCATAAAATCCACAGCATGTTGCCCAGAATAATGAACCAACAACAGGCTGAAAATCAAATATGTTAAGACAAAATGCTAAATGCCAAGAGTAGTATTCTTTGAAAAGAAAATTCTAATTAAAATAAAAAACAACCCCCAAAAAACCCTTTTGTTGTATATGGTTTACGTAATGATTGTGCTTCATTTTTGACGTGAAGCGTGGTGAGAAATGTTTTTCTGCAGCTTTTCTTACGAGAGAATTCACCCAAAGTTGGATTTTGCTTGTTTTGGTGGTCCAAAAGATGAGATACAGAAACGAGACTGATAAATAATTTATGAACAAGACTGCTTCACTGATCAGATTGGGTGATGAAAACTTCTTTGAAAACCCATGAGGAACATTCTTAATGGAAATTATTTGCACTTCTCCTGGGTCGTCGTAGTCCTTTTCTCCCCCCCCTGATTTTTTTCCTTTGATTTTAGCTTGACAGTCACCACTGTGCAGAAATGTAGTAGCAAACACAATGAAAAGCCTTTCTGCATGATTATTTTCGAAAGTAATAAGACACGTGTGACCTGGAAAACCAGCCCCTCCAACAGGTAAGGAGCTGGATGATTATGTTTTTAAAAGCTGCCTCCAGCTTCACACCACGCAGATCAGACACAATTTCCGAGGTCTAGGGTGGACGTTTGCTGCCATCTACTGGTCGGTGAGGGAAGAGCAACATATGCTTCTGGATCTCCTCAAGGGAAGATGAGAGAATTCAAAATTGGGGGGTGGGGGAAACATTCTTTTTATTAGATAAGAAAATCCCTGTGGAGAGGCATTTCTAGAGCCAGTCACAGAACCATATGCAACTTGTGCTAAAGAATGTTTAATAGCAACTCTTGCCTATAATCCAGGGATTCTATGCATAGGAAGAGATGCAACTCTCTCCTCGCTTCTTCAACTATAGTGTCTGAATATGTCCGAATTCATATTCGTTCTTTTGAAGCTTAAAATAGAGGAGGAATAGCGTGAGAGTTTGGTTATTCATATGGGCTTCTGTTCTCAGAACAAACTCGTAACAATTACAAGCTTCTTGGAACTTCAGGCAAGTTACTTAACCCCTTTAAACATCATTTTCCTTACTTGGAAAATGGGAAACAATCATGTTCACATCATAATGTCATTGTTCATATTTTAGTCAATGTACATTTATGGAGATGCTGGCATGAGGATTAAATGTGGTAAAATGCGTCAAGTTCCTTGCAAAATACCTGACACATAAGCTCTCAATAAAGGCCAGCTGTTACCTATTCTTAACATCGTCATTGCTTACTTCCCTTTGCCTTACAATGATCAGTGATTCCAAATTTGTGGTCTTGCAGGGGGAAAGCTACCCAGAACGACCTCACTCGGTCATAAGCTTCTCTGAGAAATTAGAAATCCATGTTTTGTGCCTCACGGAAGACCATGACAAGAAGAAAGGACGGCAATACCAAAAGAGAAAGCCACACAGATCAGAAAATTTCTGCATTGATTTAGTCTAGATGAACAATAGAATATATCCCAATTCCAATCTGGTTATCACAACAATCTGAAAGATGGTGAAATGATTCCCTAAGACCGTGAAGTTTGAAAGAATGAATGTCTGTGGAGATTTTAAATGATTATGCTCAGATCATTTCATTTGGTCACACGTATTTGTTTTATGAGCAACACTTGTGATTTGGGCAGATACGCAGATCCAGGGAAAATTGAAAGTTATGTTCTTGGGAGGGAGAGGGTAAATAGAAATAGAAAAAGGACAACTTCCTGCCGAATGTCAACAGATGATATATGTCAGTATGTGATATTTTAAGCACTTACTTTCTTAGCCTTAAAGTCTTCACTATTAAGAGGATTTGGGGAATAATCATGCCACACTCATAAGTCTTCTTCCAACATGTTCACTATAAATGCCTTTTAATAAGCTTTGGGATCTGTTGAAAAGGGTAACAATTGTGCTAGACGCTGTGTTGAATGGTCACAAAATTTGATCCTAAGTCTATAGCAAGTCTCTCCTTCTTAAGCACTTCATTTAAATCAAGGACCACATCATCATTGCTCAAAAAATACACATTAAGAGGTGGATACAGAAACAGTGTAACACAGAATGGCATAAAGCAGAGAAGCATATAACAAAGTAGCTTAAAAGAAGGACTCTGAAACTAGGGGACTGGAGTTCAAATCGAAGCTCTGCCTGCACTGGATGTGTGATCTTGGGCGGCTACGAAGCTTCTCTGTTCCCACATTTCCTCCCCTGTAAAGTGGGGGTAAAAACAATTATAGAGTTATTTTGAGGATTAAATAAATTTAATATATGCAAATCACTCTGAACAGTGCCTGATACGTAGAAAGCACCATGTGTTAGTTATTATTATAGAAGTTGGTCCTTTAGAATTTATCTTTATGCTAGTGATTTCCAGTTTTTTTCTTTATTTAACAGTAAAATTTTAAAAATAAAATAAAAACATACCCAAGTCCCAATATATAAAGGATAAAATTGGAGTTCAATGGGTAAACTGAATGGCAGCTAGGCCACCCAGAGATCCCCTGAGTGGCTCCTGCTGCACAGCAAATAGACCAAGGGGATCCCCAGAAAACTAAGGACACTGAGAAAACCACTCATTTTTGCCATTTGTTTTTCCCAGTCCAAACGTTTTGGGGAATGGGCTTGACCTGAGCAAATCGGAACCAGAAACACCAATGGTGAAAGCATAGAACGTTTTCTCATGCCCAGACCGGCATCTCACACTGTCAGGAATTCGTTCTTAGACCATCAGTGATGAAAAGGCTAAATACTGACCGCATTTGTGAGCACCTGAGGAAGTTGTAACGAATGCTTGCTTCACCAACTCTGGTACTTTGTTTAGTTTTTTGCGGCTCATCTAATGAACACACCACCAGAAGAGGATGAGACTTATGGAAGTTTATTGAACATTGCAAAATGGCATAAAGAAGCAAGACAATCCAATTCTGCACAAGTGTTGTGGTAGCTAGGGCACATTCCGCAAGTCTTGGCATTCAATGGCCCTTAGATCATAAGGCGGCAGTTATGTGGAGGTGGGTTGGATCTGATATCCAACCAATAATATATGTCTTAGGACGACAGGCTCAGTCTCTAATCTATCGCTCTTCCTTATGTTAACTATAGTCTTTTGCTTTTCAAGGTTAAGAAAATGATGCTTCTGCTCACTCTGAAATTGGTGGTGGTGGTGGTGAGGGGGGTGCTGCCCTCTAAAATGTGTGGCTTTGAACTTAAGCCAGCATCATTGATACTGCTTCTTGAACGTGTCTATCCAAAGAGATATTTCTTCTAAATAAAACTTTTTCAGCATTTGGCAAAGAATTATTTTAGTTTCAGCACTTTTATAGTAGCTCCTTTTGAGTACACCAATGATATATTAAATGGTTTGTCATGTGTGTTTTATTCTTTGTTTGTAATGATCAAAAATCATGTTTTGTAACGCCTGTAGAAGATCAATTCCAAACTCAGATGCTCATTTTCATAGTTTGTTCAGTATAAAGACTACATGGAAGTTTTAGAATATATTCAAATCTATATTTCTGTTTTCACTGGGACATCAATAAGTTTTTCCAATTCTATATGTTCTACTATACCACTTGACATTGGAGATGCTTCAGTGAGTTTTCTAATGATTCTTCGTTTTCATATTACCCCAAGTTTGAAATCTTTTTTAAAAAAAAATGCTGTTTTGCATATACGGACAGCTAATTTTCGACAAAGGTGCTAAGGACATGCAATGGAGAAAGGAAAGTCTCTTCAATAAATAGTGTTGGGAAAACTGGACAGCCACATGCAAAAGAATGAAAGTGGACCATGTGCTATCGCCATTCACAAAAATTAACTCAAAATGGATCAAAGACCTGAAGGTGAGACCTGAAACTATAAAACTCATAGAAGAAAATATAGGCAACACACTATTTGACATTGGGTTTAAAGGAATCTTTTCAGATGACATGCCTACCCAGACTAGGGAAACTAAAGAAAAAATAAACAAGTGGGACTTTATCAGACTAAAGAGCTTTTATAAGACAAATGAAACCAGAATCAAGATGAACAAACAAACAACCAGCTGGGAGAGAATATTTGCAAAACATACATCTGACAAGGGGTTGATCTCCATAATATATAAAGAACTCACACAATTGAACAACAAAAAAACAAACAACCCGATCAAAAAATGGGCAGAGGAAATGAACAGACACTTCTCCAAGGAAGATATACAGATGGCCAATAAGCACATGAAAAGATGCTCAACATCACTAATCATCAGGGAAATGCAAATCAAAACAACACTAAGATACCACCTCACGCCCGTTAGAATGGCTATAATCACCAAGACAAAAAACAACAAATGTTGGAGAGGATGTGGAGAAACAGGAACCCTCATACACAGCTGGTGGGAATGCAAATTGGTGCAGCCTCTATGGAAAACGGTATGGAGATTCCTCAAAGAATTAAAAATAGAGATGCCCTATGATCCAGCCATCCCACTACTGGGAATCTATCCAACGCACCTGAAATCAACAATCCAAAGAGGCTTATGCACCCCTATGTTCATTGCAGCATTATTCACCATAGCCAAGAAGTGGAAGCAACCTAAGTGTCCCTCGACTGACGATTGGATTAAGAAAATGTGGTATATATATACAATGGAATACTACTCAGCCATAAAAAAAGACAAAATCGTCCCATTTGCAACAACATGGATGGGCCTGGAGCGTATTATGTTAAGTGAAATAAGCCAGAAAGAGAAAGACAAACACTGTATGATCTCACTCATATGTGGAATATAAACCAACACATGGACAGAGAAAACTGGACTGTGGTTACCCGGGAAGTGGGGGTGGGGGGTGGGCACAAGGGGTGAAGGGAGTCATATATGGGGTGATGGACAAACAAAAATGTACAACCCAAAATTTCACAATGTTAGAAACCATTAAAATATCAATTAAAAAAAAAAAAAAAAACCTTTAAAAAAAATGCTGTTTTGGTTAGAATACACAGGCATACCTCATTTTATTGCACTTTTTTTGCACTTTATTGCTCTTCACAGATATTGCATTTTTACAAATTGAAGGTTTGTGGCAACCCTGCATTGAGCAAGTCTATTGGCACCATTTTTCCAACAGCATTTGCTCATTTCATGTCTCTGTGTCATATTGTGGTAATTCTTGCAATATTTCAAACTTTTTCATTATTATCATATTCATTATGCTGATCTGTGATCAGTGATCTTTGATGTTACTATTGTAATTGTTTTGGGGGGCCATGAACCACGCCCATATAAGATGGCAGACTTAATTGATAAATGTTGTGTGTGTTCTGACTGTACCACTGACTGGCCATTTCCCCATCTCTTTCTCTCTTCTGAGGCCTCCCTATTCCCTGAGACACAACAGTATTGAAATTAGACCAATTAGGAGGAAGTCAAGATGGCGGCGTAGGCAGACTCTGAATTCACCTCCTCCCCAGACACAGCCAATTTACAACTACTCGTGGAAAAATTACCCCTGAGACAGAACTGAAAACTGGATGAGAGGAACTCCTGCAACAACGGACAATCCTAACTGAGGTGGAAGAGGCAGAGACTCCCTTCTGGAGAGGAAAAACGCCGCCTTCACAAGCCGCCAGCTTCACGGCCGCCGGGAGCAGCTCACAGGTACGCAGCCTCCCTGGAGGCGCGGGGCCCTGAGCCGGGGAGTGCCCCCGCTGTGGGAATTTTGTGGACCCAGCACAATCTAGACGAGTGGCATAATATCTGACTTTACCTGCTACTAAAACATTGGGGAGCACCCCCAGAAAAGCTGGTTCACAAAGAAATTAAAACTGGCTCTTAAAGGGCCTGCGCACAAACTCACCCATTTCAGAAAGCATCCTAAAATCACCAGAAAGAAAGGTGCACAGTGCTTTGGTGAAAAGAGACTCACCTAATAGGCCCTGAGTGCATTTGGGTGAGGGGTGAGACCTCTCCAGGGACTGGGACATTGGCGGCGGCCATTGTTGTGGCCTGGTGTGGGCATCCGCCATTGGCGTTCTCCCTGAGGCCTGCTAGCCCAGGTCTGCCCCACCTGCTAGAGCACCGATTAAATCCAGCTCAGCCAGGGCAGGCAGCCCACCCTAGAGACTGGCCCCACCCAACAACAAGCCCTCAGGCAACTTGTGGGCCTGCATAGATTGCTGACTGGATTCTCTGCTGCCTGGCAACTGAGCTGAATTCAGTGGGGCAAGGCAAGCACAAGGAGCGGGTGGAGAGTGTGGGGCTGTGGTGGAGTGTGTGGAGCTCCCGCCGTGGAGAGACTGGGTCCGCTTCAGGAGGTCGGGGCACGCACACAGGGCAGGACTGTGTTGACTGTGTGTGTGGACCTGTGGGCAGCGGGGCTTGTAGCTGCAGAAGACTTGTGCTTCTCAAAGACCCACATAGGGGGTTTGCCCCACCTTCCAAAGCCAGAAACAATTCGGTGCTCCTGTGCCTGAGGCCAGCCCCAACCAGCTGCAATCCTCAGAGAGCTGACAAGAGACCTAAAGGCTGGAGGCTTATAGCAATTGTAAGCCCCTGAGCCTAACAACCTGCCACACTGGGGGCCTACTCACTTAAAAGAAATACTGCAACACAAATGTGGTATTAGAACTTGCAGCCAACAGTGCTAGGGCTCCCCACACCTGATAAAGAAACTGAAGGGCCCACAACAACTACAAGCAGCTGAGCATTATAACAGCTGGCCAGGAGCATAATTCGGCCTCCCTGGGCACCTACAGGGAGAGCAAACAGGCCACAACAGAAGGACACACGTAGCCCACATAGGGGTCACCCCTGGAACATTGAGAACTGAGGGAAGCACACTGTAGGCCTCCTAAGCCATCACTTACAAAAGGTCACCTATCCAAGAGCAGGAGACATAGCTGACCTACCTAATACGTAGACACAGGCACAGGGAAAGAGGCAAAATGAGGAGGCAAAGGAATACATTCCAAGTAAGGGAACAGAACAAAACCCCAGAAAAGGAACTAAGCGAAACAGAAATGAGCAACCTACCCAACAGAGAGTTCAAACAAAGAGTGTTAAGGATGCTCACTGATCTGGGGAGAAGAATAGATGAACTCAGTGAGAATGTCAACAAAGAAATGGAAGATATAAAGAAGAACCAATCAGAAATGAAGAATACAACATTGGAAATGAAAAATTCACTAGAGGGACTCAAAAGCAGAGTAGAGGTTATAGAAGAATGGATCTGTGAGCTGGATGAAAGACTAGAAGAAATTACCCAAGCTGAATAGGTAATAGAGAAAAGAATTAAAAAGAGTGAGGACAGTCTAAGGGACCTCTGGGACAACATCAAGCGCACCAACATCCATGTTATAGGTGTCCTGGAAGGAGAAGAGCGAGACAAAGGGGCAGAGAATCTATTTCAAGAAATAATAGATGAAAACTTCCCTAACCTAAGGAAGGAAACAGACATCCAGGTACAGGAAGCACAGAGAGCCCCAAACAAGATAAACCCAAAGAGTCCCACACCAAGACATATCATAATCAAAATGTCCAGAATTAAAGATAAAGAGAGAATCCTAAAAGCTGCAGGAGAACGTCAAGTTACATACAAAGGAAACCCCATAAGGCTATCAGCTGACTTCTCAGCAGAAACCTTACAGGCTAGAAGAGAGTGGTACGATATATTTAAAGTGCTAAAAGGAAAAAACTTAAAGCCAAGAATACTCTACCCAGCAAGGTTTTCATTCAAAATGGAAGGAAAGATCAAAAATTTCCCAGACAAGCAAAAATTAAAGGAGTTCATCAACAAGAAACCAGTGCTACAAGAAATGTTAAAGGGACTGATTTAAGGGAAAAAGAGAAGACCACAAATGGAAAAATCTATTTCCATGATAAGAATGTAATGGATACAAATGCACAAAAAAGAAGTTAGATATGATATCAAAAACATAAAAGGAGGGAGGAGGGGAGTTAAAGAGTACAGCTTTCAGACAGAGGTCAAACTAAAAAGACCATCAATTCTGTATAGAAGAAGAAAGGAACAGAGAAGAACTACTAAAACACCGAGAAAAAAAAAAAGTTAAAAAATGGCACTAAGTACATACTTATCAATAGCTACTTTAAAAGTCAATGGACTAAATTCTCCAATTAAAAGGTATAGGGTGGCTGAATGGATAAAACAACAAGACCCATATATATGCTGCATACAAGAGACACACTTCAGACCTAAAGACACTCACAAACTGAAAGTGAAGGGATGGAAAAAGATACTCCACGCAAATGGCAATGAAAAGAAAGCTGGGGTAGCAGTACTCATATCAGACAAAATAGACTTTAAAACAAAAACTATAAAAAGAGACAAAGAAGGGCATTACATAATGATCAAGGGAACAATCCAACAAGAGGATATAACACTTGTGAATATCTACACACCCAATGTAGGTGCACCTAAATATATAAAGCAATTATTAACAGACATAAACACAGAAATAGACAGTAACACAATAATAGTAGGGGAATTTAACACTCCACTTACACCAACGGATAGATCATCCAAACAGAAGATTAATAAGAAAACATTGGCTTTAAATGACACACTAGAACAGATGGACCTAGTAGATATATACAGAGCATTCCATCCAAAAACCAAAGAATACACGTTCTTTTCAAGTGCACATGGAACATTCTCCAGGATTGATCACATATTAGGCCACAAAACAAGTCTCCATAAACTTAAGAAGATTGAAAAAATACCAAGCATCTTTTCTGACCACAACGGTATGAAACTAGAAATCAACTATAGGAAGAAAATCAGGAAAGCCACAAATACGTGGAGATTAAACAAAATGCTACTGAACAATGACTGGGTCAATGAAGAAATCAAAGAAGAAATCAAAAAATACCTGGAGACAAATGAAAATGAAAATACGACATGCCAGAATTTATGGGATACAGCAAAAGCGGTTCTAAGAGGGAAGTTTATAGCAAGACAGGCCTATCTCAACAAACAAGAAAAATCTCAAATAAACAATCTAACAATGCACCTAAAGGAACTCGAAAAAGAAGAACAAACAAAGCCCAAAATCAGTAGAAAAAGGGAAATCATAAAAATCAGAGCAGAAATAAATGAAATAGAGACCAAAAAAAACAATAGAAAAGATTAATAAAACCAAGAGCTGGTTCTTTGAAAAGATCAACAAAATTGACAAACCTTTAGCTAGACTCACCAAGAAAAAAAGAAAGAAGGCACAAATAACTAAAATCAGAAATGAAAGAGGAGAAATTACAACAGACACCTCAGAAATACAAAAGGTTATAAGAGAATACTATGAAAAGTTATATGCCAACCAATTCGACAATCTGGAAGAAATGGATAAATTCTTAGAATCATACAACCTTCCAAAACTGGATCAAGAAGAAGTAGAGAATTTGAATAGACCGATCACCAGTAAGGAGATCGAAACAGTAATCAAAAACCTCCCCAAAAATAAAAGTCCAGGACCAGACGGCTTCCCTGGTGAATTCTACCAAATATTCAAAGAAGACTTAATACCTATCCTTCTCAAACTCTTCCAAAAAATTGAGGAGAGGAGGAAGCTCCCTAACTCATTCTACAAAGCCGACATTACCCTGATACCAAAACCAGACAAGAACAACACAAAAAAAGAAAACTACAGGCCAATATCACTGATGAACATCAGTGCAAAAATCCTCAACAAAAAACTAGCAAATCTCATACAAAAATACGTTGAAAAGATTATACACCATGATCAAGTGGGATTTATCCCAGGTATGCAGAGATGGTTTAACATTCGCAAATCAATCAACGTAATACACCACATTAATAAAATGAAGAATAAAAATCACATGATCATCTCAATAGCTGCAGAGAAAGCATTTGACAAGATACAGCATCCATTTATGATAAAAACTCTTAATAAAATGGGTATAGAAGGAAAGTACCTCAACATAATAAAGACCATATATGACAAATCCACAGCTAATATCATCCTCAATGGTGAAAAACTGAAAGCTATCCCTCTAAGAACAGGAATCAGACAAGGATGCTCACTGTCACCACTCCTATTTAACATAGTACTGGAAGTCCTAGCCAGAGCAATCAGGCAAGAGAAAGAAATAAAAGGGATCCAAATTGGAAAGGAAGAAGTGAAACTGTCACTATTTGTAGATGACATGATTTTATATATAGAAAACCCTAAAGAATCCACCAGAAAAGTTTTAGAAGTCATAAACGAATATGGTAAAGTTGCAGGATACAAAATCAACATACAAAAATCAGTTGCATTTCTATACACTAACAACAAAGTAGCAGAAAGAGAAATTAAGAATACCATCCCATTTACAATTGCAACAAAAAGAATAAAATACCTAGGAATAAACTTAACCAAAGAGGTGAAAGATCTGTACGCCAAAAACTATAAAACATTGCTGAAAGAAATTGAAGAAGACACAAAGAAATGGAAAGATATTCCATGCTCTTGGATTGGAAGAATTAACATAGTTAAGATGTCCATACTTCCTAAAGCAATCTATAGATTCAATGTAATCCCTATCAAAGTTCCAACAACATTTTTCACAGAAATAGAACAAAGAATCCTAAAATTTATATGGAACAACAAAAGACCCTGAATAGCTAAAGGAATCCTGAGAAAAAAGAACAAAGCTGGAGGTATCACACTCCCTGATTTCAAAGTATACTACAAAGCTATAGTAACCAAAACAGCATGGTACTGACACAAAAACAGACACACAGATCAATGGAATAGAATCAAAAGCCCAGAAATAAACCCACACATCTATGGACAGCTAATCTTTGACAAAGGAGCCAAGAACATACAATGGAGAAAAGAAAGTCTCTTCAGCAAATGGTGTTGGGAAAACTGGATAGCCACATGCAAAACAATGAAAGTAGACCCTTACCTTACACCATACACAAAAATTAACTCAAAATGGATTAAAGACTTGGATGTAAGACCTGAAACTATGAAATTTCTAGAAGAAAACATAGACAGTATGCTCTTTGACATCGGTCTTAGCAACATATTTTCAAGCACCATGTCTGACCGGGCAAGAGAAACAATAGAAAAAATAAACAAATGGGACTACATCAAACTAAAAAGCTTCTGCTCAGCAAAGGAAACCATCAACAAAATGAAAAGACAACCTAACAATTGGGAGAAGATATTTGCAAACCATACGTCTGATAAGGGGTTAATCTCCAAAATATATAAAGAACCCATGCATCTCAACAACAAAACAACTAACAACCCAATTAAAAAATGGGCAAAAGACCTGAACAGACATTTCTCCAAAGAAGATATACAGATGGCCACCAGACACATGAAAAGATGTTCAAAATCATTAACTATCAGGGAAATGCAAATCAAAACTACAATGAGATATCACCTCACACCCGTCAGAATGGCTATAATTAACAAGACAGGAAACAACATATGTTGGAGAGGATGTGGAGAGAAGGGAACTCTCATACACTGCTGGTGGGAGTGCAAACTGGTGCAGCCACTATGGAAAACAGTATGGAGATTCCTCAAAAAATCAAGGATAGAACTACCATATGATCCAGCTATTCCACTGTTGGGTATTTATCCAAAGAACTTGAAAACACCAATGCATAAAGATACATGCACCCCTGTGTTCATTGCAGCGTTATTCACAATAGCCAAGACTTGGAAGCAACCTAAGTGCCCACCAAGGGACGAATGGATAAAGAAGATGTGGTATATATACACAATGGAATACTACTCAGCCATAAGAAACGATGAAATCCAGCCATTTGTGACAACATGGACGGACCTTTTGGGTATTCTGCATAGCAAAATATGTCAGAGGGAGAAGGTAAAATACCGTATGATTTCCCTCATTAAGTAGTAGATAATAACAACAATAAACAAACACATAGAGACAGAGATTGGATTGGTGGTTACCAGAGGGGAAGGGAGGAGGGTGAAAGGGATAATTCGGCACATGTGAGTGGTGGTGGGTTGTAATTAGTATTTGGGTGGTGAACATGATGTAATCTATGCAGAAATAGAAGTATAATGATGTACACCTGAAATTTATACAATGTTATAAACCAATGTTACTGCAATAAACAAAAAATTAAAAAAAATTTAAAAAAATTAAAAAAAATAAGTAAAATAAAAGTAAAAGAATTTCTTGGAAAAAAAAAAATTAGGCCAATTAATAACCCTACAATGGCTTCTAAGTGTTCAAGTGAAAGGAAGAGTTACACGTCTCTCATCTGAAATCAAAAGCTAGATATAATTAAGCTTAGTGAGGAAGGTGTGTCAAAAGCCCAGAACAGGCCAAAAGCTAGGCCTCTTGCACCAGTTAGCCAAGTTGTGAATGCAAAGGAAAAGTTCTTGAAGGAAATTATAGGTGCCACTCCAGTGAATACATGAATGATAAGAAAGCAAAACAGCCTTATTGCTGATATGGAGAAAGTTTTAGTGGTCTGGATAGAAGATCAAACCAACCCCAACATTCCCTAAGCCAAAGCCTAATCCAGAGCAAGGCCCTAACTCTCCTTGATTCTATGAAGGTTGAGAGAAGTGAGGAAGCTACAGAAGAAAAGTTTGAAGCTAGCAGAGGTCAGTTTATGAGGTTTAAGGAAAGAAGCTGTCTCCATAACATTAAAGTGCAAGGTGAAGCAGCAAGTGTTGATGTTGAAGCTGCAGCAAGTTATCCAGAGGATCTAGCTAAGATCATTAATGAAGGTGGCTACACTAAACAACAGATTTTTCAATGCAGTTGAAACAGCCTTATATTGGAAGAAGTTGCCATCTAGGACTTTCATAGCTGGAGAAGAGAAGTCAATGCCTGGCTTCAAAGCTTCAAAGGACAAACTGACTCTCTTGTTAGGGGCTAATGCAGCTGGTGACCTTAAGTCAAAGCCAGTGCTCATTTACTATTCTGAAAATCCTAGAACCCTTAAGAATTATGCTAAATCTACTCTGCCTGTGCTCTATAAATGGAACAACAAAACTTGGATGGCAGCACATTCATTTACAACACGGTTTACTGAATATTTTAAGCTCACTGTTGAGAACTACTACTCAGATAAAAAGATCCCTTTCAAAATATTAGTGACAATGCATCTGGTAACCCAAGAGCTCTGATGGAGATGTACAATGAGATTAATGTTGTTCTCATGCCTACTAACACAATATCCATTCTGCAGTGCATGGATCAAGGAATAATTTTGACTTTCAAGTCTTATTATTTAAGAAATACATTTCATAAGGCTATAGCTGCCATAGATAGTGATTCCTCCAATGGATCCAAGCAAAATAAATTGAAAACCCTCTGGAAAGGATTCACCATTCAAGATGTCATTGAGGTCATTTGTGATTCATGGGAAGAGGTCAAAATATCAATATTAACAGAAGTTTGGAAGAAGTTGATTCCAACCCTCATGGATGAGTTTGAGAAGTTCAAGACTTCAGTGGAGGAAGTAAATGCAGATGTGGTGGAAATAGCAACAGAACTAGAATTAGAAGTGGAGCCTGAAGATGTGACTGAATTGCTGCAATCTCATGATAAAACTTTGATAGATGAGGAGTTGCTTCTTATGGATGAGCAAAGAAAGTAGTTTCTTGAGACGGAATCTACTCCTGGTGAAGATGCTGTGAAGATTGTTGAAGTGGCAACAAATGATTTAGAATATTACATAAACTTAGTTGATAAAGCAGTGGCAGGGTTTGAGAGGATTGACTCCCATTTTGAAAGAAGTTCTACTGTAGGTAATGTGCTATCAAACAGCATCGCGTGCTTCAGAGAAATTGTTCGTGAAAGGAAGAGTCAACCAATGGGACAAAATTCATCGTCATCTTATTTTAAGAAATTAAAATAAGCCTCATGGGGCTGGCCCAGTGGCACAAGTGGTTAAGTGTGCGCGCTCCACTGTGGCGGCCCAGGGTTCGCCGGTTCAGATCCTGGGCACACACTGACGCACTGCTTGTTAAGCCATGCTGTGGTGGCATCCCATATAAAGTAGAGGAAGATGGGCATGGATGTTAGCCCAGGGCCAGTCTTTCTCAGCAAAAAATTAGAGGAGGATTGGCATCAGATGTTAGCTCAGGGCTGGTCTTCCTCACAAAAAAAAAAAAAAAAGAAAGAAAGAAATTACCTCAACCACCCCAGCCTTCAGCAACCACCACCCTGGTCAGCCAGCAGCCATCAACATTGAGGCAAGACCCTTCACCAGCGAAAAGATTATGACTCACTAAAGCCTCAGATGATGGTTAGCATTTTTTAGCAAGAAAGTATTTTTTAATTAAGGTATGTACACTGTTTTTTTAGACATAATGCTATTGCATACTTAGTAGACTACAGTATAGTGTAAATACAACATTTATATGCACTAGGAAATCAAAAAATTCATGTGATTCACTTTATTGCAATATTCACTTTATTGTGGTGGTCTGGAATCAAATGCACAGTATCTCTGAGGTATGCATATGTTGAGTTTTTTAGAACAAAAGGCTTCTGTCATCTGCCAGAATATTTTCCATAACACATATGCAAATCCTCAAAAAAGTATTATTTTTCCAGTGATGACACATCAGTCCAATAGTTTTCTATTTACTGTCTAAAAAGAAAAATGGCATATTAAAAAATCTGAGAACCCCTCACATAAGAAGATGAGATAAAAGGATAAAAATTGAATGGTTGGCTGGATAAACGTAACCTTATAAAGAAGAGACCAGTAATATGAAGTCTGAAACCCTCCACAATATCCAACATATGTAGATATGGATCAACAAGCCTGGGAGTTAAATATTTACTTTGATTCTTGTAGTGACAATTCATCACATATTTTGGCTACTCATCATCTGCACTCTTTTTCACGTTTTAAGATTCCAACGTTATTACTTTTGGTAGACGGCAAAGACCACATTTAGAAACAGAAGCGCTAGCTGGTTGCTTTTCTAGCATCCCTTTCTCCCAGGAGTCAGACACGGACCAGGCCTCTTCCAATCAAACTCACCCCAGCTTGATTTTGACTGAGTAGTGATACAAGAGAGAAGGCATGAGGAACTCTCTCTTTCCTTGTGGCACTGAACTTGTGGTGGATACAAGGTTGAGTTGTCTGGTCTGGAATTAGCAGTCATGACAATTCTAGAATCTGGGGTTGGGCAGCAGGGGCAGCAGTATTCTCAGTAGATGTGTTCTGAGCCATGCCTCATTCAGAAAGCTGATTCTAGAGTCTCTTCTGCAATCCCAGAGTTATATGAGGTACACAATTAAATTAAACTCTATTTTGTTTAGTCTACTAGATTCAGCTTCCCTTGCTTACAACCAAGAACTATGAATTAATTCCTCAAGACTTTTGAACCACAGGGGTTAGCATTTACTTATATACCCACCAGAAGTTTTTCAAATTGCTTTAGTTTTACTTAGCCAACAATACCTGGCTCCTTAAGTATTAAATTTAGTCTCCTTTTTTTAAGTACCCAACGGAATTCAGCACAATGTCACCTATGTAGGATGTGTACCAAATCAAAATTGGTCAATTGATTGGATAATCGGTCAAAGACAAAAAGGAGGAAAATAATTCTCTGTTCTCTCTTTGTCATGCTACTCACTGGGATGTTTCAAGGTCATTTTCAACCTATTGTACAAAAATAGAAGGTAAGTAACTGCTTTAAAATAAGGTTAACTAGACCTACAATTGGCTGTGGTTATCAGTCCTCCTCAGGGGTTTTAGACTAAAAGTAAATATACAAAAAGAAACTAAGACAGCAATTTACGTATAGCACAGTACATTCACGGGAATCAGTTGTTCACACAGACAGTCTAGATGTCTGATTTTCATCGCCAACATTATGTTCTCTGAGGCTCCAAATCTGAGAACGAAAACACTCACATTGTGTCACCTACAAGTCCCTGGCAAGAAAGTTCCCAAAACAGGAGATAATCAATGCGACGGCATTTTGCAAAACAGGAAGAGGAGAAGCCCTCGACTACAAAGCTTAATAAAATTAAACTTAGCAAAAGGATGATTTTAATGATTTGTTCAAACAAAATAATCCCTCAAATCTTGAAACAAGAATTGGGGAGTGGGAAAGGGTCCAGTGCGTGGTGCTCAACAAGTATTTGTTGAATAAATGAATAAATTCAATTAATTTTCAAAATACTCCACAAATAATAGTGTTATAGTGAGGGCCAAAGATAGATAATCTTCCATACTCTCCCTTTGAAAACTCCGTCAGCCATCCTTTTCCTTTCCATCTGCCATTCACACTCTTTCTCTCCTCTTCTCATCCCCAAATATTAAGTAATGTGTGATGTTGCAGTCCCCAGGCAAATTCAAAATCTGTAGTGGTTATTATCCAGTGGCTTTGAAACAGGTTGTGACTTGTAGAAGGTAGATTCTCCAACACTGTTTTTAAAAGTTTCTAATTTATACTTCTAAATCAGAAACGTTGCGAGGGCAGAGACCCAGAGTAGATAACCTTTGCTAATCTCTCCATCCTTCACCCCCAGATCATGACAATGATTCTGCACAGTATGGAACTCAACATGTGTGTTAATTTCAGCTGCCAATCAGCCCCTCAGCTGGAGACCTTTGTGTAGTGCACAAACCACACAACAGCATGCAGTGGACTTGCTCCTTCTCCTCTTAATCCTGCTCTATTTTTCTTTACAACACTTATTACTATCTGACTTACTGCATTCCTGTTTATTTATTTCGCATCTATTTTGTCCACTCAAATAGAAATTTCATGAAGGTAGGGACTATATGTCTCTTTTGCGTTTTGCTATATTCCTATATCATGGAATGGTCCCTGGCACGTGGTAGATATATAATAAATATTTGTTGAATAAAAGAACAAATTAAATTATTCTTCAAAATACTCCATAAATAATACTGTTATGGTGAGGGTCAAATATAGATTGACCATCTTCCATACTCTCCCTTTGAAACTCCATCAGACATCTTGTTCCTTTCCATCTGCCATTCACACTCTTTCTGTCCTCCTCCCATCCCCAGAAAGTAACGTGTCATGTCGCAGTCCCCATGCAAATCCAAAAGTTGCAATGGTCATTATTCACTGGTTTTGAAACAGGTTGCAACTTGTAAAGGGTAGATTCTACAAAACTATTAAAATGAACTTATCCTAGCATTGCTCTGCCTTTCAAAAAGTGGTTTGTAAATGTCTGTCCTGTGCTGGAGGTATCAAGCCATAGGCCCTGGTGTGTGTGTGGAGTGGGGGGGAGGGTGGTGCCTGTGAAGGCTGTGCTATGTTAACTAATTGGGTCAGAGCAAAGAGAGCAAACTCCACCTCCCATAGTCAACCAAACAATGATAAATGTTGCATTTTATTTTCCAAAGCATTATCGTTCAAGAAAGCATTCCAACAAGTAAAAATTGGATATCTCAGCATAAATAATCCTTTATCTCCACTTGTCACTGATACTTGCTGCTGACAAATTGGTATAAATATTTGAGACGCTAAAAAAAATTGAAGTCCTTGTGCTGAAACCAATGAATACATTTTTGAAGAGATGAAATGGTGTTGGTCTTAACATGAGGAAAGACACTATCGATGTAGAGATGGGGGTTTCCAAGTCTCTCAGTATGGCTCCGGACTTCTTTGGAGGAGGCAGAGGAGAAAAAATAGACAAGAATGGGACCAAAGTTAGAGTCCAAAAGAGACGTGAGGCATTGATGTCTTTACCCTCTCCTGGGAGCAAATTTCTTCCATATTACTCATTTAGACACTGCTTTAAATTAAGCATCTCAAAGATAGATTTAATTTTTATTTAGTCTAGCCATAAAAGTTATTACATTAAACGGTTGTTAAAGAATAATGTCTTTATTGTTTTTTTTTTTTTTTTTTTTTTTTTTTTTTTTTTTTTTTTGTGAGGAGATCAGCCCTGAGCTAACATCCGCCAATCCTCCTCCTTTTTTGCTGAGGAAGACGGCCCTGGGCTAACATCGGTGCCTATCTTCCTCCACTTTATATGGGACGCCGCCACAGCATGGCTTACCAAGCAGTGCGTCGGTGCGCGCCCGGGATCCGAACCAGCGAACCCCGGGCCGCCGCAGCGGAGCGCGCGCACTTAACCGCTTGCGCCACCGGGCCGGCCCCTGTCTTTATTGTTTTTTTAAATAATGCTTTAAAGAATACCTTTAGGTGTTTGTAAATTGGTTAACAGTAATAACAAGCCCCAGAATAGTAAGAACAAAAATTAAAGATTTTATGCAGAAGCAAGTGACAGCACAGGTTCTTTTCAGCTTCTTTGTTCTTTTGAATTAAGGATCTTGGATTTGCTCCCAGGGGAAGCTCTCTTATTTGCAGAATTGTAGTAATATTCTCTGCCAAGGAGCTCTTGGTAAGTAAGAGGCTTTTGGTCAGAAAGACCTGGGTTCCAGTCCTGCCTCTTGGTTAATGTAACCACTCCATGCCTCAGATGTCTTATCTGACAAATGGGAAAAAAATGATAATACTTATCTCAAATGTTTGTTTTAAGGTAGAAACAGGATAAAACATTAAAAAACACAATACCTGGCACATAGTAAGCATTCAATAAATATTAACCATTACCAATAGTATTGTTTTTATCCCTCCAAAATGTATGCCGGACTGTCCCAGGGTCTGTGGTTATGTTGCTTCTGCTTTAAGATCTGAGTCATATGAGAATTGACTCTAATTCAGCTGTATTTCCTAAATTAACCATCTTATGTAATTAGCATCTCCTGATTTGTGTGTCTGAGGTTTTCTTTTCCATAATTATCTTTTCTTTTCGCTCTTAAACAACATTGCCACCCACATAGTTTTTCAAATTACAGCTTTCGTAGCCTTAGTTTATAAAGCTGCTCCAATAGCCGTCTTTTTATTGCAGTATATCAAAAAAATCCTTGGGGAGGGCAACTCTGTTCCTCCATCACGTTTGAAAGCCCATCCCAGAATGCAAGGGAAAAAGAGAGGGTTTGACATTGGCTTTGTCCCAACATTGAAGTGACCCCATTCACCTCCTCACCCCCACCTACTTCCTCAATTATCCTCAATCAAGGCTGTGTGACTGATGAAATTACTAATTTAAAAAGTCGCATTGGCCTTTGAATTAAACGTAGGTGAACCAGATATGCCTCCAACCCACTCATTCTCTATCCATGAACACTGAGGCCCCCCAGGTACCCTGCTAGATTCAGAGACCAATTTGTGTTGTAAAATATGAGATGCCAAAAACTCAGAAATGAATACAACCCATCCCTCCATCACTCTGTGGGGTTTTGTCACGTTCATCTTGACAGATGGAGGATAAAAGAAAGGAGGAAATGGCAAGGCAAAGGGAAACTTTCTTCATGTCAGAAATTTACATTTATAATTAGTCACAAGGAGCAGACATAGCAAGCACAAAATAGACTATTTGTTTTAATTTTGTTTTTTGTATCATCCCTTCCCTTCTCTGCTTCAATCCAACTTTATTTTAAGAAATAAAATCCTAATGCTGAAATTCACCAAGGAAATCTGTTTCACTTCAAATGAAAATCAGCAAGATTGCTGGTTCTTTCATCAATTGTATAGATATCCCACTGAGTAACAAGTTTAATGGATGACACAAAAATGTTTTAGCAGATAGATTATTCTAAAACATTACCATCGTCTAGTGCACATTAACATAACTTTTTCAAGCTGTGGAATTAATGAAGAGCTGGAAAGTACGCTGACTCCATGTTTTTTTAAGATGGCCTTAAAAGACGACTCCACGTACAGTTAGCTCTTTTCTCTTGTGTGGTAGTTAGCCCTTATAATTTAGAAGCTATTATTTTCCCTAGCAAAAAAAAAAAAATTACAAAACTACCTTCTTAATCTCTTGGACTGAGAGTGACCATCCACTTGGATGAAATCAACCACCATGAATGTCAACGTCTCCGTCTATATACTACTATATATAAATTACTGAAGCCACAATTCTGCCTGAAATTGGGAGATTTTAAGCGTTTCAGTTATAAGAAATTGAAATGTTTTCATAAAACTTTTACTGAGCTTTTAGTATATTATCTGGGACTGAGTAATCAGTTAGAGTAATTATCTCTTTTAATGAGCCATCCTCTGAGAAGGGTCCTGTGATTTTCCCCATTTTCACAATTGAGGCATTTGAGTCTTGGGAGGTATGTCCCAATGTTAAGTAGTATGTCTCAAAAGTAAATGAGAAAAACTGTAATCAGGTCTGATTCCAAAGCCCATTTGCTTAACCACTGAGCTAAATTTGTTGAAAGGGGAAAAATAAAAATAATTAAATATGGAGTTTGGCTCATTATCAGTTAAGAGAGTGTATTAATGAAAAGCAACTACAAATATTTCTAAAGGACAAACACTAAGGGGAGAATTAATGTGAAAGAAAAGGAATAATGGCGATGTGACGGAATGAAATCAGACAAGGATAAAGTCTGTCTATATCAATGGCCTCCATCCCTTCCTGTGTGAAAAATAACCATGCTGAGAGTGGAATAAAGGACTCTTTGTTTCCACATGCACAAGACAAAGCATCAAACATCTGAAGCTGAGTGTTGTAGCTGCCACTCTCTTCCAGTTTCCCTGCTTGAGGGTCCAATTAAAATAGAAAAAGGCTGGAGTTTGTGTTTTTCTGTTACCAATAGCTATATATTATTCACTTTGATTTCTCTAGGCATAAAAACAGTTGGGCTTTTGGGAGAGAAGAGGCAAAGAGACCAGTGACTGCCATCTGCTCAGATCATAAGGGCAGCTTGTCAACGGAGCACTTAATAAAGCCATTTCTTTCCAAGAATGCTTATCAACTGCAGGCCACTGAACTCTTGTGCAGAGTAGGCTTGGCCAGAGCTCAATGGAATTCCTTTACAAACCTCCATCTCTGCAAATATCAGTGTCACAGCTTCCAGTGTCATCCACAAGACACCAAACACCTCTGTTATTAAAAGCAAATAATTCCACCCAACAGCCGGAGACACTGGAAAGTCTAAGTGTTAAATGAATATCCAAATAAGTCAATATTTGTGTCATTTCATTGACTGTAACGTGCTAATCAAATGTAAGGTGGCGTTAGGATACAGATTGCTTTCGTGTATTATATTGCGACATCTTTTCAACAACTCAGTGACAGTTCTGTATTAACAGGCTGTATTGCATTGACAGTTTTCAGATAACATGGTGCCCCAAATATATTCTCAAAGGTCTCGAGACTAGGAAGTGGATAAAGCCTGAACTCAAATGTTAGTCTTTTCATTCCCATTCCAGCAACTTTTCCACTGTATCATAGCTCCCTCATCTTGGTTGCTTTTGTTGTTACATGGATGGCTCTAAACATAATTATGCTTGATGAAGGGTAGAAAAATATGCCACCCCAAATCTGCCACTTGGGCATAAGAATTGTTTTGAGCTGAAGACAATAGAGAAGAAGCATATACAAGAAAAGCTCTCTGCCCTTCTCCTATGTGCCTAAAAACATGACATACATTTGTAAAGGTGCCCTGTCTCCCCTCTCTATCAGGAAGGATAGAAATTAATTACTGGAGACAACTCTAGGTCCTTATCAGGTGGCACCAGAGAAATCTACTTAACAAACTTGACCAACTAGCACTTAACTTCCATTAGTTTCCCCTATATATTTACCTTCCTACAATTTGCTGCCCTTGGAAGCCTAAAACGCTTTTCCTTTGTGTTGTCAATTCTCTCCAAATTTATTGTTCTTTTTCAGGATGCAGTATAAGCCTAAGTCACAAGCACCTCTTTGAGTTACTCATCACTGAATTTTCTCCTGTGTGATGTGCACCGCACACATTAACAAACTGTTTTTCTCTTGTTAATCTGCCTTTTGTCAATCTAATTTGCATGGTCCCAGCCAATGAACCTAAGATGAGTAGAAGAAAAAAAATTTTCTTACCCAATATTGACATAGTTTATATCCGTAATATTAAAACAATCTCCTGGATACATTATCTGGTGTTGGTTTATTAATTAAATAAGAACAACAACAACTTTAGCTCTTCGGCCTGCTATCTTTGAATTGGCCCATGCATGCTTATAAATGCCAGCACAGTGTACTGACAGTAACTTATTTTCATGTCATCTTTTCATATCCTCAAGCCAAGAATTTCTTTACATCTGCCTGGAACAAATTAGTTCAATTCCTCCATTCTCTCCAAATCTGAAGAAACCCTCATGAAAAAATAATATCCCAAAGTGGAAGAATATATTCAATTTCCTTGAAAGCCACTGCCTGACTTACATTAGCCATGGCTCAGTGTCCTTGAATATGGTGGTTTACTGGCCTATGACAGTCTCATTGTATTAACAACTGTCTAGTCTGGGGCCGGCCCCGTGGCTTAGCGGTTAAGCGTGTGCGCTCCACTGCTGGCGGCCCAGGTTCGGATCCCAGGCACACACCACTTCTCCCACCATGCTGAGGCCGTGTCCCACATACAGCAACTAGAAGGATGTGCAGCTATGACATACAACTATCTACAGGGGCTTTGGGGGGAAAATAAATAAATAAATAAAATCTTAAAAAAAAAAAAAAAGCCGATCCCCTCTTGCCTACCTTTTCTGTCCAGGTGAGAACTGACACCCTTGAAACTGGAATAACCCAAATGTCTGAGCCAGAACTCCCTTTCTTTACAAATTACTCACATGTGTCTCGAACTGTCAGTGAGCTGGTGCTGAGTGGCTCTTGGATTTCTTCTTGTAGCTAGTCCCTACACTCCAAGCAATTGACTTATGGGTAATGTAGTGTGAAGCTTGCTTTTCCAATTGGAGCTCTCTTTTCAATTCCAACCTTAGTCACTGGTGATTGAATGTCATCACCTATAGATTGATTTTTGATCCTAAAATGCCGAAAAGCATTCATCTCAGAATGGTTCCAAGGAGGTGACCATCAGCATCTCAGAAACCACTACCAGCAGCATGTTTCATCAATCAATATATGCAATATTTTCTTTAAAAACCTGAAATGAATCCAAGTTCTCCCAAACTTCAAGTCAAGGCCAGATGCATGGAAAATGTTAGTGACTTTTTTCCCCCATAATTGGCTCTGTTTCATGCATACTTTGCAAAGATTTAGGTTTTCAGCTAAATAATGTATATGGTGGTTTCGTTTGGTGACAACCAAAGAGCTAGGTGAAAACAAGGGAGCTGTGGCTGACTTTTCTTTTCTACTCACAGATTTGTTCAACTCCAGATGATACTGAGGTGTGATTTTGTGGAAACAAAAAACATGTTCAAATAACCAGACGCACCCAGCATTCCTGAAACTCAGTCAACTGCTATGAAAAAGGCAGCCATAAAAAAGGAAAAACCAGGAGACTGTGATCGGGACTAAAGAGTGTTCTCCTGTAGAATAAGGTTATGAACCAAACTGCAGATCTATAAACCAGAATAGGATCTACATAGGAGAAGAGGGACAGCTGCTCAAAAGGAAAGTTTACTCATTACACACTCATTGTGAAGAAAAGGCTGTTCTAACATTGCTACTTGTAATATATACTAACAACTTTAGAATATTTACAAAAGAAGGCAGTGGAGGGGCCGGCCCCATGGCTTAGCCGTTAAGTACGCACGCTCCGCTACCAGCGGCCCGGGTTCGGATCCCGGGCGCGCACAGACACACAGCTTGTCCAACCATGCTGAGGCGGCGTCCCATGTACAGCAACTAGCAGGATGTGCACCTATGACATACAACTATCTACTGGGGCTTTGGGGAGAAAAAGGGAAAAAAAGGAGGAGGATTGGCAATAGATGTTAGCTCAGGGCTGGTCTTCCTTTACAAAAAAAAGAGGCACATTGGCATGGCTGTTAGCTCAGGGCTGATGTTCCTCACAAAAAAAAAAAAAAAAAGAAGGAAGGGTGGAATTTTCAGCATGGTGTCACTTTATGACATTCTTAATGAAAATGGATTGAGATGATTCTCGTTCAGTTACTCAAAAAAATTAGTTTAAAAAGGAAATCATAAAACTTAATACAAATATAGATAAAGCATTTTATTTTACCTTAAACACATAAACATTCATTCAGCAATCTTTTGTTGAAGGTCAAGGCCTTTTCCTTGACACTATCTCCAATAATTGAAATTTTAGCTCACATTTCTTGAAGAAAACCACATGTGTTGCATCATTCAAAATTCCTAGTTCTGATTTTTTTTAAAGAACAAAGAACTTAAGCAATTAAAGGGCAATCTGAATTCGAGATCCTTCTACATATTTATTTTTCTCTACTCTTTTTTAAAGCTCTCACCAACACCTAATTTGACTTCCATTTTTTTAAACAATATGCCTTTATCAAGTCTTTAAAAAACATCTAACTTAGTTTCATAGAAACAAGTTCATTCTCTAACATGTGATTCATTGACTAACATAAAGTAAATCATACAATTAGAATAATGGGCACAGCTGACACATAAGTATGAAACAGAGACAATTGACTCTTGGTAAGTTTATAATTTAACTCGTGGGAGGAACTAGTGGGTTTAACTTTCAGGAAAGTTCAGTATACTGGGGCATCAGTCATATATTCATAGCTGTCAGCTATTGCCATAATAATGCTTAATAACAAATAAACACATAACTACAGTGTCTTACAACAACAAATATTTACATTTCTCACTCACAAGTTTCTGGGTCCTCTGAGGGTCGGCTGAACTGAGCTCCAGGAGTCAGGCTAGAATAAGACATACTCTGTGTATCTCACTGAAAGGGGACCTGGGACCCTACCTGACAACTGTTATGTTTGTGAAGACAGAAGGACAATAAGGCCAACCTAAATCAGGCAAACACATTTCGAGCTTCCTCTTATGTCAGATCTACTAACATCCCATTGGCCAAAGTAAGTTGTATGTCTGAGTTCAAAGTCATGGGGAGAGAAAGTACACTCCACCCATCGTAAGACCATGTCAAGAGTGTGGCTGGATAATTCTAAACAAGGAAAGACTACAACTACAATGTTTAACAGAGTGAAAAAGCAGAGTGTTTAATCCGAGGAATCTATTAAGTGGAAGTCAACAGAAATTCTATTATACTTAATTCCAAATGAAGTAATGGATACAGTGAACTCTACATTTATTCCTTGGTTCATACACTTACTAACCCACACAATCACCACAAATATATTGTGTTTCTTTTATGTGCCAGGTACTCTGGAGAGATGGAAAAAAATAATGAGTAAAGAATTACCTTTGCCCTTGAGGACCTGACGGATTATCTATGCTGAGAGTTAAAGAAGAATGGTTCAGACCAGAGAGTAAAAAGGAAAAATTTGGTAGACTTTGAATCCATTATTAAAAGAATGATTTACCTTCCTAAGTATGGTTCTGCATGAACTAATAATAAAATCAGCTAACATGCTCTGATTGTTGTTAGCAGTAAATAATCACATATTGCCTTTACCCCCTATCACTTCAGAATGTCACACCTCATATATTAAGTATAAAAGTGCAAAGAAATATAATACATTCCCTAGGACTAGGACACTGCAGCACTCTTCAGAAGAAATCAATAAACAGGCAGTCATTTAACAAGAGAGGAAAGTTTTGACAATAAAAGAACAGGGCAATTACTGTCCTGAAGATATTTATATTTTTCTTACTAACAGTAGGTAAATGTTAAGTATATTTAGGGAGATCATATAGGGTAGAGGAAAGCATACTGCATCATCTAAGATTCTTCCATTTCAATATCCTTCAAATAAATTAAGAACTTAAGAAGACACTCAGGAAAGAGAGTGACCCTAGAATTCTAATGCTTGCTTTGCTACTAATTAGCAGTTTGGCTTTTGGCAAATCACCTAGCATTTCTAGATGTTGTCTTCCCTAGAAACTTTCTCTCATTGCTCTTCCCTTCCCAAGGCTGGGATAGATGGGATCCCTTTATTTTTATATCTTAATTCTATCTCAATTGCGTTGCCTATTAAATTTGTTTTTAATTACCTTGGATAAATTTGCCTCTTGCACTAATGAGCTTCTTGAGATCAGAGTCAATGTCTTATGCATTTTTGTAGAATAAATCTAGAAAAGAAAATAAGACTTTTGGATGATTGGTCTAAAACACTTACAACTCTACTATAGGCTCCTCTGAAATTGTGAAAATCTATAAAATTCACTTTGGCTAAGTAAATCCCAGCATGAGAACAAACCTCACTCTCTGCCCCATAAAGTATAACAATTTCTACGATAGGATCCAAGCCCAAATTCAATAGAGTAGGTTGATATTTTATTCTTCAACATTGCATTTAAATTCTGGCCTGGTTATACAACTTTGAAAAGAAAGCTCAGACCTTTAGTCTGCCATCTTTTGGTTGTTGACAATTAATAAAAATGCACAAAGATGAAAATCTTAATATTTCCTGGACTTGCAATAACTCTCACCTGATACAACAGCCTTTTTAATAGGCCATTGGTATGACCTAGAGAAAATGTTTGAATGTTAACTTCAGAATTCAATTAAGGCTTCATTTGAAATAAGATTTTTTTTAATTTTATAGTTTGAGAAAATTGAGATCCTGAGAGACGAAGTGACTTGCACAAGGTTACCGTGAGTCTTGTAAATGACAGGCCCAGAACTTACAGCAAGTCTAATGTGTATTAAAAAGAAAAAGAAAAATTACTCAATATCTTGCTTTCTCACATGCCACATCTATCACTTGTTTTTATTTGCTACCTTGACCACTCTTCACAAACATTCCTCAATCCAGAACTCTCTACTTTTATTTATGAAGAGCTGTGCAATGATGGGCAAGCCATTTGACCTCTCTGGTTTCAACTCTAGAAAGGGACTTGGACAATATGCTTTTCAAGATCCCTTCTACATACACTCTGGGCAAAAGAGAGATTAGATTGGGATTTGGGAATACTTGTTATGGAAAAGGGATTTGAGGTATCCATACATATAAAGATAACTCAGAAGGCTTAGACATTGCTAGAGAGACTTTTTTTTTTCCCTATGTTAGGAGGTTTTCATTATGATGCCAGAATCTTGGAAACATGATAGACATTTTTGTTGCATTCAAACCTGATTGAGATCTGTCAATGACATATTGTAAAGGGGCTACCAAAAGCTGAAAGCTGAAATTTCACCCTATTTACTACCAAAAGCTTGTAAATAGGGTGAAATGATTTAAATTATGCCAAGGAATTGAGTGTCAGAGAGAGAGAGAGAGAGAAGGAAACAAAAATTACACATATATAGTCATATCTTTTGTTGTTGTTAATTCATTTTCAAAACTCTTTTCTTGATCTTGATTTATTTTTATTGTAATACACATTTTGAGAGAATTTGTAATAAAATGGGAAAAAACTACATATCTGATAGCTTAATTTGGTGGTTTTGTTGTAGTAATATTATAAAAGTCTTATGGATGACTACTTTTGATCTACCTCTGGAAAGTTATTCCAAAGAAAAAGATGCATGTACAAAATATTCAGTATAGCATTGTGAATAACTGGAAATACTCTAAATGTCCAAAAGTAGTGATGATAATTTAGTGGCAGAACTGAAACTACCACCAGGCCCCCTGAGACCCCGAGTAGAGTCTCTCCATCATTCTATGCTGCATAGTAGCATCCAGACCAAAAGAATATTAGACGTGCAAGGACCCTTTGTTATAATGTTTTCCAAACTTCTCATTTGATAAATAGGGAACTGATGGCAAAGATGTTAAGTTAATCACCACATATAGAGCCATTTATAGTCACTATACTTTCTCCTTACATAATGCAGGAGTGATGGCTCTCAATCTTTCTTGTCTAGCCCAACAGTAATCAGATTTTACCCTTTTTCTATCACAGCTTTATTGATCTGAAAAATACCTAGTTTCTACTAGCAACATTTCTCTTATTAGGTCAGTTCCCAGAAGGAAAATTAACATCACCTATGTGTTCAAAAGTTAACCAAATTTTTTGATTGCTAATGGGTACAAAGACACTATCACATTGCACTGGTCTACCCAGACTGTTTCCCAAAGGCCTTTGTAATGCTTAGCAAATCTGGGCTCAGTCCGTGGTTTATAAAAAAACAAAATCCCTGACTTTTCTCATAAAACAAAGTGGAAAGTTTTTCTTAGCTCTGTCTTCTATCTTGCTCCTGGTACAAGATTAAGCACGCCTTTGAGTAGATGACATAAAATGTCCACCTCATGAAGATCTGTTCCATAATTCAACTCCTGAGCAATCATATTTTCTAGGACATTGTCCCATAGAGGGTAAAAGTAAATATTTTGTATGGCACCCAAAGTCATTTGCAAAGCCCAGTAATCATTTCAGGTAATGGGAACATAATGGATGAAGCTCTGGAACCAAGCCACTAAAAGCCATCTTTTGAGGCTACACGTGCAAATGGCTTTGGCTGGGTTCGGTTGCTTTTAAGGTATAGTAATTTAGACGATTGTTTAAATCTTTTTAACTGCATGAGTATTTAAACTACATTTGTATGTCTGAAGACCAAAGGACCTATAACAAATCTCACAGAAACTACTGCAAATTTATTAAGTAAGAATTAACAGCTTTAGTGACCATAAGAATTCACAACATATGTGAGCCTGAGAACATACCACAAAGATCATCAGAAGCCTGGAGCAGTCTGCGATTGGCTATCCTCACTGTAAATGGTATAAAAAAAACCTGTCTTCTCCTGAAGTAACTGATTCTACTTCCTTAAAGTGTGTGGTGACCTACCCCACACATCTGCCTGAAGGCCTCCTTGCTTCCATCTGCTCTTCTTCCATCTGCTTTGAAAGCAGGTTAAGCCCTCTGGGTTATGTGGCGTCTATAGTATGACTTGAAATACAACTCAATTTAAGCCCATCACCCAAAAGTCTTCATGGCTACCCTGTTCAGTCACCCCTAAAGCACCACTATGCATATGGAGAGGTGTTTCATAACCTTTCCTTGCTTATTACTTCTTCCCAACATTAAAGTACGTAAGCATCCAAAAGGGATGATTTCTTGGCTGTGATAGCTCATTTGAAATGCACTCCATAATTAACAGCTTTGAAAGCAAAGAGGTAAATTTTGTCACATGTATTATTAAAGCAGAGTGAGGTCCCCCAGGACCAAATTAGGCTCTTGATTAAAAATGTCCGTGTTAAAAGAAACAAGTAGATAGGGAGTTATGCTCTCAGCAATCCCAAATTAGCGCACTGATTGAAGTGCCTGTTCAAGCCATGTGGAAAGACACAGACCTAGGGAACTGCCTTAGTGACTGAGGACTCAAGTGTCCCGACTTGAATGCAGGTCAGCCAAAACGGTCTTCAGTAGCGTAATCTGAAAATAGAGGAGATAAGGGACTGGGATGAAATACTCGATGGACAAGTAACCATGGTGTAATGAAAGAAGTATTGAGAATTCATTCCTTCTTCACCAAATCAATTTTAATTTCAAGTACTATGTTAGATGCTAAATTTTAGACTTCTAGTTTTTTCTTTGCCATTCTTGATCTTGGTCAAGACTCCTACCACCTCCACACCTCTGTTGCCACTGGTATAAATGGAGGAGGTGGGAAGAAATGATTACTAATGGAACTCTTACATGATTTTAGGAAAAGAATGGAAGTTAAAAATCTATCTAAACTTTTATTTTGTCGTGAGATGCAGTATATTTTCATCTAACTACATTCAAGTTGATTTTATAAAGATTTTTAAAATCTTTCTGCCAAACTTCTAGAATTATTTGCAATGAACTCCGAGAAGCACTACACAGCTGTTAAAAGAAAGCCAACCTGTGGCACAACAGACAAGACTGTCATCAGAAGAGGAAAATTCCTAAAACTCTGATGCTTAAGAGAGACGAGGATTACAAAACACCCTCTTAACTTGTTGGCGATTGTGGCAGGCAAGAGAGAATTTAATGATCTTGGCAAAGCAGCTCCGTGGCGTTCTGCATGGACTCAGGTCTGTCCATCGCACACCTGGAGATGGTTCTTTGTTTAAACAGGCTTGACTCTCTACTTTTGCCCTTTCTAATTTTCTCCTAGGGCAGTGTGTTTGGTTGACAGAAAATTCCTTCCCCAAATGAAGGCAGCTACCAAACATATATATATAACCTAAAATTCAATTAAAATTTTTTAAAAGCTGAAAGAGAAAAGAAAACATGCTAACGTAGTAATCCCAGAAACTATACAGTAATAAGCATGCCAACTGTGGCCAAGTTAAAACTGTTGTGGGAATCATAATTCGGAATTTCCTGCTCCATTTAAATTCTCCAGGGCCAAATTGCCATAAAGATTTTTCTTATATTGAAATTCCGTCTTTCCAGAAGTAAAGTACAATCTACCTTTTTTAAAAATATGGAACGCTTCACGAATTTGCGTGTCATCCTTGCACAGCGGCCCTGCTAATCTTCTCTGTATTGTTCCAATTTTAGTATATGTGCTGCTGAAGGGAGCACAAGAACAATCTACCTTTATATTCAAAGTAAATCAAATTGAAGAGAAGAATTACAGGGTGACCTTGGATATGTCATTTCATCCTTCTGAATCTCATCAATGAAATGAAGATTTTTGATTCTCTTACTACCTTGCCAGCACTATCATTGTATGATTCTGATATATAGGTGCTACCTAGTAATTGGGGATTATGTAATCACATGGGAGTAAGAAGGGACCACTAAGGAAAGGCAGTTAGAAACATGCATCTCAGATCTCCTTCAAAGAGTTAGCCAACAGGTTTATTTCCTTGGCCTATTGCCTTCTTAGCTGTTAACATCTAATACTACTTCTTTCACAGGATTTTAAAAATAAACACATTTTTAAGTGATCCAAACTCTGAAGGATGGCTTGAAGCTAAGAAGGTAAAAACCGCTGGTGAATAAAATGTGAAGATGACCCTTCATTAAAGAATGTGTTCTCCATGGTTATTTTATATGATACTCTGAAAACATTTTTCCTAAAGTTCTTATTTTAAGATATGGCCCATTCCAGGCTTTATCCTCACATGACAATCCATGTTTTACAGAATCCTTAACTAATGAGGCGAAGTCCTATGACATAATGTGAGATTTTAATGACACAGAATGTATAAGTACAAGCCATCCTCAGTGACCAGGAAGAGAGTCTAGTCTGGTTTTTTTCTAGTTATTTGTTGCATTTTAATTAGTATATATTTTTTCCTCATTCTTGAAAATAACTTCTGTCCATGTGATAAAGATCTACCTACAACATAAAGAGAAGGAGGAGGAGGAGGAGGAGAATGGAAAAGAGAGGAAAAGGAGAGGTATAGAATTTAGGAGTCAGTGTGAGGTTGTGGGAATGACGAGCAGTGAAAAATCCACTGACGCAGCTTTGTGCTAATTGGCTTTGTGCTTGATTTTGAATAAGTCAGTGAATCTCTCTGAATCTTGATGCTTCATCTATAGAATGATTTGGCTGGATTATTAATGATTATGAATGGTGTTTACCATTCCTTCCAACTCAAACATGTTATGAATATAGTGACTAGAAAATAGTTACAACTTGAAGGCCCAAATGGGAATGTGGAATAATTTAAAGTCCCAAATTGTAATCTTTTTATGATCAAGAAACGTATTTGTGTGTTTGCCGGGGGTAGAATAATCAGTTGCTTGCTTGTTTTGAACCTGCTGTTAACATTCTTCTTTCTCTCCACCCTGTCAGCTCAAGGGGATACATTTTACCCTTAGCACCTCTCCTAAATTCTGAATTCACAATATGTCAGAATATCATTCAAGTTGTCTTATTCCTGTCTCTAGAGCCCAAAAACAATTATTCAAATGTTTGCCACTTACATTGAACTGAAAGCAGCTCTAGAAGAGTTGAGGGAGTTAGTATAAAGCTTCAGTCAGTGATCCTAGATGGAGGGGTGATAGGAGTCGTTGAAACGTAAGTAGCAGAGAGAGTGTTTACAAAGCACTTAGAGAGTCTAAAATGAAGAGAATTATATTAATGCCAACGAGCATTATTCCATAAAAATTCCCTTTGTGACTGATGAGAAGGAGCTGAAATCTTCAAATAAAACATTTAATTCACACCTGACAGTGATTTTCAGAGTCTGGAACAAGAAATGTTAGTAATTCCATTCTTAACCCAGGGAAAGACTGTGCAGCAGAATAGAGTGGCAATAAAATAAATATCTGTGGCTCTTGAAAAAGAAAAACTCTGAAGAGAAAGGCCTTCTGGCAAAAAGAGTAAACCCCATGTGCTGGCCTGAATTTTTCTTACTTTAAATTAGCAGGTCAAGGGAATTACAATGTTCATGTTATATCTGCACTGGTCTGACTCACACACCAGCACAGGCACATAGTTGACCTTGGCATTTGTGGATTCAGCATGTGTGTTGTTGGTCATTCACAAGCAACTTCCAAATGTCTTTGATTTGTGGTTGTCATTTTGCTGAAACCTCAGTATGAATAATGCTAGGGGATGGTAGTTTGCAGAAATGAGTCAGTTAATGATTGAACTCAGTAACTACTTCTCAATGTGACTTCACTATTCTCTACTCCTCTTTTTGTGTGCATTAATTTCTATGAAACAATATGAAAAATGGCACCCCAAATGGAGAAGAACTATAAGCAAATGATGGATTCATAAATTGGGGCTTTCATGGACCTATATGTTGGGACTGAGGCTAGACAATTATGCCACTTATACCACCATGTGTAACCAGTTGAAAAACAGAAGGTATAAGCAGACGAAGTATCAAAATATCTTTGGGTGTCAGTAAAATGGTTTAGAGAATGCAATTTGGCCTGTTGCTGCATTTAGCATGCCTACCCAGTCATAGCAGAGCACTAGACAACAATAGGCTTCTGCTCTCAGCAACTTAGGGTAGTAAGAGAAGGAAAACATTCGTGTCCTGAAATCAGGATGCTCTGAAAAGAGAGAAGGGGCCTAGGGTGAAAGTTTATAAACCCTTTACCTGATGTCACCAATCAAATATGCTACCAATCAAATATGGAGAAGGAATAAGTGAAAAGTGGAAAGTAGGGCTAGAAAGTAGGGCTTCCATACTCATGCAAGCATGGGGATGCTTTGCTATCTGAATTCTAAAGTCATCCACACTTCCATTTTGTTTCTGGAAATGTCATTGAGCATGTGCTAATAATTATAGAAGGAATAACAATAAAAATAATATTCTGAAAAAGTCAGGATAGGCCAGGCTATACTGCAGTAATAAAGAAACCTAAAAACTCAATGACACAAAACATCAAAAATTTTACTTCTTAATCACCATCTATGATGGTTACTGAACACAAACACAGGTTCATTTACCCGCCATACAGGAGGGCCAATAACCGGACCACCAGTCTTGTGGCAAGGAAAGAGGTTTATTATCAAAAGGCAGCCAGATGAGAAGATGGGAATTAAAACTCAGATCCACCCCCTTGAAGAGAAAAAGGGAGAAGTTTGTATCTGGGCTTTTAAGTAGGGGAGGGGGAGCATGTGCTGAGGTTTTAGGTAGGGGAGGGGGATCATGTGGCCTTGCTGGTTGGTGCCTTCCCACTAGCCTGTGTTTGGCCTTGAAGCCTGAATTTCTTTTCCCTTGACTGTCTGGACTTTGCTGGTTAGTTTTTATCTTCAGCCTGCGTTTGGCCTCATGAGGCTGAATCTCGATGTCTAGACCTTGACTTCCTGGGAAAGACAGATCACTCATATACTAGGGAGGGACAGAAAGACCTGGTTAGTTTTAAACAATAGTTGATGATGCTGATACGCACAGCTGCAGTTAGCAAAGCTTATCTCAAAATTTTTGCTCTAGGGAAGATTTTTTAACTTCTTCATTCCCGGTTTCATGATCACTGCAGATTGGTTACAGACTAAAAGCCAAGGGCAAAAAAACAGACAACGAAAAAATAGGCATGGAAAATGCAGGTGTTAGAAATAGCTTTAAAATATGTAATTTAGTTCAAGAAATTGTTGGAATACAGTTCTTTATGGGTCTCTTGAGTTTCTACCCATCTTGCAAGGAAAGTACTGACAGCTTTTGTTCTGAACTACCTTTTAAAATGTATTTATGTAGCAAACAGCCTTGGGAGAGAGTGATCATTTATCCCTGTGAAGCAGTAGAAAGGTTTGCTTACTATACAGCATAATAGAGATAATGTCTCTCTCCAAGGAAAAGGGGAAGATTTGCTTGCAGCCTGTTATAAAATATTTGAGTTTTCCAAGTTGGAGATCCTTGGCTGTGACATAAACCTACTGCATGTGTAGTGTCTAGCTAAACTTCTCCTCATTACCTCTGTGGGACTTGAGGAGCAAGGGAACAAATACCACCATGAAGCACATGCATCTTGCTGTTCTGTGTATAATAATGTCATATTTCTCTGACCCCGGAGTCTTGTGTCTTCTGTCAGAATCCATGAAACTATGGGATGCTACCTTGTTAGCTTGCAAATGGGGACAAATCTTAGACCCTTCCAAGTTCTTGACAGAAATTAGACAATTAGATGGAGAATTTCAGCAGAAAGCTGAAAACTATTATAAAATGGAAATCTTAGAACTAGAAATATAGTAACTGAAACTGATAACTCAATAAAGAGATTCGAGAGCAAAATAGACACAGCTAAAGAGAGGATTAGTAAACAAGAAGATATGCAAGAAGAAAAAAAAGCCAGATTGAAGCCTGACAGGAAAAAAAGATGAAAAGTACAAATATAACTGATGTTCTCTGTGTACTCATTCATAATTCTTACTCTCCTCATCCTAAAAGTAATTATTTTTGAATGCAATGTTTATCATACCCATATATGTCTTTATACATTTATTACAAATGTATATATGTGTATGGGTATGTGTGTATGTGTATCAAACAACGTAGAGCGTTGCTTGTACTTTTCAAACTTCGTATAAATGGTGTTATAATGTGCTTGTTTTTTGGCTTAATATTTGAATTTTATAAAAAGCTCTTTTTACTAAATCACTGTCACTGACTTCCCCTCTTATTTCACATCACATGGTAAAATTTTCTCTAAAATAATCAATTTGTCTTTTGCACCAAAATATTATATTGTTTTATATTATTAGTGATTCTATCAGCTTTCCAGGCAGTTCCATGTTTATTTCCCAACTGCAGGCATAAAGCAAAAATTTAGGCTAGAAAAAAATTGAAAGTCAAAGAATGCATTTAAAGAAAGTAAAACACACTATGAAAGAAATTTAAGATTCATTATCAGTACATGACAGGACCTGGAGAAAGATGTGACATTAAAGTATTCAGAAAACTCTTTTTAAAAGTCATGAATCGTGGCCGGCCCCGTGGCTTAGTGGTTAAGTGCGCACGCTCCGCTGCTGGCAGCCTGGGTTCGGGTCCCAGGCGTGCACCAACGCACCGCTTCTCTGGCCATGCTGAGGCCATGTCCCATGTACAGCAACTACAAGGATGTGCAGCTATGACATACAACTATCTACTGGGGCTTTGGGGGGAAAAAATAAATAAATAAAATCTTTAAAAGTCATCAATTGGATAATACATAAACTCCCTAAGGGAGACGAAAAGGGCATCCGTTCGGCTGAAAACTAGTGGCAGAGTAGATAACACAAAACAATCCTCACTAATTTATATAATAGTTTGTATATATAGATCCCATGTCACAAGATGATGGAGTCCATTGCAGATCATAAAGTGATGGTCAGAAGTATTCAGTAACCCAATTAAACCATGATCAGATTGGATTTTCTCTAAGTCACATGAAGCATTATATAATGAGTAGGAAAAGCATTTCCTGAAATGAAAAGTATTTCAGTGCATTTCAATCTTGAAAATACACAAATTTGTTCATTAGAATTTCTCACCAAGATAAATATTGCTATATTTCTTCCAACTCAAGGAAACTAAAGAAATAATGTCTAGAGTACATGGAATTTGAAAAATATCACTGACTTAAATAAGGAAAAAGATAATTCTAGCATATGAAAAATTCATTTTATTATAGCCATTGAAATGAGGAAAGACTTGCTCTAGTAATAATATTCAAAAGAAAGGTTTAATGTTATATTCCTGAAACAAGTTTTCCTGTAACAAAAAGCGATGAAGCTTAAGACAATATTTAATAGGGCGCACATTGTAATAGATATGTGAAAAGAACAACAGATATGTGAACTATTTAATTTTATTCAACTAAAGCCTATCCCAGAAAGAACAACTTGACCTCATGCAAGATGGCTTTTGGCTGCTGAGACAAACCCTGATGGAGCTGACACCTTGAGGCTATCTGATAACTGTACTCCCTCTAGCTGGGCAGTCAGTCCTTTCTTGAAAAAAAGGGAAATTCAGAACATTAGGTAGAAATGGAAGCCTAACTTCTAAGGCAGGGATATGCAGATCTTTTCCTCTTGGACCAGGCTTATAAAGGTAAGACTCCAATTTAAATAGTCCTCTGTGCTGGGTATTTTTCTCTTTGCCCCTCTAAATCTACTCTCCAGCCT
Organism: Diceros bicornis minor; assembly: GCF_020826845.1. NCBI lineage: Eukaryota > Metazoa > Chordata > Mammalia > Perissodactyla > Rhinocerotidae > Diceros > Diceros bicornis. The sequence goes on along the minus strand of NC_080763.1, from coordinate 29,200,687 downwards.
CACCGCCTTGACCTGTGCCGCAAGAAGGTAGCCTTTATGGACTGTATCCACGGGCTTTCTTGCCCTTTGGTTTACTGTTGGGTTCAGCCAATGAGAATCAACTACAGATCAAAGGCCAATAGGAGAGGAAGGTCAGGATGTTTATTCCCCTGACTCAGTGCTACCAGGCTGTAGATTAGCAGTATCCCCCTACCAGAAGTCACTGCTTCTGTCAGCTTTCCCTCCCCTACAGCTACAGCTCTCCCTCCAGGTGTCAGTAATGGCTCCTTCCACATGACCCTTCAGTTTACAGATGTGGTCTTGTTATTGCTACAATAGGGGGGTACATCACCATCCTGCGTTGCTCTCCTTTAACCTCACCTATGCCTATGCAAAAAGTCCCTTTACTAAGCTGTCCTCAATTAACTCATCTCTTCCCATTAAGGCCTTGGCTAATTCACTCTGTTTTCAAGTCTTTCCACTAATACCCCTCAAAGACAATAAAGAGATCCACTATAACAAATGGGGGGGGGGTAGAAGTAGGAGGAAAAATCCCTAGGACACAATTAATAAGGCTGGATTTGATGAGAAACAACAAGTATCTTCCTTTTGCCAGGGAAACCCTTCTCAATTTTTTACCTCAGTTAACATCCCCTTGTGATTCTTTGGAGCATTTGAACCCATAGTAGTTGATCTGTCCAGAAACCACCGAGCCAGGAAGCTTTCCAAAGAGGCCAGACCCTCTTGTTCATGAACCCGAGGAATTAGTCAACACAGTTTATGGCCAATAAAAGCTCACACACAGCTTGGGCAAATAATGAGGTGAAAGAAGTTTCTTATTAAAGTTCTGATTAGGTTTATGACATCTAATCATAACAGTCTCACCAGGGAGAAAAGTAAGCAAGTCTTCATTATGCACCACTACCTGTCAAAGCTGGAATTTTCTTAAGGAGAAAAAAGCCCAAGTAAGCAATAGCATGTTTTTGGAATGCACACCTTTGCCCAAAGAATTTGGCCTAAAGTGGAACTCGCCTGATAAGCACTTACTTGACCAGTTAGCTGAGCTAGATTTACCACGAAGCCAGTGAAACTTAAGCTTCAGAGCCCCTCCTTTACATGAACCCCTTCCAAGGTTCTGGGAGGAACCCTAACAATATGCTCGCATGGTCAGTATGTGTTTTTAAAATTTGCCAAAATAAGAATTTAAATCATAATTGGTTAAGATTGTTATCTTTTTGCCCTCTGCTGTCCTCACCATTGGACTTCCAACTGTGTTAGGTGACGTTTGAGTGGCTACGAGCTATGCAACAGTTCAGTTGGGGATGCATTTAGTTTTGATTTATGTGATACATGTTTCTCAGTCACTTCTGCATATAGTTAAGTTATTGCCAGTCCTCCCCTGGTAGGAATGGCCTCCAGGAATATTCCTGCTACCCACTGTGTCAACTCACCCAGCACCAGACACTAAAGTGCCAGGCCAATGTGTTAATTACTATGATATGTACATGGTGCCCAAGACTCGTAGCATAAGGGGATTAGAGGAGAAACAAAGTTTAAAAGGTCTGGAGCTGGAAGCTAGTGTCTGCAATAATGTGAATAATTTTTCACATCAGACATATAAAATTATAAGTAGATTCGGTTCTCAAAGATGCATAATCAAAACAGAATTTCTCTCCTATCAGGAATAGACTCAATAATACACAAGATACAATTACAGACAGCACACATTTCTTTTCTTTTTTGAAGGGAATCATGCAAAATATAAATTGAACAGAATTCTTATCCTTGTTTTTTGTGAGGAAGATCAGCCTTGAGCTAACATCCATGCCAATCCTCCTGTTTTTGCTGAGGAAGACCAGGCCTGAGCTAACATCTATTGCCAATACTCTTCCTCCTCCAACCCCCTTTTTCTCCCCAAAGCCCCAGTAGATAGTTGTATGTCATAGTTGCACATCCTTATAGTTGCTGTATGTGGGACGCGGCCTCAGCACAGCTGGACAAGCGGTGCATCGGTGCGCACCCGGGATCTGAACCAGAACCACCAGTAGCGGAGAGCGCGTGCTTAACCGCTAAGCCACGGAGCCGGCCCCCTGGAATTCTTATCCTTAAAGGGTACAAAGCTGTAGCCATCCTACAAACAGAGAAGTACATCTGTATTTTTATTATTATCAAAAATATAAAAAAGTGTCAATCAACCTCTCTAGAGGAAAGACTGAATTATCCTTCTATTCCCTTGATAGAAAAGATTATTACAAGATGCTGTTGTGTGAAGAAGCTGTCAAAATAGTATGCAGAAAAAAATATGAAAGACAAGTGGCAGGCTGCTAAATAATGTAAAAATCATTATTTTTCTGTATTTTTTAATGTTTGTGATATTTGTCACCTTCTTAAAAATGTGTACTTGTTGTGATGTCTTTTTCCAGATAAATATTCACTTTTATATCTAATTGTATTTTCACGAATTTTGATTGTTTTTCATAAAGAGGTTTCCGTCCGTATTGTAGAAGCTTCAGGGCCCGTGAAAGCTGGATTTCCTTGCCAGTTGGCCTCAAGTGCAGTATATTCCAGGTTCAAGTGTGTCTAACTCCATGTACACGGAAGCAGGCACTACATAGGATGGAACATAAGGGGACATCTCGATGTTAGAAAGAACAACGCATGTCACAGGTAGCATGATGATTTCCATCTGCAACTTAATCAATTGCCTCAAGAAGATCATCTAGTGTACGCCGTCATCCAGCAGGGAGCTACTAAAGCTGCACTTCAGAAAAACTGCTTTCTAGTTCTTTGTCAATAACATCTTCTAACCAGAAAGAAGTCAGATGATTTCTCTGCGCCTGAGTTTCTTCATGCTGAAAATAAGTTGCCTTCTGGGCAACTTTTTCTTGACTGTCTACACAAAATGGTTCAAGCCCATCCCCATCCTCACCCTCTTACTGAGACTTCCCAGCGAGCCCTCTACCTCATGGTTCCCTATCACTCCAAATTTCTACTGCATTGAGTTCTGGATTGCCCCACTTACATCTCACTTTCTATACCTGGAGTCGTCTCTCCTCCTCACTTAGCTAGGATATAGCCCCTCTTATGTTATTCTCTCAAACAACTCCTAGACAAAGATATTTTATTCAGCAGGTTTTTTACCAAATATTTTGGTAATGGAGAAAAATTATAGCACAGTGCTTGATCAAATGTTATTTTGAATGAACATCAGATGTCACACTGTGCCTCAAAATTTATCAAACATGTCTTGCCTAGGAAATATTTCACCTTGGCCATATATGTCCATAAGCTCCAAGCTTATGTCCTTGCTGGGGGTCTTCTCTCTGGAACCTTTCTGCCATGTTTCCTAAATCCTTTCTTAAGTCAATTGACAATTGCAACATTCTTTTTACTTTATTATATAAACCAATTTTAATCATTTTTGTCAAAATGGATCCCAAATAGAAAATGTCCTGGGGTGGGGGAATGGCTATACTTCACAAAAAAAAAGCTCTACTCAGGCATCTAAGAAAAAAGAGGTCAATTCTCTCTCAAAGAATTCATTCTGGTTTCTTCCCTGGTCAACCAACTCAAACTACATGCAGTTTTTCGAGGAGAAAAATTTTTCCCAATTTTGAGGTTTTAGAAATCCTGTAAAAATTAAATGGTACACTGTTGTAAAAACTTTTTAAAAATTAAAATTTTAGACTAATTAAGATATTATAAAGTATACATACTTGGAATAACACTATCATTTATTACAGTATTTCTAGTGGAAATGTTATTACTGCTACCTCTAGAGTTATCATTTTCAATTTCCCTTTTTGTTGCTGTTAAATCAGGTCCTGTTACAGAAATACGCAACAAGGAATCACAGAGAGAGAGGATGAATGGATACAGCTATTCAGACCACTTTATAGGTCACTGTTAGGAAAACCCATCTGTGTTACCATCTCAAGAAGAGCTGCATCCATTCTTCCAATGAAGACAATAAGTCCCACCTCACACGTATCAATTGGCTTCCTTAGGCCTTCATTCCTGTATAAAAAGATGAGAGAAAGAAATGATATCCTCTTCAAACATAGAGCTTTACTTTAAATAAGAGAATTATAGAATTATAGGGGACCTTAGAGATCATTTATTCTACTAGCTTCCTTTTAAAGATAAGGAAAACTGAGACCCAAAGAACTGGCAGATGCAGGATTATACCCATATTGGAGGCCAAGTTGGGCATCACTCCAGCTCTCCTGACCCACACCATTCTCATCTCTAAAATGTAGTCTACTTACTTAAGCTTGGGATGCTAAAAAAATGTATTTTTAGGTTTTAGTTATTCAGGACAAAGACTGCATGGAGCATGTACCAATAACACACCAATTCAAAATGTCAGTTCTTTGTTTAGCCACAACTATAATCCACTTGTTTTATGATTTTTTTAAACTTTAAGTTCATGCGATATGCTTGGCTTGTTAATATCCCTCTTTCTTTTTCCCTTCAGAAATAAGAGTTGATTTATCAGTGAACACTCAATGCTATCAGCATTTAATTGCACGGGGGTTAATTGTGAATCTGGGCAGGAATTTTAACAAAGGGATTAATCTCTTTATTACAGAAGTAATGAGTTTCTAATGGTTCATTGGTGTATCATACCTCCTTGCTTTCCCAGTGCTTGGGTGAACCCTCTGCAGCCTATCTAGGTGTTAATCACTTGTGCCTGAGAGCTGATCAAGGGCATTTTTTTAAACAGAAGAGAGAGTAGGAAATAGAAAAAGAGTAATAACCTCATTGTGTTAGCACTGCAATAAGAGATCTCAAAGTCTGCATTTCTGAGGAACTGTATTAGTCAAGGTCTCTTGGTTGCAAATGACAGAAACTCCCTTGCAGTTTAGGCAAAATTGGGAAATTATGGTAAGGATACTGAGATGTCTTATAAAACAGCCAGAAGGAAAGGGAGTGCAGCTGAACCTCAAGGACCACTGGAATTGCCATCACTTCTCTCATCTCTGCTACCGCATGCATTTTTATTTCATTCTCAGAGACTAACTTAAACCACAGTGGGGAGTATGACTGCCAATAACTCCCCTGCCTTATACCTCCAGCACTCAGAGAGTATTCAAGTTTTGAAAGTCTCGGGGAAGAACATAATTGGCCCAACTTGAGTAGGCGTTCATTCCTAGCCAACTTGCTTATCATCAGGCAGACGGGACCTCATCAGGCAAAAATTTCACAACTGAAAAAGAATGAGCTGCTTCCAGCAGAAATGAGAAGTGCTTGAAAAATTAAAAATTAAAAATGATTTAATATCCACTAAAAGTATTTTCAATTAGGGACGCCATGAGTATATCACTAGGGACAGCAGGATATAAGTGGTGCTGGTCTCTGTTTCCAAACTTAATAGCTCTGGACCTTGTGCCAGTGCCTTAATCCACTAAGCTCCCTTGACCTCAGTAACTAATTTATAAAATGATAATAAATATTTAAAACTCCTGAAGGCAGGAGACTAGAGCAGGCATGTGGCAGCCATGAGCATGTGCTTTGCAGACCTCTTCCATGGGGAGCGGACTTGACCCAGGGCCTCAGCTGTTGCGCTTTGAAATTCATGGCCCGGCTTGTGCCAAGGCTGTTCCAAGACAATGACTGAGTATAGGAGGGGGAGATGCATTCCTAGGAGACATCGTAGTCTATTGGCATCCAATTTGGCTCAGTCTCTCCAGTGGCTTTGCTGCATCTTTCTTAGACTGCACAGCAGTCTACAATGCTTCAACGCAACGTTCTCTCCCTCTCCTTCACTTGGGATCAGACTTACATTATGTTCTGATGGATCTCCCAGGTTTTTTTTACTCCTTTCCTATTTTCTTTCACACAAACATTTCTCCTAATAGAATCCTTGCATGTTTAATCCTGTCTTTGTACCTGCTTCTCAGAGGACCTGAACTAATACAAGATGGTATTAAGTTTCCTTCATTATCTATGAAATGATTTTATGATTTTCACCTAGAACAGTAGTTCCCAGGAAGGATTGAATCAAGGGAAATTTTTTTTTTTTTTTGCTGAGGAAGATTCACCCTGAGCTAACATCTGTGCCAATCTTCCTCTTTTTGCTTGAGGAAGATTGTCCCTGAGTTAACATCTGTGCCAATATTCCTCTATTTTGTATGTGGGTTACTGCCACAGCGTGACTGCTGACAAGTGGTGTAGATCTGCACCCGGGAACTGAACCCAGGCCACTGAATGGGAGCATGCCAAACTTAACCACTAGGCCACAGGGGATTTGTTTTTAAAGTACTAATTCCAGTTACCTCTCCTATACCTACTGAATCAAAGTCTCCCAAGCTTATACCTAGATTTTTATATTTTATAAAAAGCCTCTTGTGATCAGTGTGGTAGTTATTGGAGCTCTTCAATATTTTTTTTCATCCCTCCCCCATCTTGAGAGGACTCAACAGGATTGAACTCCTTGACTCTCTCACTGTTGGGGGAAGGAAAATATGACTAATGTTGGCCAATGAGTTTTGAGAGGAAATGACATATGTTATTTTCAGGCTAGAGTATTTAATTACCAGTGTGAAACCCTCCAAATCAGTATTACTCCAAGTGTGGGCTATAAACTAGTCCATAAACTATTTTTACCCAGTCCATGACAAGATAAGTACAGAGATAGAAATACGAATTTAGAATCTTTAATAGTAATTTAATATTGCTGCAACATCTAAACATGTGGTTAATAATTTATTTTTATCATATTTTATAAAAGTATTAGTCCATGAGAGATTAAAAATAAAATAAATAAAGAAAAATTAATCTTCCGCCACAGATAGTTAGAGAACTACTGCGTTAGAACTTTCATTTTCCTCTGACAGCATGAATGACAATGTTGAAGATGTTGGACATTCTACTAACTTGGATCCAAGAGCAACTATTGAAGAGAACTCCCACCCCACCCTCGCCTTCAGCTCCTGGTGAACCCACAATGGAAAAGTAACTTTAATGAGAAATAAACTTTTATTGGATTAAACCACTAAGATTTAGGAGTAGTTTGTTATTATAGCAAAATTTAACTCATCCCAACTAATACAATCTCATAGATTTAGGATCAACTGCCCAAGATAAAAATAGAAAATCCAGTTGATATAATTACAGATCAAAGGAATCCAAGGTCTCATGAGAGAAAACAAGAAAGATAAATTTGCAATGGGAATTGATCAATGAAGAAATTTCCTCTTTAGATAGACACACAATATTTCCCTTAACATTCCCAGTAAGGGAAACTAATCCTCAAAAGGCATTTCTTGTTCCAACAAGGAGTAAATTGTTGATAAATATTTAGTGTCAAAACCATGCTAAGTACTTGATATAGATTTCCATATTTAAATCTAATACAAACTCATGAGGTAGTGTTTTAACCAGGGAAAAAGGGGTCGGATCGCTCAAAGAAATAGCATCTTTCCTGCCCAAAGGACCACTCAGAGCAAATATCTAACAAGTAAGCAACGATTGTTTATTAATAGAGATATACAAAATTAGGCTGAAACACCTACAGTGAAAGAAAATCAGTAAAATACGAGAATACAAGAATGAGAAAACGACAGTAACATCAAACTGGGTACTCACAACATCCACACCTTTTAGCCAGGGGAGTCCCAACAGCATGGCCAGGAGGGGAGTGCCGGTTGGGAGAAAAGATCCTGGGCAAGGCGTCCCCTCCGCAGGTGAGACTCCCGTCCAGGCAATGCTAAGCAAGGGTTTTTATTTAGGATTTCATTGGGCCCCATATGGGAACAATGGTGTTTCTTTTCCTTAGATGTTAGATGTTATCTAGTATGTCCATGCACTGTGACTCCCAGTGATCGTCCGGAGCTGACCCAGACGGCCAGTCTGTACCTGCTCCCGACGCTCCTAGAGTCTTGAGACATAAACAATTGCAGTTTGTATTGTGGGAGAAGGGCCAGTTCCCATCACAAGCAGCTGTTTTGTATTTTGTCAGTGCAGATGGTTTCTGAGGGTCATGGAGCAGCCATCGTGGCTTCACTCATGTCAATTCAGGTGGGTCCTGTAATTAACATCATTTTTACTAATAAAGAAAATGAGCTTTAGAAGGTGTAGGTAACTTGTCAAAATTCACAAAGCTTGTAAATATACAGTCAGATTCAGTCTGGGGTAACTGTACCCAATAATCGTTATGCTATTGAATCTTATACAGAGACAAAATATGCCTCTTTGTCTTTTTCATCTACTAGACCTAATCCTTTTGAGTGGAGAGACAGATTAAATTCAATCCCTCTCAGTGTATAGGCAGCTAAACATATTCAGAAAATGAAAGGAGCAGAGAAGAAAACTAATAAACATTGGGTACTGCTATAAGTATTATAACATTTAATCCTCATAGCATAACCTTAGCTTAACAGATAAGAAAATAAGTCTCAAAATATTTAAAAAATTCTTTCATGACTGAAATCATAGGTAGTAGTATTGGTATTCAACTACATAGTTTTTTCACTTCACTGTGTAGCCTTCTGACTATGGATACAACAATTATTCTCTTTTAAAATTTCATTTCCCCCAATAATTAATTATTCATTCATTCTTTCATTCACTCATTCATTCATTCATTCTTTTCACTTATAGTAAAAGCCAGTCCTTACTTTGGCCCATAATGCTCTGCATTTTCTGCCCCCTTGTCAATGTCATTCTGAAGTCACCTCTACCTACTATCTCCCTTATTCACTCAACTTCAGCCATTCCAGATACTATAGTTATTATTTTTGTATAGCAAACCACCCTGAATATTAGTGGTGTAAAACAATATCCACGTAACATGCTCACGAAGTCTGGTCAGAAACATGGAAAGAGCACAGCAGAAATGACTTGTCTTTGCCACACATTGTCTGAAGCCTCTGGGAAGACGGGAAGGGTCACATAAGTGCTGGAAAGGGGGTGACTTGATGGCCGGGGCTAGAATCACCTGAAAGTTCACTCACTCACACACCTGGTGGTTGATGCAGGCTGTTGGGTTGGACCCAACTAGGGCTATTGTTGGAGCATCATATGTGGCCTTTCCATGTGGCCTGGACTTTCTCACAACATGGTGGCCGGGCCCCAAGAGTGAGTGTCCCAATAGACCAAGGCTCAAGTGCATGACATATTTCATGTTTATAACATGTTTCTAGCAGAAGAAGTCAAACAGCGTCATTTCGCCGCTACTCTTTTGAAACAAATAGGTTCAATAGGAACGGAAGTAGACACACCACTCAATGGACGGAGTGTCAATATCACATTGTAAGAAATGCATGTGAGATGGATATACTGTGATGGTCATCACACTAGGCTCCTTGCTAGTTCTTCACTCTGCCAGGCAAATTTCTGCCTTAGGGTCTTTGCTGTTTCCTCCACTTGGAATGCACTTCCCCCATATAGCTTCTAGGCCAACTCTTTTGCGTCCTTCAAGGCTTTGCTCAAATCTTACCTTCTCAAAGAGAGTTACCCTGACCAGTGACAGAGACTCTCTCCTTAACCAAACTTTAGTGAGGCTCTCTGAGCCCTCTTCTTGATTAGGCCTCAACCTTGGCCCCCATTCTGTCTTTGGCCCAGCCTAGTATTAGCAAGAATCCTGCTAAGTAAGTTTAGTAAGAGTCCCCTTATTCTTGGTATCTGATCACCCTTGATATTTGATCAAATTCCTCATCCTCCAACATTGATGTATAAGCCCTTGACCTTCCTTTAGCAAAAATCCTATTAGGTCAGTTTAGCAAGACTCCCCCTACCCTTGATGTCTCCCCTTAGTAATTTTCCATCCACAGATACCCTCACTCTGCTTGTTGGCTATAAATTCACAGCTGTCTTTGCTGTATTTGGAGTTGAGCCTAATCTCTCTCCCCTATTGCAATATCCATACTGCAATAGTCTTAAATAAAGTCTTCTTTACCATTTTAAAAACTGTCAGGTAATTTTTTCTTTAACACCAGTCTATTTTATAGTGCAACCTGAACACACATTAAACATAGTTTGTATTTCTATGGACAGAAATTATTTGCACTATTTTCAGTCTTCTACAACTTAAATTGTTGTTGACTAGACTCTGTCTAGTCAAAGACAAAGACAGAGAGGGATGACCTAGTCTGGGGCACCCACCAAAATTCAAAAATTATTCACAGTTTTTCCTTACACCAACCATAACTAATAGTCAAACTCCAGTTGCTAGTTTAGACCACTAAATCCAAAAGGACTATTTGTCTATCTTCTAACCTTAACGCCCAAGTCTGAACTACCTCAAGCTGACAAAAGTCTATCATTGATTTCCTAAAAGAAAAGACAGTTGCCAATCTCTAATCTATTTTCTCTGCGTAATTGTTTAAGTATTATCTTAGGCAGGTCTACCCGGCCTCTGGCAGTCAGAATGCCTAGACAACCCTTGGAGGTAGCCCAACACTTGAGCACCCTTGCTGAGACTTGACATTGCCTCTGTGTCTCCTGGGGTTTCCTTGTCAAGGAGAGAAATGTTATTATTTCACAGTTTAGAAATATAATTTGTGTAAGGGGAAACTAAAAAAAATAATAATAATAATAGTGAGACAGTAGAGAAAGGATATAATCATAGAAAGTCAAATAGCAGTCAGCAGAATTAACTGATTATTCATAACAATCCCATTTGTACCCCAGATTTACCTCTTCCTAATAATAATAATAATAAAAGAAAGAATGGGGCCAGCCTGGTGGCATAGTGGTTAAGTTTGGGCACTCTGCTTTGGAGACCTGGGGTTCACAGGTTCAAATCCCAGGCACAGACCAATGCATCACTCATCAAGTCATGCTGTGGTGGCATCCCACACACAAAATAGAGGAAGATGGGCACAAATCTTATCTCAGAGCCAATCTTCCTCACAAAAAAAGAAAAGAAAAGAAAGAACGAACTTTTATTTAAAACCACAACTGATCACAATAGGCTCTGCTCAGTAAATGAACTATGAATTACTCTACCATGCACTTGTCCTTTCCTTTAACTCAATAACTTGATAAGCCACTTGGGTGTTAAAGGTAGATGACCAAATCATAGTTTCTAAGAAGACTGTAAAACAGAAACATAGTTAAACTGTTTGACATATGAAATGAACAGGAATTTAAGACTGTTAGAGAAAGGAAGGTGAGTAAGGAGGAAGTAGAGAAAGAACCGAGAAACCAGCTTGGCTGGAGTCTACAGAGAAATGTCAGCCAGTAGGAAATGCCCAATGACGGGGAAGCCAATGGGAGCTGTGGTAACTTTAAACTGTTCCCGTTGTTGGGGTGTATATGTTCTATTGCCCTTGCATTCACAGAGCCTCAGGTTGGTGATATCTCAGGGGCGTGGAGTCACTGAGAACACGACTCACACTGACTGATAACATGCCAAAAGTGTATAACATCACACATTTCATTGAGACAATCCACCCACTGAACTCACACAACAGAATCAGGAACTTCAAGCCAGCCTTGGTTTGCAGAAAACCCTAGAGGACATACAAATGAAATTTGAGTCAATTCCACTTCAGTCTCAAAGGACAGGGCAACCCTAGCTGACGTCTGAGCAATAATGATAGTAGCTAAGATATGAGTGTGTAAAGAAACTTGGAATAAGCAAATAAGATTAATGGATTTTTCCAGTGGCAAATTATGCATTGTTTAGAGTACACCACTCTGGGTCATCTGCTTTTCATCACCTTTGATCTAGTTTTCAACTCTGTAAGTTGTAGAAAATTACAACGTAATGAAAATGACTCTTGACTGTGAACATGTAAATGAATTCTCTGGTAAAGGGACAATTTTCCTCCTCCAAGCTAGTTTTGTGTCTATTTGCAAATTAATTTCATTATTTCTGATCTATAAATCTCTGGGGTTTTTTCTTTTCTTTACATCTCTTTTAAACCAGATATAATGTCTACCTGATCTCTGCATTAATAATGAGTTCAGTAAAATCTTTAACATGTGTTCATTTTATATCTGTGTGAAAACCATAATTTTATCTTTTTTAATTATCTTTTTAACAAAGTTGCTTATTATAAGCCAGACACTATACTAAATCTTTTACATGTGGTACGTCCATATCATCTTCCCAACAATTGAATTGGGTACTATTGTTAGCACCATTTTATGGACCAACAGTCAACAAACGATAGCCCAGTGGGTCAAATCTCGTGTGTCAAATTCAGCCTGCAACCTGATTTGTCAATAAGATTTTTTTTTTTATTATGAGGAAGATCAGCCCTGAGCTAATATCCATGCTAATCCGCCTCTTTTTTTTTTGCTGAGGAAGACCAGCTCTGAGCTAACATCTATTGCCAATCCTCCTCCTTTTTTTTTTTGTCCCCCCAACGCCCCAGTAGATAGTTGTATGTCATAGTTGCACATCCTTCTAGTTGCTGTATGTGGGACGCGGCCTCAGCATGGCCGGAGAAGCGGGGCGTCGGTGCGTGCCCGGGATCCGAACCCGGGCCGCCAGTAGCAGAGCGCACGCACTTAACCGCTAAGCCACGGGGTGGCCCTGTCAATAAGATTTTATTGGAACACAGCCTGTCCATTAGTTTATGCATTGCCTATGACTGTTTTTGCCCTTCAACAGCAGAGCTAAATCGTTGCACCAGAAACTATATGGCCCACAAAGCCTAAAATATTATTATCTGTCCCTTTAAGACAGAAAAAGTTTGCTGAACCCTGCAGTGGATGAAAATACAGGCTTCGAAAGGTCATGAAACTTACCCAAATTCACACTGTTAGTGAGTGGCATAGCCCAGACTCAAGCCTCTTTCTCCGTGTGTTTCCTCAGAGGTCAATGTTCCTGGGCTTTACCTGTTGCAAACCAGATCAGCAACTATATGGCATAACCCGTCTTTAAAGAAGGGTCCTTCCTGCCTCCATTTACACATTCATGCTTGGAATTTTTTTAGGAAAGGATTATTCTTTCATGTTTCAATGATAGATAAGGTAAAAAGGAAAAATGCCCGAGAGAAGAAAAATAAAATTTTAAGTTTGTGTGAAGGTGGTAGTGACTGGGAACAGACCCCGTTCTCTGGGTAGAAAAAGAGGCCAGGTCATTTATTTGCACTTGGAGAGAAAAAAAAAGGAGTGGTGGTTCAAAGGGAGGTTGGCACAAAACAAACTGAGGTTAACCAAGGGCAGTCAGGCACTTCACTCCGTGCACCTCCACGGTTTACTCTCCGTTACCACCTCCAACCTATTTTGCATTTTGTTGTCAAAAGTGGAGGTAAAATACTACTGCAACAGTAACTTCTTATTAGCATGTGTCAGCCGCTGAGGGCCTGGTTGAAAATGGCAGGAGCAATTGTTCTATCTAAAGCTGTTCTGTGAAGTGGCATTCAACAAGTTTCCTTTTGGAATATTGTCATCTCTCCCTCCTGCCCCCATCGCTAACTCTCTGCTCCCATATGACCCCAATTAGTGTGTGTGTGTATGCGTGTGTGAGCAGGGAGACCCACATGGTTTCCCTTCAAAGAAACTAGTGCACAGAACTATAAAATAAATGAGGTGTGCCCAGCACTCGTGTACTAATTATAATTTTTCAAAAACTCACAAAGAAGTGAAAGGGCCAAGGTGTCAATGGAAAGGCTAATCAGAATTTAGAAGGAAAATGAAAACCATATAAATGGGATTCTGCTTGAAATTCTGCAAACTGCTAAGGGTGAAGTGTTTCGGCAATTAATTCACTAGTAATTCAGCACAACCTGGGACAAGAGGGTTATAGTTTTTGGATTTTATTTCCATCCCTTTCCAAAAGAGGAGGAAAACTTTCCCAAAGATCACTGCCCTTTTACCTCAACCAAATCTTGAGGACACAGGCAAATCTCTTCAAACAAACCAAATGATGTAAATTCCAGCCACAGAAGGCAAGCTAAGAAGAGGACTGCATGGTGACCAGGAAGAAAACTCACCACTCTGTACATGCCAACATCCTCTGAGATAGACACAGTCAATTCCTTTTATTTGCAGTACTTATGTTCTACAAAGTCACCACAAACACTGAATTTGTGAATACTAAATCATTGCTCCTAGGATAAATCCAGGGGTGGGATCCTGTGAGCATTTTTGCCAACTGATCAACACAACCTTGTTTTATGTGCTTTTCTGTTTAAAGACACTTTAATATATACTGTTGATTCATTAACATTGAACTCACGGCCAACGACGCTATAACTCATCCCTGGATGAAGCTTATCTAACACTTTCTCTGTAAGGCACATCTCAGCCTTCTTGCACTTAGAAAAACCAGACAGCACTTCAGCACTACACTTGAGGGCCGTTTAAAGAGAAATCATCAACAAAAAGCACAAATATGTGAAAAACATGGCACTAAATAAACCACGAAGAGGACATTTGTTTACAGTATGCGAGTTGAAACAAGAAGGCAGAGCATCACCTAGTTCAACCTCATCTGGGAACGTGTGTGTCGGGTGACAAATTTTTTGCCACCCTGCCCATGCACATGTCTATGAATGATGCAAAATGGCCTCGAGTATTGATTTTGGGGTTACAACTAACTTTTAGCAAGTAGACAAATTCGCAAATAGAGAATCCATGAATAATGAGGACTGACTGTGTCTATTTTCCCTCAGAAACTGCATAAGCAGCAAATAACACTTTGGGGATAAAACAAACAGATTGGCATTGCCAGAACATATAATATAAACATTTCTTAATTCTAAAGACCTCGGGCACAAGTATCAAACACTGTGAATTCTTTAAGAGGAATGTCAAGTTGAATAGTTGGTATGAAAGATTTGTGAATGGGGAAAATGTTGACTGCTTCTTTACCTGGCAGGGATTGTGTGAAATAGTGGCCACTCTTGACATCCAGGAAGCTGGCATAGTAATTGATTTCCCAGTTCTCTAAAACTAATCCAATCTCAAGCAACCCTAAGGGCTTCTTGAAGTGTCCTTCCCCAAATCCTCAAACATTCAGCATATTAACCTTGAGAATATTAAAAGTCTCTAGGAGTAAAACCCTGACGTATAATAAGCCTCTTAAAGAAAGGCTTGAGTCAAGAAAATACTACTAGTTAAGAAATCAACAAAAATCAATGTTAGCTATTTTGCAAATTATAGAAAAAAAATTGTGTTTCAGTGGAAAACTATGTATCGTCTACATACAGCACATCTTTCCAGATTGTCAGATTCTAACCTTTTATTGTTTTTGAGGTATTTTGTAACTCTTCTGAGTTGTAGGCGACTCATAGATATGTCCAGTCTGGTAGAGATTCAATTGATCTAATTGATTTAATTCATTCCTCTTATTCCCAGGGGAAAGAATAGTTTTTGCCTCCATTGGCAATTCATTTCAATATTCGTTTGCTTGCCAGATAAGTCTGTGGTATTTTGACTTTTCCTTTGAACCAGTTATAACATCTGCTTCGTTCCCTCTGTCTTTCCTTCTACCCTTTTAGGTACGGTACTGAGAAGCCTGTGAATTAAACTAACAAAAGAAAGATTAGAAAGAAAAAAGGAACACAATTTTTATTAATATTTATGTGCACTGGACTTCACAGAAAAGAAGTGAAACTCAAAGAAGAATTTAAACTTGGGGGCTTATATACCATTTTAACAAAGAAAAGGAGGTTTGGGCTTCAAGAGATGATAAATGGTGGGGAAGTTACTAGGAAATTTATGGGGGAACTGTCTTATTTTAGTAAGGTCTGTTGTACAAACTCATCTCAATGTTGATTCTCAGTATTTCGGGAGGTTGCAGATAGAAAGGAATCGACACCTTCACAAATAGATATTTTTGCCCTGCTTTTAGGCAGATAAGGGGAAGGCAGAGAGCTTTTCTTGCATCTGTGGGTACTCAATTGCCTTCAGCTCAAAATAATCCTTATGCTTGGGGGGCCGGCCCAGAGGCATAGTGGTTAAGTTCACGCACTCTGCTTCTGCAGCCCCGGATTTACAGGTTCAGATCCCAGGCACGGACGTGCCCACCACGTGCTTTAATTCATCACCCATTTGGTGACCCCCATTCTAGCTTCATGTGTCCTCCACCCAAGAAACACGCATAAACCCATGGTTGTTTTTGAGGCTAGTTGGCAAGCTCCAACTGTGGCTAGTTGCACTTGTGCCTGTGTGACTACACTAGAGCAAGTGTGGATCATTGGCCCAAGGCACCATCCGTCTGTAGGCTCATTTGCTCAAAACCCCAATTTTGGTCTTTGTAACCATACTTTTGGTAGAAAAGACTGATGTGACATAGAGAGGTGGGCCATATGAACACTGCATACCCTAAAATTCAGACTGTGTGGCCCTTCCAATTCGTGTGCACCTAAGTGGGTCAACTTACCCCAGCTCTTTCCCCTTGCTTTTCATTGTGTGTTTTAATTTGATTTAATAAATCATGTCATTTGAGCATCTTAATTTGATCTGTGAGGTTTTCTGTTCCATGACATCTGGGACGGCCTACCTGGTGGTGCATTTGGAGGCTATCACTCTCAAGGTAATTCTTCTCTGCCCTGGGACTTTGAGTCAAGAGAGACTGATGCAAGGATGTGTCACAGCAGGATACACCAAGGACCCAGCAGTGCTTTCATTTGAATCTTGGCTGTGGTGCCTGCCCCCTCAGCCTCTAGAGTCCTTCTGATTCCAATGTTTTTTCTTTCCTTTTTTTATTGTAAAAGATGGCATACATAAGAAAATTATATGAAATATGTGTACAATTTGGCAAATAATTCTAATACAAACAACCATGAAACCTCACCAACAGGTAGAGAAATTAAAACCAGATGTAGGAGTTAAACTTGACCAAGACTAATTTTCCTGTAAGTTGGCCTTTTCGAAAAAAATTTTGTTTCCTGAAATGCTCC
This sequence comes from Diceros bicornis minor, assembly GCF_020826845.1. NCBI lineage: Eukaryota > Metazoa > Chordata > Mammalia > Perissodactyla > Rhinocerotidae > Diceros > Diceros bicornis. The sequence goes on along the minus strand of NC_080763.1, from coordinate 29,183,900 downwards.
ACAGAAATGGGCTACAGCCTGGTGTTTAAGGCAATTGATCTTGGTCAACCGTAAAATTTGGATTAGTCTTTTGAATAGCCCAGGAGAGAGTGAATGTTGACATTTGTTTGGCAAGTCCTGTCACTTGCTTGCTATGTCCTAGAGCTACAACTACCAGGCTTAGACACCAGCCCCTGTGTCTGAAGGCATGGTGCTACCTCCAACATGAAGACTAAGCTGGTGGGGCAGAGCTGGAGCCAAGGGTCTCTCATTGTAGTTAAAAAGCCCCCCAGCTCAAGAATGCGTTCTCTCTCCCAGAGTCTTATATCTGGCTCTGCTAGAAATCTGTGTGCTGCCCAGGGCCACTGATACTGGCTGCATGAGTTCCCCCAGCAAACCCAACTCCAGCAGGGATGACATGTGTTATGCGTGGTGACTTGTCTTCATTTGCACAATGCAAACATTACCAGCACCCCAGTCCCCGCTCCCAAGTACCTTTCCCCAATTACAATCCTCTCCCTCTCTCCTAGAAAGAACCACAGTGCTGTCTTTTGTGATCATTATGTTCTTGTTTCTCTTTTAATTCTACCACCTAGAGATTCATTACTGAACAGTTTAGTTTTGTCTCTTTGCCTATTTTGGAACTTTATATAGTATATGAGATTTGTTAATTTGGCTATGTGGAGATGTAGTTTATTCACTTTTGTTGCTGTGAAGTTATTTATAGGTCCATTCTATTATAGGTGAACATCTAGAAATGGAATTGCTGGCTGATTGGGTGTGCTTCTGCTCAATTTTGAGGAGGTAACAGGAAAAAGTTTTCCGTAGTGCTTGCCCCAGTTTATGCTCCTGCAGTGGATGAAAGTCCCCTTGCTCCACATCTTCACCTCCACTATTATCTGATTTTTTTAAAGTTTGCCAATCTGGTGAGTGTGTACTGATACCTCATTGTGGTTTTACTTTGCATTCTCCTCATTCCCAATGAGGCAGAGCACCTTTTCACGTACTTAGTAACCATTTTAATTTCCTCTTCTGTTAAATGCCCATTCAAGTTCTATGTACAAATTTCTATTCAGGTATGTCTTTTTCATATTTCATATTTGTAGGAGTTCTTTATATATTTTGGATCTAGAAGATTCGGTAGTAAAGTATCACAAATATCATCTCCTATTCTGTAGTTTGTCTTTTCACTCTTTTTAAGGTGTCTTTTGTTGGATAGAGTTCTTAATTTTACTGTGGTAAAAAAAACGATCTTTTCCTTCATGGATAGTAAGAAAACCCTTCCCAACTCTGACTTCATGAAGATATTTTCCTACACTATCTCCTAAAATCTTTATAGTTTTACCTTTCACATCTAGGTCGTTAAGCCACCAGGAATCAATTTTTTGTGAATGCTCCCGCTTTTTTTTCCAAGCCAGATTCTCCAACTTCCAATCAATTTTGCAAGTCCACAATCATCTATAACAAATCCTCTTTATGCTTTAGATAGCCAGCATAAGTTTCTGCTGCTTTCAGTCAAGAGTTCCAGCTGATAAAATGGACTACTGTCTTGCCTCCCATTCCTGGAATCCTGCCTCTTAACCTGTGACTAGATGCAGACTGGTTTTTGTTTGTGGTTTGGACTATGCCCAAAGATTGCCATACTTCATGATCTTGTGCCTTACCCAGCAAACTACTTCATATTTCAGAACCGGAGTTGGATTGGTTCCACCTGCTCCTGTCCCACTGCCCAGTTCCACTGTAAGTAAAAAACTAAACTCCACTGACCCTCAAGGTATGACATGAAATTGTACGCCAGCCCTTAGACACCCAGCTGGAAAAGCGAGAGACCCACAGAAAGAGAGTTATAGAGATAACATTCATAAGCCATCGCCAATTGACGTCATCTGCTAAGCCAGACAAGTGAAAGAAGGCTTAACTCCCAGTTGCGGATTTCAGATCTTATTGCCATTCTTTGTCTCTCCTATCAGGAGACCACGCAGAAAGATTCACACTTTACTTCTTTCCAAGTGGTTTATTGATTTGTGGATTCAGTGAAATGTGCATCAATTGAACTAACTATTCCCGTTAAGTAAGGAGGGGATTCACACTGTGCTGAAATTAGCAGGCACAACAGAACTGTCTTGTAGAGTTCAACCATGGCACAATAGATGCACACAGTGTGAGGGCAATCTGGAGATTAAATAGCTCCACTTCATCCCTAGCGATCAAAAGCCACCGTGCTCTTATTTCTACTTTCTTTCGTTTCCTCTTTCCTCCCCTGAGACACACACACTTCGAAAAGATTATGTGCACTATGTAATAGAAAATAGATTTCTTTCTCATCTTTCCACTTTCTCTTTATAGTTCTAGGTTTTATTTTTCTTCACTATTTCTTAAATGTGTAGCAGACTTTGGGCTCTTTCTTCCTAGGTGACTGCTTAACTTCACATCTCTGATAAAGTCACGATGGAAATAACGTATAAGACAAGACAAGATGGCAAAGATACCACATTTAATCAACGATTTTTCCTTATAAAAAATGTAAGAATTGTCCTCATACGTGGATATGATTCCACTGACCTATTGGGGTTTTTTTTTCCTCTTGATAGTGAATAGATATATACCCTATCAACCAATCTGCCTATAGCTCTTTGACTAATAGTTATGACACTTGAAAATTTTATAACTTTTACAGACTTCTATGTCCTTTGACACAACCACCTCATTTTGTCTCAAAACTACTGATGAGATAGATAAGACCTATAGCATTATCTTTAGTTTCTGGAGAAGGAAACTGAGGCTTGGAAGGAATTAATGAACCATCTGAGGTATAACCAGGACCCAATCTTGACTTTTATGACTCTGTGGCCAGTTCTCTTTCCAAGGTGATTGTTCTATATTAAAAGGTTCTCTACGTGGCTATAATAATACTTATTTTATGCAAAACTTACCAAAAATCAAACCTGCAACACTGGCCATATTCATATTTTTTTAACCATCTGATTCCATACATGGCATAAGCATGCTTTTATATGGACTTGAAAGACATACATTTTATAATTCTATTAATAAAATATTACCATGTGCTAGGATTCCAGGAGTGTCTAACATATCAAATACAATCGGATTTGAGGTTTTGGGGTTTTTTTTTAGCAATTCAGATTCAAAAATTATCTTATTCATTATTGAGATTAAAAAGCCAAACATATTCCAATAAAATGTGTTTAAACAAGAAAGGTCAAATTCCAGACTTCCATCGTTATTAGCATACAGATTGAGTAAACAGGCTTTTTGCAAACACATTTAGGTCTTCATAACTATACAGAAGAGGCAGGGGATGGTTGGTTTCAGGGCACAAATCTGATAACACAATCTGTCCCCTTTATTTTTTGAATATTTAGCTGTTATTTTCAAGGCTGGGTGAAGTTCTATTGCATTAAAAATAAAGGATTTGTTTAAATAGGATTACAAGAGATGGAAGAAGAATGTTTAAGAAAATTTATTGTATATGTTTATTTTTATCATCTACTCAGATTATTCTGACTCTTCTGAAAGAACGAACGGAATTTCTTTTTCTCATGCTGTTGTTTATTTAATTCACTCTTTCGTTAATTTAATGTAATTTACTTGTTAATTAAATCTCCATTATTCACATAGTAACTACCATGTGTTCATTGCATCAGACTACAGGCTATATAGCAACACAAGTGATAAGTGTAACCTCAGGAGTGAGCCCAGGGAGCTAAGAGATCCCCCAGAAAGATAACCAATCACTGCCTTGAAAATCAAGGGAAGCTTGCCAGAGGAGATGATATCTAATCTTAGAAGAACAAATAGGAGTATTCCTTACAGTAAACCCAATTTCTTTAACTGTCATGCGAGCATCAAAGCCTTCCTAGTGAATTTAGTGGGACATAAAACAAGCAAAGAAACTGGAAGCCTATGGATTTCAAGATTTCCATCTTGGGGTCTCAAACTCCTATAGTTCCATGAACTAGTTGCAATACTTCAAACACCTTAGTAGGAATCAAACAGCTTCTCTTCACTCTTGATCATTGTTTACTGGCTGCCCTGACCTGAACCTTTCTATCAGTCTGACCTACCGTACTTCTGTAGACAGCCCTTATGATAATTCATGTAATCCCAACACAGCTCGTAGAAATTACAGCAAACTTCTTTATTTTGCTTCCAAGTCTATTCTTCTCCTGCTTCATTTAAACCATCTTTCAGTGTTCGGCTTGTTTCTCAATCTTTCTGTAGAGGAACTGTGGAGTGGCTTTGGAAGAACTTAAGCTCCTCATAATTTTAACCACCCTCCCCCCTTCCACACACACTCCAAGAAAAAAGAAATTCAAAATTTAAAAAATAAGTATGTTTTTTATACAAGAACAGTGTAAAGAAATCACTTGGTCTCCTCTAACCAAGATGCTGGCTGTAGCAGATGCTGTTTGCAACATCCCTAACAAACCCACCCTTCCATCCTTGCTAGAAGAACTCTGCTTTTGTTCAGGTAACGGGTAGCAAAGTGCTCAGAAAAGATAGGCCACTTCCCTTTCCCTAGAGACTGAACTCTGATTGGTCTAAGATTCATACCAGTGATTGACTCAGATGTATATACAAGATCTAGTTCTGTCCATTGGCATCTGAGGGCAAGGGACTTCTAGAAAATATTTTTCTGTATGATAAAAAAAAAAAGAAATACCTGAAAGGAACTCTTTTCTTTCTTCCTGCCTGTGGATATCTTTGGAAGCTTTGGGACCCCTTAAGACTTCTTTGGACAAGGATGAGATGCAATCTGCTGACCATGAGTAGTCAAGCATAAAGACAAAGTCAGCATGCTGGGTATGATAGAGTAAGAAGTTAGAAAGAGCCTGGATCCTAGGAGATGTCATTGATCCATTGTATAATTCTGGAACTGCCCTGTCTCTGAACTTCTTTTTAATTGAAATACAAAATATCCTTCTGCTTTAATCTTGTTCTATGGAGAAATTTTAGAGCCACCATTGTCCTCCTGCTCGTTTGATCTGACAATATACCATAATTTCCCTATCTTAAACTTTAGTTCTCTCTGAGGAATTTAACTCCAACTCTCTACCCCCACCGCCCACCCTGTCTGAATCTCTTTCCAATCGAGTAGCACCAAGAAAATATACAATTCAACCTGATGGACCCGAAATCTGACCTTGACTTATCTGGCCCATCTTGGTCATTTGAGAGAAGACAGGGGATAAAGATGTACTTCATTATATATACCTTTGATGGCAAGTAAACGGACATCACTTATTACATGATAATTTTACTTTGGCGCAGATAACGGGAGTTTAAAAGATGAAGTACATAGGTACTTTTTAAAATTCCTAGAGATAAAGAGGTTCAGAATCACTGTCATAACTCAGGTATTGATTTTGGCCTCATGGGAAAAATCTGGAAGACATGAGTCTCCTTAAGAGCTGGTCAACTGAAATCTTTCAAAAACTCATAGCAAATTCCAATTCTGGGTAGTTAAATAAAAAACTACAAATCCAGAAAAAGCTTGAGGTAAAAAGCTCTTTATACAGCTAAATATGAGAATATATAGAGAGAGAATATAGAATCTATATATATAGAATAATAGAATAAATATTAGAATAAATGAGTAATAAACAATGGGAGAAAATTGATTAAGTAGATTATGATGTAGCCATATAATTAATATAGAAATTAAAATAGTATTTTAGTATTTTATTAGCATGTGAAATACTGATTTGTTATGTTAGAAAACAAAATATGGATAAGACATGTACACAGTGCTTTTAAGAACCATGTTTTAATGTTTTATGACAAGGGCTATTGTTATAATGGCGGCTGCTGTTGGGTTAAAGATTTTTATAATTGTTCATTGGCAGGAATACAAGACCATGTATACAGAAAAGATGACAAGATGAAAATAGTAGTAAAATGTGAAAACAGAGACTATATTTGATAATAGAAAAATGGGCAATTTTCACTTTCTTCTTTTTATTTTTCAGTACATTCCAAATGTTCTTTTACAAAAGTTTATGAGCTGCTAAACCCAGGTCATTGACACATTTGGTTGATTGGTGGCTTCCTTTCAGCCACAGCCTGAAACTGGACTAGGGCTTGGCAAATGCCTCCAAATAAATAAGGCATAATTCGTACACCTATCACCAAAACAGATGACAACTAGAAGTTTCAAACCAAACAACCCAGATGTTCCAAATTCCCAGATGTTTGTTGGAAAGTAAACTAAATCACCAAATCTGCTTAGTTTTGTTTGTTATTTGGAGTTTTGTTTTTGAGCAGCTGGGTGTTAAAACAACAACAGCAGCTAAGATTTCTGAGAAAATGGAGTGGGATGCTCTGGCAGAGAAACGCAGACAAAAGTTCATAGAGCACCTGTCTGAACTACTTCTGTGCTAGAGCAAATAATTGCTTCCAAAGAAAGGTCCAGATTTTTAATAGAAGCACGTCTGGTACAGTAGCTCAAGGGATACCTCTATTGGTCTAGAGAGAAGGGGAGAAATATTGCCATCGACATAAGAGGAAAGAATGGTTGGGTTCCATTAAGAATTTCTATAAGTCTCTAATCGTGTCTTCAAGGGCTATAAAGAGTCACTTAACCAACAACAAGGACAGGGGTTTCCTAGCACGGGAACAGCTCCTTAACTTCCTTCTGATCTCCCACTTGCCTGGAGAAATGCCAAGGTATTAACATTTAAATCGCCAAAAAGAGAATTTGGCCTCACTGAGTTGTTTCTATCTCATTGAGGCTATTTCTCATTATAGCCTCAAACTTCCCAAGGGGATGGAAAACCTCACTTGATTAGTATCAGAATCAGCTTACAAGGAAACAGCTGCAGCATCCTGCACTACGAATCAGATGAGGGATCAGGAAGCTTCACTTCTAATTCTAGCTCTGCTGGGAACAACTTCGACTTTAGGAAATCCACAAAAACTCTCGAGTCCACAGATTCTTCATCTTTAGGAATTTGATGGGTTGATCTGTAAGGCCTCAATGACATTATTTCCTTATCTTTAAAGGTAACCTAGATGTCTGCCACCCCGATGCCCACAGACTGCTCCTGGAATCACCTTTTACCTTAAAGTGTGGAAATTCCAATGCTTCTCCACCTTTTCTGCAAGTTCTCTGGAAACATATATTCTTATAGTCACCTCTTGCTCTAATTTTCTGCGTGCGCTGCATTTTCCATCACCTCACTTATCTTCAATTCAACCATATTCTCCTCTCTACACTTCTTCACCCCACAATGTGACACTTCCCTTTCTTTTTCATTCAATTCTCTTTGCCCCTTACCCCCTCCCCCAAAACAAGCAAGGTGAGGTCTGGAAAAAACAGAAAATTGATGACAGAGACAGTGTCAAAGGAAAACAGGCTTGAGAATCAAGATGTAGGCTGAACAAAATATCTAGCATAACAAGGGAGATGAAAATCAGGTCCAGTGATATAAATAAACAACTGAATAAATAAATATAAGAGAAGAGATAAATCTTCCTTACAGAAGAATTCCAAATAGTTTATATAGAAACTGTAGACGAGGGATAGCTTTTTCCCTCTATTTTCCTGATTCCTTTGACTGGGGCCCTGAAAAATAGACTGAAAAAAGACTAACAGGAGAAAAACAAACAGAAGTTGATTAACACATGCAGAAAGCATACACAGGGGAGAAACTCAGTGCTGTGTAACTCAAAGGGGTAGTTAGAATTTGGGCTTATATAGCATCTTAGCAAAGAACAATAAATTTGTAGAAAATGGCAAGACAGAGGAAAAGGGTTTTAGGCTTCCAAGGGTGGCAATCTGCGGGAAGGTAAATATATAGGGGAGAGCAATGGAAGATCAGGATTGCTTTTGCAGGTCCGTCTCGGCACCAGCTTCCTGTCTTCTTCATGGCCATAAAACTTCCCCAAGAGAGGGAATTTATGGTAGCCTTCATTTCTCAGAAGTTTCTTCTTTTAGTCAGCTATAAGGGAAGATCTGGGAAGGCATGTTTCTACATTTTTTGAATCTTAAATACCTTCAGCACAAAATAATCCATATGCCAACGTGGCATTTTTGGGGATGGCATATTTAGATCCCTACAATACTTTTGATTCCAGAAGGTGGAGCTTAATCGTTCATTCCTTCTTTGAGTGTGGGTGCACCTAGTGACTTACTTCTAAAGAACAGAGCATGGAAAGGGAAAAACAAAAAAGTAACTCTACAGTGGACAAACCAGAACCATCCAACACCTCAGCTAGGTAATCAATGTCAACATCAACAGCGATAAGTCATGTTGATAGTATATGCCCTTGATATGTCACCCAAAAATGGCACTTTACCTCTCTAATCTTCCTCCAAAACACATATAACTCTAGCCTAACCATGAGAAAAATTCAAATTAAGGAACAACCTACAAAACACCTGACCAATGCTCCTTCAAACCGTCAAGGTCATCAAAAACAAGGAAAGTCAAGAAATCGTCAGAGCCAAGAGGAGGCTAAGGAGACATGATGAATAAATGTAATGTGGTGGCCTCGTTGGATAAAGGACATTGTTGGAAAAACCAGTGAGATCCAAATGAAGTGTGGAGTTTAGTTCATAGTAATGTACCAATGTTCATTTCTTAGACAAATGAACCACAATAATGTTAAATGTAAAGAATAAGGGAAAGTTTGTGAGGGGTATATGGAAACTCTCTTCACTCTGTTTGCAACTCTTCTGTAAATCTAACACTGTTCTAAAATTTAAAATTTTATTTAAAAAAAATTTCAGGTCCCAAGCCAAGGAGCTGAATTTGGGGACGATCAAAGTAATTTCAGGGGGAAAATAGGAGATGGGCCTTGAGAGATTATGGAAAGCAATCCCCAGACCCTTTGAAGGGGACTGAGGATTTACTCAGGGATGAGGAGGAAGGTGGGCAGCATAGTCACTAGAGAGCAGCAAATATTACTTATAGGTTTTTGAAAAATGATTGGCTCTTTTTTTATTCAAGATGTCATGTAAGGAATAATACAAATGTCCAGAGAACTGTATTTCATTTAGAACGCCCAAGACAAGCCGTGGCTTCAGAACTAAGCATTTACATCCTTCAGCCACGCTTATAACAGCACGCTGCCCTTGAAAAGATTTTGAGGAAAACCAGAAAGCCCAGAAAAAAATATCTTGCTGAAACAAGAAGTGACAGTGACTGACTGGTTTGAACAATGTAAGATTAAGATTGTACCTGAGGATAAAGTGACAGGAAAAGCCAGGTGGGAATCTGACTAAAATTGCCTACTATCGCAGAAAAAAAAAAAAAGAGCCTGGGCAGAAATGTCACCTTTTCACTCAAGGCATAGGCTTCAGGCTGTCTCCAAGTCACATTGACTGAGCTTCCTGAAAAAAACCCGCTTTTCTTCCTAAAAACGCCACAGTTCCTCACACAACTGTCTGGAGGTTGAGCTTCCTGCCCTTTTCACCGCCTTTTCACATCAACTGACTGTTATGGGGCTCTGTGGGCAGGAGCGGATCAGCTGGGCCTGAGGAACAACAATGTGAAAGGCCAGCTGCCTTTCCCCCCCAACGCCCCGCCCCCATATTTCCAGGGAGGGTGCCAAGTCCCCAGAATGAAATGGGTGAAATCCATTTTAGCTTTCATAGTTAATACACCACCAATCATCAACGCAGCTTCTACACTCATCCAATTCCCACTTCTGCTCATGCCCTAAACCCATCCCAGTAGCAACTTGCACCAATTTAAGCACTGGAACATTGCCTGAATCTGCCCACATCTTTCCACCTTTATTATTACCCCCATAGTTCACTTCACCTGGACTTCTATGATAGTCTCATTTTGCCTTTGGCGTTCTCTAGTTTTTCTACATGTCTACATGTAGAAAATGTATTCATTGGCATTCCAGAATCAGAGGATTGGAGCCATTCATCATTTTTGGAAAATCACAACCATATCTTCAACCAAATTCCAACCAAATTTTCAATTTATGCTTTATCTGATTTTCTTTATGATATCCTGGAACTCTGCTTGGATTTGTGTTGGGTCTTCTCATTCTCCTTCATGTCTCTTAAAGTCTCTTTTACATTTTCCAAGTCTTTGCTTCACTCTGTGCAATTTCTTTAGCTCTATCTTTCAGTTCACTAATCTTCCCTTCAGATGTGTGTAATCTACAGTTTATATCATCCTTTGATTCTAATGTCAATTGTTACTTCTTCAATTTATAAGTTGTTGTTGTTGGTTCTTTTTCAAACCTTCCAGATGAATGTTCATAGTTTCTTTCTACTCTCCTATTTCTTTAAAACTTAATTAAGTGTACTTATTTTATAATCTGTATTTGATCATTTCTAGTATCTGTAGTTTTTGCAATATGACTCTGTAGTTTATTGTTTCTGTTGATTCGTAGAAGTTTGTTTTCTTCTATCTTTACGATTTTGAGCTCATAAAATAATCTTGTGAAATTTTTGAGGCTGGATTTTAAACTGCATTCCTCCTAGGAGAGTTTTTATATGCATTTTCCAGGACTTTGGGAGTCTAATTAACACTAAACTTTAGGATTCAGCATCTCAGGGCATTCCAGCTATTATGAATTCAGAGACTAAACCCACACAAGTGTAGGCTGTGGTCAGCAATTCTCAGGGGGGGAATTTTTGTTTTCTGCTGTACCCAGAGCAAAAGTCAATATACTTTGACTTTGTCAATATATTTGTCAATATACTTCCCCCCAGCTCTACTCTGGGGGAAGGTTTTTCCTAGTTCACTCAATAAGGTCACTATGCCTTAAGGCTCCTAGCTTTGGGCACAATTTGCAGATATGACCTCCCACCATGCTTTGGCCAGATTAAAATCCAAACCACTGGCGTTGGTAGATAACACAGAACACTGGGGCCAATTCCTGTTTCAGAGCCTGCTTACCCTGTGGATTCATATTTACTTTACGACTTGGGAAGAATTTCATTATTTTTCCCCAAGCTCAGCCATACGTTAAGGACAATGAGCTTTATTTTGTTTTATCCAGTATTTTCAAGTATGCTATGCAAGGAAGATTTTCTGTGAATTTCTAATCTGTCATAGTTTCCAACATAGAACTTGCAATAACCTCCTAATGGGTCTCTGATTTCACTCTCACCTCATATAATCCGTCCACCATCTAGCAGCCAGAGCTATCTTCTTTTTTTTTTTTTTTTTTTTGAGGAAGGTTGGCCTATGCTAACATCTGTTGCCAATCTTCCTTTTTTTCTCCCCAAAGCCCCAGTACCTAGTTGTGTATCATAGTTGTAGATCTGTAGCTCTTCTATATGGGATGCAGCCTCAATGTGGCTTGACAAGCGGTGAGTAGATCTGTGCCTAGGATCCGAACCGGCGAACCCTGGGCCTCCGAAGCGGAACTCGCGAACTTAACCTCTATGCCACCAGGCCAGCCCCAGAGCTATCTTCTTAAGTACCCTTGACAAAGAGAAGTAATTAATATAGATCTCACAGGCTATTTTCAGAAAACCATTTGCAAATGTAACCCTTCCCTTCCAGGTCTGCTTGAAGAAAGCACCATGATTAACTAAGCACTACACATTAGTGGTGTATGTAACCTGGCTGTCAGCCTTGGACTTTTCCAAATCATTCAGCTTGCTGAATTTTCTTATCGTTTAAGATGGAATTTAAAAATTGGCTTATGTTTCTGTCCCAGCACTAGCTCTTGGGATTCTCAGAGGACTTATTTTTCTCCTGAGCATCTCAGGGTTTAAGCTCCTGCATCTGCTGAGTTAACAATCTCTGTCTTTCATCTTACCTCCTGAGTTTATTCTCCCTTCTCTCTTTTTGTGATGCCGTGGGACACCACCCCAATCCTGTTATTCTCTAACGTACCACTGATCAGGCTGGATTAAGTCATTTAAAGGACATAATATTGAAAAAATTACAGTGCTCACAACATCCCTATATTTAATACAAAAAAATAAAATTTATCTTTGAAATGTCACGATTTACATGTATGAGGAAATAAAAAGCCTTCTTATTAAATTTTCACGTTGGAAAATTCAAATATGTTAATGAAAATCAAACTTCTTTCTCTCTTTCCCTTATGCTCTCTCAATGTCTCAGAATGTACATATTGAGCAGTGCACCAAGTAAATATTATATGTAGAAGATAATCCTGAAGGCTTAGGCCAGTTGGGACGGTTGGGATGGGGAATTTATGTCACTTCTTCACGAGCATAGCCCAGCCAACAATTTAAATCTACATAATAGACACCAATAGCAGGAAAAACTGTTCTCAAGGTCCCTCAACTATTCTCACTTCCAGAATGATTTTTCTGGTCATCTCCTCCTCCACTGGAGCCTCAAGCTTCTGCCATATTCTTAGGCAGCCAGCTCCTCTCTGCTGAATTCCTCATGCTCCTCATGGGACCCACTCATTCCAAACACTCATAATTATCATTAATTCTAGTGAAGAGCCATTTACTCAACTTATAGCAAGTTCAGGTTGTGCTTAGAGGGACTAACCTTCAAAATCAAAGACGCCCACTGCTTTGCACCCCAAAACAAAATTGGGCCTCTCCCTGAGAAGAATCCCACATTCAATTGCCAATAAACATAAAAGAATAACAACAAGAGAAAACCTTTTCTTCTTGTTGTGGGGACTCCCTTAGAACCCCACAGTTGGTATAAAGATTATTTTAAGCTGAAGACATTTGAGGTTCAACAGATGCAGAAAGAAGCCTTCTAGGAACTTGCTTTATCTGACTAAGAGCAGCAAGTCAGATACAGCAAGAGCTACTTCTTTTGTCAGCTCCTCTATGCATACAAATAAACATTTTTCTCCTGTTAATCTGTCTTTAATCAGTTTAATTTGCGTGTCTCAGCTACTAAGCCTAAGAGGGTAGAGAAGTTTTTCCTCCCCAACGTTATCACATATGGACAACTCCAATTTCTATATTTGGAATTCATGGTTTTCTTTTAAACCTAATATCAAAATTAGCTACTAGTTGTCACTTAGCACATGGCATCTGATAGTTAGGTTTGCCCTCAAAACACACTCATTATGAGCCTCAAAAGAAAACCAAAAATGTCTTCTAAGATCTATATTCCCCAAACACCTATAGAGTGAGTAGCATTTAGTTTGGGTCTTTCAGACAATTCTTCCTTGATCATACCAGACTGTGACCTCCTCGCAGATGGGGCCTTTTTCTCATTCACTGGTCTAACCCCAGCACTAGTAAAGAGAGGTACTCAATAAATGTTTGCTAAAATGAATTGATCAGCATGTTGGTTGTAAATTTCATCTTGGCAGTAAAACAAGTCCTGTGATAATAATTTTTAGACACTTTATGAAGACACTAAAAGATGTAATCACCACAAAACTTATATTTACTGATCAAATAATACCATTTAAGTACAACTTAAGCCCAATTAACCAAGAATTGCAGGAAACATACATAACATGACTAGTACCACCCACACACACAGGTTATAGAAAAATGAAGAGCCCATCCAAAGGGCCAAGCTGTCATCTTTCTCGAGCTTCCCCACTTTAACTCTGTCCATGGAGAAGGAAAGAATGTTCTCACAGCTTCTTCAGAAGAATAGACTTATATATAAAAAAGCTTAAATCCCCCTACCTATTTCCAGCCCTTATCAAGGTCAAAAAAGATAATGTTTTGGAATTAGTTACTTATCTTGTGCACTCCGTGCAGTCTTTATGGTGTCTTTTTATAAATGCTTTTTCCCCCATCGATTTTACACTTGATGAGTTTAATTTTTTTGTTTATTAAGTATCTTACATTCAAAAAGTGTAGAGTTGTATCATCAGAGTTTTTTTTTTTTTTTTTTAATCTAATTTCATCTCTGCACCAACTGGGTAAGGGATTGAGCTGAAAAGAGTCTCAAGATTCACACGTTCTCACCTCCTTCAGGACAGGAATGAGGTCCAAAGGGAAAGGCCTGGTAAAGTCCATGTTTCAAACTCTTAATTCTGTTTTTCAAATCTGCACCTATATCTGCAATTCCTTAAGTGAAGTTGAAATGGAGAAGTCAGAAGAGACAACTTCTAACTTTGCCACAATCCTCCTGTTCTTCCTACTAGGATCTTGAGATAAACAGTCTATGTTATGAGCAGTAGACAATACACACAAAAAAAGACCTGTGAAGAAAGACATAGAGAGAGGGGAAAAATGAATTTTAATATTCATCTGTTTAGCCGAAGGGCTAGGGGGAGAAAAAGACATTGAACAAAGATTCTTTGAACAGTTACTGATCTCCCACTGGAGGCTGCAGTTGCTAATTGAGCTGCTTATTCCCAGCACATCAATTCATTGTGGTAAGCGATGTGGCCTGTTTCCAGAGTAAGGGAAGAAATTAAGAGCTTCACACAGTTTTCATTATTACATCTTAGATATATTTGGTCATTCTAGTCAGCCTCCAAAAGGCAGTCATTGCTCTTTTCCCACTTAGGACTTGCAGTTGTAAAGACTTAAAAGGCTTGAACATTTAAAAAACTTCAGAGAATCTTCATGACCTTTCAGAGTCCTTAAGTTTAACTCTGTAAAAGTTCCCAAAGTCCACAATTACTAGTGATCAAGCAATTATTCAGGTTTAAATAATTTAGCACTACTGACTCTCTCATTTTAATTGCAGTGGTAATTTCCCTGAAAGTTACAATTTGTACTCATGGGGAAAAGTGGAACGGAATGGCAGACCCGCTCAGGGATGGGACTTGAATGATTTCACCCTCAACAACTTTGCTAGTTATCTGGTTGATGGTGACTCTAGCCTTAAAGGACTGGCGCTTCCTATTGATTTAGACTGTTGTTTTCATGCTTGTGAAGTTAGTCCCAGGTGACTAACATAATGAAAAGTCTTTATAAGGTGTGATGGCATATGGTCATATTTCTCCTGCAATAATGTTCAGACCTCTTGTCACAGGGTAGAAGACCCTTCACCACCACACCCCATCTTACTCTCAGCTTCACCTCCCAGGACATACTACCACCTACCCTGCATCTAACTGCACTGGATAAGTCACTGTTTCTGCATACATACATGCCCTTGGCTGTACCCTCTGCATGAAACGCTCTGCTCCACTTTTTTTGCCAGATAAATGCACTCTTCAAAATAAACCTTAGATATCACCTCTCAGGGGAAGCTTTCCCAGATTTCTTCAGGGAGAATTATTTGCTCCCTCCTCTGTGCTTCCAGAGTTCTATGTACACCACTCGATTTTTTACAATCTGTCTCCCACAACAGATCTCAACCTTTTTTAGGTTGTCAACCTTTGTCTTCAAGCCCAAGACTATGCCAGGCACATAGCGAGTGCGCAAGTGATCATTGAATACATGTGGGTGATTCTCCCACTTGTGAAATTCTGTTAACAGCTCTCAACACTCACGGTTAAAAGAGGTGCTGTAACATTTATTGCTCTTTTAATGCTCGCAATTAAAACACTACCTGCCCTGTTTCAAAATGGCGTTTTTAATGATTCAATTAATAACTTTAAAAAAAACTGGCCTCCTAATTTACTCCTTTCAGTTTTACTATTTTAAACTTTGCCTCTCACTTTAAGCCAATCCTCTCTGGGCACGTATATCAAATTCTGAACATGGATCCAATTATCCAGGAGCACAATGGCGTTCACACTGGGGCCTTGAGTGTGATTGCACAAGGGACCTAAATACTAGGCAGTATCAGGAGACCAGTAAACTCTTGCCTCTTTCAAGAAATTACTAGGACATAATTAAATTTTATTCACAAAGAAAAAGCTTCTCAACATTTATGTTCAGAAAGTAAATGAAGAAGGGGAAGTCTTTATTTTCAAAGATGTTGCACTGCTTAACGACAGGGATACATTCAGAGAAATGCATCGTTAGATGATTTCGTCGTTGTACGAACATCATAGAGTGTGGTATAGCCTACTACACATCTAGGCTATATGGTATAGCCTGTTGCTCCTAGGCTACAAACCTGTACAGCATGTTACTGTACTGAGCACTGTACGCAATTGTAACCCAGTGGTAACTGTGTATCTAAATATATCTAAACATAGAAAAGGACAGTTAAAGTATGATATAAAAGATAAAAAATGGTACACCTGTAGAGGGCACTTACCATGACGGGAGCTTGCAGGAGTGGAAGTTGCTCTGGGTGAGTCAGTGAGTGAGTGGTGAGTGAATGTGAAGGCCTAGGACATTACTGTACACTACTATAGACTTTATAAACACTGTACGCTTAGGCCAAACTAAATTTATAAAAAAATATATTTTTCTTTCTTCAATAATAAATTAACCTTGGCTTACTATAACTTTTTTACTATATGAGCTTTTTAATTTTTGAAACTTTTTGACCTTTTTGTAATAACAGCTTAAAACACACATTGTATAGCTGTACAAAAATATTCTATAAGCTTTTTTCTATTTTTCATTCTTTTTTTTTTACTTTTTAAACTTTTTTGTTAAAAACAAAGACACAAACACACATATTAGCCTAGGCCTACACAGGGTCAGGATCATCCATATCACTGTCTTCCTCCACATCTTGTCCCACTGGAAGGTCTTCAGGAGTGATAACATGCGTGGAGCTGTCATCTCCCCTGATAACAATGTCTTCTTCTGGAATACTTCCTGAAGGATCTGCTTGAAGATTTTCTTCAGGAGGGGTCACTCTTTTCAGAAATGTGTCGATGGTGGTTTGCTTGAGTTTTTTTTTTTTTTTTTAATCACAGATTTGCTTGTAAGCAGATAATGCATCATGAACATTACTCCCTATTAATGAAAACCTTTTGGCATTAGGATCCATGTTTTCAAATTTTTAAGGAGTTTGTTGAGGACTACAAAAGCTTTTGCTAAACCTTTCACTTTGGATTTTCTTGGCGGTTCTTCTTTTTCTGCTCCTGCAGTTTCCTTTTCTCCTGCCTCCTCTTCAGCTATGTGCTCCTGTTCCAGTTCTAACCACTCCTCATTAGTCAATTCCTCAGGAACCATCTCTAGGTGCTCCTCAGTGTCATCCTCATCCACACCCAGATTAAAGTTGTTTTCCATCTCAACCACAGCCTTGTTGATTTTTGCATCCTCCTTATCCTTGGCAAATCCTTTGAAACCATAGACAAACCTCTTGAGTGTCTTCTTCCAGATACCATTCATACACTCATTGGTGACATCACTTCAAACCCAAGCAAGGATCTTGGCAGTCATAGATGTTGTAATCCTTCCAGAATTGCATCACTGTCTTCTTCAGTTGTAGCAATAGCCTGGGCAAAGTTCCTGCTCGGGTGATAGGCCTTACAAGCCGCTATAATGCCTTGGTCCATTTGTTGGATCAAAGAGGTGGTGTTTAGTGGGAGAAACACGACTTTGATATTGGGATAAAGATCACCAATAAAAGAAGGATGTCCGGAAGCATTAGAAACAATAAGCAAAATCTTGAAAGGTATGTTATTCTCCAACAGTACTTCTCCATTTTGCTGGCATAGCAATTCAGGAGGGCATCTTGGAAGAGGACCTGGGTCAACCATGACTTCTTATTGCTCCTATAGTGCACTGGCAGTGTGTGCTTACTGATAGGCTTGAGGGCTGTGGAGTTCTTACTGTGCCAGACCACAAGGGGTTTCAGTTTGTAGCCTGCAACCTTGTCCCCAAACAAGACTGCTATCCTGTCCTTAAACGCTTTGAAACCCGGTATTGACTTACAGATGAAAGTCTTTTCAGCCAACCATTTCCAGAGTAGGGAGGTTTTTATCCATATTGAATATTTTCTCTGGCAAGTAATTTTCCTCCACAATCAGCTTATCTAGAGTTTCCAAAAATTCTTCAGCTGTCTTCACATTAGCACTTGCAGACTAATCTCACTTTCACATTCTATAATGAATAAAAATTCTCGAATTGTTTAAGCCACCCGGAGCTAGGAGTAAATTCAATATCATAGACAGGTCCAGCCTTTTCTTTCGACGTTGCAAACAAACTTTTGCTTTGGCCGTGATCATCATGGTGCTGAGAGAGATATGCTTCTGTGTCTGGTCTTCAGTCCAGGACATTAGAGGTTTCTCCATGTCTGATATAGGCCCTTCTCAAATTTTTGTTAGTCTCATTGCCTTCAGTAAAGCAGATCCTTTAATAGCTTCTATCACTTTGTTCTTGTTCTTGAAGATTGTAGCTGTGGTGGAATGGGACATGCTTGACTGATGAGCAACAGCTATCACTGATTTTCTACCTTTGTAGTCCTTAATCACTTTTAATTTTATTTCCAAGTTAATCACTTGATGGTGGCCTCTTACTGGCAACACTAGCAGTGGATTTTGTATGCTCAGGGGCCATGATGAAAAAAATAACATGAGATTAAACCAAGCACAAGAGGAAATGATGCAATCAAGAGACTCAGTAAACATGAGATGTCTGAGGCTGCTGCCAGTGTAACACAGCATACTGTTTCATAGCAAACTTTTTTTATAAGTAAAAAGAGTACACTCTAAAATAACAATAAAAAGTATAGTAAATACATAAACCAGTAACGTAGTTGTTTATTATCATTGTCAAGTATGATGTACTGTACATAATTGTATGTGCTATATTTTTTTGTGTGTGTGTGTGTGAGGAAGATCAGCCCTGAGCCAACGTCCATGCTAATCCTCCTCTTTTTGCTGAGGAAGACCAGCCCTGAGCTAACATCTATTGCCAATCCTCCTCCATTTTTTTTCCCCAAAGCCTCAGTAGATAGTTGTATGTCATAGCTGCACATCCTTCTAGTTGCTGTATGTGGGACGTGGCCTCAGCACGGCCCGAGAAGCGGTGCGTCGGTGTGCGCCCGGGATCCGAACCCAGGCCGCCAGTAGCAGAGCGCGCTCACTTAACCGCTAAGCCACGGGGCCGGCCCTATGTGCTATACTTTTATACAAGGCAGCGCAGTAGCTTTGTTTATACCAGAATCACCACAGACGTGTGAGTAATGCATTACGCTATGATGACATTATGATGGCTACGACGTCACTAGGCAATAGGAATTTTTCTGCTCCATTATAATCTTATGGGACCATCATTGTATATGCAGCCGATCATTGACTGAAATGTTATTTTGCATCACAAGACTGTAGAGGAAAGCAACGCTACATTCTGTTCTACAAATTTCTTTCTTCCTTTCACTTCTAAGCAAAAATATTCAGGTCTCTTTTTCTACTCAATTATTCCAAGCTTTGGCCTTGTCTTTCCGTCTCATTTAAAACTAGTAGAAATGTGTTGGGAGCCTACAGTTGGGTGAAACAAATGATTGGCCTTCAAGGAGTTCATGGTCTGTGAGGAAGACCAATATATAACACAATTAATTCAAATACAGGAGAGTGACATAATGGTACACTTAATTTAATGGAAGAATCCAAATGAGGGAGTATTTAATTTTGACTGAATATCACAGAAGGCCTCTCAGAGAAAGTAGCACTTTAGCACTTACAGATGAGATGAATTTATGTAAGTGGTACCATGAACACAGACACTAGGCATGACATAAATGATATATTGAATAATAGTAAGTATTCCATTGCAATTGAGCTAAAGTGGGAATATAAAAAAAAGTTATTTCTGGAAGGACCTTTAGAGGTCAAATTCTTTAGAACTAAATAAAGAGAAGTTTACACGTTTTTTTTTCCTGAAAGAGTTAACTGATTTTGAACAAACCTAGTAATTACTAATAACTAGTCAAGTCAATGGTGGTACATAGGCTACATTTTGATTATCCCTTTTTTAAATATATCCCCGCTCTAGCACCTCTATAACTTTCCAGCATGCTAGGAGGAATATTGAAGAATAAATATGATCCAATGGGGAAACCTAGTTAAAGTTAGGAGAGAAAAATAATGGCAACAGTATCCTGTAATCTCAGATGGAGCTTTTAGTGGTTTTCTTTTTCCAGATGGAATTTTAATTGGAGTTAAGATGCAAATTTCCTCCAAATTGAGGATGGGGGAGGAGAAATTCAATTTAGTCATGCATATTTTTAATTGGCCTCAAGGCTTCAGAGCTTGTGAAAAGACAACTTTCAAAGTCAGAACCTAGAAAACTCTACTCCTCAAAATATTTTTCCACTCCAGTCCTAATTTTCCTCTCTTCTTCTATTCTCTGTCTACTAGAAGTTGCATGGGGCCATAATGAATGATTGGGGCAATTTGCTGTATTGACTGGAAAGGATGCAAGTTCGCACAAAGTAATATCAGTCTCTCTGATCACTTAAAGGAAGCTCATTACAAACCAAATAATTCATGATCTTAAGCCCATCCACAAGGGATAATTTGCACTAATTGTACTAAATTAAATTGATAAATGCCACAGGACTCAGAGACAAAATCCTTGTTATGTCAGTATGGAGATGTTTTCCAATGTTTTGAAATGTAGAATTTCACTAACGGGCTGACAACTCCGCTTTGAGATGTTTCTTCCAACAGATTAAACATTAGTCCTCAAAAGTAGTTGTGCTTTTTAGAAGTATCCAGCAGCCTTCTACAAGCAATCTGGAAGTATTTCTTCCCTTACTTGGAAGAGAACGTTACTGTCTAGACACTGGGATCTCCCTTGGGATTGAACAAACTCTAGCAAAACATGTCAAGCAAATTATCCTAATAACACTCTAGGAATAGAGTAGTTGCTGGTTTTTTTTATCATCACTAGAAAACATTCAGAGCAGATTATTCTGCAGGTAACTAGGCAACATAGGATTGCCCTCTGGAATACTCTGAACCTAGTTTGATTTCTGACCCAACAGAACAGTTGTATAATCCCTCCTGAATTTTGCCCTCCAGCAGCATAGCCACTAATTGAATAACATTCACACCTGCTCGATTATGAGGTCCTGATTGATCACAAAGGCGTAAAAAGAGCAGTGAGAACAGTGTAGCACAGTAGGAAAAATTGGGGCTTTGGAATCAAGTAGAGCTAACTCTGACACAGTTGGTTTTGTGACTTTGGGCAAGTCAATTACCCTCTATTTACTCATCTGTAAAATGGGGATTATGATAAGATTTATTATAATTAGTGTGAGAGTTAAATTAGACAATGCTTGCAGATAATCACATGTAGACATTCCCCAAACGGTGATAGTTATTACGAAATTAGTGCCCAAGTTATGGGAGCAATCTCCACTGGATGACAATCCACTGGATCATCCTAAGTATGTGAGTGAATACAAATCAACATATCTTTCATGTAGGGAGAAGTATTTCCTAGAATGAAGGGCCTGGAAATCCCATTTATCCAGCTTCTACCTGGCTAATGAATAAATCAATCCCTTTTTTGGTTGACTAAATCCAGTGTCAAGAGAAATCTAAGATTCATGTAAAATATATACATATAATCTCAATTTTAATAAAACAATCATTTATGAAGTTAATCTCCATCGGGTAGTAGATATGTCCCAATGCCTAGTACAGTGTCAACACACTCAATAAATATAAATATTTGCTAATCAATAAATGTAGATCAGTGTCTTATTATCCCCTACTTGGAAAAAAAACTGTTTGCCAAGACATATATAAGATTTCTTTTAGTAAAATAGCATACAGTGTGGTTGTCTGTAACCAAAAATGCCTTAGGATACATAAAGATATGAATTGATCATCCAAGATTTTCAAAACCTAACTTGTAGACTGACTGTACTTTGGGGAAGAGCAGGAAGCAGCTCAGACTCTGCAGAATTAAACCTTACTTGACAAAACAACGTAAGTCCTGGCAGGTACTAAGGCTTCAATTTCACCTACTTGCCTGTTCTCGGAAAGAGATCTCTGAGTTAACCCAAGCTGAAAATATAATTCCAATTCCAATCTGTCATTTTTTTTTATTATAGTTCAAGTTCACGGGCACCATGGAGCTTTAGGGAAGGTAGCTGACGAGAATCCTTGAGATATATAATTTAGAGATGACATTTGGAAGTAAATAAAGACCTTTGGGAGGCTGATTTAACAAAATGTAGTAGTTGTAGGACCGTCATTTAGGTGAAATAAGTTTTAAAAGACTTGGTTTCCTCCACCCTGAACAAAAAAAATCCTTACTCAGCTTCAATTTTTAAAAGGTAGTGGGAAATCTTTCAAAATTCCATGGTAAAGGTAATGTAAACTGATACTTTTTCAAGATAAAACTCATAAAAATAGCAAACATTTTGGAGCATGGAATAAAGTTCTGAAGAAGTATGGAAACCAGGCTCTAGTGCCCTAATAGCCAGACAGGTCCCCATTCTTTTCTCACCTGTTTGTCATACTTGTTTCTTTTCTTGGTAAGGACAGGGAGAGAGGGTGGAAAATGGCGAAAGATGGGGTTAAGTAAAATTTTCATGATTGATAATCTCATTGGCCTCCTTCAGCTCCAATAAGACAGGGAAAGGCGAGAGAAAGAAACAGATTGAATATTATGGTTGTTTGTCTTATTCAAATTCAAGTTTGATGTTTAGAGAATGACTCAGTATCACTATTTGTAAAGTTTCGATTTGTCCAGAGATTCTCAGAAGGGAAAGGTTCTCAGAGATACTTAGTCCTCATCCGAAGCTTAATGCTTATGGCTTCTCAAGCTGTGTTCCACGGAATCCTAGGGTTCCTCAATGATGCTTCAGCCCCAATTCAACCTGAGAAGTACTGTTTACCTGATTTATATATTGGAATTCCAGGAAAGATTTTATTTGGGGAAAGGGGAATCAAGAGTTCCACTTCCAAAACACAAACAAAAATCTACTTTGAAACCACTGATCTACTATTCTCAAATAATAACAGTCCCATGTATGAGTATAAATACCTTCACTGGTGAGGAACTCACTACCTTATGCAAATTTTATATGGCTAAATTCTTAGGAAACTCATGCTGACCGAAAGAAGAAATCTGCCTTCTTATAACTTCCACTTTAGTTTTGTCCTCTCAGAGTAAAGAAGGAAAGTCTAAGCCTTTTCAACATGACAGTTTCTCATTATGGAAGATGACTGAAAGGATGTCACTGTCTTGTTTCTCAGCTAGGGATTTCCAGTTCCTTGATCGTTGGTAGGGTTTTAGGTCCTTCCATCATCGAAACCGCTGTACTCTGGGCACAGAGTGCTGAGCTCAATCTGTACTCTTTCATGTACAGTGTAAGAAGGATGGGGTTAACTGTCATGTATTTCCTGCCTCCCTCAGTTCCCTTAAGACAAAGGACAAAGAAGGATAATATCGACCAAATATTTGAAGCTGTTTGCTTTGTCCATGATCTAGCTTGCACGTGGTCTGGCAATGGCATAACACAGTGACACTTTTGGAAGATAAATTTTGTAGCAACAAGAAATTACTCTGCTTTGGGGCAGAACATGAATTTCCACAGAAGTATAGCTGTCAGTTTCCAGGGCTTTAATGAGCAAATAGGTCTCTACACTTTTCTCACCTGTTTGCCGCACTTGTTCCTTCCCCCGGTAGGGAATGATGAGGGGATGTGACCTACTGTAATCATTCTAATCATCTCTCATAAGTCTCGGATTTCAGCAGCTAGGCTAGGCAAGAAAAACTTAGTATTACAGTGTGGTGATCGTGAAAAAAGATAAGGTTTTGGAGCCAGACACAATTGAGTTCAAATTTTGTCTCTTCAGTAGTATTTTTGGTAAATCATGCCACCATTCGGAACCTCATTTAATTCATCATGCTATAGAATTGTTATATTTGGGAGTAACAGACCTCCCACTGAGCCTGACACTTAGTAGGCTCTCAATAAATATTATTGAAATTATTATAATTTCAAGTACTTATATCTCTTTTATTTTAAAAATGCTGTTTTCAATGGTATCTCACTTTTATGCATCAGCATCAGAGAATGGGAAATTTCCATGCAAATTTCCATAGACTTGAAGCTTACTCTTTTAGAATCAAACCATTTTAATTGGAATTTATTCTAGAAAATATTATCTACTGCTGTGACCGTAAAAATACATGACAAATGCAATTTAAATATTTATTGATGTTTGTATTATCATCATGATATTTGTATTATAGTATTAACAGTATTACGTAGTAATATTGTGATGCCTGAAAGAAAATTTGAGGTGGACAGGATCATTTCCTTCTTCACTAAAGGGTCTCAGGCTTTTATAATATTTGAGATTTTATCCTTTTTTTTTCAATATGTTCAATGGTCCTGGCTAGGTCAGACTTGTGGCTCATATATGGTAGCAAATGAAATTAGATGACACTCTTCAATAGTGTCTGGTTACTTTTTGATTCTCCTGTTTTCATGAGGTTAATTCCTATTTTGTTTGAAAAAGTTTGGGGACTATGATATTTGAAGTGATACCTGATCCCAATCAACAAAGAGAATCACATTTTGTAGCTCCTTTTCCTTAGCCCTGGGAATTCTCCTGATCACAGTGGCTTGGTCACATCTCTTGACTAGTACTTCTTGTGTAGAATACTATGGGTTGCAGCCCGGTCAGCAGCCCATGGATAGAAAGATTGATTGTCTCATGGAAGTTAATAACTCAGAAGGTGAAAAGAGGCAGCATCAACGTGCGCCAATAGAGCAACAACAAACATTGGTTAGAGTAGACTGTCAAGAGAAGCACTTGGAGGAGAAAAATCGAAAGAGGTCCAAGTGGTTGCTTTCAAATGTGGCTAACCCCCACCCACCCTCAACTCCAGGGCATCCTAGAGAAAAGCAGAGAAGAAGGAGTGGCTGAGGTTCTGCCATTTGGCACAAGGGGCTATTGATGGAGCAGACTTACAGAAAACTTAAAAATACTGTGCCTAAGATCCACCAACAAGTAAGACTTGAGTGAGACTGAGGTAGTACATGTCACTTTCTTGTGTTTTTTCCCACACTGCCAGAAAGTTTTCTAACCATTCTTGCTGCTGTCAGAGCGATTTCTTCTAGCCTCTTTTCTGCCTCTGACCTCCAATGCACTCTACAAACAAGTAAATAAGCTTTACAATATTATCTAGAATGAGTCTGTTGACACCATTTGAGGGCTGGAGAAGTTTCTTGCATGTAGCCTAGAATCTTAACCCATAGACCGTGTGGCGTTGATTTTTAACTGCTCAGGACAAATTCATAGGTGGAAGAAAAGGATAGTTAGAGACAAAATCACACAAAACCATCTTGTCTTTACCTCCTAAACAGACACTAGCTTTACAATTTCCCAGGTATCTAGGAGTCACGAGAGACATTCATTACATCACTTTTGAAAATTATAGCAGCACATGTTTTATAAAAATACCTACGACTATGAAAAACTTTTTACTTTGAAAATCAGAGAAAACTCAGCTGGGAGATTTACAGCTCTTTAAGCATTTCCAGGCCTCTTTAAGCATCACAGATTCAATATTCAGACCAACAAACCATCATTGCAACTTAATGGTCTCTCCAGGGTCCTATCTTCTATAATACGGATGCCTATGATATTTGCTATATAGTTGCATCACTGTGATAAGATTAATTAAAAATGGGCATAATTTTAAAATACATTTGAGCTAAATTATATGAGTTTCTAATATGGAACATTTAAACATTACATGATTGCATTAAAACAGCTGGTGGGCTATAGCATAGAAAGAGATTTTAAAAGCTGACATTTAAGTTTTGTGTGCATTTGAGAACGGGTAATTGTTTTAAGAACCATTTGTCTTAAATTATTGACCAGTGATAAAGTCATCAATAAAAACTTAAGTAAACATCTATTATATGAAAAGCTATTTTGCTAGGCATTGGGTAAATGAAGAAGTATAGAGACAACCTCTGAATTAAAGAGGTAATAAAACAAATTGTAATTCAAATATAAACTATCATCAATGCTTAATAATGATTCTTAGCTATTAGATCATCTTCAAGACCTTTGAATTTTTGACTTATAAAGTTAGAATAGAACTTAGAATCCAACACTCCCTTTAAAAATGAAGAAATTGAGGTCAGCAGAGTGAATGATCCCCAGTACTTTGCCCCGACCTAGCTCATAGAAAGAGCACAAGAAATCTTTATTAAGCAAATGAATGAATGATATTATTTGTCCAGTCATTCAGTGAGGGAGGAACACGTCTGACTATAGAATTCAGATGTCCTAACTCAGCCCTATAGTCAAATGTTCCAGACTTCCACTTTGGGTCTATGAAATTAAGCCACGTCTGTTCATTTGCTCATTTTTAATTTAACTTCTTTATTTTGAGATCATTGTAGATTCACATGCATTTGTAAGAAAAAATTCATAGAGATTCCATGTACCCTTTACCAGTTTCCACTTAATGGTAACATGTTGCAAAACTACAGTACAGTATCACAACCAGGATATTGACATTGATAGTCAAGATATAGAACATTTCCATCATCACAGGACCTCTCCTATGGCACTTTTATAGCCACACCCACCCGCCTCTACCCCACCCCCTCCTTAACTCCTGGAAACTGATAATCTGTTCTCCATTTCTATGCTTTGTCATTTCAAGAATGTGATATAAATAGAATCACACAATGTGTAAACTTTTGAGACTGGCTTTTTTATTTGGCATAATTCTCTGGAGATTCATTGAATTTGCTGCCTGTATCAATAGTTTATTCCTTTTCACTGCTGAGTAGCACACCATTGAATAGATGTACTTGGTTTGCCTAATCTTTCACTCATCGTAGGACATCTGAGCTGTTTCCAGTTTTTGGCTATTATGAATAATGCCACTATAAACATTTATGTACAGGTTTTTATGTGAATAAAAGTTTTCATTTCTCTAGGATAAATGCCCAAGAATGCAATTTCTGGGTTGTATAGTGGTTACATGTTTAGTTTTTTACGACACTACTAACCTGTTTTCCAAAGTAACTGTACCATTTTATATTCCCACCAGCAATGTATGAGTAATCCAGGTTCTCTGCATCCTCGTCAGCTTTTGGTGTTGTCACTACTCTAATAGATGTATAATAATAGCTCATTGTGGTTTTAAGTCACATACCCTTAATGGCTAATGATATTGAACATCTTCTTGTGTGCTTATTTGCCATCTGTATATCATCTTTGGTGAAATGCCTGTTCATGTCTTTTGCCTATTTTCTAATGGAATTGTTTGTTTTTAACTGTTGGGTATTAAGAGTTCTTAACATATTCTATATACTAGTGCTTGTGAAATTATGCAACTTGCAAGTATTTTCTCCCAGTCTGTAACTTGTCTTTTCATGCTCTTAACAGGGTCTTTCTCAGAGCAACTGTTTTTAATTTTTACGAAATCCAATTTATCATTTTTTCCCTTCATTGGTCACGCGTATGCCATCAAGTCTAAAAACTCTTTGCCTAGGCAAACGAAACCAGGAACAAAATGAACAGACAACCCACCAGCTGGGAGAAAATATTTGCAAACTGTATATCCGGCAAGGGGTTAATCTCCATGATACATAAAGAACTCACACGTCTAACAACAAAAAAACAAATAACCTGATCAAAAAATGGGCAGAGGATATGAACAGACGTTTTCCCAAGGACGATATACAGATGGCCAACAGGCACATGAAAAGATGTTCAACATCACTAATCATCAGGGAAATACAAATAAAAATACACTAAGATGTCACCTTACATCTGTGAGAATGGCTATAATCACCAAGACAAAAAATAACAAATGTTGGAGAGGATGTGGAGAAAAGGGAACACTCATTCACTGCTGGTGGGAATGCAAACTGGTGCAGCCTCTATGGAAAAAATTAAAAATAGAAATATTTTATGATCCAGCTATTCTACTTCTGGGTATTTATCCAAAGTACTTGAAATCAACCATCCAAAGAGGCTTATGCACCCCTATGTTCATTGCAGCATTATTCACTATAGCCAAGACATGGAAGCAACCCAAGCATCCATCAACAGAAGATTGGATAAAGAACATGTGGTATATATATATAATGGGATACTACTCAGCCATAAAAAGAGACAAAACCGTCCCATTTGCAACAACATGGATGGACCTGGAGGGTATTATGTTAAATGAAATAAGCCAGACAGAGAAAGACAAACACTGTGTTGCCTCTCCCATATGTGGAATATGAACTAATACACACACACAGAGAACAGTTTGGTGATTACCAGGGGGAAGGGAGTTGGGGAGTAGGCACAAGGGGTTATGGGGTACATTTATATGATGACTGACAAGTAATAATGTACAACTGGAATCTCACAATGTTATAAACTATTATGACATCAATAAAAAAAAAAAAAAAACTCTTTGCCTAACCCTAGTTTCCAAAGATTTTCTTTTTTTCCTAAAAATTTTAAAGTTGTACATTTTATATTTAAGTTTGTGATAAATTTTGAGTTAATTTTGAACAAGGGGTGAGGTTTGTGTCAAGGATTTTTGTTGTTATTTTTGCCTATGGATATTCTATTGCTTTAGCACTTTTGTTGAAAAAGCTATTCTCTCCATTGCATTTCTTTTGCACCTTTATCAAAAATCAATTGGGCATATTTGTGTGGGTCTATTTCCGGGTTATCTGTACTATTCCATTAATGTGTGTCCATCTCTCCATCAATACTGCACAATCTTGATTACTGTAGTTACATAAATTTTGAAGTTGGAGAGACTGATTCCCCCTACTTTATTCTTCTCTTTCAAAATTGTTTTAACAATTCTAGTGCTTTTGTCTTTCCACTAAAATGTTTCAGAATAATCTTAGCTACATCTACAAAAAATCTTGTTGGGATTTTAATAAGAATTTCATTAAATCTGCGTATCAATATGGGAAGAATTGACAGCTTTACTCTTTGAATTTTTGTCTCTTCATTTATTTAGATCTTCTTTGATTAATTTATCAGCATTTTGATTATTGTAGTTACATAAGTTTTGAAGTTGGGGAAACTGATTCCTCCTACTCTGTTCTTCTCTTTCAAAAGTGTTTTAGCAATTCTAGTGCTTTAGCCTTTCCATTAACAGGAATGTATTGTAACATACAAGTACTGTACGTGTTTTGTTAGAATTACATCTAAGCATTTTTTGGTTGATTGTAATTGGTATTGCATTTTTATTTTGGGGTCCATGGGCTCGTTGCTCATATATAGAAATATAACTGCTTTTTAAAATATTTATCTTGTATTCTTTGACCTTGCTGAACTCACTTATTACTTCTGGGAGTTTTTTATAGATTCCTTAGGACATTCTATGTATACAATAATGTCATCTGCAAATAGAAACAGTTTTATTTCTCCATTCCCACTGCTTTTTATTATGATTTTTATTTTATTTTCTTGCCTTGGTAAACTTGCCAAAATTTCCAGGTCTGTGTTTAATAAGAGTGGTGAGAGCATACATTCTTGCCTTGTTTCTGGTTTTGGGAGGAAAGCATTAAATTTTTAACCATTAAGTATAATGTAGTTGTAGGTATTTTATCAAGCTGAAGAAGTTCCCCTCTATTCCTACTTTTATCATAATTTTTATCATAAATGGATATTAAATTTTGTCAAATGTTTTTTCTTCATCAATTGATATGATCATATGATTTTTTTTCTTTAAACTGTTCATATGGTGGATTACTTTGATTGATTTTCAAATATTGAACCAGCCTCACATCTTTGAAATAAAACTCAAATGGTCATGATGCATATTCTTCTTATATGTTGCTAAATTATATTTGCTAATATTTTGTCAAGGATTTTTGTATCTACGCCCATGAAGGATACAGGTCTATAGTTTTCTTTTTTTGTACTATCTTTGGCTATGGTGTCAGAGTAACTTCATAAAATGAATTGGATAGTATTCCCTCCTATTCTATTTTCTGGAAAAGATTGTGTAGAATTATGTTAATTCTTCTTTAAACATTTAGTAGAATTCTGCAGTGAAATCATCTGGGCCTGGAAATTTCTTTTCGTGGATTTTTTAAAATAGGAATTCAATTTCCTAATTGTTATAGAGTTATCCAAGTTATCTTTATTTCATATTGGATGGGTTGCAGTAGTTTGTGTTTTTAATCTAGGTTGTCAAATTTATACGTGTAGAGTTGTTTGCAGTATCCCTTGATAATCCTTTTGTTGTCTGTGGGGTCTGTAGTGATATCCCTGTTTTATTTTGATATTGGTAATTTGTGTCTTCTTTCCTTTTATCTTTGTCAGTCTTACTAGAAGTTTGTCAATTTTATTGACCTTTTGGAGACCTAGGTCTTTGTTTCATTGATGTTCTCTGTTGTTTTTCTATGTTTAACTTTATTGATATCTGTTCTTGCCTTTATTTCCTTTCTTCTGTTTGCTATAGGTTTAACTCTCGTTTTCCTAGGTTCTTGAAGTAGAATCTTAAATTATTGTTTGAGACTTTTCTTCTTTCCTAACGTGTGTCTTTATTGCTGTAAATTTCCCTCTCGGCACTGCTTTAGCTGTATCCTGAAAATTTTGGTATGCTTGTTTTCCTTTTCATTTAGTTCAATGTATTTTTTTTAATTTCCCTAGAGACTTTCTCTTTGACTACTGGATTATTTACAAGTGTGTTGTTTAGTTTCTAAGTCTTTGGAGATTTTCCTGTTATCTTCCTGTTGTTGACTCCATTGACAACAAAAACATACTCTATACCATTCTAATTATTTTAAATTTTTGAAGTTTGTTTTACAACCCAAGATATGGTATATCTTGGTGTGTGTTCCATGGGCACTTGAAAAGAATGTGCAATTCACTGTTGTTGTGTAATGTTCTATAATTGTCAATTAGATTCTGTTGGTGGATTGTGCTGTTGAGTGTCTCTATTTCCGTTCCAATTTTCTGTCTGATGATTGTTTCTCAAAGTATTGAGAAAGAGGTGCTTAAGTCTTCAATCATAATTGTGGATTTATCTATTTCTCCTTTCAGTTCTATTCAGTTTTTGCTTTATATATTTTGCAGCTCTAACATTTGATGCATACACATTTAGGATTGCTGTGTCTTGTTGGTAGACTGACTCTTTTATCACTACGCAATGTCCCTCTCTGTCTCTGGTAATTTTCTTAGCTCTGAAGTCTACTTTATCTGGTATTAATATAACCACTCCTGCTTTCTTTTTATTACTGTTTATGTGGTACATCATTTTCCATACTTTTGCTTTCAATCTGCCAATATCATTATATTTAAAGTGACTGTCTTATAGACAGCATATAGCTGGGTCATATTTTTTAATCCACTATCCTAACCTATGTCTTTTAATTGGTGTACTTAGACCATTTACACTTAATATAATCATTAATATGTTAGGGCTTAAGTCTTCAATTTTATTTTTTTATTTTCTGTGTATTCTCTCTGTTTTTAATTACCCTGGCTTTTTTTTCTGCCTGCCTGTGCATTGCTTGAACACTTTTACAATTTCATTTTGATTTATTCATAGCGTATTCTATCTCTCTAAATAGCTTTTTAAGTGGTTTCTGAAGGTATTACATTGTATATACGTAACTTAAAACAGTCTACTGATGGGGCCAGCCCAGTGGGGTAGTGGTTAAGTTCACAAATTCTGCTTCGGCGGCCCGGGGTTCGCATATTCTGATCCTGGGCACGGATCTACACACTGCTTATCAAGCCATGCTGTGGCAGGTGTCTCACATATAAAGTAGAGGAAGATGGGCACAGATGTTAGCCCAGGGCCAATCTTCCTCAGAAAAAGAGGAGGATTGGTGACAAATGTTAGTTTAGGGCTAGTCTTCCTCACAAAAAAAACCAAACAAACAAAAAAAACAGTCTATTGGTGTCACCATTTTACCAGTTCAAGTGAAGTATAAATACATTACCTCCCTTTACCCTTCCCATTTATCATTGTCTTCAATATTTATCTACATACATTTAGAACCACATTGGATAGTGTTATAACTTTTGCTTCACTCATCAAATGTAATTTAGAAAACTCTGGAGAAGAAGACAAGTCTATTGTACTTACCCATTTTTTTGCTTTCTGTGTGCTTTCTTCCTTCTTGATGTTCCAAGTTTCCTTCTTAGAAACTCATTTCCTGTTTATTTAGAGAATTTCTTTTGGCCATACTTTTAGGTTAGGTGTTCTGGTGACATATTCTCAGTTTTCTAGCATGTGAGAATGTTCTGATTTCCCTCTTTATTCCAGAAGGACATTTTTTCCAGATATAAGATTCTGGATTGATAGTACTTTTCTTTCATCACTTGAAAAATGTTGTGCCACTCCCTTCTTGCCTCAATGATTTCTGATGAGAAATCCACTATCATTCATATCGTTTTTCCCCTATAAATATCATTTCTCTATTACTTCTTTCAAGATTTTTTTCTTTGTCTTTAGTTCTCAGAAGTTTGTCTGTCTTAGTATGGATTTATTTGAGTTCCTCCTGTTTGGAGTTCACTTAGTGTCTTGAATCTGTAGGTTTATACCTTATGCAACATTGGGAAGTTTTCAGCTATTATTTCTTCGAGCACTTTTTCAACCCCACCCTCTTTCTCCTCCGCTTATGGGACTCCAAAGACATGAATATTAAATCTTCTATTATGGTGCCACAGGTCCCTAAGGCTCCATTTATTTTTCTTTCTTAGTCTATTTTCTCTCTGTTTGTCAGATTGGGTAATTTCTATGACTGGTCATTGAAGCCTTTTTATGACTGCTTTAAATTATTTGTCAAATAATTCCAAGATCTCTGGTACCTCCTTATTGGAATCTATTGATTGTCTTTTATCATTCAGTTTGAGATCTTCCTCAATCTTGCTATGATGAGTGACTTTCAATAGAAACCTGGGCATTTGAGTATTATGTTATGACACCCTGAATCTTATTTGAACCTTATCCTGTTCTTCCTGGCTTCCTTTGATGCTATTCTTGCTGAGTAGAGGTGGGGGTTCTGGCTCCCACTAGGCCTCCACTGATACTCACTGGCTAGGAGGAGTAGGAGTACCAAATTCTGCTCCGCACATGGCCTCCTCTGACACCATGGTGGGGAGGGGTGGCATCATGGTTGTTGAGTGATGATAAAAGTCCCAGCTTTCTACTTGGCCTTCTCTGACACTGCCCTAGTGATGGGTCTAGGGGCTTCTCATTTCAGCCTAGTGAGTTCTTGAAGTCTATGCTCCCCGCTCGGCCTTTGCTGGTGGGTATGGGAGTGAGAGTGAGGGCAAAGATTTTTCTATGGCGTTTGGGTATAGAATCCAAAAGCTTTCTGCCTTCCTAGGCTTCCACGTTTTTGGTCCTTTGACTAGAGACAGTAGAATATTGTCAGAGAGGTCAGGGAGTGGACAAGGGGGAGTGGGGTTCTGCATCCATTGGCACTTCTGGGTTGCTGGGCTTCTTTAGCTCCAAGTCAAAACCCTATAAATTTATCACCATGTTGATGTTCCTTGAGGTCTTGAAGTCCCTAGCCATCTTCTCTCTGCCTTTAACAGTTCTTTGATATTTGTCCTGGGATTTTAGTGCTACTTAATGGGAGGAATAGGGAAAAGTATGTCTACTCCAGCTTCCCTGAGCAGAAGTTCATTTTCACATTTTTTTGTGACCTCCTTTTGTGAAAGCATAATCCTCCAACATTTGAATGCAAAAAATTAGCCTTTTTATATTATGCCTTGGAGTACTGATAAGCTATATCATTGTTCCTTCAAACAAGTCTGTCAGATGCAGTCACCATGAAGAAACTTTGATTGTCAAACATCCCATACCTTCATGCATGTCCTCATGCATTGCCCGTAGAAGCTGCTCACCGAATCTTCACCACTCCTGCAACCTGTCACAACAGAGTCAATGTCCATTACTGGAGTGTGACCTCAGGATATTCCCAAGCTTCTAATCATTAGGAACTCTGAGTACTATTGAGCTCTCTACAAAGGTGAGAACAGCTTCTCCCCTAACTATGCCTAGTTTTGGCATTGGACCCCAACATATTTCCATTTACTCCTAAAAACCAGCTTCCTGCTCCTTCTCTCCATACAAGCTGGAAACCAGCCAAGGGACCAAGTGAGAGTCATTTCTCATTTCACTTCTCACACACATTGTCCTCCTAGTCGTGCTCCAAACCAAAACTCCTCCTTCCTCTCCTAGATAAAAAAAAATGCCTGATATATATCCAAGGGTGCAAACAGCTAAAGTGGGTGATTTCATTTCTTACATTATCTCTACTCTTTCCTATCCTAAGTCAATCAAAATACTACCAAACATATATTGCTAGCATGTTACTTTCATTAGTGGATTCAAAAAGGTAGATGACAATCTTTATGACATCAAAGATCTGATAATCTAGTTTAGAAGGTAAAATTCATCCTTCCAAAGAAAGTCTAAATAAAAATAAACTAGTATTATTATGCCGGGTTTGGGGGTCTGAAAAAAATCCCTCATTAATTTTTTTCTCTTAATTTTCAAAGAAAACACTAAAAATGTGAGGAACCTGACCCCAGAAAGTTTAAGTGGCTTGTCCAACGTTATTTGACTAGTAAACAGTGATTCTGGAACTGAAAGCTGGGTCTCTCTACTCTGAGTACTAGACTGTGTTAAGACACTTTTAATGAGACCAGTAAGTATTTTAACTTGTACAAATAAAAATCATCTGAAGATTAAACTGGAGAACAGTGACAGGAAGAAAAACTGGTAAAGTGACTATGGCAATAAATTTAACTGCAAAAACAAGCAGCCTCTAGAAACCTCCACCGATAAGATTTGAGAAGTTCATTTTATAATGACATATATTTAAAAAAGAAGAAGAAGAAAGGATCTATTTCTCTTAACAATCAAAAAGATAAAATTCTCTTTACTCTTGCTTCAATGCCTAAAGTTCTTACTGTCTGGTAGTTCCTGATTCAATAATTAGTAAGTGGTAAACAAGTAAGATTTAAAGTTGCCTAATAAAAGTCTCCTTATAGCAGGCACTAAAAGTATCAAGAAGCTGTAACTAGTGAAAATGGTTTTCAAATAGTAGTCTATAAGCAAAAGCATTTGATGATGTGAAAAAATACGTGAAAAGCATTCTAAAGACAGAGACTGTTATAAATTTTGGTTTTTAGTATATTTCCTTTGCTTAGAACAGTGTACAGCACATAGTAGGAACTCATTAGATATTTGATAAATGAATTCCAGGAAACTGTTTGTGTTATTAGCAACAAAATTCTCTTAGAATTTCACATGATGTCACTTGATGTTGTCTCAGGACAACTTTACTGAGGCAGAAACTAACTTCTGAGACCCTGATCTCATCCTTTTTGTCCAATCAACCAACAGGGTAGAAAACTTATTAGCAACTCTGACTAACATGGTTTCATCGTTTATTGGAAGAAGTTGCCCTCAATTAACCAAAGCCACGTTCCCATATCTGTGTGCTGTGGGAGGATAAAACAATGAGAAAAAATAGAGGATCTGTTGATAGATACATGTAAGTTCCAATCCTACTTGTGTCACTTGCTCACTGAATAATTCTGATCTGCAGGGATTTTTTATCTGAGAAAGAAAAATTGCATCTTTTAAGATACTCTTGATGATTCTTAAAAAAGATACAGATTATAGATCTCCTGATATACAGTATTCACATAATATTTGTAGAATATTTAAATCAGATTCTGAAAATTCACCCCTCCTCTATGTTGCTTATCAACAGATTTATCAATTGACCCAGGGTAATTCTATTAAAATCTAACAGCTGGGAACTAGACGTAGGGTTATCTCCACGGGGAATTTATACCTTTGTAACTCTACCTCTCTCCACGTCTGCTAAATCCTGTAGCCTTTGATAGATAGTAAATGGGACAAACATCACTTCCCTATTTATCCAAATCTTAGGGGTAAAAATTTCCAAAAAGTATGAAAGGTATAGCTGTGTAGTACACATCAATAATCACATATGGTGTGGCTAGCAACACGATATGAAACCATGGCTCCATGTCTTCCACTAAAGCTCAAATACAATCATAACGTCTCAGGGCTGGCTTATGCTGAGCTCTGGATAAAACATAGCCAAAGAAGGAATATTTTCAGGGTGGTCAGCACTGAATCTGGATGATGGGGACCAAAGAAAAATAATCACTGAATCGCCTTGAGACTCCAATCACAGAGACGGAACTAGATAAGACTTAGATGAGATGCGTTCAGTCTTCTTTCACGTGGCTCTAGTTCTTTACCCTCCTATTTCCAGCATCCTTTATGTATATGAAATTGTGCAGTTACTTAGGGGTGCCCCCAAACAACAGCTGATAGATGACTTGATTTCTAAGGGCCTCCTTGCTCTAATATCCTTAGTTTTGTGAATGTCTGAATGGTAGGTGATGTGAATATCATGATAACAATGGCTAATGTTTCTTTGCTATGCGCCAGGCATTATGCTAACCACTTTCATTTAATCTTCTTTAATAACCCAGGGAGAGAGCTGCTACTAACATTCTTATTTTATTAATGAGAAAACCTGGGTATGGAGAAGTTTCATCACTTTTCTAAGGTTCATAGCTAAAAAGTACAGAGGTGAGACATGAACCTATGCTGTCAGCCTGCAAAGTCCACACTCATAGACAACTCTATGCTGCCATCCAGGACATCATTAGAGAATTACTGAGGGGCTTAGAGGCCTGATAAATTCAAAAGATTATCCAGCCTAACTTCTGGAATATGAGCTGGTATGATCTTCTTTTTGATGATCTTTAAAATAAAAGCAAAGAGGAAATCAAAGAGAAGAACCAGAATGACTTTCTTCATGTGATTTAATACAGGGTTCTTTCCTAACTCTCCTCTATCTGCTTTCTGAATATAAGAATAAAATTAGGAAGAAACGGAGAGAAAAGTGTTGAATCAGGGCAATGTGTTTTCCAAAGCATAAATGCAGGAATTAAAGCTTACCTAAAAATGAAGTGAAACGCTGCACTCCTTGTTCCCCCCAGCCTCAACCCTCAAGTCACCCACAATAACGAGCAGTAAAAAAAATACATCTCTAGTGTCTCTTCCACTTTTGTGCATTTTGCTTTTCAGGCTTATTAAAAATAGCAGTCATTAACACCAAACGGGAATTTACATCTACTATACATAAATTAGCATATCAATTTCAACAATCCTCAGTGACAATGAAGTAAAGTTAAAAAGAAAAATCAGATCAGCTTTTGTCATCGTGTTGCTTCTCTCTCACACATGCTCAGTTTATCTCTTGCCTTCATTAACCCTATTCCCAGCTGCCAACTCGGAGCTGTAGGAGTTTCAAACCTCAGGCACAGAGTCGCATTTATCCGGAGGCTGATTGCTGCAGCTGAACAGTCCTGAGACCAGTCATCACTCCAGGTTCACAGACAACCAAGCAAAGACCCAGCTCCCACTGCAGTCTTGCTTGTGCTTTCTCTACAATGTACCCTCTGGATGTTCTCTGGGCACCTAGCTCGGTAATGTTCATGCAGAAGAACTTTCCAGACGTATTCCTTTGTCCAGATGCCAGGGTCCTGCATTTTTCATGCTTTTAAAAAATATTCTTGTTTGTGTCTTTATTGAAAGTCCCAGTTCTATTCTGGATGCAGTTTGTGTTCAAGTGGGGGATTCTATCAATTCTATCTGTGTCTACTTTGTTAGTGGATCTCTTCCACAAGAAATATGGGGATGAGAGATTGGCCAGGAAACCCAAACTATTTACTCATAGTTGTTAGAAATTAGGCAAAAGACAGGGTGATGAAACTGGTACAAATCAGAGGCTACTTACAATCAATAATGTGGACAAGATAATGAGGGAGATAGAATTATGACTTCTCTCTGAGTTACAAGAAGAGTCAGTAACAGGCACAGTGGAAAAGTCTTGCCTTGCCTGGGAGCCTCAGTCTTAAATGTTTAATGTTAACTTTACACACTAAATAAAATTACTTGTCCTACCTTGAAAAAGCTGAAAAATGGGGGAAAGATGGAATGGAATGGTAATGTATCTAGAGGCTTTAATTAAATGTTTAAAAAGACTTTGGCATCCATTGTTGATTTTTTTAATATTCAAACTTTCATAATCATTAGATTTCCATAAGGAAGACAGTCATGTGTTTATTTATTTACTCATCAAGAGTGAATTAAGCAACTACTAGGGAAAGTCATAGTGGTAAATGCTATGGGAGCTACAGAAATGTATAAGATAAGGCTGCTATTCTCAAGAGATGGATGGTATATAAGGAAGACTCTGTCTTCCTCTTTGCATGGACCACAGTACGACTTGTAAAAGATAAACTAAAGATCATCTAGTCCAGTGCTTCTCAAACATTAAGAAACATACAAATCACTTGAGGATCTATTTAAAATGTGGATTCTGATGCAGCAGTTCTCAGGTGGTGCCTGACGTTCCGTATTTCTAACAAGTACCCAGGCGATGCAGAAGCTGCTGGTTCATGGACCACACGTTGAGAAGCAGAGGTAGATTATAATCCCTGCCTAAGATACCAAGGTATTTATTTCAATGCTGGGGAGCCACTGTGCATTAATCCTTTATATACCAATAGCCATTGCCCCCAAAGAGCAGCCTCGTAGTATCTTTACAATATAATGTCCCCCAGGGAAGCATCATGCCCACATCTGCGACTCACCAGTTATTTTGCCTTTGCAAGCTTTTTACCTCTGTAAGCCTGTTTATCCACCTAAAAGATGGGGGCAATAATGCCTAACTAAAAGAGCTGTGGAGAGGATGAAAGAGACCATGCTAGTATAGTGCCTAGTACATAAAAGTTGGCACCCAGTAACGAGGAGCTCTTTTTACCATTATTAAGAGTTGAGGAAAATGGGTATTTTTAAATTTTAATAATTAAATTTATCTTTTCTAGTCACAAAAGTTGATATCACTAAGAAGAAAAGTAAGCCTTGATAGGAATTTGTGAGTTGAGTCATTTTTAAAGCACTGGTGAAGGACATATTCCAACGTTAGCACTTGGTCAGAGGCCCCCATCAGTAATTAAGGACCGCGTGCAATCAGCAATGCGCATTTGCATTTTGTAAGACATACTGATTTCTGGAGGAAGTCAACCCTGATCTCTCCCCTGCTAATAAGAAATTGGGAGGCACGAAACAATCCCAGATGGTGCATGTTTGTAGTAATGAATGGAGGTATTTTAATGGTGTGAGTTAAGTTTTACTTTGAGTTTTTAATGACGGACTCACTGTCCACGACATTTTAATTGTAAACTAGATTGCCCCATGAGGTCTTAAACTATTTTATGTTAAACATAAAGCTTTGTAAACTTGTATGGGTGATATTATTCATCCCCTGAAGCATAAGGGGATATAAAAATGTTTCATAATGAGCCATGAATACATAATATAACCCCAAAGTTTAATAATACTAATCCATATTTCATTTCACCAAACGATTACTTCTTCCACCTGCATGAAGCCACGTTCAAATGAGAAGATTCAAAGTCGGTTTCAAAGATATCAAGAGTTATTTTCCTGAAATTCTAAGTGAAAATAACCAAGCGGCAAGTGGGATGTGATTATTTAACATTCGTTTGACAGAATTTTCTGAATGGGCAGGCAAGTCATTTACCTAAATCTCTTTTCCTTGATTATTTGAAAAGTAGCATTACTTTGAGATGACTTATTTAATAAGATTCAGTCTCCATCTCCCATTTTAACCTTAAAATTCTCATCTCTCATTTGGTAGAATGTCTTCTTGCAAATGAAGACTTGGGGAAAGGAAGCCAATTGGAACATTTTTAGAGCCTTTACCAGAGATTATGAAAATAAGACACCTTGAGGTACATTAAGAGTCAGTAGCACTCCATTACAAGGAAGGAGAATTAGTTTCTAGTCCTATCTCTGTCACTAAATATGGTTGTTTGACCTTGGGCAAGTCAATGAGTCCCTAGACATCTCTTCCCTTCTCTGCCAAAGGAAGAGTTTTTCAAAATCTAGTTGAGGATCACCTATATAGAGCATCACCTGAGAGCTTCTTAAAAATGCATATTCTCTAGTCAGAACTACTCCTACTGAATCAGGCTTCAAGGGTGTCATTTTTCTTGACAAGTTTTCCAGGTGATTCTTACACAAAGTATGAGAACCACGGGAGTAGATTAGTTCCAAGACATTCCAGCTTCAATATTCTTTGCTTTGGAATACACACCCAACTTGAAATACAACTCTTGACAAATCACACTCCCAACCCACTCCCCAATTTCCCTATCATATTGTATTTCGGTCTCCGTTTAGAACTTGAGTTCTGCCATCCATTTGGCAACTATTAATTGTGTCCTTACAACATGCAATGTCCTCTTCATCTCTACCCTTATTGAAATAGGGCATGTGAAGGACATGAGGGGAAGTATGTGGAAGAGAGTATAGGTGATTCGAAGATGTTTAAGATCAATACATCCAAGACTTCTTTCAATTTATAATCAAAGGAATCATACCTATATTAAAATATTAGACCTAAATCAGTAGCTAAAAGCAAGATGTATTAAAGTACGTCTAATATGATCCTATTTTTGTAACATAATATCAAAAACACTATTTAGGGAGATGTATATATGTGCAATGTCTATAAAGGTGCAGTGGTGATTTTTATATAATATATAAGCATGGGAATAAAAAGAAGTGATTATTTCTCCTGAAAGGCTGGGAGAGAGGGGTGATTTGAGTGGAAAGAAAAAGGGAGGAAGAGGCAAGAAAACAGAAACAGAGTAGGTTATATACAGCAATTATGCATCTATGTAAAATTATGTCTATGTATATATAAGCATATTTTTAAAATAGAATAAATTTGAATATTGAAAAACTAAATAAACCAGAGGTTATGCAAATAACTCAACAGTCATACATGTTTTAAATATATCACATAAAATTGGCCATCTGCACCATCTTTCTAAATAGTATGGCTCTGTTCTAATTAGATATTTTCTAATTTCAAACATAGAAACCTCAGGCGTTCTCTATAAAGAAGGAACTTTGGCTTGTTTAGGGCAGAGTACCAGTAAAATCTCTGATTTGGATTGGACTAACCTTGCCAGGAATTATTTGCACAATTCTGAGCAGCCCCCGTTGGCATTCTGGTCTTCATGCAATCATTTGTGAAATGAAGAGATGGAGCTAGATTTTTAAGATTTTTTTCATGATTGTCCCCACTGTCTGCAAATTCTACCTCTGTAGAAATCCAAGTTCATATTTTCCCTTTTATAAAGTTTCAGGCAAAAAAATTTGCTTTTTAAAATTTTTGTTTAAGTAATTTCCTGTAGTTATCCCTGAAGGGAGGGCCACTACTGTCACCATAAGCCATCTGGAAGACAGGGAAAAAATAAAATCCTTTTCTGCCAGAGAGAGGTGGGAGTGGAGGGGGATCCTGAACTTTTTCTCTAAGAATTAGACAAAGAAAGAAATAGAGACAGAAAGAAAGAAGGGAGGAAGCGTGGGAGGAGACAAGGAAGGAAGGAAGGAAGGAAGGAAGGAAGGAAGGAAGGAAGGAAGGAAGGAAGGAAGGAAAAAGAAAACCTCAGCATCTGCAGTATAAGAAGGGGTCTTTTCAACCAAGCAGGTGTGTGCCAGTTGAATGTAGCACGTAGGAAAAGAGAACTGTCCCAGAGAAAGTAGCAGTCTTACATTCTTATCCTAGCCAAGATGTGGGTAATAATCCCATCTGTTAGGGAGATGATGAAATGTGAGGCAAAGAAAATGAGTTCATGAACTTGAGACGTTAAAAAAAAAGAGAAAGAGAGAGAGAGAGCTCATTCAATATCTCAGAACTGCCTGAAGCTTTCTTCAAGCCAAGTTTAATTTCCTTTGTCAAGTACAATTTGCAGATCTCATAGGACTTCAACTGTGGGTGCATGCACTCCTCCTAGTGCATTTTATACTATACTGTCCATCCGCAGCTCAGCAGGGTGAACATACGAAGTAATTTACCTAAAGACTCAGATTCCTCTCTGCAATATTGGAATTTTCAGGTCCGAGCAAGTCTGCAGAAGACATCATCAGTCAGTCTTCTGCTTAATAAAAAAACAACGCTCTTTCTGCACTAGAACTAAACATCCAAAACTTGAGCTTTTAGATTTCAGTGCTCCTGGGGATATATTGTGTGACCTTGAAGATAGTTCACCTCGCAGTGTCTTTATTTCCCAGTTCCCAAAACAGAATTCATGCATCAGTTTCAAAGTAGAGCCCCAGAGCTGTGAAGTGATGTATTCAAGATCCCATAGCTGGTTACTAGCTGTGTCCAGGAGGATTCTTTCAGTTGCAAGCGACTACACACTCAACCCAAACTGGCTTAAGCAAAAAGAGGAGTTATTGGTTCAAGTTTAAGAGTAAGATAAGCTTCAGACTCAGCTTGATGTAAAATCTCAAAAACTTTCATCAAGACCTAATTCTCTCCCCATCTCTTGATTCTCTGTGTTCTAAGTTGACTCCATTCTCAGGTGGCTTTTCTCCTTATACTACAAAGTGTCTGCCAGTAGCTCCAGACCTTAATCTCTTAGCTTGAAGTCCAGTGGGAAGGAGCATCTGCTTCTGCACCATAATTACCAGCAAAAATTTCATTGTATCTTGATGTCTCTGTGAAAATAAAATGCCCTACTTGAACCAAAATGTCCTGTTCTTTAGCCAGATCTAGAGTGTGACTCAATCGTGTACCTAGCGCTAAAGTAAGAGTGATACTCCACAGGTTGCACATAGTGGTACTCCACAGGTAGTCTCAAACGGCAGATGCTGTTAACAGAAGAAGGAAAATGGATGACAGAAAGATCAGCAAGTATCTGCCATTGTGGCAGAGCCTGAAACAGAAGCCAAGTCTTCAGGATGCTGGTTCCTACCTCAACCCACTCTTTTTCATTCATGTGTGGTTGTGGTATTAACAACTGAGTCTTACTTTAATGGAGGTTAATGACATGGTGATTCCTAGGATTTAAGTGAAAATCAATGTTTGATGATAATCCAAGAAACAAAAATCACTCATGTTCTGTTAATGTCATACTGTGAAAGTCAAGCACGTTGTCATCTTCATGACCTTGTATTTGGCAATGTATTCTTAGATAAGACATGAGTGTGAGCAACAGAAGAAAAAAAATAGATAAATTGAACTTCATCAAAATTAAAACTTTTGCGCATCAAAGGACACTATCAACAGAGTGAAAAATCAACCCAAATAATTGGAGAAAATGTAAGAGTTTAATATCCAAAACATATAAAGAACTCCTACAACTGAACAACAAAAAGACAAACAACCCAATTTTAAAATGGGCAAAGGAATTGAATACACATTTCTCCAGAGAATGTATACAAATGGCCAATAGGCATATGAAAAGATGTTGAACATCATTAGTCATCAGGCAAATGCAAATCAAAACCACAAGATAGACCTTCACACCTACTACGATAGCTTTAATTTAAAAAAATGCAGAAAACTAGTGTTGGCAAGGATGTGAAAATTGGAACCCTTACATTGCTAGTGGGATGTAAAATTGTACAGCCACTATGGAAAATAGTTCAGTGGTTCCTCAAAAAGTTAAACATAGAATTACCATATGACCCAGCAATTCCACTCCTAGGTATAATAGCAGAGACTCAATCAGATACTTGAATGCCAATGTTTATTGCAGCATTATTCACAATAGACAAAAAGTGAAAACAGCGTGTCCATCAACAATGAAGTAATAAACAAAATGTGGTATGTGCATACCACGGAATATTATTCAACCATAAAAAAGAATGACATTCTGATATCTACTACAACATGGACAAAACTTGAAAACATGCTTAATGAAATGTCAGACACAAAAGAACGAATATTCTATGATTATATGAAATGTCTACAAAAGGAAAATTTATGAAGATAG
Source organism: Diceros bicornis minor (assembly GCF_020826845.1). Lineage (NCBI taxonomy): Eukaryota > Metazoa > Chordata > Mammalia > Perissodactyla > Rhinocerotidae > Diceros > Diceros bicornis. The sequence continues at coordinate 29,140,346 of NC_080763.1, read as the reverse complement.
AAAGTAGGTTAGAGGTTACCAGGGGCAGGACAGAGCGGGTTATGGAGTCTAGAGAGGGTAACCGAGTAACAATAGTGGGTACAGTGCTTCTGTGTGGGAAAATGGAAAAGTTTTAGAAATAAATAGCAGTGATGGTTGCACAACACTGTGAATGTAATCAATGCCACTGAACTGTACACTTAAAAATTATTAAAATGGAAAATTTTACGTTATACATATTTTACCACAATAAAATTAAAACAATAGCAAAGTCAAGGGCATTATCACCTTCACACTTGCAGATGGAAACTCCTTCTTGCATCTCATTGGATCAGAATTATCACATGGTCAGCCAGCTGCAAAAGAGGCTGAGAAATTTTGTTTTTATCTGAGTACATTGCAAACCAAAAAAATGGGTCAATTCAGTAAGGAAGAAACAGAGAGTAGATATCAGGTAGGAAACCCATAGCATCTAACATTTCTGTTCTTTTTTTTTTCCTTCTGGTTTTTTCTCAAGTATCCAAAACTTACTCAGCATGGTAGCAATCACTATGTCCTATTCATGAGGAAATATAAATGCCACATATCTAAAAATTGTCGTTGACATATTTGGCAAAAATGCAACTATCATTTGTGTTGGATATTGAAAACAGCTGAGCCTACAATTTATTAACCTAATGATAAATTCCTATCACTATCTGATGTCAAGCCAAAAAATATATTTAGCCAGTGGATGTAGTCTGTATTGCATGGCTGTACATCTATAATTCCCTACTGTGCATTTATGTATCCTGATAGTTTTCAACCCGGAAATTTTTTCACTCATTTATTGATTCATTCACTCATCAAACAATCACTATGCACCTACCTGTGTGTGCAAGATACACAAGGTGATGCGAATATCAACCAGATAAAGCATCCACCTTTAAAGAACCTCCAATTAAGCAAGAAAAGTGAGACAAGCTGTCAAATAATTAAGAGGCCTCAGCAACTTCTCTGACTCCGTATCTCCACCCCTGAGGTGGGGCCACCTGACTTTCACTCTCCAACACAGACCCCTTTAGTGCTGGGGTTCTCAGCTTCAAATCTCTCTTGCACCTGGTTCAATCTGACCTTATGTCCAATTCTTAACAAAAGCTTCAGCTTCAGCTGTACCCTTCTTCTTCTCACTATTTTCCCCAAGGACCAAATGCCTACCCTAAAATCTATTCATCCATTTCTTTATTATGGTTATTTATTTGAAATATTTATTAAGCCAGCCCTATGATGGGTCTGGGGATACTATAATGAGCAAAAGCAGCCATAGTCTCTGCCCTCATGGAGCTTAGTCTACAGAGAGAGGCATACAGTAGTCAAACATTCTCCCAAACAAACTTAACATCCCCACAGTGACAGAGTTGTGACCACGGCACAAGGCACTGGGAGAAGCTATTGTAGGGAGAGAGTAGGCCTAGACTCTGTTAACTGCAATCAGAACTATCTGATACTAAAAGCTAAATCCACACATTCATGTTATGAACAAAAATATTGGCAGCAACTTTAATGGCAGTTACCCATTTATTAAGTACTTACTGTATGCTTGGTTTCCTTGATTTCCACCTATCATCTCTAGGCATCCCCACAACTTACTGGTTGGCGTTCTCTGATGCTGATTATTCTATCCCCAGAATCACTGACTGTTGAATGTTCTCAGCCTATTTTCCTCTCATTACACGAAACATGGCCTTGGTCATAGGAATACCCCATCCTAATAAGCCTGACCAGTCTCCAGATCCAGATGTTTCTGGTGTGGCCTGCCTCAATTACATCCCAAGCTCCTTATCTAATATAAGATTTCTGATGTTTTTTCAAATGTGTACAACTTAAAATTTGTTTCTTCAAGTCAAATATTCTGGGAGTATTTCACTAGCTTGTTAATCCTAAAGTCTGATCTTTTAAAACTCACAGCTTCAACTTCAGTTTTGATTTGTTAATACTTGTTTTAGAAGTAGCATAATGTATAACTGCACCTAAAATGAGATTTAGATAGGTGGACAATCTCCTGCCAAAGAAGGCTGAGTTGGGGAGGCACAGGTATCTGCTCCCAGCCCCAACTCCAGGGCCTGGGTCTGATCTCCATAGAGAAAGAAGCTTCAGGAATTGTGGTAGGGGCTCTTTGTGTGAGGAAACTTGTGAGGCATGGATACAACAAAGCTACTTTGGAAAAAGAATCACACTCTCCCTGTTTCTGTGTGGAACACAACTTGGCTCCAGCACAGAGAAACCTGAGAGAAAGCCATCTGGCATCCTGAAGGCCTTGCGGCCCCAGCATCCCAGGCAGGAAGCCATGATAATCTAGAGGACAGTGGAGGCTCAGAGATCTTCCAAAGAGACCACGGTTAATAAGTAGCTGTGGCCACCAATTCTGGGCACCGAGCCATCACTCATTCCTCCCATTCTTCCTGACCATCAGAACCTCAATTTTGTCCAGTGGCAATGTACTCAATCCCAGGGGAAGAATCACAATTGAGTAAAGCCAATCCTAGTAATTTCATAGCCTTTTGAAAGTGACTTTTGTAGTGCTTGGTGTGAGACCTAGTTCTGGCCTAAGGAAAAATTAGTAGAATCTTCTGAGAATGTTTTTTCCTTCCCAAATAAGGGAGTAATACACAAGGAGATGTTCCCTGCCTCCCCCTTTCTGCTTTTGCACATTTTGTACTGTAAAAGGGAGAAAACAGGGGTGCAAAAGCAAAAAAGGGGCCAAGGTTTGAGGAGAGAGAAGGCGTAAGAGCAATCTATGTGAAGCTGGATTCCAAGGGTCCTGATACCCACCGTGGTCAGGCGCCCTGCCCTCTCTGTTGTAGAATCATGACTGGTAAGCCTTGCCATTAACCTCTGCCCCTTGCATGGCCAGTACACGATGAGGATAACAAGAGGGTCTGAGTGAGGTCCTTTGTTCTGCCACTATTAAGACATCGTACAAATGGAAAGCATTATCACCTTGTTATCTCTCATTTCAGGAGGGGTCCTCATTAACAACCGGAAGCTGTATCCGGCCATAGCCATAAAGCAATAAACAGTACAGAAATGAGCCATAAATTACTTCTAATTGCACTATCCCATCAGATCAGAACCAGGGACTGCTCTAAATTAACAGGCATCAAATTTAAAGCAGATATAGCAATATCATTTTCTATGCAGTACTTAATTAGCCTCTAGAAACTGCTACCATGGGGCATTACCTCAGAGCCCTAGAAGCATCTCCAGAAGAGAAAATGTGGTCATGGTGCATAGTACAAATGGCAAATATGGCCCCTCCCAGAGTTTGCAACCCATTCTAATTGCTCACAGACGCAATAAGAAAGGATGTCCCTTAGCAGCATACTGTGCAATTGGCCTCTTACTTAATAAAGTGGTCTATAGCTGTTCCTTTATGGCTGGAGCTATGCTATAGCAAGCCCCTTCATTGCCTCTCCATGGTCTTGTCAATGATCTGACTGAGACAATGGTGGCTCTTTATGTATATGGTTTAGAATAATATTGAGACCAACCGAAAACTCTAACTGCCAATGAAGGATGGGTAATCTTGGTGGAAGACTCTATGGCCTTCTGTTCAATAACTGCTTAGAGTGTCACTGCATTCATTATTAGGATTTAAACTAGACTAGAGTGGAAAAAGGTGTAACACTCACATGGGAAGGCACAACTTACAGCACGGGCTGTTATCCCTATCAATGACAAAAGAAGCACTGAATTTATTCTGTCCTCCACTGGCTCAGTAGCTGAAAAAGGCCTTTGGAACTGATGTTAGCAAACTTGTCATTGGATTCTCTTTTGTGATACAAGATGTTCAGTGTCTAACCCTCCTTACTTCTTTGGATTCTGGACATTGTTGCTTGGAAGATATAATTATACTGATTAGAATACACAAGACCTAAAACCAGCTGGAAAAGCCTCTCCTTCAAATTTTTCCAAAAAAAAAACAATTATATCACAGAAGCCAAAACATGGTAATTAAAATGACCATTATGTAGCACGCTTCCTATAATCATTGTCATTCATTTTGGCAACTGGGAGTTTGAGGATTTGAATTTTATTTTCCAAGCCATAAGTGTGAAAAAAGCAATTTATTTACTTTACTGTTGATGGCCAGGAATTAATTTTCACCCATTTCTTCAGACTTTATTGAAGGACTATATCATTCCTGTTTACCCTTGTCATTAATTTTTAAGGGATAGTTTTCCTGTTTGTTCTTCTCAGGCCACACTGACAAATACACTTCCTGTCCCGTGCCAATCACAGAACTCAATGCAGAACCTCCTCTCACACTGCAAATACTTTTTTTTTTAATCATCTGGAGCAGGAAAAAGTTAACTCTACAGAATTGCTTGAACCCATCTGGATGATTTGTTAAATCCCCCAGTATTGACTGCCACAATCGTTTATTAATTATTGCTAAATCTATGTCTAACCTGTTAGTTTTCATCTAATCATCACTCTGTATAATAGTGTGATACCCAGGACTGGAGGATGTAATATATAATATGTGAAAATAAAAATTTTAAAAGAAAATGGTAGGAAAGGAACATGGGAATTTTACAAAATAGAAAGATGAAGACCAAGGATGGAGGACTATGAGAAGCCAGAGGAAAAATAGGTGCTATTCTATGCAAGTATTATAAATCAGATAAGATGCTGGGCATGCTATATGCATTAATCATGCACCTAAGAACAATCCTAAAAGATATTTTTGTCTGCATTTTATAATGGAGGTGTAGAGAGGTTAAGTAACTTACCCATGATCACTCCGTAATAGAACTGTAACCCATACCAGATTTCTTGATTCCAAAGATCAAAATAATCATCATTTTTTTATTCGTATGTGCATGGTATATGTTTCTCCATCTCTTTGCTTTTAACTTATCTGAATATTTACAATTAAAATGGGTTTCTCAGAGACAACATATAGTTTGGTCATTTTTTTAATCTATTCTGAGAATCCCAGTCTCTTAATTGGTGCATCAAACTATCCACATTAACGAGATTATTAATATAGTTTTGGATTAATATCTATCATCTTTGTAACTGTTTTCTATTTGTTGCATTTGTTCTTTGAATCCTTTTTCCCTTTTTTTCTTTTTTCTGCCTTATCTAATTTTAATTTAGCATTTTCTATAATTTCATTATATCTCCTCTCTTAGCATATCATTTATACTTCTTTTGAAAACCTTTTGGTGGTTACTCTACAGTTTACAATATACAGTTAAGGAACCTCAGTCAACCTTCAAATAACACTACATTGTTTAACATGCAGTGTAGATATCTTATAAGAGAGTATCACCATTTCCTTTCCCTCATTCTTTGTGACATTGTCATTTATTTTATATATCTATATGCTATAATCAACCAGTACATTGTTACTATTATTGTTTTAAACAAACTATTGTCTTTTAGATTAATTAAGAACGAGAAAAGTAAAAAAATTTATTTTACCTTCATTTATTCTTGCACTGATAATCTTATTTTCCCAATGCAGATCCAAGTTTCTAACTTACGTCATTTCTCCTCTGCCTGGAGAACTTTTTAAAACATTTCTTGCAGGGAAGGTCTGCTTATAACGAAGTCTCTCAATTTTTGTTTGTTTGAGAAAAGTCTATTTCTGTTTCACCTTTGAAGAATACCATTGTTGAATATAGAATCTTAGGTTGGTGGGGGTTTTTTCTTTCAACCCTTTAAAGATTTCACTGAGCTTTCTTCTTTCTTGCATGGTTTCTGATGAGAAGTCGGCTATAATTTTTAACCTTTCTCCTCTATTAGCAAAGTGGTTTTTGTCCTATGGCTTCCTTGAAGATTTTTTCTTTGTCCTTGATTTTTTTGTGATTTGAATATGACAAACCCAGGTGTGAGTTTTTTAGTATTTATTTTGCTTAATGTTTTCTGAGCTTCCTCGATTTGTGGATGGTGTCTGTCATTAACTTTGGAAAATTCTCAGCTATTATCACTTCAAATATTTCTGCTCTGTTCTCTCTTCCATTTCCTTCTAGTGTTCTAATTATGCATATATTAAAGCTGTTGACATTGTCTCACAGGTTTTTTTCATTCTTTTTTTTTTCTCTTTGCATTTCAATTTGAGAACTTCCTATTGACCTATCTTCAATTTCACTGATTTTTATCCTCAGCTGTGTGAAATCTACTGATGAACCCACCAAAGGCATTCTTCATTTCTGTTACTGTATTTGTTGATTTCTAGCATTTCTTTTTGATTCTTTCTTATGATTTCCATATCTCTGCTTACATTGCCCATCTGTTTTTGCATATTGTCTACTTTTTCCATCAGAGACCTTAGCATATTAATCATCATTATTTTAAATTCTCTGATAATTCCAGCGTCTGTGGCATCTCTGAGTCTGGTTATGATGATTTCTTTCTCTTCAGACTCTGTGTCTTTCTTGCCTTTTGGCTTCAGACTCTGTGTCTTTCTTGCCTTTTGGCTAACCTTGTGATGTTTTTGTTGACGGCTGAACAGGTAGTATCGAGTAATAGGAACTGAAGATTTGAGTAAGCTGTTAGTGTGAGGATTTATGTTAAGCTGGCTAGGAGTTGGGCTGTGTTAAATGTTTGCTGTAACTATAAGCACCAGAGGGTTCAAATTCCCCTGGTGGTCTTATTTTTGTCTCCCCTTTCGGCTTTGGGGCTTCTCTATGTAATTTCAGCTGTAATCCACCATTGTCATACTGGAACCTTTTGGTGTGGGGTTAGGTAGGGTGTGAGGGAGGGGGATAATTCTACAACGTTTAAATAATGTCTCCATCTTTTAGCAGGCCTGTGTCTCAGGGCTGTGGCCTTCACAAGTGTTTCTGTCCCTCCTCCAGTGGTGTATCTTTTTCGTCTGCTCCTTAGTCCCTTCCCTGGATGCAGCATTACCAATCTATTTCATTGAAACCCTGATCCCTATTGACTATATTTTTTGTTCCAGTTAGATGAGACAGGAAGGATGAAGAGGGTTCAAGGGAATAGGGAGAATTTCCCTTCCTCCTGCTGGGATAAGGTTTCAGAATTGTGCTTTGGCAAAGTCCTTTCCACTGGAGAAAACAGCTGTTATGGAGAAGCCTCCAGGTGTATTTCACAATGGTTACTTTTCCCCGTCTCCCTGCCAAGGTCGCAAGAGGATCTTTCACAAGGCTGGGCCCCAGGAGTTTCTCGCTCTCAAACTAGTGCACACTCTGCTTGCAGCAATTTGTCAAAATTACTAAGTGTTCCTACCAGTTTACAGTTCCAGTGGCTTCTGCTCCAGATAAGCAGATCTCAGCTGCTGTATTTCTCTGCATATGCCTGTCACTGTAGATTTCAGGGTAGCGGTTTTCCCTGTAACCTCAGTTCTTTGATAAACACAAGCAAAATAGATGATTTTTCAGTTTGTCGAGGTTTTTCTTGTTGTAAGGATGAAAGTGACAACTTCCAAGCTCTTTACATGTCAGGACTGAAACTGGAAGGAATCATCCTTTTTGGATAAGGACAGTTTGGTGAGGAAACTAGTAAAGAATAAATTAAAGTTTGATTAACCAGACAAAGCCAAAGTCTAAAGAACTGAGGTCCTTTTAGAAATTTTATTAGTCATTTTAGATATTTAAGTTCCATCTATAAATAACAGAAAGTGATCAAAGTTTACAGATTTTTTCTCCACTTCCACCTATGACTTTACCACAAATACTAGTCTATTAAATACTCTTTGGGGAGAAAAAGAAGTCTATTACCAAAAAGTCTGGGAATAAAAGCTCAGAAAAATCCTTCATTAAAAGTCACATGTTCAATGCTACTTATACCAAATGTTTCCCAGATTTATTTGACTATGGAAGCCTTTTATTTCCTTCTTGCTACCTGTTAACATCTATGATAAACAGAATAATAGCACTCCAAAGAAGTCCACATCCTAATCCCCAGAATTTGTGACTATGTTACCTTACTGGCAAAAGGGACTCTGAAAATGTGATTAAATTAAGTATCTTGAGACAGGGAGAAAATCCAGGGTTATCCGAGTAGGCCCAATATAATCACAAGGGTCCCTGACGGAGGCAGCAGAGTCAAGAACAGAGAGAAGGCAATGTTACCTTGGAAGCGAAAAGAGATTTGAAAATGCTATGCTGCTAGCGTTGAAGATGGAGGAAGAGACCACAAGCTAAGGAAGGATGGCGGCCTCTAGAAGCTGAAAAAGGCAACAAACCGATTCTCTCCTAGAGCCTCTGAAGGAAACAGCCCTCCTGGCACCTTAACTTTAGTTAGCATTGTGAGACTGATTTTGGACTTCTGACTTCCAGAACCACAAGAGAAAAAATTGGGGTTGCTCTGGGGGCTGGCCCAGTGGCATAGTGGTTGAGTTCGCACACTCTACTTAGGTGGCCCGGGGTTCATCGGTTCGGATACCAGGTGCAGACCTACACACCACTCCTCAAGCCATGCTGTGGCAGCATCCCATACCCAAAATGGAGGAAGATTGGCACAGATGTTAGCTCAGGGTGAATCTTCCTCAAGCAAAAAGAAGAAAATTGGCAACAGATGTTAGCTCAGGGCCAATCTTCCTCACCAAAAAAAAAGGGGGGGGGAGCTGGCCCAGTAGCGCAGCGGTTAAGTGCGCGTGCTCTGCTTCAGCGGCCTGAGGGTTCACAGGTTCAGATCCCGGGTGTGCACCAACGCACTGCTTGTCAAGCCGTGCTGTGGCGGCATCCCATATAAAGTAGAGGAAGATGGGCCTGGATGTTAGCCCAGGGCCAATCTTCCTCAGCAAAAAAGAGGAGGATTGGCATTGGATATTAGCTCAGGGCTTATCTTCCTCACAAAAAAAAAAAAATTGGGTTGTTTTAAGCCACTAACTTGTGGTAATATGTTCCAGCAGCAATAAGATACTAATACAACACCCTGTTATGTTTGTTTTCAATGAAACACCTTCCAGGAAATGCTACATTATAGGCAAGCCATGGTATTAGGCATTATGAGGGGCACAAAGAGAAATAGACTCTGTCTATGCTCTAACTAAGCCTACAAGTTGGCAGAGTAGGCAGAAGTATAAAAAACTGATACAAGACAGAATATAAATGAAAAAAATCTACTTTATAAAGATGCCATCATTGAGGGATCACAGAAAAGGGAGAGATTAATTTTTACCAGATATATTTAAGAAATTTAACAAATATTTATTCAAAACTTACTGTGAGATAGGCATGGTACCAGACAGGGGAGCTACAGAGATGAATAAGAAATGGTTCACGCTCCTCCTTTGATAAACAATCTCTTTTGCACAAGAGCCAAGTCAACTAAAACAAGACTGACTGTAGTCTATACTGGAAGTAAAAAATGCTTTATTTGTTTTGTATAGTTGAAAGTATCCAAATTATTAATGAGAAAATGCAATGAGAAAATATTCATTTCTCTGGTCTAAAGCATTAATCTCTAGGCATATCAGCAATATGAAAATGGAAGTGGCATTTTAATCTCTCATCCCATTCATAAATGCTCCATAGGCATTATTTCATTTCATCCTCAAAATATCTAGGAAGAGAAATACTGCTACTATCATCCACATCTTAGGAATAGGGAAACTGGCACTCTATGAGTTAACACCCCAAACTTACCACCTTCTCTACCTGTAAAATCTTTATTCATAGGCAATTGACAACTGGCGAGTTTTGTGAGCAGTGATGTTGCATGATCAAACCTGTGAATCTCGTTGTCCTATTCATGTCATGACTTGTCTTCCTGAATCACTGGAGATGCCAAATAAAGATTAACAGTAACAGCTCCCTTCACTTTGAGGAGTTTCCTTCTTATTACAGAAAACTGAGTATAGGTAGTCTACAATTGCTTAGCAATGAATAAGTCCCAAAACATTGAGGCTACATAGTTTATGTTAAAACTGCTGGTACTTTCAGGAGAAGAAATTAGAAGGTAAAAGGAAAATACTTAATTTAACTACACACTCCAGTCCCCAGAAGACAAATACATGCGGTCATTGAGAACGCTTCTTTGGTGCATGGCGGTTACAAAGCTGTATCTCATCTTTGCTTGGAGGTTCTACTACGAACACCAGGGCCCTAAAACAAAATGAGGGGTCCCAGTCTACAGATATTTCTTAGCTAACGTTACTCATTTCATCCTTAAATTCCAAGTTCTTATGAAACTTTGTTTTAATCCAGATAAAAGAATAAAAGTCATTATTTAAGTGATTATTTAAGTCATAAATCTTGAGAAATGGTTATCAGAGGCAGTTAATGACCTAGCCTCTCAGCTAATGGAGGTTAACACTCTAATAAACCATTTGTTAAGTGCAGCAACTGACTGATTGCAAGAGAATTACAGCTATTATAACTCTTTTATGAGTGATAGAGAGGAAAGACACAGTTGGATGGAGACAGCATATACAAGCACACCAAAAGATGACTATAGAGAAAATGCTTGTCACCTGTCACTAAAAGATTCCCCTTACAATGAGTGAGAAGGGGAGACGAGCTGCCATTATATAAATATATAGTGAATAAGACTACGGGAAATGTTAGTCTTGGTATAAAAGTAAAAATTTCCAAAACTAAGCCTGACTGAAGCGTTCAAATGTATCCTTAGTAAAAATGGACGTTGAATACTTTGATGAAAGTTTGGAGCCATTTAAACCCTGAGCATGGAGAGAACTTTTGCCTTCACAAGACATTGTCTTTCCAGGCGCAATTAAAATACTTCTCAAAAATTTTGAGAATTGAAATTTGGAATTATATGTCCCTGACAATTAGTAAGACTTTTTAAAATAAGGATATTTTTAAAGTAAGAGAATAGGCATTATCTTTCTCAATTGGAAAGTCAAGAATATGCGGTTTTGGTCAGGATTATATTCAAAGATTGTGAAGGGGGGAAAGGTAAAAATAAATGGCTTAAGTCAGATAGATTTTTATTTCTCACTGCCTAAAAGAGTTAAGTTAGGCAATCCACGATGATGGATGACTTCAGCTCCATGAAGTCATCAGAGGCCGAAGTTCCCTCTCAGACACGATTCTGACAGCTCTAGGTTGTGGCTTCTTCCTCACAATGATGGCTATGAGAGCTCTACCCACTGAATTGGTGTTCTAGCCAGCAGAATGAAGGAAAAGGGGAAGAAAGTCCTGAGCCTCTGTGTAGTGGAGAATTAACCTTACCCAAAGAAATGTCTAGCTTTTGCCCTCAGCTATTGGGAGATGTTCTCTTGGTCCCTGAAATCCTCCACAAGACAGAACTGTCTTCGTTTGCCTAGAACATGGGACAGTCTAACGATGTGATTTATGATGGGATTCACACAGGATCAGTTCCAACCCCCAGAGGAACTGGAGACTACACGTATTAACCCAATCTCCTGGAGGGGCTGGAGACTTCAGGTCAGCCAATGAGCAATATGTGATGAAGCCTCAATAAAAACTCTGGACACCAAGGTTTAGATGAGTTTCCCTCGTTGGCAAGACACATATATTGTCACATATTGTGGCCATCAGGAGTTTACGCGATCCATAACTCCATGGGGAAATGACAACGGGAAGCTCTGCATTTGGATCCCTACTGAATTCTGCCTTAGGCGTCTCTTTCTTTGGCTAATTTTATTCTGTGTCTTTTCCTTGTACTTAACTGTAACTGTAAGTATGATAGCTTTACTCTGTGAGTTCTGTGAGTCTTTCCAGTCTTTTCTATTGAACCTAAGGGTGGTTGGTGAGCCTCTTGAACTTGCAGTTGGTGTCAGATGTGAGGGAAGTCTTGTGTGGACTGTGTTCCCTCTAAACTGTACAGTCAGCTAACTCCTTCCTTTTTGAGAGGCATTCCAGAAGTACCACATAACCCTTCCATTCACATCTCATTAGCCAGAACCTAGACATATTGACACACCTATCTGCAAAGGAGAATGAGAAATATAGATTTTTTTGGTTAGGTATATTTCTACTCTTAATAAATCAGGGGTTTCATGACTTAGAAAGAGAAAGAGAATGGGCCCACACATTGTGATACATAAATTTTGTAAAAACAGAGAGCAAAATATCTATAGTCAAAAATGTTCTTCATTCTTATACAGTAGATGATGAGCAAAATTGGCAATGTTGGTGTTATAAAGAAAATCAAGAATTTTCTATTTAACTGAAAGTAGTTTTTGTGTCAAATTTCACTTTTTGTGTTGTAATTTATATTCTTAATTCTAAGCATGATTACTTTGCCTTTTATTTCATGCCAAACTTATTTTTCTCGATATTTTCAGAAAATAGAAGCAAGATGGTGGCAGCTACATGTCAAGTGTCATATGTTTGGTGTCATATAAAAGACACACTGCTCTATCAGGGAGGTCATATTTCCATTTTATAGGTAAGGAAACTGTAACTCACAGATGCTAATGGCTAACCCTCCAGGGCTTGATAGATTGGGGGCATCTATGTTCTTTCAAAGTATAGGCTTTCAACAGAGGTCCCAAGTCACTGCTTTACTGAAGGTCAACATAGATGCTATTTTGATTGGGTGATGACCTCCCACTACCTTGTTGGTCTGGGTCCAACAAGACCCTTTTGCTTCCCAAGGAAAGAAAGGCTGAGCCCTAGATGAATTGTGTCAGTAAACTCCTACAAGACTATGTTTGCCCCTTCTGTCTCCTTCAGCCACCTATTTTATTTCTGCTTTGTAAATTTAAAGCATTTAATTGTTTCTTTACAGTCCAATGGTGGTATTTCTAAAGTTTGCTGGGACTTCTCTGGACACCAATCCTCTCGCAGCGTCTCCTTTATTGATTCACGATGATTTGGTTTTAAATCTGTCCCTGAGTCTCTTAATCAGTCTGTAGTGCAGATGTCCCCTGCACTAGCATTCTTAAAATTTCTACACAGCGACCAATTTGTGGTGGGTACAGATTTCATCCCGTGAACTCATATGCTAGAAATGTAGCTCTCTTCATATTTATAGAACCAAACAATTTATTTTATACGCTTCTCTTCCTTAGGATGCTGGAAACAACCCACCTAACCCCCTTTTTCCAGGGATGCCACTGAAGTTTGGGGGGGTTATGTGGTTCCTTTGGGGTAAGAGAGGTAGGAGAGTGTGGGCTTCTAGTCCATTCTGTAATCATCTGTGCACATAGCATCCAGGAGACATCCTCATTCCTTTATGGTTTTTGGTCATCTGTCAGTACAGATCATTGCTGGTCAGCTTCATCCCAACCCCACGGTCTCATCAAGTCAGCTGCTCTCTGCCAGCCCTATCTGAGCCCTCCTAAATGCTCGTGGGAGTAATTTTCCTTCTTTTGCCCCTTGTCGAGGCTCCAAGAAATTCTGTAATGGTGTTTCAAGCGTGTCTACTAAGACAATCCATGTGGTGGCTTCTCCAGCTTCTCCAGCACGCTGAGCAATGGCATCTCCAAAGCTTTGCAGCTTCCATGGGCTGCACCTGGCAGAGGACACAGGCTTTCTCTGCTCTCAGCTCTACCAAACCTATCAGGGGGTTCAATTTTTTTCTCTATTTCCTCCCAGCTTCCCATCAGGAAAAGTCCAGAAGAGATAAGTTTGGGAACACACCAATGTCTGTGCTTTCCTCCATTCCCTCTATCCTGGGAAGCTTTTCTAGTCTCAGGATTCAAAAGAGCCAGATAAGAGTGATCACATATTTTCTTATGCCCTCAGTGGCTTCACAGTCTGGACTTTCAAGATATAAAAGCCTTGACAGTTTTTCTGCCATAACAAATTTTTTCTGGGTTGTGGGTATTACAGAGAAGCATAGTGCAGTGGTCTTAAAGTATGGCCCTCAGGCCAGTAACATTCAGCATCATTTGGGAAGTGGTTAGAATGTAAATTTTTAGGCCCTATCCCAGACTTACAGACTCAGAAATTCCAGGGGTGGCACTCAGCAATCTATGACTCAGGGAGCCCTCCAAGTGATTCTGATGCAAGCTCAAGTTTGACAAACATGGTAAAGGTTAACTTCTAGAGTCAGACTGCTTGGATCTTATGAGCTATGTGACCCTGGGCAAGTGGCTTAATATCTCTGTGCCTTCCTCAGTTACCGCATCTGTAAAATGAGGATGATACTTGTATTTACCTCATGTTGAGACGTTTGTAATAATTACATGGGCCAATAAATGTAAAGAACTTAGGACAGGGTCTGGCATATAGTAAGTACTATAAAAATAGAACTACTTTCATTATTATATCTTCTGACTGAAACTCAAATTGCATGAAGGGCTGGGGCAACAGAAAATGTCAGGGAAAGAGGCTATTTCAAATACACCAGCCCACAAAATTTAAAGGAAATAAATCCGCCTTCCTTCAATTCCTTTAAATCCATTCTATAATTCATATTTTGTATTAGTTGGCTTTCTCACTTTTTACTTCAAATTAAAGATTGCATTGAACCATACAAAAAAGATTTTCTAAAATAAATCAGTCAGTACTTTTACCAAAAGAATGGAACAATTATGTGGGAACTAGTTTTGATATCCTGTCAAACAGTGTTTGATCCATCTACAAGCAGCTGACCGGCACTTGTTTCCTCGTTTTATGCATTCAGATATTGTGTGAAAAAACCATGCCACTGGTTGAGAAAATGGAAAGAGTTTATCATGCAAATTCTTTTCCTTCAGCAGGATTTGACCTGTATTTCCATACACTGGCTGAGATTACTGTTAAATAAATTACCTATTGAAAGAAATTGCTCACTCGTTCACATGAGGTGAATTTAATTCTTCAAGGATTCCAATGTTCCATTTAGTAATTTAGGTAATTTACTAAACATTAGTTATTTACTCCAGTTTCTAGAAAACACTCACCTCATCTGATTTATCAGCATACCTCTATAGATGAGGCCAGCCACAGATTTGGAAACTATACCTCCTGGAACTTTGTGAAGCTATCAACTACATGACTAATGACCCGTGTCTTATTTAAAATAGAGTGTTATCCTGATGTTAACAATCTCTCCAAAGTTTTTCCTTTGGAGAAAGGAAAGGGTAGCTTCAATAATGAAAATCCAGGACAACTGACAACAGCTGGAAATCTCTGCCTTCACTACCTTCTTGTAAGGAATATTCAAGAAGGCATGTACCAGACAAAAATATATAAGGATTAGCTACATCTTCTAAATCATCCAACCATCTGCTTCATTTTGGCTGGCTTTCCCTTACCAAATACACAGTAAAGAAAAGTCTAGTGTCAAGTATGCTATTGAAAACAGAAAAACATGCTAGAAAATAGAAGGATATGATTTCCATAGAATATGAAACTTCTGGGTATTTGAAAATATCAAATTTTGGCTAATCTGTTAAGCTTGATGTTGGTGATGTTTGACATCATGGAAACAGGACACTAAAGTTAAAACAGATTAAATAAAATCACATTTTTAAGTTGGAGAGAGTCTATTGATGAATCATCTTATCCAACTCTTTTATTTTACATACAGGAAAACTCAAGACCACATTGGTGTCGTACCTGCAAGCTTAAACCCTTCCTAAAACACTGTGAATTTACAAAGACTTAAATTTACAGACTTTGCAAATCTTTTCATCAATAAGGATGCATCTGCATTTTCTAGTGACTCTTCTGGCTATCGGGAGTTCTGAAACTGAATAAGAACTTGTCTCTTTTCTCAAAGGGCTTACCATGTAATAGAGGAAGTAAGACACATATCAAATTATAGTGCAAGGTACTGGTTTAGTTGAAGAGAAGGCATCCTAGAATGGAACGGCAGGGTACCCTGCTTAAAGATGGTGGACACAGACGATAAAAGACCTTAAATGCTATGCCAAGAGAAATGTACCTTGTCTATTAATAACAACAAACATTGATTGATTTTATTATGTGTCGCTGTGTTAAGAGTTTTACCTACGTTATTTCATGAAATCCTTCTAATAACCCTGTGATGTAGGTTCCATCACTATCCCTTTCTACACATGAAGGAACTGAAGCAACAAGAGGTTAGTGGGTTGCCCAAAGTCAGATGGACAAATGGCAAAGCTGGGACGCAAACTTGTCCGACTCCAAGGACCATTCCCTTAACTGTCTGCTCTTAAGCAGGGGAATGACGTGATCAAGCTATTCTTCTAGAAGATTAATTTGGCAACAGCACAGAGCATGCACTGTGTTTTCCCTGGCCCACGGCACAAGCAGGAATACTTAACTACAGTTTCCCTTAGCTATTTAGAGATTTATGAGAAAGTCATTTCATACTTCTTGGATTTAAAATGCTCATTTCTTTTTGCTTCAACACTTTTTTTAAAATCATGAACTGTGACCTGACCATTTCCTTATTCTCAAGCTCTTCCTCCCTCTCCTCCTTTGTCTCTCAGTAGAGCCAATTTCTCTCCCAGTGACCATTCTTGCGTTCCTAAGGTCTTGGGCAAAAAGACAAGGCATCTCCCACAGGCTAATCACCAGAATAGACACAAAAAGGGGACAGGGACGGGAGAGAATGTGCTCAATATAATTACAAACAATAACACACAAGGCTTCCTTCACGGCTTAATGCTGAAATGTATCCGTTCAAACTAATTAGTTTTGGGGGACACCGCTAATAAATCCTAATATTTCTCAAAGAGAAATGGCTTGTAATTTAATTTATATTAAGCTATTACTGAAGTTTATGCTAATTAAATCTGGGCTTCCATAGCAATTAATCCCAGAAACAATTTGAAAATGTAAATAATGTAATAAAGTAAAGAATTCTGTGTGGCACCCTCCAGAAGCAACAGGCAGCGTGGGGGCGGGGGGTGCCCTGAGTTTGTGTGCATGAGAGTAAAAGGAGAGAGGAAGAGTTTCTTGCATTCTCAGAACAGAACATTTGCTCTTTAATAAGCGTAGCTGTATTCTGCATGTATTTCCCTCAGAGAATGGATCCTCCGTTGTAAATGTTGAAGGTTAGCTCTGGAGGTGTCTTCTATGAACAAACGACTTGTCAAGGCCTGCCCTGGGAGGAAGATGAACTAAACAGCATGGAGGCACAAGGCAATCACCAAGGACAATGCCAGGCCTGAAGGCACGTCCCAGCATATGCATGCTGCTCCCTTTGGTATGTCAAATTACCTTCTGGTCTTCACACCAGTGAAAACACATACCTGGGTATGTGTTTCGCCCCTAGTCATCGACTCTCCAGCCCAAAGGGAACGAGATGAGCCCAGTTATATACATGGTGCATCTCTGCATGCCATTTTTCCAATCCAGACTGTCTAGGTTGTACAGTATATTTTTAAAAGTTTTGTAAATTCTTCCAAGTAAAACTTAATGTCGCCACAGAAGAGGCTGAAGTTTAAAAACGCCGTTTATGGAATAAAATATGTACCTGCCAAAGAAGTTATCCTTTTCACTCCATCTTTGGAGCCCTTCAGTATACAAAAAGCTAAAACTCCTGCCCCGGTGTTCCTGTAGTGACAGGGTAGTTCTCAGACGTAGGCATTCCTGGGGTGGAGGAGACAGGGCATTAGCCACATCCCCTCGGGGCTGAAGTAAGCAAGGCCGTGTATTTCTTGACAGCCCTACCATCCCTCAAGAAGCCAACCCCTGTACACTCTGCTCAATCTCTTTTTCTGGAATCCTCTCTCCACTTTGCCATGCTGTGAGGATCAAATGAGATGATACGCATTGGAGGGTGCTCTAAATGCCAAATCCTCTAAAAACATAAGGCTATTATCTTTGAAGAATAGGTGAAGTAAATCCTGACTCTTTCCATATACGTTTCCCCAAGCAATCAGTGTCTAAACAAGGAGATGAGAGAGACGGCAGGGAAGTCAAGACTTGAAAGATTATCATGAAGCAAGTACCGAGTTGTGTACAAAGTGTCATGCTAGGCATCTTCATTTATAACACCGAATTTAACTCTTAAAACTTTCCTCCAAAAACGGTATGGTTGCCCCAACTTTACAGATGGGAAAATTGAAGCACCAAGGACGTAAGACTCTTGCTCAAGGTCACATATTGGCTGAACTTAGGTTCAAACCCAGGGCTCATGAATTTGCGTCCCAGATGCATAATACTTGAAAGGGAGCCGATTTTTCCATCTTTGGATTGATCACATTTTTTAAAGCCCTGTAATGACTGCCTTTGGAATATAATCTAAAAGCAGCAGTCTTTTTATATGAAGTCAGGCCTACATCAGCTGGACATTGTCAGGGCTTGGTTTCCACTTTTCCAGCCTAAAAAGCCCTCACCTCGGTGGCCTCCTCCTCTCCTACCTGTCTATTAAATTCTGCAAGACGGAGATCAAACACCACTCTCAAGAAACCCACCCAGACTACTCCATCTCCCAGGGATCTTTCCCTCTTTGGAATCCTTAATACACTTCCAGGTGACCACATCTATTCCTGAGGCACTCAATGATACACAATCGGATGCTGTTCCTGAAATCATTCCTGGAGTTAGGGCTTCTGTCTCCAGAAAGACCACCACTTCCTTGAAAGCAGGCTGAATCTTTTTTTTCTGTGAATATTTAATGATATTTATTAAGTGCTTATTATGGGCCAGGCACTGTACTAAGTACTTTATATGTACTAAGTATTACATATGATTTACTTCATTGAATTTTCCCCAGAAGATACAATTTTTGTACCCATTTTAAAGAGGGGAAAGGTGAGGTTCAGAGACTACAGTAGCTTGCCCAAGGTTGCTCAGCGAGTAGAGAGCACAGCTGGGATTAAAACCGGGTAAGCCTGACTCCAGCTAAGAGCTGATTTCTCATCCTCTGCGTGGTAGTGCCTTTTCATGGCACAGGCAATTTACATTGACCTTAATAGACTATGAATCCAGGGTCTACTGAAAAATTCAAGAGCATACATGAAACTCTTTGGGTTTAAATTTGGTTCCAATTTTCAAAATGCCTAAAGATTCAGAATTTAACATATTGCGTTCCTTTCGTACTGTTTAATTTTTCCTTCAGTGGGTTTCTGATATAAAAGATGATAGAGTGGATGGAAGTTTCTGAACTCATATTTGGCATCATTAGGTTTTATAGTCCCTACAAGTTCTACACTATGAAATTTTGAATCTGATATCAGGGTGCGTTATGGTCTCCTGTAATTAAAGCTGAACCTAGCAACAACTCTGCCAGGACTCTGTGGTATATACTTAATGAGAAAAACTTTTGTTAGCACTGACCCATCACTAAAGTGTCTCTCATCACATTATGGATTACAGAGAAACATTAGGCTGGTCTCATCCAAGGTCAAATTTCTTGCGCACGGCTGTCAATATCACAGACGTACATCCAAATCAGAAAATGTCAGACATGTTATTAACAAGAGTATAATAATATTAAAAATATAGAAGAATGAAAAAGGATAAGGATTGTGTGAATACACATTGACTGCAGAAAGAGTAAGGACAAGTGGCCGGAGAGGATAACACTGTGAAAATGAGTGTCAGAAGTGGGATACACAAATCTTTATGTCATCAAAATTTGTGATATCTACACCATTATAGATAGTAGTGCTTGAAGAGTCAACTGAAATCAGCCAGATGTAGCATATATTTGGGTGTAGTTCTAAAATACCCCATTTTCCTTCTCACATTTCTCATTTCTCCAAAATAATTATACAAACTATACTGCAAAGCCCAGAAGGGAAATTCAACTTTTATGAAGAAAACATGAAAAACCTTACACAAGAAAAATATGTTTAAATGTCTTTCTCCTCTGCTTCCCTGGTTTCTCATCTGTTTTAATTAAAACTCTCTATTTAGAGGACAAATGATTTCATACCCTAAGAAACATCAACAAAAATTTACCCTTTTCACAATGTTTTCTAGTCTTTCATTGACATTTCTTGCAGGTGAAGAAAAGTCTTTTACAAAATCAATTAAACTAACATGAAACAAACTGAATGATTTTAATATGAACATTTTTCAGTCTTGAAATTATTCCCCCATTGTAGTATATTGCATATGTCCCTTCACTTTCATTTGTACGCACACATATGTGTTGCCAATATCTCTCTGAACAGCAGAAGGTCAAAGAAATGTCTTTCCTATCTTGTCAACTAGTAATCTTTCAGTATCAGGAAGAACCACTTGTAATGAGACCTTTATCCATGTTTAATCCAATCCTCAACCCATTGTTTTATATACCCTCCCATGCATGAGGTACATACAGGCGTATTTCATCCCCCTTGGCCATTTTCGTGTTTGGAATAAATCAGAGAAAACATAATATTCTAAATGAAACAGCAGTTTGTAGCATGGTTTTAAAAGATTTACATATGGCAAGATTGATAGTGCTAAAGATAAAATATTTAGGGTAGATCATTTTTCTCTTCAGATCATCACTGCATGAATATAAAAATATGCATCTATATTTATCCTTTTAGGTAGAAGTATTTTTTCCCACACAATTGCTGGGAGAAATTATACACTATACCAGGCCAGGAAATTTTGGGATACTCCCAGAAAATTACTCTACACACATGTAGCACTTGATCTTTTCCAGGAATTTTCAGGAATACAATTTTGTTTGGTTTTCATAGCAGCCCTGTGAGTGTGAGAAAGCCAGTATTATCCCCATTTTAGAGATGAGAAAATCCAATGTAACAATCCCTTGCTTAGTGTCAGAACTGAGGAGAAAATCCCAGACTCCCAAAACCTTGATCAATTATCTCTCTACTATGCCATAACAATACACGTTTTCTTTTTCTTTCATTATTTTTAAAATACCCACTTACAAGGATGCTCATTATAAATACATTGTGGTTTTGAATTCTATATATAAAGATGAAAACAAATTCTTCCATAACTCTAAAGGCTAGAATCCAGCAATATCTATAATAATTTTAATGAAATATTTATACCCCTTTTACTTATGTGTGTGTCTTATAAAGTAGGAGTCAGCAATCTACAGCCTACGGCCAAATCTGGTCCGCAATCTTGTGTTTTGTTGTTTTTTAACAGCCTGCATATTAAGAATGGTTTTTACATTTTTAAATAATTGAAAAACATCAAAAGAAGAAGAATATTTCATCACAAACGCAAATTATATAAAACTCAAATTTCAGTGTCCATAAACAAAGTTTATTGGAACACAGACAACAAGTGTATTCATTTACATATTGTTTTTGGCTTTGCTACCAATTTGAGTAGTTACAACAGAGATCACATGCTCAAAAGCCAAAAATGTTTATTATCTGACCTGTTATAGGAAAGATTTGCCATGCCTGTCATAGAATATACACTTTTTCATTCCTACTAAATTATCTTTCCTTGATCAAGAAACAAGAAAATGCCCATATTTGGAACACTCTCCATGCAACACTCATAGGGTTTCTGTCTTTAGAAAGGGAGGTGAAAGTTGAGAGACCTTTTCTGGGATCATGATTATCTTACTAAAAATCATGGAAAATTCTATATGACACAGAAATTACATAGTGAGTAATTTAGAAGGTTCTAGAACCTAACCAGCCCCATTATATAGAGAGGGAACTGCAAGAAGGCAGTATAGAAAATTTTAACAGCCTATACCTGGGAGCTCCTACCTAGCTCTTTGGAGTAGCGGCGTTGAAATACCTTCCCAAGGTAGAGCCCAGTTCTCCGAAATCCTAGCTTCCAAGAGAGGACGTTTTCAGGAACAGAAACCCTCACTTCTCTTTCCCCAAAGCTATTAAAACTACACAATATCCAAGACCTCCACAGACCACTGGGCCCAATTACCTTTGGACATAGGCCCACTGCAAGTCACAGCACATAACAAAATTGAAATTTCAGGCCATAGCCTCAAACTTCTGGCCCAGTCTGTTAAAAGGTCCAACACGCTTGTTAAAGAAACAATGGCAAGCCGCCATGTTTTGCGGTACTCAAAAGTTCAGTGTCATGTAAAAGACTTTTGTCCCCAGTGCTGAGATAATGAGCTTGTTCCTTCTTGATGATTTATGGGATGCAGATGAGAAACTGGCTGATTGAGGCTTTGTAAGATGAAAGTTTTCTGCTCTTGGCAGTAGTACCAGTACCCTAGAGAACATGGTTTAACTGCTCCAGTTCCATTACTGCCGTCAGAAAAAGTTGAATAACAAATTATGCCAGGTGAATATAAATAATACTTATTTCACTCAATTTGTTGGCTGAAAAGCACTCTGAACTTCTTTGCTAACCCAAACTGTGGTATTCCGATAAATAGTTACTGACATGCTCCAGGGTCCTGTTTGTCCAAAGCAACCAGTTGGTCCCTAAATCACTACCCCTCCTTCAGTCATAGTCTTACATGCTTATATTTAGGCCTCTACATTTGCTCCCTATTAGCCATAAGCCTAACTTTCTCTACTACCTGCTTAATATAACTCAATAAACCATTGAATTTTGCTAGAATGTGAAAGAATTTCAAGATACAAATGTTATACACCTGAGGCTAATGAATACCATTTTTATTATAGACTTTGCTTCAAATAAGCATTAAATAAATCCTTCTGTCCAATAGAGTAACCACTAGCCACAAGAGACTGTTTAAACGTAAATTTAAATTCAGTAAAATTAAACAGATTTTGAAATATTCTTCTTCAGTCATACTAGCATATTTCAAGGGCTCAATAGCCACATGCGGTCAGCGGCAACCATATTGAACACTGCAGTTGTAGAATATTTCCATCATTGCAGAAAGCTCTAGTGGACAACTCTGCTCTATATCCTAACCCACAAAGATAAAATTATCCTTTAATCTTACTCTTACTCTCCACTTATTCTTACAGTACAAAACAAAGCTTTTCTACTTTTGTAGAAAAAAATAGAAAGAAACTAATATTTTTTGAGTATCTGCCATATGCTAAACATGGGTTCTTGGTTCACCCAAATAATTCCATTTAATTCTCCCAAAATAGTCTCAGGTCCCTTGCTCCCAAGTCTATGCTCTTTCTGGCCCCTGACCTAGACCATCTCCATCGTCATCTTTTCACTATTTTTTTTGCCATTAAATAAACACTCACTGAACACTTACGATGTTCCTGGAACTGTTCTAGAAGTTGTCATCTCCCTTGTGCTGCTTCTGGGAATCCTATTTCCTTGACCCTTGATCTCTCTGCCTTTCTCGGGAATTCTTCCATAGCTTCTCCTGTTGGAAAGAATGTAGCCCACTTTCTCTCTGAGTATCTTTCCACAATTTTCCTTTAACAACTCACAATGATTCCCAGACCTGCCTCCTCCCCATCCTGACCCTTAGCGGATGGGCTGTAAAACCATAGACTCCCTCTGTCAAAAATGCAAGGGAGATCTAAATATCCCCATCTCTTTTTGCAATTTCATTTGGAAATTCACAATTCACATGTATATATTAAAAGGCAGCCACTGTACATTCATTGCTCTGAGAAAGTCTAGTCGTCTTATTTGAACACTAAATATATATTAAAGGCTGTGGTACCTCAGCTTCAACCAGTCTTAAGAGAAGAGGCAATACTTTATTGGAAATACATTGAATCTTTTATGCAAGTTCAATGCAAAGTCAACTAGAAAGAGTGGTGGATGAAAGACAGCCACAAATTCTTTGACATTCCTCCCATCCAGAGATGGAATGTACTTCTCTTCCCCTTGGATCTGGGCTGGCCTGTAGCTGCTTTAACCAAAGGGAGATGGTGGAAGTGATGCTATGCTGGTTCCAAGCTTAGCCTTTAAGAGATCTGGCAGCTTCAACCATGGTCTCTCCTGGTAGCTGAGGCACCATGTAAGAATTCTGACTACCTGCTGGAAAGACTACATGGAGAAGTCCTGAGACTACATAGAGAGGGTGTTCAGCTTTCCAGATGTCCCTCTAAAATGCCAGGCATGTGAGCAAAGCCATCTTGGACTCTTCAGACCAGTCCAGCCATCAGCTGTGCACCACCAAGTGACCCGAGTCTCTGCCAGGTGGAGCAGAAGAACCCAGTCAAGTCCTACTAAATTCCCTTCCCAGAAAATCATGATAGATAATAAAAAGGTTGTTGCTTAAGCCATTACATTTTGGAGTAGTTTGTTATGCAATAATAGATCATTAGAGCTTAGGGCAACAGATTAGATGGTAAGACTGGCTACCTCATTTGTACATATTTTAAGATGGTCTTCTAACAGAATCATGAGGAGGTGGGAAACAGCCAGACAGATTTTATGGAGAGAATGAGTCATACAATGCATATGATGATACTGAAGAGATAAAAATGATGTGAGTGAGGAGGGAGAAGGAAAGCCCCACTGGTTCCCCTGGATTCTCTTTCCCAGTATTCCACCTCACTTTATCCAACTTTTAACAAATGGCCCCCCATATTGATATTTTCAGTTTACTTACCTATCTCCACACTAGACTGTAAGTTTCCTGAAATCAGGGATAACATGTCTGGATGTGTCCCCAGCATCTACAGAAAATATTATAAAGGAGTTATGACAGCACTCAATTTCTAATCCGGCTCTGCTACTCACTAGGAATTTAGCCTTGGGCAACTTAACCTCCATGTACCTCAGTTTTGTCATCTGTAAAATGGGGATAATAGTATGGTACCTACCTCATTGGGTACTGAGAATTGAATGAAAAAATATTGTGTTTGGTGAATGAAATAAAATATCAACAACTTGATAATCTTGCCCTAGGCTAGCACTGATGGGCTTATAAGACCCATCAAAAGTACCCGCTTATCACTAAAGATTAATTACAACACTAGAAGGGATCTCAGAGACCAGACCAGGCAGGGTCCTCAAAAACCAGGCTTTCCAGGAAAGCACTTTCTCATGCTAACTGGAGATCTCCAATCCAGTTCTTTCAGTCTCAAATATCCATCTCACAGTAGGAGCTGACTTGATGCGGCTGCAAGCCCTTATTGGACTTGGAACCATTGTGAAGGAAAGAACAGAAAGGGCTTTTTAATCCTCAGGCTTAAGAGCAATAGCTCAGCTTCAAACACTGGTCCCTGCACTGGCCATTGCTGGCCCAAGACCCAGCTTCCAAAGATCTGTGTTGTAATAGGTGCAAATATGGTTCAGCAACCGGGAGACTTGACAAAAGGTAGAGAAATCAGGGAAAGCAAATGATGAATCCCTCAGGCTGCACAGACATGGTTCTGCTGTGCTGGAGGTGGCTTCTGGTGGGCAGATGGTAGGGCCTGAAGCTGCTGAGGTTCTTATGGCCTTGGCTGGGGACTCCATAGCTGAGGCTGCGCATGG
Source organism: Diceros bicornis minor (assembly GCF_020826845.1). Lineage (NCBI taxonomy): Eukaryota > Metazoa > Chordata > Mammalia > Perissodactyla > Rhinocerotidae > Diceros > Diceros bicornis. The sequence continues at coordinate 29,115,279 of NC_080763.1, read as the reverse complement.
CCCGTAGAGAAGAGACTCTCTGTGTCTCCAAGGTCAGCAAGTTCTAGGGAAGGTCAAAGGGAGCCTGATAGCTGTAGTTTCTAGAAAAAAAGGAGAAGGAGGAGAGGGCAAGAAAATAAAGAAAGACTACTGGGAAGTGAGAACAGCATAGGAGCTAAGGATGCAGGTGCTGGGGTCCATACGCCCAAGCTGGTATCCCAGTTCCATTACTTTCTTGAGAAAACTAGTTGACCTCACTAAGCCTGTTGCTTCATCTGTAAAGAGGGCACAGAAAATTCACCTGCCTCAAAAGTGTTGTGAGGATTCGATGAGAGAGTTCAGGACATCGTATTTCTTGATTAGCCCATTTAAAACACCTCTTACGCTCTTCTGCTTTTTCTTTTCCCATGGCATTTAACACCCTCTAACATTTAAAAATGTGTGTGTGTGAATATACTTGTGTGTGTATGTGAATATATGTGTGTGTGTATAAACTATATATTTGTAGTTTATTCTTTACTGTTTCTCTTACTTTCCTAGAATGCAAGATTCAAGAGGACAGGTATATTTATGTTTCATTTTCTAAGGATCCCAACTGCTTATAAGGAAGCTTGATGCAGAATAGGTGCTCAGTAAATAATTTTTAAATGAAGGTAAGTCACCTGACTCATAGTAAACACTCAACAGCAGCCACTGTTGTTTGCTTACTCCTACTGCTTAAATCCTGTCTGAATTGCTTTCCAGAAGTTCCATGTTCCATAATGCTGAGCGCACTCTTTTCTTACAGCATTTCTCCCATTTTGTCTCATAACTTCTGTATTTGTGTATCTTATTTCCTCTACTAGAATAAAATTGGAGCAATTTGAGTATTAGGTTCAGTGACTAAAGACCAGACACTATGTGCAGAAGCTAAGAGAATAGGCTTTTGAATCAGCCCTCAGTTTGAATATCCAGCTCTGCCACTTACTGGGTGCCCTTGGGCAAGTGACTGTCACTAAGCTTAATTTTCCTCATCAGTTTAATGAGTGTAATAATTGTTCTGCACTCATAGAATTGTTTTGAGGATTAAATGAGATACTGAGTGCTCACACAGTACCTGACACACAATAAAGAGGAAGTAAGCGTCAGCCGTGATTATTCACGGTTGCCTCCCTCATGGTATTTTGCAAAGTGCCTTACACAAAGCATCCAATAGAGTAAACAATCACTGAACAAATGCATCTCAGATTTAACCCGAAACAACCCAAGCCTTCACACAGTCCTCCTAGTGTTCTCTCACTCTGTCCTGCCTTGCCCTCTGTCCCAGGCCTCCAGCGCCCGGAGTTCCAATCTCCCCTGAGGACTGACCACATCACCCCTCACGTTGCCCTGCTCTCATCCGCGAGCCAAAGCTGTCATTCTTACAGCAGTCTGGCGGGGCTGCAGGCTATTTTTCGTGCTGATTTTCCTCCAGCTTGTCAGAGATCAGGTCAAGCAACAAAGGAAGAGATTAGACGCCAAGGACTTACTGCATTTTAATGCTTGGTTTCTGGCCCATATTTATGCGAAGGCACAATTACAACAATATGACCTTGCATAACAAATGGATCTGTCAAACCGGGCCTTGCAAAATGACTTGCATGAATTCAAGCTTAACTTGTGATCTTCCAACACACAATTGTTATGTACACACTGGCCTACCATACTCATTTGTCAAGATGGAAGGGACAGAGAAGCATTCATTCATTTATTTACTCATTCACTTATTTCTTTATCTGTTCAATAATCATTTGCTAAGTGCTAGGCTAAGACTGTTGAATAAGACCTAGTTTGCACTTTGAAGTAGCTTATAGTGGAGCTCACAGAAAAGTCAGTGTTCTGTGTAGAACAGACTAAACCCAAAAACTTCCAATTTATTCTAGAAAGCTGAGCTAGTGTCTTAGCTTGGGCTGCTATAACAAAATACCATAAACTGGGGCTTATAAACAACACAAATTTATTTCTCACAATTCTGGAAGCTGGAAGTCCAAGATCAAAGTGCCAGCAGATTCAATGTCTGGTGAGGACCTTCTTCCTGGTTCATAGACTGCCATCTTCTTTCTATGTCTTCACAAGGCAGAAGGGACAAGAGAGCATTCTGGGGTCTCATTTACAAGGGCACTAATCCCATTCATGAGGGCTCCACCCTCATGCCCTAATCACCTCTCAAAGGCCCCACCTCCTAATATCACATTGCGGGTTAGGATTTCAACATGTGAATTTTAGAGGAACAAAAACATTCAGTCTATAGCCACTGGCAGCTGAGGCAAGGATATAGAAAATTGGAAGAAATAGGGCATTTTATATGCTCTCCTCAAGCATCTAGGGAATGCCTCCTGCTACCTCTGCTGGGGCAAAATTGAAGATTTTTCTGTGTATAAGATGACAAATGTGTTCTATCATTGCTCTCCTCAGTGGAAGACATCCAACTGGTTTTATCCACATCTACGTTGGTCAGTGTATTAATTTTCTATTGCTGCTGGAACAAACTGCCACAAACTTAATGGCTTAAAACAACACAAATTCACTACCTCATAGTTAGGGAGGCCAGAAGTCAGAAATGGATCTTACTGGGCTAAAATTAAGAGGTCAGCAGGGCTGCTTTCCTTCCTGGAGCTCTTAGGGAAGAATCTGTTCTCTTATCTTTTCCAGCTTCTAGGGGCTCTCTGCATGCCTTGGCTCATAACCCTCCTCCATCTCCAAAGCAGATTGTCTTTCTCCCACCATGTCACTCTGGTACTGACTTTTCTGCCTCTCTCTTCTACATTTAAAGGACCTTGTGATTATACTGGACCCACTTAGATAATCCAGGAAAATCTGCTTATGTATAGATTAGCCTATTAGCAACCTTAATTCCATCTGCAACTTTAATTCCCCTTTGCCATATAACGTAACATATTCACAGGTTAAGATGGGAATTAGGATGTGGACATCTCTTGGGGACTATTAATCTGACTACCACATCTATGGGGGCTTTGCCTTCACACTGTCATTACCACACTCTAAATATTCAGGATGAAGGAGAGGAATACTTATGAGTATCCCAGGCCATTGGATGTAGTAGATAGTTGTTCATATGGGGTGGATTGGATACAGAGCTAAATTGCAACACTCAAGTTCAGAACATAGCAAACACTTTGCTACCTGCTTTCAATTGATGGTTCTCATCAGAAAGCCACAGGAGGACAAATGTGATTCAGGTTCCACGCAGCTCCCTGGAGGTGGTTCTAGATGCTGAATAATCTGGCAGCCTTAAGATCTTCCTTTTTCAAATGGCCATTCCTCCCTGTGTTTCACCATTTCTTCTCCAGTGTATTTGTATCTGATGCCAACCTGAAAAAACTGTGGAAATTTGAACAAAAATTTGTTGTTCCTACTGACATTAGCAACTTTTGAGATGGTTGCTTAGGCCAAAAACCTTGGAATCATTCTTGATTCTTCTTTTCCCAGCACCCCACATGTAATCCTGTGGTAATTCGTATTGGCTCTACTTTTAAAATATATACCAAATCTAAGTGTTTCTCATCACCTCCACCACTCCCACTCTCCTGCAAGCCCCACCATTTCATGCCAGTTCTCTTGTAATAGCCTCCTCCACTGGCTTTCCTGTGAAGGGGTTCAGAGTATGACATCCCAAAATATTCCACTTTGACGTAAGGATTAATTTGAGCTGAAGGCAATTAAGAAGAAGCAGGCACAAGAAAACTCTCTACCCTCCCCTCTCTACCAGGGAGAGCAGGATGATTCTTAATCACTGGAAACAACTCTAGACTCTCATCAGCCCAAAGGGGCACTAGAGGAATCTACATAACAAACTCTGCTAAAACAACACCTACTTTTCATCAACTTCCTTCATGTATTTGCCTTCCCACAATTTGCCACCCTAGAAGTTCAAAGTCCCTTTCCTTTGTCTTGTCACTTCTCTACAAATTTATTGTTCTTTTGTTAAGAGGCTGTATAAGCCCAAGTTCTAACCATCCTTTTGAGTTACTCATCACTGAGTACCCTCGTGTGTGTGTGTGTGTGTGTGTGTGTGCGTGTGTGTGTGTGTGTGTGTGCAATGTGCACAATAAACTTCTATTTGTTTTTCTCTTGTTAATCTGTCTTTTGTCAGTCTAATTTATAGGGCCCCAACTAATGAACTGAGCTAGAAGATGGCTAGAAGAAAGAATTTTTTCCTCTCTTACATTACTTCCTTTCTTACCTCTGGAATGTCATCAACCCTAAAGCCAAGGTGATATTTTTAAAACAAAAAGCAGATAATGTCACTCTTCTTCCCAAATGACTTCTTCAGTGGTTTTCTATCACACTTAAAATAAAATCCATACCATGGCTCACAAGGCCCTACACAGTCTGGTCTGGACAATCTCTCATCCCCATCCCCAAACACCCTCTCCTCCCTGTTTCTGATTTAGGGCATTTTACACATGCTAGTGCCCTGCCCAGGCATCTCTTTCTGCGGGTCTTCCCATAGTCACGTTATTCGACATGCAATTTAAATGCAGTGTAGCGAGACAAAACAGAAGACATCCAGTTAAATTTGAATTTCAGTTAACAACAAATAATAGTATAAGTATTATACAAATTATACAAATAATAGTATAATAGTATTATTATACTACATGGGACATACTTATGTTAGTATGTCCCATGAATATACATATTTGGCAACTTATATTTTTATTTGATAAATCTGGCAATACTATTTAAATGACATTTATTCAATGAGATATCTAAATGTCCTCACTTACTTCATTGTCTTTCTTTTTAACTTGATTTTGTTATTAATATTACCATTATTGTTATAGCACTCATTCTGATTACTTATGATAAATAAATGAAAAGCAATAGGATATATTGGAGGATATGAGGAAGCATTTGGTTTAAAACTAATTCGGCCTGACCTTGTTTTTCCGAAAGGGCCTGATGTGGCCTGTTAAGCATGCATTGTACATCTGCTTTAAATATTTACTATGTCCCAAAGACAAGAATGATGCCCTTAAAGACAAGGATGTAACTTCCCCCATATCAGCATTTTCTTTAAGGATAAGCATCTCTTCCTGGGAACTAAGGATTAATTACCCACCTGCTGTGTTCACCTTGTGACCACTGACCTGCTAACCACTGATCTGCTGTGCCAGCTAAGCATTTCATGACTATTGTAAAAGAGACATTCCTATCATATGTGATGTACGCTCTTTGTTCCTAGATGGTATATAACCACTCTGTACAGCCCACTTCTTTGGTGCCTTTCCTTCCTTGGGGAAGGAAGGCCCTGGGCTAGTCCTCAGATCAGGCTCATAATAAAATCACACCAATTTTGATTTATAGATTGATTATGGATTATTTGCATCAACACTTATTAGCTTCTGTTTATTGTCTATCTATCAAAGCAGAATTTAAGCTTCGTAAGGTAAGGACTGTATTCCTAGAACCAGACCTCCTAGTACAACCTAAGAGTTGTACTAAATATTTGTTAAACAAATAAATGAATAAAGAGCTAAGTTTCTTTGACTTCCCTCTTCTCCTCAAAGAAGTTTATAGCTGTCTGGGCTGGAAGAGAGAAATCACCAGGGATTTGATTATCACAGAAGGTAGTTAAAAGAAGAAAAAGCCCCAATTGATATTTCAAAATATGCTCCCATCACATGTATTTATGCAGGTTAGCACTGGCCAGACACAATAGGCACTCAGTCTGTATCGGACCCTGTGCCCTAGGATTACACCGTGAATGGCATTTCCCTTTCTGTTTGAGAGGGATGAGGGGCAGTGGGCTCAGGACCCGCTGGGGAAGCCATTTGCATTTAATTGTCTGAGCGTTTAAGGAAAGGATAAGGGTCACGTTTCCATTTCTGCTTTTCCTGTTAATTTAAATGCATACATTTAAACCAGGTCTTTCTTCCCGCCTGGCTGATAATTACCATATTTGACAGTTGCTAGTCCTCAGCAATGCCAGAGACTTGTGAATAATTTAGGAATGCTGGGTTATTCCCTAATCAAGACAACCGAATAAAAGTGAGATCTGGACTTGTAGCATCAGCAGCTCCTTGCTGAAAATGACAGCATTAAAAGACGTGAAGTGATAGGCACATTTAGGAGAAGCACTAATCCACAGCATTCTGCAATGTGCTCGTCATGGGATATAATCTCTTTCCGATATTCATAGCACAATAGCTACAAATACCGACTTGATATATAGTTGAAAAGAATGAAGAGGAAATTCACCAGTCCTATATCTTGGAATTTACAGAAGAGTCTCTACTCCGGATACGCTGGGCCCTTGTCCCCCAAACCACATGCTATGGTGTTTGGCTCAATTATCAAAATTGTATCAAGTGCCTTCTACGTGTTAAATGTTGTGCTGGGCACCAGGATAAAATGATTTTTTAAAAAAGGATATAGTCCCAGGGCACACAGAAGTTATTGATAGAAGTAGATATCAAGCAAACACTGCCACAAGTGTATACATAATTATCCATTGTACCAAGTGCTGTAAAGGAAAACAAAGATGAGAGGAGAGCTCAGTACATGCAAAACTGATTTGGATTAGTGGGAGAGGCAAGGGCTGGTGTCAGAGAAAGTTTCTTTGAGGAAATGAAGTGAAAGAAGAGATTCAAAAATTGAGTAGCGCCAGCCCCGTGGCTTAGCGGTTAAGGGCGCACGCCCAGTTACTGGCGGCCTGGGTTTGGATCCTGGGCCCGTACTGACGCACTGCTTCTCCGGCCATGCTGAGGCCACGTCCCACATACAGCAACTGGAAGGATGTGCAACTATGACATACAACTATCTACTAGGGCTTTGGGGGAAAAAAAGGAGGAGGATTGGCAATAGATGTTAGCTCAGAGCCCGTCTTCCTCAGCAAAAAGAGGAGGATTAGCATGGATGTTAGCTCAGGGCTGATCTTCCTCACACACACACAAAAAACATTGAGTAAAAATTCATCAGGTGAGGAGTAGAAGTAAGAGCCTTCAAACTAACCCCATGAAAACTCAGTGACAGGTACCAGCTTGCAGCATTTGAGAAACTGAATGGAAACCAATATGGCAGGAGCCTAATGAGCCAGGCCAGAGTGGCAGAGGAATGAGTGCAGGAGACAGGTCAGATTGGAATGGGGCAGGAGGCGGCTTGTTGGTCTCCAGGAACAGGATTTCATTCTCAGTGCAAAGGGAAGCCACTTTAGTCTTAAATAGGCGAGTGATAAGATTAGATTTGCATTTCAAAAAATTTGGGAGCCAGCCCCTTGGCATAGTGGTTAAGGCTGGTGCAAGCTCCACTTTGGCAAGCCTGGGTTTGGGGTTCGGATCCCCGGCATGGACCTACACTACTTATCAAGCCATGTTGTGGTAGTGACCCACATACAAAATAGAGGAAAATTGGCACAGGTGTTAGCTCAGGGCTAATCTTCCTCAAGCAAAAAAAAAAAAAGAGGAAAATTGGCAATGGATGTTAGCTCACAGCGAATCTTCCTCAGCAAAAAAGAAAAAATTCACTCTGGGCTGTTGAAAGAAGACTATCTTGGAGCAGGCTCTGCAGAGTAGGATAAGCGTTCAAAGATCCATTGGGAGTTAGGAAAGGCATATCAGAACATTGGTATTTCTATTTAAAATTTCTGTTACTATGCACATTTTCTAACACACAGAAATACTAATACTTCACTACAAGTATATTATTTATAAGTAAACAAACATATATTGGAGGTATGTGCTTACTGATAAGATGATAAGAGTGCAGGATCAAAAAAATAAAAATCTGGGGGCCGGCCCAGTGGCATAGTGGTTAAGTTTACATGCTCTGCTTCAGCAGCACGGAGTTTGCAGGTTTGGATCCTGGGCATGGACCTACGCACTGTATATCAAGCCATGCTATGGCAGGCGTCCCACACATAAGGTGGAGGAAGATGGGCAAGAATGTTAGCCCAAGGCCAATCTTCCTCAGCAAAAAGAGGAGGATTGGCAACTAATGTTAGCCCAGGGTGAATCTTCCTCACAAAAAAATAAATGAATAAAATAAAATAAAAATCTGGTAACCAAGGGCTTAGGCAAGTCAGAAGTCCATAGAGAAAATGAGAAAGAGATGGATTTGAGATAGTACTTGTAGAAGAAAAGAAAAAACTTTCTTCTATGCTCTCAGGTTCTGCAGCTGGAGCCTGTGATCTAGACTGACAAAAACCAGATTAACAGGAGAAAAGGCATACAAATTTTGTTTTATGTTAATTTTTATAGGCATAGAGTCTTTCACAAAAAAGAACTAAAGATCCAAAGAATCAGTTAGACCTAGGGGTTTGTATATCATTTTAGAAAAAGGGGGAATAAATGTGAGGACAAGCGACAAGACAAAGGAAAAGGGGTTTGGGGTTTTACGGGGGGCAATGATTGTGGGAAGGTAAATATACAGGGGAAATGAATGGAAGATAAGGGTTAGTTGAGTGAGATTTGTTTATGCAAACTCACCTGGGTGCCGACTTTCTATCTCCAGTGACAAGGGTTATTCTCCTCCTGGTACAGGAGATGGGAGGGGGAACACTTTTACAAAGAGAACATTTATGTCCTACTTTCAAGCAGATGAGGGAGGGCAAAGAATTCTGCATCTGTTGCTTAATTGCCTTCAGCTCAAAATAGTCCTTATGTCAAAGAGGCACATTTTGGGGGGGCATATTCTTCATACCCATGCCACTCCTCACTCTGTAAGATGTTACATAGAGTTGCCCATGTGGGAAGAAACTCCCTCTTAAACCAGCGGCCACAATCAAAATGTCCCTCGGGGACTTTGGATCTTGGGGTCATACCGTAGACACAATTTGCTTGCTCTGCCCTCCACGTTTCAACATGTACAGCATGTGTCTTCAGGTACGGCCCACCGCCACAGGACTCTAATCGTGTCTCAGTTTCAGCTTCTCCAGGGAAGGACTGTTTATCTCTTTAAGCTGCTCCCATGGCCCGCTGAAGTGAATTCTGCATACTTCACATAGGCTACATTTTGAGTTCTACTGTCTCAATATACTCTGTAAATATGATAAAAATTCATCCAGACATTTTCTTGAGTTGTGATAATGGTCAAATGAAATCTGAGTTGCTATTGTCCATCTCCCTCCCGACCCCAGACCCTTATAAGGAAGCCCCACAAAGAATGATAGGCTGATAAAAGTCTTTCAGCTTTCAGGACTCGATTGGCATTCTTTACTATGAGGCCATCCCCCAAAAGCTTAAGGCTTGGGTGGTCTCTACCACCATTCTCTCTGAGTTGAGATCAGCATCCACTAACGGAGAAATTTAAAAAAAAAAAAAAAAAAGTTAGGCATGACTTCCTTGTGCAATTGGGAAATTTGCTGGTGTTGTGGTGCGCCTGAATATGACTGAGAATTGCACTGCCTTTAACCTCAATCTGCATGACAAAGCTGGTGTTGGTTCCTTAGCATAATGGGAAGATATTCAGAACACCAAACACACCTGGTATGTTTAACAAAATACAGGCAGGCACAGCTCTGAATCCTGGGACTCGAGTTGAAGGAGGAATTCGCCCTCCCTTGCCTCCTCCCACTGTGTGGAGGGCAGCCAGCCAGGGACACAGGTGTGCAGCTCATTAAGAACAGAATTAAGCCCAACGGGATAGGTAACAGCCGTGTGAAGAATGCTCTGCAAAGTACAGGCTCTCTCTTCCGGCTCTGACCTTGGGAAGGGAGTCAGGGGGAAAATGCTGCCTCCTTTATTTACTGTTCTCCACTCTGCTATCAACCCAGCAAGAAGAGCCACAGAACTCTTTTACCTCTAGATCTGCAGCAGGGGGCCCCAAGATACACTTATTTTTAATAATATATTGAAGGAAATATCTACTGAGAGTATACAGTATATCAAGAACTGTTCTGAGAGCTGAGGAAGCTAATGGAAACAGCAGAAAACCTGCATTCCAAAGGAGTCCCAAAATACGTGGACACAACTCAAGCATCATTTCTCCCTTAACATTGTTTCCAAATAATAAAGCCACAGTGAGGTTCAGATGGCTAAATTTCTCACTTCCACCCACCCTAGTCTCACAGAACATGAGCTTCAAATCTGGGCGTTAGCAAAATTAGAGCCCACTTCATGCCATAGACTTCACGGGTTGCCGTCAAATAATAGAAACTAGAAACAAATCCTCTGTGCCTAATGTCTATTCTCTAACCTTGTTTTCAAGAAGAGGTGAGCACAGAGAATTTTAGTCTAGAGCAGTGAACAAAACATGGGCTAGATAGTGGGAGAGTAGGGAGTTTCTGAGTATGGACTACAGGAGGAACTAGAGTTTGGTATCCGTATCATATTAATTTATTCTAAAACATTGAAAACAGCTAAAAAAATTTCGTGTCTGATTTATTTTCCTGAAAGCTCTTAAGAAGTTTTAAAATTTCTCTGAGGTCCTTTGGACACGGCATCTAACAAGTATAAGTGACATCAAATAGAAAACGAATTTGGACTTGGTAAGGAGAGACTATTTGCAAGGATTATTGCAAGTGGTAAGTCTTGGGGGAGCTATTACAATAGGGAAAGGGAGGCTGTTGCAACAGGAAGAACACTGTGACCATAAGATCTATAAGCACCTCAAGAATTAGGCAAAAAGGATTTTTCTTTTGTAGAGAGGCACACATCAGGCTACGACGAACTGGGTATGGGGAAATGGGATGAAGAGGTGGTATAGGAGGTAGGAGATGAGAGAATGTTTTATCATAAGGCCAGCCTATTCTCAGGAAGGGCTGTGTCTTAGTCTGTTCCTGCTGCTATAATTAACTCCCAAGGACTGGTGGCTTATACTCAACAGAAATTTATTTCTCACAGTTCTGGATCCTGGAAGTCTAAGATTCTTGTGCCAGCATGGTCAGGTTCTGGTGAGACCCTTCTGGTTTGGAGACAGCTGACTTCTTTTGTCCTCACATGGCAGAAAACAGAGAGATGAAGCCAGCTGTCTCATGACTCTTATAAGGGCACCAATCCCATTCATGAAGACTTCACCCTCATGCCCTCATCTAATCCTAGTTACGTCTCAAAGCTCCCACCTCCTAACGCCATCATATTGAGTGGTAGGGTTTCAACATATGAACTTCGGGGAGACACAAACATTCGGTCCATAACAGGCTGTTAAGCAGGGGCTGTTTGCAGGCTCAGTCTGAGAGGGAGGCCAAAGCTCAGTGATCTGGGGGAAGGAGGGAATCTAAACCTAAGTTTGGTTAACAAGCATTTTGCTTCAGTTTGTGAGTGGGGACAAAACAGTTCAGCTAATCATTTATAAAATGAAGAATGGGAATTTGGAAGGTCTGTGTCTGGCCTTGTCATGGGTAAATGAGGGTCGGGTATCATGAGTCTTATCTAAGTCACATGAGGAAGAGTGGTCCTTTGCACTAAATCATTTCCAAGAACACAATGAGTGGGGAGATTTCTTAATCTTCATTCTTTTCCAAGAGCACAGGGTTCAGGTAAAACTTAACATTGTCAGTAAGGATAACTATAAGTAAGATAATTACCAGTAAGATAATTACCAGTAAGAAGTAATAAGTTTGTTTCTTTAAAATCAGATCATCTCAGAACTATTCAGTTTGAATGGAATCTCTTTTAGTCTTTGGACATGGTATTTTGGCTCTTAAGTAATTGGGCACTGACTGTTTTTATAGAAATCCACAACACAAGAGCCCTTCCAGGGTGCCATTTGAATACTGCTTAACCAGACAAAGCCCTCAATTTAAATATATTATAGTGTAAAAAGAAATTGTCATGATGAGGAAACCTCTTATTGATGACCAATTCCACAAATATCTATTAAGTGCCTACAACGTATATCCTGCTTTTTTTTTTTTTTTTTTTTTTTGGTGAGGAAGATCAGCCCTGTGCTAACATCTGCCAATCCTCCTCTTTTTGCTGAGGAAGACTGGCCCTGGGCTAACATCCATGCCCGTCTTCCTCCACTTTATATGGGAACGCCGCCACATCATGGCTTGCCAAGCCGTGCGTCGTTGTGCGCCCAGGATCCGAACCGGTGAATCCCGGGCCACCGCAGCGGAGCACGTGCACTTAACCACTTGCGCCACCGGGCTGGCCCCCTATATCTCGCATTTTTTGCAGACAAATTCCACCACCACTCAATTCCCCAAACCCAATTTTTCAGTAAAATCTAGTTTAAACAGCTAGTTCAAGTAATCCTGCAATAAACTCATAATTTACATACAAAAGGAACTTTGTCAAGGAAAACTGTCCCTTTTTCCCCCTGTTGCCATATCTTCATGTGGGTTCGTTCTACATGAGTTGTACCAAGAGACACTTCTTAGCTGCTGGATAAAAATACTCAGGTATCTTTAGAAAATTCCTGTTAGAGAATATTGCAAGCAAAGGGGCAAAAGGAACAACATAAGAAATTAAAGTGATAAAAAATTAATTACAACTTAATCCCTAAAAGGCTTTATGTCCTATACACACAATGTACTGAGCCAACATAATGAGCAGTATACATTTAGATAATCCATTTTTAAATATTACTTCTAAACTATAATCTCCCTCAATTATGGAACAAGAATAAAGCATCATTTAGCATGTAACAATGGAAGGGTGAACTGGCTGAGTTACATGTTAAAAAAGCAAGCTCCCTAAGTGAACGCTTTGGAAGAACCCTGCTGCCTCTCTACCTACCTACTAATTATGTTTCTCCTCCTGCTCTCTCCACCCACTACCCAGAATTATTTCAAAGGAGTTAAAGCTCTTATTTACTGAGTTGCCAGAGTGTTAATCATGTCTAATGGTTTTAACACAAAAGCAGCCAACCTTTAAATGTCTTACTTAAAGGCTATTAATGCCTCACTTCCTTTTGTCCACTTGGGCTTCTCCTCCTGGCCCTAAACTCTCTCATGATTCCAGTAAACCTCCCTCCCTCTCTTTTCAGTGAACCTGTGTTGGGGTGAGGGGACCAATATGGGGAAGAAATAGCAAGAGTGCAGAGACCATCAGCTTCAGCAAGACACCATAATTATCTCTATATCCCCTATACCATCACCACTGTAAAGGAGGCAAAATATCCCTCTACCCTCTTAGGGTTTTTCAGCTGGGCCTGAGAATTAAATTGACATAAAACAGATTAACCGGAGAAAAGCATATAGAGTTACATAAATTTTATGTGACATGGGAGCCCTCATAAAGAAAAGAAGACCCAAAGAAGAGACAAAACCCAAATGCTTTCATAATAGTTTGAACAAAGAGAGGTAATTGTGGAAAAGTAACTAAAATATACAGGGAGGCTAAAGCAAGACAAGAATTCTGTTTGTACAGGATTCTCTCGACTTTGACTCCGCATTGAAGAATGTTTCTTTTCTCCTGGTACAGGGAGATGATCTTTCACATGGGAATTTTTCTCTCTTGTTTTCAGGAAGCAAAGGGGAGATTAAAATGCTCTTCTTGTATCTGCTGTCTTTCAAGCCTTTAGCTCAAAATAATCCCTATCCCAATGTAGCCTATTTTAGGGTGGCATATTTTCACCCTTCACCACCTAACGCAGTGCCTGACACAGAGTAGGTACTCAGTCAATATTTATGAGGTGAGTGGGAGGAAGGTAGGCAGGTGATATTACTTCTCATTAAGAGAATAGAGAGCTCCCACCTTCTCAGGGGGAATTTACCAAAGAAGTAAATTATATGCCAAACAGTAGAAAATAAAGACACAGAGAGGGGAGCTCACTCATGTTTTCTCTTTTCCTCTTGCTCCACAGATACATGTTTGCCCTTTCAAGGAGGAGCCAAGGATAGATATGTGATGATTGGTTCTAGGTCACAAAGAAAAGTCAGCTCTGGAAGCTTCTGCTGCCAAGCTGGCCTAAAAATTAATTGCTGTCTCTTAAACAAGTGCAGGGTCCATTAGCGGAGTGATGCGGTAAGGGCCTCAGGGCTCCCTTCCCCGGACTTGAGTACTATCGTCCATCAACGCTGGCTGGGGAGAATTAAGCAACACAGGCGTACACGGAGCGGGGATGCAGCGTTTGTTAGCCACAAACCACCTACAGGTCACTGTTTGGTTTTATTTCCCATTCTGCATAATTTTCTGAGAAGGTATGGGGTAATCAGTAATTACTTAGAATACAATGGCCAGAGTTAATTGTTCCTCTTCTGACTGTGTCTAAAAAACAGCAAGGGAATTGAGCCTGTAAATGGACTTTGTGTCGCAGGAGGCATAAAATAACACTTAGTAGTTTACTTAGGATTTATTTTTTTTCAAAATGTTTGACCGTTTACTAATGCATTATTCCCACTGACTACCCTTAGGAGATTGGTCTGGTCATTTTACTAATCCTTCAAGTCTGTTAGGAAGGAAACAAAGAGGGTGAGGGCATGTGGTGGCCCAAATTTGTCACTGTGAGTCAGTGAATGAGTGACCTGTGCCTGCCAGACCAACCTAACCTCCACTTCAATAGAGAAGCCATATCAGAGGGAGAGAGGGAGCCGAGTGTGGCAAGATGTTCTCTGCAAAGGCAGGGTATCATTATTGTAATTAGTAACCCACAAAATTTTTAGGATAAAGCATTCAGTACCCCCCCACCGTTCCCACAGCTTCAAAATGAACACATGCCACTGTAAATACAGATTTGCCTATACATATTACAGTCGTGCACCACATAACAACATTTTGGTCAATGACAGACCACATATATGATGGTGGTCCCATAAGATTAGTGTCATATAGCCTAGGTGTGTAGTAGGCTATACCATCTAGGTTTGTGTAAGTGCACTCTATTATGTTTGCACAAGGACCAAATCACCTAACAACACATTTCTCAGAATGTATCCCCCGTTGTTAAGTGACGCACGACTATATATGATTCTGTTTGTATACATACAAGCACACGTGCCCACACGCGCGCGCGCACACACACACACACACACACACACACCCCTTCTAAGTCGTGACATGCTGATCTAGCAACCCAGGCTACCAAGTCAAAGATGTGGATGCAAGCCACATCTTTTCAATATATCCCTTTGTAAAAATCTTTCCAGTTCTAATTGTGTCTGGGCCTCAGTAAAGCATTAATTTCTCTTTATAACACTCTGTGACTCCAACCTCTAAATAATTTATTTAAGAAATGTGTTCCTGGGGCAAGCTCAGTGGTGTAGTGGTTAAGTTCACACACCCCGCTTCAGCGGCCCGTGGTTCACAGGTTTGGATCCCAGGCGTGGACCTATGCACCACTTGTCAAGCCATGCTGTGGCAGGCATCCTCCATATAAACTAGAGGAAGATGGGCATGGATGTTAGCCCAGGGCCAATCTTCCTCAGCAAAAAGAGGAGGATTGTCAACAGATGTTATCCCAGGGCTAATCTTCCTCACCAAAAAAAAAAAAAGGAAGAAGAAATGTGTTCCTGTCACAAGCATTAATTTCTTGTTAACATCTTGTACTTTTCTAATTGAAGATAGTTCTCTACCTATCCAGACTGCATCCAGTCCCTGAAACTTCAAGAACTCATCCCCTGCAAATTGAAAGGGTGATGGTTGGTGTGGTTATAGGGAGAATGTGACGTGAGGGATGGGCGTGCCGTAAAAGAGAGAGAAAAATCTATCCCTTTTCCTTCTAGCAAAATTTCAGCCACCTGTGCCTTGAACGGCTCTTCTGGAGTACCATGCTGAAACTTAAAATTTTTGTTCTAGGAAGTCCGAAGAGGAGCAGAAGGTAGAAATATCTACATACACCAAGAAAAGCAGATTTTAAACATCTCCATGAAAATATAGAGGTAATCCCATGATGAGAGAGTCATGCTAAAAATTTTTTTAATTTGACAATATAATCACAAATTATTCCCGTACTAAAACAAAGAGAGAATGTTCTGAAGAAATATGTGTTATTAATAAAAAGTCCAGAATTCTAGAATTGTGCTGTCCAATATGGTAGCTACTAGCCATACAGGGCTATTTAAAGTGAAGTTAAAATTAATCAAAACTTAAAATTCACTCTCTTAGTCAAATTTCAAGTGCTCAATAGCCATATGTGACTAGTGGCTACTGTTTTGGACAGTGCAGATATAGAACATTTCCAATATCACCGAAAGTTCTCTTGGATAGCACTGTTCTACAACATGGGGATTTTTCTAGAACTACTTCAGAATCTGGATGGATCATAAAGGGTTAAATAAATCAGTTTTCAACCCACAGTAAGTTAAATCATGGTACTAAAGGAACCTTGAGTTACGATCATGAAGTCAGCGTCTTTGAGACATTCTAAGTAAGAAGGCAAAAAGTACCAAATGAAAGTAAAAATTCAAAATGATAAAAGATTCTAGAAATTACAGACTAATAAAATTCATGTATTTCACTGGCACATCCAGCACTAAGGGCTAAAGAGAACATTGGTGTATACATACAGAGGAATGTGATGATTGTTAGGAACCAGCATAAGCTCAAGACAAAATACACTCCCTTCTCTTTTTGATAAGGAAATTTGATAAGATCATGCAGTCTTACCAAAGATCAGCAAAGATGTGACAAAGCTTTTAGGAACACCCTTGTGGGCAGAATGAAGAAATGTTTGCTGACTAATAATACTGTTATGAGTTTTCACAAGGGTAAGACATTGGAACATAAATGATATTGATTGAAGTATCCATATCTGTCTGGAGGGAGGTCCCAGACCTAAGAGTCTAGTTCTTGGTTCTATACATTCAATAATTTTATCTAAAGCTTAGATTAAGACATAAATATCACACTTATCAAATGAAATGTGACAGAAATTTTCACTGGAGGACAGAATCAAGCCATAAGAGATTCTTAAGGGAATGAAAAAAAGAGAGAACGACTAAAAGTAACAGGATAAAATTTAGCAGGAATAAAAGTCAGATACTCCATTTGGTATTTTGGGATATTTCATCAGTTTGTACCACTGCTTAAAGTAAGGTTCGGGAGGTCAGGTCTGGAAGGCTCTGGTTGACCTTGTGTTCTCTGTAAGCCATGAATATCCACTTCGTTTTATTTGTCAAATTGTAATTTGAGAGAATTACACTGACATGATCAAGAGAAGTCATAGTCATCCCAAATTCTCTAGAGTTTGGGCAGAGGGAGAGCCATACTCTTACAGCCCAGCCAGGAGGGAAAGAGAGGCAAAGCATTGTTGAGAGGATGCCTGGGCAAACCCTCCTCAACGGCTCCAGGCTTTGCATTCTATGCAAAGTCTCTCATGGTCTCATCTCCAAATTTCTTTCTCTAAAACAATTTCATCATAGTCTTAACTCCCATGACATCCACATATTTCCCTTTAAAATCATTGGAAAGACATTCCTTTAAGAGAATGCATTGCTCCTCCTGTGTCCTTTCTCTTCTGGAAGTTATATTTAAAGGAAATATTGAAGACCTAGGGTGGATCTTGAGAAAAGTGACTAGAAGAACAAAATATTCAGAAAAAGATGTCCTCAATTCAATTCAGCATAGGGCAAACAGAAGGAAAGAGAGCAGAAATACACACAAATTATTATGCTAATTGGCATGATCTAAATTCCAAGTGCAAGAAGCAAATAAAGTGCTTTGAAATTGTCATTTATGTAAGGAATGGAGATTTTTATTTAGCCTCTAGAAAAGACTGATAGAGGACATGATAGTGAGTTTCAGCTATTTGGAGGGCAATTATAAGAAAGATGAATTAAATCTATTATGTGTTACTCAGGAGGATAGAATGAGGGCCACTGGGTAAAAGTTATGGGAAGCATATTTCAACTCAATAGAAAGACGGGTTTCCTAATAATTAGCTCTGTCTAAAATGACATGAGATCCCTCAATAGAGCAATCATCATTCTCTGTGGGATGTTCAACAGAAGCCATATGTCGGTGGCACCTGGGAAGGATTCCTACTACCGGCAGGAGAGTGAACCAAATGACCTCTAAGAACCTTTCTACTTCTGAAAGTCTATGACTGTTTCCTACTTCCTGTCACCTGCACTGATCCATCTGGATTACTAGGGACTGACTAGTCTACTCAATATGGGAGCATAAATCAGACTTTCCACTGTTTTCTGCCCCCTCACTGTCCCCAGGCAAGATAATGTGGCTGCCCTCTCAAAGCCTGCAATGTGTGGGAGTTGATGATGTAGTAGACTATTTCCTTACCTTAGATTTATTTGGCTTTTATATAAACAACTTAATTCATCTTGCTTTTCATCCTCCCTTGGATACAACACATAGCATTTTTTCAACCCCTTTTTGAACATTAAATGTACCTCTAAAAACACAAGGAGAGCTTATAGTACAAAATATAATGCAAACTAAGATACATGTAGAAATTGGGGACTTTGTTTAACTATTTGATTCAAACAAACATTTGTAGAGTAATTTCTTGGGTATATATGTTCAGTTACTTATAAAATATCTTTATTTTCTTAAAAGTGGCACCTAATTAAGGATTTAGCTGAAGGACTAGGGTTCTTAACATGATGATTTGAGATTCTATTCCATTAAAAGTAATCTTTAGCATCTACTATTTATAAAACTTATTGCTAATCACTATAGAAAACACAAAGATGAATAAGATAAAGACTCTGCCGTGAAGATGTGTACATTCTAATGGTGTACAAATAATTGAAGCCAGATAGAACGTGAGTGCCTCCATAGAGTTAAATGTTCTTTGGAGAGGAAGTTCATAACTGGCTGGGGAAAATCAAGCAGGCTACATCCAAAAGAAGGGCAAGAAGCCATACCATGAAGGGCCATTAATTCTGGAATAATCTGTTTGTTCTTTATTCAGTGGATATAAAGAAGTCAATGAAGGTATTTGTGCAGAAGATTCTCATAACAGGGATTGTAATTAGGGAAAATTAATCTAGCAGCAAAGTACATACAATTTAGAGAGTGGGACAGATAAGCTTGTTGGTCTTGGTTGAAGGGAAGCGACCAGACCTAGAAATTACATGATGGAAGTCAGAGTAGAAGGGAGGGGTCAAACTGAAGATATTATGCGGATCAATCAATAGCATTTGGAAATCGATAGGAAGTGGCAGAGAAGTCTACGAACTCAAAATGAAGATGATAGATTGAGAGAATTTCCAGGCATTATGGGTCTGAATAAGCGTAAAGAATTTGCTGAGTGGAGTAAACAAATGGAGATACAGGAGGAGGAGAGGTAGGCAGACAGTAAAGGAAATTTCAGGGAACAAGACGCAAAGTGAGTGTGAAGCATGGTTAATCTAATATAGTGCTTCCTCTTAGTAGCCTAAGTAAAGAGGGCAATCATTGGCACTGATTTGAGTGTTGGTGAAAAGTTAAATTCTCAAGTATGAAAATAGAATACCAAATAAACTGGGTGGGAAATGGGAAGGAGATAGGTAAGTGAGAAAGAAGACAGAACTCCAATCGTTAACAGATCTGGAGAGAATCTAGGAGACTAGATATATTAATCCTGCCTGTTTATTTTCCGTATTTTCTGATGCTTTGACATCTGGGGTCTTGCTGATCCTTGAGAGACTGTGCCTCCCAGGGCCAGCCAATTCCTAGAGATAGTAGAGGATGCTCCTGCAAGTGCTCCTTTCATATGCAAACGAACCAATCCAAAGCCCATGCCCCCTAATACCTCTTTTATCAGGCTCTTACACTCAGGCCACTATCCACCTGCCCTAATCATCCCAGGGCCAGGTACCAGACAACTCAGGACAGCCTTTACACTCCAGAGCATGCTGAAATTATTCAGACTAGCCAATTCTAAACATCTTACTCTGCCTCATCCATCCCATCCACGGAAACCACAGTAAAGCCTCATGCCCATATTTTCCCCTTGCTCTATCTGCCTCCCGACTGACCCCAGGGCTTCCCTGTGTGGCTGTATGTGGTATGACATGCCCCCTTCTCTTGGGAACTGTGAGTAACTGTATCTTTTCAATGGCATTTGTCTCCTGATCTGATAGCCTCACCATACCTGAATAATAATAAACCTACATTTTAAAACAGTAGATATGACTAAAATGAGAAAAGAGAGAGGTATAAGTGGATAGTAAGAATGTCAAAAAGGGGCATAATTTTGAATGAAGACATTAAACTAAAGGCAGAGACCACAGCTTGTCAGCAGGATTGGGAAAGGCTTTACAACATGAGCTGTCACTTGAGAAGTACAAAGAAGGTTGAACTGAATGTTGCAAGAAATATACCAAACTCCAACTTGGTCCCAAAAGTTCCAGGGTACACCAGGGATTGTAAGAGAAAGAAGTTACCAGATATTTATCTGGTATTTATTTGCCACGTGGGGGTGATCTATAGTTTAAATTAAACCTCAGTAGAAGCTTCAACAATATGTGTGTAGATTAAATAAGATTTAACCCTGGAGAGATTTACCAGTAACACTAATGTGAGAGGAGAATTCAGTTTCAGTTATTATGATCATAGGGAAAGGGTGTTAGAAATAGTTTTTTAAGTGACATAGTAGTAGGGTGAAATAGGGTGGCAGACACTGCAGCATCAGTAGGATGAGAGTATGGGAAGAGACAGGTGTACGGAAAGAGATGGCAGGGAAGGGTTGGTACCTGTGGTTTAACTATCAGTAAGAGGGATGATAGAAGAAAGGGGTTCACAGTGCTGCAGGGAGAATCAAGTAAGCAGAGCTTCAACCCTAGAGGAATATGGAGGACTATTCAGTAAAAATGTGCCACTTAGAATCTCTGTGGTCCCAAACAGCCCTCCCCAAAGGACAGGCCAGGACCAAGGAGAGTACTTGCTAACATCTTTAAGCCAAATAGAATCTTGAGACTACTCATTTGTGGTTATAAATGTAGTGTGGGTATAATCTGTGCTTAGTGGTGACCAGAGTTAGGATCAGAAGTTGAACTTGAAGAAAACATAAAGGACATTACAAAGTCACCAGATATTTATCTGGTATTTATTTACCATGTGGGGGCGATTTGAAGTTTAAATTAAAGCTTGGTAGAAGCTTCAGCTACCGAGATGCAGCTAAATACATTCAGCACTAAATGAACTAAATACATTCAGAGATGTATTTAGTTTAGAGGTTTTTTATTTTTCATCTCTGAAAAGGAAAACAAAATTTTCGTGACGAGTAGCCCTCTTCCCATGTCAGTCTCTATTCTACATAAACTACCTTAAAAAAATAGATGTAATGTATCAGAACATTTAGACAGAGGCTATAAAATGAAGAAAAACAAGGGCAAGGTACACAGATCAGAAGTGCCATCTGGACCGTGGCGGGGAGCAGGTTGAGGCATGAAGTAGGGTGCTCAGGGAAGCCTCATTGAGAAGGTGAGACCTGGACAAATGCTTAAAGCAGGTGAGAGTGTGAGCTAAATGGCTATGAAGGAGAAGTACTTTCTAGATGCCAGGCACTGTGCAAAATGCTTTATAGGCATGATCTCATTTTTACCCCTATGAAACATTTACTACCATTATCAACACTTGACAGATGAGGAAATGGAGCAGAGAGAAGGTGACGAGCTTTGCCAAGCTCACACAGCTAGTAAGGGACAGAGTCCGCGTGCAGACCCAGGCAGTCTGATCATTAAAGCTCAGGCCTTTAAAATCTTCTCTCCTGTTAAGCTCAAACCAGAATTTACCACACTCTGTCTTGCTATGTGGAAGGAAGAAACCCCAAAGAAAAGAGTGCTGGAGAGCTGGGTACAGGAATGACATGGCTGTGTCAGTTTACAACTTCTGCCACAGGGAAGGAAAAGGAAGTCCTGATCACCAGAAAGAGCCTCATGGCCAGGCTGTAGCCTTCAGTGCACAGTGACATCACTCCTGCAAATGTGGCTCACCAGGGGCCTGGGACCCAATGATTGAATTAGGGGTTCCTCCTTTCTTGGAGGAGGCAGAGGGGAGATGAGCATAAGTGAGAACTTCTCCTTAGTCTCTCAAAATATCCTATTTCCTTGATTCCAAGGTGCTGCTCATTCATTCATTCATTCATTCATTCTGCAATGACTGATGGCCTCCTCTGTTTGCTGTATGGGGCTCTAGGTGCACACAACAGACATGGCCCCTGCGCCCATAGTACTTCCAGTCCAAGAAGGAAGGGGAGTGTGAGGAAGTCATAATCTGATGGAGGAACAGGGAATCAGGAGAGAAATTATAAGCAACTTATTTACAGCTTTTGGGGGGAATATATTACCACCTAAATATATGCAAGGATTGGAAAAACTTTAAACTGAAAAACTATTCATCTTGGAAGAGAGAAATTATGGATTTACCACTTTCCATATCTGGAGTTAGAATCTGAATGTAACATATGGCCTGTAAATTCATTGCCCTGAGTGACTGCCCTGCGGTCATCCTACCCCTCAATGAAGATGTTGTGCTGCAGTAGAAAGAATTAGGTTGGAGGCCTGACTCTCCTACTCCCACATCCAGGGGATTATCCACGGATTATCCTGCAAGCCAGTATAATCCCAAGAGCCCTTAAATCAAAGCTTACTCCCAGCTGAAGGCAAAAGGGGGAAGACAAAGAGATTCAAAGCATGAGAAAGACCCAATGTGCTGTTGCTGGTTTGAGGATAAAGGGGGCAATGTGATGAGGAATTCAGGAGGCCTTGAGTAGAGAGAGGATGCTGGCCTAGGACCAGCAAGTAAATGGGGACTTTGGTCCTATGACCACAAAGAGCTGAATTTGGCAAACAATCTGAATGATATTGAAAGCAGATCATCCCCAGAGGCTCTGGAAAGGAAGGCAGCCCTGCCTATATCTTGATTTTGGCCTTGTGAGACTCTAAGTAAAGAACCCAGCTAAGCCACACTGTACTCAGACTACTGATATATAGAACAGCGATATAAGTCGGTGTTGTTTCAAGCCACTAAAGTTATAATAATTCATTACAGGAGCAATAGAAAATTAATACATAAGTTATTGTAGGATTATGGCAAATCTGTTCTATGTTGTCATAGAATTAATAGAAGTCTTAGACTTAAATCCCAGCTCAGTCACTCACAAGATATGTGACTTTGGGTGAGTCAGTTTACCTCCCTAAGCATAGATTTAGGATATTAAACTCCCAGCCATATATTCTAGCCCTTAAAGGAGGCATGGCTTCACTGGGAGAATTAAATCAGTTGAGATATAAGAAAATGACTGGTGCACCATAAACTTTCTTTTAAATTAACTAAAGTCCGTAGTTTATTCAGATTCTTTGGTTTTTACCTAATAACATTTTTCTGTTCCAGGATCCCACTTAGAATTCCACATTACATTTAGTTTTCGTGTCTTGTTAAGCTCCTCTTGTCTGGGACTGTTTCTTAGACTTTCCTTGTTTTTGAAGACCTTGACAGTTTTGAGCAGTACTGTTCAGGTGTTTTGTAGAATGCCTCTCTATTGGAATTTGTCTGATGTTTTTCTCATGATTAGACTGGAGAAGTGGGATTTGGGCAGGAAGATCACAGAGGTAAAGTGTCATTGTCATTGTATCATATCAAGGGTATGTGCTATCAACATGATTTATGACTGTTGATGTTGACCTTGGTTTCCTAGCTGAAGTCGTGTTTGTCAGGCTTCTCTGCTTAAGGTTACTCTTTTTCCCCCTCTCCATACAGTACTTTTCTGGAAGGAAGTCACTACATGCAGCTCACACTTTAGGAATAGAGAGTTATGCTTCACTTCCTTGAGGGCAGAGTATCTTCATAAATTACTCAATATAAATAAATCTCCCTCATGGGAGATTTCATCACAACCTGTTAACACACTCAGTTCACTTTAGGTTCTCAAAGGCCTCCGAATTCTGATTTTACAATCTTATCTTCCTCCCTCTGGGTACAAACCAAAACCTGATTAGAAAAAACAGGATTATCATCCAAGGAGAGAATTTATAATCTCTCTCAGGAATGGGGCAGAGTCTTGGACAGACAGTCATTTTCAGGTGACATCAGTTCCAGTCATTATCTTTCTCCCAACAAAAGTACATTTGATTCAGTTCAAGGCTTTGAGAGAAGGTCTCACCTCTCACTAAACCTGTTTCCCTGCCCAAATGTTGCAGACGTCAGATCACAGCCTTCAGTTTTGAAAACCAGCATTCTCGAGAGCACTTCAACACCATGCACTTTTGACATAAGCAGCAGGACAAAGAACATCTACGGCATTTAATTCTCTCTCTGTATTAGTCTAGATTCCAGTGGCAATCCTTGGCACAGCTGTGACAACCAAGAGGAAAGAGTATAATTAAAGTTAGAGCAGGATGAACAGAAGAATGAACTTCCCAACTACTGTGAAGGATGGAGAACTGACTGACCTTCTTGCTGGCTTCTAAGTATCAAGCTACAACTCCAAGCCACCAGCCACAGCACAAAGTGTGGAAATTCCACCAGAAAGGCTACTTCTGCAGTGTTGCCAGCTCTGTTTGGAGGCAGGAGGGCCAGAAATGCTGGGCGACTCTGTCTGCCTACAAAACTGTTTCAGCCCCAATTGCATATTGGAGAGTCTGGGCAGATTCAGCAAGCTCTTAGAGGAACATCGTGCCTCAAAGGCTCAGCTGAGGAGACCTCAAACCTCCCATCACTGCCATCATTACCCATTGAAATTCAGAGCAATATCAAGTGTTTACAGCCTCTCAGATTTTCTCGCCATAAAGGAAAGATGAAATTAAGCTACGGACAGAGGACAGGAAGAGGAAGAGAGGTGCCAAATAATTTTCATGAAACATGTAATATAAACAATCCAAAAGCTGAGATATAGAAAATCTACAAGAGCTTGTTCTAAGGATGAAAATCCATTCATGGAAAACAAAAGAGGAGAAGTAAGGCCTCAAAACTCTGTGGAACTGACATCACCAGGTTTTCCCCAGATTTATATAGTCAACTATCCTCTTAGTTGTTAGTTGCTTCCAAGATACACAAGAAATATACCTTCAAAGATTGTCTGTAGTTTTTATCATCAAAGATTAAGGTTTGAGTGGAAAAAAAAAAAAGATTAAGATTTGAGCCCTGACTTAGCCTGTGAACATATTGTTATCAGTATTAAGGCTCCCTTAATAGTACTATCTGCCTTTAGGTCCTGAGATAATTTTAACTATTTATTTATTTTTATTATGGTCATGTTGGCTGGTAACATTGTATAAATTTCAGGTGTACATTATTATATTTCAGTTTCTGTATAGACTGCATTGTGTTCACTACCAAAAGTCTAGATTTAATCCATCACCATACATGTGTGCCCCTTTATCCCTTTCAGCCTCTCCCCACCTCCTCCTGCTCTGGTAACCACTAATCTACTCTCCTTATCTATGTGTTTGTTTATCTTCCACATACGAGTAAAATTATATGGTATTTGTCTTTCTCTGTCTGACTTATTTTGCTTAACATAAAATGTTCAAGGTCCTTCCATATTGTCGCAAATGGCATGATTTTGTCTTTTTTTTATGACTGAAGAGTATTCCATTGTATATTTATACCACATCTTCTTTATCCATTCATCCATTGATGGGCACTTGGGTTGCTTCCACATCTTGGCTATTGTGAATAACGCTGCCATGAACATAGGGGTGCATAAATCTCTTTGAATTATTTCATGTTCTTTGGATAAATATCCAGTAGTGGAATAGCTGGATCATATGGTATTTCTATTTTTAATTTTTTGAGAAATCTCCAAACTGTTTTCCATAGTGGCTGTACCAGTTTGCATTCCCACCAGCAGTGTATGAGGGTTCCCTTTTCTCCACATCCTCTCCAACACTTATTTCCTCTCTTATTAATTATAGTCATTCTGACGGGTTTAAGGTAATATCTCATTGTAGTTTTGCTTTGCATTTCCCTAATAGTTAGTGATGTTGAACATCTTTTCATGTGCCTGGTGGTCCTGGGATATTTTTAAAAACCAACATGGTTCTGGCTTACTGGTTCACATTTATTGTCCTTGGGTAGGGTGAGTGAGGGACAAGGCATATGAGAACAGGCATTAGAGCATTTCATGCCTTTCTCATAGGTCTACAACATTGTTCTCATGATATGTATACTACAAGAAACCTCTTCTCCCAGTACAGCATCATTTAATTATCTCCCAATTCCAGCCCCCTGCCAAGAAAGTAATGGGATTATCCACATCTTAAGACACATTGTGGAGTGAGTAGAGAGTATTATAAAAAAGAATGAGACCAACTGGTGGTTTGCCACTGCGAGCTTTGCCCTTTGTCCTAGAAAGCTACTTTCAAGCCCCTCATGAGCTCTTGTTACCTTGTGAAACTCAACCATAATAATAATAAAAACACAAAAGCTTGAAATTACAATGTCATATTGTTGTTCTAAGCACTGTGCATGTGCTCACTCACTTAATCTTCATGCAACAATATTACGAAAAAATCGCTATTGTTGTCTTTGTTTTACAAATTAAGAAAGTGAGGCACAAAGAGCTAAGTAACTTGATCAAGGTTACATAACTAGTAAGTGAAGGGTTGGGTTTTGACTTTGGTAATTTGACATGAGAGTGCATGTTCTCAGCCATTATACTATTCTTTCCAGAAGCCAGGCTTATTGGTCATCTGATGTGAGGGTCCCTCCCCACATGGATTCTACTCATGGAGTAGGAGAAAAGAGAAAAAGCAATATATGACGACATTAGTGAATACCTGGAGAGACTATGACCTAACACCACTTATGCTTAAGTGGGGAACCCAGAATTTCAACTGGAGATACACTAAGACACCAAAGAAAGAGAAATGGTTGTTAAACAGCCATCTGACTTGAGCAGAGCCACTTGTCAACAGGGATAATTCTTAATTTTATCCTTCAAATTTTATTTTTCATGTACATCCCATTTTTATGGCTCCAAAATGGAGCTGGATTCCATGTAAAAGTGTCCAACAGACAGGAAACACTCTCCCAGACTGTGTATTGCTGAGAGAGAGACAATCATCTCTGCTAGGCAGAGTAAAGCTGTTAACAGAGAGTATACACCAGAATCATTACCAGAGAGGTTTGCAGACAGCAACTGGGGCTTCTGCATAAACCAAGGGTCTGCCTAAAAGGTAGCCTGCCAAGAGTTGTTGAAACCTGTGCACCGGTTCACGGAGCCTGGAGAGAGGGATTCTAATCATCAGTTGGACAACAGAAAAATTGCGTGAAGAGTGTGACAAAGAAAACAAAGGGCTGTCCTGTCTGCTCATTTTTCTCTGTGTAGCAAGTCAAGGTTTTGCTTCACTTTCAATTTTCTCTAGTTCACCAGAGAAAAACTTCCTACCAACTAAACTTGTTTTCATATCTCAAAGTCTTACCATTGTACTTGACTCCAACAAAACAGATCTTTTCAGTCTTGCATCCAGGCTTCTGTCCTTGCCCTTCCCTTTTTCTGATATGCCCTTCCCCACATTCAGTCCAAGCTCAAATATCACCCCTGCCTCCTGGCAGATTCAATCACTCTTCTTTACAGTTTTAGTAGAGCAATGACAGCTGAAGTCTACTATAAACTATTCAGGGATGAATAGGAGGTAATGAAGCAGAACTTGCAAGTTTAGACTATTGGTTCAAAGTTCGGGTGGTGAGTGAAAAACGAGACTAGTGGCATTAACACAGTTGAGAGCAATGGATTTTCTGACAAGGAGAACCCTGAGCACACTTGTAGTCAGAGGGAAGCTGGGCTCCATTTGTCGGACAAGAGAAGAAGATTAAAGAAGCAGTCAGAGGAGGGATTGACTGCAATTCAAAGGATCAGAGAAAGAAGGAAGAGTTAACCTTGGAAAAGAAAAGATGGGATTATCATATTTTGGAGTGAAGGCCCACAAGGGATTAGACAAATTTGGGAAACTTGGACACCCTCTGACCTCCCACAGTCATTTCCCAGAAAATGGTATTTTCTCATCTGCATTATGGGAATAGAAATGTAGGGTAGAGAAGAAGACACCCCTTCCTGTCTTGGGAGTATAAATATAAAATGCTGAATTAAGTAAGCTTGTTGAAAATGCTTCTATGAAAATGCTTCATATGCTTGGCTTGAAATGCCAAATGTAGTCTCCGAAAATGAAAACGCAAATTACACTCTAAAAAAATAAATATGTTGTTAGATATGAACCGAGGGTGGGAAAGATACAATGAAAAAGCAAAGATTTTTAAGCACTCTATTCATTCTTTTTCTGGATGGGTCAGAAAAATCTGCGAATTGCCCCTGTAGACCTGTGAATGTTTTCAACTGCCGTAATAAGGGAGGCAAGTTACTTGGAATTTTTTTAAAGCTTGAACCCTAAGCACGTGATATATCTTAAGGAGTAAAACTGTACAATTTCACAGAAGGGAAAATTCTGACCTTAGCAATATGTGCTGTCCCAGTGGATATGAGGATTAAGTGTCTGAACAGGCTGCTGTAATACAGCAGGGAACTTACAACAACCACTGAGGCATGAAATGTGAGAGGAATAACAAAGTGTGTTTGGGTTATAAAAGGCAGCATTAAATGTCTGCTGATGTGATTGTAAGAGCTGAAGGTTTACCCATGATACGCTCTATACACACAAAAAAAGTAAGGATGAGACTGTGTGCTGAGTATGACACTGCTAAAATACACAAGCCAAAGAGAACAAGGGGACAGAGGCATAATATGCTGAATACAAAAAGGCAGCAATGGTGAGATCCACTTGATAGCAATAGGAGAGAACCCAGAGCGCAATTTGAGGCTTTGTAAGGCTCTAAATGAGCCAAATGGAACTGTCAAAGGGGAACATTTTCATCTGCCAAGCCAAAACACAAACAATGGGAGAAATGGCAGAAATGGCAGGGGTGATGTGGTTGTCTAAAGCAGATGTTGCTGGTTCCTGGCCCATGTTCCCAATTGTATCCAGTTCTAGAATGCATTCGTGGAATGTGCCAGTGCTGGGGTCTGACTTGGAGAAACACCAGAGCATTCTATAAGCAATGCAGGTCAGTGTGTGAAAGAGAGAGGGAGAGAGATCAACATTACTCAGTCAGGTTGTCAAAGCCAATGAAGGAGAAAACTTTAAGTTACATTCCTGTATCCTCTTCCATGCTACTGAATCTCCATCTAGTCACTTAGTTTCTTGTGGTCTTTGCTTCTTCATGGAGGATGGAGAGGCTTGGTAACGAGTTCTTACTATACAGAAACTCCACCAATTGGAAACAGCATTGCATAATCAGCCATTTTACTCCTTGTTAAAGCAAGCAATATAGAGGATTGAATAACTCCAGGAATACTCACTTAAAAAGTGAGTGTTATAAGAAGATTTTAAGATTAAGCAAAAATATTGGCTTTAGTCCCTGTCTCAGGATGTGGGGACCACATGAGTCAAAGGAAGCCAAACTTGACAATGTAAAATGAAAGCACTTCAAAAAATAACATTGCTACAGAATTCTCGGTGGTAGTCCAGGCTTCAGATGAATACCTAATCTTTTGGGAAATCCATTCCAGTGGCAAATCTAAAACAGTTGATATTCATCTCCGCTGAGACTAGACGCAAAAGGGTAGGAATCATAGAATGCTTTTGTATCCAATAGAGTACTTTCATTGTAAGCAACAAAAACAAATGTGGCTAACTTAAGCAAGAAGGAAATTTGTTAAAAAGTTGTTGATGGTAGAATAAAGAACCAGGCTGAAAACCTGACAGTTCCAGGCATGTACACAGTGGGAAGTACTCGAAGAGCCTCTGCCACTGAAATAGTTGCACCCAACCGTTTTTCCTCCTCGTGTCACTCTGCTCAAGGTTCACAGTGGAGAGAGAGTCTGTTGAGATTAGCCTGGCTCGCATGTCTGCCCGTCAGGTAGAGAAAAGTGGGGCACCTTGATATACAGTAAGTCCCCTAGAACAGGCAACTAAGAGAAGTAATTCCCTAAAAGGGTATCAGGAACTGGTGTGAAAGGAGAATGGATGCTGGGCAGTGTAAATCAAACAAAAGCAAACCTCTGCCTTGATTTAAATAAAAATCTGACATAAGGATTTTTGTGTGTGTGTGTATGAGGAAGATCAGCCCTGAGCTAACATCCACGCTAATCCTCCTCTTTTTGCTGAGGAAGACCGGCTCTGAGCTGACAGCTATTGCCAATCCTCCTCCTTTTTTTTTCCCCAAAGCCCCAGTAGATAGTTGTATGTCATAGCTGCACATCCTTCCAGTTGCTGTATGTGGGATGCGGCCTCAGCATGGCTGAAGATGCGGTGCGTCAGTGCGCGCCCGGGATCTGAACCTGGGCCACCAGTAGTGGAGCGCGCGCACTTAACCCCTAAGCCACGAGGCCGGCCCTGACATAAGGATTTCAATGCAGAAGCAACTCTGAGTGATTATTACTAATACGTATCAAGAGAGAGGGGATAAACCCTCTGTGATGGTTAATTCTATATGTCAACTGGACTGGACCACAGAGTGCCCAGATATTTTGTCAAGTATTATTCTAGGTGTGTCTGTGAGGGTGTTGCTGATTGAAATTAACTCTTGAATCAGGAGGCTGAGTGAATCATATTGCCTTCCCTAGTGTGGGTGGTGGACCTCATTCAGTCAGTGAGGGTCTGAATAGAACAAAAAGGTTGACCCTCGAGTGAGTAAGAGGAAACTCCTCCTGCCTTGAGCTGAGACATAGATTCCTTTCTGCCTTCAGACTTCAACTGAAACATCGGCTCTTTCTGGGTCTCGAGCCTGCTGGCACTTGGACTGGAACTCACATCATGGGCTCTTCTAAGTCACCAGCTCACAGACTGCATATTTGGGACTCATCAGCCTCCATAATTATGTGAGCCAATTCCTTATAAATAATTAAATTTCCCATTGATTCTGTTTCTCTGGAGAACCCTGACTATATACTCACCTCCTTAAAGTAGAGATATGAAAGTACATGTTTCTCTTCGCCTTCTGTATTTAGAGTAGCTTGCCTCATT
This sequence comes from Diceros bicornis minor, assembly GCF_020826845.1. NCBI lineage: Eukaryota > Metazoa > Chordata > Mammalia > Perissodactyla > Rhinocerotidae > Diceros > Diceros bicornis. Next base: position 29,084,528 of record NC_080763.1, on the reverse strand, counting down.
CTATAGTTATTGCATTAATGCTGTGTATCATTTGTCTTTCTACAGTGGGCACTGGACTTGATATCAGAAAACCAATTTAAAGTATTAGCTTTGACATAAATTTAATCTTGGGAAAACTGCAAGAGTCTTTAACCTTCAGTTTTCCCATCTGCCAGATTTGAATAATAACACCAATAAAGCATGATGGTTTTGACGAATAAATGACACAATTAAAGGGAAAGTATCCAGCTGATGCCTGGCAAACAGTAGGTGTTTAATTAATGTTTCTAACATCTAATATGGAATATAAATCAGGGCAGGGTGCATGTTGTCTACTTTCTTGTCTACATTCCCCAAAGCGCTGGGCTTAGGAGACACGATAAATATTTGTGAGCAAAAATGAAATATACTGATAAGAACTCTTCCTTTTCTAAAGGTTTCTAAAATTATACACACTGCCGTGTGCACAGAATGGAGTGTGAAGGAATAGAGTTGACCAAATAACATCACCACCAAGACACAGCATGTGATCTCAGCACAAAAATGAGCAATTGGGCAAGACAACAACAGTCTTGTAGGAAGAAGAATTCAACATCCCGCTGAGAAAAGTATAATCTTCAAGATAAATGACAGGGCCAATGCTGCGTTGGGGATGTGTGCTAGGAGAGATTTTCCATAGTCTTCAAAAAATCCAAAATTGAAGTCAAAGCTGGTGATTTCTTAAATGTTATCGACGTAAACTCTAGCGAGCTTCCCATATTTCACTATCATCACTAAGGATCATTTCTCAATGGAAAATAATCTGTTGACAATTGGGAAAAGTAATATTTGTATCTCATATCTCAGGATTTTAAGGGTCGACTATTCTAATTTAATCTCTTCAACTATTCCTTTGAATTGTATCTACATAACCTGAAAATAACCTTTTGTGACATCCAATGACAGATTTGATGGAATCATTTAGTTATTTTGGCTTTGTGAGGGCATAGCCACAGAGAAAGATGCAAAGTACTAACTCTTGATTCCAATATTATGATATTTTTTTGTATGGCTAACAAAATTTGAAGTCAGTGAAAAGAAAAATCTCCACAAAGTCATAAAATGTAAGTATATAAATTCTTTAAGATTCTCCAATCCCTTCATTTTAAGAAAATTGAGACCCAGCAAGAATATGAAAATTTCCAATTTTTACAGAACTAGTTTTGAACATGATCCAGATTATCTGACTCATCCTTTAAATCATTCTTTCAGAAAATAATAATTAAGCATCACCTTGTTATCTAGAAGCTGAAGAAACAGACAGAAAAGGACAGCGTTCTCATGAAATTATATTTGAGAAGAGAGAATCAAATGATAAACAGGTAAACAAGAGAGTCCTAGATAATGAAAAGTGCTATAAGGATAATAACTCAGGATAATGTGTCAGTGAGTGATGGGGAGTTGTCAGCAAAGAACTCCCCAAGAAAGCGACATTTGAGCTGAATCAGTGATCACAAAGAACCAGTCTTTTGAAGACTTAGGTAAAGGATAGTCTGGGTAGGAGAACAGCAAGTACAAGATCCTTGGAATGGCATACGCTTGACACATTTGAGGGACAAAGAGAAAGCCAATGTGGCTGGAGCGTATGGATGAGGAAGTGGTGTGAGACTGAGGTACTTACAGCCATGATGAGAAATTAGGATTTTATTTGAAATGCAAAGGATACTCCCAGTCTAGTGCTCTCACAGTCCAGTGTTCCCCATTATCATGAAGCTGAACTTTTTCTGGCAACAAATGGCTCTACTTCTGGAAAAATAACTAAAAAGCAGGTTTGGCTCCTTTGCTGAAGGATTTCATTTATCTGTAACGTGAGGCTGTTCAGTAAGCCAAATGATTTCATATAACAGATTCCCTTGGATGGCCCAATCCATTTAATCTACCAAAGGAGTGCCATTTGTTTCCCCTGGGCTGATGTGGAGTTGTATGTCCAACTTGGACATTATGTAGTCGTCTGGAAAGCAAAAGCCCAGCAAGTGAGTAATGATGGATGGCTTGCCTCTGAGGAGTACACTTCCTCAATGAATCTGCATCAGCAGCACCAGCCTTCCAGCTTCTTCTCCGGAACAGGGGCCAACTCCACAGGCTCTTTAGAGACAAGAGTAATTTTTGCTCACATTTTTTTCCTGCCTGAGCAACAGAGAGAGACAGCTCTGTTTTAAATCAAGCCTCCAATCCAAAGTTTGCCTCCATCCTATAATGGAAGCTAAATGAAACAAGTAAAAGTTGTTTTGATTTACACCCAGTGGAGTTAGAAACTCATTCAGGCATTCAGTGAGTAATTGAGGCAAGTGGTGATCATGCGAGTGGCCAGGTTAAGGATCTGTCTCGGGGTCCTTCCATTTTCCCCCTCTGGTAATTCTTTGATACAACAAATAAGATCCATTTATATGTCAGATTTTCTACCAGACTCCCATCCTATTTAATTCCTCCAAAACATCAATTCCATCTCTAGATGAGGATCTATTTTATAAATCTTTATTCCATCTATCTCTACTAAGCAAGAGAGGGGGAGACTAGGAAATCAGAAAGCATGGATCTTGGTGTTGGGTCAACTTGATGTGAGAAAAACAGACCTTCCCTTGTGCAGTCATATTTATTCTTCAAAACTTTGTTTTCAATCTCATAATGTCTTAGATGTAAATCTGACACTGAATAAAAACAGTGAGAATGCCAGGGAAGTAATTATAAAACAATATTGGATGAAAAAGAACAACTATGATAACAAAGTATCATTTATTAAGGACTTACTAAGTGCCAGCCACCACATTATCAGCGCATTAGATACATTTTCTTATTTATTCCTTAACATGACCCTGTGAAATTGATGGCCTAGAAAATGACAAAAGTGGAATTCTAGTCCAAACTGAAAAGCCTATATTCTTAACCAAAATTGGAAAAAATATTAGTTATAAGCTTTGTATCTGAAATGAAAAATTGATGCTATTTTAAGAGGGTGGATGAACTGGCGACACTGATTGTTCTTTTCTGTTGTATCCCCTATATCAGGAGTCAGGAAATTATAGCCTAAAGGCCAAATCTGGTCCCCCACCTGATTTCGTAAATAAAGTTTTATTGGAACACAGCAAAGCTGTGTTCCATTGTTTATATATTGTCTATGGCTGTTTTTATAGTACAACAGCAGAGTTGAGTAGTTGTGACAAAGACATGTGGCCCACAAAGTCTAAAATATTTATTATCTGGCCCTTTGCAGCAAATGTTTATTGACTCCTGCCCTATACCTTCAGCAATGCTCTTCACGGAAAGATTTAGCTTATCTACAATAGGTCCTGGGGTATCTATGTCATAAACAAATTACTAGAGAAGACGGATATTTTGCATAGTCTAGCAGAGGCTGTTGGTGCCCTGGGAAGCTTTCCTTCATTCCCCAACTGTTCTGAGTTTGCCTCCTAGCAGTTCACAGATGCATCCTTCTTATGAGAGGGACTAACTACAGCCATCCTCCCTGGAAATGCTTACGAGCTCATGCTTCCCTTCCAGGGCAGCCCATAGCCAATGACTGAGTGATATGGAATATAAAAAACTAGCTCCCTTGCTTCAAGGTGGGACAAGCGTGTGGTGCCATGGTCCATAGTTCCCCGTGGGATCAGACTAACACTAGATTTCAGAATCCACATGTTTGCGGAGCTTCTTCCCCTGCCCTGTCCTGCTTCCCTCATTCCTTTTCAAGCTTCACCTGCAGCATTCCCTCACCAAATTCCTTGCAGAAGAATCCTTTTCTTAGGCTCTGCTTCTTAATTACCTACCTAAGACGCACATGGTGATTATATACGAGAAGTGTTTATTATGTCCATACACTAAGAGAAATGTGTGGAAATATGGTGTGTATTATGTGATGATGTGATGAAGTTGGGAATTTGATGTAAGGGAGGAAAACTTTTCCTCTACTCTCTTAGACTCAGTGATGGGGATGTGCAAATTAAACTGACAAAAGACAAATTAACTGGAGAAAAGGTTTGTTTATACACACATAGGAGCCAACAAAAGAAGTAGCTGACCTCTTAAAAGACTGAAGTTAAAGGCTTACATACCTAATATGGTAAAGGAAAGGGAGGGGGAGAGAAAAGGATTTTATGAAAAGAACAAATAGTTTTCCTTAGGAAACATAAATGAGTTCTTAGAAGAACAATCAAGAGGTAAGAAAATGTGATGTTTGTTTATACAAATATGAGTGAACTTTCTGTCTCCTTCAGGGCCATAAAACTCCCCCAGAGAAGGGATTTCTGGGAGGTTTTATTCTCATTCTTCCTTCTGGGGGAAGATCTTCTCTGAAGAAAGAATTTATGGTAGCCTTGATACCTGCTCAACACAAGGTTGACATAAGGGAAGCCATATTGTAGAAAAGAAACCATATTGTAACTTTGAATGACCTCTGACTAACTAACCCAGCTGGATATACACCCTCCAGGAGATCTAACTGCTCTGTAGATTTTGTGACCCCTACTTGTGTACATACCTCCAGCTGCGATAAGATGATAACTTTGTTCTTTTGAGTTCCTTAGGAATATGACCCCTGGACAGAGAGTCTATCCTGGTAGCCATCATTAATGAAAACTGAAAGATCTGGTGTGGCACTCCCCGTCTGGTACACCAGAGGGTCAACATTCCTAACCCCCTCCCCAATAACCCACTGGCCTATATAATTTCTTCAAGATTCTGTGCCCCGTTAAGATGGTTCTTTAGGACACTAGTCCCCTTATCTTTCAATTTGCTAGCTAATTGCTTAATAAAATGCCCTTTCTCTGCCACCATCTTGCCTCTTGACGATTAGCTTTTGTTTTGCAGCAAGCAGATCGTGCCCTTTGTGTGGTAACAGCCTTATTTCCCAGAAATTGCTGCTTAAGGGAAGCTCCAAGAAGGCTTCTTTCTGCATCTGTTGATTCTCATTGCCTTCATCTGCAAATAATCCTTATGCCAAAGTGATATATTCTGATCCCCTTCCATATCAACTCTGGGGTTCCAAGTGGATCCCCACATTGGGAAGGAAGAAATGGAAGGAAGAAGGTTCCATCTAGAGCTATTCTACTCTATGTTGGTGTAGTCCTCTCTGCAGATGATAAATCTAAAGGAACTTCCATTTTCTTCCTTTCCTCACCAGTAACATTGACTGTCGCCCCCAGGACAGCACATCTTCTGGCTCCAGCCTTAGTGACAACAGACATCAAAAAAAAGCTCGAGGACTCTCCATCATGTTGACTTCATTGACTGCGGCTGCAAGCTATGTCAGTCTACTCCCCATCAGCAGAGGACTCAGAAAGAGCAGCATATGACAACTGAACATAAAAGAAATGGTCCATTTAAAAATGTATTTTGTATCTGCTTTCTAGCCTGACGTGTTCCTTTGCATATGAACCTCAGAAGCTTACTGGAGTGAGGAAAATAAGAACAGCTTTCTTTGAAACGGTGCACAATTTGTCACACACTTTTTAGCTAAACTGTATTCTTTGTTGTTTTGCTTATATTTCTGAGGCTTAAAAACATTACCTTCTTGGGGTCCCTCTCTTGTACAACAATCAGCCCTCCACTGCACCCTGTGAGATAGTGTACCTTCCCAGCACACACACACACCCCAGGATAGAGAGCCCACTGGAATGTCTGTTAACAAACACCCTGAGGCATTGTCTTCAGCTGAACAATTAAGAAAAATTTCTAAGAGACTGAACCATATGTGACCTAAATTGCCTTTAAAAATGCTTTTCAGAGCAGAGGGAGCACCATTTGCAGCATAATCGCTTTCCACCTTGACATTAATTATGCACCGTGGTGTTCAGAGAGCAACTCTGAGCCAGGAATATAAGTGTTTGTAAAGTAAACATGTCAAGCAAGGCGGAACAGTATAAAATGAAGAAATTATTAAATCCAATGCTGTTATGATCCATTTCTCTACTCTCTTTTCTTTGTAAATCTTCTATATTCAACATGCAAAAAGACGGCATTTCCCTCTTCAAAGAGAGATAACTTGGCTCAACATTACTGATAGTTTGGATTTCTTGAAAGAGAAAAAGAGAAAAGGAGATGCTTTTTTCCACTATGTGATTGAAAATAAAAGGGGCTTGCTGATTTAAAGAGCTGCACAGCCTTAGGGAACCTTTAGAAAGCATTCTCTGTAGAAACAATTCTGTTTCTATACAGCCATATGCACTGTAATTTCATTCTCCTTTCTTCATTATCAAGGACATTTGCATGACAGCAGGGTTCTAGTAGTTCCTGAGTTTACCTATTCCTAATTCTTACTTCATTTAGTGTCATTAGCCCTTGTAGGTGGCATCTTTATTAATTGTTATAAATAAAATTCCAAAGCCACAAAAGATTCCAGCTTTAACAAGAGGCTTAATGAGAATATTCTACCATTTATAAGGGAAAATTCTAAGATAGTATCCAAAATATTCAGAAGGTTCCAGTGATTTTCAAAATAATTTTTAGTCACTCTTCAACTAAATCTTGTGACAAAGCCCAATTTAAACACACACACACACACACACACACACAAACCAGATAAAAAACGGAGCAATCCTAGTGAAACTGGGCACCACCACTTGTACGTACATCCCCCCATGGTAGCGGTGTGAGTAACTCCAATAAACTCTCAAGGCACCTCCCAAGCTCGGTTTAGAAACCGACGACTTACCCTGAAGTGGAATAGCTAGATCCTATGGTAGTTCCATTCTTAATTTTTTGAAAGATCTCCATACTGTTTTCCATGGTGGCTGCACCAGTCCACATTCCCACCAGCAGTGTATGAGGGTTCCCTTTTCTCCACATCCTCTCCAACACCTGCTATCTCTTATCCCCTTAATAATAGCCATTCTGACAGGCATGAGGTGATATCTCATTGTAGTTTTGATTTGAATTTCCCTAATACTTAGTGATGTTGAACACTTTTTCATGTGCCCATTGGCCACCTGTATATCCTCTTTGGAAAAATGTCTGTTCGGATCCTCTGCCCATTTCTTTTTTTTTTTTGTAAGGAAGATCAGCCGTGAGCTAACATCTGCCAATCCTCCTCTTTTTGCTGAGGAAGACTGGCCCTGGGCTAACATCCGTGCCCAACTTCCTCCACTTTATATGGGACGCCGCCACAGCATGGCCTGCCAAGCGGGGCGTCGGTGCGCGCCCGGGATCCGAACTGGCAAACCCTGAGCCGCCGCAGCAGAACGCATGCACTTAACCACTTGCGCCACCGCTCTGCCCGTTTTTTAATTGAGTTGTTTGTTTTTTTGTTGTTGAGTTTTATGAGTTCTTTATACACTTTGGTTATTAAGCCCTTCTCAGATATATGATTTGCAAATATCTTCTCTCAAATGTTAGGTTGTCTTTTCATTTTGTTGGTGGTTTCCTTTGCTGTGCACAAGCTTCTTAGTTGGATGTACTCTCATTTGTTTATTTTTTCTTTTGTTTCTGTTGCTTGAGGAGATACGATATTCAAAAAGATTCTGCTAAGACCAATGTTGAAGAGCAATGCCTATGTTTTCTTCTGGGAGTTTTATGGTTTCAGGTCTTACATTCAAGCCTTTAATCCATTTTGAGTTAATTGTTGCGTATTTACCCAAAGAACATGAAAACACTAATTCGAAAAGATATATGCACTCTTATGTTCATTACAGGATTATTCACAATAGCCAAGACTTAGAAACAACCTAAGTGCCCATCCATAGATGAATGGATAAAGATGTGGTATATATATATATACAATGGAATACTATTCAGCCAGAAAAAAGATGAAATCTTGTCATTTGTGACAACATGGATGGAACTTGAGGGCATTACGCTAAGTGAAATAAGTCAGACAGAGAAAGACAAATATCATAAGATTTCACTTATATGTGGAAGATAAAACAACAACAACAAACAAACACATAGACACAGAGAACAGATTGGTGGCTACAAGAGAGGAAGGGGAAGGGGAGAGGACAAAAGGGATAATAGAGCACCTGCATACGGTGATGGATGGCAATTAGACTTTGAGTGGTGAGTACCATGTAGTCTACATAGAAATCAAAATATAATGGTGTACACCTGAAATTTATATAATGTTATAAACCAATATTACCTCAATTAAAAATTAACTAAATTGAAAATTTTTAAAAAAAGAAGCCAATGATTTAATCCACTCACAACATATTGTTGTCTTGTGGATGAAGTATTTATGCTCACTGACAAAAGGCCTATTAAAACCCTCTTGTTTTAAAACCATCCCCTGCAGAAAACTCTGTCTGACAAGATTTCACTCACTGGAAGACAGGTGAAATACATTTTTCTGGGAAACACTGCCTTTACTTCTTTCGACATACCTGTTGACAAAACATCTCTGCCAGGAATCTCAAGTTGGTTGAATCTGTGAACACATTAGAAGATCATGACACTAAAGAAAAGAAAAAAAATCAGGAAAGAACTTATTACTGGTGAAGCTCACAAAATTCCTAAAGCAGCCAAAGCTCTCTATGGGTCAAAAATATTTAAATTTCCTTGAGAAGGAAATTAACAAGTACATGAGAGCTATGAATGATAACTTGAGGATATAGAGTGACTAAAAAGGGTAATCCTATGAGGTCAAGTGTAGAGTATCCAGGGCATAGGAGATGATCTACTCAGTGACAGAAGGACTAGTCCATGAAAAAGAGACAAAGGGGATGAGATTATGTTTAGCTAGGAAGGGCATAATGTAGAAATTGGATTGCATTTACATGTTTGAAATTCCATTTAGTAAAAAAAGAAGTAAACATTCTGTGTCACTCCAAGAGCAACATGAGTGGAATTTACAAGAAACCAGATTTTACGCTAACATAAGAAAAGGCCTCAAACTGGGCTTGATAAAACAGACAGACTTGTGAAGTAATAAGCTTCTAATAACACAGGCATAAAGGTATAAACTGAGAGAACGGATGGGAATTCTTGAATAGGATCTGGTGCTTGATATACAAGACCTTAAAAGTCCTTAACAATGCTCAATATATGTCTTCTAATTTGATTGCTTTAAGTATGCTAAAAGATAAACTGAGGCATATTAAAATTTTAAGAGTTTATCTGAGCAAAAATTGATTCAAATTGGGCAGCGCCAAACCAGAAGCAGTAGAAGCACTCTGCTGATGGGAGCTAGGGAAAAACTTTTATTGAGCAAAGGGGGAAGTAAAGTAAGGAAATTATTGATTGGCTATAGCTCAAATCCTAGTTGGCAGCTTGTGATTGGCTGTCCTGAGGTGTTGATTTTGTAACCTTGAGGTAGGTACAGGCTTAGATTTTGCTTTGCTTACATAGGCACCACAGTATTAGAGCCACCTCAGTCTAATGGCCTTCTTATTTAATTAATGTAACAAATGCTAGCAGAAGTCACAACACATTCTATCAAATGTCATTATTAAAATGTCTAGGGGGGCCGGTCCCGTGGCTTAGCGGTTAAGTGCGCGCGCTCCGCTGCTGGCGGCCTGAGTTCGGATCCCGGGCGTGCATCAACGCACTGCTGCTCCAGCCATGCTGAGGCCGCGTCCCACATACAGCAACTAGAAGGATGTGCAACTATGACATACAACTATCTACTGGGGCTTTGGGGGAAAAAAATAAATAAATAAAAAATCTTAAAATATCTAGGGGCCAGCCCCACAGTGTGGTGGTTAAGTTCAGTGCGCTTCACTTCAGCGGCCCAGGTTTGCGGATTCAGATCCCAGGCGTGGACCTACGCCACTCATCAGCCATGCTCTAGCGGTGACCCACATACAAAGTGGAGGAATAAAGGCACAGATGTTAGCTCAGAGTGAATCTTCCTCAAGCAAAAAAAGAGGAAGATTGGCAACAGATGTTAGCTCAGGGCGACCCCTTCTCAGCAAAAAAATAAATAAATAAGATAAAATGTCCATAATCCACCAAGAGTGCTGGAAGCCTTCATCACTTTGATGGATGTGGCCAAATCCACATAAAACATAACAAAGGAAAAAACTAGGAGCAACTTTGGGAGCTGTGATGTGCCCTCCCAAATGGTTGTAAATTAGATTTTCCGTCACCATTTAAATCCCTCATATCATATCACACAATACATCGTGGAAACAAGAGTAGTAACAATATACAACACTTTTGTTTTTAACATAAACATATATCTGACGTTGTTTTTCAACCTAAAAGCCATACCTTGAGTAATAGGAGACGCACACACATATACACACACACACACACACACACAGAAAAGTAGCATTAAATCATAGAACCTCTGAATTATTTTTTTTCACACTTTTCTTCTAAAAGCTCTGTATGGGCTGTATATTGTTTAACTTCAATTTTGGCTCCCTTTCCCCGCCTATTTAAAAAAAAAAAAATTTCTCCTTCTCTGAACGCACCTCTATTCTATTTAAACTTCAGTTCCCAAGTCAAATATCTCTTCCTCAGACAGAACATTCCTAACCATCTGATTTAAAGAAGCACTCCTTTTCATTAATTATTTATTTTTTCTTGTTCTTTGCCTAAATTATTGATTTATTTTCTTAATCTCTAGATCTATGCTGGGTTCCATATTTGTTTTGTTCACCATTGTAAATTCAAGACCAAAACCACAGAAGTCTCAATAAATATTCGGAAAGAGAATGAACAAGTTCAGAAATATAAGGAGAACCTTGTTCCTGAGGTTACTTATGGAAAATCTCTTTTTAAGCTTTTCAAAATATGCAACCATCTATTTTCAAGTGCTTTTAAAAAAAATTTTACTTGTCCCTCTTTTCATTTTAAAAATTTAATTGTAAACCAATAATTAATTGAATAACTATTACGTGCCTATGTTGTGCTAGGTATCGTGTAGTACATTAATAAATGTTCCAGACAGTATGTACTCAGAAACTTATACTCTATTTGTATATATAATATATACTCAAACAACTCTCTGTAAAATTAGGCCACAAATAATATCTAGATAGGAAACCTGGCACGATGGTTCCAATAGGAGGGAGATGCGAGATAGCCAACGTGTTTCTAAGTCTTCAATTTTTTTTTTGCATCTTTGTGGAATATATATATATAGATAGATAGATATAGACATAGTATACATATATATATATGTATGTGAAAGACTATTGCAAGGTAGTATACAATAAGGACTACATGAGTATTATAAAGTAATTGGATATTATATGTAACTTTCAATGGATCTGTAGTCTTCATCATTAAACTTATTTAAAGCAAATTTTCAAAAATGTTTATAAATCCCAAGATATATATTTTAGTCTCTTTACTAACTGTTATCTACCATGTTTATTGTCTTCACTGTTTTAGCCAGTATTTGACATTAAAAAGAGAAAAATATTCCATCGGAGGAAGAACCCTTAGGAAGGCACCTGATTTAGATGTCAGATGAAATTTTCCAGAAGACATATAGACTAAGATCTGGGAAGGAATCACTCAGGAGAGGAGGCAGAGGGGAAGGTATTCCAGGTGAGAGAATGGCATTGCTAAAGTGAGGAAGTGAGAAGGAGTATGGCTTCTTCCAGAAACTGAAAGAAATTCAATATTGCTGGAGTATAGTGTATTTGGGGTTGGTAAGGATCAGAAGTGGCAAGTGATGAAGCTAGACAGGCAAGCAGGGGCCAAATCCTGAAAGCCCATTTAAACCCAAGTTCAAAGTTTGAAGGACTTTAGCAACAAAAAATTGCTTTCGAATATGGCATGAGCAGCAATGGAGCCTATTTTTTTGCCAAGAAAAATTTTTTTCATAATTAGTTTGTAATGTTTAATAAGTTTTAAAAAATTTGAAACCAATATAGCAAAAAGTTACGATTTACTCAAACTGAATAGTGTTTTTTAATAGTATTCTTTATACTTTTATGTTATGTTTAAAATTTGTGTAATAAAATCTTAAGGGAGGCACAGATGTGCATAAATCAAATTAATCAGATAAATAAGTCCACTTTCTGCTTTTATATCTCCACTATCGTTGCTGTGAAGAAAGTCAGATGAAGTCCAGACCATGGCCTTCACTTTAACTCTTCGGAAGCAGTGCCTTTGTTATATAAGTTAAGGATTGTCTTTCAAAGCATAGCTGAAATAATGATAGGATTTCTTGCTTACAGCAACTCATAATGTTTGCTAATGTATATTAGTAGGAAAGAGTTATACAAAAATCATGGGAAGGTAATTAGATAACCCCACAATATACTCAGAAGTGCATTTCTGCCTACTGAACATCTTTCTTACGTAAGAACTTACCTGTCGTATTGTTGAATCATTTCCACCTACTGAATGGAGTCCTGGCCTTCTGTAGCCAACAAAAGATGTCTAAAGACTACTATGCACCAGCTTTTCACTCCAATCACAATCTCAGGTTTCTGAACATGTATGGTAATGTATAGCCAATGTTTTTCCATTATACTTTGCTTCTGAACCTCTACGTATAAGCCAAAGATGTAACGAGGCTCATGCTTAAGGTGGGGAAGCCTGTCCTATAAAGCATGAATCAGCCTCATCACTTAAGGTAGCTCCCTCCTTTCCCCTCTAACAAATTTATGTCTGTGCTCTAGAGTATGAGGAGTAGAAGATTTTCTTCAAAAGCAGTATCGTGAACTTCTCAGCATTTATTTGTAAAATTATCCAAATGCTTAACAGGCCTCAAATCATCCATATCATTCCAAGGTCATCACTACCAACGAGAAATGATGTAAAATTAAAGAATTACTATGGGCAACCAGCTGGGAATGACTCTATCAGATCCTTCCCAGTGCTTTCACACCCTCAGAAATGGCACTTCACAGTGCCATGTTTCTTATCCCTAGAATATCATTTATTGCACAGTTTTATAGAGAGTAACCTGTGTTCCTACGTCTCTTGCTAGACTCTGAACTCCCTGAAGGGGCACACAGCCTAAGGATTATTCACCTTCTGAAATCCAGCAATTAAGACACTGCCACTAACAAAGTGGAGGCTCAGAAAATGTGAACCAGCCTCCATTGGCTTGGAATCATCTCTTTTTCCAGAAGAATTAGGCTTTGTGGGAAACCGTTGCTGAGTCAGACATTGGCAAGAACCATTTTATACTCTACTGGCATGTGGTTTTCTCCCCTTTTCAAAGGTGTTTCTTTCCAAATAAATCTGCTGAGAATAGAGCTCAGGTGTTGACAGCTGGCTAGATGTATCCTTTTTCCTCAATCACAGAACTTCCAATGTGGTTAGGGGTGTGAGTTGAAATTAATACAAACGTTTTCTCCCAGTGTCCCTAGCACTGAGAGAAAAGAAATCCTAAAATTAAAGTTTCAATATTTGGTGAAAACAAAGTGAATTATAACATTCCTAAAGAAATAAGGTTTGTCTAAATAGTTTTGCCAATGGTCATAGAAATACATGCTATATCAACTTATTTAAACAAAAACAGAAATTTAAGAGCTCCTTTAAAAGTACAATTGAGGGTCTATACTTTCTGTTGTTCTTCTCATCATCCACCTATAAAACCGCAATGAGCTTTCCTCATTAGTTTTGCCTTTATGGAGAAATATATCTGGCTGGGGTGACAGAGTAGTTACACTTTCAGAAGTAGTATGCTAAGTTTATATGCATCCACTTTAGTTTAGTTTTTTTCCATTTTTCTTTTCATGTGTGTTAATTGCCATTGTGTCCTCCACCCCTCACTATAAATATAATAATCAAAAATACCTTAAAATGTAATAGCTTGAAGCTTTATGACACTCAGTGCCAAGGGAATGAAAATAATCTTGCTTACAAATATAAGATGCAAGGTATTCTAGAAAATAAAGGTCCTGATTGTCACATGGCCCAAATGTTCTACTGCTAACAGGAAAATAAGAGTGTCTGGTTGGTGATATTTGTCATGATTTTAAAGAGAGATGGAGAGGAAGGAGTAAGGGAAAACAAAGCTGCATAAAGACGCTTAGAGGTTTTGAAGAGCCAGAAGAATGAAAATGAATCTAGAACATAGAACTATTCCACAAATACAATCTCCAAGAAATGGAGGGAAGAAGAGGAAAATTCCAAAAATCCTTCTGAATGCATACAGTTGCAATTCCCTACCGAATCTAAATCATGATTCATGATTTAGAAATGATTTTGGTTTATTTTTTTCTAAGTATAAAAGTAACAATTAACCATGTGAAAAATATGGGTACTATTTAAAGAGTAACTATCACTTGTTATACCAATCCCCAGAGATAATTTCTGTGAACGTTGTGCTGTATTTCCTTCCAGATATAGATACATATGCATGTTTCATGTCATTGAAAATATACTGAATATGCAATCTTTGTGTCCTACATTTACTTACTTTTTCAGTGCCATTCTTTTAATAAATCATTATATTGAGGCACTATTGTGTACTCAAATATTTGCTCAAAGTTGAATGTTTTTGTTATTTCCAATGATTCAATTATTTAAAAAAATCATTGGGAATTCATAATCACCAAAAAGTAGAAGCAAGAAAATGTCCTGCAATAGGTGAATGGATAAACTGTGGTACATCCATACAACATGATGCTATTCAGCAACAAAAGGAAGGAGCTACCAAGTTATAGCAAAGATGTGGATGAATCTTAAATGCACAATGCTAAGTGAAAAAAAAAAACAGTCTAAAAAGGTGATATGCCGTGTGATTCCAATTATATGACATTTTGTAAAAGACAAAACTAGAGAGATGGTAAACAGATCAGCTGTTATCAGTTGTTTTGGGAGTGGAGAAAGGATTCACTAGGTGAAGCACATGGGAATATTTAGAGCAGTGAAGCTATTCTGTATGATACTGTAATTGTGGATACATGACACTATGCACTTGTCAATACCCTTAGGACTTTACGGCACAAAGGGAACACCTTAAGGGTATGAAATAATAAAAATAATTTTTAAAAATAATAATCTAGGAGATCAGGGATCCTATGATGGAATGCAGATCGTAGCAAAACAATCTAACTGTATTACAAATATATGAAACAACTTCTTGGAAAGGGATGGGGAAAACGTTCTGACCTAAATAACTTTGGAAATGAGTGGAGACTCTAAGACTGAAGGCAAAAGGAACTATACATAAGCACTGCACTCTTGTGGATAAAGTTGTTCCCATGGGGGTATGGATTGACAATTCTAAAACCACTATACATGTACAATTAGCTTTGAAAATTAAGTAAATGGATGGTGGATGGTGAGAACCAAGTTTCTCACTGTTGTAGTGGGAGGTTACAGATAAGCAAGGGTGGAGGCTAAAAAGATCCATGTGGTAATGGATTAGAGTTGGAGACATCAGTATGAACTCAGGTTTAGCTTAATATAAATACAGATAGTTACATTTAGAAATGTTTGTAGACACGTGTATATACACAGGTTAGTATACACACATATACTTCTTTGCTCTGTCGGCTGAGAGGGCCTAGACACACGAAGACCGCAGTAGGAACAAGCCCAGGTCTTGTTTTCGAACGCCATTCTTCAATAACAGGAACAAAGGCTCCTTGGAGGAATGGCTGATTTTAGGACAGGGGCAGGAAACATACAAGGTGAGTCTGGAGCATCCAGTAGTTCCAGAAAGTGAGGAAGTACTAAAAAATAAACACAATGATGGGGTATGTCAAAGAGACACAGGAACCAACTAAAAAATCTCCCAGAGCTGGAACAATTTGAGCAACAAAATAAAGTAGTATTTGATTATAACCAAAAGTATAAAATAAGCATCTAGGAATTCATATTGTTATAAATAAATGATTAAATGAATAAATTAATGGAGGAAAATAGGCAATCTTCCATGGAGAAAAATTCTAAATTATTTATGTAAATACTCTGGTCTTAAGGTAGGTTCATAATTTCCTACTATTCTAATTTGAGCTGCTCATAGTGACTTTCTGCCAAAGAAAACAGTATGGAAAGGAGGGAAAAAGAGGAAATTTACAGTGGAGAAACCTGACAAAGACTACATCAGCCAGGTAATCAAGGTCAACATCAACAGTGATAAGTCATGTTGACAGTATGTACACTTAATATCATGTGACGAGAATGGACTTTACCTCTGTGGTTTTCCTCCCAAAACCCACAACCCGTCTATTCATGAGAAAAACATCAGACAAATTCTAATAGAGGAGCATCCCATAAAACATGTGACCAGTACTCAAAACTGTCAAAGGCATTAAAAATAAAGTAAGTCTGAGAGACTTACAGCTCAAAAGAACCTAAAAAGACACGACAACTAAATGTAATATGATATCTGGGGCCTGACCCATGGCTTAGCGGTTAAGTGCGCGCGTTCCGCTACTGGCGGCCCTGGTTCTGATCCGGGCGCGCACCAACACACCGCTTGTCTGGCCATGCTGAGGCAGCATCCCACATACAACAACTAGAAGGATGTGCGACTATGACATACAACTATACTGGGGCTTTGGGGAGAAAAAAGGAAAATGAAAAGGAGGAGGATTGGTAATAGATGTTAGCTCAGAGCCAGTCTTCCTCAGCAAAAAGAAGAGGATTGGCATGGATGTTAGCTCAGGGCTGATCTTCCTCACACACACACACACAAAAAAAGAAGATAGTAAAAAATAAATAAATAAATAAATAAATGTAATATGATATCTTAGATGGGGTCCTGGAACAGAAAAAGGTCAGTAGGTAAAATTAAGGAAATCTGAGTAAAGTATGCACTTTAATTAATAATGTATCAATACTGGTTCATTCATTGTGACAAATGTACCGTACCAATGTACGTAAGATGTTCATAAGAGGAGAAACTGGGTCTGGTATATATGAAAACTCTGCATTATTTTTGCAATTTTTCTGTATATCTAAAACTATTTTAAAGTAACCTATTCTAAAGTAACAAGGTTATTTTTAAAATTGTTAGGAATAATATTTTGGCCACAAATTGTTGTCCATATATCTGATTATTTTCTGAAAAATGGAATTACTGGTTAAAAGCAAATGAATATTTTAAGGGGCAGTAATGCCAATTACTTACCATTAACTTTGCACTAACTTACAACATCAGTGACAGTGTTTGAGAGTCTCGCCCTCTGTAGAAGCCCTGAATAAAAGTGACTTCGATCTTGAATCTCCTTTACAAGAGGCAAACTATGTAATAGTGCTAGTTTTATTCAACCTGAAACAAAAAGTCAATATAACGTAGTGCACATGTGTTTGAGGTAGAGTCATGCTGCGTGAATTTGTGTATGGCTCCACCGCTTTCCGACTGTGTGACTTTGAGCAAGGTACGTAGCTACTCTAAGCCTCAATTTTCTCATCTGTAAAATGGTGATAATCAAATGTTCTACCATAGAGTTTTGAGGAAAATCAAATGAGGTAATGCATACAAATCAATTAGTAGGTGTCTGGCACAAAGTAAGTATTTGTTGTTAGTTATTATTATTGGTGTTTAGTCATTCATTCATTTATTCAACAAATATTTATTGAAGAACCACTATGTGTCAAGCACTCTGGAAGTTTCTGGAGAGACAACGGTAAACAAGACACAATCCCTGCCTCTCAGGAGCACACAGTCTAGCAGTAGAGTCACAGAAGTGTGCAGAAAATTGCAATATTATGTAGTAAGTGTGAGAACAGGCTGAAAACAGGCTACAATGGAAGCATATGGCATAATCAAGAAAGCATTGTCAGAGAAAGGGACGGCTAAGCCAGAATTTGAAGGATTGGTGAGATTTAGCCCAGTGGCATGCTGGAGCAGGCACACACAACTTGCAAGGACCAACTGTGTACATCTCTTTCCAATTCTCTGTTCAGCGACATCCCGTTGGTAGCTTGAAATCAGCCATGGTAAGAGTATTTACACCATGGAAATCATCAAATGCTACAAATCAGGGCTCTCCCTCTTCCTTACCCAGAAAGGTGATTGTGAAACATGTACCAGCACAGCACTGCTTTAGCCAATCAAATTTGGAGGAGGAAGTGCAGAAGGAGGCAAGGAGCATGATGAATTTGCAAAACTGAAAGGAGTTCCGTCTAACTAGAGTGTGAAGGGGTTGTGAAGATAGAGAGATAAGCGGGGACCAGATCGTGGTTCTAAACCAAATTAAAGTGTTTAGAATTTACCTTGAAGGCAGTGGGGAGCCAGTGAAGGAGATGGGGGGGATCTTAGTTTACATGTTAGAAAGATTCCCTCTGGCACTGGAAGGCAGAGTAAAGTTGGAACTAGATATGGTGTGCTTAAAATTTTATTTGAGACATAGATTACTTGGATTTGATCATTGTCTTTTTCCCCACAGGGGGGTATAATTGAAGCGTCATTATCAATTGACATATCAAAATGCTTGTATTTTTTCTTTATATTTTCTACCTGGATTTTTCTTAAATTACTTTTTTATAAACTGTCACAAAACAGTAGACTGTGACTTAGCACTTCTGACAGTTTTATCACATATCTAACAGTTCCTAGAAAGTTTTCTTCTTCTCAACCTTGTATTTATGAGAGGAGCAAGACCCGAGACTGTGAAATAAATGAGGAGGTTTTTGGAGAAAGCAAGGTGAAAGGTAATAGTGGTCTGGAGTTGGGTGGTAGTTGTTGTGGTTGTGGTGAATGGCTTTGGAAAGTATTTAGGACGTAGTTCATGGTGATGAAACAAATGAAGAAAGTGGGGGAAAAGGAAAAGTGAAGAAAGATGCTCAGATGTCTTAACTGGTCAGAGTTTACCTACATCACTAAACAGGAGCCAGTGGAGAAATAGCAATTTAGGGCCAGGGTGATATAGTCCAGAGAACCAGGGCCATGGTGGTGGAAGGGAGGTGGTAGGGGGAACAATGGGGTCAATTAATTGAATTTGAAATGTCTTTGCAGGTTCTAAGAGGAATTGTGCAGAAGTCAGTTGTGTATGTGAGTCTGGAGCTCCAAAGAAGAAAAAGAAAAATCACCTTAAAAAAAAAAAGGCAGGAAGAGTCTTTGTCCAGAGGGGCTGGAAACAAAGCAAGAGAGAGAAGCCTATGGTGCCAAAGGACGCAAGCACATAATCAAAAAGAAGGGGGCAGGGGCCGGCCCGGTGGCGCAAGCGGTTAAGTGCGCGCGCTCCGCTGCGGCGGCCCAGGGTTCGCTGGTTCGGATCCTGGGCGCGCACTGACGCACTGCTTGGCAGGCCATGCTGTGGCGGCGTCCCATATAAAGTGGAGGAAGATGGGCACAGATGTTAGCCCAGGGCCGTCTTCCTCAGCAAAAAAAGAGGAGGATTGGCGGATGTTAGCACAGGGCTGATCTCCTCACAAAAAAAAAAAAAAAAAAAAAAAAAAAAAAAAAAAAAAAAGAAGGGGGCAGTCGGCAGTGTCACATGCCTTAGAGAGGTCAAGAAAGATAAAGACTGAGACCGTTCTTTCTTTGCAGCATCTACTGTGAGAATGAAGACCATTCTCAGCAATCAGATTGTTGACATTCCAGAAAGTGTCGACATCACTGAAGGGACGCACGGTTACTGTGAAGAGCCCTAGAGGAACCTTGCGAGGGATTTCAATGACGTCAATGTAGAACTCAGTCTCCTTGGAAAGAAAAAGAGCCTCTGGGTTGACAAATGGTGGAGAAACAGAAAGGAATTGGCTATGGTTGGCACTCTGCCGTCACGTACAGAACACGATCAAGGGCTTTACACTGGGCTCCTGTTACAAGATGAGGTCTGTGTATTCTCAGTTCCCCATCAACATTGGCATTCAGGAGAATGCGTCTCTTGTTGAAATCCAAAATTTCTTGAGTAAAAAATACATCCACAGAATTCAGGTGAGGCCAGGTGTTGTTTGTTCCCTATCTCAAGCCCAGAAAGATGGGTTAATTCTTGAAGGAAATGACATTGAACTTGCAACAAATTCAGTTGCTTTGATTCAGCAAGCCACAGCAGTTAAAATAAGAATATCAGAAAGCTTTTGGATAGTATCTATATCTCTGCAAAAGGAAGAGTTCAGCATGTTCATGAAGAAAATCTAAGAGTTATCCAGCTATGGAAACAAGAAGATGTGGGATGATTCCTAAGATCCTATTTGTGATATTTTAATGCACAGCATAGTGATTATAATCAACAATGCTGTATCATATACTTCAAAGTTGCTAAGAGACTGGCTCTTATCGCTAGTTCTCATGACAAAAAAGAAGTGATAATTATGTGATGTGATAGAGGTGTTAGCTAAAGCTACAGTGATAGTCATACTGCAGTACACAAATGTATCAAATCTAAACTTACACAATGTTATATGTCCATTACATCGCAATTAAAAAATAAATTTAAAAAAAGATACAAATTGTCATGGAATTGTACACTTTAAACGGGTGAACCGTGTGGTATGTGAATTATATCTCAATAAAGTTATTGAAAAAGATTTTTTTAATTTTTAAAGATGCAATAAAAGCCCTCTATTGACAGAAGGAAAAGAAGGAAGGAAGGGAGAGAGTGAGGGATGGAGGGAGGGAAGGACGGAGGGAGAGAGGGAGGGAAAAGAAAACATTATCCATTGCATTTAGCGATAAGCATCTCTCTTTTTTTTTTTTTTTTTTTTTGGTGAGGAAAACCAGCCCTGAGCTGACATCCATACGAATCCTCCTCTTTTTGCTGAGGAAGACTGGCCCTGGGCTAACATCTGTGCCTATCTTCATCCACTTTATATGGGACGCTGCCACAGCACGGCCTGACAAGCGGTGCCTCTGTGCGCGCCCGGGATCTGAACCCGGGCTGCCAGCAGAGGAGCGCATGTGCTTAACCACTATGCCGCAGGGCCGGCTCAAAGAAGCATCTCCTTAGTAGCCATTTCTGTAGAATGGTTGGGGCAAATGTCAGATTGCAGAAGGGGTAAAAACAGCAAAGATAGATGATTTTTAGCTTTAATTTATGCTTTCTGCCCAGCAAGGTAAACCACAGATGTCCTTATAAAAAAGTATAACCTAGCCCAGTGCTTCTCAGCCTCTTCCACCAAAATTTCCTTAGTGCAAAGGGAGTGTGAACCCCTGCGTGTCCAGGATATAGGCTTCTGCAACTACAAAATTTCTCTAAATTTATCTTAGCAATTCTTCTAAATTTATGTTTGCTATAGTATGAAAACAATAGTTTTCTTCCCTCCAAATTTTTTTGAGCAATACTTGTACTCCCAGGAAAATGTAAGATGTTTAGGCTGTGGCCTCAGGGACTTCTGGAGAGTACATATAAATCGTAGTTTGAGAAGCAGATGTAGGAGAATTAGCATTTATTTCAATTAGTTCCCAGAGGCTGCACCACAGTTTAATGATGCAGAGAATGGAAATCAACCAAAGACGGCAGTGTTGCCCTGGAGAATGGACATATGACTAAGACTAGAAATTAGGTTCCAGTCTTGGCTCGGCAGGAACTGGCAGTAGAAGTTTGAGCAAGTCGTTTAAAACCTCTGAGCCTCAGTTTTCACTTCTGTGAAATGAAGAGGTTGATTTGCATGCTTAAGTTTCTTTCCAGTCTGAACTTTCTTCTCTGTTTGCCAGTGAGAATATTAAATGCCTGAAAGGAAAAAAACAGAGAAGAGTTAACATGCTTTCAGTCATTGCTAAATGCAACTATGCTCGAGAGTTTGAACTATGCTCAAAGAGCAGCAATTTTCCTGTTAGGATGCAGCTCTAAATGTACCTTATTCAGCTAGAAATTTTCATGAGAATGGGTCACTATCCATCCATATGCCATTGCCTGGCAGAAAACATGCGTCAAAACAAAGAAAATGGCATGGTTTCTATTTTGACTTTTTTACAGATAGAACATTCTTCAAACTCACATAAGCTAACATTGTTTTATTCAGTTAACAAACGTTTATTAACTATTTACTATTCAATTAAATATAGTATACCTTGTGATAAATGCAGAAATGAATGTGACATAATCCATGTACTCAAAGATTTCACTATACTGAAAAAGAGACAGAATAAAGTACGTGTCATGATGGAGATACAATCCATGTGCTCAAGGAGTGATTGGCTTTGACTAGGGTCTTTTGATGGAGGAGAAGGAATTTTTTGCTTAGTCCAACAGAATAGTTAGTTTTCTGCTGGCAAAGAAAGAATAGTGCTCATCTCTGGCTGATGGAACAATTGGAGCAGGAAAAAGAGACATGAAGGTGCATAGTATTTACGAGAAACTGTGAGTAACGTAGTGAGGCTTGGGTAGAGAGAGGTGAAAGAAAAATTCTAAAAGGTAAGCCCAAAAAGTTGAGTTGACGCCAGATCATAGACGCCCTTGAGCTTGAATTCAGTGACGTCCAAAGTGCAGTGAAACCCTCTGAGAAAGTTAAAAATGATCCATAGCGGCATGAGAAAATATATTCTGGCTTCTATTTGTATTTTATTCTCTTTCCTTTTAAATTCATATTTCCGTATATATGTATTACAATATATACTAGTCTACTTAGTAAATGCAAGTATCTTAAAATAAATACATAAATCTACATACACTGGATGTGTAGTCAAAATTGTTTTATTGATAAGAGCACATAATCAAAAAATTTAGAAACACTGCTATAGACAGTCGGGAAGTGTGGGAGTTTTTGAACAGAGAGGACCTTGACTCGATCTGTGTCCAAGGAAGCAGCCATGGCAGCAGGATGACGAATAGATTCTAGGTGAGTAATCTGAGACAGCTGGACCAGGAGTTAGAAGACTGAGGTTGAAATCCTGGCTTTGCCACTCAACAATTACGTGATCTTACCTAAGTCACTCAGTTCAATTTCTACTTCTATTTTCAATTTCTCCAGTTGCAGATGGGAATAACAATAACAGAATTTTATGAGAATGAAGTGAGATAAATATGTGGAAACATCCAGCCCAATGATGAATTATAGCAGATGCTTCAGGCACGTTCATTGAATTTGAATCTGGTGATCTAATATACGTTAGGAAGTTGAAGCAAACGACCAGTTACAAGAAGATGGTGGTCTAAGATTAGGGCAATGTTAGAGGGATTAGAAAGTTGGAATCAACATAGAGTTAGTTTAGATGAAGAATCAACAGAATTTGTTCACTGATTAGGGGTGGGAATGGGGGGGAAATTGATTTGGCTCTGGGGTTTCTTGCGTGGCTGCATGGAAAGGTAGACTTTCTATTTATGGTGACAGAATACAGGTAAATAAGCTGGTGAAAGTAACATGTTAGCTTGGTTCACGTTGAGTTGGTGGTACCAGCAGGACATCTATATGGACTTATAAATTTAGACCAGGAATTCAGAGGGGAGATCTAGGCTGTGTCTAGAATGAAGCTTTCTGTGGGTCACAAGGCAACTAGCTGAACCTCCTGGCCTAACAAAAAGTCCTTCAAAAATTGTGGTCCACACTATTCCCCAGTAGTTAACTTGCTTCTTGTGGTCAAAAGAGTTGTGTATAAGCAGTGTGATTAAATTCTAGGAAATTTCAATCCCATTTCCAATGTTTTGCAGACACAGCATTACAAACACAGACATGAACAAAGGGTCTTTCATTTATCCATGTGGAGTTTGTCAGGGCCTGATAGTGAGTCATAGTATTTTATCCACTCTCCAGTCAGGGTCTCAATCTTTAATTTGCATAAAAATCACCCCTGGTAGCTTTTTATAAATACAGATTCCTGAATCCCTGACTGTAAGATTCTGATTCAGGAGGAATTTGCATTTTTAACAAGCACTTAGATTATTCAATGTAGGCTCCCCAGAAGAGAAGTAACCATCAGAATTTCCACCATGTACATGGACTTCTTTTTTAGTCAAGACAACAGTAATCAGCAGGTCAAATGGGTCAGCAAAGAAATGTACTTTCTATTGCTCATTTAGAAATTGTAGTATAGGGAGTTGAATAGAAACCAGAATAGCTTTGCAAGAAAGTCGTTAGAAATCATTGCAACAGATTTGAGTCCTTTCTGAGTTTGACTATGACTGCAGTGATTCATAGGGGAGTGGGCAGATTTGACCACAACAGTTTTGTGGTAATAAAACTATTCTGTTGGAGCTGTATTCATCCTTTGGCTGTTTTATAGCATCCCAACACTAGGAAAATTGTAAAATAAACATTTATTTACAGCCCAATGAATCTTGTCCTTGTGTTTATTATAATGATGTTGTTGAGGACATTGGTAATCATGCCCTCTCTTTGAGGACCCTAGGGAAAAATTTCTGTCTAGTCTTAGTAGTAGGGATAGCTATGCTTTTTGTAGGCATGCCATCTATCTTGATCTTATATAAAATCCAAACTATCCAATTGACCAGATTCACTTCTCGGACTGCCTGCTAGACCTCTCAGAATCAAATTACCTGGGATCAAATGGAAGTTTATTTATGGTATAAATATGCTTTCTATAACAAGATGAGGTATAAATTAATAAACAATTGTATACTACTTTTAGAATTTCCAAAGGATGTCACATATATCTTACTAAATCTTTACAATAGTTATTGTCATTCTGTTAATGGATGAAAGGTTGAGATTCAGAGCACTCAATGATTTGCCTGAGATCACACAACTAGCAATTAGAAAACTGGAATTTTAACACACAAATTCTGACTCCAAATCCAGTTCTCTTTCTGCTGCCTCTAGAAAAAAAAGAAAAATCATTTTTATTATGCTCTTTAATTTATGAAAGTGTATCTATGTCTACATGTACAGATATATATAAAATTCTATTCAATCTTGACACCAATCCTGAGAAATAGTTGCTTTTATTTATCTAAGTGTTTCACAGATCTGAGACTCAGAGGTTTCAGGACTTGCCCAAGGTCAATCGGCACAAATCATGGAGATCGGACTCAAAATTCGTCGTAACACCCAAATCTGAGCTTTCCCCTAAATTACTCCCAATATGCAATCTCCTATGCTAGGGGTAAACTAATAGTGCCTCTCTCCAACCACCATCGCTACCAGGGAGAAGCTAGGAACCAAAATGTCAAAATTCTTCTTATTCAATAAGTGTATACTTATTTTAAGGAAAAAAAGAGTCGGGGGATACTATGCCATATGCATGGTTTACAACATACTGTAATGAATGTAGTATAAATGAATGTGCACTGAGCAGGCTTTAGGAAAAAGTGGATAATGCAGAGGTTCCGAGAACACTGGGAGCAGAGGCAGCACACCAGTGAGAACAGAGGGCTAGGAGGCAGAAACTTTGATAACCAGCCTTGCCACCCTCTTAGTCCCGCCCAAGGAGGGACTCAGAAATGAAGAAGATATTCCACCAAGCCTGTCTCTCTGCTTTTTTTCTGTAAAAAGAGAAAAAAAAGAAGTTAAATGTATATGTCTCCAATGGTGTTAATTTTTCAAGAGCCTAAATTCCCTTCTAATGCATGACTTTTCTTAAAATAATTATCTGGAAAAAAAAGTCACTGAATAATTTTTCAGCTTTTTACCAGAGCACCCCCAAAATATGTGCATGTGTACAGGCTTTCATTCCACACATTCTAGCTTATTGGAGCTGCAAGTCTTGTTTCCAAGCAGATTGTCCTCATGGGTCATTATAGATTGTGCTGGGGTACGAAAGTGGACTAAGCGGAAATGCAAGGCTGATCTGTCAGGCCCAACAAAGATAAATATCCCGGCAGCACTGCCATATTTCACAGCACAGAGTGTTGACTATGGGTCTCCTGACATGACAAATTTTATGGCCAAATGTGGTGGCATTTTGCAACCCCAGGTCTACTAAGTATGGTTGGTCCTTCTCTGATAGGGTCAATTGTGATAAATTGCCCTGTTGAACTCCCCATGAAATACGACATTTTAGGTTAGCCAAATTCTCTTTGATGTGCATGCCCCAGTTAGCCTCAAGACATTTACCAGAGGAGTTTTTCTAGTTAGAAGGATGAAATGGTACCAGATATGCCTTTCTCATCTTTCTTATTAGTTTGTCAGCAACAAACAAAGAGGAAGATTATAAAATCTCTTTCCTGGGAATATTGTGGACAGATTTCCTTCTGGGGTGGCAGGAGGTAGAGGGAGCAGAGCAGAGAGAGAAGTAAGACCACCTGTTCAATCTGCTGCATCTTTAATTCCCCTGGCATGGAGCCACCACTTAGTTTTTCGTTTGGATTGTCTTTCCTCATATATAGAAACTTCAGTAGCCAATGAACTGATGCTGCGTATTCCTCAAAGGGAATCGTCACTTATCCAGAGCAAGCAAGAGTGATCTTTCCATTCATAGAACTTAAGTGCTTAACATAAGGAAAGAAAGCTTGAAAACTTGTGTGGGCCACCCCATTTTTCCAGATTTTCAAGACTAGTTTATAAACAGCAGCAATAATAAAAGTACATGGTACCTGCAGGCTAATGTCACATAATCTGTCTCCAATTAATTCAGCCTTGCACACAAAAGCACAAACTGTCACGGTTTAGGCTCTGCCAGAAAATATTTTTGATACTGGGCAAGTCACCTAACTTTTCTGGTTCTTGGATTTTTCACCTGTAAAGTGAGGCTTATTATACTACGTGATCCCCAAATTTCCTCCCACAGCAAAGCTTCTAGTAGGTAGTACAACAAAATGCCGATCCCCCACATAATAGCTGAGTGTCTTGGAGCAGTTTAATAAATCTCTTTAAGCTCCATTTTCCTCATCTATAAAATGAGGATGATATTATCACCCACCTCATATGGCTGTGATGAGAATTAAATAATTTAATATATGTAAAGTGCTTATAATCATGGATGGAAGATAGTGAGTTTTCAATAAGTGTTAGCTATTATTGTACTAGGATTTTATGTTATTGGTATTCAAAAAATGGTGACCAGTTCAGTACATGGACTGTTACATAGTAAAATAATTAGCATTTTTGACTACTTCACTTTCACCTGTAACTGGACTCCTATGTGTAGGCAATTTGTCTTCCGTAAACAACAGGGATGAAACCGTGTGGCATTGATCAGTCTAATTCTATTTCCTTATCAGTTTATGCCACTACCATATTCACAAATGGTAACATCTTACATTCCTCCCTCCCCTTAATTAGCCCCACCTCCATTTCCTTCCGCAATGAACACAAGTACACACACACACACTCAAATCTCAATCATTACACAAATCAGTTCCAACTGCTCAATATTCCTACACCACATCCTCTCTTCTCCGTTCTTATTACAACTGTACATGGAATGCATTCAATAAAATTTCATTGATGATGAGGATGTGACTGAATATGAGGACAATGGTCTTAGATTAGTAAACTGTGTTTATTATCTCCAAAGTATATAAGTCATACATGCTTCATTCATTCACACACTAAATATTTTTGAGAGCCTACCATATATCAGGCCCTGCAAAGGCTCTGTTGGGCCTAAAACAACGATATAACATATCAAAATCTTGTCTGAATTTAAACTCAAGCAAAATTTCAATTATTATCCTATGATCAAACCATAGAATGTTCATTTTGTAGGCAAAAAAATTACTTGTAGAAAATAATTCATTAAGTTACTAATTGTTTTCCCTTCTGAGGACTTTGCCTTAGTCTATAGATACATCTTTCTAGCTGCCACTTCCTCATCTGAATACTAAGAGGAGTTGACTAGATATCCTCATAGGTCAGTTCCTGCTCTAATATTCTATGGAACAAATGCAAAAACAGCTCCTTATGATTAGAGCTTAAGGAAAGAAGAACAGCCTGGAAATATAATGCATTCTAAAATAATGACTACAAGGATATGCACAAAATTGATTATTTCTGGGTGGTCAGCTTGTGGTTGAATTTTATTATTACCTTAAAGCAGTGTTCCCTGTTTCTCCTCCCTATTTCTTTCCTGTTTGGTTGCACTATTATTATATGAGCTGCCCACAAGTGTAAAACATGATCAGTTTTCCTGGAACACTAAGTCTGAAGAAGTTCTGAGGGGATACTCCTGGTTCCCAATTGATCGATGGCTCAACTGAGCAACAACTGATGTATAGTGGAAAAACCAGACTTCAGAGTCCAAAGATTGTCTTTTATGTCCCATTGTTTCCTTTGGCTTGATATTCAACCAGGGACAATTCACATATCTTCTCTAAGGTTCAGGTTCATCTACAAAAATACAGACCTTCACAACTGGCAGGCACAACTCTAGGCTGGCTGTCTATCTCTATCTATCAGTGTAAGATAGATACTATTACGCCTTATTTTCCAGAAGAGAAAGCAGAGACTCAGTGAGGTTGAAAGAGGTTGTATAGGTGCAAGTATGTTATAAATCTCAAAGTCCCATATGCATTTTGTTGTAGTTGTTATTACTGTTAAATCATCCCATCTAAATATTAGGGTTTTATGTCTGGTTTGTTACAGTAATATAGCCAAAAGAAACTTTGTGAGTAAATGTTTTTGTTCTCTTTGATTTGAGATGTAGAGAAAAAAAAATCAAGAGAAGAGTAGCACTTGCTCTTTCCACTAAATTTTAAGCAGTAAAAGGAATGGTCTATGTCTATCCTATTCACCAATGGTTACCTCTGGAATGTAGGACAGTGCTGGCATATAGCAGAAGTTCAGTAAGTAACCGTGGCGCAGCGGTTAAGTGTGCACGCTCCGCTTTGGCAGGCGGGGGTTCACAAGATCGGGTCCCGGGCGTGCACCAATGCACCACTTGTCAAGCCATGCTGTGGTGGCATTCCATATAAAGAAGAGGAAAATAGGCACAGGTGTTAGCCCAGGGCCAATCTTCCTCAGCAAAAAGAGAAGGATTGGCATCGGATGTCAGCTCGGGGCCGATCTTCCTCCCAAAAAAAAAAAAAAAGTGATGTGAGTCCCACTATTCACTTACATAAAATGCCTGATCACATTATTTCAAGATTAACAAAAAGGTCATGTAGAGTGCCAGCTGGAAGTTGTGGGGTGTGGAATCCAAATCCATGTAGTCCCATGACCGTGGCTTGGTCCCACCTCATAGTATCTGCTCTGCCTTAAATATTGATTCTGGCTCCTTTGGCTGGCTGAGACTTCCAGGATAGCAACAACAACTACAGGCATACCCTTATGCCTTTTTGATCCCAATCCAGGTAGGAATGGGAGAACATTGGCAATATTAGGACCCAGCCTCCACACTTCCCAAAAAAAATGGGCCTGCTATTTCTTCAGCTGAACTCACCCTCCCCTTCCAACACAGTTCCCTCTCCTCACCTCCCTTAAACTATAATAACTTTAATCAACAGCTGGGCAGAGATCTAACTTCAATTCCCAGTCACTAATCACAGTGTCTTACTGTGTTTTACTCTTGGTAAATTGAATGAATATATAGCCAAAAGGATGACCTAGATAAATGAAGACATAGTAACAGCATATTTAATGGGATAAATGAAACTAGTATGTATTGGGACAAAGGGTATTCCAAACAAGACTTGATTTTTTTTCAAAGTGAGAGAGGTGAGAAGGAGATCAAAGGAGAGGCTTAAGGGAGGGAAGAAACAGAAAGACATCCACACTAGTGATTGATCCAATTGTTTCTTTAAAAATAGACCACATTTTCAGAAGTAAACAGACCCACAGGGAAAAAGCTCCCAAACGGTAATTTTTTAAGTCCTCACCTTCCACTAGGAAATCAATTACTTTTCCGTGAATACTAACCCTCCCCGCTACTCTTACAGCGTATCTAAGATAGAGTCTATTTTGGGGTCAGTTAATTGGATCTACTTGCTCTTCACAAGTATGA
This sequence comes from Diceros bicornis minor, assembly GCF_020826845.1. NCBI lineage: Eukaryota > Metazoa > Chordata > Mammalia > Perissodactyla > Rhinocerotidae > Diceros > Diceros bicornis. The sequence continues at coordinate 29,054,995 of NC_080763.1, read as the reverse complement.
GAATTACAAAATGTTTTACACTCCAAATTTTAAGGAACCTTCCCATACTGCTCCATCAAATTCCAGTTGGTTACCATCTTAACTTATCAAATTTATGAGCTATGGGTGTCCGTGACTACTAACAGCTTTCTCAATTTTCCCTGGGTCCACAGCAATGACGGTTGAGAATAAATTCACAAATGTTTGGCTTTAAAAACTATGGTGGCCTCCTGAGACTAGAGCAAGAAAAGAGAGAAGGTTTCTCTTTCCTTCAAATTTGATTGTAACAATACTCCAGACTGACATAATTTTCCTACCAAATGGGATCACTTTAAAGACCAGGATATGGTGATTTTTTTTTCTTACTATTTGATTATAGTATTTAATTTTTTATCCAGAAACCATAAGGCGTCATTTAATAAATATTTAATAGGCTGCTATAATATAGAAGGTACTGTGCTAAGTCCTGCTAAAGACATAAAGGAAAATAAAATGACTTGCTTCCCATCCAGTTATAATATATAAACATCATATATTTATCTATGATATATAGATATCATATATCATATTGCAAATATATAATATATATCATATATCATATAATATAAATCATATATCATATAATATAAATATAATATGATATAAAGTGCATTATATATACACACGTATGTGTATATAATATATATATATATAAAAAACTCACAATATATGGCAACACATCGATTCAAATAGGATAATGGCAATATGTAAAAAGGGAAACGATAAAGAAAGAGTGGAAATGTGAGAGAAGAATTAAAAGACATGAGCTCTGAATAGAAATTTACCCCCTCCAAAATTAGGATGGTTTCGATTGATGGAGAGAAAGGGATTGGCAGATATGAGATAAACCAGTCAACTTGGGAAATATTAAGAGATCATGTTTAAATGGTACTCAAATGCCAAATTTTAAAAGTCCTTAGAAATCAGGCTAAGGAATTTGGCCTTTGCACTATAGGTAAGAAAAGTCATTTAAGGATTCTGAACAACAAAGTAACGTCAAGGAAGTGGTATTTAGGTGGATCTATCTAGCAGCACTAGGTAGATTAGTTCAAAGGAGAGCAGCTTGGATGGGAGACTAATGCAATGAAAAGTCATTGAAAGGCAGAACAAATGAGAATGCCCTTTGATATCCAACTGATCTGGATTCAAATCTCATTCACTAACTGTATGGCCCCAAGCAATTTACTTAACTTCTCTTTGGTTTCAGTGACCCCTGCTGTAAAACAGGAAAAAGAAAACTTGAACAAGTTTTTGGTCAGGATTAAATTAGACAGTATATGTCAAGTCCCTGGCAAGGAATTCTCTCAGTCTCTGTTCATTGCAGAATGTCTTTATGGTGCCTTCACTTTTGAAGGTGAAATCAATTTTGCTGATTATACAAGTCACAGTTGACAGGTGTTTTTTCTTTCAGCACTTTGAATAGGTTATTCCACTGCTCTCTGGCTCCATGGTTTCTGATGAGCTATAAGCTGTTTCTCATATTATTATTCTCCTGTGCATGTTGTCATTTTTCTCTTGCAGCTTTCAAGCTTTTTTTTTTTTTTTTTGTCCTTGCCTTTTCAACAGTTTGACTGTAATATATACGGGGGTGTAGATCTCTCTGTTTAGACTTCTTGGGGTTCTTTGAGCTCCTCATTATGCCATTTTGGAAATGATTAGATGGGCCCCTGTCTTTTAAGTAACATTTAAGTCAATTCAAATTTATAACGTGTGTTCAGTTTTGAATTTTAGCTTATTTAGCTTAGAACCATTTTTCCCCTTTGGTGGTTGCATTTTTCTTTGATATTTTGCCTCACTAGCCACCTTACAAGTTACTTGACGACTACTATACTTTACTTCCTCTCAAAACTCAGACAGAATGGATATAGTACTAGTGTCGATACTGTAAAGAAATAATTTGTAAATTCTTTGGTTGCATTTAATAAGAGCTAGTATTTATTGATCACTCTCTACTAATCTTTATGTACATTGCTAAGTACTTTGCAAATATTATCTCATGTAACCGTCATCACAAACCTATGTGCTATAAACTAACATTATTCCATTTTACAGATGAGGAAACTAAGGCTTAGTGGGATTAAATAACTTGTACCAAGTTGCACAGCTAGCAATAAGTGGATGAGCCCAAATTCAACCAGCAGTCTGGCTCTTAAGCACTGTGTGTTATTGTCTCAAGTGAAACATGCTTATTTAATTTTGTATTTCTTTTCCCAAAGGCAGAAATTTGTTTTAAGTCTCCAGCCTTGATTATAACTTGAATACGATGAGAATGTGTTTTCCATTTCTATTGGAGCCTCTATCTGTACTCCCATACAAGAAGTAATATTGCACAGTGTGTCATGTACCCTGACTTTGATAATAGATTATCTGGATTCAAATATAGTTTCATCTCTTTGCCACCTCTGTGACCTTGACAAGTTATTTAAAATCTCTGTGCCTTGATTTTCTCACCTTAGTTCAGCATAATAAGAATGACTACTTCATAGGACTTTATAAGAATAAAATGACCTAGGTACAAAATGCTGGTACAAAGTCTAGCACAAATTAAGCTCTCAATAAATGTTGGAAACTATCATTACCTTGTATCTCTAGGTTGTACTTATCTAATTGCATCATAATTTCCTGTTTATCTTTCTCTCCTATTAAATTATTAATCCCAAAACGCAGGGACAATGTCATTTTCATCTTTGTAGCTCTAAAGCCTACCAGTGTCTGAAACATAATAAGAGCATATTAAATGTTTAAAGGATGGATGAATAAGCAAGTCCTTCTCAATAGGGAAGTTAACATTATACATCAGATGAGGCTTTCAGCCTAAAAAAGGATAGCCAGGTGTTGTCTGTTAGCTTTCAGAATGTGTAAGTTCACCACATTCACAGCAATAAACCACAGGTGGCAAAGGCACCAAGAACTCCTTGCAAACAGAGAGAGTGTCTGTGGCCCTAGCTCATTACATGTCTTCAACAAATCTAGTTTGTTGTAGCTTCTATGTAATTCCACAGAAGCTAATGAGAAGCAGTGAGGACAAATGACCCAGAAGTTCTCTTGAATTCCAAATAATCCACACCAGTCTTATTGTGGATCAAAACATAAGTGTCTTTGGGCAGTCGTCTTCACTTGTAGGTGTTGTTTCATTACCTTTTCCCTTGTAATTAATCATTTGACCTCATTGCCCAGCCCACCTTCCTCCTGTCTCTTGTTCTCGCACGGTCCACTTATACATTGAAAGAAATATCTGTGTTCACGTGCTATGTTAGCTTCTTGAAAGGTCCTTATATTCAGAAATTTATTTAGTCCTAAGAGGAAAAAATGAACCAGGAAATATAATAGCACTGCACCATATACCAAAAAAAAAAAAAAAAGAGTTGGCCTATTGGTATCCTCAGGAATCCAATACAGCGAACATGGAGTGACACCACTTGGGCTTGAAGTTCAGCTCCACTATTCACTATGTGCCTCCTTTTCATAAGTGACTTCTTTGAACATCTGTTTCCTTGTCTATAGTGAGGAGATAACAGTATCTTTCTCACTGGCTTGATGTCAGGATTAAATGAGATAATTAGGTCATGCATTTTCACAATTCTGGCATGACATGTGCAGTTATTAATACTATTGTTCTACTATATGTCAGGCCCTGGGAATATTTACAGACACAAAATAAGATATTTTAATGGAAACACATAAATGGCACAAGAGAAATACAGATGAAAGAACAAGCAGGGAAGAAGGCAATGTTATAGTCATTTAGGTTTTACAGATGTGGAAACATGCTTAGAGAAGTTAGCAATTGCTGGTAGATTAATGTCCTTAAAATTAATTCCACTTCCTAAATGTCTAATTTGTTCTATTCATCAAATTACCAGTTTAAAGAAAATTGTTTTTATACCTTGAATAGATGAGGAAACTAAAATTCAAACAGGAATATGTTAAGAGCTTAAAAGTAAGGTTGAATTTTGATTTCTGCTAATAAAACATTTTTTTAGCAAAACAGAAATGCCAGCATTTTTGTAGGAATTTCTCAGTTTCTACTGATTTCTAAACTTATTTTAACATTATTTCTGTTTCATCAGATTTAAGCAACTTTAGGATTTTTTTGGTCTATTTTTAAAATTCTGTCTTCGCATTTTCTGATTTATGGTCAAGGAGTATTAGAGGTACTAATCATATGATCTACTATAGCAAAATATTCTGAACAGTCCCACTTTCTTTACACATTTTGAGCTTTTAATCCCTTTATGTCTGGTATTTCAGCAAACTTATAATACATTGGCCTATCCCAATTAATCTTATCAGCAAAAAATGCTTCTGCATTTCCTATGCGATGAGATTTTTTTTCAGGTTATTTTTATTTCTTTAAGATGCTTTTGGATTTAAGTTTAAATTTTTAATTTAATTTAAATACTTAATGTAATTAAATCTTACTCTAATTAAAATAATGGAGAATTGGACTTAATTTAAAATAAAGGTTTAATTCCATTTAAAGTTGTAATTTAATTTAAAATTAAAATTTAATTTAATTTAAAATTGTGATTATTTCACATGGTTTTGAATTTACATTTAAATTTTAAATGGCTACAGATTCAAACTGAAAGCTAATATGCCATTTGAGATGTTGGCAACAGAATATTAAAAGTTCTTAAAGTTTGAGAAAATACAAAATGACAGTCAAAAGTATCCAAATTCAAATCTAAGAAAGGAGTGGAAACAATCTTACTATGTAGGAAAAGTCAAAATGTTGGTTGGAAAATTGCTTTTCTTATAGGAACTTTTTAATTTCTTTGACTATTTTCTCAGTTAACATGTCAACTTTAGTGTAATTCATATTCTAGTTAAACTTGCTAACATTTTTTTTTTTTTTTTTTTGCTGAGGAAGATTTGCCCTGAGCTAACATCTGTGCCAATCTTCCTCTATTTTGTGTGGGTCACTGCCACAGCATGGCTGATGAGTGGAGTAAGTCCATGCCCAAGATCTGAACCCACAAACCTGGGCTGCAGAAGTGGAGCATGCTGAACTTAATGACTACACCACGGGGCCAGCCCCACTAACATTTTTGTTAAAACTATCACTAGTAAATTTGGCAAAAACTGGTTATTTGATTAACAGATCATCAGGAGAATTGACCCACTTCCTAGATAACTTTCTCAAGGTCTCATACTAACAGCCAGTATTGGAGCCAAAATCTGCCTAAGATGCTGCTAATGCTCCTTTCTGTGCACCCTTTCAGAGAACATGGGGCCAAAGAAACTTAAATGGAAAGTCTACTTTGGCAAGTTTTACTTGATCAAAGATTACCAGATGCTAGGCAAAGAGAAATTTAGGTTTTGTCTACATAATCAGAAAAATTAAGAAATATGTTATGAGCTGTTCCCAGACATTTCATGTTAAAGGATAAGCCTTTTGGTGTCCTACACATTCTCAGCTAGACATTGTCTCCCCAACAACTTTTTATTCCATTTTTTGCTTCCCCAGTATTTTATTAGAAACTATATTATTTACCTATTCAAAGAGCCAGACTTTGAAACATGCCATAATATTTTTTATTGTCACTTTCACTCTTTAAAGGAGTTGGTAAAATTCTCTCTTTTAGGAGAAAAGCAAGATGATGCATTAAAGAGAACAAACATATTTTGATAGGTACCCGAAGAAATAGGAAAACAAACAATAGTTGCCTCTTTCTTCCAAAATTTAAAAGTTTTGTCTCATTATTTGGAATATATGGTTCCTGTTTAGGAAACTCCTGTCACCAATGTTTGTGATAAAATATTACTAAAATACATATTTACACTATCTCTTTTCAAGAGTTATATAAACCCCTACTTATTTACTGAAAAGAAATGTCATACTTTTCAATGATTTATTTTCTTTCTGTAACAAAAGGCATTTTAGAAAAAGGCAAGAAAATTAGGAGAGAGCAGGGAATGATGCACCACACACTGTGAGAAGGTGTTCGGTAAGTGGTATTTTATGTTGATAAGGAGGAGGAAGAGAAAAAGGAGGGGGAAGTATAATTCTAAGTACATTTGTTTTCTTAATTTATGCTGCAAGACAGAATTATCTAGTCACACCTCTGTATTTAATGTAAAATCAGTGATGAGTTAATCACTAAAATGTAAATTAGGCAGAAGAGGATAAGATCTACTTTTTAACCATTTTCTTGGTGAGTAGAGACGAAAATACTATTTCACATTCCATTATGGATGTGTTTTAGGAATTCAGAGGGTTGGAGTATTTTTTTACAACCCAAGGCATGTCAAGTGCCTACTATACGCCAGCAATATATATTTACTTATTTAATCTTTCAGGTAATATTACCACCACAATTTTATGGATGAGGAAATAACATCAAAGAGGTTAAGAACATTGTCCATGTCTAACGGTTTATAAGAAAAAGAGTCCAAAATTGATAGCTGTAATTCCAGACGTGAGTGGAAGTAGTTTTTTTTTATTCTTAGAGGCAGTGTGCTCTAGTGATTCAGAAAGCATGGACTCTAGTGCCAGACAGCCTGCATTTGAACCCTGGCTCTGACACTTACTAGCTGTGTGACCCTGGGCAAGTTACTAACTTCTCTGTCCTTCAATTTCCTCATCTGTAAAGTAAGTTATTTTGATGGTTAAATAACTTAATACATCTAAGGCAATCAAATCAAGTCAGTGCCTGGCATCGAGTAAGCACTATATAATTGTCAGCTATTATTATTAATTCTTGCCCAGGATCTATTCCTGCTTCTTCTACAGAAAATAATCCACATTCTACCTTGGAAAAGCGCTCTGCCACTAGTCTTAGTCCACATGATTTGAATGGTATGACTCCATCCTGGATCCTGACATAAATATACGCTCCAAGCCTGCTCGGTCAGAGCAATGACTCCCCATGGTCACTGGTTCAAGGATGGGTTTAGGACACAAACTGGTCCAATGAAACTTTTGGAGAATTGGGAAAAAAAGAGGCTCTTTCAATTGGATTGCCAGCCAACTGAATTTAAGTATGGAGTTTCCAGGAGCCACTTTGGAGAAAGAGAATGCTTAAGAGGGGATCCCATGTGGGACAAAGCACAGATAACATAGAAGGAGAGAACCAAATCTAAAGGCATCATTAGAGCCCCTCAATCCAGCCTTGATTGACAAAATCTACTCAAGAATTTGAAAGGTAAATGAGGGCCGGCCCCGTGGCTTAGCGGTTAAGTGCACGCGCTCCACTACTGGCAGCCCAGGTTCGCATCCCGGGCGCGTACCAACGCACCGCTTCTCCGGCCATGCTGAGGCCACGTCCCACACACAGCAACTAGAAGGATGTGCAACTATGACATACAACTATCTACTGGGGCTTTGGGGGGAAAAAATGAGGAGGATTGGCGATAGATGTTAGCTCAGAGCCGGTCTTCCTCAGCAAAAAGAGGAGGATTGGCATGGATGTTAGCTCAGGGCTGATCTTCCTCAAAAAAAAAAAAAAAAAAAAAGAAAAGAAAGGTAAATGATCCAATTTTACTCTTTGCATAAGTCAATTTGAGTTGGATTTCTATAACTTGCAAGCAAAAGTATTCTTACTAATACCTCTACTATTTCCTTTTAAAAAGTTAAGAATCTAGTAATTTGAGCAACTACTCCTACCCACCCTACTTGATGAAGCAAATTGGGCCAAAACCATGAGCAGCACTAAATTTGGTTACATACAATCTATCATTTGGTCCCACACTTATCTCCACTGGATGAAGGAAGAAGCTGAGTTACTCTGAGTTCATATGCTCATTTATTTATTTATGTATTGCTTCACTTTTTCTTAAGTCTCTAATGAGGATTATCCAGATAAAAGCAGAACTAAGAAAAATTTCACAGACCCTGTTTGAATTCTCTTGCTCTCCTTGTTGAATTCTCCCTGAAATCCCCAGTTTTTCTTCAAAAAAAAGAAGAAAGGAATATCCTGACAGGAGATTTTTTTCTCCATTTCCTACAAGCTGCCTGAAATTGCATCCCTCTCTTCCTGTCTGGTCCCCGTTAAATGAAGAAAGACCATGGGGCAGAGAGAGACTTGCAGCCCAGGTATAAGCAGCACTTAGCATTTGACCTTCACATATAGGATTTCTGATTCTACAGAAATGAGGCATTTGGAAGCATAATTTTAGATGCCAATTTAAAATCCCAAATGCTACCGAAGCAGGAATTTACTTTCACTATTACTCTTTACTTAGTATTACTAGATGTGAGACAGATAAATTAAATGTGAACACTCTGATTCTTAGCCAGACTGCAGGTCTATGATATGACATGAAATTTTTGGTGATTACACTATTTCCTATGCCAGGGAAACTATTTCTTACACAATCCAGTGATACCGCTCAGGTCCACACTCTAAGAAAACGATCTTTTTTCTCCATTTGAAAATACCTTACATAATTTATGGTACAATGCACATAGCAGGCACCCCCATGAAAATAATTCTTATTACTTCAGACTGGTGTAACAAATATTGTGTAATTCCCTAGCATCCTCTTCGTGCAACTATCTCACAAGCCCTATCAATACCCCTGATCAAAATGCTGAAAAGAAGCAGGGAACAGAGGGATGATAAACTAAGAGAGATAAGAAGGTTATTAATAGCTGCAGAATTAGACAGCCTGGCTGAATAAAAAGGATGGAGTTGGCAGTTTCATAATTGCCTCTGACTGATTGATATGACAAATGTAACAATAGCAGATGATGTACAGCAGAGCTCCAAACAGCAATAAGTCACATTCATCAAAACACAAGAGCACACATTCTTTTTTGTTCTTTTTTAATTTTAGCTTAATCTGTGAAAGTTATTTGATTCACTGACCTCAGTATCTGGTTTTTCTTCTCTGGAGGCAGGGGTTTAGCTTGAGCTATGGGAGTTATGCAGGGTTGGAAAAAGGGTCTCATGCCCAGAGCAGTGGATGCGATCATTGCCAAGAATCCTGTGGAATCAATAGTCAAAATACAAGGTGGAGAGAGCCTAAGATAATGAGCTGGGAAAAAGAGACCAAATGAGTCAGTAACTCAGTAGAAAATCTGAAACAGAAGTTGAGGCTTAAAGCCCAGAATCAAGGGTAGAAGGGACAGGGAGATGAAATAGGGAACTTTGAGTAACGGCAAACCAGGGGTCAGTGTAAGTGAATTCTGAAACAGGAGCCATCAGCTTCTGCTGTCCCAAAGGCATAAGGCCATCATGCACGGCAGTAATGTTTAATAGGCCAGAGAGTCAGAGGACGCAAATGTGAACCTATGATATCCTGTAATCCCCAAGCTGATGTGCCAATGGAAGATCTTTCCTAGAAGAGAAATTTAAAAATAATTACCAAAATTAATTTCTCGGTTATTCATCCATGGAATATAAAACAGTAGATGGAGAATATGCTTTGGAATTCTGCAAGACTTGGGTTAAGGTCCAGGCTCTTTCTCTGACTTTGTGTGCTTTGGTTAGTAACTTTGCTTATCTCAAACTCAGCCTCCTGAGAATGATAACAGTTCTTACCTCACAAGGTTTTAGAAAGACAAAACAATACAATTCATATAAAGAACATATTACCCATCACATAGAAAGTGCTCTGTATTATTTTTTTAAGAACAGCTTCATTCAGGTGGAAACGAGCTACAATAAACTAGGCATATTTAAGTTATACAATTTGATAAGTTTTCACATATGTATACATTTGTTTAACCATCTCCACAATTAGGAAAATGAACACACCCATCATCCCCAAAAGTGCTCCTTTCTCTACTTCTTTCCTTGTGCTCTTCCCATCATCACCCCCTTAGCATCCCAAGAAATAACTCATTTCCTTCTGTCACTATAGATTAGTTTTTATTATTTGGAAATATGTATATGTATTATATATTTATAATATATATAGTATGTACTGTTTCTTGTGAGGGGCGTGGAGAGTCTAGCTTCTTTCACTCAGCATATTTTTGAGATGTATTGTGTCAGGAGTCCCACGACCAGCCTTAGGTTTGATGGCTTGTTAGGAGAACTCACAGGACTCAACGTATAGTCATGCTCATGGCTATGATTTATTGCAGCAAAAAGGTTACCAAGTATAATGCACAAAGGAAAATGTGCATGAGGTGAAGCCCAGAGAAACCAGACACAAGCTTCCAAGAATCCTCTCCCAGCGAAGTCACACAGGACACACTTAATTCCCCTGGCAAGAAATTATGACAACACATGTGAAAAGTTATCTACCAGGAAAGCTTATTAGAGACTCAGCGCCCAAGGTTTTTATTGGGGGCTGGTCATGTAGGCAGCCTCTGCCTGACATGGATCAAAATTCTAGATTTTCAAAAGGAAAGCAGATATTCAGCATAAACTATACTGTTTGCACAAGCAGTTTAGGTACACTGAGTCATTCTCACCATTTCTGGGAATGGTGGGAGCCCTCTAGAAATCAAAGTTCCCAGATCTCAGCCAAGAGCCAACCATTTAAGCAGGCCTTTTTAAGGATAGCAGTCTCAGGCCTGCTGATGTTAACTCTTTTCTGAACATTTACTCATGTTGTTGCATGTATAAATAGTGCGTTCATTTTTGTTGTTGTTGAGTAGCATTCCATTATATGTCTATACAACATTTTGTTTATCCATTCACCTCTTGATAAACAGGTAGGTTGTTTCTGGCTTGGGGCTACTATAGATAAGTTGCTATGAACGTTCATGACCTAGCCTTTGTATGGACATATTTTTCCATTTTTCTTGGGTAAGTACCTAAATGTGGAATGGTAGGGTCATTTGGTAGGTGTGTATTGAACGATGTACAAAACTGTCAAACTGTTTTCCAAACTGGTTGTACCATTTTACATTCCTACCAGCAGTGTATAAAAGTTCCATTTGATCCACATCTTACCAACACTTGATATCTTCATTCTCCTTCATTTTGGACATTCTACTAGGTTTGTAGTGATATCTCATTGTGGTTTTAATTGGCATTTCCCTAATAACTCATAGTGTTGAGCATCTTTTTGTGTGCTTATTTGCTATCTGTTTATCATTTTGTCTCTGTGTGTGTGTGAAATGTCTATGCAAACATTTTGCCCATTTTTTTTAAATGGTTTTTTTTCTTACTACTGAATTTTGAGGATTTTTATATATTATGGATAAAAGTTCTTTGTCTTATATATGACTTGCTGATATTTTCTCCCAGTCTATGGCTTGTATTAATTTTGCAGACTGTCTTAATTTTGAAGAAAAATTTCTCAATTTTTCTGTGAGCATCATGCTTTTATATCCTTGCCTAATTGAAAATCATACAGATTTTCTCCCGTATTTTCTTATAGAAGTTTTTTGATTTTGGTCTTAGATGTAAGTCTACACTCTATTTTGAGTTAACTTTTGATTATCATGCAAAGTATAGCTGAAAATTCTTTTTTTTTTTTTTTTTTTTACATATAGCTATCCCATTGTTCCAGCCTCATTTGTTGAAAAGACTGTCCTGTCTTTATTGAATTACTTTTACCCCTTTTTCAAAAAACAATGGAGCAGATAGGAGTAGGTCTACGCATGAACCTTGCAGTCTGTTCTACCAACCTGAAATTTTTTCCAAGACTTCCTTTAACATTTCTTGTAATCTGAGTTTGTTGGTCATGAGTTATTTCTCCTTTTTTACATCTTAAAATGTCTTTACCTTGTATTCATTTTTGAAAGATGTTTGTTGGGTATAGCATTCTATGTGTACTTGCTTGCTAACATTCTTCCAGCTCTTTAAAGATATTGCTCTACTGTCTTCTGGCTTACACCATTTCCGACAAGAAGTCTGCTGTCTTTGCTTCTCTGCAATGTAATGCATCCTTTTTCCTGGCTGTTTTAAATTTTTTTCTCTTTATCACTTATTTTAAACATTTTAATTATAATATGATTAGGGTCTCTTAGGCTTTGAACTTCAGTCGGTTTACAGTTTTCCTCAAATGTTGAAAATTATCAAATTATCAAAATTATTAGACAAAATTTACTTAAAAACGTTTCTCTCCCAAGTCTTTCTCTCCTCTCTTTTGAGGACTTCAATTACACATATATTAAGCCATCAAAGTGTCCCACATCTCACCACTCATTTTCTGTTCCTTTTTTTTTTTTTTTTTTTTTTTGGTTTTTTCTTTGTGTGTCTCATTTTGGATAATGTCTATTGTAATGTCTTCGAATTCATTTATCTTTTCTTCTACAATGTCTAATCAGCTGTTAAACACATCTAGAGTGGTTTTTCATCTCAGACATAGTTTACATGTCTAGAAGTTTAATTTGGGTCTTTTTATGTCTTCTATGTCCCTACTTAATATGTTCAATCTTTGCTCTAGGTTCTTTAAAATAGAGAATACAACTAAAATAAATGTTTTGATGTTCTTATCTACTCATTCAGTCTACTGTAACATTTTGGGGGTGATTTTCTTTTTTTGCTGAGGAAGATTAGCCCTGAGCTAACATCTGTCCCCATCTTCCTCCATTTTGCATGTGGGATGCCGCCACAGCGTGGCTTGATGAGTGGTGTGCAGGTCCGCACCTGGGATTGAACCTGCAAACCCCAGCTGCTGAAGCAGAGCACGCAAACTTAACCACTACCCCACCAAGCTGGCCCCTTGGGGTTGATTTTGATAGATAAATTTTTCTCTCCATTATGTGTTGTATTTTCCTGCTTCTTTGCATGCTTAATAATTTTTTATTGAATTCTAGACATTGTGAATTTTATATTGTTGAGTCCTGGGTACTTTGGTTTTCCTGTAGACATTCTTGAACTTTGTTCTGGAACAAAATTAAGTTATTTTGAATCAATTTGACATTTTCAGATCTTATTTTTAAGCATAACAGCAGTAATACATCAGCATTTAGGCCAGGTCTAATTTTACCCCACCACTGATGCAAAACTCTTCTGCATATTCTATCCAGTGTATCATGAATTACGAAGTTTTCTACTCTGGCTAATGGAGCAGGAACTATTTCTGGCCTTGCAGTTCTGAGCACTCTTCCCTCTAATCATATTGGATGGTTACTTCCCCAGCCTCAGTACTTCCTCGCACATGCACTGATCACTACTCAGGGGAAGATTTGATGGCAATTTTCTTCAAGTCTCTGCCGCTTTTGTCTCTGCAGCTCCATCCTTTCTCTGGCTCTAGCTCCTTTGGTGTCCCCAGACTCCCAACTCCACCTCTTTGACTCAGGGAGGGCACTGTGCTCACTTGCATCCCTCTTCCCTGAGCTGCAGTGTAGATGGTAATCAGAAAATTTTAGGGCTCATCCTATTTGTTCTTTGCTGATCAATGTCTCAAAAATAGTCTTTTCATAAATTTTGTCTGGTTTTTAATTGTTTCAGGTAGGAGAATAAAGTTGGTCCCTGTTTCTTCATCTTGGCTGAAAACCCTATGTACATTTTTATATTAACATCTTTCATTATTGAGCTACTTAAATAGGTTTGTCTGTAATTTATTATAAGGCATTTAATAAACCATTAAAAGTAACCTACGTGTATATGTTTATGTGTTTTAAAACAGCGAGAGAACTTAGAGAACCTCCAGTCTAAAAGCTTCAAAATTTGTTAGTGCTGCTTTTCTTTAATTTTTTTTTCTCAGGCCAACACATTTATTGGAAGAGAAGGGGAGCAGAGCACGCCCCCCCCCGCCACCCACCCCCCGCAGCCCTTGCAGTGTCTGCCTCAGGCTGCACATCCAGGTGCCCCGCAGCCCAAGAGTGTTGTTGTTTTTTTAACTGTAGGCTACATGTTCAAAAGTCCATATATAGGTGGGGTACATAAAGTTTATTTTGTTGATAAGAAAAATAGAGAAAATCCATACCTAGCATACAAGAATAGGATAATAATAGGTGAATTAGTGCATATCAAAGCTTTATTCATACTATTTTTCTTTTTAGTCAGCCATCTTTCATAGCGTCCCAGTTTCTTGATGTAATTTTGGTGGAATTAAACCTGGACAGCTCAAAATTATGTCATTAAATATATTCAGCTTCAATTAAAAATTATAACTGATTCAAAATTGTTAACATAATACCTGGTAGCAATAACCAAGGAGCATAAAAAGCCTATTAGTTGATGTGTACCAGATAATCATTGAAAAATGGAGGAAGGGAAGTGAGTGAATGAAACATTTTTCATAGAATACATTCAATCAGGAAGACACATGGTAGATAGACTGCATGTAATGTAATGTCTTCCTTTTACAGTTGAGGAAACTGAAACCTAAATTTAAATGACATCCAGAGTCACATAGTTGGTATGTGACTACATATGGATATGAACTCAAATCATTTGATTCTCAGTATTGATTATTAATTTATCTGTTAATTTGCTCAGAATGAAAATTCCTTCTTCAGTGTGGAACATTTCTCCATATCAGAATTTTGGACCCAGAGAGAAGCCAGTGTTGAGTCCCAACTCATCAATCATTCACATTGTCATGGGGCATCTAATCCATGATAGATGTTTGGGTAACATCAAAAACCTCATTAATTAATTCAACTACTGTTTTTTGAGCATCTTCTCCATGCCATTCATCGTCTTAGGTGCTAGGGATACAGAGATGAACAAGACAGACAAGATCCTGCTCTCAAGGATTTTACCTTTTAGTTGGGGTGGGGTGGGGGAAGTAGAATGAGGAAAAAAAAACAAGTTTAGAAATATTAGATAACCTCAAATAGTAATGAGTGTTATAGTGAACATAATACAGTAATAGAAAGTTTTTTCATGAAGAATGATACGAATGGATGGATTTGTAATATACGTTGGAGGTAGATCTCATAGGACTTTTTAATGGAACGTATGAGAGGAGCAAGGGAAAGAAATTGGGGGTGGGGAGGGAAGAACACCTGGGGAGGAATTAGACAGGAAAAGGCTGTCAAAAATTCTGTTTTGACCTAATTAAGTGTGAGGTGCCTGTTAGCACAGTCCTCAAACTTCTCACACTTCTCAAACTTTACTACGCACAGGAATCACCTGGGAATCTTGTTAAAATGCAGATTCTGATTCTGTAGGTCTGGGATTGGCCCAAGATCCAACATTTCTGACATTTTCGGGATAATGCCAACGATGCTAATACACAGACCACGCTTTCAGTGGCAAGATCTTATATAACCAAGTGGAATACAGGTAGAATAGAGATCTGGAGCTCTGTAGAAAGGTAAGGGATTGAGTTATAAAATTTGGGAACATTAGATATATTCCTTAAGGAAAGTCCAACTGGACTGAGAATATATGAAAGAGTTAGCAAACCAGAGACTTTAAAGGAAAATTCCATAAAATTTAGTAGAGAATGTATAAGAAGGCAACATTTGTGTAACATAAAACATGAGTGCAAAAAAAGTTAAAAAAGAGAAAGGGATTAACGTAGGGTTCAGGATGTGGGCTGATTATTGCATCATAGATATACTAGGCAGGTAGGATGAAAAAGGCTCCATCTGATTCCTTTTTGGCTAATCCTATCCTGATCCATCCTATAAGAATCATTTGGAATTTTAGAGTAAAAAAAAAAAACAAAAAAATCCATGAACATTTGGAGTGCAAGACAGAAGGCAAAGCCAAAAAGTCAGTTTTGACTGGTGAATTTTAAATACAAAACTAACAGCTGCAAAATTAATCCTTAGACTAATGGCTGACTGGACATTTTTTGGGGGAAAAAATGGAGAAATATGCTCACATGCAGGGGACTGAAGAAGTTAAAACTATCTCTAAATACTGACTGATCTCTAGGTTTAAAAAGAGGAGGAAGATCCCCTAAAGGGCCATTCAGAGCATTTAAACTTGAGCTCACCAAAGCATGTACTAATGTTTTAACAGCTGGAGTGGTTAAGCATTCTTCTGTTTTAGCAGTTTTAATAGCTTATGACAAGAGGACAAGGTTAGACACCCAGAGAGCCCGGCAGCCTCACGGATGACACCTGAAGTGAGTGAGAGTCTGTTTTGATGGGATGGAACAGTATCTTCTGAAAAGAACAAAAATGTTTAATAGACTGTTCTATATATTTAAATTAAAGTGGATTTGCCCTTTACTTAAACTTGACCAGCAGATTCCACAAAAAGCTCTAAGCAACAGTGTTGCAATTGCTGGGTTACAAAAAGGGAAGCAGATCATCATCAATGAACACATATCTAGTGGCTATAGCAAGGAAGCACATCTATTCTGTGTTCAGACAGACACCACATAAAGCAAAATAGGGATTTAGCCATAAAGTGAAATAAGGATTTAGTAATTATCCGGTCCATTCAGTCAAAGCAGAAGGCAAATTGGAAAACTGAGAAACTGGATTAGGCTCTGCTCCCCTCTCTCTTTCTTTTGTAAGCTCTATGTCCTATTATGCCCATTCATGTACAAACTTTCATGTTTCAACGTCTTTTACCTTTTATAGGGGCCTAAAAATCAAATATGACATAGACATCCTCCCAGGAGCATGTTATCTAGTAGAGCAGATGTTACACATTTCCCATGTAACTATGAGACAGAATGATAAGTTTTAGAGCTGTGGTACTCAAAGTTAGTATATATCAGAATCACCTGGAGGGCTTGTTAACTACAGATTGCTGAACCTCACCTCCAGAGTTTCTGAGTCAGTTTCTGAGGGGAAAGGGGAAGAATTTGCATCTCCAATAAGTGCCCAGAGGTTGCTGATGCTGCGGGTCCAGTGACTACACTTTGGGAACCACTGTTTTAGAGGCTGGCAGATAGAAACAGTACTTTGAGCCAAGGATCTCAGAGATAGCTGCGTAGAAAGAGTCAACCATGAGTTGGGTCTTGAAGGACTGAAGATTGCAACATGGGAAATAAGAGAAAGAGGGTATTAGAAATGGAAGTAATGTACTAATTAATAAGCTAAAACCACAAGGACTTTTCCCTGCCCCTACACTTTTGTGGCCCTTGAAGATCCAGGAATAAAAGACAGAAAATAAACATATTCCCATTTTCACAATGCTTGAAAAATTCAAAAAAACAAACTTTCAAAGGAGTTCCTCCAGATCCTAATTTTCCAATATCTTCTCTAATCTTCCTATCTCTTTTGCTGCTTTCATCACAATGAAAATCCACACTCAAAAATGAACAAAGACATCATTAATCAAAATGCTAGAGAAGAGGATTTGGGGGCTTTTCTTGTTCAGGGCCTGATTTTCTTCTTAGACATTGTGGGAGATCAGAATTGGCCACCCCAAAATGTGTCTCTTTGCCTTGATTATTTTTAAGGACAAAAGACTCTGAAAGAAACTTTGACCTTCCCCCTAATTTCCTAAAAGAATTTAAAACAGAAGGCCTGTCCCAGGAAGGAGCTAATACCATAAGAAAACTGTAGTGTAATGTAAAAAGTGTCTCTCGACTCAGACTGTCTCTAGACACCCAACCCAGCAAACACTTGTTTAACAAACATTTACATTTCCATCTCCATGTAAATGGTTGTCCTTCCCTTTGGTGTCTGAAACCACTACCCCTAACATCCTCTTTTGTCTTTAGCTGAAGAAGATATTTAAGGGGGCAGCTTTGGCCATTTTGTAGAATTGCTCAGTTTTCCTGGGTTTTTCCTACGTATACATGTTATTTAGGTTTGTTTGATTTTCTGCTGTTATTTTGTCTAATGTCAACTTAATTCTTAGACCAGACAGAAGGACCTAGAGGGTAGAGAAATTGTCTTCCTTCCCCACAACATCCATGGTCACTATTTCTATTGCTTTCTCCTCTGACCACCTATTACTTCAAGCCTTTGTATGTTTTTTGCTATTGTCCAGTATACTTACATTAAAAAAAAAAAGACATATAAAAATACTTATAAAACAAAATATGAAAAAATTTAATTAGAGGGCTATAAAATGATATTGATGAGGATAATGTGGAATATAACACAGTGGTCCTTAAATCAATTTGCTGGAACAGCAACAAAAGAACCAGAAAAAAAAAAGACATTACTCAAATGCCATTCAGAGCATTACATCTTGGGAAAAAAAAAAAATCTGACCCTTACATCAACTTTGGAAATAAAGGAAAAGAAGAGATTTTCTAACATTCTACTCTTTAATTTGTGAAAGCATAGTTTATGCCGATTCTCACACCAAGGGCCCTCAAAACAAAGCCATAGAGAAGAAAATACTTGGAGAATAATGAGGTCATGTCTGCCTAGCGCCTAGATATGACTCTGAGAACAACAGAAAATAAAGCTGAAAAGGTATGTTGAGGTCAGATTGTATATAGGACTTGGAATGTCTGGAGAGAAGAATCAAACTATATCCCTACCAAGAAAATGTTACCTTCTCCCAGAACGACAGCCACCTGAAAGAGAAACAAATAGAACAATAAAGTAGTAGACATCCATTATATTTGTCTACTCAGCACCCTTCTTTCCTTTTGGAAACTCTCCCTTCCCTCGTCCATGTGGTCCAGCAAGGCTGACAGTCATGGTACCTCACCCATCCACTGGCTGTACAAATGGACACAAGACCTGACCTATCACTGTCCTCCATTCCCTACGCCACAGTGGGCACTTTCCAAGTCAGAGACTATCAATTTCCTTCCAAGATAATGTTACATAAAATTTGGAAATGGAGTACTTCTGTTTGACTCTTATGTTGTGGGTATGAGCTTAGGGCTGCCATCGGCCCATCACCATGAAGAACAACAAGAGAAGAAGAGTCTAGAGATGCGAGCAGAGAGAAAGAGCCTGGACACCATCTTTTGAGACCCTCAATGTCGCAGATGTAACCCCAGAGCTACCCTTGAACTTCCCTTTTTTATAAGCCAAAAGGTCCCTTTCTGTCTTCCTTAAGTCCAATTTGAGTTGGTTTATGTCACTGACAATTAGAGAAATCATTAGGAAATAATAAATGTATGCCTGTTTTGCAAATGGTCAAAAAAGAAAAGCTCTACTCCTTGTGAATCTTTGGGAGTCTGGTGTTTTGGGAAAGTCACTCCTCAACCTGAGGTGTGGGATAGGCGAGGACTTTTAGGGTATGCTTAGAAGACGTTATTCTCGCTCCTTCTGTGTGAAGAGCCTACTGCAGACATAGGGAAATAAGAATAAAAGAGAAAGAGAGAGAGAAGAGAAGGAGGGAGAAAGAGAACGAAGGAGGGAGGGAGGAATAGAGAGAGGAAGGAAGGAAAGAAGGAAGGAGGGAAGAAGGGAGGAAGGAAGGGAGGGAGGGAGGGAGGGAGGAAGGAAGGAAGGAAAGATGAAACACTGAACTGAAATCAAAGTCCAAAGTATAATTCCAGGCAGCAGCCACTGAAGTGCATTTTATCTAAGGAATTTGAATTTCTTCGGAGATTAATTGTTACACCCAAAGAATATTAGAGATAAAACAATGCCACCAAATCTGTTTAAATGTTTACCAACATGTATTTCAATTTGAAACGCTGATACATCCATGGTAATCAAACCAGACCCACAAATGGACCCCTTGTTCACAAATTACACTTCTTACAACAAAGGGTCCTGGCGCCAACTTGGAGCAGTATTGCCCACCCTACTCAAAAACCATCCCACAACTCCCTCCCACCATCCTGTGACCTTATATCAATTACAGTTCAAATTAATTTCCCTTTCAACTTCTCTCTCAATTCCCTTGCAAGTCCAGTAAACACCAAGTCTCCTAAGTCACAAAATACTTCAGCAAGAGAGCATGGCTCCATCAAGCCCTGATAACCTTCTTGCTGCAAGAATAATAGAATGGCGGCCTTCTTAGGCCGCTTCCATCAATTTCTATTAAATGTCTCCTTCCAAGCTGTCAAGCTGCTCATTTCTCCCTCCTCCTATAGAGATGCCGGTGGATTGGGGGAAGCAGGGAAGAAGGGAAAAGCGTGGGATAGATTAGGAGTGTGGAAGGGACTGCAGGTACAGGCCGACTGGGGCATCAAAACCCACGTGACCTGTGTGTGCCGACCACAATCACAGAAACTTCGCTTAATCTCACAAAGGCTATTAAGAGCTACATTTCCAGGTTGCATCTAGCTGCTCAGAAAGATAACTGCTTTGCAGACTTCAATATACCTTGAGAGAATTAGATTTTTCTAAGCCAAAGATTGAATTCCTGCCTGCTTCCCCCCTTCTTCACTGTAACCACGGCCTCATGCAAGCAATTTTATTTTCCTTGTGCATGGGGCAGGTGACATCCTGCTAAGTATGCCAGAAGCGGGTTAGACTGAAATACAAGATCTGTGATGTTGTTTGCTAGCTTGCTTGCTTTGCTTACCTATTTCCACTGAAGGAGCTGCTGGAGAAAAGCATAATCAGAAAAACTGTAAAATTAAGTGCTATGTGCAGCTTCCAGGAGCCGACCCAAGTCAGCCAAGAGCGGCTTTTACTTTAACCCCACGCTAATATTTGCCTTGATGCATTTCAGCTGATTCTAATTGTTTGCTGGGTTAAAGAGGGAGCACAGAGAAGGAGAAAGATTCGTTGCCAAGCCCTTAAACAATCAAATGTCATCTCAAGGTTAGAGATATAATGTGCAAATTAAGTTTTGCGACTTCACCCTATGCAGATAGCACGTCCTCCGTGAAACTTCAGCTCATTTCCCCAACAGAGCCTTCCTCTTCCTCCTACGTGTTTCCATAACCCTCTATTGCCACCTCCACTATATCATTTGTGACTTTGTATTACAATTGCCTGTTTGCATACCTATCTCCTCTCCACTATACTAGGAGTTCCTTAAAAGTGGAGGCTGGATTTTGTTCCTCTTTATTTCCGACTCCTGCATAAAGTCTGTACATGGCTGATGCTCCATGTATCTGGGTTGAATGAATCAGGAGACCTAAATCAATTTCTCATATATTCCTAGCCGAAGGACCATAAATTTGCTAGCAAAGATGTTTTTCCACCCTGGAAACTAAATCAAATAGACACACGTACAACCAATGAATGCATAGGGGGCAGGGACTCTTTAATATATTAATCATTTACAAAATAAAAATAGTAAAATCGCGTGTGATATTCGGATCAGCGTTGGCGGTTCAGACGTTTAAAAAAATGTCCTCTGGAAAATCCAGAAACACCCCTTTAGGCTAGGCGTGCCTATCCCTCCCCTTACCCCCAGGGGGCCATATGTGATGGGAAGAAACATAGTGTTAAGCCTTTGAAGGTCTGAGGACAAGCTGGTGGAATGGCGCACATGGGGGATCTGTTCCCCAAATTCAAGAGCACCACTGACTGGAATAAAGTCTTCAGGCCAGGGAGGAGACCATGGGTCAAACCATCGAAGCAGATGTGAGCTGTACACTCCTTACATGGCCCTCTTGAGCTTGTCTCGGAGCCCAGCTTGCCACTTTCCCAAATTAGAATGTTTTTTCAAACCTCCCAAACAAAAAGAAATAAATGCTTAAACACCCTAACCCCATTGCTTTATAGTTTGGGTAAGGAAACGCAGAGGAGTGTGCCTCTTGTCTCCTTTTACCAAGTCCACACAAGGTGGCAGCTGCACAGTCAAGGCCGGTGTCCCAGGGGATCCCTGCCCTGTGCTGGCTCCCTGCCACTTTGTACCTCGTCAGAGCCAGCACTGCTTTAAAGTGGGTAACAGGCCACTTTTCTTCAGTTCTTCTGGCATGACATCTCTGATGGATCAGCCTCTTTTTTCCTCATCCCCCATCCCTTTTAGTCCTGGGCGTTCAGGGTCCCTACATTTTTCTTCCCTTCTCAGAGATTGGTTTTTGATCTTTCACTGACACTAATGTACAAGGGTCTAATTACATAAAATCTTAGCCTAAAGCTTGATGTTTTAGCTCTAAAATTCCCGGGAAATGGAGGAGGATTAGAGGTTAATGGGACTTTCTCAGAATCGCTGAAATTGTAGCTCAGGCCTCCAGGGAAGGTTGTCACTAGGTTTGGCCTCTGTCCTCTAAAACAATAAGACAAGAATAAAAACTGAAAATTTAAGACAGTAGGGCATTTGCAGTAATATATAGATCAAAGGCAGAGGAAAGCAGAAGTGGGTGGAGATATTAGGGACGCCAAGGAAACATCAGCTGCCTTAAAATAGGAAATGTCTCTTCTGCTGGGCATCTCTTTCTCTTGGTGTTGCAGAGACAGCATGTGCCTTCTTAGGAAGATCTAGGCCATTTCATTCATTTATACATTTATTCAACAAACATTTCTCAAGTGCCCACTATGGACCAGGCACTGTGCTAAATTTGTCTTCTGATTTTTACTTGGTAAGATAATTTAATTTTTAGGGACATAAATATTCAGAAGAAAGAGCAAATTAGAACTTTGAATTGCAGCAGCAATATATCTTGTGGTTAATGTTCATGCTCTGGAATGAGCTAAACCAAGGTTCAAGTCCAAGCTCTGACACACACTGTTACTTAATCTCTTTCAACCTCAGTCTCCTCTTCTGTGAAATGGAGATAATGATCTTTATAACCTCACACCGTTATTGCAGGGATTAAAGGAGATAATGGATGCAAAGTATTTAGCACAGTTTTGGGCACAGAACAAACATTCCATACATATTCACAATTATTATTTGAATAGAGGCATAAATCTGAACTGAAGGCAATCTTTTCTACTAAAAGGCAGGGGTGGAATGGAAGTGATAAATTTCAATATCATTTTATTTTATAGCAACGGGAAGTGCCTGTAAAATTTAGTGAAAGAGAGAAAAGAGAGATGAGAAATCAACAAATATAATGAATGTCAGGTTATCTCCAGACTCTGAATAACTATACTTCATTATCACAGAAAACCAGGAGTTGTTGGATCAGTGCTTCTCAAATTGAATGCCTATGAATCGTCTAGGGATCCTCTTTCCTATTAGGATGCAAGTTCTGATTCACTAGTCTGGGGTGGGGCCTGAGATTCTACACTTCTAACAAGCTCCTGGTGACACCAATGCCGCAGGCCCACAGACCACGATTTGAATCAATAAGAGGTTAGATAAAATTAGAATTCAAGCTATATTTACATATATATGTAACTGTGTGTGTATGTATCTGTGTAGTTAATTTATCACTAAAGTGCAGGAATATACATATCCATATATTGTTTGCATACATATACATACATTGCATTGTGAAATAAACAGAAACCTCATTTAAAATGGAGTGCAGAGGCCAGCAGGGGGAGCTCTCATGCCCTACAAGGATGGCAGAGCCCAACAGGAAGAAGAAAGACTTTCTCTTCTTGCCCCACAAGAGCTCAGCTAATGAGACAACTCAGCCAATGAAAAGCCACCATAGTTTGAATTCTCAATTCCTCCTGTGGACTCTTGGTTTACCATAGTCCTCCCAACTTCCTCTTCTTCTCTATAGAAGAGTTTCTTCTCCCCTTGTTGCTCAGAACCTGCATATGTCTCGCCATGGTTGCAGATCCCAAACTGCAATTCTTTGTTGAGCCCAAATAAACCTATTTTTGCTGGAGAAATAAATGGCTATTTGTTTAAGGTCAAAGTTAGTATATGTATACATATATTCCTGCACGTGAGCAATAAACTATCTAATAGCTGGGATTACCGGTTTCTTGCTCTGGTTCTGCCATAAATTAGAGGCATGGTTTAGTTTCTTTTTCTGCCTTAGAATTCTTCATTTTCAAAAATGAAGGGATTGAACTATATGTTTTCTAACTTTCCTTTCAGCTTTAACTTACTATGTGAACTTTTTTTCCACTAGGGAAAAAAAGAAATTTACTTACAATTGTATGGGATTTAACAGACATAGAGAAAGTGATTTTTGATCCTCAGATATTTTGTCCACCTAGCCCTCAGGAAAATCTTCATGGAGACCACTGCTCCTGCTCAGAAGTCATTTGAGATGTAGAAAATGTAACAAAGTCTCTCATACCCAAAATATGAATGTCAATGAAAGGACCATACATAGATATTATTTAGAAAAATAGCATTAGGCTTTCATTTGAAAGCACTCAGTTCGACTCAATGTCATAAACAAAGCTAAGTGTTCAGACTCACATCTTTAACAATTCCAATTCCAATTTAACAATAGAAATTTATGGAAAAGGGAAGAGGGGGTTCAGTGGGAGGGAAGATCAACAAGAACCTTTAAAAGCACCCTGGAGAGAAAAGTCACCTTGGCAAATACTCTAGCTCAGAGCACCTCTTCAGGCAGCATAAATGCTGAGACACACTTGTTCCTGCAACACAAGCTATACAAATTGTTCGCATTTTCTTCTTACTAGTTCTGTCAAGTTCGTATTATTTATGAGATAACCAACTTCACAGCTAGCCTTTCACCTTGTCTTATTTTCCTGCATTCTGAGAGCTAATCCATTCTGCCTCGTACCTTTCCTGGCTGCCTTATATAATCTGAAAATGGAGCAATTAAAAGCATTGTCTCTGATAGGAAGGGACTCTATAACTAAGCAAAGGGATTATACTAATGAGGAGAAAACCAAGACCATTCTCAAATCCATCGACCCTTCTGTTTTCTTTTTTGTTGTTGTAATTTTTCCCTTTTCAGACACTGTACAAAATATTTAGAGGCACCTACAAAAAAACAATGGTTTGAATACTGTGACCAATTTTTTTAACCAGAGAAAAAGATATAAAAAACACTTAAGGTGATCTTGCCTATGTTGTCTGCACAATTCCTTCTCATAAGTCTAAAATACTCCCCTGAGGCATGCTGCTGGAACTGAACTAAGCCTTGAATGGCTAGCCAGGTGCTGGATAATTTTGCATAGAGACAATATATTTATCCATCTCACAGGGTATGTTAAGAATCAACATTCCCTTAAATTGTGTTGAAAGTAAGAAGTAGATAAGCAGATTTGGCTTTTTTTCCCTTCTCTACCCAAGAGCAGCATCACATTTTATGTACAGATATAGATATATTCCAAAACTTATTGAGCTCTTCTTTAAGAAGATAAAGCACCTTGAACTACATCCATGCTTGAGATTTGAGTCGTTAAAAGCCTAATGATAAATGGGACTAAATGAAAGGTGTGGCTAAACTAGGTATATCTATGCATGTGCACATAATTACATGGAATATGTACGTATAATTTGCCTTTAATGGTATTTCCTGTCTATACCTAAAATTCCCAGGTGTCCTCAAACAAGGATAGCTTTGTGCTGTCATGCCTTTAATGGAGCCCTGTTACCATGGGGATATCAGAGCTCCCTCTCAGAACAGCATTGAGTTCTGACAATTGAAGAAGCTGGAGAATTTCAATTAAGCCATAGTCTTAGCACCTTCCAGCACCTACAAATTTGAAAGTTATCAAGTTCAGAAGTATTGCTAGTTAGCCTGAGAAGATATTGACTTTTGGCCATGTTTCAAAGTAGTGCATGTATATAAACAAATATCTATTCAATCCTTTATCTTCCAATAACCTGTAAAACGGAAGTACATATCGCTAGGTCCTCTCTACTCGAGGGCAACGGAGTAGGATCCATAATTCATTCACTGGTTCATTCATTCTATATATATAGAGAGAGAGAGAGCGCGCGTTTTAGATATCTCCAGTGCCCAGCACAACTCATGGCATCTATGAGGCTATATACATACATATTTCTTACCCACAACAACTTTGAAGTACAGTGGGTAATTATCATAAGTATTAAAAGATGGAAACACAAGGATATATTATGAAAAGAAGTAGGAATTGGAGGACCAAGTGGGTACAGAGAAGGGATCTTGGAAGGTCAAGTGAATTAGAAAGTGTCTCTGGCAAGACTTCAAAAGCAAAGAGAAGATGGTCCATCATCAACCAAATTAAATTCCCCTCCCTTTGGCCACACTAAAGAGGATTTAGCATGCATGAGAGTCTCAGCTCAAGAGTATGTTAAATAGTCAACAGCTGTGTGGCCTACAACTTCCCAGAGGGCAGAGCATGTTGCAATCACAGCTTAAGCAACCAGAGAATCAAGGCGAGAGCCAACAGAAGTGCCACCATAGAGGGCAGAGCTAATGGTTCACCTGAGACAAAGCTAGGAGGGATTTCCTTCTTGTTCTCAACATTCAATGCTTGCCATTGGTGCCAAGAAGCTACACAGAAACTAGCATACCTCGACATTTCACAAAGCCATCTAAGTCTCGCTGCCCAATGGAACAAAATAGAATGAATTTAGTAGGCTGAGGTCACCTCAGAATTCTCAGCGCCCATGTGCCCACTTAATGTGTCTTATGTAGCATTTTCTATTAGCCTCATTTCCCCATGTGCTTTATGGTAAGAGTGTGTATCCTATATTTTGGACATTTCCTGGGACTTTTGGGACAAGGGAAAGAAAGTCAGGATTGTGTTGAGACGGAAGAGACATAATAAAATATCCCTTCTCTGTCAGACATTCAAAACCCAGGTGGTTTTAGCAAAATAAAGCGGTATAAAATACGTCCCACCAAAGTCCTGGCCCTGCAGTGCCAGCGGGCAAGTTCCAAAAAGCTTAGATTGTTAGTCTCCTTAGAAAAAAAGTCTTAACTGCATTTCTCACTTGATTGTCCTTTGCCAGAGTCCACGCAACGTAAAGGTTAAGGTCCGGGTTTCTGCAAATAAAGAACCTGGTTCCAAAAATGGTACATCCCAGCTTAAGAGCTGGGTGTTCTTAAGCTAATTAGTAAATCTCCCTCAGCTTCAGTTTCTTCATCTGAAAATTGGGGTAATAACAATAGCTTATTGGTATTATTTTCTCTGTGCTGGAGATAGTACCTACAATACTTTTAAACATTAATTCATTTAACCCTCTTCACACTCAATGAGGAAATACTATTATTACTCCCACTTTGCAGATGGAAAAACTTATGTACAGAGAGATTGAACTTGCCCAGCGCCACACAAGTGGTAAGTGGTAGAGCTAAGTGTTGAGGTCAGATAGTTAGGCTCTAAAATCTGTACTGCTAATCACTATACTGAATTCCTAAAATAATACCACCTGCCTCATTAAGAAGCTTATTTCAGCTAATTACATGTGTTAGTCTGGTAGGGCCACCAAAGAAAATACCACAGACTGGGTGCCTTACACAACAGAAATGTATTTTCGCACAGTTGTGAAGGCCCGAAGTCCAGGATCTAGGTGTCATCAGAGTTGGTTTCTGGTGAGACCTCTCTTCCTAGCTTGTGGATGGTCACCTTCTTGCTCCGTCCTAACATGGCCTTTCCTCTGTGTGCATGCTTGGGGAGAGAGAGAGAGATGTCAAGTGTCTTCTCTTCTTATAAGAACACCAGTCCTATAGTATTAGGATCCCCATCCTTATTACCTCATTTGACTTGAATCACCTCCCTAAAGGCCCCATCTCCAAATACAGTCACCTGGGGGGTTAGGACTTAACATATGAATGTTACTGGGACAAAATTCAGTTCATATACTATATAAAGAACTTAGCATGTTAATTGATACACATGATAAGTATTCACACAGTAGGCGTTCAACGAATAGTACTGATTGGTATTTCATGGACTTATTTGGTCAGTTCTAGAAATTATCAGGTTTAGTGGAAAGATGTAATTGAAAATTTAGACAGTTTGTTAATGCCATTTGAGCAAGTCACTTCATTTCTGCCAACCTCCTTTTCTTAAACTGTGAATTAAAATATACCCATCATCAAACATTAGTGTGTTTACAAACCATGTGATTACAATTATATTCTTACCAAAATTAATAGAGTCTAAGAAAGAGAGTTTCTTTTTTAGGAACTAGTTCCCTTTGTAGGAACTAGTTATATCTTGGGGGCTCTAGTGCTTCTTGCCATCTTCATGGCCTGTAGATACCTAAAGTCCTGATTCATGGAAACTTAGGCTGAATGGCTGTCTGAAGTTTGGCCATGCTACATATCTATATCCCAGCATTTCTCTCTGATATTCTCCACTCCCAGTGGAGAGCTCATTATAAATGGGTCTCTTGTGAAGCTTGTTAAATCTGCCCCAAGCTCATAATCTATGCAGTCTTGATTGTTGCTGTTCTTTTCAAAGAGGAAGTCACTGCCCACCATGCAGTCCTTTCATTTGAGATGAATGGGGTCAGAGAGATCTGCTAAGAGTCTACTTTTAATGAATTTTATTTCTTTTAATCCTCTATTTTCCCATCTATTTTATGGTTAATCATACCAACTTAGATCCCAATAGAAAGTTGGTAATTCTGGGCTCTCAGCGAAGAGGGACAAATTATGCCTTCACTTATAAGGATGAATCTACAAAATGGCTCTACTATAACTCAAGTTTTCTCATGATCTCTCTGGTCTTTCTGTGCTGAGAGCTATGTCCTGCCTAAGGTTGATCTCCTGATGAATTATGTGTAAACGTCAGCTTCCTCTCAGTAGTGATCACTCATGATGTTTCCCTTCATATGAACATGAACCTTATCCTAACCTCAAGGACTATTATTATGAGTAACTGATGAGGTTGTGAAAATATTTTTCCAAGAGATTTTTAAAAGTGGATTAACTTCTACTGTGGGGTAGACATGATATTATACTATCTGAATGTAGGAAAGTGGGCTAGGTAACTGTGAAGGGTGGTTCCCACCCAAGATTGCCACAAAGAGCATCCAGTGGAGAGGATGGGTGAATAAGGCTGAAATCCAGCCAGGGCTTTGTTCACTGAGCTGTGCACCTGGCAGGGCTCCGTCCACCTGAAAGAAAGGCACTTTTTCTAATTTGCATGAAGGTACCATAGGGGTTAAGGAGACTCTCCTCCAACCATACAAGTCTATAAGTTGATTTTGTTCATTCCACTTTTCAATTTGTTATAACAACCATTCTATTCTACAATGATTTAATGAGCATCAATTATGTGCCATGGCTAATGTCCCCCATTCTTCCTGAAATATGTGAAATCATTAGTGGTATTTAGGATCTCTGATGCCAGGGCATTATTCCAAACTAAATACAGAATAATGATCCCTGTGCCTGTGGCTTCAGGGAGTGAGAACAATTCACATCATTAAATATTGTCAAGTCATCAGAGGCATTTTTTTAAATCTGTGAACTAATGAACATTTCCAGATCTGAATCTTGATGTATCATGACATTGTGTGTCTTTATCATGTGTTTTGAGTTCTGTCAGCTATATTTCTTCCCCAAATACTATCACTTTAAGCAGTCATCAGGTGAGAAGTCAGAACACCTGAATTCAAGCGTTCGCTTTACAACTTGACTCACTTTTTGACCTTGAATACCAGTCACTTGACTTCTCAGGGAATTACCTTCCCTCTGGACAGTAAAAGAAAAACTAGCCTCCCACTCCACAGGGATGTTATGAAAATAAATGAGACGTAGGTTTACAGAGTCACTCTAAGCTCTTAGGAATGAAAGAGCTTAGAAAGACATAGGTTTCAGTAGTTATTCTACTATTTTTTTTCAGTAGTTATTCTATTATTTTTTCAGCCTTACAAGTGGAGAGAGACAGGCTCCACCTTGGTAGGTTTGGAAGAATACAGCCTCGCTGACTATGTCCCCTGATCTGTAGCTTTTCCTCTTCTGCATTTACAAAGTCTATTGTAATTCTGGCTGTTGACTCAGTGAAATTAATAAGGATCTACCATATCCTCAGGCAACAACGAAGAGTGGTCACGCTCTGTGTGGGGCAAATTACCTGCTACTGCTTGGGCATCATACAATAGATGCTCCTACAGTGACTGTGCAGAAACTCTGTAATGAAACAAAAAAAAAGTGTTACATTGCAGAAAAGAGGAAGTTGCTAGGATAGAGTTCCCAGCTAGGATATTGATCTGACAGAGTCTAGAAGACCAGAGGTAGAAAACTTCTAGCACTTTCTTTTAGGAGAACTAAAATCACATTTTGCCAGTGTCAGAGATACTCTCTCCTAATGCCAAGGTAGTTCTAAAAGAGGACCACAAATAACCAGGTGAAACTCCTGATACTCTCCCCTGCCCCGGGATGAAGAGTCCCTGACAGGTGATATAGATAAGTGCTGTATAACTTGTCACTTCATCTTCTTTAAGAGAGCAGCATAATCTGTGGAGCTCACATAAACTCTTCTGTGGCTTCGATCCCATTCTGACATTCAAGAGAAAAGTTGACAGCCAAGATTAAAGGAAAACACTATAATGAAGAGATACTTACAGTAGGTGGCTATGACTAAGGTGTGTTTTGGCAAGAATTAGCTGGAAAGACATATTGGCATACTGACATGGGTCTCTGAGCTAGTGGATCAAGCTAACTTCTTTGTCTTGGTCTCATTGGGGCCAAGTTTACTTACAGGCTTTGATCTTCTTCATTTGCTCATTCAATACATGTTCTTTGAGCACTGTAATGGAAATCGCTGGTGGAGCCCATAAATCTATTCTCCTCACCTTCCTGAGAAAGTAGCTGTCTGACTAGAACCTACACTTTCCAGCTCATCTTACAGAAAGGGTGTGGTGACCAAAGTTTGCACTAATGGAAAATGAATGGAAGTGATAGGGGCAACTTTGGCACTACTTGCTTTAAAGAAAATCCTTGACCTGGATTCTGCTCTCTTCTGCCTGCTTACTGAAAATGGCAAAGTCAAGTGTACCTACCTGCCACAGACTGTTATGTGAGACGGAAATTAATGTCTGTGTTTTGGAGCCTCTTTGTTACATCAGCTTAGCCTCACCTTTACAAATATAAGTGCCTTCTGGGTACTAAATCCAGTGCAGCATGCTGGGGGTTCAGCTTAGCAAAATACACATGGCATATGTCCCATGAAATGTATAGTCTAATGTCTACCCTAGTCTTCTGTCTGGGAATCAAAACCTGTGGGATAAGTGTCTACCATACTCAACAATCAAAATTTAACAGGGCAGGCAGGGAGCAAGAGTATAGGAGAGGACGGGCCAGACCCGTGGCTTAGCGGTTAAGTGCACGCTCTGCTACTGGCGGCCCGGTTCCGACCCCCGGCGCGCACCGACTCGCCGCTTCTCCGGCCATGCTGAGGCCGCGTCCCACATACAGCAACTAGAAGGATGTGCAACTACGATATACAACTACCTACTGGGGTTTTGGGGGGAATAAAAAAGGAGGAGGATTGGCAACAGATGTTAGCTCAGAGCCGGTCTTCCTCAGCAAAAAAAAAAAAAAAAAGGAGGATTAGCACGGATGTTAGCTCAGGGCTGATCTTCCTCACAAAAAAAAAAAAAGTGTATAGGAGTGGATAAAAACCCTGGCTTCCTTGCCACACAGATCTAAGTTCAAGCCTTTGCTCTTTTACTAACCATAGCCTTGGAGCAAATCATTTAACTCCTGTAAACCTCATTTTCCTCCTTGTGAAGCAGGGATCATAGAAACAATAATATGTACCTAACAGAGTTGTAGCGATGGTCAAAAGGATTAGGCATGTAAATAACTTAAACCTTAAATGAGGCTGGAGCATTACCAAGTGTGATTATCAGAGTTCTGTCCTTCCACTGCTCTTGTTATCTCTAATTTCCATGGGGAGGGGCTTAAAGATATGAACATCTTCATCTTATTCAAACCATATTATATGAGGCAAGTATCATCATTCCCATTTTGTAGATGAGAAAAGAGAATCTCAGTGGGAACACCCCTTAGTAAATAGCTGAGCCAGAATTTGTCCCCAAGTCTGTCTGATTCCAAAGCCCATACTACTGCACGAAATTTATCACAATCAGGGCCAATAATCACTGCTTGGCTATTAGTCCAATAGGAGCAATTCTTCAATGTTATATGATAGAGTTTACAATCTGGACCCCAATGAATATGTTGGTACCCTTTTCTATGTTCCCATGGCACTTTGCACCTCTTTCATAATTCAGTTAACACTGTCTTATAATTATGTTTGCTCACTTGACACCTCTACTAGAGTGTAAACACTTGAAATAGGGACTATTTCTTAAATATCTCTGTCTCAAGATTTAGTATGATGTATGTACCAGGTGTGTACTAGGCACTCTATTAATAATTATCACGAATACTTGCCATGTGAATAAATGAAGAGATACTAAAAACTAGAGTGTGAGTAAAGAAAAACTTACTAAGGTAGTTATTTGTTTGATGCAAAGGAAATGGAGGCATTCAGTTCTGAAAATAAATGGATAGCAATGAAATATTTAATAAAATCCATCAAGCATAATAAATTAATACAGAGAGGCCCGTGATGGAAATGAACATTTTTCAAAAGTTATATGCCAATTGCTTTGACCTCAAAAACATAAGGAAATGTTATACATCATCTATAAGGGTCCAGTTCACAAAAGCTTTTTTTAACCTCAGTTGAAACTGAAATATTGTACAATTGCACTAGAAAAAATTGTAGCAAACATTATGGCTGAAACGCCAAACAGAAAAAACAGAAGAATCAAGATTTTGTTCTTTGGTGAAAGTAAACTTAATTAAAGAAGAATAAGAAAGAAAATGTTTACTTTTAAAGACCCTGAAGTCATTTACTATGCATTTTCAGCGAGTTTAGAGGTTCAAGGTATTGGTTTTTTTATTCTCCCTAATTCCACATCAAAGCTTCCAGCTTTTATTCTCTTTACTATAGAGATATTTCCAGCAATACTTGTATACTGGATAGTCTGGATTAGTCCCTTTTTTTCTCACAAGTGGAACAAAGAGAGACAGACATATCTTTCTAAGATAACTGGAAAAGAAAAGAAAAGAAAAAAGAACCGTGAGTTGCATAAAGAAGGTCAAAGGGAAAATAAGTAAACTGGCCTGAAAGATAGTGCCTGGTGTGAAATTTGCTGACCTGTAATCAAAGAAATGCTAAGACAATGGAGAGATAAGGCAAAAGCTTCATAATATCTTTTAAAAAATGATAGCAGGAAAGACAATGATTCACAGTATGCTTCCATGCTGGCCAACAAATAATATCATCAGCCCAAGGAATTTTGGTTGTTTTCAAGAACTAACAGAAGGAGTAGATATCTTGTTGCAGAGGAGGAAAAGAGGTGTAGTCCAGAATTTTCCATTTACATAAATATAAATTGCAACTTGATTTATTTTCAAATTTAGAGGAACCAAACTGATGTCCTCTATGTCTGTGGAGAGGAGAACACAAAAGAATAATGTAAAATGTGTATTTAAATTTGCTGAAAATATAGGGAAGAAACCCCCTGATGTGATAGGCATACAAAGGTTATCATGGCAAACTGGGAAATCAACGTGGAAAAAGAAAAACTAAGTGGAACCACTTTGAACTCCTTATGTAAAAATTCAGTGACCATTGAAAAGAAATAAACTTAATTAACAAGTGAAGAATCTCAGAAAATCTTTGAATCTTCCTACATGAGCTTAGCAGAGTAAAAGTGATTCTTACTGGTTGAAGGAGTGAGAGAGAATTTTTTTCTGTGTCTTGGTTAATGCTTCAATTCTCCCTCTGCCCCCACCCCACCTCTCTCTCTCTCTCTCTCACAGACACACACACACACACACACACACACACACACACACGTACACTCGCTCAAAGAGCATCAATGTACACATCACTGTCAGCACCAAGGACAGCAGCCCTCAGTTTGACACGTGTCAATGACCATTAGAAACTGGATATATTGATGATACCCATCTCAGGAGCTCATTTGAATTCAGATTAGAAGTCCTTGGAGCTTAACTCAAAGTTGTACGCACCTTACCTACAATGCTACTTTTCCTGTTCATAATATGATTATCTGTATTTATTAAAACAGTGGACATTTTACCATGTTCTCAGAGTAAATCATTGACAAAACTGAGGGTCAGAGGCTAGTAGAGCTGGAAAGATCCTTCAGGAGTCTTCAACACTGCCTCTTTTTTGTAAAGATGAGAAGAATGAGGACAAGAGGTCATGCAGATATTTCCTAAACATACTTTAGTGTGGATATTATGGAAATGATAGCTTTTATGTACTTAAAAACTTAAACAAAATTGAGGGGTTTTTTTCAAGTTCATATTACTTGAAGACTTAGAGTTATTATTCGATCAGACTCCAATAATTATTTGTCACATGAAAAATGACAGAATGAAAATTTAAAAATCCAGCCCTTTACCCTAACATGTTACAATATCTTAACAGTAATTTGATAATGGTACATCAGGTTATGGAACTGTTTTTTTTACAAAAACATGACCAATAGCTTCACATCCCATCTGCTTCACACCAAATATTTCAAAAATATGACTGCTGTGTATCCTTAATTTTTTGTTATGTAGAGGATTATATTACCCAAATTGCCCCTAGATTCCAAATTTAGTGGAAATGCATCTAATAAGTTAGTGTGTTCATATTTAATTCAGGATCACTCTTTTAGGAAACCAAGCACTTGAAATCTAAGCTATGTGTCCCTCCTCTCTCATAGCAACCCATGCTTATCTATAAAAGTACATTTATCCAATTATATCAAAATTACCATTTTAGATGTCTGACCTCTAGTTCTACGAGCATTAAGGGCAAGTGCAAAGGCTTCTCTAATAATTCATTCTCTGTGTTCTCAAAATGTGCTACATGAAAGACATTGTATTATGTACTGGAGATGTAACTACGATTAATACATTGTTCCTTACCTAAAAAAGTTTAAAGTTGAATAAGTGAGAGAGAGAAGAAGGAACTTATTATACTGTATCATAAGAAAGAGTAAAACAGGCTCTGATGTCTTACAGGTCAGAGTTTAAATCTTAGTTCTGTCATTCATAAAACACTTGGGAAAATTAATTAAATATAGCTAAGGGTGAGATGATGGCAATAATATCTACTACTCAGAGTTGCTTCAAAGATTAAATAATGATAAGTGAAAAAATTTGCTGGCCATAGTAAGTGTTAAATAAGTATGAGGATATGCACACAGCTATAATAGTGATGGTGTGTGCACAAAATGTTGACAAAACAAAGAGCAGGGGTGCATAGATTTATTAAATTTTAATCCAAGACATCTACTTCATAGAGATATAAAAGTGTGATAAATATAGTAATGAATGATGACGCAAATCGTTTTATTTAGCAAGAGATGTTTACTTGATTAAGCCAATGAGGGCTGCAGTAGTGTAGAAGGAAAGTTATGGAAAGCTTCCCATAGGAAGTGGCATTTCAATAAGGGAAGAAAGATGAGTAGGCACTGACCACATGAAGAGAGGCAGAAGGTAATCCAGGTTGGGGGAGCACCTTTTGCAAAGACCTAGAGATAAAAAAGCACATGGTGATTTCAGGTAATTCCAAGTAGTTCCGTTCAACCATAGCATCAAATCAGAGGAATGCTGAGGGGTGTCCAAGGATGATGCTGGAGTGCAAGCAGTAGCCAGCTCAAGAGAATCTCAGGTGTCCTGCTAAGGAGCTAGCACTGTACCTTGAAGACAGTTGATAACTGCTCAGGAATTTTATTCATGGAAGTAACACAATAGAATTTGCATTTTAGAAATATGACAATCTATAATGCGAAGAACAAGTTGGTGTAATGGGGAAAGGTGTAATGGGGAAATGGGGAGACCAGAAGCAAGATCCCTGGCTAAGAGACTAGTATAGTTATCTGGGAAATAGCTAAAGGTGACCTAAAGTGCTTAGCACACAGTGTCTGACATAAAATGGGTGCCTAATAAACTTTCATTGAACTAACTGAATAGTAAGATAAGGACTTAACATGCCATAGTGGGAAAGAAGCAGCATGTCAGCTGGCTACACAAGAGTCATCTATATTCATTCCTCATTTCTGCATCTTATGCAATCCTATATAATTAAAAACTTTGGAAATTTATGAGAGGAGGTTATGGAGATAAAATAAGAGAAGTATAATCACAAAGTGTGATCACGTTATATTACTGGTGTTTAGCAGTTAGGATTAACACCCGCTTTTATGCTAATTGTGATGTCTTACATTTAACTTACATTTCTTGGGCCATGATTTGACTAACAATCTGCCCAAATCCATGAAATGGCAGAAGATATGAGTACGTATAATTCTATTTATTTATGCCAATGCAAATATATATACACATTTCTACCTTCATATTTGTACATCACACCTAATTTAAAAAGAAAAAGGTGCAATATAAAAAAAAAAACCTTACTGGTTACTTAGATCCTCTATCCCTTTTATGATGTCTATTTCTGGCTCCTTAAATCTTTTTTTCCTTCACTGTTCAGTTTGTTCAGATTGGTGCTTACTGTGGCATTCTCAATGCTCTTGACCACAGCCAAATACATCTACATAGGGCATCCCCTCCTTGTCCAATCCATTACAATTCCAAAGGACTTTCGAAGGGCCCTGTGACTTCCAGTGGCTTCCCAAAGGCTCTGTGTGTCTAATTTCATCCTGACCCCCATTTCTTGGCATCCATGTTGGAACAGGTGTGAGCAGACACAGGCAGGTCCATGGAGCCCACGGTTCAGTGCTGGCACAAGATAAGGGTTATCTTCCTGCAGGAGATGACTCTGACAATGTTTTCCAGGATGCCAACTTCCAATTAGTGTCATCTTTTGCTCCATGTCCTAGGGCAAATGTCCAGTTTATAGTGAGTAGACTCAGGCTTTTCTGAGAGACAGGCACTACTGCCAGAAAAGAGATGCGTTTCAGCTTCTATCCCATAGTCAGGGAAGACTTGTCTGTCAAGCAAAGACACAGTCACTGCTGTCCAGTGTTAGGTTAGCCCCTTATTCGTGAACACGGATGCTAATTTATTTTCCAACAATGAAGACAAATGTGTTTCCAGATGCTGAACTATGAAGCAATTGCAACTATTGCAACTATATGAAAAAAAATGAAATTCTACACTGACATACAAATTGTCCTTGAGAGACCATTTGTACTGGGGGATTGTGTTGATGTAGACAGCAAGGCAAAATCTTTTGTCACAGACCCAGAATGGTCTTTTAACAGCTAACTCATTGTTAACAAAAAACAAAAATTCTTATAAATAGATTTCTCTATAGCTAATATGTGGGGAAAAAAGTGGGGAGTAGGGGCGTTGGATCCTTTTCATAAGACTATGTTCACATGATGCCCTAACACTGTTGGTTGGGTCAATTCAATGACAAATATATTAAAAGATTATTGGATCAAGTCAACCACTTTTTCTGTTATTGTTGTTGTTTGTTTTTACTGAATGAATGGGGTAAGCCATCATCAAGGGGTGACCCTGTGTAGGCAGAGACCTTCACAAAGGTTTCTGCTTAAAATTGCTGGCAATCTTGAATACATGCCTGACGCATGAGTTCAGTATAAGAACCTAATCCAGGGACAAGCAGATACAATCTTGCCTGGTCCATGTGGACCTGGCCCACACATACAGAAACCCAACCTTAGGCATCAATTTGTTCACTTTTTAGTCCAGACCACTGGCCAGCTTTGGTTTCCTCTCCCATGTCCTCATATCTGACTCTGAAGACACTTTATACACTTATTCATCATTAGCCCTTGGTGAACCCTCTCACACATAATTTCGTATTCATATTATAGTGCTACATACCATCAACTATGAATAAGACAGCACTCTCCCCAACCCTTAGATACCAATAATACAATATTATAATATGATAGCCAAGCTGTCATCCTTCTTTGCCTTCTCTAGTGCAACGAAGACAAAATGGATATTAACAGTCAACTCTTGCGCAAAGACAAATTTTAGATATGGAGTCACTTCAGGTGTTAAAACATTTGGCAACTCTCCTCCCTTCTAAGTCCTACTTAAAATATCATCTGAATTCTACCCTCTTTCAGCAAAAAAATAAAACTGAAACACGAGAACAGGAGTTTTATGTGTGAGGCAGTATGGGGTAGCAGAAGAGTCATGGGCTTTGGAACTAGACAGGCTTGATCCTGAAGTCCACCTTCCACTGCACACTTGCCTGCTATGAGAGCTTATGTAAGCTATTTGAACTCCTCCTGCCTCAAGTTTCTTCATCTGTAAAAATGAAGATTAAATGAGATAAGGCATAGAGGAGTATTAAGCAGAGACTTTGGGATATGAGCTCACTCAATTTTTTTTCTTTTTTAATTACTGATGAGGAAGCTGAATTCTCAAGCAATAATATTAGCACTTCTATTCTATAGCATTTCTACTCAAATATAAGCATTCGTTATAATCTGAATGTCACAGATTATATTTTCCAAAAATAGCCACAGCAATATTTCCAGTCCTACTTGCTTTTCTAGCACCTTGCCATACACCTTGCCAATTTTTCCTTTCCCCTTGAACTGGGCAGGCCTTTGTGACTTCCTTGACAAATAGAACGTGGTGGGAGGGACTCTGCCTGACTTCCAAGAGTAGCTCATAAAAGCAATACAGCTTCCTCCCGGCTCTTTGTATCTAGATTCTTGCCCTTGGAACCCAGCCACCGTGTTGTAAAGAGGCTCAAGACACGTGAAAATGTCACACATAGATGTTTCATCCAGCAGTCCCAGCTAAGGTTCCAGCTAACAGTAAACATCAACTGCCAAGTGTATGATGGAATAAGACTTCAATTGATTCCAGCCTCCAGCCTTTGAGCTGCCTTAGCTGATGCTGAGTGGGGTAGAGATGACTGTCCTCACAGATTCTTGCCCAAATTTCAAATTTGTAAGCAAAATATATGCTATTGTTATTTTAAGCCACAAAACTTTGGGGTGGTTTGACACAAAATAGATAACTAGAACACTAAACCTCAGTAGATTAAATGCACTGCTTTAAGTTTAGAGTCAAAAAGAATTTTCAGATGATGTCATCTGAGATTCTTGGAATATAAAGCTGAAACATATCCTCAAAAACCTCCCAATCCATCTTCCTCATTTTGTGAAGACCTGAGGACCTGAGATATTTTGTGACTTGCTTCAGATCCTATATACAACTACAGTTAGGGGTATAGCTAAAGCAAGTCCAATTCAACTCTGCCCTTTCCACAATATGACTATGAGTACCAAGTAAATTTGTTGGGTTCAAGGTTCAAGTGATCAATTTGGGGCAAATATTCTCCACATCTACCAGAATTCAATACAATGTTTCTATGCTCCTCTGTGCTTCTTTCTTCCTTCCTGCTTAACAGAGAGTCTGATCTGAACTTGGTTGATTTAGTGCGTAAGGTTGGGAGGCCAGATGGGATCCAACAGGTTCAACTGAGCAAACAAGAATTAAAAAAAAGTGTCAAACCATGAAATCAGCAGATGTGACTTGAAGCATGGAAGAGAGAGGGCAAATGTGTTGAATGGGAGGCTGCTGTTTTTCTATAGTCACTTTTCTGAGTATAAATGCCTAGAAATTCTATAACATTGATCAAATTGTTTGGCAGAAGCCTGCATTTGGCAGGCAGAGAGTTTTCTACATGATGGTTTTATCTTAATAGGAGCTAATCTATTATGATAGACTTACATACACACATAGCCCATCAATTAGGCAATGTTGTGTCGCGTGATTGATTGCAGACCCTTCCATCAGTGAAGTGGCAGTAGGAAAGAGTGTTGACATGTAGATCTGTCTTTCTTCATTGCTGCTAGACATGCAAACTGTTTAAATTGGCTAACAGACTTTGTTTCTTGAGGCTAAAGTGTTCTTCCACTCCCATTCTAGAAGAAAATCAAGCCGGGACTAAATGCTAGCTAGCTATCAAAATAACCCAAGCATTCTCATGGAATGACTATAAGACTATGACATGTACACAAATCTAAAAAATTATGGAAAACAATAAAGGAGAAAATTGGAATGAGACAGGAAATGCAGAAAGGGAAAGAAGAGATCTGAAGAAAAGATTAGAGAAGTAGGTTAACTACATTCATCATAATTGTAGTTCAGTGCCTTTCTCTTCTTCCAAAAGACACACCTCCATTAGAGAATAAGGCTACAGGTTCTGTCGATCAGAATGTTAACCATTTTTTCCTGGAGTTTTAACTCCATACCTCACAATAATTCAAAGATCTGGTTCTTTCCTAAATGCTTGATAGTAGTGTTTAAATCAGGGGTCAGCAAACTACAACTCTCAAGTTACATTTGTTTTGTAAATAAAGTTTTATTGGAACACAGCCAGACTCATTTGTTTAGTATTGTCTGTGGCTTCTTTCACACTACAATGAAAGAGTTGCAACAGAAACCTTACAGCCTCAACGCTGAGAATATTTACTTTGCTGGCCTTCAGGAAAAAGTTTGTAGACTCCTAGCTTAAATACTACCAAGTTTGTGGTGCTCTTTCTAACTTCTGAGAGCTTTATGGAATTTTTCATTCTCAGTGTAGGTCTCTTTTTCCACTTGCTGGTGGAGGGATCTTATTTTAAAGGCACAGTCAATAGGACCACTAATTCTGTTATTTCAATGAAGTTGAGAATTTGCTCCATGGAAACTCTCCACAAACAGTCACTTTAGAATCAGCTTACAGAGAATACAGTCAAAGTTTGTCATAACTATACTTCCTTTATTTTGAAACATTTGCAGCATCTTGAAAAGACTTCGTGGAACAGGAAGTAGTCAAAATACCTTCTGTGAACCTGACTATCTTGAGCGATTAACTACAGACAACGAAACTACTTCTACTTAAGCAAATTCTGCTTCAGTAAGAAAGTTGCATTTCTTCCTCGTTTAGCCACAAACCACTGATTTTCTTGTTCTAGGGAGGAAAAGAGGAGAAAGACGAAAGTCAAAACAGCATGTCACTTAGACGTGGTTTGGTGCTAGATCTTTTGAGCTACAAAGATCCTAGGGAGAAACTTAGACCAAAAAAAAAAAAAAATAGCGGGGAAAGAGCAGAAGAATGGAGTACAAAAATCAGAGGAGAGAGTGAAGCTGCACATCATTTTTATTGCTCTTACCTGGGTTTTTCCAAAGAGTCACATTAAATGGTTATCTAAGCAAAGTGAATTATTTTCGATGTTTAAAACAGAATGAAATGTAGAGACTGGCTACTGTTATGAGACATCTGAAATTGCCCAAAGCGTGATAAAATGCGTCTGAGGAAGGACCCAGGAGAAGTAGCAGCAATGTTGGTATTTGACAGTCAGACACACAAAAAAAATGGCTTGAGAATGAGGATGAAGCCAGAAAATGAAAACAGCAAGTTAAAACATGAAGGATAAGAAATGAGGAAGCTTAGAGAGGCTGAACTTTTTGTTTTGCTTTGTCTGAATTTATAGTGTGGTTTTATACATTGCTTTGAAAGAAAAACAAATTGGAAAAACTTTTGAAAACATCTCCATACATACTTCAGGTTTCTGATGCCTTTCCAACTCATGCAAGCTGGGTGTGAATGGCTCATTAGAGCAGGCAAGATGCATATATGTTCTCATAATTCACAGGCCGTTACTTTGTACTTGTCTATAGATGGTGAACTTCCATCACATTTAATTACCAGTTTTGTCAACGCCTGGGTGGTTACATCCCCAGATGTTGACTAACTGTAAGGATTGATTGTCTTCCAGATGTTGTAGGTTTTCACACATCTCTGTCAACTCCCAGAGAGTCTGTGAATGCTTGTTTGAATCAGTGACCACTGATGGATCTCTCCCAGATGTCTCCTTGGCAAAAGTGCCCCGTTTTCTGGGAAAATCAAGTTGAGCAGTGGCTTCTATAAACATTAAAACACACTAACCACCATTCCCCCCGCAGTGTCACCAGTTGGTTTTAGAAAAATAAAAAACAGATGCAAATTAGCAATGGGTGATACCTGGTCCCACCATTTTGGTATCTCATACGAATGATGACTTGATGATGCTATAAACCAAAAAAATGATCATGCCTCAGACTTAAATCCAAATGAAGTAATATCAGCATCAGAGATGGGCATAGTGAATTGAATAAAATGTTTCCCAAAACTTTGGAAATAGTTTGGACCTAGGCATTTCATGAAATGTTGATTGTATTTTGTTTAATAATCACTTTTTTATTTCTATTTGCCTTTGAATTTTTGATTTTAGCTGAAAGTACAAAGTATCTTCATAAATGAGGCTTGGGAAGTCCCAAACCAGACACAAAGTTTGGACAAGTTTCAGTTAAGCATCCAAGTTTTTGAGTATTTATTAAAACTTGGTTAGAACTCTTGGCTTTTGCAAATCCTCCATTTTTGATAAATGTGATAATGTCCCCACCAAGACAACAAAAATAGTCTAAGAATAAAGCAAAACTTGGAATAATCCCAAAGCAAGCTTTCAAGAGTTTTTCATTTCCAAAGTAGGAAGACATTCATCTTTTTTCCCCTGTGTAGAGTCTTCATTTCAACCAATGATGAAAATGAAGATATTAAAGTGTTATTTGGTAATTACAGTTACAGATCATTAATATGGACTCAAACAATTATATTACAACCAGTTTGCCACTTTAACAAATGAACTACATTTACTCTGTGATGCATAACTTCTGGATAGACAATGAATACCTCGATCAATTTTAAGCCTTTCCTAACATTCTGGATATCTGGATAATTGATCAATTTTTCCATTTT
The DNA here is from genome assembly GCF_020826845.1 of Diceros bicornis minor. Classification (NCBI taxonomy): domain Eukaryota; kingdom Metazoa; phylum Chordata; class Mammalia; order Perissodactyla; family Rhinocerotidae; genus Diceros; species Diceros bicornis. Next base: position 29,012,823 of record NC_080763.1, on the reverse strand, counting down.
TATTAAGACATTAGGCATCAAATGGATGATACCTCACTGTGAACTAACTTGAGGTTGCCATCAAAGAGTTTCCAAACTGTGCTATGTTTTTTACCCAAAGCATTTTTCTCACTCTGATATTTATTCACACAGAATTAAAGCAGTCTTCAGAATAATTCATGATGGAGTGCTAACACCTGTAGATCTCATATAGAAATGCCACAACCTGACTGAATAAAGCATCAAAAAGCAAAGTTTTGGAGAAAGATGTCCAAGGAAAGACCTAATCACCACACTAATTTAAAAGAAAAGCAGAAATCATGTCCACATTCTTTGCCAAAACTTTTGCCCACTGATCTAGAGGGCTATTCTAAAATCATTTGACTGGCTTCTTTAACATCTTGATTTAACTCAGAGAGAGAGAGAGGCACCCACAGAGAAAACTATAAAATTGTGGAACCAGATTTTCCACTAGATTTTTGATTTCCATAAAGATGTTTCAGAAGCCACCACTGGGGAAGAGCGTAGACTGGGGAGAATGTAAAGATTCCTTGCAGCCATCTCCACTTTTGTCTATTTTATACACAAACATTTCATGTAAGATTTCACATGAAAAAGGAGGAGGAGGTTCCTGCAGCTAAAAACATTTTGAAAGTGATCCTCAAAGTATGGTCCCTGGACCAAGAGCACAGCATCACCCGGGGAACTTGTTAAAAATGCAAATTTTCAGGCCCCATCTCAGATATACAGAATCAGCAACTGTGGAGGTAAGGCCCAGCAATCCTTGTTTTAACAAGCCCTCCAGACAATTTGATGCATGCTAAGGTTGGAGAACCACTGCATTATATGATTCCCAGCCATCACTTCCTTCTAGAAGCCTCCTGTAACCAAACTCTGTGTCCCTTTCCCCACCCCAACACTCTATGTACTTACCTTACATGCTCACTCAGATGCTGGGTTGGGTGTCTGTTTTAGTCTGTTCAAACTGCTATAGCAAAAATACCATAGACTGGGTGGCTTAAACAACAGACATTTATATCTCACAGTTCTGTTGGCTAGGAAGTCTAAGATCAAGGTGCTGGCACATGCGGTGTCTGGTGAGAGTCTGCTTCCTGGTTTATAAATGGCCATTTTCTTGTCGTACCCTCACATGGCAGAAATAGAGCTATCTGGGGTCTCATTTATAAGGGCACTAATTCCATTCAAGAGGGCTCCACCCACATGACCCTAATCACCTCCCAAATTTTCCATCTCCAAATACCATCATTTGGGGATTAGGCATCAATATATGAATTTGGGAAGGACAAAAACATTCAGTCCATAGCAGTGCCTTCCTAGATTTACCTTGTGGGAGATCAAGATTGGCTGCCTCAAAATATGTCTCTTTACCTTGATTATTTTCTCTGAAGGACATATGACCTTTCCCTCCCAAACTGCCTAAAGAATTTAACATGGAAGGCCTGTTCCAGGAAGAAGCCACTACCATATGATAGCTGTAGTATAATGTAAAATAGATGCAATAAGAAAGGCACAAATGAGGCCATCTTATCAAAAATTCTGTTTCTCCAGCCACATTCTCTATAGGTGGCCCTGTAAAGAGTTGTCTGACAAACATTTGCATTTCCATCTTCATGTGAATTGTCTTCTTCTCCTTTGAAATCCCAAACCACTACCCCAACACCCTCCTTTGTCTATCTGAATATGCTATTTAAGGTGAAAACCTCCGCCAATTTTTTGAGAAACTCAATTTCCCTGGTTTCTCCCATGTATACATGTTATAAAGCTTTGTTTGATTTTCTCCTGCTATTTGGTTTCATGTCAATTTAATTTGTAGCCCAGCCAGAAAGGACCCAGAGTGGATAGAGGATAGTATTCTTCCCCTTCAACATCAACCTGAGTATGTATATCATTTTTTGTGTTATTATTTCTTTGTGTGTCTATCTCTCCTACAACTATATAAACTTATCAAGAACAGTAAACACAGGGTACACTCTTTTTTTCCCCATTTCTAGCACTTAGCATAGTGGCTGGCACAAAATAGGTGCTCAATAAACATTTGTTAAACAAATGACAGATACTTTGATATTTGTGTATTTGATTTATGTATTTATATTACACCTTCTTCAAATAAACGATTTGAAGTCTTACATAAGCACACTCACACAAATACCATACGACCAAAATTAAACCAAGTAGCCAAGACAAAGACAATCAAGATCAAAAGTTTTGATCAATCATCCTAGGAGTCATCTTTCTATCCCTTTTAATGTTTGCAGCACCAATGGTCACTACTCATGACTGTTTAGTCCTTCCCAAGAAATTCTCTGACCCTCAGCCTTCTTGCAAGAGTGGGCTTTGCTTCAGGCTACTACACCACATCACACATGGCAATAGTTGTTTCATTAGCAACGGTAACTTCGAGAAGGAAGAGCTGGGGTATGTATTTCTAAAAATGGATAGGTAAGAGTCAGCATTATTAAGGAAATTCCATAAGTGTTTTTCATACTTTTTTTACTATAACTCATAGTAAAATAATAGATTTTCCCTCTTGTCCCAATACATACATGCGTAGATATACACACACATGTTGTCAGAAGCCACTCATCATTACTCCATGTGCTGCCTTCTGGTATTTGCTCTTCTGTTTTATTTCATTCTATTTCACTGAGATTAAAGTGTTTGAGATATAATAGATGAATTTCATGACCCACTATTAGGTTGCAAACTACAGTTTAAAATTACTATACTATATAACATATGAGATGATTTTAATGTAATTAAGTGGGTTTTTTTTTTTTTCCCTGAGGAAGATTATCCCTGAGCTAACATCTGTTACGAATCTTCCTCTTTTTGTATGTGAGCCGCCACCACAGCATGGCCACTGACAGACGAGTGGTGTCGGTCTGCACCCCGGAACTAAACCTGGGCCGCCAAAGCAAAATGCACTGAACTTAACCACTAGGCCACCAGGGCTGGCCATGGGTTTTATTTTTTTGTTGTCGACTAAATCATCATTTTTCAAGTTATCTCTTCTCAAACTTAATCTCCCCTTTATCTTCCAAATTTAGACAGCACTAATGAGTCCTCCACCACTAACAACCCTGCAGTTGAATTTTCTAGAAATCTAAGTTCTATAGCTTAGTAGTTATGTGACTTTGGATGTGTTACTTGTCTGTCCTGAGTGTTGCTTTCCTTAGCTGTAAAACAAAAGTCCCAATATCCCTCTTGTAGGATTGTGATGAGGATTAGAGAAAAATGTATTAAAAGCATTTGGCCCTAGGTATTCAAGCAATGATAACTTTTATTATCAACCCAGACCCTTGAGAGGACCACCAGTTAATATTTTTAAGGCATTTTCAGATATCCATGTAAAAAGGGACATCAAACTTCTGTGCTACAGACCAAACTGTGCAGAAACAAAAGTTACTGCCCAAACTGATTCTTTCCCTTAGGTACAATCCTCACAACTCCAAAGCAAGTCACACCTGTCGGGAGCTGGCGAGGTCTCTTCTGTGATGAATAGGATTGAGATCTCTTAGGCCTTTCCAACTAGCACCTTGCACCATCAATAAATGTACCATCCTCTCTCTCTTGAGAGATTCCTTGGAGTTTAAAAACCCACAGGCTCCTAATCATTTGCTACAACTACTGGCGCAAATTCCATTTTCTTATTGGGCTTATCAAACCTAGTGCCTGAAGATTACTGGTACATTTCATTTGCAGAAAGATAACTCTGAAAAAATATTAATAAAAATTTTGAGGTTATATCTGCTCGTGTGATCCTGAGATATTGTATATTTAATAACTGAGCAGAATTTAAAATGTCTCCTGTTAAAGCAGATGAGAATAAACAGGAAGCAAATTGCAGTAAAGGCAGGCCCTTTACTTAAAAACTCAGGACCTACAATGTCCCTTACCAACAGACACTCATCACCACTTCAGTCTCAGATGCTAAATATCCCATCCCTCCCAACTTCCCCAGAGCTTTGGATTCCAGCTGAGAATACTGAAATAGAGAAAATGTGTGTTCAAAAATTGGAGGAATGGAAGAGAGGGAAAAGCAAGGCTGGTTTAGAGCAACCGATTGCTGGGGTACACCCTTCAGCAAAAATACACCTAATAACCCAGCAACTGTATTGCCCAAATATATTTTCCCCTATGTTTCCAGATTATGTTCATCTCCCCTCTGTCACTCTTCATGAAACTTCACCATTCAGAGATTTTATTTAGTTTAATGAGCAACATTCATAAAAAGATGTACTGTTGTTGAGCTATCAGACAGGCACACATCAGGGCAAATAAATTAAACGAGATGATTTTCCTCATAATGCCAGGCTAAACTCAGAAGAGGAATTTAGGAAATTAGAGAGCATAGCTCTTCCAGAGAGGTTCTAGAATCAATTCCCGCAAGACTGAAAGCTTAAAAATGACCCTTGCTTCCTTGGGTCCCCAAAGCTGGATGTTGATGGGGTGATGACAGTCTGAACATGTTGATTCCCTAGAGCTCGAGTGAAGAGAGAAGGAGTCAGCAAGTGAAAATTGGTTTTCATGAAAACCAAGAACCTTCCAAACTGAAATCAAGACAAAGCTGAGTTCTCAGTACAGCTCCGGTTTTTGGAGACCTCCCTCTTCTCTGCCTGTATCCTTTCCCAGCTTCCTAATAATAATTAGAACCAAAACAAAAATAATAACCAACATTAATTGAGCATATTTTATGTGCCAGACTCTCCGGTACTAAGAATTTTATACATGGAACCTTAGTTAATCCTTACCACAGCCCTCTGAATAGGCATCTTTATTGTCTCTACCTTATAAATAAGGAAACTGAGGCTTTGAAAGGTTAAGTAACTAGTTCACTGTTACCTTGGTGGTTTAATCCGGAACCTGTTGAGCTATACTGCTTCCATTCTACATCCCCCAAGGAGGGATCTGGATCAGATAGCATAGTGGAAAGATCTAAGAGAGGAAAGAAAAAGCAGAAGGGCCAACTCTCAGGAGAACATCTGAGTACTATTGTGGGTTGAATACTGGCCTCCTAAAGATGTCCGTGTCCCAGTCCTCAAAATCTGCAAGTATATTACCATATTTGGCAAAAGGGACTCTGCAGATGTGATTAAATTAAGAATCTTGAGATGGGGAGATTATCCTGTATTATCAGTTGTGCTCAATGTAATCAAAGTTGTCCTTATAAGAGGGAGGCAGAAGGATCAGAGACAGAGAGAGAGAGATTGGAAGATGCTACACTGCTGGCTTTGGTGACAGAGGAAAGGAACCATGAGTCAAGCAGCCTCTAGAAACTAGAAAAGACAAGGAAACATTCTCCTCTAGAGCCTCCAGCAGGAGCTCAGCCCTGCTGATACAGTAATTTGAGGACTTCTGACCTCCAGAACTATGATGAGAAATGTGTTGCTTTAAGCCACTGAGTTTCTGGTAATTTGTTACAAAAGCAATAGGAAACTAATGCAGAAATGCATGGTCTCTTTTTTCCATGCAAATAACATGCAAGGTTATTTGACTTCCAGGCCCTGTAGGAAGCATCTCAAAGCGGTACACCTCAGACTCTACATGGGAGGCGCCAAGCCTGCCTCACATGGTGACTGCGTCTCTGCATTTCCCCACCACTCTGAGCACAAGTTTGGCACCCAGAAGTCTTTCCCAATTTGCTGAGGCCCTTAGTCCCTTGGAGTTCCAAGCTTTCATAGCCGTATTTATTCACATCTTTGTAGTAATTGAGGCATTGTCACTTTTCTGATTTCATGTCTCCCACTTCCACTGACCTAGTTTCCTCAAGAGACGATGTCATAGCTTTTTCTCATCTCTCTCTCTGTAGCATCTAGCACCGCACCTCCCACAGTGGTGGAACCCAAGCACAGAGAAAAGGGGGGCGAGGCGGGGACAAGGAAGACAGAAAAATGGCCCAAAGCCCAGATATATTTAACGGATAAACTCCTGGAACCAAGTGTGTGCTTCACTCTCACATAATCTGCCCTGAGAAGTGAACCTGTCCACACCCCAATGTGGAAAATGTTTGTTGTTTCCCCCACAATCCTCAAACTTGTGTATTTTAAGTCCCACTCTGACGCATTCCGTATATCAAACTAAGTCTGCAGACCCCGGAATTATGATCCTCATTGTATAAAAGAGCAGTCAAGCAAGATCTGTGCTCTCCTCTTGTCCAAGCTTTGAAACTGATTTCTACCTACAGGATCTGAAATGAATTTGATCCTGGATTTTAGCCATTTAAGGTAAATCTCCTTCCCTGTGGAAAATCTCACACCATTTCTGCCCAAAGAGAGCTACCTTCTCAGAAGTTCTATAATAGTTACATGATGCTCACTGATTTGGTACCAATTTTATATATCTTGCATTGTTGGGCATCTTTTCTTTTTTTTTTATAATTTTTATTTATTTATTTATTTATTTATTTTTCCCCAAAGCCCCAGTAGATAGTTGTATGTCGTAGTTGCACATCCTTCTAGTTGCTGTATGTGGGATGCGGCCTCAGCATGGCCGGAGAAGCGGTGTGTCAGTGCACGCTCGGGATCCGAACCCGGGCCGCCAGCAGTGGAGCGCGTGCACTTAACCGCTAAGCCATGGGGCCGGCCCCCGGGCATCTTTTCTTAATGCCTTGTCTCTCTAACTAGATATAAAGTGACATCCTTTACTATGATGAAGGCATCAGCCAACTGGCATCTCTGGAGGGACTTGTATATGTCAGGCACTGTGTTAGACTCTGGGGACACAGTGATTTGAAAAAGTCACAGTTCTGTCTCACATGGGATTGACAAAAAACAAGAATCAGCGTTTTTATCTCTTTATACCCTCTTCATCCCCTCCACACAGCCTAGTACAGAGAAAGCGCATGATCTATTTGTGTTTGTTGATTGGCTTCTTGACTTATCATAGACTTATCACACCTCACATAGTTAGCTGGAACCTCGGGGATTTACAGGTCATCTGGCTCAAATTCTTGATTTTATAGATAAAGCCACTGAGACACAGATAAATGAAGTTATAGAACAAATTATACAACTAGGGACAGAAGGAAGGTTACATTCCCGTTTTCCGGCTCTTAATCCAGTCTGCCTTCTAATTGGACCCAGAGGTGACAGCTCAACTAAATTATTTTGACTCAGCCTTGCTACAAATGTCCAGGCTTACTAAGCCGTACAGATGTGTGATTCCACTCCCAGCTCCTCATCTATGTCATCGCTCCTCACTGTCCTTCTCTTGGCAGTAGGAAGCCGCAGCTGGTACTGATGACCTTTGGGGTCACTGGAAAGCAATTTATTTCATTTTTTAAAAAAATAAAGGAAATGTTAATATCACAAGCTCTATGTCTAAAATGCCCCTGGGCAAGTTTCCTCTCTGACTTTATTCTCTCTCATTTTCAACCTCCTTTTTTTTCCTTTCTCCACGTCAATTGTCAGGATGACTTTGATCTCGGAGACATGCTTATTCTGCTTTCCTGACTCTGACAGAGCTCCTGACAGAGCTCCCACCTGCCATCAGGAGACATTCCGCAGAAACCCATTAATTCTTTCCAGTCTAAGATCAGTCCCCATGCTCTGTCCGCAGGGGCAGGGAAGGTGCCCGGCACAAAAGATAGATGTAACTGGAAAGAAAAATGGTAAGCGTGCATGCATGTCAATGGGTCTGTACAAACTAAAGCACTTTGTCATCATTGAACCTGAAGATCACAGTTTCCCGGACTTTCTATTTTAAGACAACCTCTGGAAGCCAACTTTTTTTTTTTTAATTTTTATTTATTTATTTTTTCCCCCAAAGCCCCAGTAGATAGTCGCACGTCACAGTTGCACATCCCTCTAGTTGCTGTATGTGGGACGCGACCCCAGCATGGCCGGAGAAGCGGTGCGTTGGTGCGCGCCCAGGATCCGAACCCCGGGCCGCCAGCAGCGGAGCGCGAGCACCCAACCACTAAGCCACGGGGCCGGCCCTGGAAGCCAACTTTTATATCGTGTTGAAAACATACAGAAAACAGAGCTCTGAGTGTTATTCAAAACAGTAGCTGCATATCTAAGCTGTGGCCTAATTACTTCTAGTTGATAAGAACTGCATTTCCAACGACAAGGAGATGATTTCAGCTTAGGGAAGTCCTACAGAAAAATAGAACAACTCACAGGAAAATTGTCTCTTCTCCTATTCCATTTTCATAAACATTATAGTTAATTCTGGGTAATAAAAATGTAAAGTTTAATCAATGGCAAACAAACATTTTGGCAGGAAATTGAAAATGGTTTCTTGGTGAGAAATAAACAAAGGGATATTATCCATTTAACTGGCGAACTGGTGCCAATTTTTCTCTGCACCTTAGTTTTTACCTCTCTTCTCTACCCCAACACATCTGTGCCAGAGGACACGTGAGGACAAGAGAAAAAAGGAGATGCGACTGAGAACTAAAAGAACTGGATGGTGGCCTTAAAAATAGTAAACCTCTATTTGTAAATTACCTACTTTTTGAGAAAATTCAGTTCATTTAAAATGTTTAATAGATGTGAAGAGCTCTGAGTTCTACAGAATAAAAGCAACTAAGTCAAAACGTCTTTGAAAACAAACAAGAGAGAGGAAACATCCGTCACATCCTTGCTCTTTCTGTCTTCCACAAAGTAGCAATCTCAGGCCCTAGGAGGGGAACCATAATTTTTATTTGAAAACCTCTCAGGGCGGTCCTTTTGTATTTCTTTTTCTTTCTCCACAGATCACAGCAGCAATTTTCTTTTATCGTCAGCTATTTATAGTTTTCCTTTCTCAAAACCTTGGCCAGAAAAAAACTAGGCAAAAAGCATGTCTTTCAACAGCCACATTATTTTGTAGCACTCTACAAAACTATTAAATACAATCAAAAGAGACAAAAAAATGTCCCCCCAAACTTGTTCAACTCATTTTTTTGTCACTTGGTCTGTTCTACCTAAAGAAGTCAAAGCCAAATAAATATTCTCCTCCTGCCCCTAGAATGGTTGGAGATGTGGGATGAAGCACCACTCAAATAGGATCTTTCCTAGTTAGCAATGAAAATGCAGCAGTAAAGGAAGACATTAGGCTTAAAGGAGTTGACATAAATCTTAGTTGTGTATCCTATGTCTCAGACATTTCACAGAAGCTTTAACATACTCTAGAGAGATTGGGGTGTGTATGGTCAAGATTTAGAGACCTGTCAGCCAGCCATGACCCCCTGGCATTTAGTCATTTCTTTTGTACCCATGGTAGAGTGGTTAAAACATGATTTGTAGTCAGACACATATACTCCACATGCTAGCTCTACCTGTTGCTAATTTTGTGACATTGGGAAAAATACTTGGCCTCTCTCAGCCTCAGATGCCCCATTCATCAAATATGATAATTTAGCCCTTAGCAAATAGATAAGGCTTAGCACACTGTGACCCCCTGAAGCATAGACAATGCTTATTTGCTGCCATGTTGCCTCATCCTGGGCTTAGACACAAGAAGATGACACTTCACCGGCTACTCTTAGTTGGGACCATGTGACTGAGTTCTGGACAATGTGACATGGGCAGAGGTAATTTAAGTCACTTCCAGACCTAGCTATAAAAGTTCTTTTCCTTCAGATCTCTTCATGGCAAGCCTTGAAGTCAGGCATAGGCCTGAGTCCCTGTCAGCCTGGGTACCCATGGAGAACAGAGCCCCCCACTAACTTGCATTGGGTATGCATTGGGTACCCATGGGAGAAATCAACTTCTTTATGTTAAGTTACTGAGATTCTGAGATCAATCTATTACTGCAGCATAATCAAGCCTACCCTGACTAATGCTCCCTGGGTCAATTCAGGTCCTCCAAGAAGAAGACACCAAAATAGAGTTAGAAGGGCAAGAGATCTATTGGAGGAAACCCCTGTGACTATGATAGATAAAGCAGAGAGGGAGCAGGAGTGAGCAGGGTGAGCCTTCAGACCATGATGCAGTTCAGGTCCAACACCCATGGAAGGAGAGGGGTTAGGAAGGAAGATTATGCAATGGAAGTCTCAGAGTGTGGTGCAGCTCTGTGAAGGTCTAGGCCAGGGGATGAGGAGCTCTGAAGCAAAGAGTGCTCCCTAGAGGACTCCTGTATTGGGCAGAAATGTCCCACCTCTAGCTCCCCCACTGTCCTCAGTAGCTGGCTAGGAGCAACCTGGGAAGAGCATGGTTTCAACATGAACAGCACGGTGGATCCCAAAGGTGTAGCAGCTGGAGGCTGTCAGCTAACTCTGTTCCTTGCCTTGAGGTCCCTTTTGAAGAGAAATCTGAGCTGTGCACCTCCAAGGCTGCCCCAACCCCTCAATAAACAATAGCTATCTTTTGCCATCTCATAACTCTTTGCCTCTCTCTCTTTTATGTGGCATTAATCAAGGGTGTCTGCCTCACTAGAAAGTGAGCTCCTTGAGGGCATCATCAATGGCTTACTTATCACTATATTTCAGTGTCTGGTTGATGTATAGTACGAACTTAATAAGTGCCAAATGATGGAGTGAGTGACTGAGTGACAGAGTGAGTCCTTAGACGAGTAGAGGTGACTCCTAGGAGGTTAATGTTGAGGGGAACTAACCCTGAGCATAGCGGGCTACTTCATTCAGATTGAAGTTGCTTCTCTTACACACCTAAAGTCATCGTTTTAGGGGGACCCTGTAAGAGAAGTTCATATGCTCCAAAGTACCTCAAGGTATGGAAAAAGAAACTGCAATGACAGTTCCTATCTCCTTACTCTGGGAAGCTCTGGGAAGCTCTCTTGGGACTTTAGATTGGCTGTCTTGTGTTAGGGAAGATGAGACAAAGAGAGACAAGAAGAGGGAAGATGGAGGGGCAAGATAAAATTGCAGAGCATAGACTGGGAGAGTAAGGAAGGCTATAGGATGCTCCAAGTGCTTAGAATCCTGATCAGAAGTAAGTGGAATATTTGGGGGGTGCATAGATGCCGTGTAAGAATGTGGCTTTTTTTAAAGACATCAGTCCAAATCTCCAACCCTGCATAGCTATGTGAGCCTAGACTACTCACTTAACCTCTCTAGCACTAAGTATGTTCCGTGAAGGTCGGGATCATGTCTGCCTTGTTTATGCTGTGCCCCCAGTGTCCAGCATGGATCTGGGGGCATGACTGACACTCAAGTTATGTCATAGAGAAGGTCTCAGAACCAGAGTCAGATCATCTGGACTTGAACCTTGGCTCTGACCATTGACTGACTATGTGGCCCAGGGCAAGTTACTTACACTTTTTGGGCCTGGCTTCCTCATCTGTCAAGTGGTTACATAAAAGGTAATTACTTCATAGGGTTGTTACGAAGATTGAAATGAAATAATCTAGGTAAGCACTTAGAACGGTGTCTGGCACACAGCATGTGCCCAATAAATGTTAGCTATTACTATAATTGTTGTTTGTCGAATGAATCTCTCAGACCTTCAGTTTTCTCACCTGCAGGAGACTAAATAACTGCCCTGTACATTTGTTCTGAGGATTAAAGGAGATAATGTAAGTAAAAAACTTAGTTCAATGACTGGCACAAAGTTGGCCTCAAGAGGTGAGAATTAGGGCCAGCCCCAGTGGCCTCGTGGTTCAGTTCAGCGCACTCTGCTTTGGCGACCTGGGTTCAGTTCTCGGGTGTGGACCTACACCACTCTGTTAGCAGTCACGAGGTGCTGGCGGCTCACATACTCAAAAATAGAGGAAGTTTAGCACTAATGCTAGCTCAGGGCAAATCTTCCTCAGCAAAAAAATTTTGAAAAAGAAGTGATAATTATTCCCAGCCCCACTCCCCCAAAATTTAACCCATGCATCACTGTATCTAATGCTTATCTTGAAAGTTCTTCTTCAAGACTGCCATAGCCCTTCCTATAGCCCAGAATGCATATCTGGGTCTCTCTGTAACACAGTCATTGGGAAGACCTAAGCCCCAAGCCAGGATTCTTTTGAGCTCAGGATCAGAATCCCATCCCCTTCACTCTATCAGCTCCACCCAGCCATCAGAACTTCCCTCTCTCCTTCTTCTCATATAGGGGCTGTGGCTGTCACTAGTTCATTTTCCCAAAGGAAAGAAAGTCTCAGCAAACACATCTTTCTCCTCGGCTCGGGACCCTCAGTTGCTCTCTTCAGCTTCCCCCCTTTGTAGACGACTCAGTCAAGCTGCCTTCCGTAACGCATTCTCCATTGGATCTCTGCTTACAGCTGAAACATTTTTCAATGCAGTTTCTATGAAGAATATTATGCAAACTAATGGTGCATTCTACTCCATTCTAAATCTCTAACCTCGGGACATTCTTCTAGAAGTTTAGAAGTCCCAAAGTCGATGGAGATCACAGCAATCAAAAACTGTCATCTGTTTTGCATTGCAGAGGATGCAAACCCTGCCAACACAGTGCTCCCATTATAGATGAGTTTATGTTTAATGCTTCAGTGAATGCTAGAGAGAAAGAGCAAGGATTAGGCGAGAGCTACATGGCTCAAACTGCTGGCATCAAGGGTAGAAGGACAATTTGACCATCAACCCTGCCTCTCGGGATGAAAAACCTCTTCCTCTCTCCTTATGGGGACAGTATTATACAATGAAAACATCAGGACACACAGTCTTACGGATATAAATGTATCCCACAGGACAATGGGCCAGAACATGTGGAGTTTGAGTTTGATATTGATTAACCAGCTACATAAAAGCATTCCTATCTGCCCAATAGGGGAGGGCACATTGAGAATCAGGCAGTGGGTCTGAAAGGCAGTTAATAGCCTCTTCTCATCTATCATTCTTTTATTGATTAGTTACCCGATGGATTTTCCCAGATATGTATCTTTGAAAAGGAATTTGGAGGATGACAGGCAGGGGTTTCTCTTCTCTAAGTCTAATGATGAGATGAATATTAAAAACAAAAACCTGAAATGACTAGGAAAGCAAGACTTGTAAATGGGCATTGCCTATATACACATAAGGGTGTGAATCCTAGGGGAACATCATTTGCTTCCCCAACAGAACACCCTCTAAAGAAGCCAGTCATCTCCTTGGTTTTTAGTCCAATGGGCATTAACAGCCCTCATTTTTCTTGTCTTCCCAGCAGCTTCAAGAAGATTGCCTTCTAAAGTGGCACTCTTTTCTCTCTACTCTGCCAAAATTACTTTGTCCTTTTCCATGACTTTAAACACCATATGCCAATGGAAACCAAAAGTTAAAGCCCCTGTCCAGACCTATCCCCTACGCCCAGACTTATTTATCCCTCTACCTGGCTATCTCAAAAACACCACTTCTCAATGAGTCCTATACTATACTCATGATTTTCACATTGCTGCCCACCACCACCTCATTGTCCTACTGCCCTCCATCCAGCTGCATAAGCCACAAAACTTCCCTTGTCACTATATAGATATATACGCATATAGGTATGTGATATTGAGATTTATGAAAAGAAATATATGTTTGGACTTCGTCCCTTTTTCTGGCACAGAGCTCCTAAAACCCTTGGGATTTCCTAAGTGATGAGAGCCATAAAGGTGTCTTTTGTTATGTTAATGAGGTGACTTTTGGAAAGCACCAAGGATGGCCAGTGGAGCCAACCATGTGATTAGACAGTTGGAACCTTCAGTACCCCCCTGACCTCTGGGGAGAGGGGAGGGGCTGGAGATGGAGTTCAAACACCAATAGGCAAAGATTTAATCAGTTGTCCCTGTGTAATGAAGACTCCATAAAAACCCAAAAGGAAGGGTTTCAGTGATCTTCCAGGTTGGTGAATACGTGAAGATTCGGCAAGAGAGGCAAGCTTGAAGACGGCATGGAAGCTCTGCACCCTTTCACCATACCATGCCCAATGCACATCTTCCATCTGGCTGTCCTTGAGTAATACCCTTTTATAATAAACCAGTAATCTAGTAAGAAAAATATTTCTCTGACTTTTACGAGCCACTCTAGCAAATTAATCAAACCCAAGGAGGGGGTCATAGGAACCTCTGATTTATAGCCGTTTGGTCAGAAGCACAGGTAACAGCCTGGACTTGTGATTAGCATCTGAAGTAGACAGGAGTCTTGTGGGACTGAGCCCCTAAACCTGTGGAATCTGATGCTATTTCCGGGTAAAACGGTCAGAATTGAGTTGAATTGCAGGACACCCAGCTGGTGTCAGAGAATTGCTTGGTGGTGTGGGAAACCCACCCTCCTCCATACACGTACACATTGGAATTAGTACCAGAATCTTTGTATGTGCATCTTGATTTAATTAATGTCCATTTCCACTATCAGATTCGAAATGCATGGACGTGGACTTTATATCAAGGGCCTTGTTGGTGTAGCACAGTACCAGGTACATAGTAGTTCGCAACCAATATTCATTGAATAGCATGAGCAAGTGAAATAATACATGAAAAGTTCCTGGCACATGTATACTACTATCAAATAATTCTCTCCTCCCTCTGGACTCAATGATTCACACTAAAGGAAAGGGACAGAAGCATGGGTGATATAAAACAATAAAAATCCTATGATTATTTATATTTTCTTGTAGAATATTTTTACCCTGAGAATTCTTTTCAAAGACAGCAATGAAGCCACACCACGAGCATCTGCCTTTAGACCCCAAGACTTTCTCCCCACATATTCTGGGAAAAGACAGTTCTTTGCTTCTAAATCCAAGAAAGTACAAGAAATGTCTCTGTTCTGGTTCTGATGGAAATCCTCTTCTACTCTTCAGGTTTTCCATTGCTCTCTGATCTTCTGTGTTCCCCTTTGCATAGGAGCCTTCAGAGTTCATAAACCCTTTGTAGAGAATCCAACTACTGTGAGCAAATGCTCAAAATCCAGACTTTGCAGACAGTCACCATGAAACAAAAAAAGGTAAAAATATGTGAAATATCCACATAGTTAACATCTCCCTCACTGGTGAGAAATCACGTCTTCAGTGCCTTCTCCATGTATTGCCCAGTCAAAGGCCCTAACCCAACCATGACTCCTCAGTCTTTGAAGCTAAACTGTTCATTCCCACTTGTCTGTATGCTACAGCACCTCTCAGTAAACTTGGAGGAGGTTCTGCTTCCAGCTACACTGAGATTACTCTTACCTGTTGTGTCACAGAGCATGAACTAGACTTTTACTCAAGAGAGGGAAAAAAAAATATCTTGGTTTGACTCAAGACTCTCATTCTGCTTGAAAAGCAAAGTAAACAATGAACACAGAAACTAAAGATAACTTTTTCCATTCCCAGTTGCCTTAAGCCCAGGCAACTGATATCCAAGTGTGGTTCAGAGTTCATCCCACCCACAGACCTCCCATGCTCAGAGCCTTGCTGTGCTTTTGATGATTACTGACTGCAAAATAAGTCTGGGAGAAGTGTGGTTCTTTTCCTTGGGGTGGTCTCACTGCCCCTCTATATACACTGCTTCTTTCCTCCCATTGTGTGAAGCCACTGACCAACACAAGCATTGTTCACTCCTGCAATCCCCTAGCCCCTGCAGTAGGCCACCAAATATTATTTCAGGTGGTCTGAAGGTCATGCAGGAATTCCTACATGTCGTAAATGACGTGGAAGAAACAGACTGAATTTCAAATGCCTGGTGTTCACTAAACTAGGCGATTTGGCCTCAAAAATCTCACAGATGTTGTCACCCTCAGACAGTATTTTTCTCCCACATTTTTAGGCATAGCAGATTTCCATTTTAACCCTACACATTCATGCCTTCTGCTTCTTTCCTTTATCTAGCCGATGAAATATAAGTCTTGGGTAAATTTAAGTCATACTTAATGAGGATTAATAAGTTCATACTTAAGAGGATTAATGCTTTGTGGAAAGGAGTGCAGGTGAATAGAAGGCTGGATTTGGATCCCCAGACTTAAATTCCAGGACTGGCTCTGATAACAACTTGCTAGGCTAATTGGGCAAGTCCCTCATCAACTTTGAGTTTAATTAATCCCATCTCACAAAATGGAAATAAGACTTTCCCTTCCCCATCTCCAGTGTATATTGTGAGGATCACCGGGAAAAGAGCAATAAAATTACATTGGAATAAAGGCAGCATATAAATTCAAGGTTATATGACTCACTCATCACCATCATCATCATTATCATCATCATCGTCCTCATCATCATCTTTTCTCCATTTGGTGCCTTAATGCTTTTTGTGTTGTACCGCTGCCACCTAATGGCAGAGCTGAATGAACCTGAAGCTTTCTTGAAGTTGCACAGTCCGATTTTGCACTGCTTAGATTTTGTATTCACCTGGATTGAAGTCAGAAAAGGCTCAAAAAAACTTAAACAGAAATGATTACACTTGTTATATTTGGCAGATGGAATTTAGCCCCAACCTTGAATAAATGGGGCAGAAATGAGCCCAACGTCTAGATTAAAGGGAAAGCCCACCAGGGGGTCTTATTCATTTTTTATTAGTCCAAATGTGTTTTGCATGTAACAAACCATGTTTCTATCAACTTCCAGACATAAAATGAAAACATTTAGGGCAAGCTGTGGACTGATGGTCAGAATTGCAGGGAGTGTGGCATTTTGAAACTCTTGAGATAGAAAACTGGGTCTACTGGTCTATGAAGTTGTTAGCAGCAACAGGTTGCAGCAATTGTGCGTACGGCCTGGCAGAATATCCTTCCAAGGAGTCTCAGACTCTACCATCACTCCCACATGGGGCAAGAATTTCTCCTTAGAGACTTTATAAAGAGACAAATGTTCTGACTCCTCTTTGGTCCTCTTCTCAAAACATTCGACTTAGATGTTCCATAGAGCAGTAAAAACTAATAACTAGCCAATTACACTTTTCATTTCCATGGTAACCTTCCTATGGAGATATTCCAAAGTTCTTACTAAACCAGAGAACACTGATTGAGCTACATCCAGGAAATGAGGCCATGGCTTTATTTCAGCCCCATAAGCAGAAATTTGCCCATTTTAATACGAGTATCTGTCTGCAGAGAGTCAATGGAGCTCCAAGTGCAAGGAGCACGTGCCACACACTTGGACAGAAATAAGTCTTAAGACAGAGAGACTGCTTAATTCAAGCTCACTCCGAAATTAAGGAAAGCCCAAACCAGCACAGTGAGAGAATCCCTCTATCACAATATAACTTGGGACTTTATGAAGATGGCAGAAGATTTGAGAGAATGACTGGATTTATTACCCTTTACAAGAACTAGATATATTTTACTGTACATTAAACTAAGAATAAATTTTCAATATGATAGAAAGTCTTAGTGAAAAATGAAAATCATACTAAAAGAAAAGGACAGAAATATAAATTGTTAAATTGGAAGGATCAATACGAACTCATAATTTTAAGCAAGAAATATATTTTCTAGCCCTGTCAAAAGCAGTAGCTTCACCTTCTCCCAATACTCAGATGTAATTCTGGTCTGTGCAACCAATTGTTCAGCAGTCCAGACCTGCCATCTTGGCTAGTCTGGGAAGATTATCACAAGCAGAGGATGAAAATAGAGTATATAGTACATTTACTATAAGTCTAGAAAGGTAACCATGGGAAGGAATAAAAATAAGGGTAAGAACAAGAATAAAAATAAAAGGTAGGATAAAAACAGAAATAAGATTAGGAATAGGAATGAGAATAAACATGAGGATGAAAATAGAGACCCGAAATACCACATTTCAATTGATGCTATCTACTTTATGCTCATAAGTTTTATTGTAAGTTTAATAATTTCTTAATCATTGAAGTACTTGGTGTGCGTTTTGTCTGCATCCTAGAGTGTTTAAGCATTTCTGAAACCTTCTGGAGATTTGTCCCTTTAATTTAATCAGCAGGAGAGCTTTATGAAATAATTTTAAGTTTGCAGCCAATGTCTAAGTATTTGGGGAAATTTATTTTGTTAAATCCATAGGTTATTTATCATGACTTAATAGTATGTGAATATTTAGAAGAATGTTTATTATTTATTGCTTAAAAAATCATTGTTTGATAAATTCATAATATCAATAATTTAGACGTTAAACAAACATGAAAGAGGTAATGAAAAGGCTTTTCTATATATAAGAGTCATTTGGGCGTTAAGAATCTTTTCACAGACAGTTATACAATAGCCCAGATATACAGCAAGTTTTGTAAACACTCAGATCCTTCTCTCAGTGGGACTCGTGGGACCCTTGCTTAGCTCATGTGTCTGAGCGAGTGATCCCCAGATTCTACCCATCCTCTCCTGAGAGTCTTTATCATCCGTGGGGAGATGTTACTTTCTCATTTCCAGGCCTTATTATCTTTGTAGGTGTCCTTGGTTTTGTATCTATGTTTCTAACTGGGTCTATGTTTCAGTTCCTCTATCCTAATCAAAATTTCAACGTTTTCCACCATGCTGACTTCATGGGAAGGACATAACAACTCTTGTCCCTATTGTCACTTTGGTGTGAATTGGGTTTTATGTTAGTGAAGGACTCCTGATTGCTTGTCAGATGTCCCTATTCAAACAACCTTAAATAAAACAAACAAACAAAAAATACTTGCTCATGTCCACTGCACAGGAAAGGGTGTGACTGGGATGGCCAGACCAGGCACTCAAATGTTGCTGGATCTCTTGTGTTTGTTTCTCTCTGAATACTGGATTTTTTTTCTCTTCATATGAACAGACTTGCTCCACAGTGTGACAAATGTGGCTGCCTGGATCAATGGACTCACATTGTAACAGTTGCCTGACTCAAAGACAAGAGTGTTTTTCTCTCCCAGCTTGAGTTTGAAAGATCTCAGGCAAGGGCTATTATCGGCCAGACTATGATCATGTCCAGCCTATGGCTAGAGAAGGTGGAGGACTATCATTGGCTCACTTTGGCTCATATATTGACGCCTATTATCTAACAGTTGAAGTTTATTTCCAAAAGAAACAGGAGAGGCTCTGGGATGGTCACTGGGGAAATTGTCATGATCTGGGAAATTATTGTGAACAACCCCATTTGTATCCAATATAGGGTGTGCTGAAACCAGGCAGTACCATGATGCTGCTGAAGATCCCAACACTGATAGCATCTGCCAATGAAAATTAAGCCCTGACCATTTAAACGCTAACAAGCACCTACAGTCTACCTAGGGACGTTCTGATGGAAAGCCTAACAATAACTCAAACATTGTGATATCTATTTGAGTTCATTCTAATAAACAAAATAATATACCTTTGAAATGTACCTATGTGGCTCATCTAAAATGCTTTTGTGTGTGAATGAACAAATTTCTGTTTCTGAGCTGCCTTTTGTGTAGCCAAGGCAGATTCACAAGTGTCTGAAAGACTAAGAGGTTGGAACAAGTTTTTCGAGCTTCTGACACTGCCAAGGCTTAAAGATGAATTTCAATGAATTAGATTAAGTCCCTTAGCCATCTCTGTTTCTCTGTGTCATAATAAAACCTGAAATTACACTTAAATTAATCATATAAAAATAAAAAGTTGCATTCAGTTTTGAGGCTCCTTTTTGGATTGAGACTGAGAGAGATAATTAACAGAAAATATAAATTCTGGACACAAATTAAAATTCTGAGTGAGTGGTGAGGAGCCCCAGAAGCACTAATGTAGCAACTATAAAGTCGTAGCTAACCACTTGATTGGAAGCAAAGTGGATGCCTTGCAGATATTTTTGCATACGAGCTGCAAGCCTTGGCGGAGCTAAAGCAAAAACTTTGTCCTTTCTATAGGAAAATGGTGTGACTGGTCTCTCTCGGTAAATTGGTAGCTTTGATATGTGCTTCTTGCCCTCTAAATTGTTTTTCCAACAGGAGGAATAGATTCCCACTGAGCCTTATATATTTTTCCCAATCTCTGCTTTTGATCAAAGTCACACATTTTTCAAAACATTGGCTAGGACTCCTGGATGCCTTGTCATTCTAAGCCCAACTCAGATACTGGGGGAGAAATATTAGTTGTAAAAGTTAGCACTTACTTGCAGAAGTTTATGCCTAAAGCTAAATACTCAGCCTTACAAACACCCAATGCCTTTCTACCTTATTCTTGAAGACATCCTCATCCTCCCACGGGGAAGCCACAGGAAAAGGGGCAATAAAAGATGGATTTCCATGAAAATTCACTGAGGGCCACCATTTGGTACTTAGACCAGACCCCTGCCAGGAGTTTGCTTGGAGTCCAGGAACAAAGACTCGGACATGTAAACACCACATAGCAGACGATCTAAGAAGAATATTTAAATCCAGTTTTCTGAAACCAGGTTGAGAGGTACAAAGTCTGGTACCACCTTGTGAAGCTCCCATTATCTTAGCCTCTTGCCTTAGACTCAGGCACGCATGATGGCAGGCATGGAGGGCAGTGGGCAGTTGTCAACAATAGCAGCAGCAGCAACAAAATGCAGACCCATCACTACAGAAATCCTTCTGTTTGAGATCTCTGCCTTGTATCTCCCCACCCATATTCATTCCCCAAATATTTACTGAGCATGCTCCGTGTTGCAGCCACTGTTCTTGTCATTGGGAATACAGCTGTTAACAAAAACAGATATGGTCCCTACCCTCATGGCATTTACATCCTGGTAGGGAGCACCAGAAAATAAACATCTAAACCAACAAATTAGATAATTGTAGATAATTTCGATGAAGTAAATAAAACTGGGTAAAAAAATAGAAGTGAGGGAATGGGGCTAGTTTAGAGTGGATGGTGACGGAAAGTCTTTCTAATAGGTGACATTTAAGCTGAAACCTGAATAATGAGAAAAAGCTAGCCCTTTAAAGACCCGGAAGAAGAGCTTTGCAGGAAGGGGAAACAAGGGGAAAATGCAAAGAGACTGAGATGGGGAGAGGCTGGGTGGCTGAAGCATATTGGGGATGGGGGGCTGGGTAGAGTAAGCAGAAGGGGCAGAGAGTGGGCAGAAGAGACAACACATGGAGCCCCAGGGAATCTACTCCATTACCACCTACATCCTTCCATTATTACACATGCAACAATATATTATAGAAGTTAATTCACTCTTCTCTTTCTTTGAGTAGACCATGAGTTCCTTAAGTACACTATATCTTATTCATGATAATAATTATAGCTCCCATTTATTGAGGTATACCAGGCACTGAGCTAGCTACGTTGCATACATTATCTCCAATCTTCGCACCAACCCTGCAAGGTAAGTATTATTAGCATAATTTTACCTGATGAAAAAACCAGCTAAGTGATTTACCCAGGGCCAAACAGCTAGCATGTGGCAAAGCAGGCATTTAAATCTATGTCTTGTCCAGCTCTGAAATCCAGCCTCTTCCCACTATCCCACATTGTCTCAATCTCATTACACGTATTCTTCGTTATAGTCCCAGTTCCTAGCATGCTGCCTGGCAAGTTAAGTAGACTCAGATGCTCAATAAATGTGCATAGCATCGAACTGGAGTGGACTGAATATAAGCCCACACCTGAGGAGACTGATTTCATGAGGCCACTGATTTGGGGAGACTTACAGGACCACATGTGGTGGTGAAGGTAGCCTTCTGTCTCAAGATGAATTCAAAATATGGTGGAAACTGGCAGAAAGGAGACTGCATACTTAATAAAACCAAATGAAAGCTATGGGGTTTCCTGAGAGCTAATGTATGACACACTGACACAGCTGCATATCATGTTCTGAAAAAATTAATGGGATTTTAAAGAGAGAGGCTGCTCAATGTGCTTGCAAAATGGAGATACAGAAGAACGCGCCCCGATGATGAAGAGAAAAGAGCAGTGAGAGAGGAGGATGGCACTGTTGTAATTGCCTGTAATTTTCCCCCCTCCTTCTCCTGACTTTAATTAGGACACTTGTGAGACACACACATTTGTAAGAGTGACAGAGCTAATTGAAGAAAACCACATGTCTCATCAACAACCAAATCAGGAATAATAATCAAAGCAGCAGAAGCAAAATTGGAAGCCATGGAGCTGTCAAAAGCAGGAGGAACTCAAATACAATGAGGCAAGTAATTTAGAAAAAGCGAGAGGGCTACATGGAAGCATTAAAAATGGGACATGAAATAAAACAGTTAACTTGACTCAAACCGAAACTTTCACTCCCACAATCTCGTCACAATTAAATCTGGTCAAAATTCACCTAATCCTTTCAGCCAGTGTTCTGGGGATGGCTGCATTATCCTGTTTCATTGCATAAAATGGTCAAGTTAAGTAGAAGTCACCCATTCTCTCCCTAAGTGACTCATTACTACACATTGCTCTCCTGTTGCCACTTTGGTCAATCCTGTCCTAAGTGGAGATGGAAAACAAAAGAACTTCCTTCTTAATTTTTAATATTGCCTACATTCATAGGTCATTATTAATTTATTCCTTGATCTTCTATTTGAAAAACCACAGTAAAAGATGAACTAGCTGGTTCAATTGGGGAAGAATTCTCCTTACTCATCCCATTTCTTAACTGACTGGACATCCATTTCTGGCCTCCCCAGCATCCATTCTCCCTTCTCTCAACAGCTCTTCCCCACTCTCAGCCAACACAATCAAGATAGGCTTTCACTTTCAGGCCTCATCCAGTGTACAAGGGCATAGTTTGGCTCAGGGGTGGGCAAGTGACCCAACCTGGCCAATCAGAATCTCAACAGATTCCTGAGTTTTCTGGGACAACTATGCTCAATCTTTCTCATGATCCGACTCTTGGGACTGTTTAAACAATTGCAGGGGAGGAAAATTCTCCTGTACCATCTTAGGTTCTCTGGCTGGGTCTGTGAAAGAAACTGATAACAGACAGATTCACAGGAGAAAAGGCACACAAATTTATCTGATGTTAAAAGTTTTACATCTCACAGGGGGCTTCATAGAAAGGAGAGAAAATCCCCAAAGTAACAGCTAGCCTTGGAGGCTTTTATACCATGTGGAAAAAAGGATAAATTTAAAGAAAAGTGACAAGACGAAGGAGGGACTTGGAGCTTCTAGGGGCAGCAAATTGTAGGAAGGCAAATATATGGGGAAACTAGTGGTAGATAAGGGGTAAATAGTAAGGTTTGTTTGTGTAGGCTCTTTCTCGGTGCCATCTCATCTCCAGTGATAAGGTTGTCATCATCTTCCTGGTATGGGAAGTGAGGTCAGGGGAGGTGGGGACACCTTCATAAGGAGAATTTATGATCTGTCTTTTAGACAGATAGGGGGATTGCAGAGAGCTCATCTTGTGTCTGCTTTTTCTCAATTGTCTTCAGCTCAAAATAATCCCTATGCCAGAGTGGCATATTTTAGAGTGGCATATTCTGATCTCCTACACAATCTTGCCACCATATGGAGATTGGGAATGAAGTAATTATATCTCAAGAAAAAAAAAGACATCTTTGTCTCATTGTATAAATCTTGAAGCAGCTATTCCTGAAGCCTGATCTATTCCTGAACTTCTTCAGTTATGTATCTAATAAATTTCCCTTTTCTTACTTAAACCAGGTGAATTTTGATTTTCATTGTTTGCAGACAAGAATTCTAACCATAATTTATTCATCTAATAGTAAACATAACAATAAAAGAGAAATAAAAATAATAGCTGGTACTGTTGAGTGTCATTTATAAGCCAGACATAGGCCCTCTTAATTATTTTAATATATCTAGTATGTGTTATTATTCCCATTTACCATCACAGAACTTGAAATTAGAAAGATCGTGTAATTTTCCACAGGGTAATAGAGATGAAATAGAACCCAAGATTTTCTTTGGGAGCCCATGTTCTTAAAATTCTTTGCAATAAAAATAAAAGAAGAAGGGCCAGCCCTGAGCCTAGTGGTTAAGTTCGGCATGCTCTGCTTCAGCAGCCCTGGTTCAGTTCCTGGGCACAGACCTACACCACTCATTTGTGGCTGTGCTGTGGCAGCGACCCACATACAAAATAGAGGAAGATTGGCACAGATGTTAGCTTGGGGCAGATCTTCCTCAAGCAAAAAGAGAAAGATTGGCAACGGATATTAGCTCAGGGTGAAACTTCCTCAGCAAAAAATAAAAAATAAAAGGAGACAGTGGGTTATAATCTCAATTATAACCTTCTTGTATTTATTAGTAAATAAATAGAGAAAAATGGCCTGCTTTTCTACTTCCTTTTTCTCGAGATACCTCTAAATATCCTCAATAAATTCCTTTAGGCTTTTTTGTTGTACTCCTTCCTCACACATGATATCACAGATTTGCTAATGTTTTCCTTAAACACAACTCCACAACAGAAGCAACTGCAGGAAAGGAAACTCTCGTCACTAGTCAGGTTCTCAACTACCCAAACAGGTGTGTACAAGCAGAGGTCACAGTCCCAGAGAGACAGCCACAGGATTCAGAGGCTGCTCAACAGAAGGAGAGAATTGACCATCGCAGTGTATCAAGGTTACCTGAAACTAACCATGCAAAGTCATAACAGAGTGCTATTTTCTGAGTCAGGTACCATAACCAGTGCTAAACAGTCATGTTCTAATTCCATTACTACGGTCAGAAGTTACCAGGTGGTTCCTAAACTTCCTTAACTGATATATGGTAACCATCTGTAAATCTGTACTCATACCTCCTTCCAAATCTTGCCACTCTTCACATGTGAGGCACCGTGGACGTAAGAACATGAGAGAGAACAGTGAGCATGGATCTTATTTTCCTCTTTGCAGTTCTAACTAAAATGTTTCAGTTAATGTAGAAATAATAGAAAGCCTGAGTTTACATAAGAAAATGGAGAAGGATATCATGTGTATGCCAGAAAGTTTGAGAAAATTTTCACCGATATTGCACTAATGGGACAGACATAGAAAATACCTTGACCTCCATGAGAAGTAAATGAGGATCCAAGGAAAATAAATAGGGATATCCTAGACCCAACAGCACTCCTGATGTGGGAGATGCTAGGGGGAAGCATGGGAAATCCATGGAAAGATAGGGAAGGCTCATTTGGTGTTTCCATACCACCATAGCTCAGCATCATTCAGAGTAGCTGTGAAGCAGGCTTCATCCAACTTGCTGCCAACAGAAGCACTGAAGGCATTTCTTAAGTAGCATCAGTCTTGCTCGATGTGGCAGGTACAGCACCAGAAAAAACATGGAAATGCCAAAGTCTTTAATCAAATATAGGGGAAACTCAGTACAGAAAAAAATTCCCTCCCTCTTTCTTCATACCAATGGATGACCAAACTGGTATCCAGCCCTACAGCTTAAAATCAAAAAGGATTCTCACAACATTCTAGTGAAAAATAGATAGTACTTTTTAAAAGAAAATGCCAGGTCTGGATAGAACTCTAATCATTCTAAGAATACGAATAAACTGAAATATATATATGTATATATCTCAAGTGAAAAAGTTTCTATAACATAAAGAAAAGGAATATGCCCTCAAGAGGCAGAGGCAAAAATATGTGTTTGAAGAATATTTATTGCAAGAAGCATAAATAAAACCTAGCACTTACTTTATGGTTGTAATAAAATAAAATATGTACTCCTTAAAACAAAAGATATAAGATGAATATCCTTGACAAAAAATAAAATAGAGCTGCATTAGAGGCAGGAGGTAATAAAATGAGAGCCAGATGAGATAAAATAAAATATTGACAAAATGAACATTATAGCAGAATTTGAGAATGTATTAGAAAAAGTAAGTTAATAATACAGAAAATAAAATAAGTATAATAGAAAATTAACTTGCCCAAATGCAAAGAGGAAAGGACAAAGAAATAAAAATGACAAGAAAGATGATGATAATTTGGGGCAGAGAATAGAGATGCAACTAAGAATTTCCTGGAGAAGAAAACAAATATACTGAAAGAGAATTAAGAATCAAAGATGTAATGGGAGAAACCTTTCCTAAGGTAAATGATCTGAATCTGCAGATTCACCAGATATCAAGTAACATTGGTGAAAAAAGACCAAAATCCAGGTACAGCAATGCGTCACTTAACAATGTGAATACCTTCTGAGAAATGCATCATTAGGTAATTTTGCCATTACGCAAACAGTGTAGAGTGTACTTACACAAACCTAGATGGTATAGCCTACTACACACCTAGGCTATATGGTGCTAATCTTATGGGACCACAGTAATAATAATCTTATGCTGTCCTGTCATTGACCAAAATGTCGTTATGTGACACATGACTGTATATCCCATGAAAATCTTAAATTTCAAGCGTTAAAAATAAATCTCAGTAACATTCAGCACAGAAGTGAAATCTTGCCCACCAAGGACTCAAAATAAAATTGGCCTCAGACTTCTCCTTCACAATGTTAAACACCATAAACAGGCAGATAGGCCATGAAGTTCATAAAGTTTAAGCTTCAAGACCCCACACTTGCATGGCCCCCGTCTATAAAAATCTTTACTTTCATAACTAGTTTTATGTTGCTTATTTTGCATTTTTTTTCTGAAAGAGGTTTCCTCAAATTGTGTAAGCTTCAGATGTCACAAAACCTAGATCTGCCCCTGGCCGGAAGACACCAGAACAACATCTATAATGTTTTGTGAACGACAGTCTGTGACGTAAGAATTAAAACCACAAAAGTTATGATTCAAGGACGAAAAGGAAGGGGAAAAGGAAGGAAGGAAAGAAGGGAGGACATTTTTAAATTGGCAGTGCCTTCCAAAGAATAAGACCTGTGATCACTCTTATATTTCAAAAGATTTACCAAAATAAAGATTTCAAGAATGAGTAAACTGTCATTAAAAAAGCAGGGGTGGGTTTGCTGATGATTGGCATTGAAACCATTAATGTAGGGAATTATCTAAGTAATTTCTATAAATACGGTTACAAAATATAAGGCAAGTCATAAATATGGAAAAGAATACATAATCTATATTCTATGTTAATTATAAGAAACTGGGAAGTTTTAACACAGATTGAGATGAAAGCTTTCAGATTCCGGAAGGATACTGGAGTGGTCTCAAAGTGAATTCCAGCCACTCATTTTTCCCAACTTCAACCCAACCATGGTGTATCTCTCCTGACAAAAACACCAGCTAAGAAATCATTAGGGTGATCGTGGAAAGGGTTATTTGAAGCCTGGGGTTCTGATTAGGTCCCAGAGGACAGCACAGGTACAGAACAGTTTTCCTCTGAGTCGAGGGAATCCAGCAAACCTGAAACCAGAGACCTGGAACAAGGTTCTGAACCTCATGTTCCTGAGAGAGGTTGGACTGAAGAAACCCTTGAAATCCAAAGAAGAAAGGGGGTGCCAGCCCCTCTATGTGGTCTTGGGAGAACCTGCAGATTTCCCTGCTCTATAAAAAGCTGTAGAGATACCACACAGGTGGACTGGATTCCTTCTTGACTCTGAGGCTTGGAACATTGGCAATCAAAGAAACCAGAGAGGAAAGCAGCTTTCTCATGTATTCACCAGATGCAGATAGCCTGCCACTTGCTACATCCTTGACCCACAAGGAAAGGGCAGGTGCTGCTGTGCTGACCATCACTCCTGGGCTTGCCACCTCTCAAAGTACTCATTGACTTGACCCATGCACCAAGGACAAGTAGAGCATAGGCAAAGAAATTAACAACACACCCAAGGGAACCCAGCAACCCAAAAGCAGAAGAAAACAAAGAAATTCCCAATTATGTACCTTCAAGGGAGATAGGATTCCTGGAGGATAAATTTTTAACAAAAATTCAATGAAATAGCATTTAAATAAGTCAATTTTAGCACAATAAAAATATTCTGCAACTAGAAAACATGACTTTCAAATTTATAAAGTGAATGTATTGATCTAAGGAAAGGATTGTCATTATTGAAAACTAATTTAGTGACCTAGAAGAGCAATTGGAAGAACTATCTCATAATTTAGACATGGAAATAATGAAGAGAAGACAAGAGTCTTAAAAGATGGGCAAGTAATGGGAGTTTCAGGACGATAAAAAGGAATAGCTAGAAGATAGGCAAAAATAGCAAAGGAAATGTCCCTGAATGGGACATCTGAATCTGCAGATTAAAAGGGCTGAGTTCAAGAGAGATGAGGAAGAGAAAGAAGGAGAGAGGAAGAGATGAAGGGAAGGAGGGAGGGAGAGAGAAGTAAATTCACAAAATGAAAAGAATAAATTGTTATGGGCTAAATTTTGTTACCCCCAAATTCAAGTGGTGAAATCCTAACTCCCAGTACCCAGAATGTGACTATATTTGAAGACAGGCCCTTGAAAGAGGTAACTAAGTTAAATGGCATCATCAGGGTTGGCCCTAATCCAATATGACTGGTGTCCTTATAAGAAGAGGAGATTAGGACAGTGACATGCACAGAGAAAAAACCATGTGGAAACAAAGGGAGAAGACAGCCATCTACAAGTCAAGGAGAGAAGTCTCACAAGAAATCAACGCTGCCAACACCTTAATATTGGACTTCTGGCCTCCAATAAATTTCTATTATGTAAGCCACCCAGTCTGGTATGGAAGTCCTAGCAAATTAATACAAAAACTAACGTTAAATTTTTCGTCTGTAATTTTAGATGTTAGAAAACAGAAGAATAGTATCTATCAGTTTATGAGTGAAAAGGATTACAATGAAATAATCTTATACCCAGACAGAGGAAAGAAATGTATTTACAGGTGAATAAAAGACTGAGAGCATATCACCCACAGAACCCAACTGAAGAAGATATTTAGGGAAGGACTCCAATCAAATAAGTGAACAGAACAGATGGCAAGATGAGGACGATGACAAGGAGAGAAAACAGCAGTAGGCAGTAAACTTTGAATGGATAATGGATAGAGTCATTAGGAATTTGTAATATTAAGAATTCTTGAACTAGAAGAATCACATGGCAGAGCTGAAGCCAGCAATAATGTGGAACTAAAAGTCATAATCTATCTCAGCAAAACCTATGACTTGCAAGGGAGCAGGGAATCATTACTAACATTTTTGTGGCATGTCGATATGTATGGCATAGGCACTGCTCTAGGCATTTCATTTAATTAAATCATCACAACAACCCTCTGAAGAAGGTAATATTACCATCCCCTTTTTACAGATGAGGAAACTGAGGCAAAGAGAGCAGCTTGCCCAAGATTACCCAGCTAGTAAATCACTCTAGAGTCTGCTTTTAACTACTGCATTATGCTGCAAAAAGGAGAGAATTAAAGTCATTCTAGTGGATGTGTACATGGGAGGGGTGTGGGGAGGTCAAAGTGATCTAAAACATATAATTTATTGTGCACATTTGATTGTACACATGTAATTTATTGTACAAAGTGGGACAGTTTTAGATTAAAGGGGCACAATTACTAATTATGCCAGGAAATAGAAATGAACCAGGACTTGCACAAGCAAATCAGGACATATAATCATCCTATATCTTTAGTTCTCAACTTAATGATTGGGAGCAGTAGATAACCTTGGTTGAAAGATATGGTTAATATCTTTATTTCATATAACAGTAGAGAAATATATATTCAATAATGTATATTGAGAATAACAAGATTGCAAATGGTAGATGGAAAAAGTACTAAGAAACTTATAAACTAACATGAGTAGAAAAGGAAATGATTAGCAACTTGATAAAACATATAAAAAGAAAGAATAAGAGAACAAAGGAAACAACAAAGTAAGATGGAGGGAATAAAACTAAGGTTTTCAATTCTTAAATTAAATATAAACCACCTACCACAAAACAAGTCTCCATAAATTTAAGAAGATTGAAATAATACCAAGCATCTTTTCTGACCACAACGATATGAAACTAGAAATCAACTATAGGGAGAAAATCAGAAAAGCCACAAATACGTGGAGATTAAACAAAATGCTACGGAACAACGACTGGGTTAACGAAGAAATCAAAGAAGAAATCAAAAAATACCTGGAGACAAATGAAAATGAAAATACGACATGCCAGAATTTATGGGATACAGCAAAAGCGGTTCTAAGAGGGAAGTTTATAGCAATACAGGCCTATCTCAACAAACAAGAAAAATCTCAAATAAACAATCTAACAATGCACCTAAAGGAACTGGAAAAAGAAGAACAAACAAAGCCCAAAATCAGCAGAAGAAGGGAAATAATAAAAATCAGAGCAGAAATTAATGAAATAGAGACCAAAAAAACAATAGAAAAAAGTAATAAAACCAAGAGCTGGTTCTTTAAAAAGATCAACAAAATTGACAAACCTTTGGCTAGACTCACCAAGAAAAAAAGAGAGAAGGCACAAATAAGTAAAATCAGAAATGAAAGAGGAGAGGTTACAACAGACACCTCAGAAATACAAAAGATTATAAGAGAATACTATGAAAAGCTATATGCCAACCAATTCGACAATCTGGAAGAAATGGATAAATTCTTAGAATCACACAACCTTCCAAAACTGGATCAAGAAGAAGTAGAGAATTTGAATAGACCAATCACCAGCAAGGAGATCGAAACAGTAATCACAAACCTCCCCAAAAATAAAAGTCCAGGACCAGACGGCTTCCCTGGTGAATTCTACCAAACATTCAAAGAAGACTTAATACCTATCCTTCTCAAACTCTTCCAAAAAATTGAGGAGGGGGGGAAGCTCCCTAACTCATTCTACGAAGCTGACATTACCCTGATACCAAAACCAGACAAGGACAACACAAAAAAAGAAAATTACAGGCCAATATCACTGATGAACATCGATGCAAAAATCCTCAACAAAATACTAGCAAATCGCATACAACAATACGTTAAAAAGATTATACACCATGATCAAGTGGGATTTATTCCAGGGATGCAGGGATGGTTTAACATTCGCAAATCAATCAACGTGATACACCACATTAATAAAATGAAGAATAAAAATCACATGATCGTCTCAATAGATGCAGAGAAATCATTTGACAAGATACAGCATCCATTTATGATAAAAACTCTGAATAAAATGGGTATAGAAGGAAAGTACCTCAACATAATAAAGACCATATATGACAAATCCACAGCTAATATCATCCTCAATGGTGAAAAACTGAAAGCTATCCCTCTAAGAACAGGAACCAGACAAGGATGCCCACTGTCACCACTCCTATTTAACATAGTATTGGAAGTCCTAGCCAGAGCAATCAGGCAAGAGAAAGAGATGAAAGGGATCCAAATTGGAAAGGAAGAAGTGAAATTGTCACTATTTGCAGATGACATGATTTTATGTATAGAAAACCCTAAAGAATCCACCAGAAAACTTTTAGAAGTAATAAACCAATATAGTAAAGTTGCAGGATACAAAATCAACATACAAAAATCAGTTGCATTTCTGTACACTAACAACGAAGCAGCAGAAAGAGAAATTAAGAATACCATCCCATTTACAATTGCAACAAAAAGAATAAAACACCTAGGAATAAACTTAACCAAAGAGGTGAAAGATCTGTACACCGAAAACTATAAAACATTGCTGAAAGAAATTGAAGAAGACACAAAGAAATGGAAAGATATTCCGTGCTCTTGGATTGGAAGAATTAACATAGTTAAAATGTCCATACTTCCTAAAGCCATCTAGAGATTCAATGCAATCCCTATCAAAGTTCCAACAACATTTTTCACAGAAATAGAACAAAGAATCCTAAAATTTATATGGAACAGCAAAAGACCCCGAATAGCTAAAGGAATCCTGAGAAAAAAGAACAAAGCTGGAGGTATCACACTTCCTGATTTCAAAATATACTACCAAGCTATAGTAACCAAAACAGCATGCTACTGGCACAAAAACAGACACACAGATCAATGGAATAGAATCGAAAGCCCAGAAATAAACCCACACATCTATGGACAGCTAATCTTTGACAAAGGAGCCAAGAACATACAATGGAGAAAAGAAAGTCTCTTCAACAAATGGTGTTGGGAAAACTGGATAGCCATATGCAAAAAAATGAAAGTAGACCCTTACCTTACACCATACACAAAAATTAACTCCAAATGGATTAAAGACTTGAATGTAAGACCTGAAACTGTGAAACTTGTAGAAGAAAACATAGGCAGTACACTCTTCGACATCGGTCTTACCAACATCTTTTCAAACACCACGTCTGACCGGGCAGGAGAAACAATAGAAAAAATAAACAAATGGGACTACATCAAACTAAAAAGCTTCTGTACAGCAAACGAAACCATCAACAAAACGAAAAGACAACCTAACAATTGGGAGAAGATATTTGCAAACCATACTTCTGATAAGGGCTTAATCTCCAAAATATATAAAGAACTCATGCATCTCAACAACAAAAAAACTACCAACCCAATTAAAAAATGGGCAAAAGACCTGAACAGACATTTCTCCAAAGAAGATATACAGATGGCCAACAGACACATGAAAAGGTGTTCAAAATCACTAACTATCAGGGAAATGCAAATCAAAACTACAATGAGATATCACCTCACGCCCGTCAGAATGGCTATAATTAACAAGACAGGAAACAACATGTGTTGGAGAGGATGTGGAGAGAAGGGAACTCTCATACACTGCTGGTGGGAGTGCAAACTGGTGCAGCCACTATGGAAAACAGTATGGAGATTCCTCAAAAAATCGAGGATAGAGTGACGTCAGCATCATGGCGGAGTGAGCTTTCCCGTGAATTCTTCCCCCACAAGATACAACAAAAGTAACAGCCACAGACCAACAACGGAATCCCAGACAGTGAAAAGCTAGAGCGGAGGGATCCACACTGCCGCACATCTGAGAGCGGAACGTGCTGGGCCCCCGGAGGAAGTGGGGAGAGGTAAGGAGAACTCCGCTCCCTCCCCATCAGATCAGCGATCCGGTCTGCGCGGCTCCCAGAGAGGGGGGAGGGGCGGCCCTCGGCGGGAAACTGTAGCTCTTCGGGCTCTCTCAGCCAGTGGGAAACTCCCGCACAGAGGGCTCAGAGGAGCCACAGGGCTACCATCAACATCTGAGCAACCCAGAGAGCAGATAAAGAGGGGCAAACGAGAAGCCTCCCACGTCAGGGACCCAGAGGGCAAAAGAGAGAGCTCCCCCCTCCCCGCAACCCGGAGTCTGCAGCTCGACCAGATCTAGCGGTCCGAGGCAGACCTGAATAAACTGGACTGGACCCGTGGATCGCAGTGGGGAAAAAAAACAAAACAAAACAAAACAAAACTGCGGATTGCAGCAGAAAAACTGGGGCAGAGCGCAGGGGGCTTAGACTACACAGCCCTTTACCACCAGACAGTGGCGGCAGGTGGAAATTGCAACCAGAGACTTCCAGGATGAGGAAAATCAAAACCAACACAGGAACCACAATGCAAAAATATATGAAATCACCAGACCAGAAACAAAATGACAAGCACCCAGAAATCAACCCCGAAGACACAGAAATCCGTAAACTAAATGACAGAGATTTCAAAATAGCTATCATAAAAACACTCAACGAAATACGAGACAACACAGACAAACAATTAAATGAGATTAGGAGTTTCTTCACAAAAGAGATTGAAATCATAAAGAAAAACCTATCAGTGCTGATGGAGATGAAGAACACAATGGAGGAGATAAAGGAGAATCTGGAATCTTTAAAGAACAGAGCTGACAATATGGAGGAAAGAATTAGTACTTTAGAGGATAGGAATACAGATATACTCCAGATGGAAGAAGAGAGAGAACTAAGACTAAAAAGAAATGAAGAAAGACTCCGAGAAATATCGGACTCTATTAGAAAATGTAACATAAGAATTATAGGTATTCCTGAGGGAGAGGAGAGGGAAAGAGGAACAGAGAGCCTATTCAAGGAAATAATAGCTGAAAATTTCCCAAATCTGGGGAAGGAGCAGGAAATACCAGTAAGCGAAGCCAACAGGACGCCTATATATATTAACAGACAAAGGCCTTCACCACGACACCTAGTGGTAAGGCTAGCCAGGGTCAACGACAAAGAAACAATATTAAGGGCAGCTAGACAAAAACAAAAAATAACGTACAAAGGAACTCCCATCAGGCTCTCAGCGGATTTCTCAACAGAAACTTTTCAGGCTAGAAGAGACTGGAATGATATATTCAAAATACTAAAAGACAAAAACTTTCAGCCAAGAATACTCTATCCAGCAAAAATATCCTTCAAATATGATGGAGAAATAGTAACTCTCCCAGGTAAACAAAAGCTAAGGGAGTTCATGGCCACGAGACCGCCACTACAAGAAATACTCAAGAAGGCCCTCAGGCCTGAAAACAAGAAGAGAAAGGGAACACAAAGCTTGGAGTAAGGAGAAAAGTAGGTAGACAAAATCAGAGAAATAGTAGATCTTTACCGGAATAGGTTAGCAACCACTTGAATACTAAACTCAAAGATCAAAGGAAGAAATTCACCAAAAATAAATTTAACCTCATCACTGTAAACACACAGCCACAACACAAGATAGAATAAGGTATAACAAGAGCAACTTAGAAGGGGAAGAGGAAAGTGACTGAATTGACTTAGTATAAGGAAATAGGAGGCTATCAGATAATGGACTATCTCATACAGAAGATTTTTCGCCCAAACCTCAAGGTAACCACTAAACAAATAATCAAATTAAAACCACATATGATAAACAAAGAGAAAACTAGAAGAATCATAAGACAGAACAACCAAACTGAATTGGCAGTCCAAAACAAATGGGACAAGAAACAAAGGAAATGCAAAAGAACCAGAAAATAAGTGACAAAACAGCAACATTCAACCCTCATATTTCAATAATTACCCTAAATGTAAATGGATTGAACTCTCCAATCAAAAGATACAGAGTGGCAGGATGGATTAAAAAGCAAGACCCAACAATATGCTGCCTTCAGGAAACACATCTTAGCACTAAAGACAAGCACAGGCTCAGAGTGAAAGGATGGAAGACAATACTCCAAGCTAATGGCAAACAAAAGAAAGCAGGTGTTGCCATACTCATATCAGACAAAGTAGACTTCAAGATAAAACAGATTAAGAAAGACAAAGAAGGGAAATATATAATGATAAAAGGGACACTCCATCAAGAAGACATATCACTTATAAATATATATGCACCCAACATAGGAGCACCAATGTACATAAAACAACTATTAACAAACCTAAAAGGAGAAATCAACAACAACACAATAATAGTAGGGGATCTTAACACCCCACTTACAGCAATGGATAGATCATCCAGACAAAAAGTTAATAAAGAAATATTAGACTTAAATGAAAAACTGGACGAGATGGACCTAGTAGACATATACAGAGCACTCCACCCAAAAACAGCTGACTACACATTCTTCTCAAGCGTGCATGGAACATTCTCTAGGATAGACTATATGTTGGGAAACAAAGCAAGCCTCAATAAATTTAAGAAGATTGAAATCATAACAAGCATCTTTTCAGACCATAAGGCTATGAAACTGGAAATGAACCAGGAAAAAAAAACTGGGAAAGTGACAAAAATGTGGAGATTAAACAACATGCTACTGAACAACCAATGGATCATTGATGAAATTAAAGGAGAAATCAAAAACTATCTGGAAACAAACGAAAATGATAACATGCCATATCAAACCATATGGGACGCAGCAAAAGCGGTCCTGAGAGGGAAACTCATAGCGATACAAGCCCACCTTAACAAACAAGAAAAAGCCCTAATAGGCAACCTTAAATTACACCTAACAGAACTAGAAAAAGAAGAACAAACAAAGCCCAAAGCCAGCAGAAGGAGAGAAATAATAAAAATCAGAGCAGAAATAAATGATATTGAGACCAAAAAAACAGTAGAAAGGATTAATGAAACAAAGAGTTGGTTCTTCGAGAAGATAAACAAAATAGACAAACCCTTAGCCAGGCTAACTAAGAAAAAAAGAGAAAAGGCTCAAGTAAATAAAATTAGAAATGAAAGAGGAGAAATTACAACGGATACCATGGAAATACAGAGGATTATAAGAGAATACTATGAGAAATTATATGCCAACAAATTGGACAATCTAGAAGAAATGGATAAATTCTTAGACTTATACAACCTCCCAAAATTGAACCAAGAAGAAATGGAGAATCTGAATAGACCAATCACAAGTAAAGAGATTGAAATAGTAATCAAAAACCTCCCAAAAAATAAAAGTCCAGGACCAGATGGCTTCTCCAGTGAATTTTACCAAACATTCAAAGAAGATTTAATACCCATCCTCCTCAAACTATTCCAAAAAATAGAGGAAGATGGAACACTTCCTGAATCATTCTATGAGGCCAACATCACCCTGATACCAAAACCAGACAAAGACAATACAAAGAAAGAAAATTACAGGCCAATATCGCTGATGAACATTGATGCAAAAATCCTCAACAAAATATTGGCAAACCGAATACAACAATATATTAAAAAGATCATACACCATGATCAAGTGGGATTTATACCAGAGACGCAGGGATGGTTCAACATCCGCAAATCAATCAACGTGATACATCACATCAACAAAACAAAGAATAAAAACCACATGATCGTCTCAATAGACGCAGAGAAGGCATTTGACAAGATACAACATCCATTTATGATAAAAACTCTCAATAAAATGGGAATAGAAGGAAAGTATCTCAACATAATAAAGGCCATATATGACAAACCCACAGCTAACATCATACTCAACGGGGAAAGACTGAAAGCCATTCCTCTGAGAACAGGAACGAGGCAGGGCTGCCCACTCTCACCACTCCTGTTCAACATAGTACTGGAGGTTTTGGCCAGAGCAATTAGGCAAGAAAAAGGAATAAAAGGAATCCAAATAGGTAACGAAGAAGTGAAACTCTCACTATTTGCAGATGACATGATTGTATATATAGAAAACCCTAAAGAATCTGTTGGAAAACTGTTAGAAACAATCAACAACTACAGCAAAGTTGCAGGGTACAAAATCAATCTACAAAAATCAGTTGCATTTCTATATGCTAATAATGAACTAACAGAAAGAGAGCTCAAAAAGATAATACCATTTACAATTGCATCAAAAAGAATAAAATACCTAGGAATAAATCTTACCAAGGAGGTGAAGGACTTATACAATGAGAACTACAAGACATTATTGAGGGAAATCTATGATGACATAAAGAAATGGAAAGATATCCCATGCACGTGGATTGGAAGAATAAACATAGTTAAAATGTCTATATTACCTAAAGCAATCTACAGATTCAATGCAATCCCAATCAGAATCCCAATGACATTCTTCACAGAAATAGAAAAAAGAATACTAAAATTTATATGGGGCAACAAAAGACCCCGAATAGCTAAAGAAATCCTAAAGAAAAAGAACAAAGCAGGAGGCATCACAATTCCTGACTTCAAAACATACTACAAAGCAATAGTAATCAAAACAGCATGGTACTGGTACAAAAACAGACACACAGATCAATGGAACAGAATTGAAAGCCCAGAAATAAAACCACACATATACGGACAGCTTATTTTCGACAAAGGTGCTAAGGACATGCAATGGAGAAAGGAAAGTCTCTTCAATAAATGGTGTTGGGAAAACTGGACAGCCACATGCAAAAGAATGAAAGTGGACCATGTGCTATCGCCATTCACAAAAATTAACTCAAAATGGATCAAAGACCTGAAGGTGAGACCTGAAACTATAAAACTCATAGAAGAAAATATAGGCAACACACTATTTGACATTGGGTTTAAAGGAATCTTTTCGGATGACATGCCTACCCAGACTAGGGAAACTAAAGAAAAAATAAACAAGTGGGACTTTATCAGACTAAAGAGCTTTTATAAGACAAATGAAACCAGAATCAAGATGAACAAACAACCAACCAGCTGGGAGAGAATATTTGCAAAACATACATCTGACAAGGGGTTGATCTCCATAATATATAAAGAACTCACACAATTGAACAACAAAAAAACAAACAACCCGATCAAAAAATGGGCAGAGGAAATGAACAGACACTTCTCCAAGGAAGATATACAGATGGCCAATAGGCACATGAAAAGATGCTCAACATCACTAATCATCAGGGAAATGCAAATCAAAACAACACTAAGATACCACCTCACGCCCGTTAGAATGGCTATAATCACCAAGACAAAAAACAACAAATGTTGGAGAGGATGTGGAGAAACAGGAACCCTCATACACAGCTGGTGGGAATGCAAATTGGTGCAGCCTCTATGGAAAACGGTATGGAGATTCCTCAAAGAATTAAAAATAGAGATGCCCTATGATCCAGCCATCCCACTACTGGGAATCTATCCAACGCACCTGAAATCAACAATCCAAAGAGGCTTATGCACCCCTATGTTCATTGCAGCATTATTCACCATAGCCAAGAAGTGGAAGCAACCTAAGTGTCCCTCGACTGACGATTGGATTAAGAAAATGTGGTATATATATACAATGGAATACTACTCAGCCATAAAAAAAGACAAAATCATCCCATTTGCAACAACATGGATGGGCCTGGAGCGTATTATGTTAAGTGAAATAAGCCAGAAAGAGAAAGACAAACACTGTATGATCTCACTCATATGTGGAATATAAACCAACACATGGACAGAGAAAACTGGACTGTGGTTACCCGGGAAGTGGGGGTGAGGGGTGGGCACAAGGGGTGAAGGGAGTCATATATGGGGTGATGGACAAACAAAAATGTACAACCCAAAATTTCACAATGTTAGAAACCATTAAAATATCAATAAAAAAAAAAAATCGAGGCTAGAACTACCATATGATCCAGCTATTCCTCTGTTGGGTATTTATCCAACGAACTTGAAAACACCAATTTGTAAAGGTACATGCACCCCTGTGTTCATTGCAGCGTTATTCACAATAGCCAAGACTTGCAAGCAACCTAAGTGCCCCTCAAGGGACGAATGGATAAAGAAGATGTGGTATATATACACAATGGAATACTACTCAGCCATAAGAAACGATGAAATCCAGCCATTTGTGACAACATGGATGGACATTGAGGGTATAATGCAAAGTGAAATAAGTCAGAGGGAGAAGGTCAAATACCATATGATTTCCTTCATTAAGTAGTAGATAATAACAACAATAAACAAACACATAGGGACAGAGATTGGATTGGTGGTTACCAGAGGGGAAGGGGGGAGGGAGGAGGGTGAAAGGGATAATTCGGTACATGGGTGTGGTGATGGGTTGTAATTAGTATTTTGGTGGTGAACATGATGTAATCTATGCAGAAATAGAAGTACAATGATGTACAGCTGAAATTTTTACAATGTTATAAACCAATGTTACTGCAATAAGCAAAAAATTAAAATAAATAAATAAATAAATAAATAAATAAATAAATAAATAAATAAAAACCACCTAAATTTTCATATTAAAAGAGTCTGTGAGATTAGGTTAAGGAAAACAAACCAAAATATGCTAGATATTTTTATAAGAAGAAAATATATAAAACAAAGTGAAAATTTTAAAATAAGGTATAGCACTGACCAAGAAAGAAAAATTGATACAATGGACTCCACCAAAATTAAAAACCTGTGCTCACCAGAAGATATCACTGAGAAATTAATAGGCAAGCCAAAAACTGGAAGAAAATATTTGCAATACATATATCTGACAAAGGAGTAATATCCAGAACATATAAATAATTCTACAACTCAATAATAAAAGACAAAATTATAGTTTTAATAATGGGCAAAAAAATAGGCATTCCACAAAAGAAGACAGACAAATTGGCAATAAGCACATGAAAAAGTGCTCATCATGGTTATTCATCAGGGAAATCTAAATTAAATCCACAAGGAGATACTGTCACACACTTACTAGAATGGCTAAAATCAAAAAGACTGACAAAATCGAATGTTAGTAAGGATGTGGAGCAACCAAACCCTCATACATTGGGGCAAATATATATATATGATATAAACACTTTGGGAATCATTCTAGAAGTTTCCCATAAAGGTAAACATACACCTACCCTATACAGCAGCATTTCCACTTGTGGATATTTACTCAAGAAAAAAATAAAAACACGTGTCTACAAAAAGTCTCGGACATGAATGTGCATAGCTGCTTTATTTATAACAGCCAAAAACTGGTAATACATCAAATGTCCATCAGCAGAACTGACAAATTGTGGCTTAGTCACACATGGAATACTACTTGTCAAAGGAAAGCAATGAATTACTGATACATACAATATGGATGAAGCTTCTTTCTGAGAGAAAGAAGCCAGACATATTCTAATTAAGTTCTACAGACAAAACTAATCTATAATTAAAGAAATCAGAACATTGGTTGTCTTTGGAAGAAGGGGTAAATACTGATTGGAAAGGGGCACAAGGTATCTTTCTGAGATGATGTTCCGTAGCTTGTTAAGAGTGTAAACACTTGTCAAGCACATCAAACCCATACACTTAAGATTTGTGCATTTCACTTTATGTAAATGCTAAAATTCTTTAAAACCATATCTTATAAAATAAAGTCATGAACAAATGGTTATTAGGCAAATAAAACAAAGCAGAAGCAGTAATGCTAATAGCAAAATAAACTTAAGTTTAAAAGTACTGACCAGAAAAAACTGTAGGAGAGTAACTGGTCCTATGTTATATCAACAAAATACAGCAGGTCAGAGGTTACAGCAGGGAGGAAGCAGTAAAAATATATGAGTTTCATCATCTTCCATAGTATGCAATCGTTTTATTATTACAGTAATAGAAAAAAATATGTTTGCCCTATAGATCTTAAAAGAAACTAATAGAATGAAATACTGTTTTTTTATTTATGAAGAAAAACAATTTAAGTCCAGAAAACAAAAGAAACATCAAGAAAGTATAAAAAACAGGAAACATGAAATAATGTGATTGGTATAGGACCTAGTAGTGGTGATATCAAACCACTGGTGATATATGGTGATATATGGGGGTTTTGATCTGGGGGAATCAGAAAAGGGAAGAGTAGACAATAGGGTAGGCAAATTTTTGGTTTGTTTAAATAATAAAAAATGAAAAATGAGGGGCCAGCCCCGTGGCTTAGCGGTTAAGTGTGCGCACTCCGCTACTGACGGCCCGGGCTCGGATCCCGGGCGCACACCGACTCACCGCTTGGCCAGCCATGCTGAGGTGGCGTCCCATATACAGCAACTAGAAGGATGTGCATCTATGACACACAACTATCTACTGGGGCTTTGGGGAGGAAAAAGGGAAAAAAACGAGGAGGATTGGCAATAGATGTTAGCTCAGGGCTGATCTTCCTAAGAAAGAAAGAAAAAGGAAGGAAGGAAGGGAGGAAGGGAGGAAGGGAAGAAGGGAGGAAAGGAGGGAGGGAGGGAGGGAGGGAGGAAAAAGAATAAACACAAAATTAGGAATAAGAAATGATTTATAAAAAAGAATGCTTTCTGGGGCCAGCCCTGTGGCCTAGTAGTTAAGTTCGGCGCGCTCCACTTCAGCACCCCAGGTTCGGTTCCTGGGTGCAGACCTACACCACTCGTTGGCAGTGGTGCTGAGGCATGACCCACATACGAAATAGAGGAAGATTGGCACAGATGTTAGCTCAGGGCCAATCTTCCTCAGCAAAAAAAAAAAAAAGAGAGAGAGAGAGAATGCTTTCTTTGTAGAGTTTTGTGTCAGTACTCATTTCCTCCACCTTATGCCAGTTAGTCAAAGCCAAGAGATGGATATGGGAGAAGAGACTATGGCTAGAGAGCCAGGTTAGCAACCCCACTCCCCCATCATGTCACTATGGCTTTTAGTCCAAAGAGGGATTTCCTTATCCCCAGCTATGGGAAATGGGAGCCAAAGGGAAGAGATGGGAAAAGAAATGTGGTGGATTCCACAAAGAGGATCCCCAGCCCTCCTTCTTTGGCACAGCTGTTTACATTCAGCAAGAGCCCCCGGAGGTGGCTGGGGGTGGTCAAGTGAGTATAACACGTTGCTCTTAGACCACCTCATACACTGGTTAGTCACAGAAGTAGCAGAATAATTCCTGGGCACCAAGCATGGCACAGAGCAGAAAGCTGAAGACAATGAAGGGGACTTCCCTATGAGATCAAGTGCATCACCACAGCTTCTTGTGTGGACCAGTGATCAAGGGTCAAACCTGACAATGGATGTCTAAGCAGATTCCTGTCTAGACATATGACCTTGAGAGCTTTTTATAAGACCCCCCTGCAACACACACACACACACACACAAGGCCACAGCAACACACAAGTCCTCCTAAACTTGATGGAGTTACTTACTAGCACCTGATGGAGAACCCAGCTGAAGGAAGGTTTCAAAAAAATTGTCATATTATGGAAGAATAAGGAAGTAATATTCCTTGTGCACCTGATCTTGTGTTACTCAAGTCTTTCTTTCCGCTTCTTGTCAATGCATTCATTCTACTTACAGAAGTTTGTTTTGGACAACATTATTTCTGTTTAATTCTCTTGCCAGCAGGAGCTTAAAGATTTATGAACTCAAAACATTTAATACTGCTTCTCTTCCCCCCCGTCCCCACCAAGAATTGTGTGAGTATGAAGGACAGGACAGAGACAGAGGTGGGAGGAGAAGAGGGGAGCCGACGGGAGGAAGAGAGAGGAAAGAGAAGCTGTGCTTAGTCTGAAGGCTCAAGTCTGCCTAAGGGACAATGTTATTCATCCCTAGCATCTTACTAGCAGCAGAAAGTAATTGAGAAGGGGGAG
Organism: Diceros bicornis minor; assembly: GCF_020826845.1. Lineage (NCBI taxonomy): Eukaryota > Metazoa > Chordata > Mammalia > Perissodactyla > Rhinocerotidae > Diceros > Diceros bicornis. Next base: position 28,970,456 of record NC_080763.1, on the reverse strand, counting down.
AGGCTTCAGAGAATAGAGAAGAAGCCTAATAGCCTTGTAATCAGATCATCTCAAAGACAATTATTAATTTTGCTTGAAGAAATAAAAAATTTCCACATTAGAAATATGCATATTTTAAAATTAGGAAGTCTGTACTTTTGTTCCAATTGGCTTCTACTTCTTAAGGCCGTAAGTAGGCTGTCAGTCCCTGTTATTCCAAGTCTAAGTGTCAAATTATTACCAAAGCCAAAAGCTGAATAATTACTTAATTAATGTAATTAATACAGAATGGAATGTACATATCTGGTGGATCAAGTCTATGAAAAATCCAGCAAAATGTTCATCCTTCATTTGTAGATACAATTTTGTTTTCTACTAAGGATACATGTTTTAGAAATGAAAAAGTAAAGACCTTAATGATTTAAAATATTTTTCACTATCCACCACCTGTGGATTATGTCCAATTCCTAGACATAGCTGACAGCAATGCAGTCTGCCACTCGGTTTTCTGTTTCAAATTCACCCTAAAGGTTTTTATAACTAAACATGTAGTGAACAGTTCATCAGAGGACTAATCTATTTTCTGTCCCACTGTCTCTAACTGATGAAATGAATTTTTTTAATGAAGCAAATTTCTTTGAAACACAGGACTATGAATAAATAAAAATGTTTCTCTGGGAAAATTAAGAAAAATAGTACAGGCTGACTTACATGCCTCCAAGCTATTATGTTAGGCCAGGATCCAGAATATAACTTGATTCTTAAAATAAGTACTGGGTCAAGGTTACGGTCACCAACTCCAGGCACCGCCTCTGAAATGCAGATTAAAAAGTCTGGCAGTGATAGGAGAAGGTGCCTGAGAGACTTAGTTTAAACATTTAATGAGGGGTGGGGATGGATAAGGACAATCACTGTTCTGGGTTGGTGTTCGGAATGCAGAGAACTGGCCTAGAAAATAAAGCTTTATTCAATAAGGAAATTTTTCTAAAGGGGCTTTTGACCATAATCTTCATTAGAATTCCAACCAATGGAGAATAAAAGGAGACTATGTGGAAAAGCAAAGGAGAAATCAAAGAAAATACTATCAACTTACTTTCCATAAATATACTTGTAAGGGATTATATTTTTTTGTTCCATAGAATACAGAAACCAACACAGAGAGCCACCAAATAGAAATCCATCCTTGTCTGACCCAAAGTTCTCTGTAAATATTAATCCTGGATAGCTGAATAGCCCCATGGGGGCCTAAGATATGAGAGGAGATAAACAAGCAAAAAGCAACAATTTACCAGTTCAATGCTTTCGCTTCATAATGAAGAGAGATGCTTTAGGGCAAGAAGTAAAGATGCCCCCATCCAATAAAAACTACAGGGAAAATCCAGCCAAACTGAACATGATTATTGGACTTGAGTTGGTTATTTGGCAAGAATTCTCAAGTTTAATGTTCTTACCTACATATGAACATGGAGAAACCACTCACAGTACAGCTAATTCCCTCTTTCATCCCAAATGGCAGTACCGGAATCCTAGGACTTGCAGTTGATTCAATACCAACATAAAAGCTAGGAGATCCTTGCTAAGATTTACCAGCACCCACTTTGCTATGCATGACCTGGATTATTTGAGAATACTATGATGGGAATTGAAAATGCATATATACGGGCTCTGAAAATACAGATTAGTAATCTACATAGGGTACAATACCCTGGTTCCAGACTAGACATTCTGAATATGGCTTTGGTAAGAAAGAGAAAATCTCAGTGCCATATTTCACTGTTGTCTCAACCTCTTTCAATAGCGCAGCAAAAAAAAAACAAAAAGAAAAATAATACAAAAAATTACCTTCTATCATCTTCATCATCTTCAAAGAGACATGCATTCATTCTGAAAGGTTTCCATATCCTGGTCTTGCAGCTCAACATCTTGGGGATCCCTGGAATTCCTCATCAAAATGCCAGATGAATATAGAAATTGCATAATCTTACTAAAATGTAAATTCCAAGAAGGCAGGGAGCATTTCTGTATTTCCCCACTAAATTCCCAAACCTGGTACATACCACGTGCTCAATAAACGTTTGTTGATTGCATGAATAATCAACTAATGGAAGTGTGAAGGCCAAATATACCAAAGCTAACAGTTTTCATGTTATCACTTGGACCTCTACTTAATTAATAAACCTGCAGTATGTCAAAGGGAGAACTGTAACATTGCTCCATCTTGGAGCATAATAGGGAAGAAATCTCGTCTGGATAGTTAGGACTCTGAACCACTGGTGCTCAGAAAGCTCCCCTGATTCTGATTAAAGTCACCCTGAATATGTGGAAAAAAATATCCACAAAATCCTCATACCAATTATGCAACAAGATAACCTGGTCCCTAGAGCTTCTTTGAACATTGTCAGAGATGATTTGGATGACAAGTAGCAGATTACCCAACCAAGAGTGGCTTAAGCAAGAAAGACATTTCATTTTCTGATGTGACAAGAAGTCTGAAGAGAGGTGGTCCAGGTTTAGGGAAACTGTTAGGAACATTATCAAAGACATATATATTTTTTTTATCCTTCTACAAGATTCTCCTCAACATATTGTTCCTCTCTAGGCTTTTAGCCTCATGCTTTCAAGATGGCTGCCATAGCTCCAATCATAAAATCCTTGTACCCACCACTTCATGGCAGAAAAAGAACCAGCCTCATCACCATCTCTTGTCCTACCAGAGAGCAAACTCTTTCCCAGATTAGGACAACATATTTTCTTCTATGCATAGAACCTGTTCTCATGCTCGCCACTAAAACAAGTACTAGCAAAGGAAATTGGATTATCCTGCCTGCATTAGACAAAATATGATTCATCTTCTGAGGTTGGGAAGTAGCTCATCTTTCCTAGGGGGGAAATGAAGGTGAAGCTTTAAAAATAAAGATGAAGGGTGGGGTGGGAATCAAGTTTAGAAAGGCAACTAAGAGTGGCTGCCCAAATCCTGAATTACTTTTACAGCCTGTGTGGCCTGGATATATACTTTATCTCCTTTTCTCCCTGAAAGACTCCCATCTTGCCTATTCTCAAATTTGTCCTTGAGATAGGCTGAGCGAGCTTCAGGCCCTCATCGTAACCAAGCGCCTCATCTATACACTAGGGAAATGAAAAGGAGTCATATTTTTTAATGCATATATATTTTAATGTATATGCATATATTTATAGGCACATATGTGGATATGCATACGTATATGGGTACACACACACATATATATTTGGGGGGGTGTATATATATCTATATACACATACATATAAAAGTTTACATCAACATCTGTCTTTATGGCTGAACTTAGAAACTTACATTGAACCTCTCTAACAGAAAAAACTCCCCTTGTTATATACTTACTCAACTATGTGACGACCATGTCATGGCTTCAGTCTATACGTACCCAGGAATTCCCCATCAATCAGCACCACCGAAAATAATTACAACTTCGTTTAAACATATGCTAACTACCCCAAAGCTAACAAAGGGTAGAATTAAATCCAATTCTGACTTCCTCTCCTTTGGTTTGCAAAAAGCTGTTTCCACTGGTGTCCACCACCCTGGAAGTTCTCATTTGCTCGGCAAGTCATTAGACCACAGCTATCAGCCAATGAGGCAGTAAGTGTTTGGAAGCAGCCTGAACTACTTCAGCATATCCAAGTGTAAATAAGGCAAATTAGTAGTGAATCAATTGGTTTAAACTGTGAAGTGAGTGTGAAAACTATTGCCCTGAAAAGTAGTATCGGGTCAAGTTGCCACACTGGGACACTGGGGATGATTTCAACTTGCAAGAGAAAAATGCTACATTTAATGAATTTCATCCTTTAGAAGGCAGTACATCTTAACTATCCTGGATATCCAAAGATTTTATTCACGGAAGAAAAAAGATACCCAGAGAGGCAACAGTATATGGTTCCCCCGTCAAAGAGACAAAAATTATTATCTACACTGGGACATTTTGGGGAGATGGAGGAATATTTAGTAATTTTACTGGGATAGCAGGTATAAAATGGGGTGTATGGTCATCCTTAGTATCTGACGCCTTTAGGAAGGGTGCCAAAAACATGATGGGAGAAGGGAATCTCTACTCCTAATATTCATGAAAAGCTAGAAATCTACTTCTTCAGCACATTTGGAAAAACAGAAAAGAAATTAAGTGTTACTTAAGCATTTAGTTACAGGGTACTGAGGTCAAGGAAGATTAAGCTCCCTTCACTTTCACCTCTCCCATCCATGCACAAAACGTCCAGTTCTTAAGTAAATGGTATTCTAATATTAACAGAGATACAGACAAAAATCCAACTTAAGATGAGGGGATTAGATGACTCAAACTCATGGCCCATTAGCTGGATTTGGCCCACAGATATGTTTTATTTCACTTCAGAGGTGTTTTTTTCTTAAATGTGAATTATTTGCCAATACAGAAAGAAAGAGTAGGATATTTCACTTACACACTTGCATTTGCAGCTTCTCTCGAATAACAAGATCTGACAGTGGGTCTACATTCCCATGCATGGCAATGATTGGCAGAGCTGAATAGTTTGTTACCCCCTTGTCTTAGATTGTCTTAGATTGAGATGAGGAGCTAAGTGCAAAGTTTATTGGAGGTGCTCTTGGGAGATACACTGAGAGAAAGTGAGGAAGGTAGAATTTGGCAGGGGGAAATTTCAACCTAAAATGTGTTTGCCTTCAAGGCCCCAGGCAATCTTAAAGGGAGTCCTGGAATGGAGATGGACCCCCAGGATTGTCTTGCATTGGGGCCAGCTCTTGGTAACCCCTCATCTGCCAGCCTGTGGCCACAAGCCATCCCAGGGGTGGGGCATAACCTTGGGCAAGGTATTTCTCTGTGGCTAAGGGCAATACTCAGTGAGGAATGCAGCTGTGAACAATTTACAGCCCGGAGCTGGGGGATGGGTACATTGTCCCTGAGGATGAGAATTTGGGTAGAACACCGCAATATACATGACATCCCCCTGAAACTAGGCTGGCCCTTTCCAGTTGACCAAGCCCCCAAATTACCCACTTTTCTCATTTCCTGGGACCATAGGTATTGGTGTTTGCAACTTCATCTCTAGATGGATCCACCATTGTTTCTCATTCTCTACACATATTTCTACGAACTCCACTCACTCTATCTTTGGAAATAGAGTGTCTCCAGGCCATCTCCCCCTTGCCTGCTTTGCTGTTCCTCATGTTAGGTTTCCTCACTCTTTGACCTCTTCCTGTTAGCTTTAAACCTCAACTTTCAGTGCCACTTAGGCCCTTGCAATGGTCAACTTGATTTGGTTTTGCTATACCTAAACTGCTCCTTCTGTTAATTGACCCTCTGGTTTCATACATCAAGATCATAATTAAGGGATCCAGGCCTTTGGAACCGAATTATAGGTTCCACCTCTCACTCTCTCTCACCTGACAGTGGAAGAAAATAAATGTTCTCCAGATAACTAAAAGCAGATTTCTCCAATATTCCAGGTATTTGTTTGTTCCAGACTTAGGGGATTAGTGCATAGTCGGACTACAGGACATGGACCACATTAATTATCTATTGCTATCTAACAAATTACTCCAAAAATAAGCAGCATAAAATAGAAAACATTTGTTATTTCACAGTTTCTGTTGATCAGGAATCCAGGCATAGCTTCCCTGGGTGCTTCTGCCTCTAGGTCGCTCACAAGGTTTCACTCAAGCTGTCAACCAGGGCTGTGTTCTCATGTGAAGGCTCAACTGATAGAGAAGCCACTTGTAAGTTCACTCAGGTGATTATTGTCAAGATTCAGTTCCTCACAGGTTGTTAGGATGAGGCCCTCAATTTCTTTCTGGCTGCTGGCCAGAGGCTTTCCCCAGCTCCTTGCCATAGAGCAGCTCACAACATGGCAACTGGCTTCCACCACATGGAGCAAGAAAGAGTGAGCCAGAGAGTGCTAGCAGGACAGGGGTCATGGACTTGTAGCCTAATCTTGGAAGTGATATCCTAACACTTTTGCCTTATTTCATGCATTAAAGTCAAGTGACCAGGTCCATCACACAGTTAAGGGGAAGGGATTACACAAGGACATGAAAACCAGGATATGGGAATCATTGGAGTTTATCTCAGAGGCTACCCACCACCTATATCTTAACAAGAAGTTTACAGTCTAGTTGAAGAGATCAAAACAGACATACACATTAAATGCTGAATAGCCATGCATATGTTAACAATAAAACTAGATGAAACCACAACAAGTTTTACTGATGAGGCAAAATACGTATGAATGCCAAGTGAGAGGTAATAGCAATTGGTGCCATTCCAGTAGTTCAGATAAAGAACTCGCCTTGAGCCGCAGTGATCAGGGAAGTCTGCTCACAGTGACGTACCTAGAGGTGAGACATTTGAATGAGTGATTACAGTCACGGGGTCCCATAAATAGAAAGGTATTAATTAAGGATCCTTTAACATTAGTAAAGATGAGATATACAAATATGACACAGACATCTGGTATATGGTTGAATGCCAAAAGTTAGCTCAGATAGGCTTCTATTTGCTACTCTCCTCTTCTTGATATAAAGCCCTTTAAGACCCCTTTAGAGTCCCCCTCGCGGATGGGGAGAGGATAGAGAAAATGGAATGAGAATAATTTACAAGGGACTTGATTCTATGCATGAGACACTATAGCTTCAGACCAGGGAGTCTATAGGTTTACCTCCAAAATGGCATGACCAGTCCTAAATCTGCCATTACTGTAAATAAGAGTAATCAACATTGGGAGCTTGCCATGTGCCCGACGCTACACGTGTTTTCCATCTCACTTTGAAAGTGAACAACAACAAATAACAAAGTTGGCTGGCTGCTCTCTGGTCTTCCCTTTCTGCTCCCTCCTCCCTATTTGTACTCTTTCTTTCCATCCAAGCCAGAGGCTCTTTCTTCCCTCAACCGTTAAACATACTCTCAAGAGAGTCCAGACTCCAGTCACTCACACCTCAGTGTGTTCTTAAGTCACACCTAAGGTAGTTTCATTATGAACCTTATTACTGACTTCTAAATGAAAGGCATTTTTCCTATAAAAGACATTTCAGGCATCAGTGGGCACATAGGAGCCATATTTCCCATTTGGAGGATCAAGGGAGTGGTATTTCAGTCCTTGAAATGAAACCATATGAGGAGTTGCCTACTCATCAGACTGGCCTTGGACTTGACCCATGTAATGGGTATTTGGTTAATAAATAGGGCCATTCAGTCACATACACATTGACCTCCTGATTTGGCCCAAAGGAGCCACTGTTTTCCATTCACTAATGAGGTAGATTTTGGCTTCTTCTTGTGCCAGTTGGAAGTATGCGATATTTTGTTTCTCTTTAAATTCCTAAAACCTGAGAGAGAACAAAGTTGTCAGAAACTCCTGCTGGTTAGTATCGAAGACAATCTGAGCCATTAGAGAAAAAATTTGTTTTTCCTCTTTCCAGGGAAGGTGGTGAGGATTGTATAACAAGCCAACTGGAGGCCTCACAGTGGCTGCAGCCACTACCACCCTCTCTGCCCATGGTCTTCCCTATAAAATGCACAGGCTTGCATCAAGGCTGACATTGCCTTTTCAAAAGCCCCCACTTTTCCTCATTAGGAAGGAGAGGCCCACTCATTTGTGCCCCTCCCAGGGGAGTCCGGTTTGTAGCTCTTCTGTTTGAAACAAGCATTTTCTAGAAGGGGTTGAAAAGAAAGCAAAATGTCTACTTTTGTCTGTAGTTATCGTCAAGGCTCTACTTTTATACATCTCACTATCTTTAACAATCTGCATGAACATTTTGAACATTTGCTGTTGAAGCTTTTTATTTTAGCATATTCCTTTTTAAAGTTGTGTATGTAACTGACAGAAATAGGAGGGGCATTTTTAAATAGGAAGCTTGTCCAACCACAAAACTTATCCCTTATGAGCACACCCAACTCTACTTAACTTCAATAGATAGGACCTGCTTTTTTTTTTTTTTTTCCTGAGGAAGATTTGTCCTGAGCTAACATCCATTGATAATTTTCCTCTTTTTTCTTTTTGGGTGTGCGTGGCTGCCACAGCATGGCCACTGACAGACAGTGGTGTAGGTCCGCCTCAGGGAACTGGACCCAGGCCATCAAAATGGAGCCCACTGAACTTAACCACTAGACCACCAGGGCTGGCCCAGGACCTGCGATTCTGATCCTAAGTTCTTAAAATTCTGCAAGATTCAAGTAATTAAGTCTCAGTCTCTAGTTTGGCCAGAGAAATGGTCATGATCTGTCTGCTCAGTTCACAAAATGTTATTTTAATTGGATTGTGTATTTCCGAGATGGGGAATTTAAAGATGGTTAACTCTAGCCTATACAGAATGCAAAACAGGAAAATCACCTGTTGGTTCTTATGGGGTGGGTCAAATCATTTTGCCATCTAATACTTTGGATTAATTCCTCTCTGTTAGTCCCTACTTCTCCTTGCCAAAATGCTTCCAGAACATGGGCACACACATTCACACCCATAAACACACACACATTCATCCACGCTATCATTAGTCAGGAAGGGTCTTCACCCAGGCTTGTTTAACATTTTCTGGGCTTCCACCCAAGAAAAAAAAAATCTTACTCCATTTTTAACAGCAGGACTTCTTCCCACCTCTGCAGAAGCTAAACATCATACAGTTTATGGTATGAGCCTTTGAAAAAAAAATCCTTGTGTTTCCCTAACTAAAGACAAAGAAAGGTCAATATAAAAATTGAGAGTGAAAAATTGCGTCTGGCAGTCAGGCAAAGTGAGAGAAAAGAATCAGCATTTGCTTAGTACCTACTGTGTGCTGGTCACTTTGTTTGTGTTTTCTCATTTCAAGAGAATTTCTCCATTTTTTTTAAATTTTGTATGTTATGGTCTGCACCTGATCACACATCAGCACTATTTCTTTCTTAGAGCAACCCTGATCTACGCGTCTTATGCTTTTGCCTCAACTGCCTTATTTGGTGGGAAGAATGAGTTCAAAATGTTAGTGTGAATAGAAAAAGGGGAGAGACTTTGTGGAATTTATTAGGACAGGAGATTTGTAACCACATTTTTGGCCAGAAGAAAAGGAGAACTGACAGTATTCTCTCTCATGTTAATCATCAAATAACACAGTCTTTTTTCAGCCTAAGTTCTCCTTTCTGGTTATGATTTAGCATGAATCAGACTTCGGACATAAGAAACTAGGCTATAGACTAGAAAATGTAAATCTTTGAGAAGACTGGATCTCTATAATAATTAGCGTCTTCCAACTAGTGTAAGGTTTATCAAGGAAGACAGAATTCAAAGCAATTAGAAAGGAACCTAAGAGACATTGTAACGGGGAATAAGACTCTTTTAATTTCTGTATTTACCAAAGATAATAAAGTACCAAACACTGCTTGAAGCATGTCAAAAATATTCCTATTTAATCCTAAGATTGGTACTAATATTTTATTCCTCATCTTATAGGTGAGGAAATTGAGAATAGAGAAAGTAAATAAATTGCCCAAAGTCTCACAGCTCCGAAGTGTCTGGGCTGGGATTAGAACCAGGCGTTGAGACTGAAGAATCCATAGTCTCAATCACTGTGTGATCTGGCCTTTATTCTGAAATGATTGTAAAATTCAGAGCAGATCAATCAAAAGCCTTTTATACAATGGATACAGAAAACTCTAAATGTGTAGGTCTGTCTATTTGAATGTGAGGCCATGGAATGAAGCAGAGACCTAAAAACCAGAACAACTGGCTGTAGAGATAAGTCTGGCAGTCCTAAAAGCAAAGGTCACGTGTGAGACTCCCCCATGAAATTAACAAAGCATTATGCAAAGCCATAGAAAGCCAGAGTTGAGAGCATTTGCTGCTCTGGTTTTCATGCTTCATAAAAAATTATGGACTTGAATAAAACTTAGAAAGGGTTAAGAGGATTGGTGACCTTATATCTATAGATAAGCAAGGAAGATGAGAATCCTTCAGGCTAGAGAAATGGAGGGCGGAAAAAACAAACTCGGTGCAATTTGGATGAACCCATCAGACAAGTAAATCAAGATTCTCCTTCCCCAAGAGTACTAGTTTGTTTAATTTATTGACTCAGGAGATGACATAATCTGAAACCATAAAAAAGATTCGAAAAACAAGTCTAACAAAAGGAGTTAAATTCATAGGTGATACATTAATGATGAGTTACCAGAAGAAAATTGTGTGCCTGGCAAACATCCTCTCTATACCTCACTTAGCTCTCTTTTGTAACTCTAGAGTTAAAATGTCTATAATTTCATGAATCCATTTGCCGCCTCGTTTAGAATCTCCCTTGTGCCCCATCAGGTCTCACACTAGCATCTTTAGAGCACAGACCACATCTCTAACATCTTTGTGTTCCCCGTAGCACGCTCAGGCGTGTATACACTAAGTGCTCAGACATAATCATAAAAAAAGATGGAGTGAGAATCCCAACCCAAAGTTAGAACATTGGATCTACGTTCAATAATATTAATTGCATTTTTGACTTACCTACTAATTTGTAGGACTAGAAGTCTATGTGATATTTCCCCTGAAATGTAGGTTATCCTACTTCATATCAAATTTATCCAAGTCTTGCTTATCCACGAGCATCAAATATTTGGTGGATTATCCATAAGAGCAGAGACAAGATTTGAAATTTTAAAAGTTCTATAGAAATATGAAGTAGGATTTGAACCTAGGTCTGCCAAATTCTAAAATTCCTGCTTTTTAAGCATCACCATGCTGCCTCTCTTAGAATCCTCACTACACGGACCTACATTAAGATTTCAAGCCATGCCCTTTACTTCTCACTAGCCTGTCTGCCCCTCTTCTACCCTCTTCCCAGGGGCACCAACAAAGTGCCTCAAACTCCTTGCAGAGGGATGAGGTAGGAAAGAAGAAAGGCTGGAATGATCAGTCCACAACACTACTTGTGCAAGGAAGAGTTAACATAGCCAACTGTGTGTATGTGAGACTGCTACCCTTGGAAAGGCCTGCTGCAACATTGGCCCTTGGCTGCCATCTGGAAACTGGGACTTAGGGAATGTTCTCACTATTTCCAGAACTGAAAAAAATGGCTCACTGTGCCTAAACTATTTGCACAAACAATATAGTTTATTCTGAACACATGCTTTTAGTCTGGGAGTCTGGAATTATAACACATCAGGCAAAGGTATGACTAGCCCTCAATTAAAAACTTTGGACATTGAGTCTCTAACAAGCCTCCCTGGTGGACAGCATTTTATATGTGTTGTCACAACTCACTGCCGGGGGCATGAAGAGTGTCCTATAGGACTCTACTGGGAGAGGCTTGCACCTGGTTTCCTTCAGGTTTCACCCCATATGCCTTTTCCCTGTGCTTATTTTGTTTCGTATTCTTTCACAGTAATAAATATTAGCCAAGAGTGCCACTACATGCCGATTCCTGAGAGTCCTCCTAGCAAATTATTGAAACTGGGGGAGTTTTGGGGAAACCCCCAACAAACTACCCATTGCAGCTCTGCTGAAAATTTTCTTGGGGGAAGAGAGAAGATTGAAGAATAAATTTAAGTTTGGAGACTCTCTGGAGATTCCTAGGTATGTGCTGCCCCCTTTCCTAGGGTAATTCTGGAACTCTATTGCCCACACTATGTGACTTAATGTGATTTAGGAAAAAAATTCCTATTACCCTCAAAAACATTACACATTTTCTTAGCTATGGAATGAGGTTTTGCTGGCACTCTAAAATGCTCAGAAAGCATGGGTATACAGCAGCCTTCAGGATCTGTCCTTAAGGAGATAGGCAATGTGAATGCTCTAAACACAGCTTTGGAGTGTTTGTAAACCATGGCGTCCTTTGGGATGGAAAAGCTCTCTGTAAACAAAGGTGATTTGCCTGTGCTTTGTTCTCAAAATAAACACGCTTTTGATGAAAATATGGCCTTTCTGGCTAGCAAAAAATTTCAAGAGAGTTTCCTTTTTCTCCACCTCCTATAATTAAAATAAACACATATCTGGATTTGTATTTCTAATAACAACAAAAGACATATGGGGCCGTCGTTAATATCTCAATCATTGGAACATCTCCTGAGGAGCAAGGCAGAGCAATAAACATGACAGACTCAGAGAATGCTAAGGAGAATAAAACTATCTTTGCAAGGAAGAGAAAACTCTAGAAACTTTTTCCATGCAAATATTAGATTGGAAGAAGCAACCAGATAGATAAGAGAAAAGTCTATAATCTGAGTTCAATTTTCTTGATGAGTGCTGTTGAGTTAGTTGTTTCATGGAGGCTTTTTTTTTTAAATCGTTTTTCTGCAATGCAATAAGGTTTGCATGGATTTTATCCAAACCAGGCTAGGAATGAGAACTTTCTGCGTCTATTGCCAGATTAGATCCTTGCCTAATAAATGAGTTTTGTGGATCTTGACTGCAGCAATTACTCCAGAGAATTTCCTGCTGTCAGTTTCTCTGGAGTGGGGAGATTGGGTGGGGGGAGAGGGAGGAAGGTGGGGGGCTGGGTTTATTACTCCCAATATGCTCTGTGCTGTTGTGCCTGGCTGTGCATATGCCTGGGACTCACAGCATATGGCCCAGGGGCTGCCAGTGGCCCGCTTAGCAGCTGTCTCCAGCATATTTTGACATAAAAGCCATTATATTTTTGGCTGCCTAATTGCTTTTTATTAAACAATTGTTGGAAGTAGGCTGATAACTTTTATGAATTTAAAATGAAAGACTCGCTGAGAACTTCTGAAAGCAAACAGTGCTTGGTCCACCTGGGAAAATTTGAAAGGGCTGGCATTCTATCTGCCAAATAGAACTCCTATCAGGCCCAGCAACGGAGGACCAGAAGGTGACAGTTTCCATTTCTCAGAGTACTAGGTTCTCCTAAAAGGCCAATGCATGGCTCTAGGGAAGGAAAAACAAAATGTTGTTCTCTTTAAGGTCTGTTGGGAAAATAAAATCAACAGAACAAAATCTTCTCCCAACCCAGATATCCTCTCCACAAAAGTAGTAGAGAAAGAAATCATTTTATTAGTGAATAAGCATTAAATCAGAATATGATGTGCAGCACAGGCAATCCACTAAGATACTGAAAAAACAGAGAGAAATTCACCCTTTTATATAGCCAAGCAGATACAACCCATTACATACATGTTTTCAAGATACACCATAACCAGTCCTCAAATAAGAGGACTGGACAGCACCATTTGTCACACATAGTTCATCCTAACTTTACCTGGTAATTGGGGTGACCATCTATGTTAGCTTAGTAACTTTATCAAAAAGGGGGGGAGGCATCTTTGTGATAGGAGGTAGTTTTACAAGTTGGAGCAAAGCACCAGCTGAAGTTAGTCCCCTATCCTCCTAGAGAAACTTCAAGACAGGAATGCTATCTCCTTTGATGTTTACATTTCAAAGAGATGGCTCCCAGGTCCTTGAGAAAGACATTCCTGCGTCATAAAGCTGACAAAAGGCTTATTTCTTTTCTAAAAAGATATATTTCAAAGAGACAGAGAAAGTACTTATATTTACACATTTCCTAAGGTGAATATTTTGACAAAAAGGAGGAGAGGGAGAGCTCTTTCTTTATTCTCCACAGGGAGAATTAAGCCTCTTATTTTTCATTCGTATTTGTCCTTACAAGTCTTATTTTCCAATGATATGTGTTAGGGTTTTTCTAGGGACCTAGACTCTTCCTCAGAGTCCCAAACTACTGAAGACAAAATTAAGTACAATGAATTATTTTGTTCATTTTTATATCTAAGACTTTCTTAAGAAAGAAAAAGAAAAAAGAAAAGCAAGGAGGGATAAAAAAAAGAGGAAAAAATATAAAGAAGACAAAAGAGAAATTATACAGTAGTTCATGAATTTTTTTTCCAGTTATTTAGAAGTTGTTAAATGGATTTCTAATGTAGAAAGGAGAATTGGCCTTAAAAAAGGCAAAAATGAAGAAGTAAAGCTTCTGTCTCCATCAATTTTATTCTGTTCTCAGGCTATACATAGATTCTGACCTTAACTCCAGTCTGAGATCCCCCAAATGTTGGCCACAGGGGGGAATCAAGAAAGAGAGTGTAAAAGACTTTGGAGTCACCAATCCAAGAAAAACTCTTCAAACTGCAGGTCCTTTGGGCTCATCACTCCAGACATGCTGAACTTTCCACTCCTTGAAAACACCAAGTCTTTCCTTTTAGGGCCTCCCCCATAGACCCCTCTACTCAAAGCACTCCCTATGTCCACCCCATCTTCATCTGTTCACCTAGTTAACTCCTTCTCATCCTTCACATCTTAGTGTCAATGCCACTTCCTCTGAAGTCCCACAGGTAAGGTCCCCTCTTACATGCTCCCATGGTCCCCTCCGCATCCCCTTCTGTAACACATCACATTTGCACTCACAAGCAAAGCAAATTCAAGTGCAACCAGGGGCCAGGCAGTAACACAAATGAGTGAGCCTGTGGGGGTCTCAGACCACAGCAGCACATGCTCCACGTAAAGACATTTAACTCACTTTCTTCCAAAACGTGCACTGGCAAAAAAAACATATCTGCTGGTCAATCAACTAAGTGGTTGTGGCGCTATGACAAAGGAGAGAGAAGGAAAATGCCAAATCATACCACAAGAGTTACAGGATGGACTTTGTTGCGGAAACTTGTAAGCTGAGGCTCATCCAAAAGAGATCTATTGTCTTGTATTCTCTCATGATCTCTCTGTCGGGGGAGAGGGAGAATCCCCCTCCGCCCTTTCCCTCAAGGTCTTATGGCTGGCCAAATAATTAAAAAGACAGGTTAGCAGGAGAAAATAATAGCAAGTTTAATAACATGTGTACATGAGAGAAACCAGGGAAACTGAGTTTCTCAACACAATAGCAGAGATTCTCGTCTTAAATACTATCTTCAGCTAAAGACAAAGGAGGATGTTGGGGATGGGTGGTGTTTTGGGATTTCAGAGGGGAAAAAGACAATTTATATGAAGAGGGAAATGTAAATGTTTGTCAGACAATGCTTTGCAGGGCCACCTATAGACAATGTGGCTGGAGAGGCAGGAATTATAGTAATCAACAGTATGTAGATTTAAGTCCTCTTCTTCCGTCCTGATAAGAGTTTTCACAAATAAGGTCATCCCCCTCTCTTCCCGCTACACAGAGGGAGATACCTTGACAAATGTAAATATTTGGTAAACAGAACTTTGTTAAGAATGGGTTTAGCGAGGACCCTGCCAGTCTGTACACACCCAGAGTTAAACTCCTTTAGGCAGTTTGGGGGAAGTCAAATATCTGTCAGAGAAAATAATCAAGGTAAAGAGATATATTTCAGGGTGGCCAATTTTGATCTCTCACACCTCAGAGATCATGCCAGGTAGAGGCAGAAGCTTGTGGACTCAAAAGTTTTCTGGGATGGGCCGCTACCCTCCTGCTATTCTACCTTCTTATGGTACAATCAGAACAGCCTTATCAGTGGTAGAACACACAGACAGGAAGTAGGTCCCAGGCAGTAGGAGAAGGGAGAGAGTACCAGCTCTGCCAAGAATTACTCAGCATCTGACAACCTGGGAGAAGGTATATCCAGGCTGCTGGAGGGTAGAGACCCCAGTCCCATAAGAAGCTGTGTTTTGGGCACAGTGCCTCCCACTGGGAAGGGAGCAGCCTTTTTCCAAGCACTATGAGCTTCTAGGATCATTCCTCAGACAATCCTCCTTATCTCTCTTCTCCAGTGGGCTGGTGGCCCATCATGATTGCTGTCTCTCTTCCCCAAGAGATTGTATGGTTTCTGTCTTTATGTAGTTATATTCTTGGAGCCTAAATCAGTGCCTGGCATGTAGTAGGAACTAAAAGATGTATTTGTTGAATAAATGAAGAATCATCTTTATAATACAAACAGGAAGCCTAGGATTGCAATCTAGATGTCCTACTGCAAATTATGAAAAAAAATTTCCTATGAACACTGTAATATGGGAAGCAGGAAGGAAAGCGCTCATTGTCAGCTGGCTGTTAGGATTTAATCCCCCCTCCTCCTTTTAGTCAAGCATCTTTCATTCTCCAGGGCTTTGTTCTACCTCATTAATGTTAATATCTTATCTAACCTTTCCTCGCTCTCCGCAGTGATGGGACTTCTATTCCGCTGCCTAATCGCTCTTTCTCCTCATCTTTCAAAATGTCCACCCTAAACTTTTTCCTCTTTAGCTTCAGGCCATTTCGTGCCTCTTCTGAGACTTAATCATCTTTCTCTTTGCCTAGTTTAGCTCAGAGAAGTGGACTGAAAAATGCAGACCGGCTTTAGAAAATAAAGGAAAAATCCTGTATCAGGCACATTCTTACAACCAGTAAAAGGTTCATTCATCACTTACCCCCTCTTTCCACTGGGAGTTGGGGTCCTCCCGGTGGAGGATTTGATGTCAAGTCAAGGCAGGGGAATGAATAGATCTGCCTGCCAACCTGATCCTAGAATAAAATTAGAGCTGAGAGCCTGCAATTTCTCCTAAGTACCTACACTGCTTGCAGAATACCGGTACTTATCTATCAAGGTCACTCTCTCTTCAGGTCGATAAGCAAAGGAGATCTCAGATTTTAAGGGCCCTTTTGGGTAGAACTAAGACCACAAAGGAAGCATAAGGAGGTGAGAGAGTTAAGACCTGGAGTTCACAGACATTTAGATCTCAAATGTTTCTAGATATAGTATAGGAGCATTTAGCTTGCTCGGACCGCACCTGTATTCAGGCTATTTGAGTCTGAGAAAAACTATAAAGCAAACCATCAAAACAGGACTACGACCATTACCAGAACCCAGGTGCCACCATTACTGAGCAGTTCGAGGCACCCAGAGGCATTTGACAATAGAGCTGAATAGAGGAAGCAATCAGATGTGAAAATTCCAGTCAGGGAACAACTTCAGATCGCTCACCCTCTGATTAACTGCTCAAAAAACGGAGTTCTAACTTTATATTCCATCCCTCACTCTGAGTAATGATTGCCCTGTAAAATGTCCTTATCAAGCAGGAGGGGAAAAAATTAATAAGCTCAAGGAATGATGGGGATTACTTCAGCCAAAGAAAGAAGGCAAGAAAATAATTTCTCAGTTATTACTATTAAGGTCCAGGCAGGGCTTGGAAAGCAGATATCGACATTCCTAATGATACTCAAAATGTGTAACCTCGAGAAGAGGAGACCAGGCGAGCAAGAAGCAATAGAGGGAAGGAGCAGAGAGAACCAATGTAATCCGAAAATAAACAGTTACTCTCACTTTTGTCTAAAAAGTTTACGTCAATAATCTTGATAAACTGTGAGTGGGAAGAAATCATGGGCATATGCTGCGACTACTGTATTTATTTTTGTTTCTTCTCTTCCCCAAAAGAACACTAAAAGTTGCACTCTGAGCTCACTTTCAAGAAATGCAACATAAAAAGGCAATTTCAGAACAGCAGGGCATGGCTTCTGACATCTGATAGACAGCCTAAATGCATTTTATCTTA
The DNA here is from genome assembly GCF_020826845.1 of Diceros bicornis minor. Lineage (NCBI taxonomy): Eukaryota > Metazoa > Chordata > Mammalia > Perissodactyla > Rhinocerotidae > Diceros > Diceros bicornis. The sequence goes on along the minus strand of NC_080763.1, from coordinate 28,953,047 downwards.
TCAGCTCCTCTCACTCGTGCTCTCCTCATTTTTCTTTATTCCCCAGTGCAGCCATCTTTTGCACTTCCTCAACTCCCTGATTCCCACCTCGCTCATGGAAGATTTTAAAAGGAAAGCATGTTTTTTATTAAAGTCATATACAAAGCATCCCTGTGTCCCCGGACCCTCTGGCATGTGTATATATGGGTTTGCTTTGTTTAGAAAAAGAAATTGGTGGCATATTTTGTTCCATATCCGGATGCCAAGATAATTAAACTGGGTATCTTCCTGTCAGTTACTACACAAAAACCATGACAATCAGCATGGCTTGCTTTTATTCTTTAGGCCCTTTGAATGAAAACAGTTTCAAAATTGTGTTTCAAGAATGTTATCTAGACCTACAGAAAGATATTCCAATATGAATAAAATTCAACTAGATTGAGGAAAAAAATGAGAACTATGACCAAGGCACTCCAAAAGAAGAGTGAAATCAGGAAATAATGAAATATTTCAAATTATTCAGAAAAGACAGCAAATTGGAGTGGGGCAAGATGGAAGATAATGCTTCACAAATTATCTGATTTAGCCACATACATCAACCAAATTCAAAGGAAAGAGAGAGAGTCAACCATTATCAAATTAACAAACTGTGCCTAGAGATATGTATTTTCTCATTCTCTGTTCTCAAACCAAGGGTTAGTTTAATTGTTCTCTGCCATTTTCGTGGCTGAATGACAGCAAAGTAAAGCAATTCTTTATTCAGTATGATAAAAATAGATATTCTGCTATTGTTTACTACTTTATTCCCAGAGATGACAGAAGAAAGAGGAAGTGTATAGCATAAATATGAAGAGCACAGGTTTTGAAGTCAGGCCACTAAGACTCAAGTCCCAGCTCTGCCATTTACTAGATTTGTAAACTTGGACTTCGTAAACTCACCTCTCCAAATCAGTTCCCCACGTGTAAGATTAGATAATAATAGTTCCTACCTCCTACAGTGTGGTGAAAATTAAATAATAAATTAATCCATGAAAGCTTTTTGCGGAGTTCCTGGGGCACGTGCACGCACACACATACACATCACCACTCAGGGAGTGCCGGCTGCCATTAGTATCATTATTAGTACTTCTAAGTTTAAAAGTCTTGATGAGAATAGTGTATCAAGGGCAAACTGAATAAATAGATTGCCATGAAAAGAGCGGAAATGTCCATCTATACAGACTGTACACATTTACTAAAGATAAATAGCATTTTTCAGATTTAAGGCATGAGTATGTATATATTACTGTGAGCATTTTTTTCTCTGTAAATTTGTTGAAGAATTACTTCTAACAGATCTACTCTGTGTACAGAAACAGATGATTTTAGCCACATTATCAGGTAATGAGCCATTTGTTGCATAAACGAATTTTCCAAATGTGAAGAGATGAAACTGTTAAGTAGCGGAGCCAGAGATACAAACAGAGATTCGGTGAGAGGTGGGGGGAGGGAGGATAGTTTTAATGGAAATCATTTTCTAAAGCAATAAATAGTCACATGGGTTCTAAAATGTAACCTTTTCTGAATGACATGTCACTGTTATCAACGTGAGCTATTGCTCCATGCTGGCTCCCCTTTTCCCTAAATAGAAATGTTCTCACTGCACGGTACAGCGAAATATAAAGAATTCTCTACTAAGCACAGAGTAGCCTCTAACTGCTACCCTTTTTGAATTCTTCCAGCATCATGCAGTTCTTCTATATCCCCCGAGCCTCTTAGTCTCATATGCTTGTTTGTTTACTTATTTAGGCAGTGTTTATTGGATGTCGTGTGTCAGGACTATGCAGAGAACACAAAGATAAATAGGACACCATTAACTGCCCTAAAGGAGATTGTAGTGTAAAGGAATATACAAATGTTGGTTATTATATCTTTCTCTACATAATGTGTGTGCTTCTTCCTCATTTCTCTCTCCAGCACCCCTACCTCCCTCTGTCTTCCTTCTGCTGAAGGAAAGGAAACCAATTAGCCAAGCTGGTTAAAATTATATGTTTAATGGAAGCAAGCACATTCTGAGTCAGGGGTTCTCCCTTTAGTAAAATCCATGAGATTTATTTTTAATGATCTTGATGCATCTAGTTCAGCTGTTTAGAAGACATCTATTTTACTTTATTATTTTCTCTAGTGTTCCAAATAGATGAGGTTGCCAGAGTAATGACCTCTGGATAAGTGAGGAATTTGTGTATAATAGCAAATAAAAGCCTATGCAGTTAGCCAACACTTCCAAATGAGAGTGTCTCATAAAGGTTGAATGCTAAATAATGATTGTGGTATTTCTGCAAGAGCTTTGGCAACAAAAACTGTCCTTCAAATTCTCATTTTACAAATTTGTGTCTAAGTTTAGAAGAGTCGTTCATCCCAGATCAAACACACACATTTTTAAACATTAGCATTGAGGGAAAATAAGAGGAAATATTACTTCAAAAAATAAGTATATCATATAAGCTCATCACCCCTAAGAGGTTGCATAGGCTGCACATATAAATAGGTTAAAAAGTGACCTGGGGACAGAGGGCAAGAAGGCAGTGTGGCTAAGCTCTTGAATTTCTCCAAAACAAACAAAAACCAAAACAAACAACAATAATAGACAATGCAATCAGAATGCCAAACAAACAAACAAAAACTTCCATAGATATTTTTTAAAAAACAGTTTTTTCTCATTTTAAAATTCTTTAAGAGAAAATTGTATATTTAAAGCAAAAATTATGATAAATTTTAGGGTTTATAACATAGGTAGAAGTAAAATATATGATAGCAATAGCACAAAGGACAGACCAAGAAAAAATAGTATACTGTTGTAAGACTCTGTACATAAACTGCCATAAGATTATTTTAAGATAGACTGTAATGAGTCAAAGATGTATATTGTAAATCCTAAAGCCATTACTAAAAATTAAAAGAAAGAGGAATACCAATAAGCCAATAGTGGAGATAAAATGGAAGCATAGAAAATATTCACTTAATCCATCAAAGACAGGAAAAGAGGTCAAAAGGAACAAAGAGCAGTGGGACAAATAGAAAACAAATAGCAAGATGTTCAATTTGAGCCCAACCATGTCAATAAATGGTCTAAGAAAATTAAGACCTTGCTATATTGCTGTATACAAGATGTCCGCTTTAAATATAAAGACATAGATGGCTTAAAGGTAAAGGGATGAAAATATAGGAAAGGATGAAATATACGCCATGCCAGCACCATTTAAAAGAAGCTGGTGTGGCTATATTAACACCAGACAAAGCAGACTCCAGAACAGGGAGTACATCAGGCATAAAAAGGGACATTTCATAATGAGGAAAAGAAAACCAAAGAATCCTAAATGCATACATTTTTAATCTACCAAATAACAGAGTTTAAAAATATATGAAAAACCCTTAAAGAACTGAAAAGAGATATAGAAAAATAATTATACTGGATCAATACTCCTCTGTTTACGATTCATAAAACAAGAAAACAAAAAAAAATCAGTAAGTATACAGATGATTTTAACAACACTATGAATCAACTTAACCTAATTGCTGTTTATAGAAACTGAACCCAAGAACAGCAAAATACACATTTGTGTCAAATGCACAAGGGATAGTCACCATGAGAGACTCTATTTTGGGTCATAAACATGTCTCAAATAAATTGAAGGATTGAAATCACTTAGAGTAGGTTATCTGGACTAGAACTGAACTAGAATTCAATAACAAAGATATCTGGAAAATCCCCAAATATTTGGAAATTAAGCAACCCACTTCTAAACAACACATGAATAAAAGAAGAAATCACAAGGAAAATTAGAAAATACTTAAAACTGAATGATAATGAAAACAGTGTATCAAGATTTCAGAGATGCAGCTAAAATAGTTCTTAGAGGAAAATATATGGCATGAGATGCTTGTATTAGAAAAGATAAATGATCTAAAACCAGTGATCCAAACTTCAGCCAAAAGAAACCAGAAGAGGAGCAAATTAAACCCAAATTATTCAAAGTAAGGAAATAATAAAGAATAGAAATCAATGAAATAGAAATGGACAAAAAAAATAGAGAAAAATCAATGAATCCAAAAGCTGCTTCTTTGAAAAGTTCATTAAGAGCTGTAAATGTTTAGAATGATTGACCAAGAAAAAAAAGGGGGGGAGGGAGGGATAGAGAAAGACACAAGGAACATTTCCTATCCCCAGGGTAGGCATCCTCAAAATGTATATGCAGCAATATATTAGAATTGCTTGGGACCAGTGACTGCTGTATGCCACTCATTTTTTCTCTTTCCAAACGAGAATAATTTATTGAAATTATCCTGTCCCTTTTCCATCAAAATGCTGTGGAGAGGGGGGTAAATAGATAAATCATCTTTTTTTTGGTGGTGGTTTGGGGTTGTTTTGTTTGTTTCTTGTTTGGTGTGCTTTTTTGTTGATAATTTTCCCAATTAAGAATCACATCTGGAACTGGTAAAACATGATCACAAAATCCTGGACTTTGAGCCAATGCCATGATTGAATGGAACTTTTGGGGTGTCTATTTTGGAAAAGGGTAAGTGCATTTCCATGTAGGAGGAAAACAGAGGGCAACTATGCAGGTCGTATTATTTTCCCCAAGTATTTACTACTGCTTGTCTTAGCGTATAATTCTCTTAAGGAAAATATTCCCACAGAGGATTATATATATTAACCTATTGCCATGACTTGCAGAGCCTCCTAAGGGAGGAGTATATTTCCCACCAGAACTCAGCCTATAATTGCCGGGTTCATTATTAGAAGTCACTGGATATATCACTCCAACAACTAAGGGCATAGCACGGTTTTGTGCAGCCTGAAGCCTATACAATTTGGGAGCCACATTTAAGACAAGAATATAAAATTATAAATATAAAGTTAGGAATGAATATTTATTTAAAATTAAAAGAGAAGTAAAAATGTCAACAAATGTTAAAAAGGCAAAGTCTATCAAACATCACAAAATCTAGAAAAATGCATGGTATTTTTTATTAATTTACTGGCTTGATACACATCTACAACAATTTTTCCTACATTTTTTTGGCTGTACACTCTTTGATTGTCTCTTCACACAACACTGATTTCATAAAAAAAGAAGTTTCTTCCTAAGGGGAGAAAAAATGACTTAGTCTTTCCTTTAACCTGGTTGATCAAAATTTGTTTTTTAACTATGGATAGTTTAGAAAAGTTTTTTTCAACCTCACAACTCCTTATTAGTAATTTTTTTATAGTAACTGGTCATACATACTTCGGATTTATGGCAGTAACTCATTTGTCTTTGATATCCTTGTTGTAACAGCCTAGTGAGGGTATTATGTTGGATCCTAAAACTTGGTGTCATATTATGGATGAGTTGGCACACTTGCTAGGAGAAATCCTCCTGGAAGGCGTTCCTACACTGGGACAGCTGGCAGTAATTAAACTATGCAAAGAATGATGGAAAATTACGTAAATATATCATACTAAACTCAAACTAAATATACAGTTATGTGCCACATAACAACATTTCAGTCAACTACTGACTGCGTATGTGATGGCGATCCCTTAAGATTAGTACCGTATAGCCAAGGTGTGTAGTAAGCTATACCATCTAGGTTTGCGTAAGTATACTCTACAATGTCCCCACAATGATGAAATCACCTAAGAAGGCATTTCCCAGAACGTATCCCCATCATTAAGAGACACATGACTGTATATTAAATTCAGTTTCCCCTTGAAAAAAATGTTCTTACTGATATATCCTTTGAACCAGCAATTCCATTTTCTAAAGATCTCTTCCAAATACACAGTGGCAAAATTACTACATAATTTGTGTGCAAGACTATTATGTGTAATAGAAAAAGACTGTAAACAATTTAACTGTCACTAAAAGAAGACTGGTTTTATAACAAAAGGTACATCCACAAATGGAATACTATGCAACTGTAATAAGGAATGAATAAATCTCTGTATACTGCTATACAGTGATCTCCCAGATATGTTAAGAGAAAAATGCAAGTTGTAGAACAGTATGAATGGCATGATCTATTTTATCTAAGAAAAGGGATGGTGTTAAAAGAGAGAGAGATATTCTATAACCTTTAGAGATACATACTAAAGTTTTTACAGGTGGAAATTATACCAGGTCTGGGGTTGGTTTGACAATAATCTCATGTGTGTGACAGGGAAAGGAAGAATAAAGTGGGCGAAGATATAGCTGAACATTACCTTTGACCTAGCATGGTCTTAATCCTACAGGTAAACAAATGATGAAATATATATTTATAAACACGTACAATGCAGCAATGTTTGTAATCAAAAAACAAACAAAACTGGAAACAACCTAAGTTTCTCTCAATAGAGTACTAATTTAATTAATTATGCTACATCTATACAATGTAATTCATTCCTTTATCGGGCAGATGGCCCAGAATAATAGATGAGCTCTCTAATGACTTTCATGGCTCATCTCACACAGCAGGTAGATCTTCAGTTAAGAAACATCTCTTCCATTTTATACCCCAGAGAGTCATATAGTTTACATGACATTGTCCAGAGAGTCCTGCCTCATAAAACCATGGATGTGCATTTGTTTACCATAAGCAGTCCTAATCCAGGGATACCCTACTCAAAGCATTCCATAGATAAAGACTCTCTAGCTAACAAGTATTGCTAGCCTATTGCCCAGAGGACTAGTTGTCATGCTTATAAGTAGATTAGGCTGGATCATCTGCTTAGATTTTTTTTCCCTGGGTGCATCCTTCCCAGTAATGAAGAGATACATGGATCACAAGTCCCCATACATACATACATGTGCTTACATATGCATGAAACAATTCTGGCATAAGCACAGAAAATTATTAACAATAGTTACATCTGAGAGGTAGCCCTGGGCAACAAAAAGGGTAGAAAGGGAAATTTTTACTTTCCATCTATACCCGTAAGCACTGTTTGACTTTTTTTAATACCACGAATATTGCCTTCAATATTTTCAAATTTATTAATTTTTTAAAAGAAATAATTTGGATAAATTAATGGGTGAATAAACCCACGATAGGTTACATAGAGAAGTTGGAATATATCTGGGAGAATCCTAATATTTTAAGGAAAACTAACATCCCTGTCATTATGCATCTTTGGTACCACCATCAGAAATACAGCCCTAAACTGTAAAACCTCAGGTTTGACCCACTGTAGCAATTCAGGCTCCTGAAAATTTCTTCCTATTCCCTCACCACCATCCCGTCCCAAACTTTGTTGTAATTAGTGCTCTCCAGCCTTTTCTTGGCTACTGATATTGAAGATGTATCTCATTTTCTCTATTCCAGTCTACTTAATAAATTCTGAATCTCTCACTCTCACAGCTTTTAAGCATCTTTCTCAAAAGTCAATGTCTCCTGCGAATACCATTAAGTTACTTCTTCCAAAGACTTTTAATGACTTCTTGCAAAGTGCTTTTTATTCCAGCCCTCTCTTAGTATCCCAGGGCTGGTCATCCAAGTAGTTAAATGTTGAGCTCTTGGCTATTTCACACTTCTGCCAATATCCAACATATTCCACAGGTTACAATTTTTCCCAAAGGAGAGAAAATACTATTGTTATATAAAATCTATACAGTTGTGATGGTTAATTTTATGTCTCAACTTGACCGGACCACAGAGTGCCTAGATATTTGGCTACACGTCATTTCTGAGTATTTCTATGAGGGTGTTTCCAGAAAAGATTAGCATTTAAGTAGGTAGATGGAGTAAAACAGATTGCCTTCCCCATTGTGGATGGGCATCATCCAATCCACTGAGGGCTTGAATAAAACAAAAAGGTAGAGGAAAGGAAATTTCTCTCTCTTTCTCTCTCTTTTCTCTGCCTGACTACTTGAGTTGGGACATTAATCTTCTCCTGCCCTTGAACTGGGACTTACACCATCAACTCCCCTGGTTCTCAGGCCTCAGACTCCAACTGGAACTATACCACTGGCTCTCCTGGGTCTCCAGCTTGCAGATGGCAGATTGTGGGACTTCTCAGCTCTATAAGCATGTGAGCTTATTCCTTATAATTAATAAACAAATAAATATCCTATTGTCTCTGTTTCTCCAGAGAACCTTGACTAATACAACAGTGCATCAAATTGAAAGAACATTCCTGGGCTTTTGAGTTCTAGTCCTTGCTACATGATTTTGGGAAAATGTTCCAACCACTCTGAGCCTCGGTTTCCTTATACATAAAATAGGTAAAATGTTGCTTACCTGATAGAGTTGTTGTGAAGATTCAGAGAAATAATATTTGTAAGCCTAACACAGAGTAGATACTCAATAAATAGTGTTTATTATCATTAATTATATTCTAGCTAAAGCCAGGCAAATAGCATTTGCCTGGTCATTTTCACACTGCAATCCTAATTAATATTCTTTCCACAACAAACAGTAGGCATGGGAGCTAGCTCGGGCCTTCTAACCCCTGGAATTCAGTAGTGAAATTCCATCTAAAATCTGGAATAAAATTAAACTTGATGAATTTCATCTCTATTCTCTTTCCCTTGTATTAACCACTGCCAATAGCCGTCATGACCTCTGCTTCTAAAACACTTCAGGACTGACCAAACAAACTCCTGCTGCTATGAGGGTGAGGGTTCCAGGGGTCTGGAGTTCAAACACAGGACTTGTGGCATGCTGGGGGTACCCCTAGGCAGAATCACAACAACCGTCCAAAGGTACAGAAAACGATCACTGAGGGAGCAGAAGAGGTGTGTTTCTGTCTTTGTGTGCTTCTCTTTTCACTTAGAGAAAGACTGACAGAGAAAAGAACCACTTTGCCAAACAAGTAGAGCTTTTGCTGAACGAGACTCTTTATGGCTGCCTGCAAGTCTCTCATGCTCTGCACGACTAAGGCAAAACCATTCAGATGGTGGGGCTGGGCAGGGAGGAAGGTGTGGGAGGGGGATGGGCAGGAAGGAGGGGCTAGGGGGGAACTAAATTCTTTAGCTTAAAGTGTTTTACTCTCTTGCTGAGAAGAAACAGAAGCCTGAGCTGCCATCAGAGCTGTTGATCCAGGACCCCTTGACACTTAGAGTCGTCTCCATTTAAAAAACAAAGTACTTTGAAACAAAACTCACCTAACCAGCCCTTGGAAGTAAGAATGGGGAAGACTGTCTGGGTGGTTTTCTTTTCAAGTGGAGTCCTTTCTTTTCTGAAAGCTACAGACTCACCAACAATAACTGTCTGTGGAATAAATTGAATGAATTCATGTCTTCCTTATTTTTCTCTAACAAACCTTCCAGAATCTTATACTGCAGCTGACCAAGGCATCTCTTCCTTTGCACCACAGTCCTTAACACATAGACACCACCACGAGGGCAGTTCCACTTTCGTTGTCAAAGATAAATAAATTCCAATAGTGTGATTCTTTGCTAGAAACTTTGATGCTAAGTGTGGAAATCATACAGGGGGCAGACATTTGAGTCCCAGGGATTTTGGGGAGCTTGTGGGATGGAGAATGGAGAGGGAAGAAGGAACAGCTGTTGATAGCATAGCAAAGTCTAGAAAACAAGCCCTCAAGTCAGAAAAGCATGTGTTCAAGTCTCAGCTCTTCCAATTACTGCCTCTTTGACAGAAATAACATAAATAAGGTATTTAACCTCCATTTCCTCATCTATAAAATGGAGGAAAGAACAGTGACCAGTAGTTTTCTGGTGATGCTTAAATGTATAGAAAGACCTTAGAAATGTGCTCAGTAAAAGGCAACTAGTATTAACAGTTATTATTAGTAAATTTTTAAATTAAATACTATTTAAAATAAAATCAAAAGGGCCTATAAACATTAAAACACACACTCAACAATCTCAGAGATAAAAGAAGAAAGATTCAATGAAGGACTGCTCTATGTTTTCAGGAAAGAAGAAAGTAAGAGAGGGAGGGAGGGTGGGCAAGAGAGAAGGGACAGGGTTGGTGATGGCAGGAGGCAGCCTCCAGGGAAGTTCTCTGCTTGAGCACCTTATGCTCTGGGTCCTGGAGGAAAAAAAAAAAAAAAACAGCAAAAGGGGGCACATTTCCTCCAAAACATCTAGAATGTGAACTCCTGCCTCTATCTCCAGATTTATCTGTGACTACTAATGATACCTCCCTTCCTTCGACCAATTTAACCACTCAACATTAAATAATTTTCTCAATTTGGGGGCCCCAAATTTATCCCTTTGGGAGAAAAATTAATTCCTAAATAATCAATATTTCCACAACTCCTCACTCCTTACCCACAACTGTTGTTTCTCAACCACCACCCCTACTTTCCAAGGAAGTTGTTCTTGAGGAAAATGACAGAAATCTCTGTTCTCAGCCCTTTCTCACCATAGGAAAATGTTGCAGTGAGAAAGGAATATGGGGAAAAAAAATTAAAAGTCTGTGCAGAGCTGAGCTACACAGGGAGACCTTGTGTTACTGCACAAAATTGGGGTTTTCTTGCCCAATGCACATAAACAAGCCAATTAACTACAGCATCAGCCTTTGGCAAAAGAGATCGGCTTTATTCTGAGAGATCGATCTGCAGGGAGACGGGGGCATGTGCCCTCAGATCTGTCTCCCCAATTCAGGATTTGGGGCAAAATTTAAGAGGTTAGGGAGAACAGGCTGGCACACGGAAACACTAATGGGACAGGTTTTGATTGGCGGGCTTCAAGCATTTATGGTAAGGTTCTAAACATTTATGATAACGTTCTAAACTTTTATGGTAAGATGGGGAAGGAATTTTAACACCAGATCCTCCTGAATGATGGACCCGTCACTTCTGATAAGAGTCCGACTTTTAAGTTCTGGTCATGTCCTGGACCTTTGGTTCCTTGGGGAGGGGAATCTTTGGTTCTGCAGTCATTTCAGGTCAGGATTTCTTCTGCGCATGACTTGGCTGTGTGACTTTGCAAATTTTCTGAAAGGCAATTCTTAATCACTCTGTTGATAAGAGATGGGGTCAGCTGGACTGGTCCTGGAGGGCCCATGGTTACACTTGCAAGGAAGAAGTGATCAAGCAACTCAAAAATATCTGCAAGGTACTGTGGCCCATTTGAGGATCAGCGTTAGTGTTACAGGAATAAAGCAAAGAGCTTGTGTTGTTTTTGTAAGAAATGTCCACCTCCAAAATTATATTTATACACCTGGAAGGAGGAAAGGATACATTTTAAGTGTAAAACACTGATCCCTTTCCAATCCCTCCTCCCTTTGTTAACGTCATTGTGTTTCTTTGTTCTGGAGTCTCCTAGAATGACACAGGGAAAAATTTTCCAGGTTAGCTTTGACAATCACTCCCTGCTTTTCCGCCAAATCCCTTTTCTTTAAATTTGCATGCCTTGGAATAAACTTTCTTGTTAGATATATTTCCACCCAAACCAAGAAGCTGGGAAGCTGTTTTATTATTGAGCAGTTTTATTCTGTCCCCACTGCCCCCTTATTATCCCTACGGAGAATTTTAGCGCTCTCTCTATTAAAACTCAATCTGCCACTTCAGAGGTTAATCATTAACTTTCATGTGTCTGTGCCTTTCATTGTAATCTAGATTCTGGAATTAAATCAAATGTAATGGAAAGAAAAGAATTAAGACAACTGGGCTCTAGCCCCAGTACAACCGATAGCTAGTTGTCTGACCTTGCAAAAGCCTTCAACCCCTCTGGAACTCCACCTATAAAAGAAGGTGGTTGGAAGATCCCATCTCTAAATATCTGGTGGCTCTAAAATTCTGTTTGTATGAATAAGGAACCCTCAGATTTAAAAACTAACTGGTTGCTGGTAGTAATTTTCTCAGCTAGTTAATTCAGTTCTAACTGACCAGGACTTGGTACTGTATCTCCTTCAACACACAACTGGACTTTGAAAGAGTGACAACAGAAAAGAAGAGAGAAGCCCACTCTTGTCATGAGTAGTCAGCCCAGAAAGAGGCAGCTGTAAGGGAAAATGGGGCAATAATGAGAGAAATGACCAAAATTGCTTTCCCCATCCCCTTCTTTCCATAAGAAAAGTTGCAGAGAGAAGGGACTATGGGAACAATAGCAAGGCCATGCAGAGCCGAGCTATGCAGAGAGATCCTTGGGGGTGAAAGCAATCAGACAACTCAATGGATTGATCTATTTCCTTTAACCTCATCTCTCCTTTCTTTAAAAATATACTTTACCCTCTCTTCATCTCTGCCTCATTGTGAAGCAAAAGAATATTGGCACTTTCTTTTTCTTCTTTATCAGTTCAGGCAAATCATTCTTCTGCAAAAAAAAAAGGGAAATCAAACAAAATAAGCTTCCATTTGGGGAAAAGAAATGATTAGGGTGGATGAGTTGTCTAAAAATGACTGTATGGATGGTACACATTAAAAACTGACAGCTTGCAAATCTTCAAATCTAAAAAAGAACAACTTTGAGCTTAGGAGGCAGCAAAAAGCTGGTGAAAAACCGAGACTTACAATGAGTTTTGGGTTTTTGCTTTGTTTTTATTTTTGAGTCCCCTGGTGGAGCCTGTAAAAGAAACAGGAAAAAACAGGAGCTGAACTTTCAGATTCAATGGTTCACAGCCTCTAGCAAAAAAGTCTCTCCCTTTTCTTGGCCAGATGTCTTTATGAAGGCAGAGGTGACACTAATAGGCTAGATAGAAAATTGACTCATCTAAGGGCTGAAGTAGGAGTGATTTTCTGAAAGCCAATCAGGTGATTTTTATTGGAAAAAAAATGATTGCATAAAATGAGATGGGCTTAAGAAGGATTGGTTTTCTACGGGCAGGGTTGGAGTGAATAATTTTACTGGTCTCAAAGCTCTCAGGTAGCACAGATGTAAGCTAGAGTCTCTTGCCCCTTGAAAAAGAAAAAAGATTGATGTGAATGCTAAGTGCACAGATTGTGAAAGATCAACTCCCCTCTGTGTACAAGATTTCTGCCAATTATAGGGTAGGTGTGGGGAAACTTCCATATTCATGATCACCTGGCTTTGGGTCCCACTCCTACTTAATGATCTTCATTGATGATCTCCCTGTGTTGTACCATTCTGAGTCACACTGTGGCAACCTGATTTACAACTCACTTCTTTCCCTTACTTTATGAATAAATAAATAAGTAAACAAACAAACAAATAAAAACCCTACTTCAAGGCAGTGCACTGTGTGATGGTCATGCACATAGTTGGCTTTCCTGAGGGCTGAAGGTTCCTCACCCGCAAAATGAAAGCCACAGGTACAGACCTGAATTTGACGTGTAGCCTGGAGCACAGCTCCTGCAGCCAACCCCATAGACCCATGAATAAAAAATAAATGTTTGTTTTGTAAGCCACTGAGATTTTGGGTTGTTTGTTGTGTAACATTATTTCATCAAAAGCTGACTTATACAAAAAATTCTCTGGGAAAGGGGGTTTATATCACAATAGTACAAACAACTTCAAATTAAGCATTAGCCATCTTTGTTCTAAAAGAGCTCTGGATAACCCACCACTAGGGGTTTGTCAATGTCCACTTCAAACTATGAAACTCCCCAGCCCAGGTCATCACAAGGACTTGTATTTCTCTCCTTCCAATTCCACTCTCTTCCACATTTTGTCTCTCCAAGATCCCTACTCCACACTCCCAACTCGAAAATTTCCTTAATATATTATGGAAAACAAATCAATGTTCTTCAATTCCTGCCCTCAAACTCAGCTCTTATGCTACCTTTTCATATTCAAGCCCATCAAGGAGTCCAGCAGAACAAAGGGGCTCTCCTGTAAATAGAAACATCCTTATAGAAGGGCAACAGTGGTTTTTTCCACAGTGATTTTTCTCTGTTATATGCTATACATAGAAGAGATAAGTAGTGTTAAGTTCTAACTACAACTGTGAGTGATCTCACAGGATTCCAGACATGAAGTCCACTCATTCTCTCCTCTCCTATGTCCTCTTTCCTTTGTCTCTTTCCATACTCTCTGATCTCTCTCTTCTGCCAAGCCAATATCTTCTTCTACGGATGTGGGGAAGACAATGTGTATTACCAATTAGCAAGGAAAGTTCTCTCTCATTTCCCCTTAAAGTTCAACTTCCATTAAGTAATGAGAATTTAGCCATCAATAATTAAGACTCTCCCTGGGAAACACTCCCACGGAAGCTAACGGCAGTGCTTTCTGAATAATAAAGCACATTGTCCTATTACAATGATTTTCTTTTTACATTTTCACAATCTCCAAGGAGAAACAGGCAGCCATTTTACCAAGATCCAGCAGCAATTCTGGTGCCCCACGTAGCACAATTATCACAAAACACTCCAATAGGTTCACCCAGTTTAGGCCAAGTATGAAATAACACATCACTCTTAAAATAAATGACATAATATCTTTTGAAATTTAAAAGCCACTTGATTTTGATTCCAAAATTAAAAGGTTGAGTTTGACCTTAATTTTCTCGTCAGTGGGGCAGTTCTGGTTCAGCCACGAATCACTAGCCCACTGCCCTCACCAAAGAGGGAAGAAAGTAGCAGGCAGAGGAAGTAAAGCCTTGACTTCCCTTTTGCAAAAAATTACAGGAACATGGGAAGGAAGAAGTTTCTTCCTCCTTCTTCTGATAGGAATAGGAAACTTGAGTCTATTTATTTGTCAGATTTCCAAATACCCCTTTACTCCTAAGAACAAAAGAGAATTTTTCAAATTTAAAAATCACAGTGTAGACAGTCATTTCAAGCATCAAAATAAATCTGCGAAAAAGGGCAGCTGGTTCAAGCCAGGAAAAGATGTATTAAGAAAGCTGAAATACTTCAGAGTCCCTATGCCAACCAACATGAAAAAGGCAATTGACTATGGATAATCTTGGAGGTGGGACAGTGGGAAGGGAAAGAATCTTAGAGAAGAGAAAGAAGCTCAGTGTCTTTCATGAGGCTGGAAGAATGAGATTTCTTGCAATACATTTCAATGATTTGTAGTGGTGAATGACTATTGCCCTCCAAGGTCCTAAGGATGTGAATGCACTGGATGAGCAAGCTTAATCACAAACCAGGTCTGTGGCTCTAAACTACTAAACAGCCTTTTTGCTTCTGAAGAGACACGGAAACATAAGGTATATAGAATAGATTCACCTACTTCCTTGGCCTGACAATCTAGAAGATTAAAGAGCATAGAGAAATACCATCAACATAGCTTCTTTCCAGAGCTGATAAAGTTGAAGAGAAAGAGAGAGATGAGAATGTAAGAGCTTCTCCACTAGGGTATGGGAAATTGGAACCATGGTTTGGGAGTCTCTGTCATTCTGAGGGAGTAAGACTTCTGAAGATTTGAATAATTGGAGGTGGTGGCAAGGAGGCAAGAAAAGTTCTGGAGCTGTAGATAAGTGAAGAAAAAAAATTCCCGTACAACTGCCAGGTAAAGCCCCAGAATGCCTACATCCAAGACAATATGAGCTGGATGGAGACATTGTCTGTACTTTCATCTCTCCTCACCCCTCCTCCCTGGCCCTCTCATACTCTAGGAATGGCTTAGAGCTCTCTTTCTTTCTCTCTTTCTTTCTTTCTTCAGTATGCACTCTCCTCCTTCCGTTGATCAAGACTAATATCCAATTAGCTATAAGTTCTCTAATACAGATTCATTCTTTCATTCAATGAGAATGCATTGAGAAACTAAAATGTGCCTGGCTCTGTTCTAGGTACATGGAATAAAGAGATAAATAAAACAAAGGGCTTTCCCTCTAAAGGAGGGCTATCTAAATGTATGGAGTCAAAGAAGGCTTTGTGGAGGAGAGGACACCAACCAGTGTCTTAAAGGAGGAGCAGAAGTTAGCCGGACACAGAGGGCACACGGGTAAAGGCACTGAGGTAGAAAACAGTACCTGACAGTGTGTAAACACAGGCATTTGCTAGATGAACCCAAGAGAGGGTTTTCTTACTGCTACTTTTCAATAAATTTTGCCCCAAAGAAAAAAGTAATGAAAGGGAAATCAATAACTAAAAGTTGCATTTTTATGCACTTACATTGTAACTGATTCACTAAATCACCACTTAACTTCATTTACTGCCTTAATGAACAATTAATTCTATCACTTATGGAACAAGGCCTATGCACGGGCAAGCTGGAACCCCCTTCTCAAAGTAACCATAATAATAACGAAAATTCAAAATGGCCTATAAATGTCCCAGGAAAAGCTAGCAAAAAGGTGGAAGAGATGACTACGGACCTGAAACAAGCAAAGTGAGTTCCCCCCAGTTCAAAAATGTGTTTGCCATACGTATTACCAATTAGAGATTCAAGTGTGTCAACATACTTCCCTTTTTAAAAGCAGAGGATGAAGTAAATAGAGTAATACTATAAACCATTCATTCCTCAGTAAGTATTTCCCTTATTTCAATCAATAGAGGCACCATTCTCTGAGTCAGCCAAGCTTTTAGAGTTATCTTTAATTCCTGTCTCATTCCATCTTTGATTTTATTAGATGCCAAGCTTTGGATTATCATACAGGGTTCTCTGTGGAAAACAACAAAGACTGACTCTGGTTGATGGAAGCAACACTAACAACAAAAAAGGGTTTATTTTAGGGACATTGGGCTCACTGTGATAGACAGTGTAGACTCGCTGTTCTTTCTCAACTTCCTTCTCCATTGCCCACTTCCATGATAGAGGTCAGACACTCCAAATACTCACTATTCATTTCTCTCATTTCCCACCATTCCATGTAGCTAGTGGACCATATTACTCAGCTTTGGCCAATAAGATGTAAGCCTAAGTCTGCTGGGGCTTCCAGGAAAGTTTTGGCTCCCCTGGTAAGACAGAAAGATATAACTGGTGCTAACCTGTCTCCCCTTCTTTCAGTCTTGAACAGGGACTGCAGCTGAACAAAAAGCCAAGAGGCCGTCAGAGAGCCTTGATATCATCAAGCTGTTGGAACAAATGTCAGTAGCTACTTACTCCAGACATTTTATTTTATGGGGCGGGGGGGTGGGGCAATCCAATGGCTTAAGTCACTACTAGTTGTGTTTTCTGTTATTGCAGTTGAACAAATGCCTAACTGACACATTTCCTGACTCATTGGGAGGGCACAAGTCTAAGCAGCCAGCACTACTCTCCAAAAGCACACCACAGAACTGGTCTAGCAAGGACCATCAATCTACTACATGTTGCTCTTTACCCTGCTGCCATTTCTGCACCAGAAATGTAATCTTACTGCAACCACTACCATTACTATCACTTCTGTATTAGGCACGTAATCTTGCAAATCCATATACCATTTCTGCTAGCATGACTCTAGATTCAAAGTGCAGGGTGGCTACATCTAGTTGGTGGCATCTGCATCACATGATGTCTGAGCTGCAAGTGAAGCTGAAGAGGTGAGTATCTGGTATTTTCAACTGTTATGGATTTACAAGATGAGGAATTCTCCCATACATAGGAAAGAGGCTCATATGTTGGGCCAAAAGGAATGTGCACCTCATCTTGTCAATCCTGTGATCTCCCTAGATTATACCTTACCCATTTTAATGGACTGAATGTTTATGTCTCCCAAAAATTGATATGTTGAAATTCTAAACCCCAACGTGATGGTATTAAGAGGTGGGCCCTTTGGGAGGTAACTAGATCATGAGGGTGGAGTACTCATGAATGGGATTAGTGCCCTAATAAATGAGACCCCAGAGAGCTCCCTCACCCCAAGAAGATGCTTACAAACCATCTATAAACCAGGAAGCAGGCCCTCACCAAGACATGGAATCTGCTGGCACCTTGATCTTGGGCTTCCCAGCCTCCAGATTTTTGAGAAGTTAATGTATATTCTTTAAGCCACTCAGTCTATGGTATTCTATTATAGTACCCCAAAAAGACTAAGACACCCACTAATCTCCAGCTACTGCATATAAAGCCATTTTAATCATTTGGAATTGAAATGTCTCTGGAATCTTAAATTCTAATACAGCCCCCCGTCCTGGCAGCAAACTCAGCACCTTACTTCCATTTCCTGATGTTGTAGGGAAAATAATGGGCAGACTGAAGAGATATTAAAGACATCAAATTGACAGAATTTGGGGATAATTAGATGTGAATCATACAGGGAGATGAATCAAGAATAATCCCCAAATTTTTGGCATGGGCAACAACAGGGTAAGTGCTAATGTCACTCAATGAGGGAATTAAGAATGAGTAGAGAACTTGGAAAGCAAAAATAACCATGCCAGTTTGCGGACATGCTGGGCTTCAGGTGCCTGTGGGCCAGATGTAGTCATCTAGTAAAGAGATGGGTATGTTGGTCTGGAACAGAGGAATAAATATCTAGACTAGAAGTATGAATTTGGGAGTCATCAGCTTATAGATGATAACTGATGTCATGAAACCACCTCTTCCACCTACATTTCCTACCTCAATGAAAGAGACATGAGGACCCAACATCTTCCACTCAGCCAAAGTTTCCTCTTCCCTCTTAATATACACCCAACCACCAAGAACCAATCACACCAGTCGCTGAGGGCTGCCTCCTTAAAACCTGTCCCCTCTCCATCTCCACGTCTGCTGCCTTCATTCAGCTCTCACCATCTTTCACCTGGAATTAATCTCTGAACTAATCTCCAACCTGTCTACCATCACACACACACAAACACACACACACACACACATGGCTGCGGCAAGAGTGCTCTTTCTCAAACACAAACATGACTATGCTAATCATCTGATTAAACACTGCTAGCAGCTCCCCATTACCTAAAAGATAAAAGTCCCATCCCCACTTAAGACACCCAGGGCTCTCTAGAATCAGATCCCTGTCTATATCTCCAGCCCCATTTCCCATTGCCTGGAGCTACCAAAATATGATAACCTTAGTGGAGAATGTGCCTGTCAGAGTCTTGATTGCATCTCACATAATGTTCCTTATTAAAAACCACTGGATTTTAACCAATAAACAATATATTACATATCAGAAAGGGAGAATCTCTTCCCAAACCTGGACTATGAAAATGTTGGGCCCAGTCTGCAAAATTGCCATTTGCAATCATATTAATATAGCACTTAGGAAGGCAATTTAGAAAGAGATAGTGTGCTTCTTTTAAATATTCAAATATGCTCAAAATCATTTAGGAAAGAACTTACTGGTCCTAATAACGAGATCCTTCACAATACCCCCAGATTCCGCATATTATCCATTTCTGAGACCTAGTGATAAGCCCAGGAATACCTGCTTCTTTTCATTTCTGTTTGTACAACTCTTTCTCCCCTCAGCAAGGGCTCTATACCGTTGGTTCATAAGTGCAGAGATCTATAAAGAGCCTTTCTCCAAAAATCAGGAGCTAGCAGTCAGCCGAAACCAACTCATCCTCTGAGAGACAATGGGAGGTGGAAAGCTAAGCGCTGGAACTGGAGGCTATGAGAAAAGAATGCAGAGGTTAATCCACTTGAATCAAAGACTTGGGTCTCCTATCAGCCTGGACAGCTTGTTCTGACGATGCTGCAGAGAAATATCAACCCCGGAGTCATTTTGTGGACCATATTGAAACCTCTTGCTGCCCTGTAAGATAAAACCAGTGCAACAAATATTGATTGAATGTTGTCTGCTGCTATGAAATGTGAGATTGTCTCTGTCCTCAAAAATCTGAATGATAACAGTAATAATAGTATTATTATTGTTTAATTGTTAACATGTACTGAGCACTTGCCCTTGGACAGGTTAAAATATTTAACCTTCGCAGCAATCCTAGGAGATAGATTCTCCCATTTGCAGATAGGGAAACTGAGGCTAGGTTTAATAACTTGCCCCAAAGTCCCAAGAATGGTCAACAGCATCACTTAAAATCACCTTCAAGAGATGAATCAAAAATTATAAAGATTCTAAAATAGTTTCAATTAATAACAAATATCTTTGAATGAATAAACGAATGAGTGAAAATACTAAAGTACAAAAATTGCTACAGGAAGTAGGAGAAGAGGCTACTTCAGTACAGGGTAGTAAGGTGGCTATGACTTGAGATCATGTTTACCTTCTGTGAATGGGAGGACAGGAAACTTGTAGACCATTATACTTAAGATGGCAGTTTATACACTGGACTACAATTCAACCCATACCCAAGGTGGAGATTCTAAACAGAACTTTTCTTCCCCACGGACAAAAAGCACTAAATAAAAACTCTCCAAATAGCACCAAGAGTGTGGCAGTAAGGATGAGAAACTACGATATAAAATCTCTGATGTTTTTTTTTTTTTTTTTTGCTAAGGAAGGTTTGCCCTGAGCTAAAATCTGTTGCCAATCTTCCTCTTTTATTGCTTGAGGAAGATTAGCCCTGAGCTAACATCTGTGCCAAACTTCCTCTACTTTAAATGTGGGACACCACCACAGCGTGGCTGCTGAATGGAGTAGATCCAGGCCCGGGATCCGAACCCACGAACCCGGGCCACCAAAGCAGAGTGCTCAGTACTTTAACCACTCAGCCACGGGGCTGGGCCCATCTGTTGATTTTTTTAAAAAACTGTATACGTGGTAAACAATATCGAGTTCAAGTGAGAAAGTTATTCATTCATTCACCAAATATGTGCCCAGTTCCTAATATGTAGCAGAGT
The DNA here is from genome assembly GCF_020826845.1 of Diceros bicornis minor. NCBI lineage: Eukaryota > Metazoa > Chordata > Mammalia > Perissodactyla > Rhinocerotidae > Diceros > Diceros bicornis. The sequence goes on along the minus strand of NC_080763.1, from coordinate 28,932,576 downwards.
CTGTGCAGGCACTTGCAGAAACATAGGAGAAAAATATATAGGTTACTTACAAAGAGTCAAAGAACCTATATTCATATCATATTCCTACATGTATATAACCATAGCTTTTTACATTCATGGGTAATTTTGAAACTTAACCAGAATGTTAACCCAAAGAGTTGTGCAAAAAACAATAGAGAGAAGAGGTACCAAAGGGCAAATACCTGGCAGGCATCATAGAAAAAAATCTCCAGATCCCTCGAACAGCAGCTTGAGAAATGTTACCAGAGGCAGAGAACCAGAGAATATTCTTCTTGGTAAGGCCATGGGCCGATTTCATCTTAGATATAATACATTGGTTGCCTCCACCATTGTTATTTTCTTTCTCAAGTTAGAAAGCTCTCAGCACCAGACAAAATGAGATTACTCTCTCTAGCTTGAATAGTTTCTGGAAAGCTTAGTTCTCAGCACATCAGAAAAAGTGGTTGCTGCATTTGTAATTAGCATCTCTGAATTTGCCTGTTATAATTCCAAACCTTCCCTGGTCTTAAAAGACAAGACCTCTGTGAACAGAGTATGCGGCCATCTTTCATGTTATATTCCTAATTACACACCTACCAAAGGTTAAGAAAAGCATTTTGGGGGCCGGCCCCGTGGCTTAGTGGTTAAGTGCACGCGCTCTGCTACTGGCAGCCCAGGTTCAGATCCCGGGCGCGCACCGACACACTGCTTGTCCGGCCACACTGAGGCAGCATCCCACATACAGCAACTAGAAGGATGTGCAACTATGGCATACAACTATCTACTGGGGCTTTGAGGAGAAAAAGGGGGCAAAAAGGGAGGAGGATTGGCAATAGATGTTAGCTCAGGGTTGGTCTTCCTCAGCAAAAAGAGGAGGATTGGCACTGATGTTAGCTCAGGGCCGATCTTCCTCACAAAAAAAAAAAAAGAAATACCATTTAAAAAAAAAAAAGAAAAGCATTTTGTTTTCTTATAAAGTATTATATTGCTTTTTCATAATTAGGAAAGACTCCTGGCAAAAATTAGTGTCTACAACAAAAAGCTGCTTGGTGTGGAGAGCTATTATTTTTTCTTGATCATGGGTTCGTTTTGTGTGTGTATGTATAACTGACTTTCTTTGTGTTTTTACACTCTCCCTGTGTGAGGTATTTCTGGGAGATAATGATTGAATAAGGTTAGAGGTCCTCAACTTCTCTGGTTGTTAAGTATTTGCCAGAAGCAGCTCTTGTGTGCAATTGTTATCGTTATTATTGCTTATTGTTTAGGTCCGTTTCCTTTGAAAAATGTCTCTCTCTCACCTCAGGAAAGCAGAGCCCCCTAGGACAGAAGTGGGGCCTGGTGTATGACTTCCTTTTGGAATGAAGATGGCCTGAAGAAGATGACTTAAACAGTGGCATGTCACTCAGAAATAAAGGCAAAACCTCTGTGAGGTATTTAACTCTAAAATGAGATTTGGGCCCTTTTTTACAAACACACAAATACTGGGAAGCTTAGCAGCTATAAGAGACCATCTAATAGCACTCCGTCCTCAGGTAATTTCCCACCCACACATTCTCATACATTCCCAAAGTGTAGAGTCCGGCCACTGACCACTGCTGCATCAGCAAGGTATGCCAACCAGTCACACGCTCTCCCCTCCCCTAGTCCACAGGGCAATTTTTCATGAATGCCCACTTTGGAAGATGCTGTGATGCCCTTTACTGTGAGGGCTCATCCTTCAGGAAGGCACTTACTTTGTACTTTCCAGTTTTGCCTAGCCAGAATCTCAGTGTTTTTTGTGATGGTGATAGTGATGATAATGGTGGTGATTTTGATAATGGTAGTAACTAAAATTTATTAAACTAACATGTATTCCTTTGTACCAGACATGATGCCAGACACTTTATATGCATTTCTCCACTTAATGCTAACAATCCCATGAAATAGGTAATACACCAAAATTTAAACCTAGAAAAATTTTGCTCATGGTCACATAGTAAGAGCCAACATTCAACTCCAGACCATCCAATTATATTATATAATAGTCAGGGTTGAGTGTTCTGCTGCAGTAACAAAAGCAACAAGATATCAATAGTTTAATACAAAAAAGTTTCTCACTCATACAAAATCCGCTATGAGCTATGGTGATTCTTCAGGGAATCTGTCCTCCACATGGTGGCTCAGCAATCTGGGCACCTCCATCTCAACACATGCCTTCATAACTACCATGGTAGGAGAAGAAAGTGCTGGAGTGTATCACCCCAGCAATTAAATGCTTTAGCTCATACACAACCCACATCACTCCAGCTTCTAACCTATTGGTCAGAACAAGTCACATGGCCCCACATATTTGCCACAGGGATGGAGAAATTTAACCCCCTCATATGCCCAGAGGGAGAGGAGATTCAGATATGGATGAGCACAAAACATTACTATCACAGTCCATATTTGGTTCATTCTTCTTCCACACTTTGAAAACACTAAATCCAACCCCAGAGAGAAAACTCAAAGTCCCAACCAATTATAGCGTTGAGCTCAAAGTTTGGGACACTGGTAGCCTTCGGTAGTCTCTTCACAGGCAGAGAGGGAGGGATGACATTAGTGTTTACATGAGGTCCCGACACATGGCTTCTCTTGGACCAGATACCTGGGAACTAAAAAAGTTAAGTTGAAGGGGAGGCCAGCCCCATGGCATAGTGGTTAAGTTCAGGGCACTCCACTTCAGTGTCCTGTGTTCACAGGTTCAGATCCCAGGAGCAGACCTACGCCACTCATCAGCCATGCTGTGGCAGCAAACCACATGCAAAGTAGAGGAAGATTGGCACAGATGTTAGCTCATGGTGACTATTCCTCAACAACAACAAAAAGTTAAATTTTGTTGAACCACCACCCCATCTTCCCATCACCACAGACACACACTCAACACGCAATGGTGGAATAAGGACCAGATAGCCTCAGTAATCACACCCATTTAGAAAGAAGAAGAATGGTCAACCCAGATTCAATGCATGGAGAAACAGCCTCCACCTCTTGACAGAAGAATCTACAATGTCATCTAGTAAAGCCATGGATGCAAGAAAGGAAGAATTTGTGACCATTTATACAATCTACGACACTTAATATATCAGTTTTCTATCGCTGTTGTAAAAAATTACTGCAAACTTAGTGGCTTGAGACAACATGAACTTTTATTCTATGGTTCTGTAGTTCAGAAGTCTGACACAGGTCTCACTGGGCTAAAATCAAGACGTAAACAAGTCTGCATCCCTTTCTGGAGTCTCTAGGGAAGTGCCTGTTTCCTAGCCTTTTCCAGCTTCTGGAAGCTGCCTGAATCCCTTGGCTTGCGGCTCCCTTCCTCCAACGTCAAAGCATCTATCTGACCATTATTCCATCATCACGGCTTTGTCTGACCACAACCAGAAAGTTCTCCACTTTTAAGAACTTGTGATTAGATTGGGATTACCCAGGTAATCCAGGATAATCTCCACATCTCAAAGTCCATAACTTTAATCACATCTGCAAAGTTGATTTTGCCATATAAGGTAATATATGCACAGGTTCTGGGGAATATGGCGTGGACGTCTTTGTGGGGTCATTATTCTGTTGAACACACTCAGGAACTCGGACTGTAAAAGTTCTATCACATTATGATGCTGTTACGTCCAGACAAGGCTTCAGAGTTTATCAAATCAAAAGGGAGCTGTATTAGTCAGCTTGGGTTACCATAAAAGAATACCATAGACTGGGTGGCTCAAACAACAGAAATTTGTTTTCTCACAGTCCTGGAGCCTAGAAGTCTGAGATCTGGGTACCAATAGGTCAGGTTCTAGTGAGAGCTCTTTTCCTGACTTGCAGACACCTGCCTTTTCACTGTGTCCTCACATGGCAGAGAGACACAGAGACAGAGAGATCTTTTCCTCTTCTTATAAGGCACAGTCCTATCAGATCAGGACCCTACCCTTATGACCTCATTTAACCATAATTACCTCTTAAAGACTCTGTCTCCAGATAGAGTCACACTGATGATTAGGGCTTCAGCATATAAATTTGGGGAGGACACAATTCAGTCCATAGTATGATCTTTCACCTAGAAGTGACCAGCGCTCATATTTCTTTGGACAAAGTAAATCACGTGGCCATGCATGAATTTGAAGAGGATGGGAAACATATTTCTCCCATATTCATGGAAGGAGAGGAGAACTGGAAATAATTGACAAGCATCAGTAACATCTACCCAGAGCCACTGGAGGGTTTTAAGCAGGATTGTGACATAATGGGATATGTGTAATAGAAAGATCTCCCTGGCGTTGTTGTAAAGGATGGATTAGAGGGATCCTTGTAATCAAGAAGACTACTTGGAGGCTCATGATATAGTCTAGGAGGAGAAAAAGGTCAAAATAGGGCTGTGGCAGTAAGAACAGTAGGAAGTAGTGCATAGGAAATTATTTAGAATATGCCAGCAATGGCTTTCTTCTGCAAAATGAATAGTCAAGAAATACAAGTAATACATGGTTATCCAAAATTATCAGGGAATGTGATTTTAGTTACAAACGAGTTTCAGATAACCACAGCTTAATTCTTTGAGTTGCAAGCATGTTTATTTTAATTGTTTGGGGATAAAAATCTTTCTAAGCTCTTACAGAGTATACTGAAATGGTGTTGGATGCTGTCAAGCTGTCATTATGAATATCAGTTTGTGTACTGTGTTTTAAACAGAAAGGCACTCAGGTGCTTTCCCCTACACTTGTCTCCTTTTTCCGTATTTTCCATATTCTCACTCCACCAAAAGAAGGTGATTGAGGAAGGTAAGCTGTCATCAGTACAAGGAAATTCAGTAAAGTGAATCCCTGAGAACTGTAAACCCAAAACGCAACCAATGAGATTAATAAGCAGATTTTGAAAATCAGATTGAAACTTTCCTATTTGTAAGAGAAAGCTGCAGCCTAAATACATTCAAGGAAGGAATGCCTTAATAGAGTGGAAGTTATTTGCATGGATGTTAGAAAAAGAGTCAAAGAGCGGGAATATCAGTCTGTCACCAACTCTGTCTAGGAGAAAAGACTGTGCTCTGTCCAGCAGATATGAGTATGCTGGTCCACTTCATAGTATAGGCATCTCCATAAATTAATATTTATCATGGTGGTTTATACACTAGTCTCATGTGAGTTTGGTTAGAGTGAGTTGCTAAGAGATTGATTCCCTCTTATTGTGCTGAAAATTCTGCTTCAAGTCTATGTAGATATCTCAGTTTAGGTTCTCCCAAAAGCAAAGCCTGAGGCAAGAACTTGGTGTAAGTAATTTGGAGGAGGTAATCCCAGGAAACAGAAATGAGAGAATGCGAAAAGCGAGAAAAGGATGGAGTAGAAGTCAACGTAAGGGTGCATTATGGAGGTCACTGCTCTTAAGTACTCAGGGACCTTCTGAGAACCATATAGAAAACCTCCTAAAATTACCTACCTGAAGGACCGGAGGCTGGAGCATTTATCTATTGGCTCTTGGCCCCCACTGGTTGGAGGTTGTTCCCATGAATGTTAAATACACACACACACACACACACACTTCCCAGCTGTGCTTGTGCATGATGAGTGGGCTCTGAGTCACTAGGACAGAAAGTTGAAATACCTGGTTTATGCTTCAAGCAGAACACTGTTAGCACAAGAGAAGCTGAGCTCACATAGAGCCATCCTCTGCAACTACAGCTGAAAGCAAAGTGGTTTAATGAGGATGTGACACAGGGCACCAGGGGTGTCTGCTGCACCGGGCAAGGAAAAAATGCTGAACTTTACGCAGCACAGCCCTACCTTAGCAGCCACCTGCTAACTTTTCTACATCATTGCATCCTAACTAAATCATTAAGGTACACTTTGCTCCCCAATAACAACTTAAATGCATAGCCATGAGGTCATTTTATCTTGTTTCTCAAAGTATTGTACTTAATCTGGAATCCAGAAGTTTCCTTTCCATCGTAAAAATTGACACTAGACTTATCAAGTTGTCAAGATGACATTAAGCTGCTCTTGTGCTACAGAAACAAGTCTGCCAAAGAAGCTGAGTACCACCAAATAAGCCAAGCCTTGGATTTAATTAAGTCGAAATTTTTTTTAAATCCTTTAAATTACTTTCTCTTTGGGTGGGAGAAAACCAAAACGTTGAGAGCATGAAAGTAAAAAATAAAATAAAATGAGATCTTGAGGAAAGAATGTGCTGAAGCATTGAGGACCTGTGTGAGAGGCAGGATTTGGTTTCCTGCTAAGAGCATCACTGCGACAGTTGCTGAAGACTCGTGGTTACAGACAGATCTGGGCAGCCGGGCTCTGCTCCCTCCATCAGCCCTTCCAGTGGACTGTTATGTGCTCCTATTAACATGGACTTGGAAACAAAGCAAATCAGATTCCAAATTCCACCTTCATCACCTGTTTCCTATATGATCTTGGGCAAGTTATTTAACTTCTTAAACCTCAGAAGTCCTCGTCAGTAAAATACAGCTGGTCATTTCTAATCTGCAGGACTTTTGCGAGAATTCAATGAGTAATGTAGGTAAAGCACTTTGGACAGTACCAGAATGATTGTAAGTGCTTAATAAATGGTAGCTAGGGCTGCTTTGATGATGAAAATACTGAGCCATAGAGGCACCCTGGAAATAACTCACACGAGTTCTAGCACAGGGTCCGTGCTTTATAAATATTAGTTCCCCTTCCAGTTGTGTTTCATAAGAGCTAAGAGCTTTATCAAAATTGCAAAGTAACGCGAGGTTCATTATTCTGAAATAAACATAGATGATGGGTAGCTCAAGGGGTGTTTTAAATTCTCTGGAAAATTTACAGTGAATAAGACAAATTGTTTCCATGATAAGGCCATGTTTAAGACCAAAGACAAAACGTCAGCATTCCCACCATCTGTTCTGCCCTTTTGAGGCCAGCCATGCACTGACCCCCCACACTCTCCCACCCCAATACTCCCCCCCATATGTAAACAAGCCTCTTTTCTGTGATCCCCATCCCTCCCCATGCGCTTTTGACCTGCTAGACCCGACTTCATTTCCCTGGAGGGGATGCCAGCTCCAGCCCCACTTCTGACTCTTCTGAATATGGCAACTCTCTAGATTCCTCTTTTCACTTCTCTGGATTTCGGAAACCTCTTGAGTTCATTTGTCCATCATTCACCCATTTCACAAATATTTATGGAGAGCCTCTATGGACCCCACAATGTGCTAGGCCCTGGGATACAGTGGAAAACAAAATAGACAAGTCCCCTATCCTCAGGTATTTTCTAGCCTAGTTTGTAATAAACAAGTGAGCAAATTAACACATGATGTCAGGTGCCTCTCATTTTCTCAGTTGAGAAACTCATTCCTGCCTCTCAGTCTGCAGAACATACAACAGGACTCTCCCTTGAACCCTAGGATGCAGACCCACATTTATGCCATTCTTGTCATTCACGTCATGGACCACTTTTAAGACTTCATGGACCTTCCATGAATGTCAAAGTTCAAGTGTACCAAAATTTTACCTGCTGATGAAAAATAATTAAATGAAGGGGGTATGGAAATTTATTTCCCAAGTCTATCGCGGGTGTGACAATAGCATTATTTTCCCTAAAGAGGAATTATAATCAATTACAATAGTCCATACAATATTCCACAGATGGCTACTAATACCCTGAAATCATGTCCACTGGGATGACACTGGATGATTTTCTATCCTTTGCCATGCTTACAGGGAAGCTCCTGGGATACAGAAAAGCTTGCTGTGAGAAATAAGGAAAGAGGTTCATTATATGAAATTGTGGCTCATAGCATCCCCCATAACACACAGTCCAGTCAATCTGAGGCTTCCTTTATGGTTTATGTCCATATCTTTTAAGCATTGTTTTACTTCTCTGCTGCTTCCACTGCCAAGGTTCCACTGTACCAGTCAACCCCAGACTGTCCACTACTCTTCTGCAATCCGACTGCTAACTAATTCGATGGGCCCTTTCCTGCTAGCTCTCTCCAGGTTAAGGAATGACAACTCCTTCCCAGTCTAGCAGCCATTTTAAGTGATAGCCCCCAAACTCAGGAGATGCTAAAAAGGCACTTTCAAAATGTATTTGGTATGCTCAGTTGGAGAACTACATGGACACCTGACTTCTGCTCCCTTCTCCAGTGGCATTCTGGGAGGATGGACAAACCACACCTGTGAGCTGCCATATTGTGAGGAAATAGAGAGCTGGCCAGGAACACTGCATTGACCATAGCTGACTATACATATTCTTCATCTATCAGATTGAGTACGCTTATTTGTTTCCGTAAAACAGAGAGGTTAGGATTGCTGCTTTCATTTTAAGCAACTGCAAAGTAGAATCAGCCCACTAGTCTGTGGACTAAAGGTAAACTAGACCACAGAATTTGGGCTTCATTCCTTGGCAGACAACCAGCTCGCAAACCATAAATCTAAAGGTCAACCTCAACTCTTTTTTCATCCCCTATATCCAGTTAGTGCCCAAATCCTCTTGACTCTATTTCTCAATGTCTTCCATATCTGCACCGGCTCTTCATCCCCACTGACACTTCCTTACCTCAAGGCCATTTCATCTTCCGCCTGGACCATTGCCATAGTGTCCTAAATAATCCTCTTACCACTAGGCTCCTTCTTAGTCCCTGACTCTCCCATATTTTCTCCACATTGTCACCAGAGCAACCTTTCTAAAATGCAGAATTTATCTTATTACTGCTCCTTTCAAAGGAGTTTGGTGACTCTTCAATATTTACAAAATAAAGATTAAATGTAATCTGTCAAACAAGCCTATGATCTCACCCCTGACAATTTATCTGACCCTCCGGGAAGACGATGCACATGAACTACTTGAGATTCTAAACACACTCCCACGTGTCTATTCCTCCTGCCTGAACTGGGCTCCCTCCCAAACCCCATCTCTTCTCTGCAGGGCAAACAGCTTACTCATCACTCGCCACTAGACAATAATCTTTAGGGCAAAGGCCTTGTGTAATTTTTCTCTATCCCAGCACTTTGCTTGGCATGTAGTACCCACTGAGTAAGTAGTACGTGTTGAAAGCATTATTGAGTAAGTGAAAAGAATAAATCAAATGTTTCGTGGCACTGGAGAGACGTGTTAGTTAAAACGTCTTCCTTCTCATTACTGCTATCACGTATTATTTAGACGCTTACAATTGCAACTGAATCATAACCATGGCCGTCTCACTCCCTGGATGGAGCTGTCAGAGCTACAGAACCCATCTTCTGCAGCTATCATGGAGAGATATCAGGAGAACTGGACTCTTGATGATAGGTGATATTCTTGAACATGGAGACTAGTGCCCGTTTAAAGGTTCCAAGCTTGCCAGAGAGGCCCATTTCATCAGGGTGAGAAGGGACTGTGGCACAGGGTGCCTAGGAAGAAAAGGATGGGACCCCCTCAACCTAGTTTCCTGCAGCAAGGAGGACATCAACAGGTCTTTCATGTGAAAGAGCACTGAGAAAAGACGGGAGCCCCAGGGCCCTTCTGGTGGCCACTGAGAGAGGAGCTGCCCCCTCTAGAAAGGAGATTGGGGCATGGACAAATCCCAAGGGCCTAGAGGGATGTGGCCCCCTCTCTGGGGGAACCTCAGTGATGGAGAGGACTGGTAGAAACTGACCAATAAACTACCAGCAGTGAAGAGGTCACCAGAAGAAGGCAGAGACACATGGAGCCTTAAGATAACCAGGATCACCACCCCATTGTGACATGCAGTTGGTTACCATGAGATAAACCTGCCTGTACCATCTTTCCCAGACTGCCAAAGCCCTCCAACCCAAGCAAAGGGAATCCCCAAAAAGAGAAAAGGAAGAGATGGCATCTTAACGAAGACCATTCCCACCCGCACTCAATCCCATTGAAGTGCCGTAGTGAGAGAAGTGGAACAACAGACAGAAGAACTTCAGACCCCAGGCAATGGGTCAAACTTGTGCCAGGGTAGAGGTAGGGAGGGGTGTTGGGGATAAGATTTAAATCATATCAAAGACTAAAGTTTAAATTGAACTCGAATTTTAACATCTTTTTAGATGGCCAGAAAATTACAGAATCTGTCATCAGGGTTTGAGAAAGAGACTTTTGTCACAGCATGGTTGAAGGTTTATAGAAAAAATAAAACTATTTCATGCTTATGTCCCCATAGAGCACTTACACTATCAGCATCGGCACCTTAGGGATGCCAGCTCTGTCCAAGCCCAAGGCTGCACATAAGACCAGAGACAGAAGACGGAGCCTTGAATGTGTGTGTGCATGTGTGTAGAGCTGCATGTGTGGCAATTTAGGGGAGATCAAGGGCAGGAACTAACCCAGGAAATTACCAAGAGTAGTGCTTGGGGCCTGACGGTTTTAATTAGCCAGCATCAGTGAGGGAGATGGTGAGTTGGCTGAGTTTAAAAGCTCAGCGTCAAGGCAGACACCTGGAGCCACTGGGGGCTCTGCTAGGTTTTATGTAAACAAGGATAATGTGAAAAATATTATTGTCTCCCAGCAGCTTCCTGCTTCTCTGGTCACCTCTGCCTTTCATGAGAAAAATACTAAACCACACCTTTTTTCCTTCCCATCCCTTTGAAGATGGGATGGTCACGGGGGCAGGAGGTGGACTCTTTCATCCCTGCTTTGGCATCATACGGCCAAGCCAAACCAGTAGTTACCAGAAGCCTCCGCCACCCCCAGGAGGATGAGACTGGGCAGGACCCGTCCGCACTGCAATTTCCATTCTATGGAAAGCCAACTCTGTAATTGCCTCTAATTGGCCCCATAAGTGGAGAGGTTTCCAGAGAAAAAGAAAAATGGTGTGAGGCATTTAAACAAACTAGAATGCTACTCTCAACCCTAAGGTAGCTTCTCTCCTGGACAACGATCTGCAAAGTGATCTGGGTGGATGTGTCGTCTGGACCACACGCTGGTCCAAACGCCCAGGCTAGCTGTGCTGATGCCCGCTGGTGGGTCTCCACCCTGCCGGTGGAGAAAGAAGGGTGAGAGCTAGTGCAGCTCCAGCTGTGACTTGGCTGCAAGGAAATCACCACACTCTCTAAAGAGCCGTGCCTGAGGGCAGCTCTTCACAGTCCTCACAGGACCCAAGTCTGCAAACCAGCCGTCAGTTTAGCCTCCCTTGGGAGGAGCGCCTTGAGGAGGAGTGTACAGCTGAACACAGCCTGCTGCAGGCTGCCCTCGGAGAAAACGTCCCTGCAACAGCAAGTGAGACTTAAAAAAAAAAAAGTCAGTTGTTTCAGGGAAATTCTAGAGTCCCACCAAAAAGTCTGCAATGCATTGGGATATGTCGTAATGTGAATTCAGCTAGAGAGCATTTATTTGGCATGTCCCTGAAGGAATCAGCCCCCAGGGTGGTCGGCTTGCCACCTCTCTCCCCAGAATACACTCCACCAGGGAGGACTCAGCTTCTAAAATATCCTCTTAGCTCACTGCTCCTCTTCTCACCACCTCGCCAATATGTTTACTATAAGAACTTCTATGTAACTGCCAATAAAAAATAATAAATACTGAATGTAGAAAACTTGGAAAACGTAAAAAAGTTTAAAGCAGACCGAAAAAAAAGAAAACCCACCCCTAAGGCAGCCTCCCAGAGAGAGACTGCTAATAATTTGGTATGTCTGCTTCCAGACTTTTATGTTATGTTATGAATAAATATACGTATATATAATTTAACAGAATTAAAATAGAATTGGGAAAATGGAGTCCACATCGCATGGACATGGTCAACTCGAATCAGTTGTTGAGGTGTAATCCTAATTCCACCTCTTGCTCTCTGTGTCTCAGCTGTAGCAGGTGAATAATGTAGTACCCACGTTAGAGAGTTGTTATAAGGAATAAATGAAATAAAACACGTAAAGCTCTTTCTTATAACAGGACATGGTGCATGCAGCATGAATATATATGTGAGTTGTTAGTGTTGTTGTTATTATTATTATTGGTTGTGATTTGCTTTTTTATATTACACACATATTTTTTTTCTGTGCCTCAGAGGCAGTTTAAAGGAATGAACAATCCTGCATTCCAATCAACACTGCAATGTCAAACCTAAGACACCGTCCAGATTGATACCACTCTCAGCAAACACCCTGATCTTGCCGGCATCTTCTTGAGAGAGGTCGATGTGACGAGATGGCCAGGGCCAGCTCGAATACCTGGAGGGGCCAGGGAAGGTTGTGGAGGTTTCAGCCAAGCCAGCATCACAGCTGTCCTCAATTACAACAAACAGATGTTGGCAGCTTGACTCATTAGAAGTGCAATCCAATCACCTTGGCAGTCTAATCCTCTTGCTGGAAACTCCGGAGATAGGAAGACCCGGTGTTCCCGGTTCCTGTGGTCAGGTCAATGAAGGTGACTCTCCCTGTCCTGGGGAAGCACAGACTCCATATGGCAAATCTCCATGGGGATTAGAGCCGTGGCTCTCAACCAGGGTAGATTTTATTCCCCATAAGATATTTGTCAATGACTGGAGACATTTTTGATAGTCACAACTTGAAGGAAGAGGGGGCTGCTACAGGCATCTAGTGGGTTGAGTCCAGGGGTGCTGCTAAACATTTACAAGTCCCAGGACCCCAAAACAGAGAATTATCTAACCCAAGTTGTCAATAATGTCAAAGTTGAGAAACCCTTGGTTAGAGACCCCAAACACATAAATTAAATAGACTTTTAAGTTAAAAGTGGGCAATGGCTGGCCCTAGTGAAATAGGCCATCTTGAGGATCTGTAACATAGATCACAGAGGCCAGCAGATAGGATGTATTTGTCACATAAGGTAACTGCATTTTCTGTACCTTTCCTCTGGGGTGGGTGGAGGGAGGAAAGGAGTCAGAGGATATACACTTTCCTAAATAAGGCTGTCATCCATAAACTACCTAACTTCTCATCACAGAAAGAACAGCGAGACTGCTAGGAACTTTCATACTAGAAAATCTAAGGCCCAAACTCAGGGGATAAAATTCTTCCTCCCTGTGATGGTTAATTTTGTGAGTCAACTTGACCGGGCCCGGGGTACCCAGATATTTGGTTAAACATTATTTCTGGGTGTATCTGTGAGGGTGTTTCCGGTTGAGATTAACATTTGAACCAGCAGACAGAGTAAAGCAGATTGCCCTCTGGAATGTGGGTGGGCCTTATCCAATCCATTGAAGACCTGAATAAAACAAAAAGGTGGAGTAACAGAGAATTCCCTCTCTCTGCCTCACTGCCTCCAAACTGGGACATGGTCTTCTCCTGCCTTCAGACTCAGACTCAGACTGGAACTTACACCATCGGCTCTCCTGGGTCTCTAGCTTGCTGACTGCAGATCTGGGGACTTCTCAGCCTCTATAATCATGTGAGTCAGTTCCTGATAATAAATCTATGTATATGTATATATATATTCTGTTTCTCTGGAGAATCCAGACTAACACACTCCTCATGCTACATGGATGCTTTGTTCTCACTCTTCACAACTCAATTCAATTTCCTCAGCCAGCCTTGAGTCCCTGACCTCCCCTCTGTCTTCTCCTCTGTTTCAACTCCTCTCTTTTGTTTCCTTTCTAGCCTCTGTCTCAATTTGTAATGAGTGCAGGGATCTTGACTCTCTTGTTCACTATTCTGTTCCCATAGCCCCACACACTGTCTCATCCATAGTAGATAGGATCCCAGCTCCACCACTTACCTGTGTGAACCAGTCAAATCACAGATTTTGTCGAATGAATCTAGGATACGATGAGTTTAAGACACACCAATATTTACTGCGCAACTAACAAAGAGGCAACAATGTTGGTTAAACACAATGCAAGGTCATGGCTGGTAAGATGCTTCCTGATTTCAGAAATACTAAAATGTAAGAAACCGTGCATATTAGAACCATAAGACATCGTGCTTAATCTCTCTGAGCCTCAATTCTCTCTACAGGGTAGAGATGATAACCTTCATGGGGTTCTTACAGGTAAGCCCACCCCTAACATTCGCAGGACTCAGGGCAAGAGGACAAAAGGAGGCCCACCTACCACGTGTCTGAATATTTAAAAGTTAGAAATTAAGGCAATAAACTACGAAGAGTGTTATCTCTTACCTGAATGTGGTATATATATTTTCATAACAACCCAGAAGGCCAGGCTTGGATTTAGAATTCACTGCCTCTTCACAGTTCTGCACTAGAACATGACAGCATAGGGAGAGCAGGACCTGCTTCTCCTGGCTTCTCCTCCCACCCTCAGCTCCATCCTGCCCTGCCTGGGACCTCACACACCTGTGAAGGGCCACCCCAGTCCAAGCCCTGTCCACACATGTCCCTCCCTGCAAACAGCTGCACCTCAGTCACCCCTTGAGCCAGCAGGCAGCACAGTCTCACCTCAGGAGGGGGGACTGGGAGAAGAGGCCCATGCAGGCCCTGAAAGTAGACTCAGGGATATTTGAGCAAGGAATTCCAGGGTCCCGGTTACCCACAGTGGGAGCAGACTCAGGATAAGCAGGCACACTTAGCCCAAGGACCCCTGAATCCACAGGGAAGGGTGCAGCCAAGAGAGAGCAGGACCTGGAACCCCCGTCCCAGGTTCCAAGACTGAACAGGTTATGATGATAAGGCACAATAATAGATGCAACATGCCTGGTTCCAAGACTGGTATCTAGTGGAGACTCCACAAATGAGTGTTCCCACACCCTAGTAGAAAAAAGGGGCCAGACAGTAATGGATATAGGAGCAGCTACCTATTACTTAGCACTGACTATGTGCCAGATAGTGGGTTATATGCTTTCCACTCATTTTTTATTTAATTTGGAGAATTGGAGATGTGTCTGAAAAGTAAATTGTGATCAGATTGGGGGAGGCCCTAGATGCCAAGCCAAGAAGTCTTGTTCATATGAGAGTCATTGCTGATCTGTGAGCATGGGACTCACATTACAAAGATTATTCCAATCAAAGACTACAACTGCAGTAGAGGAAGAAGACTCAGAACTCAAGTGAGAGATGGTTACAAAATGGGGGTAAATGATGAGGACCTCAACTATGATTTTGATGATGGGAATGGAAAGCTAACAAGGACCAGGACAGAGATTTTGGAGAATGAACCATTTGGGGTATTGAAAAGGGACAAGAGAAAGGAAATAGTCAAGAACTACATTTTCTAGGGGAACTGGGGACATGATGGTACCACTGGCAGAAATAAGAAAGTTACAAGGGAATCTGGCTTTCGAGGGAGGAGATAAATTCAATTAGCTTAAAAAGACGATTCCACTATCTAGATTTTTTTAGAGAGCCTATTGTGTACTCAGGCTTGTTTATACTTCTCTGCCTCTGCCTCTAACATCTGTCTGAAATTGTCCCCATTGGTGCCACTACAGAGTTCCCATAACCCAGTGAAATCGTTATTTTGGTCTCATAATATCTAGCAAGACATTATTTTTCAGTCCATCAATGTACCCAGTTATTGCTGTATTGCCACAAAAGCTACAATTTTATTATAGTCCTAAAATCTAAACTGAGATTTCGGATCCCTACTAATGAAACTTACATATAATATTTGCTTGTCTCCACCCTGCCCTTGTACCCATGCGTGGAAACTCCCAATACTCCAACAGCTCTAGCATCGTAGAAAATATACTCCTTACAGCTTTTAAGCCAACTGGAAAATAAAGTCAATACAACAGTGCCATCTAGTGAATGACAAGTATCTCAAAAAGGCATGGATCCATCTCAAATTTAAGATTTATACATTTTACCCAAACAGATCCAGTCCAGAATAGGAACAGTATTAATGAAGTTGCATTGTATCATCATCAGCCCTCAGAAAAATCCCTCCACGTGATCCAATATTGCCAAATTTAGGGGGAATCTTAATATGAGCCATACAAATAGAATGAAGAGATTATTAGAAATTCATGGTTTCCTCTGGAGTCAAATGTTAAATGACAAGAATCTAACACTAATTCGTGATGAGATCTGCAACAGATTCTCATCTCCTGACATTGAGCTCAACCTCCTCTCTGTGACCCCAAGCTGGCAGAACAGCACAGCCTCAGATACACCTGCAGCACATCCCAGCTCTGTGCTTAGTGTTCTGGTGACCTAGGGCAAGTGAGACCTCTCTGACCTTCTATTTCTTCATCTGCAAAATGGCGATGATGATATAATAAGACCTATTGACGGAAAGTATGGTGAGCCCTAAATGAGGTACTTTAGGAAAAGCGTATAACACAATGGTTGAGCATGATCAAAGGTAGTTTTTTCTTCTAGTCTGCCCTTTCTCCTTTATCTGCTCATTTACCCAAATGAGACTGAGACACCTAAGTGTCTGTTGCTTTAAAAGGCCAGCATTCAAATTTTTATTCAATAAATATTGAAGCTGTGCTACGTGCCAAGCACCCTTGTAGGCTCAGACAACAGGCAAGATTCCTCCAGTGGATCTAACCTATAATATGGGAGGATCTTGGAAGAAAATAATACAGAATCATGGATACTGAGAGATTGCAATCTGCTTTGGATGTGATGGGGAAGGAAATCTCTCAGAGCAGATTCTGATTCAGTTGACAGGGAGAGGAGGGGAAGACAGACAAAAGCTGAAATGAAGGAATACACCCTGTGCTCTCCCAGAAAACAGGAGGGAGCAATCACCAGATTGTTACCTAATCCAGTCACCTTGAAAAGGAGAAGAGCCGAGAGCATTATCCAAGGAAGAGGAGGTGTTCATCCCCTAAGACGAGTAGCCTCCGCCCTTGATCCAGCCCTCCACGTCATTTTCCTCCAGCAACCTCTCCATCACCATTCCAGGGATGGGGATTCTGTCTCAGGAGTGCCTCTGAGTTAACCACACTGCCAGATGGAAGAAATAAAAGTCAAGATGCCCCTCCGGCTTTCTTCCTCCTGCTCTCCCATTTCCCTCTGGGACCTTGAGAGCCCTCCTCAAATGGCTCAATGGTTTATGTAAAGAAGCAACATTTTCAGCCTTCTGGTTTATCTGGTTTAGAGTTTATTGCCCATCTGAGAGGACTGGCCTACACTGCTCTTTAGTTCTGCACATCATACAGCCAAATCTTAGCTGCCAGTGGATCTAAGTTAGTGCTTTCCAAAGTTATACATTACACTACCAAAAATTTTAATTTTTCTCTAAAAAAAATTTTTTAAAGCTCTATAATCCCACACTTTGGCTGGAAGATACAAAGTTAAACAGGTTTCTTTCGGAAGGGTTTCTAAGTCCTCAATATCTTAAGAATTGTGCATTTCCGATACAGTACATGCTATATTTCACAAAATTATTTGGCAGCGGAATCCTTTCTGCGCAGTTTCTCTTGGAAATACACTTTGTAAAAGGCTAATTTCAGGTCTGTCTGGTGTCTATTCTTACTTCAAACTTTGCTAGAACCTTCATGAGACTTCATGAAGCTTTTCCTAATGCATCACAGTCCCCTTTCCCTCAGTTCCATATCCAATTGACCAATACTCCTGGTCTTCTCACACAGCTGTCTGTAAAGATTTATATCACAGCCTCTCTAACACATTGGTGCCCTTAATTGATTTTATCTCTGTCCTTTTTTACTTTATTCTAGTCCCCTTTAGATTAGGAAACTTGTTTTATGGGCAAGGTTCCAGGGAAGCTCGTGGAAATCCCTAGTGCCTGCACAATGTGTGGTGCAATAGTAGATGTTTCACGCAGACAGCAGGGAGAGGAAGGAAGAAGAGGGCAGGATTGACTCTGATAAGAAAGATCGTAGTCCCAGTTCCAGAATTTGACTTTTGATTAATCACAACATCACTGAGCCTCATTTTCTTCTCAGCCAAACAAGGCTGAAAACATTTGCCCTGACTTCCTCCTAGGACTGATGGGGAGCTCTAATGAGATCATCAATGCAAGGGCAACTTGTAACTGGAAAGTACTAGGCCGATGTAAGACAGTATCCTCATTAGCATCTGGCCAACACATGCCCTTCACATCCTCTCCAAAGAGACGAGGGTACCATGCCCACAGTGAGATGGGCTAATCCACCCTGCATATACTTTTAGCTAGAAAGATCCTTCTAGTCCCCAAAATAATGCCTCTTTCTAAATCTTAATGCTTAGAATTTCTATGATACAAGATAGATGTTTCCATTCACACTAAATATAATTTAACATATTTAAAAATTGGTATCAATTCCCTTCCTGGGAGAAATTTCAGAAGGGGAGAATTCTGAGCCTTGAAAATGAGGTTAAAAAAACTATATGCATAGTTTTTAACAAACTAAGTTGGGAGCCACAAAGGGAAATGCCACCTTCTTCAGAATTTTTTTAGGGAAATATTCAGATTAAACTAACTTTTATTGCATACTTACTGTTAGAAAATATACCAGATATTCTCAAACTGTAAGCATAGTCATTGCCACTCAACAACTCTACCTGTGGCGGGAATCCACACTATCAGTTTGGAAAACCAGGCACCAGACCTAAGCCTGAATTTAACCATAAAAATTAAATTAAATTAAAAACTAATAAATGAGGGACCTTTGTATGGGAACAGGAATAGCATATGCACTTTGTAAAGCCACTCTAGAATGGAAGCTGTGGCTTGTTATCTGATTATCTAAAGACAAGCCATTTTTGTAATTATTTTTATTGTTAATAAATTCTATCCAGTTTAGATGAGGGCATCAACACGTTAATGTGAATTCAGATTTCGAAAGAGAGAACTAGACAGCAGTCACAATCAAGGTGACCGGATTTCTTCCCATTACAGCCCCCAATTATTTCCACACCTATTGCTGACATGTTTAATCTTCTTCTCCTAACCTAACCCACAGCTTGCATGGAGGAAGAATGCTAGCTAATGCACTGCTCAGCAGAGAGTGTAGGTCCAATTTAAATAATTAGAAGCCTATTCATTTCTTCTCGCCCTCTTGGAAGTGCACTTGAAAGGAATGTGCATGCTGATCTTCGTGCCTTTAACTTGTCGGGGAATGACTTATTGACTTTCGTTAAGCCCCTTTCCTTACCAGCCCTTCTCTGTCTGTCTCCTAGGACACTGAGGATAATTTAAAGCTATTGGATGATAATCAATAAGCAAGGGTCATCTCTATTGCCAGGCTTAAAGGTCTTTGATCTAGTAAGTCATCAATTACTGCCACCTATATTAGCCTTCCCGTTAACCGCGTGACCTGGACTGGTCCTCTTCTTCTTCAAGTAGATGAGCACAGGAGCAGCACAGCAACTTTCTGCTGATGAAATGAGTCTGCAGTTCACTTGGGCTTGGGGCCTGTCTCCACTTTCTCTGCAAAGTAGCTTCCCTTCTCTCCTCGAGTGGTTAGAAATCTCTTTTCATTTGGCAAAGGCCCGAGGCATAATTTTGTCGCTTGACTTAGGGACATTCATATGTGTCCCCTTCATCGATTGCAGGCCTGTGAGTGCCAGACTCTGTGAGGTTCTGGAGATTTGACGTACTCATCACTGTCCCAGTATTGCTCCAAGTGCAATTCAGAGATACTTGTTACGAATGAAGATCCTCTGGTCAGAGATCTCCATTCCATACATTTGAGATGGGTCCTGGCAATCTTCATTTTTAACTTGGACCAACATTGTGATGGTGATGAGCACACGGAACTGTGTTTCAAAAATCTGCATTTTTAACAAGTTGTCTGGGTAATTCTTTTGCACATCAAAGTTTGAGACCCTCTAGTCTAGAAAGGCTATAAACAAGTAAACAACTGACTTGTATTATTAAGTAAGAATGAAATAGAAGCTGGATAAAGCTAATAGCACTTTGCTTCAGGAGAATAGGAAAGAACAAGAGGGGTTCAGAGATTCATTGAGGTGTCGCTTAAGTGCCCATGAAGGTGACTAGAAGGTGATGGTTGAGAATGAGAGGGATGACGTTCCAGACACAAGGAATAGCATGGGCAAAAACTCATGAAAATAAGAGTTCAGAGTTTATTTGGGAATTTGGAAATAATCCAATGAATAGGGACCTGAGGTATGCACTAAGGTTCGTGATGTGGTGGGAATTGAAATTGACAAGGAAGTTGGCGTCAACCACAAAGGTACTTGAATGCAGTTCTTCAGACAGTAAGGGCAGGGATCTGGTCCAATATTTAAGAATGAATTTAAATAATCAGAAATCACGGAAAGATGGAAAAAACAAATAGAAAGGTGACCAAAATTATTCAACATTCAAAAAACTTTTGCCTGCTGCCTACATCATACTTATCCAACCCCATATTGATTGAATGCCTTCTATAGGCCTTACACAAGAGTAGGCTCAGGAGAAATAATAATAATCAACAAAAATATGGTCTCCCTTCCATCATAGGGTTTATAGTTTAGCATTTCCTATGTGACAGGCACTGGACTAGCAGATAAGAAACCGAATGGCACCTCGAAGTATTTACAGTGTAAAAGACAAGTAAGTCTTACACACACACACGAACATATGCACATATTTACACATGTCATAATAAACCACAAGAAAGGTAGGAATGAAATGTTAGAGAACTAAGTAAAGAAAGACTACTGGAGAGGGGCTTTAGAGCATAGACTAGATTTTTGACCAAGGGAAGATGGAGAAATAGAGCAGTCTTAGTCAGAAGGAAAGAAAGCAATTAAAGAAAACAGAGAATGGAAACAATGAGGATGATGATGACAATGACAATGCTTTGCCATGAGAGAGGAAGAACTAAGTGTCAGACATTGCATGGGCCTTTCAGACATTCCTTTCCCTCATCCTCAGAGTAACCCCTCAGAGCAGGTAGTATTACTCTGTTTTATATACATGAAAACAATTCTTCAAGGGGTTAAATAACTTCCAAAGTTGGCAAAGCAAGTAAGTAAAAGAGTCGACTCATTCATATTCATTCATTCAATTTATTCAACAAATATTTATTGAGCAGCTACTATGTGACAGTCAGGTCTGTCTTACACCAAAGTTCCTATAATTTTTCTCTACAACAGCCTAAAAATTAATAACTAATAAAATTAGCACTAATAAATGATAGCATGAACAAGAAAATGAGGACTATAGAAGAAAGGATGCTAATACTCACAGCATGTTTTATGCTTTTCAAAGCACTTTTACACATATTATGTCATTTGATCTCCACAAACATCTTAAAAACAAAAAAGAAAAAGAGTATAACACCTGGTAAATATTGTATATTAAATGTCTAATCTTTCACCTTTACCCTGAATTCTCAAAATCTTTGGTTCTTAAGAGGTTTTTTTTGTTTCTTTTTTCAAGGTTATTTTACTTTAATCAAAAACTAGTTTTACTGTTTTTAAGAGGAAAGAATAAAAAACAAAAGTGGCCCATAAACCCACTATCCAAATATCTCTTGTTAATATTTTTTAACTTTTTATTTTAAAATAATTTTAGACTTTCAAAAAATTTGCAAAAATAGGACAGAGTTCCCACATTTCCTTCACTCAGCTTTCCCTAATTCTAACAACTGACATAACCATAGTACAGTTATCAAACCAGGAAATTATCACTGATTCCATACTAACAACTGAACCACAGATCTTATTCAGATTTCACCAGTTTTTCTTCTAATGTCCTTTTTCTGTTCCCACACCCCACATTGCATTTAGTTGTTTGTCTCCAGCTCTCTAGCTTTCAACCAAAGACAGTTCCTTAGTCTACCCTTGTCTTTTCATGATGTTGACTCCTTTGATGAGGACTGGTCATTTGGTAGAATGTCTCTCAATCTGGGTTTGTCTAGGATGTTTTCATGATCAGTTTGAGGTATACATTTTAGGCTCATTACAGAATACCATAAAAGTGATGTGTGCCCTTTGCAGGACACCTTATCAGTAGGTACATGATATGAACCTATCTTATAACTTGTGATGTTAACTTTGATCACATGATTAAGGTGATGATTGTTGGGTTTCTATACTGCAAAGTTTCTATTTCTTCCTTTGTAATTGATAAATACCTTCGGAGAGATACTTTGAGACTATGCTAACGTACCATTTCTCCTCAAACGTTTGCCCACTGATTTTAGCATCCATCCGCGGATCCTCCTTGCAAGAGTCACTGCAGTGGTGTTGCCTAGTCGGGATTTGGTATTTCTCTCATTCCTTCTACACATATTAATTGGAATTCTTCTGTAAAGAAGAGCTGTTTCTTCTCCCCATTTATGTACTTATTGGATTATTTATATCAGGATGGACACCCAGATATTTAATATTATTGTTATTTATGATGTTGCTCAAATTGTCCACTTTAGCCATTGGAAGTTCTATTAGGTGTACTTCTGTTTCCTTTTGACATTGCTTCATCTTTTTAATCACTTTTTTAGAACTTCTTTACTTTCTGATGCTACAAGATGCTCCAGGCTCCTCTTGTATTTCCTTGCCCCAGCCCTAGAATCAGTCATTTCTCCTCCAAAGAACCCTGATTCTTTTTATCAAAAACGAGATTTAGAAACCAAAATCCACACACTTGACATGCTCATTGCTATTGGAGGGTCATAATTCCCTGGCCTTCTAAACAGACATAATTGGTAAGTATGTGTTGTATGTTAACCCTTGCATACACACACATTTATATTTACTTCTTTATCAATTTATCTGTATATATATTTTAAAAACATGGGTTCATACTGATACTTCCAATTCCAATCCAACACCACAAGATTGGTTCTAGCTTTCTCCCTTTTCTTACTTATAACCTCTTTCTCCAACAGTGAGAAATCTGGCTCTCGTTACAATACACTCACTTATTTGTTCAACCTTAGTATAAACATAAAGGATTTAGTTACAGAACGGCTAAAACATACTCGTATGACGAAAAAATTTACTAACTAAAGCACAGCACTGTGTACGTTCTTTTCATCTTTAGTCTTAACAGCATCCAGTCAAAATACTGTTTTCCAAAGTCACCTAGGTTAGCTCTTTTTTTCCCCACCCCCTTCAGTGTGGTTATGGTTTGCATTTGTAATACAATTAGGTTTATTTACTACTATTTGTATTCTATTTTAGGTCCTCCCTCCAATATCCTGGTTGATTGTAAACATGTATTTATTTTGAGAAGTATGTAAAACATTATTCATAATTTTCTTTTTGATCAATTTAGAGATATAGACCTCTTTGCTGAGCACCTGCCATATGCCAGGGACAGTCTGGGTATTTTTATTACACAAGACTATGAAAACATAATATGCCACTTTAATGATCAATACCTAGGTTATGAAACTTTATGCCAAGATAAAAAAGTGATTTACTTTATCCACCAAAAGATGGTGCCTCTTTCTCTTCTTTTATCCTCCTCATAATAGTTCACCAACTTTATGGACCTATAGATTCTGTTGGCCTAATTATTTCCATAGCCTAAAAGTACATTAGAAATAATAAGGCAAATATTGCTGTTTCTCATGAAACATTAATGGAATGTTACCTGTTTCGGGTTTTTTAATTAGCTATCACTATTGATAATTCACCCTATAAAATGAAAATATTGCCACTATATGTGTGAATACAAAAAAAAAACCCCACCGAGTACCCTTGAGGACTCTTAGTAATCTCAATTTGGGCCTTTAGAAGGCAGGGTTGTCCCTCAGTGTTTACAAGAACCTTCTGAGAGGCAATCATGGATAGGTCATTGGCCCCACCTTACTCAGGCTCCTGTCTTTACCCAGTTCACAAATGAGTTGGGAGAACTGTATAGTGGCTAATAGTACAGATTCTGGAGTCAAAATTGCCATGTGCACTTAGGTAAATTTCTTCCTGTCTCTGAGCTGCAATTTCTTCATTTGTAAGGAGGGATATTGATATATGTGTGTGTATAATTTATATATATAAATATATGTCATTTATATGTTATATAATATATATATTACTTATCCCTCTTTACAAAAGAGGAAACGTAATTGTGAAATTGAATGAAATTATATGCCAAACTCTTTGAAGTTTTCAGCACATATAAAGCACTCATAAAATGTCAGCTATTATTAACACTATTATCATTTAATTGCTATTCAAAAGATAAACAGCAGCACATATTGTTCAACAACTAATAGTGTTTATTTAGTTAAAGGACAGAAAGTCATCATCTGAGATGAAGAGGCAGAGAAAGAGAACTAACAATTATTAGACCTCATAACAATCTAATCCTAACAATAATTCAGTAAGGTTAATATTAATAAACTCATCTGTAAAACAAAGATAAGTAACCTTGGATAAGTAATCAAAGTCATGCAACTACTGAATGACAGGCTGGGTACAGATCCAGATCTCACCATTAAAAAGGAATACTGGGGAGTGAGTTAGCTTTTTCAGAGATAGACACTTGAGCTTCAGAAAAGTGTCTTGAGTCATTGCCAAGTGGCCCCAGAATACAGCCTTGTGGGCCAGCCCCGTGGCTTAGCGGTTAAGTGCGCGCACTCCGCTGCTGGCGGCCCGGGTTCCATCCCAGGCGCACACCGACGCACCGCTTCTCCGGCCATGCTGAGGCCACGTCCCACATACAGCAACTAGAAGGACGTGCAGCTATGACATACAACTATCTACTGGGGCTTTGGGGGAAAAAATAAATAAATAAAATTATATAAAAAAAAAAAAGAATACAGCCTTGTAATATGGCAGAATCACTGCAGAATCTTGGGCATGTACAACAGGGCAAAGGAGGCCTGGAACAGGACATGGTTCCTGGGCAGAAACAGTCATTGATAGGTGGGTCCTCCTAGGTAAGAGGATCCACATTCTGGATTTTCTAGGTCAGGATTTATTCCAAATATTCTGTGTCATTATCACTATATGCACTTTGGGGCTAAGTTACCATTCCCATAGATCCAGATACTACAGAAGAATTCTTAAGAGTTTATACCTGGCATCTCAAATTGGCAGCCTGTCTTTCAAGGCCTGCAAACCAGTTTCGTTTGGGAGACATTGCCAAATTGGATCTGAATGCCTTACAATGCCGCATGCCCTGTCCCATAGAGTCCCCATTCCTCCCTGTTACATTAGACCAGCCTTCTTCACTCATATACCTTATGTGCACAGCCCCTAATGGAGAGTTTTTATGTTGATCAGGCCCCACTCTAGATTGATTCACTCAGAATATCTGGGGTGAAGCCAAGATAGGGACTATTGAAAGGCTCCCCCTCTCCCCCAGTGTTTCTAATGAAAACCAATGTTAAGAATCACTGGTCTAGGCCCTGCTCTCAATCCATCCATCAACCTTCTCTCTTTCTCTTATGTTTCTCTCATTCTTCTGTAGTGGGTTGAATAGTGTCCTCCCAAAATTCATGTTCACCTGGAACCTCCGAATACGACCTTATTTGGAAATAGAATCTTTGCAGATGGAATTAGTCAAGCTCTCAAGATGAGATCATCCTAAATTTAGGGAAGTCCTAAATCCAATGACTAGTGTCCTCATAAGAAGAAGAGAAGACACAGGGAAACACACAGGGAAGGTGATGTGATGATGGAGACAAAGATTGGAGTGATGCTTCTACAAACCAATGAACACCAAGATTTCCAAGAGCCACCACTAACTGGGAAGACGCAAGGAAAGATTCTTCCCTAGAGCCTTCAAAGGGAGCAAGGCCCTGCTGACTCCTTGATTTCAGACTTCTAGTTTCCAGAACTGTGAGAGAATAAAGTTCTGTGTTTTAAGCCACCCAGTTTGTGGTAATTTGTTGTGGCAACCCTAGGAAACTAATACACCCTCCCAATAACTCACCCAATATCTGCTGAGAATTGTTCAAATATCCTAAATGTCCAAAGACGTCCTTGTGCTTCCAGAAGTAAACTGAAAATATCCTAACACTTATGAGCACCAAAAGGACTACAGTAAGGAAGTGAAGTAACTGCTCACAAGAGACACAGTCAGATAGACATGAGAATCTAGGACCTTCCAGGGGCCTATGGAACCAGTTAGTGGGAAGGAATCCAGGCTTCCCTAATGCATTCTCATCACTTCATTTCCCCTCCATTAGTGCAGTGGAGGACATGAACTCTTACTGTTAAGTTACTAGAGTCTTATTGCTTTGTCTCCCATTGTCTCCCCTCTCTCCCATGGTCTCTGTGCAGGTCCCATTTTTCATAGTTGTTCTGCCTTTTGTTTACTCCAGCTTCCTCTTTTTTTCACCCAGACAGATGGAGAGGCAGCTAAACATCTGAGAAGCTAGTCTTACTCCCTCCCGGGCAACAGCTGCTTCCACGAAACAGCCCTGTAAATGTCAGCGTAGATCCATATGTCTTCAAGCGAAGTTGGTCCCACACCAGAAGTCATCGCGGAGTCACTGTCAGTGATGCAGGGACCCAGGATACCCTGGCCACCCCTTGGCTTTTCCAACCCTCACCACTGCCCGAGCATGTTTGTGGAAGTCGGGGAATGAGAAGTAAGTTTAACGATAAACACCTCCCAGGTTTTAATGATAAAACAACAGGCCCCTGCCGTACTCATTCATGATTCATAGAATCCTTTTCCCACTGTAATGAAAAGGCCTCAATATTTTCCCTCCTTAAAATCCCAGGTCACTGACTGGAAAACTATTTCCTAAATATTTTCTGCAAATTCAAAGCTGTATCTATAGAGTTCCCAAGGAATGAATTTGTTGTGCTTGTCGTTTTCTTTTAAAACTACAGTTATATGTCAATTCAATTATCTTCTCTCTGAATACTCCATCAAAATATAATTCCTGCAGGAATATAGTGATCTGAGCTATCTTAATATTGATTGAAGATGGGGTGAGGGTCATCCCAAGAATTCTGGCATTGGCTATATTTTAAATATCTCTCTTCCTTTTTAGTAGGGTTGGTCAAGAGTGAAAACAGCAATAAGGATGGGGAACCCAGTGGGGAAGAAGAATTCTTACCCCTCTGCCATCTGCAATGCTTCTTACTGTTAATACTTCACAGAACTCTTCCAGACCAAATGTCTCTACTTATGAGGTCCCCAAGCTTTTCTGCACATTCCAATCACCTTAGGAGCTTTTAAAAATCTTGATACCCACCTTATTCCCCAGAACAATTCACTGGGAATGCCTGGGCATGGAAGTCAGGCTTCCATAGTTGTTAAAAGATCTCCAGCTGATTTCAATACTCAGCAAAGTTTAGGATACAGAATGGTTACCAAAATGATCAAACGTTTAGATCATGCCATGGTTCTAAGATTCTGCTAAATGGAAATAAGATTATCTCTCCCTCCCTATGGAAAATAGATTTTCAAAGACAAGGGGATTTGAGATTCTCAGAGAAAGACATTATGTAAATACAGGCTATTATTATTGCAAGTTGGCAGGTGTCTGGGAAATATATCTCATTCTCTTTAATCATCCAAACGAGGCTAACTGGCCCAAAGATGTGGAGTCAGCCCATTATTACGCCTAATGGGTACTGAGGATCCAAACACAGGTGTTGTGAGCGGCGGGCGAGGGGAGCAATCATTGAGTTCCCTTCTACCACTGGGACAACCTTCAGCTGCAGGTTTTATTGGAAGCAAACCCCACCTAAGGTCTAGGATCTGCTGCTGTTCACTTCTGGCTTAGCAATGTGTATTGCAGAGCAAGTGGTCTTTTCTTCACTTATTGCTGGGTATAAAAAGGAATAGACCTTACTCTTTTCTTCCAGGCACATCATCTCATCACGCAAAATGAGAGTTTAATATTAACCCACTCATCTGAGTCTATTTCAACATAAAACATACCCCAACCTAATGGCAAAATCTAGAACTGCTCATATACCACACAGTAATCTCCTGAGTCTTATTTTTTTCTTCAGCAGTAACTACAGCAATAAAAGGTTGCAGGAAAGTATAAATATTTAAGGACCAAAATAAATCTTTAAATGTTGAACAACTGGGTTATGTGATGGGTAAACTGAAGACTGGTCCCGTGATGGCAGCTCATCAAATAATGATAGAAACAGCAAAATCTTGGCCATTGCTCTCCCATCAGTACAGCATTAGTGTATGTCAGCTTTGTAATAGCTAACTGGCAAGAGCCAGCAGATGGTGCTTTTATGGCCCTATATAAACAGTATTAAGTCATTTTAACTCTTTCTCCATAATTCAGGTTTTGAAGCTACATTGGAGTCATCCACCTCTCTCGTCCTCTGAGACGCTCATGAGGAAGTGTGCCAACATTTATTAAGCACCCATTATGCACCAGACACTTCTCATAGGGGTTTATTAACCCCAATTTACAGAGAACAGCTACTGAAGGCACAGCCAAGATTTGAGCTGATTGTTTTATTTCATGGTTGTGGTTCCTCCCACTATTGCCCTATCAGTCTCAACCTCTATTTTCATTGATTAAATGTACAGGGAAGGGAAAAACAGCTGAAAACTGTTTGGTGAATGATTGTCCTCATAATCCATGACTAAGAGAATCCAAATCAGTATGGCTCATTCCCATTTGAAATTATTACTACTTAGGGTTTTTCACGTCTTATTTGATATATTGATTATTCTGTTTTAACACTTGCAAGATGTATTGACTCTTCAGTTATGAAACTTTATCACTTGCTTCTTCAATCCAATTAAATTCACCATGCATTGATTAAACTTCTATTTAAGCATTTCAGCATTTTAAAACACAATTTTCTTTTTTTTTTTATAATTTTATTTATTTATTTTTCCCCCAAAGCCCCAGTAGGTAGTTGTATGTCATAGCTGCACATCCTTCTAGTTGCTGTATGTGGGATGCAGCCTCAGCATGGCCGGAGTAGCGGTGCGTCAGTGTGCGCCCGGGATCCGAACCCGGGCCGCCAGCAGCGGAGCACGCGCACTTAACCGCTAAGCCACGGGGCTGTCCCTAAAACACAATTTTCAGAGGTAAAATTATGACTCTCATTCAAAATCAAAATGTCAAAGATTTTACTCAACTCATTAATTGATGAGGGAACAAGTGAGATATATATAGCCAATTTAATAAATGAATGTTAGGATAAGATTCCTGGGTTACATATGAAATTGACTTACCTTTGGGTAACATTTGGTGTTCTCTCTTCCAATAAATGGGTATTATTTGCAACCCTATTGGACAAAAACTGACAGGTTAACCTATGCCCCTAAAGGTAAAATACACCAGTCAATATAAAGTCAAGCCCAGACCTTGGTTTAAACATGCAGTGATATCTTTTGCTTATTCCCAAGTTTTAGATAATTTTTCTAAGAGCATTTAAGACACTGAAGGAGGAGAGGTACCTAGGAAGATCTAGTCACTGTCTGCAAAGCCCACAGTAAAGTTTCAGGGTACAATACTTGCATACATCCATAACTTGAAAGGTATCTATAAGTGATAGAATGATAATGTAGTGTAAACTGTACACATTTGTACTAAAACAAATCAAAGTGAGGGAAGATTATGATCAACTGAGTTAATTAAGGAAGCTGTCTTGGACAAGGAAGGCATCTTTTGAGCAGAGCTTGATAAAAATTGTAGGATTTAATGAAAATGGATTTAAGGAAGATGAAAGAAAAAGAGTGATCTACATCAGCACGAGAGTAAGAGTAGGCACAGAGATGAATCTGTACACCTTTGGTTCTCAAGTTTGGCAGCACACTGCTTTCATCTGGGGAGCTTTTTAAAATCCTGATGCCCAAGCTACACACAGGCTAATTAAATCCCAATCTCTAAGGGTGGGGCCTAAGCATCAGTTTGTGCAGCTCCCCAGCTGATTTCAACGGGCAGCCATGGCTTCTCAAGTGTGGCCCATGGACTGGCGGCACCTGGGACTTTGTTAGATCTGCAGATTCTCCTGCTCCCCACCTACTGGATCAGAATCTCCCCGTCAACAAGATCCCCAGGTGATTCACTTGCACGTCAAAATTTGAGATGCTGCAAGACACTCTGCAGCCAGTTCCCACCATCCCTGACTCAGCACTTGATTAACATGCAAATTCCCAGGCCCCTCCCTCAGTGAATCTGAGATACAGTCAATAGAAGATGGGATTTAACAAGTATCCCTATGTTATTCTTATCAAGAGACTTTGGGAAATACTGAAAGGAGCTCCCCATTTGTGGGACCAGTTGGCCGACAGCCTTGACTCTCAGACTGAGGGAAGTTTGGCTTGTTCTGACAGTGGTTCTCAACATTAGTTACACATAGAATCACCTGGAGATGCTTTTCAACAATTTAGCTACCTTCACCCCACCCTCAGAGACTGTTTGGGCTGGCACAGGTGTTTTTGTTTTGTTTGTTTGTTTTGTTTTTAGGACCCTCGCTGATTCTAATGTATAGTCAGGGTTGAAAAATCACTATGTTAGGAAGCTGCCTCCTCTTGAGGGAGGAACAAATGTGATGAAAGTGGTATTTTAGGAAGTGTTATCTGACAATAAAATATAGGTAAGATGTTAGAAAACTCTAAAGATACCTACTAGCTCGGTGGTTGTAATCGAGTATTGGGGATGGCTGTTAGAACGAAGAGGAAAGAGTAAGTCTGTGAGAGCAAGGGTCAGAAAAAATTAATAACTAATTAGGATTATGGAAGAGAAAAAATAAGTAGGGTTGTTGAAATATGCCTACAAGATTGTGGGCATGAGGAGGAGTTGGGGTAGAATCAGCCTTCAACTGGAAACTTGGAAAAAATAATTAGTTTGCTGGGTATAATGGTTAATTTTTTGTGTCAACTTGACTGAGCCATAAGTGCCCAGATATTTGTCAAATATTATTCTAGGTGTTTCTTTGGGGGGTTTTTTGATGAGATTAACATCTAAAGTGGTAGACTTTCATTTAAATAAAGTCTACCATTTAAATAAAGCAGCTTACTCTCTCCGATGTGGGCAGGCCTCATCCAATCAGTTGAAGGCCTGACTGAAACAAAAATGCTCACCCTCTCCTGAGTAAGAAAGAACTCCTCTTGCCTGACTGCCTTCAGACTGGAATGTTGGTTTTTTGAGGGGTTTTTTCCCGTCAAACTCAAACAGAAGCATCAGTTCTTCCTGGGTCTCAAGCCTGCCTGCCTTCTGACTGGAACCACACCATCAGCATTCCTGGGTCTCCAGCTTGCCAGCTGCAGATCTTAGGACTTGTCAGTCTCCATAGTCACGTGAGCCAATTCCCTATGATAAATCATAGATTGGCTATTGGTTCTGTTTTCTGGAGAACCCTGATAATACAGTAGGTAAACATTGTGTTTAGTTTTAGACATAATAGTTGATTATTAAAAGCAAGTGTCGCAATAAACAAAGACTAATCAAATGAGAACATAGGTTATTTATTCAGAGCTTGCTATAACAAGGGAGTGAGCCTCCATCACTTGCATTTGCAGAGACTCCAAGACAAGGGAGTAGGAAAGTTTTATAGTGAAAGAAAGAGAAGGCTTAGATGTGCCCTCATTGGAGGCTGTTGGCATAAGGAAGCTGAAGGTCTGCTACCTAGAAGTGGGGCATCCTATATGATTGGTTTGGGGAGCATATTTGGCTTTCTCTGGTTGGTGCTGAGTTGGAGGTAGGGGAAAAAAATAGGGAAGCTGGCAGTTATTGACCAAGTCCTGACTGTTTTACTGCAGAGGTTGTGGGTCAGAGTTCTATTGTCATATATAGTCTGGCCCTTGTCCATTTGTATATTCACTCTCTCGTATGTTACATGAATGCCCTACAATATCAGGTCCCCAATTCCCAGATTTTTTTAGAAATGACTTTTTTTGTCTAGTTCAATTTATTTAATACTATTTGGCCACATCCACCTTGACACTTACACCTTTAGATCTTTCCAGTCCTTAATCGCATCTGGATTCTACTTTAGAAGAGGGGAAGTGTTTCAAAATGTAGATTATATTATCATCTGTTGGCAGGAGAAAACTGCCATTGAAAAGATATTTTGTTATGCTCACAGATCCCAAGAGAAGGGGTCACACCACTCCAGGAGGGGACCACACAGAAAAGTGCAGAAGTTGGTCAAGAGGTGGGGCTGGGGGGTGGGGAGGACCTGGGCAGGAGCCTTCATTGTGGTTTCCACAGGAAGGAACAGGCAAGCCAGGGTAAACAGGTCTAGGATTGGCTAGTTTGAATAATTTCAGTGGGCTGTGGAGCATAGGGGCTGTCCCTAGTTGTCTGGTACCTGGGCCTGAGGTGATGAGGGCAGAGGTGAGTGTGAGAACCTGGTGGAGGAGGTGGTTGCGGATGTGGGCTTTGTATTGGTTGGTTTGCGTTTAAAAGGCATACTTGAGGGAGAATTGTTTACCGTGTCTAGCAATTGGCTAGCTGCAGAGAGGGGCAGTTCCTCTAGGGTCAGCAAGTCCCCAGATGTCAAAGCATCAAAATGCAAAAACTAAAAAACAAGGTTAACACAGGAAGTCTAATTATAAATGGAAATTCAGAGCCCCCACTCTCTATAAACTGCTAACATCACAACCGTTATGATAGCAACTAGAGTTGCTTAATGTGACATTTCAAACTACAAGAGCATTTGACACCACCATGAATCATCAGGACTTTGCCACCTGGGGCATTAAGAGCAGCACTGAGACACAAAGACTGGCAGCCCCCACCCTAGTGAGGCTTTAGAACAAGTCTCATTTCTAAGCCTTCCCCTTTCGGAAGAAACCAAGGACAGACTTCCCTTTTCCCTGGCAGCGGGGACCCTTGAGAGTCCATTAAACCCTTGTTCATCCATCATAGCCTCCTTTTTCATGGCCCTGGAGGTGGTGAAAACATTGTTTTGCCCTGTTTCAGCAACACGTCAGGGATTTTTCCGTTAAGGTAACACTTCCCTTGGTCCTTTATAAGTGAGATTTGGGGTCAGCACACAGATCATTTACCTGATGCTCATTTTTTGGATTTCTTTAGTGCTTAGGAGATTAGCATTCCTCTTAGGACATGTTTCTAAAAACTCCCTATAAAAGAAGGGCAGTGAGTTTTCCCCTGCAATGGGATGGAGGGGACACAGCAGACTCTTGAGTTCAGATAGGCTTGGATTTGGATGGTAATTCTGGGGATCCCGTGGCCTGACTGCTCTCCATGTGGCCAAGCATAAAAACTCTCTTTTCTTTTCTAAAATCACAAATTATTTTGTAGTATACTGTACTATACTTGTCTGACTCCTCCCATTAGTTGGAAAGCTCCTTGAGGGTTGAGATTAGATCTTAAATTCATCCTTTTTATTCCCTAGCCTGCCCTTAAAGAATATTTGTTAAACTGCATTATGGTATGCAATACAGCTACCTCTGGGACTCTTAAAACTCTGTTGTCCTTCTGGCTCACGGACTAGGTGCCTGGTTCCCAGCAAGCAGGAAATAAGAGAGAGAAATCCCCAACCTCTGAAAAAGGGATGTTCCAGCACCCTGGAACAGAGTGAAGGAAAGGATCCAACAATAGTAACAGCAACAACCTTTATTGAGTCTGAAGCGTGCCAGGCACTGTTCTTGGCACTTTAGATGGTTTAACCACCATCACTAAACTTCCCTGGAAACAAATCTCCCAGTCACCCCTGTAGCCCATACTTAAGTTTGAATCAGAAATCTGTTCTCGCTCATTTCTAAGCTCCTTTGTATAGCGTAACCCTGTCTTAGAAGTCCTTTCAAAAAAATTCAATCACACCTAAACAAATAAACAAAAGCAAACAATTGTTTGCTCCATTTTTGTTTTTCACCTGACATGAGTGAAGGCAGATAAAGAACCAGAATGATTCTGAGGCCTGAATGTGGGATGGAGACAAGGAGAAGGAAGCAGCATCTGAGGCAACAAAGCCTGGGGGTGCGAAGAAGCAGGCTTGAACCAGAAGATCCCCTCCATGGCAGTATTGCCCTCAGGCTGCACCCCTGCCTCCCAGATGCAGCAGTCATGGCGATGCCTTTGTTTGTAAAATGCCTGGGCCCTTCCTGTCTATGCCAATGTTCTTCCCATTCCTAAACTGGGCAAGGTAGAGGGAAAAAGATCTTTTAAGAGTGCAGTGCAGATCTAAGCTAAAGGACTCTGCCTCTCTCTAGTGCTTTGCAAACAACACCTGGTTCAGCCTCACCGCAGCATCATAAGGTAAGTGTATACCATTACTCTTTCCCCTTAAGGAGATGGAAAACAGAGGGGCTTGTGGCAATCTGAATGATTCCGCCAAGGTCACAGGGTGGGCCTGAGTACCTGAAGTGGAAAGAGGGCCTTGACAGTCTTATATCATGTTTGAATCTCCTAAACACGGGGTTACCGCCTAAGGGGGATCTTCTGCTCACTGCAAGACATGCCAATAGTCAAGAGGTGAGCAGGTAGGAGTGAAAGGACTTTTTATTACAGCTTGCTAGCAAGAGGGAAGATGGCTGACTAATGTCTGAAAGAACCATCTCAAGGTGGCACAAAATCTTACGGCAGTTATATAGGCCAGTGGGTTATAGGGGAGAGGGTTAGGAATGTTGACCCTCTGGTGTTGCAGATGGGGAGTCGCCACACCAGATCTTTCAGTTTTCATTGATGATGGCTATCAGCCTAGACTCTCCGCCCAGGGGGTCATCACATTCCTAGACAACTCAAAAGAACAAAGTTATCATCTTATCGCAGCTGGCAGGGGCCATAAAATCTACAGAGCCTGCAAATCTACCACAGACAGACTCTTACTTATCTAGGCAAACTAAAGCAAAGATTCAAAGGGGCTGATTAGTCAGGGTTATTCATAGCTCCAACATGGATTTCTTCTATAAGATGACTTCCCTTATGCTAACTTTGTGTTGAGCCGCTATCAATGGGAACATGGATTTAGTATTGAATATTGTACCTGACAACTGAAGTTCTTTAAAATCAGTGCAATGTAAATCTGAAGAAAGGAGCTCGTATTTATCATTTCACACACTGATGCAAACTTCACGTACCCTTTCCACCTTGGTATCCACCTGTACCTCTTGATCAGTGTTACAGGATGAGATTCTTTAAATATTTAGCATCTTCACATATCCTATTGCATCAGTCCTGCTGTATCAGGAGGTTAAAGATGCAAAGGTGGCCACGGCATGGAGTATTCAATGTGGCAGATATTTCCCACGTCTCTGGATGCCCTTGCTGCCTCTCCTGGTGCTGTGGCTGACCCCAGCTTGCACCCTCAATGAAACAAAATATTTCAGTGGCACAAGAAGTATCTAGGTTAATAGCTGAAAATTTGCACCTGTTTTCTAACACAGCCAAAGTGTTCAATAAGCCTCACATACAGAAATCCTTTAACCTATTATGAAAACTCAGTCAACAGAAGCAAATGGTAGCCTTTAGACAGAGCCCAGCATGGAGCAGGAAATTGTATTCCCAATACCTACAGATTTAGCTGATGCGAAACATAGTATTTAGGAATGGGGTGACAGATATCGGAAGACTGGTTTTTGACAAGAGACACAAATGGTCGGCATTCTCTGTGAAGCAATAAAACCTGTTTAATTCTGATCTGACTAGAGCTATAGACTTTCTCTGCCTATTTGCAAACCATCACCACCATCTTTTTTGTGTGTGTGTGTGTGAGGAAGATCAGCCCTGAGCTAACATCCATGCCAATCCTCCTCTTTTTGCTGAGGAAGACCGGCTCTGAGCTAACTTCTATTGCCAATCCTCCTCCTTTTTTTTCCCCCCCTTTTCTCCCCAAAGCCCCAGTAGATTGTTGTATGTCATAGTTGCACATCCTCTAGTTGCTGTACGTGGGACGCCACCTCAGCATGGCTGGACAAGCGGTGCATCAGTGCGCGACCAGGATCTGAACCCGGGCCCCCAGTAGTGGAGCGCATGCACTTAACTGCTAAGCCACAGGGCCAGCCCCCCATCATCACCATCTTTAACACCACTCTCACCAGAAATCATCTGCTCTCCATGTGGGACACTGAACCAAGGATCTGGGTCCCAGTTTTGTGGGATCTTAGCATCTTAGCTTTGCTACACTGACACCAATAGACTTAAAAATACACCAAGCAGAAGAACCTGGACCAGCATAAGCAATTACTGGAATACAAGTTTAGGATCAAAAGAATTGAGTGTTGGAGGATGAAGATAGAATTTTAAAATTCCATTTTCAGACTAATAATGATACACAGCACCAAATGTATAGAATGAATGAATGCTGAAGCCCATAGCTGTCCAGTGTTGCCATGTATTCAGAAGAATAGCATCAAGACGTCTGAGGACTGACTGACTGGCCTGGATTTCATCCAAACATGTCACTTTGAAAGTCAGTTTTTCAAGGAAGATTATGTTTCAGGAGCTCTTCAAATGCTGGAAAGAAAAAATGAATAAGACTAACATCCACAAAGCAATAGTGTAAAGCAACATCCTTAGTTGTCTGTTAGGGAATATATGGCCCACGGGAATGCAGAGGAAGTGGTAACAGGTAGGCATTCTAGGCTCTGGAATGATAGAACGGCAAATTGGACTTAAATTTTCAGATTAATCAATGTTGATATCAGTGCAAATAATAAAGCCATATTTGTCAAGTTTTGTTCCCTGACCAGGGTCACTATTGTCCTTAGTGACCAAAAGAAAAGAGAAAGGTCACATGTGGTATTTACTTGCACCTTGCCCAGCTGGAGTGACCTGCCGAGGTGGACATTTAGTAATAGCCGATGGAGGAGGGTGGAGGGTATGGGGAAAGGAGCATCTCACAAGCACAAACCTGTTCATAATGCATCCCCTGCTATTATCAGGACAGAAGTAAGCCAGTCACCCCTCTGCCAGAGCAGTCTCCATATGTACCCACACACATATGCACATCATACACTTTAAATTTCTGGGTTTCGGTCCCAAGCAAGAACAGCTGAGTAGAAAGGGGTGACTCTGTGGACATTTTTTATTTTTTTGACTGTCCACGTTCCAGGCCTTCCACTTCCCAGTGTGCTTGAAAGAAGTACACACAAGGATCCTGTTGTGTCAGAGATACTACCCCCAACTGTGGAAGCTGCAGGAGCCAGATCTTTCCTCCTTCCTACTCCTGCGCAACCTAAGGTGGACAAATGACTTAGACGAGGCCAACTGAGTGCTGTCTTCCAAAACATAGACTCTAGAGTGAGCATCACCAAGATGTTGGAACAGTGGAAGTCATTCTTTATGGCAAAAGTAGCAGCAGGAAGCAGACTAGATTGTACTTCGTGCCCTCTGGAGCTCACTTTATTCCTCCCCATTTTCCAAGCCCACTTGTTGAGGCTCCTCTTGAATCTGAGAGATGCTGATATCCTTCCAATAAATGTCCTTTTTGCTTACATTACCCAGAGTTGGTTTCTGCTACTGCCAACCAAAAATCCTGACACTGTTACGGATTCTGGAGTCTCCCATGCATACCCCTCCTGAAACTTGCCTAGTCTGTCAAGAACCATTCCTGATAGCAGCTCTCCACATCCAGGCTCTCAGTTATCTGGGAGATATATCATGCAAACATCATGCTTTCTAAGTTCTTCCTCCAAATTTCTTTGCCTTCCAATTCCTTTTCTGATATACTTAATGCCTGAGAAATTTCTCTGAAACTCTACTACTTGCTCCAAGTATTCCTGCAACATAGAAGTTGTCGGGGAAGAAAAATTTTCCACCTACCTTTCTAGGCTCTTTGGCTAGTCAAACAATTAAAATGACATAAATCAGATTAACAGGAGAAAAACAAATTTAATCACATGTGTACGGGAGCCCCATAAAAATATGAAGACTCAAAAGGCAGCCAGGTAATTTATGCTTATATAACATCCTGAACTAAGGAAAAGGGTAGGGGTCTGAAGATACAAAAGGAAGGAAGGCCATTCACAGGAATGCAGAGGAGATGTTTGGAAAACAAAGGTTGCCTTGTTATGCAGACTCTGGTAATAGCCCTCTTCCTGGTATAGGCCCTCTTTCCAATGTAAATTTAGGCAGTTGAGTCAGAAGCAAAGCTCTTTTCCTGACTCTGCTGGGCTTTGATTGCTTTTAGCTCAAAATAATCCTCATGCCAAAGTGGCATATTTTGAGGTGACAAATTCTGCTCCCCTTCAAAGTCTTAGTGGAATAATCTCTAGGAGACACTAAAGAGTCTACAACTGGACAAAACGCAAACTTTTTAATGCATTGAATTCAGTGCATTCTCATCATGTACCCAGAGCTATTTTATTTAGTTAGGTTTTCAGGGAATCTAGCTTCTATTTGTCAGGTTTATGGTGCTGATGCTTCCCTCTCTTGCTGAGGTGTTCAGAGTCTTAATGAGATAGCGAGTGTAAAGTGCTTTGACAGCATCAGATGAAAAGTGCTAGAGAAGTCCCTAGAGAATGTCTTCATTTTGGCTTGAAAGACACAGGAAAATTAGAAGGCTTTAACAATCAGAGCTAAGTTTACAAGTAAACTTTTGGCTTTTCTTATGTGTCTGTGTGTGGTATGGTACAAAGGTTGAATTTTTTTTTTTTTTATTTTTATCCTCCTAACTGTAAATGAAAGAGCCATGTTGAAACCCCCTTCAGGAAACATTAAATTCAAGTTCTCCATGATGGGTCTGTGGGATGTAAATAATCAAATTATTGTCTGCAGACCTAGAATCTCTTGAGCAAAGGGGAAATCTGTCCAGACTCGTATTTAGTTAACACTTCCAAGGGGAAATCTGGGATCCAAATTTTAGCAGAGTTATGAAAGGAAACACCCCCTAAAATACACATCTCCTGAGTAGGGGTCCCTTCTCTGAGATTGAGACAGAATATTCATTTGTTTCTAAGAGTTTGGATTTGGGGTTAATTTAATTACTTCTCAGGAAGCCAAATCCTCTGCTTTGAGGCAGATAAATGATGGTAAACAGCAGTATGCATGGATCAAAAGCCTTTTCATTTAGAATGAAAGGATGTGGGTAGAGGCAGCAGTCTCCACCAAACCAAACTCCACAAACAGCGACTCATGGCCTACCCAGGGTGGGAGGCAGATGTTGACCCTGGAGTGGTGTGCAAGTAACAGACTGGTGTGTTTGACGGACTGGGGGTGAGACCAGATTAGAAAAAGAGAAACCCAGCAGGCCTGCAGCTCTGCCCCGGAATCTGAGCCTCCGCAATAGCCACTTCTCAAGGGAAGATTCTTAAAATGCAAAACTCACCTAATCTTTCTTTACTACGCAAACTGTTCACAATGTACCTTTTCTCCATTTCTTATCTTGTAGAAAAGGTTGGCTTAAAAAAAAAAAAAAAAAAAAAACACCTTTGATTTCTTATTTGAAAAGAATTCCAAAGATCTCACTCAGGGAAATTGGAAAAATATACATGCAGTATATATTTGGAAAAGGACATGTTGGTCTCCTGTAAATACTGCCACGTATTTTTACAAGAAAAACAAATATTTATTTATTAATATATAATAAAGTGTCATTTCAAATCAGTGAGGGAAAGATAGAACTGGGACAACTGGCTGTCATTTTGGATAAAATAAATCTGATCCCTAGAGGATTCTTTGTACCAAAATAAATTCCAGATCAATCAAATATTTAAATATAGTTAATAATACATATTTGTAAAACAAAATTAAGTGAATTTTGTGTATAATCTCGAATGGCATAACTTTTTCTGGACATGACATAAGATTAAGAAGTATAAAGGAAAAGATTGGTAAGTTTAACTACATAAAATGTTAAAATTCTTTATGACAAACATGTCATAATGTCAAAAGATAAGCGACAAATTTTGACAATTTTTTAACAAATGTGACAAAGAGGTAATGTCATGAATAAATTGAGATTCCTTACAAATTTATTTATTTATTTATTGATGAGGAAGATTGGCCCTGAGCTAACAACCATTACCAATCTTCCTCTTTTTGTTTGAGGAAGATTGTCACTGAGCTAACATCTGTGCCCATCTTCGAATATTTTTTGTATGCGGAACGCCACCATAGCATGGCTTGATGAGCAGTGTGTAGGTCCATGCCTGGGATCTGAACCCACGAACCCCGGGCCACTAAAGCAGAAAGCGTGAACTTAATGACTACACCACTGGGCCAGCCTGCCTTACAAATTTATTTTTTTAAAAAAAGAGAAAGAGAGAGAGAAATAATCCAATACAAAAATCAGTAAGGGAACTGAACAAGCAATTCATAGAAAATAAAATAAAACAGCCTTTAAATGCAGAAAGGTTGAAACACACTCATAATTAAAGAAATACAAATTTGAAAAAAAATGAGTTAGTTTCTCCTATTAGCCTGACAAAGATGAAAGCATCTGCTAATCCTCACTGTTACCAAGGATGTGAAGAAATGGGTAGTCACATACTCTACTGGTGAGAGCATGAATTGGTGCAATTTTTGAAAGGCAACTGGCAATATCTAATAAACTTACACCTCTAGGAATTTATCCCACAGATATACGGATATAAACATAAATAGATATTTGCTACATTATTTATAATAATTTGTAATAATTATTTGTAATAATCAAAACACTGGCAACATCTTGCACATCTATCAATAGGGAATTGGTTAAATAAATTATGGAAAATCTATACAATAGATTGCAGCCATTATAAAGATTGGGGTAGATTTATATGCACTACTATAAAAAGATGTTCAAGATAGATAGTCAACTACAAAAAGGCTAATTGCAGAAATGTGGGTGTAATATGAACTCATCTGTGAAAATAAAAATGTGCTTGAGATGCAGACTCATTGGACATTTCTGGAAAGAGACACAAGAAACTTCTGATAGTGATTTTTCTCTGCATGGTGGGAATTTCATTTTTATTTTTACCCTTGTGCTCTTTTAATTTTTACCATGGACTTGCTTTACTTTTACAATGAAAATCTAGTTTTCAAAAGTGAAAATAGAGGGGCCGGCCCAGTGGCACAAGCGGTTAAGTGCGCGCGCTCGGGGTTTGCCGGTTTGGAACTCCGGGCGCACAGTGACGCACTGCTTGTTAAGCCATGCTGTGGCAGCATCCCAGATAAAGTAGAGGAAGATGGGCACAGATGTTAGCCCAGGGCCAGTCTTCCTCAGCAAAAAAGAGGAGGATTGGCATCGGATCTTAGCTCAGGGTGGGTCTTACTCACAAAAAAAATAATAATAATAATAAAATAAATAAATAAAAATAGAGGCTCATCTACCACTTAAAATTAATTAAATCAAAAGCTTTACTCAACAAATATATACTGAAGGTAGACTATTTACCAGACTCTGAAGATATAAAGATGTCTATGATGCAAGCCCTGTCCTCCAGGCTTACCTTATGTCTAGAGAGGTAGAGAGAGAGCCAGGCACCCAAATAAATAATTGTCCACCTAGATGAGTGCAGTAGGAAAGACCCCATCCTTCAGGATACCCAATGCTGTCCCAAGCAGGACTCCAAAGAAGCTCACACTAGACTCACTCACACAAAGCACAGCCTTTCTTGTGATCTCAGACACCAGAATAAAAACCCCACCAGGAGATGGGGTCTCCACAGTTCCCCCAGGAACTGGAATATAGCCATCCTTTGAAAGGCTTTTGTCAGTCACTCAATGAAATATTAACCTTTGGAACTCATCTCTCAGATGGCCCAGGTCAAGAGATCCAGCTCTCAAATATGAGCCCACTCTCCACAGGAACTGCAGGTCTATTAAGCCCTGGATACAGAGCAATTACGAGGAAGAGGGAGAGCAAACGCCTGAGGCTTTCATGATGGGCAGAGAGGTCTCAGCGATGGCTGTGTAACAAGTATTCATAAAGCGCATTTGCCTCTTCCTCCAACCCCCCCTTTAATGCTAACACCCGCTTGTCAAAAAAGCTTGTTTGATAGTTCTAAGGAGATCTCAGAGGTAGAATGATTTCCCAGCTCCCCACACTTCCAAATGGCGGGACTCCAACATCTGTGTTCTTCCCCACACAGTCCTGCTGTCAGAAGGAAGGATTGAGGTCAAGGAACAATCCAGCATATAAAGACTAACCTGGCCCGTCAGAGCTCTGAGCCCCACATGGTGCTTCCACCTGCAGCTCCTGGTGAGCACACACTTTGCTGTGAAGATAGCAAATGGGACTAATGAGCTGATCCCAATAGGAATAGAGCCTTGTGCAGAGATCTAAATCAAAAGATTTCACAAACTGGGGCAGAAATTAAAGATAAGGAAAGTTCCGCTAGGTTGGGCAGGAGAGAATGTTAGCACCCCTCATCAGTAGCCTCGAGTGAGCATAGCTTTCATGCACAGCTGGACTCTTTTTTCTTCATACTCTGTGTTATCTCAAAAGTACTCCAGAGGGGTCCTCTATACGTGAACAGCATGAAATAGCCCCTCCACCTTCACAACCATTCCCCAGAGAGCCACACAGAAATATTGTGAATGCCACAAATCGAATGGGAAGAGGTGGCAGAGAAGTTCTCACCACTTTCCAGGGAGGGCAAAAGCACCTCCCCAGATCAGGATAGAGGGTTGGAGAGAGGGAGTCAGAGATCTGGTCTTCTGTACCAACATGGCCAGACTTTAGAAAATCACAGTCTCTCTAGGACACCGTCACCTTGTCTGGAAAATACTGCTTGCCTCACAAGCTATCAGGGTCAATGGAGACAACATTAGTGAATGAGCTTCGTAAGTGGAATGTCACATAGCATGTACCCTTTGCTCCCAGGTAGCTGACTCATACCTTCCCTACTCTGGGAAATAGGAGCAAACCTCTCTGGCATATCATCACTTCATAGTCAAGAAGCAGAGAAATGCAAGAGGGCGTAGTCCTACGGAATTTCTGTGCAACGGGTGCTCAAATTTTATACATATTTGTAACTCTGGGGGAGGCTCAGCAGATAATAAAAGAGAAAAAAAGACATTTCACATTTGTCCTCCAAAAGAGATTAAATACATTTCACAATTATTATTTTATTTTTCCACAGAAAATACCAAGTAAAGAGGAAAGGGGAGTGTTAGTGTGACAGGACGCTGTCATAGTGTGATGGTAGGAGCCTTGGGAAGTTATTCTACCTCCGGGTGCCTCGGTTTCCTCGTTTGTAATGGTTCCTACTTCACAGGCC
Source organism: Diceros bicornis minor (assembly GCF_020826845.1). NCBI lineage: Eukaryota > Metazoa > Chordata > Mammalia > Perissodactyla > Rhinocerotidae > Diceros > Diceros bicornis. The sequence continues at coordinate 28,889,840 of NC_080763.1, read as the reverse complement.
ATGGAAGCACTTAGAACATGCCAAGTCCCGAGGAAGCACTGGATACCTGCTCTGTTGTCAATGGCCCCATTTTGTGCTGGAAAAACTGAGGCAGAGATGATAACTTCCTCTTTCAGAAACCAGAAAGCGGAGCAGTTTCCAAAGAAAGGCTGATCTCCAATCTGTGGATCTCTCTCAAACCTATTCCTTTCTCTCATTTTCTACAACACAGGAACGAAACCTCCTTCCTGGTCTCCCTGCCCTTTTGTTCTGCTCTAGTCCTGCATTAGTTTTTTACCAAGTCTCTCTACTTCTTAAGGGTCAAGTCAAACCTTACATTTTCCAAAACGTACTTCACTTCCACTTGGCATTCATAAATGAAGTTTGGGCCTCTCGCCCAGGCCTTGTCTACTTTCAGGCCCCACCCACCTACAGACCCTCCCACTCTTGGGATCTCCAACTCATAGGCCGCGCTCCCCAAAGAGCCACACAGTAGTGTGTGGGCTCCTCCTACTTGCAAGAGTAGCTACTCTTTTCTTTTCCATTTCTGAACTGACATGACTACAAATTTTACCTTAATTTTCCACAACATGTTGGAGACCAGGCTGTAATATTTAACATGATTTTCTTCTAGGCTCAGAGCTAACAGAAAAAATTAGGGAACAACTCGTAACTCCTATACTTGGCTGTCTCAAGGACTCCAAGCTTGGCCCATTTGCAGAAATTCCCCATAGGGGGCGCCTCTCTCCTTGGGCAGGCCATCTTTCTCTACCCTTTAGAGTGTTCCCAGCATGTCTAGGCTGGTCCATGACCAGACCTGAAGAACAAACCCAGAGGGGCCCCAGTCTAAGGCCCACCATCAAATGTTCATTTCCTGCCATTTCCCACAACAAATGGCAATAGAAATGTTGGAAATGTTCACTCCTTCCAAAAGAAACCCATCACCACCCAGCAGGATGGGACTTGACCCCCAGTCACCAATAGGAAGACTGTTCCATGTCTAAGTCTGAGCTATATTAAAGGTTCAGTCCAGGGTGAACTTCTCTCCTCTCCATCCTGCTCCTTTCTCACGGCCTTGCTCCAGTACAAGGTGAAGATCACTCTTGCCGTCCTTCCTGCCCTCCTCCAGTCTTCATACCTCCACAAGAACAAGTCACACTCTTTAGCCATAGCCCATTCTAAATCAATACACAGAAAAGAAGCATTTCTCTAAAAGAAACACAGTCTTCAGAGATGCAAGAAGCCGACAACATAAACATTCACAGTTTAGTTGCTTGTAGTCACAGCCTCTCAAACACATTTTCTGATTATGGTGTGCATTACATTTACCTAATAAAATTATATATTTGGGTTCTTTCCAGAGCAAAGAAACAGGCTGCTTCAAAAGTACACTCCAGTCTTTATTTCATGCAAGAGAGAAAATTGCTTGGAGCTTTGAAACTCAGGTTTATCGGCTGCGGTCACTCCCCTCTAGGTTTTGAGAATCTTAGGACCAGGTTATTGCCAAATTCAGGTTCACAGCACTTGGTGCTTCTTATTCTGCCAGACTTCTCTGCTAAAACAAAGCACAGAGCTCAGGATGGGAACTTAGACCTGACATTATTGCACTAGAATATCTATTTTCTTCCCCGACACCTTGATCCATAGATTGTTGTCTTTTGCCTCTGCAACTGATAACTGAACTTTCTGGCAAACCCATTCCCATCCTCTTCTGCTGAGACATCCTATCTTATCCTACTTTGGAGGTATGTGATGAAACCCAGCCTTTGAAGTTTCCACACACTGGGAAAGGCAAAGTCTCCCTGTCCCTGAAAGCAAAATGCCTTATAGAAATGTCCAATCTCTCTCTAAGTGAAGTTCTTATTTTGACACAAATTATGTGGAAGGAGGAGGGGAAGTCCCTGAAAAACAAATGAGCAACTTTTAAAAAGCTTTCAGAATCAAATGTAAAATTCATTAAGAAAAGTAATGGAAATTTTATGGCTGGTGCACAGATAAATCCATTGCTGCCTCTTAATTCATCAAGCACACATACAAGAGTGTATACCAAATTAATTGGAACTAACAGCCTCTTAGAAACTCTAACCAGCTCCAGACGCAGGGTAAACTAGTTGGAACAAAACAAAGAAACCCTCCTCCTCCTCCTCTTCCCAGGCCCTGGTTAAATTAAATGCTAAGCTTTCTCAACTCTAAAAATGTTGCACAACTGTGTTCTTCCATGACTGTGAAGACATCATCTACTGTTCAGGGCAAAGCAGGGTCAGAATTTGACACAAATGAGATTTCTTTGGATATTAGGAATCCCGGTTCTATTTCACCAGAGCTAAAAAGGCACAATCGAAGAATTCTTGAACTGCTGGTAGATGTGGTTCTGATCCGGGTACATGGGTTAGGGAAAGGAAAGTTGAATGTGAATGACACACTTCCTGTTACTTTTGGGATGACTTCGAAAGAAAGCTCTTAACCTCTTTCTTCAAGTTAATCCTCTAATTCTTGGGCACGGTTTCCTTCCAGTAGATCCAACAAGAGAACCAAAGGGACTCTGTAAGTCATTACCATTGTTTGTTTAAAAAAAAAGAATATGAAGGGCCTGCCCTGTGGCCTATTGGTTAAGTTCGGCATGTTTTGCTTCAGTGGCCCGAGTTCGTGGGTTCTGATCCTGGGTGCGCACCTGCACCACTCGTTGGCCACGCTATAGCAGCGACCCACGTGTAGAGTAGAGGAGGATTGGCACAGATGTTAGCTCAGGGCTGATCTTCCTCAGCAAAAAAAAAAAAGACATGGAGGCCATGTTCTCCTGAAGACAAGTCAGCACTACCTACTTTAATCTAAAGTAAATTCTTATTAGACAATTGTAAATATTATTTTATTAGTAATTATTCATTATTCATAATTGACAATTTATTAATATTAATTTTATGAATAACAAGTAACATTTATTGAGGGCTTAGTCTATGGGAGGCACTGTGCTAAGCATTACACATGTATTATCTCATTGAACCATCACAACAACCTGATGAGATCAGTCCTATTGTAATTCCCATTTTAAAGATGAGGAAACTGATACTCAGACAAGTGAAGTAACTTATCCAAGGTCAGCCAGCCAGCATATCTGTTCCAACCCAAAGTTAAGTTGCAAAAGCTCAACCATCAAGTGATGGCCTGATAGGTAAAAGTAGAAGGCAGAAGCCTGCAGGTTTTTGTCCTTAGAGAGACCACAGAAAATTTGGGTGAGCCAACAGAGAAGCTTTATTTTAACAACCACATATAGAAGATGGGTTTGGTCGGAAAGTGATAAGTCTAGATTTTGGTCCTGCTGTTTGGGATGCCAAATCGGAACTCTGAGGCTTTCATCTTTCTCTAGTAGGTTCCTTGAGGTTCCCCCATATGGAGAGGGGAGAGAATTTCCACCTGGTTCTAAAAGGTACTCATTTGAGGTTATTTGTCTAAGAAAGGAAAGATAATACGGAAACTAACAACTCCTTATTTACAATTATTATAAGTGCTGGGCAGTTACTGTGAGGGAGAAAGTCTTCTGGGAAAAATAACTCTCTAATTTGGGTTACCCGTTCCTTTTGTCCTTCCCACCACGAGAAGGTCTCAGACAACTTCCAGACGACATCTTTGGAGTAGTGACAGCCTGAGCCAATATTGTCCATGGACTGGAGCAGCCTGTTAAAAGTTTTATAGCTTTTTGGGAGAAAGCTTTCTCAAAAAGATATAAAAATGAACAAATCTAACATGAGAAGTTATTTTTATTTGCACAGTGTTATCAATTTATCAATATGATAAACATCTGCTGATTGCCTTCCATATACCAGGCTCAAGGCAAAATCTGGAGACCGAAAGATGAGTGATCTTAAGTGATTTTTTTTTGCCTTTAAATGACAAAAATGATGATTCAAATAAGAAATTATAGTCATTTTAAATAAGGGGCTCTGGGGTTGGAACACAAAGGTAGATGCTTTGATCAGTCAGTACCTTTTCAAAGATATCACGTATCTAATAAAGTCTCTGGAGAATTGATAACTTCAGACTTGCAGCTTTTAGTGTATTTGTTTGTTTTAATTGTGTTTCTGGATGACTGCTTAATTAGCTGCTTGTAGGGAGCAGCAAGAAAGCAAATGCACACTGAGTTTTTTTCAGGGGTGGTTTTGGCAGGCCCTCTGTATCAAATAGAATTCATTTTTCTGTAAGTATAAGAAAATCTAACGAATAGCGGCTTAAACAGAGGAGGTATTTTTCTCACATAATAAAAATTCTGAAAGTACTTCCAGGGCTGACAGAGAAGCCTAGAATTGCCATTAGATACCAAATCTATCTTTTTTTCTACCATCCTCAGCATGTTGGCCTTCCTCTTCATGCCAGTTGCCTCCTGATTGCCAGATGGCTGCCACATTGCCAGCCATCATGTTTGTGTTCCAGAAAGGAGTAAGAAAGAAAGGGAAGAAGAGACACCAGCAGATTTCAGCCTTTATCTCATCAGCAACACTATCACATGGCCACTGCTGATGCCAAGGAAGACTAGAAAATCAATATTTTGTTTGTTTTGTAGTTGTTTTAACAGCCTCTCTCATAGACACAGAAAAGAGAGAGAAAGAAGTTGGAAATGAAAGTTTAGTCAATCAAGAGTATCTGCCACTTCTTTCACCTGCTGTAAAGAGAGGCCTAGGCCATTTTTTAGGGTCTCTAGATGTTTTTAAAGGAAGAAATGCAGAAGGGGGGGAAGCTGCAAGAAATGTAACATATAGTTTAAATGTGTGTATTATGCATATCTAACAAATGACCTTTTTAAAAAAAATGCAGTAACTACAAGTAGAACCTCATTTGGCAGTCCTAATCTTTCAGAGGCCAGGCCAAATAGTGCCCCTGCCTTCCCATTGCTCCCCTAGGCTTCCGTGGTAAGCCTAGGGCCCCTTATGGGCCCCATAAGCAATGATGATGGGAGGGGCTGGAGGCCTTCCCCCATCAATGTTCTCAAGAAAAATGCATCATAACAGTCTTTGCCACAAAAACTAGAAGAAGGGAATCTGAAATCAAAAGGACAGAGAAAGTTCTGGAAAAAAGCCCATAAATTATAAAAGGACATCATTTAATAATGTTCACAAAATAAGAAATTATAACCCTAAAATATTTGGGAAGATTATGATTTAAGTGTTATTCTGAAGACAATCACAGATTTTTGCTTTATGCTATTCCCAAGTGTCCTTCTTATATTTATCTAGATCCGTGTGGCCCAGTAAAGTAGCCACAAGCCACATGTGGCTACTGAGCATTTGAAATGTGGCTGGCCCAAATTGAGATGTGCTATAAGTATAAAATGCATTCCAGATTTCAAAGCTTTAGTAAGAAAAAAGAAAGCAAGATATCTCCTTAATAATTTTTTATATTGAATACATGTTGAAATGATAATATTTTGGACATAAGGAATTAAATAAACATATTATTAAAATTAATTTCACATGTTTCTTTCAAATTTTTTAATGTGGCTACCAGAAAATTTAAAATTACATATGTGGTTCATATCTGTGGCTTACGTTATATTTCTATTGTACTGTGCTGGTTTTAGAAGGATATCTTACAAACGTCTGTAACAGTTGCTGTTGATGCCCTACCCCATGTCCCCTTGGCCATATCTGAGTTCACCAGCAGCGTCCAAGGACGGTGACGTGCATGCCAACAGCTTCCCAATTCCCTCCTCAAAGAGATGTCTCCCTGCTTCTCTGCCTGAAGGCCCTCCCTAGCGCCCCAGGAGCTTGCTCAGGGCACCTTGGAAGTGCCCAGGATTCAATGCTCCAAGGAGCAACCCTCAACCAAAAAGAGATGGTGAATAAATCCCTCTGCTTCAGCAGTCCCTCGGCAGGACAATTGTGAAGTGTGTTTTACACGATCTCTCAGAGGGTCCCCAGCTGGATGGCTCCCAGTTCCCACAGCAATAGCTTGTTCATCAACAGAGACTTTATTGACCCTTCTCCCTTTCCTTTCTTACCTTATTCATGCTTCCTGGGATCACCTCCCAAATAAACTCCTTGACCCCGAGTGTTTGTCTCAGCTCTGCCTCAGGGGCCCCAAGCATTTTCACAGTCCCTCTTTGTAGGACCCATGCCAAGCATCCGTTGACCACAACTCCCATTGAGTTCTTCTTCCTGGGCTATTATCAGAGAAGATGTCTTTAATTGCTATTGTTTTCCATCAATTCATTTAGGATTCCATTGTTGATGGCTTTAAAAAACAACAAAGAGATTCTACTCTAATTAAACAAATGGTGTACCATTTGAAAGAGTTTGCGTATTTTTTTCTTTTCCAAATAATTTGTTACATTTAAACTGTGCTTATGTAGTGTTGTCTTAATTATCAAGTCATTAAGGACATTGATGTGGCCCTTTGAAACATTTTCTTCTGCTTTGGGGCAGTGGCAGATTCTTTTCCCCAACAGACTCAAACTCGACAAAACTATTAAACACATTTCTCATCTGATCTGCAAAAAAAGGCACAGCCAGCAGGGCAGCTGTGTTGGTGGGGGACAGCCACCATTCCCTGGGCTCTGGAAACAAGGATCAAACAGCAGGTACAGCTACAGGATGTTCTGGATGCCCTGACCTGCAGCTCAGCCCTTGCCATCTGATCTACTATTCCTGCCTTGACAGTATGGTGTAGTTTTTAAAAAAAGGCTTTAGAATCCAATAGATCCAGGTTTAAATCCTGTCTCCACCACTTACTAGCATAAGCTTCTTCAAATCACTCATTCTTTCAGAGCCTCAGTTTCCCCATTTATAGTATGAGGATGGGAGCTAACACAGAGTGAGCAAGGGACATTTGGCCCACATTTAAAAGAGTCTCATATTTAGATTGTTTACATTGTCTTCAAATAAAACCTGTTTGTATATATATGCACACACAAATATATATAATTTTTTTTTTTTTTTAAGGTTTTAAAAAACAACTACAGGGGCCGGCCTGGTGGCGCAAGCAGTTAAGTGCGTGCGCTCCGCTACAGCGGCCCGGGGTTCGCCGGTTCGAATCCCAAGCGCGCACTGACACACCACTTGGCAAGCCATGCTGTGGCAGCATCCCATATAAAGTGGAGGAAGATGGACACAGACGTTAGCCCAGGGCCAGTCTTCCTCAGCAAAAAAAAAAAAAAAAAAGAGGAGGATTGGCAGATGTAAGCACAGGGCTGATCTCTGATCTCCTCACAAAAAAAAAAAAAAAAAACCTACATTTTTAATACACTTTTCTGTCATTTCTTCAGTCTCTTGTATACCAGCAGCCTTAGATGTATCCTGGACCTCCCTTGACCTAGACTATGATGAGAATAATAATTCCTCTATGTCCAACAGTTCCTTACATTGATTCACAAAGAGCATTAGAAAACATGAGACATTTCAAACCACCCGTCCTTTCTTTCTTCTCTTTATTTCTTCTTGACAAGCTCCGCGTGCAGCTCTCTCTTGGGCCTTCCCATTGCAGCCTTCCTGGAGTCCCTGGAGCTCCCAGTACTCTCTTTTATCTGCTGTCTGCTGTCAAATTGGGCATTCATGTGTGCCGCCGTTCCAGAAATGAATACTTCACGTGGCCTAGGATGCTCTCTCTCGTGAATTATCTCCATGGAGGGCCCTGACAGTCTCTTTCCAAACCCCTAGAGCTAGACCCTGGGCTCTCTATCCCTGTCGGACAGTGGATCCAGCAAAGTCACTGGCATATGGTACTCAATCACTGCTAGGTTTTCCCCTCTTCTACCTAACACGTTTCTTCTGGTCTGAAATCTTCTCAGGAAGCTGGGACTTTATTCAGCGTTTCATTTAATTAGAAGTAATTACTTAGCACCTGCAAAGTGTGGAGCACTTTGCTGGATTCTAAAATAAGGAAGAAAAGAAGACAGCTACAAAGGAGTTTAAAATGTAGCCCCTTGCCCTTCCAGGAATTTACAATCTAGTTAAATCTAGTACAGAGAAACCTACTAGGTCTTCAATAAAAGCTTGTTAAATGAATAAAAGATATATATACAATGAAAAGCTAAAGAATTATTGCCAGGGTTTTGATGAGGTTTAAGAGGCTATTGTCGCAGACTCCTAGGAATGCCCAAATCCTGCCTTAGCCAGGCTCCCTTCCACACTGTGGTGTCCCTCACACAAGGGACAATGACAAACAGGAATTGAAGAACTGTGCTATTTTTAATTACCTGGAATTATGCTCTAAACTCCTGTGAAGGGTTGGTTGATAACCTGGTGGGTACATGTGTTCTACCTGAAGGACAAATGGGTCTTCGCCATCTTCCTAAGCCCAAACCCAAAGTTTAGGATTGCACCAGCCCCTGGCTAGAAGGTTTGTACAGGGTAGGAACACGATAAGCACCCACAGGAGAGGAAGGAGAGAGAGAGTAAAGCTGGCTGTGTTACTAAACCAAGTGGACTCGACTCTGGTGAGTTAAATAAGACTCTACACCAGTGGAAGTTGTCTCACAAAGTAAAGTGTATTTGCAGCAAATAGGAGGCCGTGAGGAATCATTTCCAAAGTCATGGCGTCCCCCAACAAAGGGAAGCAGGAACTTTTACGTCAGTTGGGGAATGAATATTCAAAAGGGGGAGGTGGGTATTCGCTTGCACAGGCTCAGTTGGAGAACATGCTTCCACATAATGAGGCCTAAGCTCCTCCTGAAGAGATCTTTGCATTAAAATATGGCAAAGGTCATGGGCGTAGCTCTTGTGGTAAGGCTTGGTCAGTTTCAGGATGGTTGGTGATTACATCTCCTTAACATACAAAAGGAAAAGAAACAACTCGGAAAAACAGTTAACTTCTTCCAAACCCACCTTTGAGTTTCTCGAGGTGCCTTGTCGGTGACAGCTGGACCTGTCAATGGCTGCCTGTCCGAGTGCTGATTAACTTACTGAGGTCACTCGAGGGAGGCAGTACCTACATGTGAGACATTTTAACACACAGTGGTCCTGACCATTAGTAAACACAGCCCATTCAGTGGACGGAAATTCCACCCCTCTTCCCCCTATGCTGATATGAAGCAGTATATCATTAATCCAGAAGAAAATAGCAGACAAAAAATGCTATAAAACTCAAGGGGAAGTGAATTCACGTTGGGCCAGAATAACAGAAGAGGTAACAGGATATTATTTGACAGAATTGCTCTTCTTTTAAACATAGAAGAGTCTTTCCACATGGAATAAGGCCAGAGATGAATTTGCTCCTCCCCAACCTTCCCCTGAACCTCCTAGGCATTCTTACAAGGGAGCTTGCTGTGTATTACTTCTCCCCCTTTACAGTCTCAATAAATGCTTGCTCCATGAGCAACCCAATTATGCAGTCAATTACCAGCAAGTTCACAATCTGATCCCTCTTTAAAACATACATACGAGAGGAGAGCTACTTGGTTGTTTAACGATATTCTTTTCACAACTTCTTTCTGGGTATTTTACATAATTGAATTGTCTACAAACAAAGCAAGGATTGCCGCTTCTAATAGCATGTGGCATTTCGTAGACACCTTTGAGTGAAATGTGACAAAGCACTTTAAACAAATGTTCATTAACTGTGTAGTTCTGTTTGAGGGCAAGACACTCTACATTTCTTAAATGAAAGTGTTCAAGCAATCTAAACATGTCTAAGAAGTATTGAGTAACTCTTGTTCATGGAGTATTATGGAAAATGGTATCTTTTGACAAAAATTAATTTTTTAAAATGTTGTTCTCTCTTATTATTTCACTTAATTAGTGTATGTATATAAAGAAATGCTATATTTTACATTGGCTACATGAAATGACTTAAAAATTCTGTACTCCAACTCCCTTATCTGTTCTCCCTTATTCTCTTACCTGCATGTCTTTCTACTCCTTAGCCCAGGTCTACAGCCCAAATATGTTTTTCTCCCTCATCGCTGTCTTCATGGACCTGGAAACAGTGATCAATGTAATGCAGGTTGTGAACCTATCTTTTCCAGAGTCATTCAGCTTTTTCATGTGTACCCGGATCACACAATCAAGAGTCTTTAGTCTTGAAAATTTGGCAAGAATGGCAAAAACAAATCCATAAAATTGAAGATGAAAAATCATCAGCATTTAGCACATACTTGTACCTATCAATATTTTTGCTATCCCATTATATTGTCCACTGATTTTAAAAGAAACACAGTATATGAGAAATGGAGAGAAGGGACATTGAGCCACTGGAAAACTCAGGTGCTCCAGATGGCTCTAACTTTCAATTCCTACCTATGGAATTTGGAAAAATAACCGAAGCATTTGTATTACTCTGCGTATTTTTGATATTCAAAAAGATCTTGAAGAGTTTTGGTATTTGGATACCTAAAGCACCACACTTCGATGTCCTCCAAGGCTGGAAGGAATAGTACACAAACTTCTGCCAGGGATATATTGAATAGGATTCTAGAAATGCCAGTTAGGCTAGCAATTGACAAATATGGGGACTGTGGACTTCCATATGTTTGCTCCAATATTTGACTTGTTGGCTGGTACAGCAGACACTTAAAGCAGGCAGCTTAAGCAGCTGTCCACATGATTTAAGCAAAATAACACTGCACTATAGATTACAGGGGATGGGAGTGAGGGGGAGGAGACAAAATGTTTAACCTGAATAATCCAGACTGTCTCTAGAGAGCAAATTCACTAGATGATGATTCAACTCACTAATTTGATTGTTGCCATAATATGCCAAACAGATGGAAAATCAAGGCATGATGCTAGACTCTAGGATTCAAAGATAAGTGAGCTACAACACCTGTTCTCCACAAGATCAGAATTTAGTAGGAACATCCATAAAAGGAAGGAAGGGAGGGAGAAAAGAAGGGTGGAAGGGAGAAAGGGAGGAAGAGGGAGAGAGATAAATAAAAGGGAAGGGGAGGGGAGATAGATTCTACCTGGAGGGGGCTAAGGAAAGAGGAGATGACATTTAAACAGACTCTAGAAAGATGTGTCAGCATTCACTCGAAAGACAAGGTGATAAAGGCATCCTAGGCCATGGGAAATACTTGGGCAAGATATTTGCATTTTCTGTTCCATAAAATAGAGCTCGCAATCTGAATCTACTCTTTGAGTAATAAGAAGAAGAAAGACTGCAACATTAGTATAACATTCCTTAAAAACAGAAAATACATTTTAGCAATTGCCTTTTGCAATAATCTAGAACAGTGGTTCTCAAAGTGTGATCTCCAGACCAGCAGCATGAACATCACCTGAGAACTTGTTAGTAATACAGATTCTCACCCTCCAGGCATTGGCTCAGAAACTCTGGGGATGGGGCAGCAGTATGTGTCTTAAGATGCTCTCCGGGGGATGCTGATGCTAAAGTGTGAGAACAGTTACCGCAGAGCAAGTAACATCAAATCATCCTGTGATATGCTTTCTATATCACACCAGTGGAGATAATTAAAAGTTTCTTAAACCTAATTTATAGAAATGCATGTCATGCATTCAGTTTATTCCTAAACTTCTGTCCATGTAAAGCAACACTGCCTGTCTTGACAAAAATTTTCGCTGATCCCCAGCAAAATGAAATAAACCAAATGCTCAAGAGTTTTTCATGCAGCTAATTTTTTTTCAATGAATAAATTTAAAGGCCTTTATTGTGAGATTATATCTTTCCTACCTTTTTACAGTTAAATTTTCATTCTTCTTATGAAATAATGGTAGTAAAAGAAGTGATTTTTTTTCAAATAAACTAACTTGGCAAAATAGATTGCAGCCTTATGTTGGTCCTCAAAAATTTTTTTTAAAATATGTTGGTGCAAAAGTCCAGACATCTATAAACCACTGAAATTGACTGGATATGCATAGCTTTGCCAGGGAAAAAAAAAGCCATGTGAATGTATTTTTCTACCTGAAAGTCAATCATGTTTTACTACGATTTTTATCTATTTGTATTCCAAAAATGTCTATATTAAGTTTGAGATTCATAAAACCAAGTTTCAGTAGTATATAAAGTTAATAAATGTCCACCATCTCTAATGATTTTTACTCTAGGATTACCATTTTCTTTATGAACTGTCATTTGGAAGATTTCTGACTGTAATAAAATATATATAACTATTTCTTCTATGTATATATGCCTGTGTGGGTACATTTGGTAGCTTTTTGAGATCCCCAAGCACCTTGCTGGGAACGTAGGAAGGGTAAGTAGAGACAGCATCATAAATAAACTATCATTATTTATAATGTACATTCTTCCTTCTTATGCACTAATGCACAATGTTATTTATTAGTTTAATCACTGTTGTGAGAATTGTTATTATTATTTCATGACATAAAACTAAAAATGGAAATCAGAAAACAGAAAAGAGAAAAACACATTCTATCTTGAGGACATGTAAGATTTACTATACCTAATCTGTCCATAGACAAACTATATTTATTTCTATTTTGTTGTTAGTGCCGTCAAGTCAATTCTGACTCCTAGCGACCCTGTGTACAGCAGAGAGGAACCCTACCCGGTCTTTTTGCACCATCCCCTCATCTTCTGGTGCTCTATCAGACGATGCTCTGCTGCTATTCATAGGATTTTCATGGCCAATTTTTTGGAAGTGAGTGGCCAGGTCCTTCTTCCTAGTCTGTCTAGTGTGAAAGCTTCACTAAAACCTGTCCACCATGGGTGACCCTGCTGGTATTTGAAATACCAGTGGCATAGTTTCAGCATCACAGCAACTCGCATCTGTCACAGTATCACAACCAAGAGACGAATGTGTGGCTCCCTGACCGAGAAACAAACCTGGGCTGTGATGGTGAGAGCGTCAAATGTTAACCACCAGACCATCAGGGCTGGCTTTATTTCTATTACAATATCTTATTCATCAATGTATTGAACTGCCTCCTACTCCAGTAACCACTGGAGCATTAGTGACCACTGGAAAACAAATTTCATTTCTTCCCATCATCTCCCATGTCCTTCCCTTCATTAGTAGTCTTACTATAGAATCTTTCTAGTCAGGTTTCAACACCTCAAGCCTCAGATTGCTGCAAGGCAGAGTAGGCCACTTCTGCAGGCCTGGATGGTTCAGGGCTTTCTGGGGATTAAAAAATCCTGAGTGTGTCAACTCAGATGTCCCCATCCCAAGTCTCAGAGTCCTCTTCCCTCCCAGTCAGAGTCTTGACCTGTGACCTGGTGAAGTGCACCTGTTGGGTTGTGAATTCAACCTTCTCTGGAGATCAGCAGTTCTTGTAATTAAATACTGAGCCTGATCTTTAGCTTTTCTCACCCTCTGGCTGCAAAAGAAGAGAATATTTATATCTATCAAGGAGGACCACTAGCTTGCACTAGTCAATGGCCTTAAATCGGTCATTGATCATCCTCAGTCTTTCACTAGTGCATCGATAGCCCCCAGCAAGAGCTATTCAATTAGTATTCCTTATAGCTACCACTTCCCCCAAACTTTCCCTGTACCTGAGGGACTGAACCCACCAGCCTGTTCTCTTTCGCTGTTATCCCGTTCCAGTCCACTGCTGGTGAAAGTTCTAACGCTTGCACCATTACAGTGTGCCAAGGGCTAGCATTACTCCACCTGCTACCGGCACCAGTTGCAAGCAGCTTTCTTAGAATCTGGTACCTAGAACCACTTCCATCTCAACTGGTTTAGGCCAGTTTCCCCAGGAAACAGATACCGAGACAGTAGATTTCCACGCAGAAAGTGTATTGGGGAGTGCTCTCCTGAACCACACCTAAAGGGAGTAAGGAGCAGAACTGAGCAGAGAGAGATGTTGAACTAGGACAGAGATCTTGGCCCATCCCATGGGAGCTCGGAAGCTGAGATGACTCTTAAAAGTTCACCCACCTTGGAGCAAGAGGACTGGGCCTTTGTACCCTCACACCAATTAGTCATTCAATAGGGGACACAACATTGAATGAGGCAGCTCCCCTCCTGGGGAGGGACTCCACTATGAGCTCTCAGCAGGCAATGCTCCTGACAGCTGCGGGAACACGTGCTTGGTCCTGAAGGGGGCATCTGAGCAGTGCATGCACCACAGTGTCCATTTCATTCCTGGGAATCAAGAACCAGGATGATGCAAATGATAAAATGGCCATTGCTTCCCAGCCTGGCATCTGCTGACTTCTCCAACCTCATCTGCCACAGCACCTCTACTCATACTTCTGCAGCCAGACTGGTCTCCATGTGTTCCCTAAGTAACCCACAAACCTTACTGCCCCCAGCCTTGGCTCATAGCTTGCCTCCTGCCTAGGATACCCTGCTCTCCCCCCTCCCCTTTTCTCACTGTTTCTCATTCAAATCAAAGCCCACCTTTTCCAGGAAGCCATACCACACCGATGGCTCCAGCCCACACTGCCCTTCTCCTGTGATCCTGACAACGAACACCCTGTACTAATCAGGTGATGCTGAGAATTTCCTGCATCCACTAGCTCACTATTCTCATATGCATCTTCCCTGACTTCAACCAGACTTTAAGTTATGCTGCTTGTTAGGATGCAACCTTGGACAGTGAGTGAGCAGGTTTCTGAGCCTCAGTTTCTCTGTTTGTGTTAAACCTAGAACTTATTTACTTACTACTTTAATGAATATCTGAGCACCTACATGGGCCAGGCCTAACAACTGTCCCCTTCTTCAAGAGGGGGAGCAGGGAGGTGGCAGGATGACCTTGTTTATGGAATCTTTAGCTCAGCATATAAAAGCCAGAGAAAGCCAATGGCCATGCCACAGCCTCAGCAGGAGGACAAAAGGGGAAAGAGGTAAGGGAAAGGGAGATTCTGGAGAAAACAGCCCTGGAGGTATGCAAGGTTCAAACTCCGACTCCAGACCCACCTTCTTCCGCTGTGACTGACTTTCTCTCTCTGAGAGTCATTACTAACACCTGCTGTCTACAGCAACTCATTTTAACTCAATTCTCCCAAATCCTCAAGAACGATGTCCTCCCTCTCTCCAACTATAAAAGAAGTTCAGGAAAAACAGCGAAAATAGCAAATTCAAGTCAGTGGCGATGAAAAAGTAACTTTAAGAGTTTGTCTTTAAATCTGTGCTAGTTCCTTTAGATTTTAGAGCCTCGAGGCACTGACCATTCTTTACTCCTAATTTACTTTAAATATCCAGCTCCCTCACAGGTGTTTGTCTTGTTGGCTTTAAAATCGTGCCCTTAGAATGAACTTCTCCAGAGCTGGGGTAAGTAAACATCCCTCTTCTATGAGATCATGTCTCCTTTTCATAAAGTATCTTTGTTCCGTTCTCCTGGAATTTCTAAAAGTGTGCTTTCTCGATTTTGCAAATGGGAAGACCCTGGAGAAAGGAACAGAGTGAGGAGAGAAGGGGGCAGGTGGAGGCCAAAGATAAAAATGTGGCAAAGCACAAATCTCAGCCCAGGCCTGTCAGAGCGTCTGCCAGGGCTCATCTTGAAAGAAGCACAAACATCCAAGAAACAGACTTTCAATCCCCACGTGAGGGAATCACGGTCGGCCAAATCTGCCGCCTTCAGGCTAAAGACCTATGTCTAAGAAGGTGCAAGAGGCAGTAACTGCTACTCCTGCCTGCTCTGAAGTCTCTGTGGATCTGTTTACTCCCTGAGCTACTTCATCGCCAATCCTCTCATTCCCAGGGTCTTGAAATAAACCCGCAGGTTAGACCTCCACGATTATGCACAGGGACCCATCTTGTTCCTGACTGAGCTGCCTCCAACTCCCCTGTTACCGATTGGCATCTTGCACTTAGCCCCTCGCTTCTGTGTCCAGAAGCGCTCCTGGTGCCAGCTCTGGCTTTGTTCCTCCACATGGTCTTCTCCGGGGCCCGGGAATGTTCACTTTCAAGTCTCTTCCATGGACTCATCACAGAGATGAGTGATGCTCATCAGAGTGATGCTCATCAGAGGCCCAGTGATGCTTCTGGAATTCAACAATGTGTGGTCAGCAGGCCAACTGAGGAGAGGAGAAAAGATGGCAATGCTTCCCGGCAGCAAGGAAGTGACCATTTCACCACAAGGACACACATGCTACTGGAGTTATAGCGTACTCATGGATGGCCCATGGGCTATGACAGGGGATGTTCAGGGTCAACTCTTTTTTCCCCAATCTCGTTTCTGAACTTCTGTGCTTTTCCATAAGCCGGTGCTTTCTTTCAAACTCCCCTGTTAGCCCAAAGTGAGACACTTATTCTAAAGAATGTCAGGATGCTGAGTGCTTTTGTCACAGCATTGCTACTAACTAGTAATATGAGCTAAGCAAGCCTTCACCCCTCTGGGTCTCAGTGTCTTTATCTAGAAAGTGAGGATGCTGGACCAGCTGCATTCCCTCCAGTTCTCAGTACACAAGATAACACATGGGCCTCACACACATGTTCTTCTCTACAGCTTCAGGGCCATCAGCTGGAACATCCCATCTCGCCCTCTGAATAAAGTTTAATTCATGTTTCATTTTGCAGGTCCCCCAGTGGACTCCCTGTGTGGGATGGTAATTGGTCAAGTTGAAAATAAAGATAGCAGTTAAGAGAGCACACACCTTTCAGGTAACAGCTGGTTGATGGTCATTCCAGAGAAGGAGAAGAGGTTTGCCCTGCTCATCAACATGCTCCAATAGTAGTTACCTCCACTGAACTATTCATCACTCTTTACACATACGTCATCTGAATCAAACCCAACAAAGTCGGCATTAGGATCTCCACTTCCTGGAGAAGGAAACCGTAGGTGGAGGAGCGGGCATTTGGCTTTAAACTTCACGCTCTTTCGACTTTGCCGTGCCTGCAGGTCTTAGAGCACCAAGGGAAGGTTCAGGCCAGTGTAGTTAGGACATTATGAATGTGTAGGTACTTTTTGGCCTTACTGGTCTTATGTTTTACCTGTTGTTTGGGCATCATATCCTCTTCCTATTAATATAGCAAAATCTGCTCTTATTTTTGGTATAAAACTTTTATTGTTTCACTAGTTTTCATTGACATATTTCCCTCTGTGTTGAGTGCTTAACAAGTAGAATAAAATTCCATTACAAAGTCAATGAAAAAATTAACACCTATGAGTGTTCCCAGACTTTACTAGGTGTTATGCTTCAAGGGGAGAATTGAGTCATGGTGCATTTAAGTATTTGCAATGATGAATAGGTCTGACTGTTCTCTTGAAATTTCTATGATTCTCCTAGTGCCTCGAAAGAGACTCCCAGTACCCAGACACTGTCACTTTTCTCCTGGACCACCCAAGAGTGGCCATGTGCCACACCAGCCTGTCATCCTGCAGCTTATTATGACAGATCCTACAACCCATTCTGACCAGCCAGTCCTGTCAACCTGTCCTTGAATTTCTTAGGCAGCCCATAAATGAGACCAGCGTGATTGCCTTTCAGTTGATATAAAGCAGATATTCTCAACTTATCCTTCCTTTTTTTTTTCTCTCTATAAATTTTTTGAAAGTTAAAAAAAACAGAAAAGTAAACACAAAAACATCTCGTAGTTATCCAATTTCTACCCACCTAGAGCTAACCACTGCTAATATGTCATATTGATTTCCACTCTTTTCTTTGATTTTTAAATTAAAAAATAACTTATTTTGATAAAAATGGTACATGCCTATTGTAAAAGCTTAAAGAATATAGAAAATAACAAAGCCAAATGTAAAAAAAAATTGAAATCCCACAGCCAGGAATAACTGTTCATATTAAGTTAAAAGGACCACATTTGTCTTTCTATGCTTAAATACAGATAGAAGGAAAATAGATAGAGAAAGAGCAAGGGGAGAATGCATTTATTAAAATGAACTTATTCTTATATATGCATCTTTCCATTCAAAAGTGTTAATTTGAAATTTACTTTGATTTTACAAAAGTAAAAGAAACTGCAGTGAAATAGAAGGAACTGTTGAACAACAAATAAATGTTTCCTCACTTTTTAAAAAAATATTTTTTAAAAGATATCTCTGAGGTTAAGAAATGAGTTTATTAAAAACATCAGAGGATTGCAGTCTTTTTTAAAGCTACTTATTTTGGTATGGAGTTTCTCTTCACTCCCTATTTGCTATGAAAGGTGAAGACTTTCATATTTTCACCTTTTTTCCTATTCTCTCTCCCTCTTCCTGATGTCTGTTAGCTATATTATTATTTTTACATTGTCTATGTTTATAACATTCACATTTTGTTCTTTACCCATAATTCCCGTAGTTGCTTAACATTAATTCTATGTTTAGAAGAATTCAGTGATGACCACCCAAATTTACTAGTGCTTCTACATTCCTGTATTCTGTATTTTGATTCATATGTTTAATGGCTGGCTTTTACTTGCGTGTAGTTTTTTCTCTAAGAAGTTCTTAGGGCGCCACATTCTTTAAGTTCTTTTGTGTTTCAAAATCCCTTTACACCTAAATGTCATCTTAGACAAGTAAAAGAGTCCAAGGTCAAATGTTTCCCCATGAAGACTTCAGAGCTCTGGTTCCATTGTCTTCTGCCATTAAATATTGTTGTGGGGAAATCTGAGACCAGCCTGGTTTTTTTTCCTCCTTGTAGAAGACTTGCTTTTTTCCTCTAGATTCCTAAAGAATTATTTCTTTATTATTGAAGTTCAGCTTCTTACTTAAAGTATGTCTTTGAGCTTTATGTTCCTATTTTCCCAGAACACACATTCAGTGTGGATTTGGATTTGCACATTCACTTATGTCTCCCATTGTTTCTTCATTATTTCCTTGAATACTTCTTCAGAGATACTCAATATTTTTACGTTAATTTTTCCTTTGCATTTTACATCTATTAGCTTCAATTTAATTGCTTTAATTTTTGTCTTTTCAATTACACTTACTCAGATTGTCTCAAGCCTTTCTTCTATGGTAACAATTCAAATTTGAACAATGTTTAAATTTTTTGTTCTTTGCTGTTATCAATTGTTAGTTCTACAATGACATCAGTTAGTTCTTGAATTTAATTCCATAAAGCTTCCATAACTCTGATTTTACTCTACTGTTTTATTATCTTTGAGTTCTTGATTTATTATATTTGTTCTCTTATAAAGTCAAATTGATCTATAATATAAAGTGATTGCAAAGAATTTTCTTCTCTTCCTTGAGTTATGTTTTCTCCTAAAATAGAGTCTGTGTAATATACTTCTTGCTTGCTCTCTTTGGTTTGTGGTTTGTTTATTGTTTCTTTTGCTGTAGTGGGTTTGCATTGCTGCCACACCATTTTTGTTTTGCTCATGCTCGACAGCCTTGTGTAGACTTTCTATCTGGTCTGATATAGTGGGCTGACCTCTTGGCTTTCTTCCCACTGTATCTGAGACCAGTTTAGTTTCCTGTCCAAGAAACAGATGGGAGAACTCACTTGAGATGGTGGGAAGGGCAGATTCGGTTGGAAAACTGAATCTTGCTCTCTTTTCCACTATTTTGATACATGTACTGTACATAGGGTCACCCTACCTAATGCAAATGGCAATGGGTGTATCTCACTCCCATTGCTGGTGAGCTTGGACTTCAGAAGGTTTCTCCAACTCCACGGTTAGGCAAATTTAGAAAATTGGTAAATCCTTCAGTATCCATGCCCACTATTCCTGAGTCAGATGAAGAAAAACATAAGGTCAGTTTGCTTCTCTTCAAATTTGGGGCTATTCGTGAGAATTCTCAGAATTTTATGGTCTCAGCAGTCTGGCTTCTGGAGGGTCCAGGCAAGGCTAGGAATCTACTCTGTTCCAGCATCTTCTGAGCCTTTCCATAGAAGGCAGTTTTTTAAGTTTATTATACTACAGCATGTCTCTTTCCTCCTTTGGTTACTGTTTATGATTTTTTTGGCCTTTTACTATTTTTCTTTATTTCACTGGGTTTTGGGGAAAGGATGCAGTTAACCCAAAGTCCTCAAATGTGTCTACATGATGGTAAATTGTACAACACACTCCCATGTGCACCCAGGGTTGTGATAAATTTCTGGCACACTTGCTGTGCCTCTTTCCTTTCTCTCTTACTCAAGAATGCATACAAGGAAAGCAAGGGAGAGCCACCCACTCAGTCAGTAAATACTGGCTGTGCAACTACTCTGTGGTATACACTATGCCAGATGCTGAAATAGAGCAATGAGGAGAACGGGGCACGGTCTGAGCCCTCATGGAGCTTAGAGCCTAGTGGAGCAGACAGACATTAATCAAAGAATTACACAAATAATATAAAGTTAAAACAATTCAGTTTTTTAAGATGAAAAGAATTCTATGGATGGAGGGTGGTGACAGTAGCCCAATGATATCAATGTACTTAATGCCACTAAGCTGTATGCTTGAAAAATGGTTAAGATGGCAAGTTTTATGTTATGTGTATTATACCACAATTTTTAAAAATGAGGTTAAGTATTATGAGAGGGAGAAAAATAGTGCTATGAAAGCATAGATGAGCGTAGGTCAAGAGACCCTTCCCTGAGGAAGAAATGATTGAGCTGAAATCCAAAGGAACAATAGGATGGAAGTTATTACAGGGATAACCTTGAAACCACTCCAACTTATAAAAAAGATAAATCATTCACAAATGTTGGTGCTTTATTATTGGTATGGCAGGATAATATATTTGAAATATTAACCAATATTTTTTCCTCCTATTTCCTTTCACCTTTCTACCCTTCTCCTCATGCCCACCCCCAAGCAGCTAGGTTCACCTGTACTTGTCTCGTGGGGAGAAGGGAGGCAGAGAGACACAGCAAGGGGAAAATCAAACAGCCTTTAAGATTCGTTCTAGATTTTGGGTTTTCCAAAAGACTAGGAATTTAGGTGAAACAAAGAGAATTGGGGGTACAGGTTTTTAGAGAGAAATCATGAATAAAAGAGCAAGGATCCTTCCCACTCCTAAATTAAAAAGAATTTCCAAGCTTGAGACAGAAAGCTTTAGGGAAAACAATGAAATCATAGATGTTGGGGAGGCTGAGGAAGGGGCACTTTGGGCCAACCCCAGGGAGGCATTAAAATGCCCAGGTAAGTGTGAGATGACACGTCCGAGAGCAGGAAAGAGGCTCCCCACTCTCGGGGAAGAGCCCTGGGAAGATGCAGCAAGATTCAGAATGGAAATGGCTGCCTGGTGTCTCTGGGACAGCTAGCCAGGGCCACGGTGGCCTCACAGTGTGTGACAGAGCAATTCCTGTGTTCCTAAAGGCACAGGAGGTAGTAGAGTGAGCTAATGAATCTAAAACTCATGGGAGAGAGGATGGATGTCTCCTTGGCAACCTGAGTGAACTGGTAACCAAGGACCAGATGAATAATGGGCTTCTCAACAGATGCCTACAGCCCAGAAGACATCGAGGGCTTGAAGGACTGCCCCCACGCACACACCAGTGCCTTCACATTACCCTCCAACCCCTGCTACTCCACCCACCCCAGAATTAGAGACATTACTTGACTAAGATGAAGTTTCTGCTATCCTAACAGAATGAGGGAACAAAATAAAAACAGAATCACTCACAGGAGGATAAAACAAGCTATAGTTTTGGCTCCCTGATTTCCAAGCTGAGGTTCACAGTAACAGCAAATTTCTCCTATATCCTCCTTACAGTTTTTGGTAATATACCTGTGTGTGTACGGCAGGAAGGTTTAGAATCACTGATACAAATGTTCCCTACTAGGATATCATGTTGGCAAAGTCCAGCCCATCGGCCATGGGTGAGGGCCAGCGCTGAGCCCCTACAACAAAGGGATCTATAACAGTCGCAGGCCCCGGTGCAAGAGCCAGCAGCCCTGGACCATTGTTTCAGCGTCTTGCACTGCTTCTGTCTGGTTTGTTACTTTTCGTCTAGGAATTTGATAAATGTGATATTTTGCTTAATGACTGTGAGGATGTCTCAATTTGTCTTTTTTTAACCTCCCACTGAATACTCAGCACCTAGAACAGTGCCTGGTACATAGTTGGTCCTCAATAAATATTAGCTGAGTGACAGACTGCGTCTTTGTATCTTCTGCATAGTATAATGTCTCATACAGAGTAAAGAAGTTATATGAACTTCAAATGGCTGCCAGCAGATCTGAGTTTAACAGCTTGGCCAAGTCTCTATGAAATTCTGGATATACCCAAAAACAGCCTGATGCTTTTGGATAACTTGGCCTAATTTTTAAGACTCCAAAATTCAGATCCAGCTGAGTCTTTATTGCAAAAATAATTCTCAACATCTGGAATGTAGAATATGTTAATTGATCATTCCTATCAATATCCAGTTGAATAGAAGCCTGGAGGTTAGAACTTGCCGCTTTTAAAATATTATTCTTAGCTGTTTAGGCCTTTCAATATTGCGTTAGACTCACAATCCGAGGGTAACTCTGTGTTCAATGCTGAGAGCCATCTGTGTGGGGAGGAAGGCAGGTTCCATATAGCGTGGTTATGCCGCCCTCTCGTGGTAAAATGTCAGAGCATCTGAAACACTTGGGCAGAATAACTTCCTCCACTACTATCAATAATAATAAATGTGTACTGACCACATTCTGTGGCTTTGTACACTTTACAGATATTATTTATTATTATTATTATTTATATTACGTATTTCATTTAATAAATAATTAAATGAGGTTGTTTCATAACCACCTTAGTTTCAAGGATACTGCTGCTATCCCCACATGACCAATGAGAAAAACCGAGGCTCAGAGAAGTTAGCATGCCCAAATTCCCCGTAGAAGTAATAACTGAAAGAGCTTGGATTCAAACCCAGATGTGTCTGACCCCAAAGCCCATACACTTCCCAATATATCATACAAATTTTTATTAGCATATCATACAAATTATTATTGTTAATAATAATAATAATAATTTGTTCATAGTTGTATCTCCAGTGTCTTACACATAGTGGATACTCACCAAATACTTGTTGAATGGATGAATGACAGTGACAGCAGTTGTAGCTTTGCAACAGTAATATACACATGTATCAGTATCCCGTGTTGAGTGCCTGCCGTGCACACATATCACACATATCATTTGATTATGCTCAAGCAGAGTTGACTTGCTCTGATATATTTTTTAGCTCATTATTTGAAATCATTTAAGTCTTTTTACAGATACATGCATTCATCATTCAACAAGTATTTATTAAGAAGCTACTATGTGCTGAATACAGTTCAAGCTGCGTGAGGCTTCAACAGTTTGAGTGATGTACCTAAAGCCTCATCGCCAGTTTGCTGCCTTTCACTTCACTTATTTAAGAGCTGGAACTGGACCCCAATCTTGCATCTACTTGCTGTGTGCTGTTTTGGAGCATGGGCCTTGATTATTAACATCCTAGGTTATCTAAAGTACTTAATAGTTAGTAGCATGTAATAGCTTTTTTTAAAAGAAGAGAGGGTGGCCTGTGTGTTGTGTTTTTTAATTGCATTCATCAAAACAGGCCTGGCAAAATTGTCAGTATTTGTAAATCTAAACCTTGAGCAGTTTTTGTAACTATCAAGGGGCCTATTTCAGAAGTCATGAGCCCATGGCAAGACTCGGGATTAAAGCATAAAGACCCCAAAGCCACCACCTGTTTCCTAGCATGATGAGTCACTCCACAGCCAAACATTCAGGAAACATGAGCAAGGAATGGGAAATTTGAGGAAAGAGCAGTTTAGGTATCTATCCAAGATACTCTATTCAATTTGAAAACGAAATGAAAATATTTGAGTATATGTTTTTGAACCAAGGTTCAGACAGCGAGAAATGTAAGTCATTAAATTCCTATTTGTAAAACAACAAGGAATCTGAATAATCACTAAGATCCCTTTCATCTCCAAAACACTCTGATTGAAATTAGAGGAAAATTGCCTTTCTGTTTTCTTTTCTCCGAGATCAGAGAATCAATGTTCAACATACCCCACCGTGTTCTGAAATCTCCATCTTCTTTTTGTTACTGCAAATTTATTCATTCAATCAACAAAGATCTGTTGAATAATGCTACGTGCGCTGGCTTAAACAGCTTTGGGGTTGGGTTTGAAATGGAAGGAAAGCTGACACCATTGCTTTATATTCTGCCTTCAGCAATCAGCCCTTTAAAATCCCTGGATGTGTCTTTCTCTCTTATCTGAGGGGGGGTCACAGTAGGTAAGCAGATTTCTGGAGGCTGAAAGACCTCCAAAGTATGGCAGACAGGGAATGAGGAGTTGGCTTTGGTAGTGAGTTACCCCTAAAGAGGATGTTCCTGCCTGAAAAGTGGCCATGAGAGGGGGACGGGCAGGGAGGCCAGTCTTGCAGACTCAGCTGATCAGTTGCAGGATGCGTTGACCTTCCCCTTCTCAAATCTGACGTCTGAGTGTCCAAAGCTGAATCCTCCCTTTCCCACAGTGTCACTGGCCTGCCTATAAATCTCTCTTCCTGAGAAATTGCTAAGAAAAGAAAATAGCACAAAAGCCTCAGTGTTCTCTTAGCTAGCTGGCCGCTGCAGGCAGCCAGAGGCCAAGGGGGGTGGTGGAAAGGCATTCACTCGTGCAGGACTCATCCATCATCCTAGGGGCTCTCTGAAGTCATGCCTGTGAGTGTCAGGGGAGCGGGAGATTCCCATAACACCCATGCATGGGGACAAGAGGGTTAAGGGATTGGAGGGCACCCTCAGGAGACCCTGATGCCCAACATGTCACACATACCCTACAGACAGATTCCCCATATTCCAGTCTTACCAAGAGCACGCCTTTGAGTTACCGGGCTCCTGGTTGACTGCTGTCAAGGTGTTACAATCTTTAGCAAAGCTCTGGTCCTCTACAGGTCTATCAGCTTTTCTAAAAAGAGAGGGTGGGATTAGATGATATCCAAGGACCAACCTAGCCCTAAATTCCCTTTAAAAGAAAGTGGAAGTAAACTGTCACCCTCGGTCACCCCTTCATCTGCAAAATCAAATGTTTCCCAAGCTGCAGATTTGCAAACACATCCACCTTCCTAGCTCCTTGCCCGAAAAATTGCACAAGACTCATAAAATTTGCTTAGCTACTACCTACATTTTAAAGGTCACTCTGTCTCCTACGGTTAAATTTTTCAGATCTCCTACTACAGTCCTAGTAAAAATGGAATCTAAAGTGAAACTAGATAAATGAATAAGCACTGGCTGGGAGGCTCAGTGTGGACAGGGGCTTTCTTGGCCACTGCCTGAGCTTCCTAGCACCTGCCTTATTTGGGTCATTTTGGTTTGTGTGTAGAAACGTCTTCCTCTAAAAGAAACCCTACTGAGTATTCACTCAATACTCCATATAACCTTGAATTCAAACCAATGTTTCCAAGCTCCAAACACATGAAATGCTCTTCTCCAGGCAGCCTGGCCTTCAGGCCTAACTGTCAAGTTTTTTTTACACTCCTTCTAGGAAAGGCCCTTTACTCAGTTCCCATTTGAGCACAAGCTGCTAGTTTGTTCCCTAGCAGCAACCCTTCAGGTATGCCCCAGGATCACAAACTTTTCCAATTTCATTAGAGAAAATGGCATTTTTATTTTTATTTTTTTGCCTCTTATCTGTACGCCAGACAAGCCCCCTCAACTCTTCCTACACCCCCTCCCTCTAATTTACCTTCCACAAACACAGGCAACAGGCTAAACTGGTTGCCTCCTGGGCCCAACTAGGGCTGATCTTTCCCAGTCCACAGTTTCACTCGAAGCCTCAATCTGGCTTTGCTTACTTACTTTTGATGAAAATATAACATTTCTACTCTGCCTGAGCATTCATTCTGAGCTACCCCCATTTGTTTCCATTCAATCCCTTCTTATCTCTCTCCCAGTTCAAGGCTCCTGGCAACCTCACACAACTTCACTAACTCTCTCAAGCCTTCCTTTCAAAAGGAGTGAAAGTTGGGGTATCTCTTGTAAGCCAGAGATGCCTGCAGGCTCAGGAACTCTGGAGTCTTGGTGATTCCCTCCCTAAATATCCATCTCCATTGACCCCGGCCCAACACGCAGAGAAAGAAGGGTCCAGCTGTTGGAGGAGGTCATTGAGAGGACATGACTACTGGTTAACTTTCCAGCTGACCTTCAATTGGAGGCTCCTCACCCCCTCCCCTGTACATTCTTCCCACTGTTCCCACAGTGGAAGCTGTTTTCAAGGACGCAGCCTTGAAAGAGTAAGGTGTTGTTGAGACCACCTGGACTGGATACATGACTGAACCCAGTTAAGGCCTCTATATAAACTTTTAAGATTCTGGCAGGGCGGTGCGGAGATGTACTCATCTTACGACAGCACAAGACAAGTCTCGTATGTAAGTTCCCTCGCTTATTAAACCTGCCACTTATCAATCTGGAGTGGTCTGTCTCTTTCTTCAGTCTCTCCTTGCCCTCTGTGTTCGGGGGCCAGTTTCATATTTCATCCAGGGAACTCTGCAGCTTGTGAACCAACACGAACATGTGTGCTGAGAAGAGCCCCTACTTACTGGGTCCAGGCATGCACAGGAGCTGTGCACACACTCTGTGCATTATCTCCCCGACCCTGTCCTGTTGTTTGTGCAGCATCCCTGTGTCCTTTCTCTCGCAATTCTATTCCCAGTGTGCCAAATGTTCTTCATTAAAAGAGATTGCAATTAATTTTTTGAATCTCCGGAAATGTTTACAATATCTCCTAAAAGAAGTGGGGAATATATGCAATATTGTGAATATTGCATATATCCATTGAGGACATAGTTGAACGTGCAAAAACTAAGGCATCTCTCTTTGAATGAGTCATAAACATCAGCAGCAAGCAGACTTGCCAGAGTAGTGTTATCAGTAATAATGCTGATGTTTTTATTTCTAACTCCTCTGTCTTAATTCTTAACTGATTCTGAACCCAGGAAAGGAAGAAGGTGGGATTTATTATCTTCCTCAAACCCCAACGAGGAAAACAAATGTTAAACAGATAATACATAAATTAGAAATTAACTACAAATTTGGAGAAATGCCATGGAGTATAACAGTGTATAAGAAAAACCTCGGTCCTCCTCCTGTGTGTCTCTCCTTGACTCTCACACTATCACACTCACAACACTTCTGACACCAGAGGTATGGGGATTTTCCCCACACCAAGCAATTCTCCAACATCAGCTGGGTGTCCTACAATTTATCTCAATTCTAACACTATCTACCTGGAGGTAGCATTAGATCGCACAGGTTAAGGGCTCAGTCCCACAAGACGCTCCCTCCTTCAGATGCCAATCAAAGGTCCAGGTTGACACCTGAGCTTCTGACCGATCAGCTATAAATCAGAGGTTCCCACAACCCCCTCCTCAGGTTCAATTAATTTGCTAGGGCAGCTCACAGAACTCATGAAAATTGTTTACCAGTTTATTATAAAAGGATATGATAAAGGATACAGGTGAACATCCAAATGGAAGAGATGTGTAGGGCAAGGTATGTGAGAAGAGATGCACCACTCTCCTAGCACCTCCATGTATTCAGCAAACCTGAAGCCCCCCAAACCGTGTTCTTTGGGAATTTTAATGGAGGCATGATCAATCATCAACTCCATTTCCAGCCCCTCTCCCCACTCTGGAGAATGGGGGATGGAGTTGAAAAATCCAAGCTTCTAACCATAGTTGGTTAGAACCATGGCTTAGTTCTTCTGAGTAGTAGCCCCCATCCAGGAGCCCACCTAGAGTCATCTCATTAGAACAAAAGACACTCCTATCACCCAGGAAACTACCAGGGTTTCAGGAGCCCTGTTGTCAGGAACTGGGGGAAGAAACCAATATATATATAATTTTATTATCTCGTGCAGAGAGACCACAACCTGTTAATATTATGCACAAGCTCTTTTTCAATTTCGAATGAACATTTTTTGCATTACATCTGCACTTTGAGCTATAAAAATCATTGGGTGGTCTGGAAAAAAATATGATCATCCCTCACTTGACAAAAATTCACGTAATATTTTGGAGGTTAGAGTTTTCTGGTGGGATTTTTTGGGTTGTTTGGTTTTGTTTTATTTCTTTGCTTTTGGGCTGTGACCTTATAAGAATTTAAGCCCATGCTTATATTTAACTAACAATACTTTAAATTTAGGGAAAAAAAGACAAAATAAATTCTTAACTCTGAATTTATTTTTCTACCCACACTGCTCTGATGTCAGGTGTCAGTACTGCCCTGATTTGAGCAAAAGGGGATCCACCCTGGACCCTATATTTTAGGGTACACTCACACACACACACACACGCACACACACACCGAGGCGTGTGCAAGCACCAAGAATGTACTCTGGCTCAATGCAACCTGCAACCTAAACATCACTCATAACTAACACCATCCAGACTGGGGAAATGGTTCTGCGTATCTCTTACCCTAAGCCTTTAAAACAGAAGGCAATTATGTCCAGACATCCTAAAAGGCTTTGTATTGCTGTACTGCCAATGTCAGAGGTAGACAGACACTGCTTTGGAAAGACACAATAAATTAATTTATCCCTCTCAGAGAGCATAAATGTAATAGCTTCTGCTATGGCCTGAATGTTTGTATCCCTCCAAAATTCATATTTTGAAATCCTAACCCCCAAGTTGATGGTGTTAGGAAGTGGAGCCTCTGGCAGGTGATTAGGTCATGAGGGCAGAGCCGCCATGATGGGATTAGTGCCCTTATAACAGAGGCCACAGAGAGCTGCTTTGTCCCTTCCACCATGTGAGGATACATGGAGAAGTCAGTAGTCTGCAACCAGAAGAGGGCCCTTATCTGGACCCAAACATGTTGACACCCTGATCTCGGACTTCCAACCTCCAGAACTGTAAGCAGTAAATTTCTGCTGTTTATAAACCACTCGATCTGCGGTATTTTGTTATAGCAGCCTGAATGGACTAAGACAGATTTTTTCTAAATGAACTATCATTTCCCAGTAGTGCCAAGCATCCATTTTTCTTGATGTATTTCATATTCCAATTCACAGTTGTGGAGCTTCTCACAAATTTCACAATGTGCAAGCAATTGCACATGGCATTGAAGGGACATTTTGCAGTTTTTAATAATTCATATTACTCTTAAATTTGTAGTAATAGGTTTAGACATAACAAGTAGGAAGCTTGGTATTGATTCTTTACATTGGCAACTATATGGACATGGAATGCTGGAACTGTAAATGGTTTTATTTTTATAAATATTCATGTGATTTAATTAAATTTTAAGAAAAATTAAAATGTTTCAACTTTCATTTTTATTTGAAAAGTTAATATTTGTTATTATAATTTATACTTTACCTTTAATTTTAACATAATTTTGAATATTTTAAAAGAAAAATAATTTTTGAAAATATGTATAGAATTTCAGTTTAATTTGTTTGGTTTTAAATTTATTTCCATTTATATTTTTATGAAAATGTGTCTAAGTTATATACATTTTGAGTTCTACTGTCTAATGCTTTAGATCATTGAGATCATAATAGAAATAAAATATATGAAAGTG
The DNA here is from genome assembly GCF_020826845.1 of Diceros bicornis minor. Taxonomy (NCBI): domain Eukaryota; kingdom Metazoa; phylum Chordata; class Mammalia; order Perissodactyla; family Rhinocerotidae; genus Diceros; species Diceros bicornis. The sequence goes on along the minus strand of NC_080763.1, from coordinate 28,860,626 downwards.
GAACTCAAAAAGAAAATAAGTAGAATTTCTTCAAAGAGGTATATTGCTTAAATATTTTTAAACCAGAAACGAAGAAAATGAGCAAATTTCTGTCAAGCATGACTCACATAAAATTCCTGACCAATTTACTATATATTCTCTATTTAATGAAGACTTAATTTCTATTTTAAAAAATAAAAATTAGCAAATTATTCTCATCAATTCGGTTTGAACAAGTCAGATGAACTTCCTACAACCACATGCTTTATCAAATGAATATACAATCACACATCACAAAACATGATTTGCACACAGAAAAAGCACAAATGCAGTTACTAGCACTTAAAAAAGGGATGAATAAAGAGCAATCAATAATATTCAATAAAGATAAGTGAATGTCATTGAGACCCTTACTATGATGTTCTTAAAAGGATGACATTATGTATCCAAAATTTGCCAAGCATAATGATTCTTTTTGTGTAAAAGCAGAGTATTTACAGAAAATAATGGAAAATGTCTATGTTTTGTAGAAATGGTTTCAAATTTTGGTGCTAAAATAAACAAAAATACAATACAGATAAACATAATGAAGCAAATGATCACTCTCAAGGACAGAAAATTCAAAATGACAGTAATTTAATGAGTAATAATGTGAGGGAAGAAAACATACATAAAGTTTAAAAAGTTATTACTACTCAGTTCAAGCAGGTTGTACCACGGTCAAAATTCGTATTGAAAAATGTATATTCATTATATATATAGTCAAACTATCAGAAAAGGAAAACAAGTCAAAATTCATGTATGTTACTGGTTTCATATCAGTTGTGAAACTAGGTTTAGACTGAGAAAAACTGAGTGAAAAACTGAGAAAATAACTTTAAATTTAGGCATTGACTTAAGAGATTGATGAGAAAAGCTCAATGGCTTGCCTAATCTCACTAACACAGTTAGCAAGCAAAAAGATGATTCAGCCAGAATTTTTACCAAAAGTCAGAAGCATTTCTTTGTGCTGTGTATGGAACATAGTTGGAATTTTACTGGGAGAAATGGGCTCACCTGTACCAATAGAAATGCTATTCTTTGGAACAATTCAGAGATGAAATGCAGTATTTTCTGGATCTGCCCAAAGATGGACTATCATGATGCAACACGAAGTTTGACCCTACACCATAATTTGACACACAATGGGAATGCGGACTACGTGCTGTTAAAGCAATTAGATTCCACTTACAGACAAAATCTGAGATGCATTAGGAGAGTTCAGCAAAATAATATTTCCAAAGAGTAAATAATCATCAAAAATGAAATTAACTTTGAATTTGTGCTATCCATATTTATTTGGTATGGTCCACTGCTTACTATTAATTTTAAAGAAGAAACAAAACAAATCCAGTCTGATATTCCACTTCAAAAGCATTAAACTATATATTATTTTTCCTTTACAGAATTTTTTTTCTAAATTGAAAGAAACTGATGTAAAATTTGCAACAGTAAAATTTGCAACAAAGGTGATATTCTAATAAAATGTAAAGAATTTTTAAAAAGGATATAGAAAAGTTTTCATGACTGTAAAAGGAGAAGATTCACGTATAAATATTTCTGAAACAAATTTTAGAATTTGTTCTAATCTTCTGGCAAATCATAGATCAAGGCATATTGTTAATTGAAGAGAGCTTTTTAACATATTGAGTATCCAATTGTCATATTGAAGTTCTCTTTATAATACTTTAGCATTGAAAAATTTGAAAGAAGATCCATGATTGGATCTACATATTGCTCTAAGGAACAATTTAAATTATGATATAAAAATAACAATTTTATGATTAATTAAAATATGTAATATTTTCCATAATAAAAATAATTTATCACATGCAATCCTACTACGAATTTGAACATGTTATATAATATCTGTGGTTTGTTTAAGTAATGCTTTAAGAACTTTATTGGCAATTCAAATTGCTATAGCCTCAGCAGCGTGGTTTTCCCAAATTGGAATTAAAAAACCATCTAAGAACTTAAATGACTCAAGAAATATTACGTAATTTGGCACTACTGTCAATAGAACATAAATTTATTGAAAAATCTTGATTAAACAACATAATTAGAGATATTGCTAACATTAAGTCAAGGAAAATAAAAATTTTGGAATAAATGTGTAATTTGTAAATGACATATGTCTTTATGACTCACCCAAACACAACCATCAACAGAACACCCAGGCATGTGCAATAATAATGAAATTCAGCTGTCTTTGATGTTTGCCGACCTGCAGTCATGTAAGACTGTAGCCTTGCACATTTTTTGTGAAGGTGTGTTTAGTTTGGCAGGAGGCTAGAGCATAATTCAACAGTTTGCTTGCTTAATTTATAACTTTTATTTTGTTAGAAACATGGTATATAGACCTCCATTTGTACTCACGCCCAGAGCCCTGAAATGCTAAGGGCAGGCCTGGCAGGTGTGTCCATTGGTGTCCGTCAGTGGAGGAACACAGGCAAGGCAGTGGCACTCAGCATCGCCACCGTCCTTCCTCGCTACTTTGGTATCTAGCTTAATGTAAGTGTACGGTCTTTTCTTTGCATGGCAATATCCTTCGGAGAATATCTATACATGAAGATGGGGCCAAACATTATTTTTTAATGTGCCTTGAACCACAAATAATAAATTGCTTATGGAACGACTCTGAAAAACACAAAACCGCTGGAGACTCAGGCTCTTTCTCATTGAGAATCAAAAGTGACAGAAGGGCTGAGTATAATGATTTTCTTCCTAAAACTACAGTACAGAAAGAGGAAAAAAGAGTAACTTTACAGTGGAGAAATCTGACAAATGTTACCTCAGGCGGTGATCAAGGTCAACATCCGCAGTGCTAAGTTGTATTGATCGTATGTACCCTCAATATGATGTGACGAGAAAGGCCCTTCACCCCTGTGATCCTTCTCACAAAACCCATAACCACAGTCTAACCATGAGAAAAACATCGGACAAATCCCAAGTGAGGGACATTCTACAAAATGCCCTGCCAGTATTCCTCAAAACTGTCAATCTCATCAAAAACAAAGATCTGAGAAACTTGTCGTAGCCAAGAGGAGCCTAATGAGATATGATTAAATGCAGTATTCTGGAACAGAAAAGGACATTAGGTAAAAACTAGGGAAAGCTGAATAAAGCGTGGACTTTAGTTAACAATAATGTATCAATACTTGTTCATCCATTGTGACAAATGTACCTTACAAATGTAAAACGTTAATAGTAGGGGAAACTGCATGAGGAGTATACGGGAACTCTGTACCAACTTTGCAACATTTTTGTAAATCTAAAACTATTCTCAGATTAAAAGTTTATTTTTTTTAAAATGTAATAGAACATGTCTGAAGGACAAAATGGCCTCAGATGAGGCATCCAGGCAGAAAGACACTCACCAAAGAGAGAGAGGAGGCTGGACTTGTGACACCGAGTCATCCCAGGGCTAAGACTGTCCTAGGAGAGGCCTGGGCTGGGCACAGCCAGGCATTCATTCTGGAACCTTCCTGCCTCAGCCATCCTGATGAGACTTGTAGGAAACAGCCATGAGTATGTCACCAAGACCCTTAACCCTGGGAGCCTCAGACCATTTTCTCTCTGAGCTGTTGCTGACAGATCAGAATCTGAGGGAAGGAGCTTCCTCCCTCCCACTTGAGAGGGAGCCATGTCAAGTAGTGGCCACCAGAGCGCGCAAGAGGCCATCAAGAGCAGCTGGCAGAGCCGCCCGAAGGTCTGGGACGCTGGCCTGGGAGGACACGTCTGAGTTCCTGCTCCCCTGGAGGTAGCAGGCAACAGGAGAACCACACGTTTGAGTTTCAAGTCATTGTAAATATTTTAAGAGTGACTGAGGCTGTACCAGGTGTGTGTTTCTAAAGTCATAGCAGTGAATAAAGTGCCATACAACTCATTTTAGTTTCTGAACTTTGTGCCAACCACCTCACTGATGGCAGACAACTTAATTTAATCTGTTAGAGGTTAAGTTTTCTTCAGTCTAATAAAGCAAGTCTTTTTTGTCTTTTTGATCTTGTTTTTGTCACCTCACTTTAAAACTGAACCAAGCCAAGATCTAGTCACCCGCCATCCCAGGGGGACATCTCACATATAGGGAAAGTTTAAATCACCAAGTGGCATCAAGCAAGGGGAGCATTCCTGGTCCCTGATCTTCCCCGCTGTTCTCTCAGCCCAGCAATGCCTCTGACATCCCCCACCCGACCTGGCTCACACTTTGGTTCTGTGACAGAGAATATTCTGTGAGTCTTCAGCCATGTATTTTTATGGCTGTCCACCCTCCCTGCCGAGCAACCAGCCTACTGGTTCTCAGGCTTCACTTCCTCTCTCCTCGGGTACATAAGAATATTCAGATCCCCTCCACTCCCCAAACCACACTCTGGACCCTCCTGTGACTAGACATGCCGTGTCCCCATTTTCACAGCTTCTCTGTGCCTGGTGATATGAGGAGAATCTATGGGGTTATCATTTGCTATAGACTGAATGTTTGAGTCTGCCCAAAATTCATAGGTTGAAACCCGACCACCCAGTGTGATGGTATTAGGAGGTGGGGCCTTTGGGAGGTGATTAGGTTCAGATGAGATCGTGAGGATGGAGCCCTTGTGAATGGCATTAGTGCCCCCATGAGAGACCCCAGAGAGCTTACTTTCTCTCTCTCTCCACCATGTGTGGATACAATGAGAAGTCAGCAGTCTGCAACCCAGAAGAGGGTCCTCACCAGAACCCAGCTGTGCTGGCACCCTGATCTCAGACTTCCAGCCTCCAGAACTCTGAGAAATAAATTTCTGTTGTTGATAAGCCACTCAGTTTATGGTATTTTGTTGTAACAGCCCAAACAGACTAAGGCAATGTCTCAAAAGGCCCAGGCAGAAAGCAAGGCACAAAATATCTTTATTTCAAACTCTCCAATTCAAGGAAGGAATTTTCCTCCTGTCCTGGACATCCATCATGACTGCTGCCAGCACACACAGACACAAGCGCACACACATACACACACCACGACAGGTCTGTGAGTGGAGAGAGGGAGGGTGGGGTCGTACGGAACACTCTGCCTCCTCTCCCCATTGTAGTTCATAAGCTCTGCTGCTGCAGATCGGGGTTCCTTTTACTTATCATTCTTCCTACCCATTCCTGGAATAGGAAAATAAATTCTTTTCTCTTTGTGCTGCATCAAAATCCATCCTGCCCCACTTTAGAGTGATAGAAATCAAGAATCTGGCATCTTTGTTTCCCGCTATAAATTGTTCCCACAGCCATGGGTGCTCTTTCCTTCAGCTACCAAGTGAGGGAGGATGACAGCTCTTCCCGACAGCTGAGAAAGAGCACATCAATTAATACTCTAAAAGATTATGCCCACCACATTGATTTTGACGAAAAGAATGTTAGAAAAAGAAAACGACTTTCTGCTGATGAGGGCAGGTAAGAGCTTAGAGTCACTATACTGTAAACATTTAAGAAACTATGCCCTTATTTTATGCTAAAGTCAGACATTCCTGGTTATGTGTAGAAATGGCACGGTTGAATTCTGCTTTGCCAAATCATGGCCTGGGTTGAGGGCTGTCATGGAACATCAGGAGGAAGGGTGGGTAGCCATGGAAATGAAGACTTTTTGAAGGCAGCAAGACAGAGGCTCATACATAGCTGTGGGAAGATGACATTCATGAGATCCAGGTACGAACTATCTGCAGAGTGCACTCACTTCCGGTGTGTCGTGGGCTTGTGTGTAGCTGAGTCCAAAGTAGCAAGACCCGTATTGCTCACTGTGCCCAAATCTACAACCCTTGTGGAAAATATGATGGTGATTGGTAGTAAAACAATAAATATCCTGTGGCCCAGTGTTATGGCCATGGAGGTGCACTATCCTGAACCCCCTTCAAAAGAACCTGCTGTGAAGGGCACCCTCAGTCCATCATGAATTCACTTGGAGACTATGCTTCTCCCAGCCTGGTCCCAGCCAATGGCTGAGCATGCAGGGGACTTGAGTGGGGCCACTTCTGCGCAACAAGGGACCCATCAGCCTTTGCTCTGGGAACCCCACCAGCTGAGACTTTCTCAGGACCCCTCTGTGGTCCTACCCAATCCCTCCCTCCTTCCCACCCTTCATAGATGGCAGACCCACATTGTGTTCTGAGGGCTCTCCCAACCCACTCCTGTTCCTTCTCCCCTTAATCTTTCTCAGGACTCTCCCCAATAAACTTTTTGTAGCATGTCTAATTCCATCTATGTCTGCTCCTCAGAGGCACAAATTGACATACTCAATAATTTCACTCTTATAAAGGTGTAATTCTTAATTCAAAATAAGCACCAAACCAAAAACAATTCATCAAAGCATTATTTATAATGGAGGGGACAACTTAAATATCCAGCCTCCAGATAATAGCCAAATACAGAACAGCCACTCAATGGCAAACCATAAAGCCATTAAAATTGTTTATGCATTTATTTGTGTAAATAATAATCACCGGTGGTAAACCCTACCCAGTTGAAATTTCTTTGACTCCTCTAATTTTATACCCTGATGGGGTGTGAAGCTCCCTCCCAAGCTCCTTCCTGAGGGTGGGAGACAGCAAGGCAGATGAGCGTTTAGGTCCCTCTGTCCTTCCTGCCCCTCAGAATCTGGCTCCCTGGTGTTCTTCCTCTGTCTCGCTGTATTAGTCAGGGTTCAACCAGAGAAGCAGACTTCAAATATGGGTATTTACATATATTATACACGTTTATTACAGAGATTTGACCTGACAGAATTGTGGGAGTGATTAAATAGTCTCTGTCTTTCCATCTGATATTAGAACTTGAAGTCCAAAAGCAAGACAGACAGAAAGGGAAGATGATGTAAGGCAGGGAGAGAAGGACAAGCTGGAGCCCTCAAGAATGAGCTGAAGCCCATGGGGACAGACTAAACCCACGTCAGTTCCTGTGGCCTCTGACTTTGATGATTGTTATGGGCTGAATTGTGTTCTCCCCAAATTCATAGGTTGATGTCCTAACCCCACGCAATGGTTAATTTTATGTATCAATTTGATTGGGCCATGGAGTGCCCAGATTAAACATTATTTCTGGATGTGTGTGGATGTGGCTGTTTCTGGATGAGATTAGCATTTTAATGGATAGACTCAGTAAAGTGGATGGCCCTCCCCAATGGGGGAGGGCAACATCTAATCCCCTGAGGGCCTGAATAGAACAAAAAGCAGAGGAAGGGAGGATTCATTCCCTTCCTGCCTGTCTGTTTGAACTCAAACAACGGTCTCCTCCATCCCTTAGATGGCAATTTACACCATCGGCTCCCCTAGTTTTCAGGCCTTTGGACTTGGACTATAGTTATACTCCTGGCTTTCCTGGGTCTCCAGCTTGCAGATGACAGATCCTCGGACTTCTCAGCCTCCATAATTGCATAAGCCAATTCTTTACAATAAATCTCCTTTTATATGTATAAAAAATATATTACATAGATATATATAATAATATAAAATAAAATATATATAATATAAATAGGATATATAGGAGATGGATAGATAGATAGATCCTCCTATCGGTTCTGTTTTTCTAGAAAACTCTGACTAATACACCCCAGCACCTCAGAATGTGACCATATTTGGAGACAGGGTCTTTAAAGAGATAATTAAGCTAAAATTAGATCATCAGAGTGGGCCCCAATCCAATATGGCTGGTGTGGGAGATCAAGATTTGGCCACCCTGAAATCTATCTCTTTACCTTGGTTGTTTTCTCTAAGGACATTTGACCTCCCCCACTAACTGCCTAAAGAATTTGACATGGTGGCTCCTTTCTGGAACAGATCTATCATGATGGCTGTAAAGATAACGTAGGGTAAATGTTACAATAGGAAAGGCACCAACAAGCCCCTCTTATCAGAAGTTCTGTCTCTCTGGCCACATTCTCTGGATGACCCTGCAAGGAGTTGCCAGACAATCATTTACATTTATAAGGGAAATCTCCATTTGTAAAGGTATCTCCCTCTCTGTTTGGAGAAGAGAGGGGGATGAGCTCATTTCTAGAGACTTATCAATGTGTAAGGTGAGGCCTTGGGGCTGCATAATAAACCTTACTCTTGTTTACTGTGCTTTCGTGGTAATCTCCTGTAACTGACTCCCCCCACCCCGAAAATCCTCCTTTGTCATTGGCTGAACATGGTATTTAGGACGAGAATTTCTGCTATTGTGTTGAGAAACGCAGTGTCCCTGCTTTCTCCCATGTATACATGTTATTAAACTTGGTATTATTTTCTCCTGCTAGCCTGTCTTGTTGATTATTTGGCCAGCCATAAGAACCTTAAGGGAAAGGGCAGAGGGAGATTCTCCGTCTTCCCCCTACACTGGTATCCTTATAAGAAGAGGAAATCAGAACATAAACACACACATGCAAGGAAGATGATGTGGAAACGTTGGGAGAAGATGCACCTACAGGCCAAGGGGAGAGGCCTCAGACGAAATCAACCCCGCTGACACCTCAATCTCAGACTTCTAACCTTCGGAACTGGGAGAAAATAAATTTCTGTTTTTAGCCGCCCAGTCTGTGGTATGATGTTACAGCAGCCCTAGCAAACCAACCCGATGACGCTCGCATCCTACGGAAGCCAGAGCCCTTCTCCACGGAACTTTATGTACCCGGAGTTGGAGACGCTGAAGGAGGATTCAAAGAGTGTAGGGCGGGTGCTGGTCCAGCTGCTGCTTCACACCGATGGGGTGAATCCACAGATCACCAAGATCGTGTGTGGGCTACACAACATGTGGGAGTTGCTGCTTTCCCTTCCACCCTCCAAATCTCCACAGAGACCTTGTGACCCACCCTAGCTAGAAACATACAGGAAAAGGAATTCTGGGGAATGCAGTTCAGCCTAGACGAGTTGGCACATTACAAAGCCAGCATGATCGCCTGGCACAAAAGTCAGCCCCTTCCCCCATTCCCATTACAACAATCGTCCTCAACCGGGGCTGATTTTGCTCCCCATGGGATATTGGCAATGTCTAGAGATACTTCTAGCTGTCACAACTGAGTGTGGGGCTGCCATTGGCATCTAGCGGGTAGAGGTCAGGGATGCTACTAAACACTCTTCAACAAAGAATTATCCAGCTCCAAAGAGTCAATAGTCCCAAGATTGAGAAACCCTGCATTATAACAACAAATCCTTCACACCAAGAACTCAAAACCTTAGCAGATGTAATGAAAACTGAGCTGGGGAAAGGGATGTGGGCAGTCACATCGCACAGTGTCCATTATGCCATCATCTCCTTTGCCTCGCCTCTCATCTCACCCTCACTTTGCCCTTCACTCCCACCTCCCACATTTCCTGGGAGCTCCAGGCTCCTCCCCTCTACTTTGCAGGGTCACTCCCCACTTCTCTGAAATCTTCGCATCATCCAACATCCTGAAATTCAAGATACCGTCTTATACCCCAAGGAGTTATCAAGATATTTTTCCTAAACACTATGCCTTCCCTCCAAAGGGGAAATTTGGATGCCAAAAGATAAGGTAAAAAAATTTCCTCCACTTTGATATATACATATGAATGTACCCATATAGTCATACCAAGAAAAAAAATCTGGAAGTATGTAACACAAGGCGTTATTAGGGCTTAGTTCTGAATATTGCAATTTGAGTTGTTTTCCTTTTTGTTTATCTGTATTTTCCATTTTTTCCCTCACTGAAAAGACATTTTTAGTAAAGGAAAAAAAAAAAAGTCTATGGCAGGAGATATATAACAACATGTAAAGATCCTTACAAAATAATGCCAAATGAATAAAGTATCAAATTTAGCTGTATGTACTGTATGACACTACTTTTGAAGTGTAAAAATAAATAAATAAATAAGTCCAAGGGGCACAGGGAACAACAACAAGAGGAACAAACAGCTAGAAAGAAATACACCAATATGTTGTTTTGTTTGGGAACTCAAACAAGGAATGACTTTTTTTCCCCCTGTTACTACATTCCCTAATGTTTAAAAATTAACAGAATGTACACATCCTGTATAATCCCCTGGCGTAGAGTGTGGGCAGGACCCTCGAATATCATAGATGTCACTCCTGTGATTAGGTCACATTATGTGGCAAAGGTGAAGGGATTTTTACAGATATAAGGTCCCTAATCAGTTGACTTTCAGTTATTAAAGAAGGAGATTATCCTGGGAGGGATAATCAGATGAGCCCTTTAAAAGAAGGTCTACAGTCCACAGATTTGAAAAAACAGACTCTCTCTCCTGCCGGCCTTGAAGAAGCAATGAGTTTGCTGCCATAAGTATACAGCTTCAAGGAAATGAATTCTGCCAATATCCACGTAAGCTTGGAAGAGGACCATGGGTCTCAGCCTTGTGAGACCCTGAGCAGAAGACTCAGCTAAGCCGTGCCAAGACTCCTGACCCATGGAAACGATGAGATGATAAATGTGTGTCTTAAGATGCTAAATTTGTTGTAATTTGTTAAGCAGCAATAGAAATACGACCTACTGCTTTCCAATGAAAAAATATATTTTAATAAATAAACTTTAGACTGGAAACCAAGAAATCTGGGTCTATATCACAACTGTTAACTAGCTATATGATCTTAAACAAGTCACTTCTTAAGACATGAGGTTTTTAATATGTAATGTGAGAGATAAAGGCTTGAAAATCCTATGATTCTAAATCTTGCGAAAATAAACTCTCAGTTACTATTCTTTTTTTTCCCCTTGCTTACAATGGAGTCTTACAGTGCTAAAGAAAAGTAGCCCATTAGTTAGGTTGTCAAAATCCTTTCATAATAAAGAGATTCTCTTTATGGCAGTATTTATTCCACAAGACATGGTACTTGCCTCCCTACAACCCAATTATAATTGTGGAATAAAATATGTAGCAAAATGCTTAAGATCAAATACGTACAAACTAAAAGAGCACAAAGGAATATTTTATGAAAAAGGAGAAAGTCAAAAAGAAGGATTAAACTGGATGTACGCATCTTGGAATTTAGAATGGGATTTTGAAAAAGAAGATCGTCAGAAAACAAGGGCAAATCGTTCAGCTAGAGGAAAAATATAAGACAGCACAGGACAGTGCAAGCAGTATAGCTGCACCTGAAGCAGAATGTATATGCTATAGACTGAATTGTGTCCACCCCCCACTGCCCCCCCCCCAATTCATATGTTGAAGCCCTAACCCCCAATGTGATGGTATTTGGAGATGCAGCTTTGGGGAGGTGATTAGGTTTAGATGAGGTCCTGAAGGTGGGGCCCGATGGTAGGATTAGCACCCTTATAAGAAGAGACAACAGGACCGGAGAGCACGTTCACATTCTCTCCCTGCCGTGTAAGGACACATCAAAAGGTGGCTGTCTGCAAGAAAGCTGTCACCAGAACTCAAACACGATGGCACCTTGATCTCAGGCTTCCAGACTTCAGAACAGTGATAATTAAATTTCTTTTTTTTTTTTTTTGGATGTTTATTTTATTTTATTTTTTTTTTCTTTTTTTTAATTAATTATTTATTTATTTATTTGTTTATTGCAGTAACATTGGTTTATAACATTGTAAAAATTTCAGGTGTACATCATTGTACTTCTATTTCTGCATAGATTACATCATGTTCACCACCAAAATACTAATTACAACCCATCACCACACCCATGTACCGAATTATCCCTTTCACCCTCCTCCCTCCCCCCTTCCCCTCTGGTAACCACCAATCCAATCTCTGTCCCTATGTGTTTGTTTATTGTTGTTATTATCTACTACTTAATGAAGGAAATCATACGGTATTTGACCTTCTCCCTCTGACTTATTTCACTAAATTTCTGTAAGCCAGCTAGTCTATGGTATTTTGTTATGGCAGCCCGAGCTGCCTAATACATATGTATTAGGGGAAAAGGAAAAATGTGATTGGAGATGTAGGGGAGAGGAGAGAAAAAAGATGCTTGGTGGTCATGCAGGGGAATTTGAATTCTTTGCCCAAGATTGTGGGAAACCTTATAATTTCTTGAGCAAGAGAGTTTGAGGACAATGAGTCTGATAATGATCCCATCAGCAAATTTATGTGACATGAAGTAATGAGGGCTATGACTAGGATGGTGACCATGGAATTAGAAGAGAAGTAGAACTTTCAAGAAACATTAGGGGACAAGAATTGCTAGGACTTGGAGATGAATTTAATTGTTATTAAATAATGAAATCAGTTCTTAAGCCTGACAAGTGAGAAATTCTGATAAGGGAAATGGTGGATACCTGGCTAATTAACATGGAGGAGTTGATGAAGGAACCTGGCCCTCATCACTAGAAGCACCTGTCCCTCATTGCTCCCTGACTAACCTCCCAAGGTGTTCTGGAGAATCCATAAAAAACTGAAAGGTTTTTTGATACCTTTCTTAAGACTACTCAAGAACAGAATACCTGGGTTGATGTCTTTCTTAGTTGCCAGCTAATCAGTGCTAAAAAATTGCTAAAAATGCTCACTGTTTCCAGATGATCTCTAGCTTTTTTCTTCCCTCTCTTTCTTCCTCATAAATCCTGTTTTGCCTTTATTCCTTGACTCAGCACAAAAACCACTCCCTTGTATGTATACATGTACTCCCCTTGCACATGTATATTTGTGTTCAAAATGTATGAATGTCTCTAAGTTATTCTGTGATGCAAGGGTGGACTTTCACTTCCATTTCTGTGCTTGTCTCTGAAGTCAGGTGCCAGGTTGAAATACTGGCACCCACACTCTGAGCTGTACAACTGCAGGAAGTTGCGAAACATTTCTTTGCCTTGGTTTCTCTGTCCACAAAATGGGGATAACTAAAGCAGCTCCTTCATGTTATTGTTAATGTGAGGCTTAAATGACAATTCCACATGTGAACTGCTACCACAGTGCTAGGCACATTGTGAGAGCACAGTAAACCTTAGTTATTTTGATTAGGAACTTAGTGAACCTAGGAACCTTCCAGAATGCCAGCAGGAGTAGGATAAGTAGAGAGAAATAGGCTACCACTCTCCAAAAATGAACAGGAACGTATTCTTGCAACTTCTTATGCATCTTAAAATATTTCAGAACAAAAAGTTATTTTTTAAAAAATGAACAAGGACAGCCTGATAAGAAGTTCTCCAGATGACCTTTGCCCTCTATTCTAATTATCTTTCACGCAAGAGGCAGAATCAAACTGCCCAACCACACTTGATCCTTTATGTATTTATGCTGGATAAAAGTTCAACCTAATAATAAGGCTTTACTTTTTGATCTTCTGTTGTCAGAGTGATTTCTTATCTTATCACTTTTTATTCTCATGATGGGTCTGAGAGGTAAGCCAAGTTAAGGATCCTGATTTTGTAGATGAAGAAACTGAGCCTTAGGGATGTTACATAACTTGCCAAAGGTTTCATGGCAGAGCTTGCAGATGACACAGTCCAAAGCAGGACCCAGGTCTGTTCTTCAACATGGCTTCTTTCGTTTGGTAGCCCACGGGACTGCTCATTTAAGAAGTGCACTTTTTAATACATTTTTTCAAATGAGGTATATATTAGTTTCCTATTGCTGCTATAACAAATTACCACAAACTTATGACTTTAAACAACACAAATTTATTATCTGACAGTTCTAGATGTTAGAAGTTCAAAAATGGACCTTACACGGCTAAAATCAAGAAGTTGACAGGGCTGTATTCCTCCTGGGGGGATAATCCATTTCTTGCATTTTCCAGCTTCTAGAGGCTGTCTGCGTTCCTTGGCTCCTGGACTCTTTCAGTGGTGGCATCACTCTGACCTCTACTCCATCATCACATCTCTCCCATCCAAATACTAACCAGGCTCGATCCAGCAAAATGCATGGATCTTAAGGGCATGGTTCTATGAGTTTTGACAAATGTATATATTCATGTGACCTACATGCTGACTAGACTATAAAAGATCTCCATTACTCAAAAGTTCCCTCCTGCAACTTTCCAGTCAGTTTCCCCCTACCCACCAACTACTGCCTACCCAAGCAATTGCTATTCTGAACTCTGTCACTATTGATTAGTTTCACCTGTTCTTGTGCTCCATATGAATGGAATCATAAAGGATGTGCTCTTTTGTATCTGGTTTCTTTCACTCAGCGTAATGTTTTTGAGATTCATCCATGATGTACACATTTCAGTCATTCTTTTTTATTGCTGAGTAGTATTCCACTGTATGAATATACCACAGTTTGTTTACCCATTCACCAGAAGGTGGACATTTTAAGTTGTCCCAAGATCTTTGAATATAGCTTGTGAATGTAGTTACTATGAACATTTTTGCACAAGACATTTTGTGGACATATGATTTCATCTCTCCTGAGTAAATACTTAAGAGTGAAAATGCTAAGTTATAAGGTAGGTATAGGTATATGTATAAACGTGTAAGAACTATTGTCATTTGTATATGAGAGTTCCAATTGTTCCACGTCCTCATCAATATTTGACATTATCAGGCTTTTAAATTTTACCCATTTTAGTGGGACTAAGTGATATTTCATTGTGATTTTAATTTACATTTCCCTGATGACTAACAGTGTTGGTCACCTTTTTATGTGCTTATTTTCTACCTACATATTTTCTTTGCAAGGGTCTGTTCAAATCTTTCCCATTTTTTTGTATCTTTATTATTAAGTTGTTTATATATTTAAATACATGTTACATCATATTTATATTATTCATATTATAAATTCATATTCATTTTATATCTATATTTATAGTCTACATAGTTTTTAATATATATTCATTATATGTTTATTGAGTTTTTCATACATTTTGGACACAAGTTCTCTTTAAAATACATGTACTGCAAATATTTTTTCCTATTTTCTCTGTGGTTCATTCATTTCTCCAAAGGTTTTAATATATATAAAGAGATAAATAGATATAGAAATGGATATAGATGTGTGTGATTGTATATATGTGTATTATGAGTGTGTATATGCATACATATACATACACACACACCCCTATATCTGTACACACACATACACACACACACACACACATATATTTCCCAGCTCTGTCTGCCAAGAGATTTTAGAAGCATTAACACACCCGTAGCAATGAGTATTCCTGAAAAGCAAATACTATTCTCCACGGAAAGAAAGCAGGCCTCCTTGGAGAAATGGCTGATTCCAAGCCTGGGTCACGAAAAGTAGAAAAAATGTAAATAGTGTAAAAATGTAAAGATATGCTCAAAGAATGATGGGGATATGTTAAAAAGATACAAGAGTCAGTTTGAAGGGGCATTCGCTGGCCAAATCTGAGATAATCTGAACTTCAAAATAATAATGATAGGAAGGATTGTAACCTATTGAATAAAGAATGCATGAGTCTACACTAACGTAAATTAAATAAATAAATAAGAGGAGAAAGCTCTGCCTACTACTAGTAAGCTAATAATAAATGTAGAAGGAATGATAGAAAATCACCATTCGGCAATCATCATGGTAATTATTGATTCAGGCAAATATCATGAATATACACGGTAAAACTAGTGGGTGAAGGTTTGAGGAATAATGAGATATTTACATAGTCTCAAAGTATCCTCTACAAGGTACATATTAATTACGAAAGGTAAATACAATGGAAACACCTCCTTCACCAATTGATGGAAATTATCATTGCCAGGATTTGGACTAACCAACAGCCTCTGGCTCCTGACACGATGCACTGAGAAGAATTCAGCATCACCTCTGTGGTGGTGTTACCCACCGTGCATAACCCAAATCTAATGATGACACAAACTGCAATTAGGGCACATTCTATGAAATAACTTGTTTAAACACTTAAAAAATGTCAATATCATGAAGTACAGGAAAACACACACGCACACACACACCCCTCAGGAATTCTTACAAGTTAAAGGACACTAATGAGATGTGATAAACTGAATGCACCTCATAATTTTGGATTTTCTGTTGCTAGAAAGGACATCATTGTGACCAATTGGCACAATCTGAATAAAGTCTGTAGATTAGATGATAGTATTGAACCAGTGTTAAGTTCCTAAATTTGATGACAGTTCTGTGGTTATGTTAGAGAATTCCTTGTTTTCAGGAAATATACATGAACATATTTAAGGACAAAGAGGCATTATGTCTGCAACTTATTCTCAATTGTTTTAATCACATATGTGTGTGCCTGTATATACACACATTTTTATGCATATATGAAATATATATTTATTAACGTATATCTTACTATATATATATAGTATATATAGTAAGTATATATATATAGTATGTATACATAACACATATATTTCTTTTTTGTCAATGCAGCTTTTTGAGTTGGATTTATACAAAGTCAACACAGCTGGGAGCTTATGCAAGAACAGGAAGTGATCAAAAACCCTATTTTGCATCAGAAATGTTTTCTAAACTTACTTCCAAGTGACTTGCATTTACAATATTATTTGAATATTTTGAAGATCCTTCTCTTGATAATGGCTATTTTGTAATTACCCATCTCAGTTTCTAACCAGTGTATGAACTTCCTCTGAATCAAACTTTTGAGTACAATTGTTTTAATTGGTCACTTCAGCCTTATATCCAAACAATTAATAAGAGGTTTGTGTAACTAATTGGGTCATTCCCATGCAGGAGAGGGGAATCTCCAGGCCATTATCCAAGCCATGCTTCATGACAGCCAGTCTCGGAGACATAAAAAGTAGCATTCTGATACCCCTTAATGTTGACCTAAAATCCGTAAACTATCTGACCTCAATCACTTCTCTGAGCTCCGCTGCTCCCCTTCTCCTGCCGTTCCCTCCCTCATCCTCTTCTGCAGCTACAAGGCTCCTTGCTGTTCTGAGAACATAACAGATATGCTCTTGCCTTGGAACCTTTATTGGGCTGCTCCCTATTCCTGGAAGGCTCTTCACTCCCACATCTTCACTGCTCACTCCCTCATCCCTTGAAGTCTTTGCTCAAATGTGAGCTTTACAGGGAAGCCTTCCCTGACCCCCTACTTTAAATTTAAATGGTCCCCTCTCTCCCTCTCAGTATCCTTATTCCCTTTCCTTGCTTTATATTTTTTCTCTGTAGCACTTACCACTTTCTAATGTATTATAATTTACTTATTTATTTTATTCTCTTTCTCCCCTTGGCTAGAATGTAAACGCTATGATTTTTGTCTGTTTTATTGATTGCTGAATCCCCAGCATCAAGAACTGGGTGTGCCTCACAGTAGGTGCCGAGAAAGCAAAACAAAGAGCAGTGCCTGACACTGAGAAGCCGGGCTGGCTCTCACAACTAGGCCGTGTTATTCTCCTATTGGACATAAACAATCTCACAGAATACCAATCACAGACAGGGGACTCTGAGACCAAGATAAAATGAGAAAAAGCAAGGCCCTGTCATAATTTTATCTAAGCACAGAAAAAAACAAGTTCCCTGTGCCACCCACAAAATACCAAACGCTTCCTCTCTCGGCCAAAATGAGTAACTGGTACTTCTCCACCAATGACAGCTTTGCCCTTGTTCTAGTCTCCTCTCCCTTAAAATAAGAACTATTGATTGATTTCTCCAAAGTCATAGAAATCAGGAGGACTTCTAACAGAATCCAATCTAGAGCAAACGTGGATTGTCCCACAAATCACCCAACCAAAGCCCAAATCCTATAACAGGTTGTTTCTAAAACCCCCTTACTGAGACACCCCATGGTGTGTGTTCTTCCCCTTGCAGTAAGTACTAAACCTAATGTGTTCACTACAGGGGTGTTCCTGGCAGTCTCTGGCTGGAGGGCATTGGCAGTGCCCAAAAAATATTTGTTGAATGAATGAAAGAAGAAAGGAAGTATTATCCTATTAATATAATGTTCCTAATTCAACCTTCATTAATTAAATACATTGCCATCTACTCAGAATTTAAGTATTCTGAATTTCATGGGAGCTCCAAGCTGTTTATCTCCACTTTACAAGATTTACTTAATCAAGTTCATAGTGAAATTTAGTTTTAATCCAGTGTCTCTCCAGAACTGGTAGTTAACAAATCTATGAAAAAATTGAACTGAAAGATATCTGTCCATTCATTCAGAGTATAAAGGTATTCTGGCTTTTCCTTTATCTGGTATGAGTCTGCTCAGAAAAAATACACACTTCCAAAGTAAATGTCACTTTAAGATGAAACTTGGTAAATATATCCTGAACATGCACACACACACACACACACACACACACGTACACACACACACCCCCACACCATCCCATTCATTCTATCAGCTTCAAAGCTTAGGTATATCGAATACACTGTTCCACAATCTGGGATCTATACTCTGACCTTAATCACATTTAATTATAATTACATAGACAATGACATGAACATTCAAAGTTTATTTATTTTGATTACGAATTATGTACCTGCCATACACAATTCTGGAATTACAGGTGATACAATGAGGTATAAAGCATTGTCCATTTATTCAAGCAGCTCAGAACACATATGAGGAGATGCCAAGTTCTATCTCATGATATGGTATAAGGATTTACATTTTGATTTATCCAGGAAAAAGAAACACAAAAATAATGACTTTAATTCACCTCATCTATATCAAAAAAAGTACATTCTTCTCCAAGCCCTGAGGGGAAACTATCCTGCTCCTGGCCTCTCCCTAATCCTGCCCTGGTAGATATGTTGACACAAGTGCTGGCAGCCTGCGCACATTGCCAATCAAACAGATCCCTAAGAATAGCATGGAATAGGCTATACCCGACACCCGACTAGAGTTAGTGACAATCACTCCAATCTCAGGAAGAGATTCTGGAGTTGTCTCACCATCCTCAAGTGAAGAGCAAGCTGGATTTATGTCCTCACCACTTCAGATGGTTCTCAATGTTTGCTGGTTGCTTGATTCATTTCAATGGAATAAGGTCACATCAGTGTCATCTGCATAAAAAGGCACTTATTATCTACCTCTACGTCCTAGTCTGTGTTGTAATGCAGAGCAAACAGGTTTTCTGCAACTTGGAAATCTATGATAATGACCCAGAACACTGATACAGACAAGTTGAACAGAGTACACACAGCTGAGCAAATATGAAAGAAGTCTATGAATTAATAAATAATGTCAACATTTTAAACAAGTAGAGTGAGTACACAACTTTAACTGGGAATGTTGGCAGGAAACCTTGAGGAGCTTATGCTCAGAGTGGATAAGGCCATGGAGAATTCACGATCTTTTCACTAATTAATCATCATGCAATGCAGCAGGCTGATGAAATAAATCTGGCTTTCCCACACCATATTCTAGATGTGCTCTGGAGACTTGGAATTTCCCCAGGAAGTCAAGGTCCTCTGAGAATTCTCAGAACATGTCAATTACTCATTGCTGGCTAATGACAATACTGCTAGCAGCTCTAAACCCTTTTCAAGTTAAGGAAATAAAACTAATTGTATTAGTCTTAATAAAAACTAATTTTTTAGTTTGTTTTGCTCCTTTGTTTCACCCAAGCAATCAGTAAGAAATAATATTTGTAGAATATTCTATAATGAAGAAAGCACTTTTGAACCTCACAACAAACCTGGTGAAGAGGGTATTATTAATATACTCATGCACTCATTTTACAGATAAAGTGCAGAGAAGTGAAGTAAATTTCCTATAAAATAGGGGTGCAGATGCTCCTTAATATTTTCCCGTAAGATATTTTAAGATTAAACTTATAGCAGATAGCAAGTACTTGAAAATTTTATTATTAAAACACTTTATAGGTAAGGTGTATCTATGAATCAACAAATAATTCTCAGATGCTAATAGGTGGCAAGTCCAATGCTATATACCTGTACACAGAATTATATAATTGTCTCTGGCCTCAGCAAGCTTGCAACTCACTTAAAAGGTAAGTTTGTGAATGTTCTGTAGATACTTACAGAAACAAAGATTAATGAGGACTGGCCTGCTCAGAAAAGACTCAGCCAAGATAAAATGCAAGTGAAATTGGGAAGGATGCCAGGGTTGTGGCTAAGAAGAAGCAAGGGCAGTGAGGAGAGGTTATGGAGCCCATGAGAAGATAAGAGCGTGTTAATGTGGAAATCTGGAAATCAGTAAAAGAGAAGTAGGAAATTTGTCCATGCAGCACCTAGCACAGGGCCTTAAATATAAGAAGCACTCAGTAAAGAAAAAGACGAAAAAAGAAGTTGGGTCTTAACTAAGCAGTGAACTTTCTCCAGTCTTATCAATCAGATAACCACCACTTCTGTGGAAGGCAGAAGGTTTTTCCCCAGTACTTCCCTAAGAAAGTAGAACTATCAGCACAAGTTCCTATTTTGTCAATAGAAGTTCTGGTATTTTCTGATTCTATGACAAAGGCAACCATTGAAAACTTTTGAATAGGAATACAAAAGCAGCGTTTAAGGAAAATTAACCTGGCCATGGTACGTGGTTTAGGTTAGAGTGAAGAGAGAATGATGTTGGTGAATATGGCTAGAACTCAGGCGCACCAGGCAGGCAAGGGAAAACGAGGGCCAGTAGGGAAGTTTTCAGTGAGAAAGAGAAAAATGGTCCCATAAAGGAGTAATTACACAGTTCAAATGGTTAGGACTCGAGGATCAGTAAGATGAAAAAGGGAGGAAAATATACCAGATTTTACTCTATGATTTAAAATCAGAGGAACTCTGAGGAAACATCGTTCAAGACAGAAATAGAGATAAGTGCCAAAGAGGTAGTAGTAGAAAAGAGACCTCTTTTTCACGGGACAATATTTTTCCTTCATCCCCTCTGATGTGAATGTGAAACGGTAGTTAGCTTTTATTCTTTCCTGCAAATGAGGACTAGCTATCAAAGATGGAAGACAAATGCCCAGAGGTATCAAGACATGTGGCCACTGTGGCCTTTTCCAAAACTCGGAACTCAGGCTGTCTGGGTTCCATGCCTAAAAGCTGACTGTGGGTGGGCGCTAGGGAAAGCAGAATGACACAATTTGATGAAGGGTCCGGAACACCAAGCCACTGCCCTGCTACCCAGTGGGAGCACGCCTGGAGTTGGCACTTAATACACAAGGCTATTTCTGTTTCTGCAATACAATCACTGTCACCTTTATCTCCAAATACATCAACTTAGCCTCCTGAACCTAGTCAACGAAGAAGAGAACAATGTAACTTACAAAAAAGAGGGATGAGGTCAAGCGTTTGAAAGCGTTTTGCAAACGCTATTGGCACGTTTTCCAGATTATTATCTCGTGGCCCTCATAAAAATGAACACTAGCATTGAAATGATCTGCACTGGGTGGAGTTTTTATTTTTCCTTGTAGGGGAGAGAAGAACAGGGAGTGAGTTCCATCCTGGTTTCTGTATATATGGTACTGTTTTATCTAAGTCGAAAAAAAATACCTCAAATTCACTCTAGCTGTTGTATTTTCCCTCAGTGTTGATATCAATATGTCCAATTCAAATTTTCTAATTAAAAGAAAGAAGAAGAGGAGCTTAACACATTACAAAGTCCTAACCTTATAATATTTGGTCCTTGATATTTATGTTGGCTCAAAAAAAAAAAAAAAGCCTGCAGATTCATGGCCTTCAGCTGGCGTCTAGCCCAAGTGTTAGCAAAATTCTCTTAACTTCAGCAGCCACCTGCACTTTTAAATCTTGCCCTACGACAGACTGCGTTTCCCAAGAGCACACGCCAAGAGGGGCCCATGAAGCGCGTTGTGGGAACCGTAGCCCTGGGTGACTTTTCTCCCAGCCCAGGACTCACGCCCTGATTCCGGGACGCTTGAACTCAGGAGCTACCAATTAGCTGGGGCCATGTCGGTGAGGCCGTGGTCCAACCGGGAAAGCCGGTGTGGGAGCCTCGCATGATGATTGGCCAATCCATGACCCAGGGGGCGGGGCAACAAGGTGGGCGGGAAGATCGCGGTGATTGGGCTACGAGCCTGCGGCGGCGGGCGGGGATTGGCTGCGCACTAGGGCAGGGAGGCCTGGGAAGGGGCGGAGGAAGGAGACCAGAGCAGGAAGAGCAGCGGCGAGGCGGCGGCGGCGGCGGCTGAGTCGGTGGTGGCAGAGGCGAAAGCGACAGCTCTGGGGGCTAGCAGCAGCCCCGAGAGCAGGATGCGGGTCCGGGTCGGGCTGACGCTGCTGCTCTGTGCGGTGCTGCTGGGCTCGGCCTCGGCGTCCTCGGGTCAGTATCCGCCCCCTCGGACTGGAGGCCCGGAGCCACCGCCCCCCGGCCTCCATCCCGGGGCAGGGCCATTGGGGCTCAAGCTGGAGACTCCACTCTTCTCTGGTCACGCCTCGCGCTAGCCTGTCACTCTCTGTCATTCCTTGGGCTTCTGTTGGCCTGGGCCAGAGAGGGTGTTAAGGGAGCTAGACATGGGAGGAAAAGAAGGGACGGTCACCCTGCCCATGCCTCTCCTCACTTAACAAACTTTACACGACTCCTCCCGAGTGAGGACTCCATGGGAAAGAATCCCGACAGCTGGCTTAGACCCACAGTGACACATGAGCCCTGCTGGAGCTTCCTGGACTCGCGTGATTATGTGCTGCCCTGGGTCTGAAACTCTGGGTTTGGGATTGTAAGTTAAGTAACTGACACACCTCGGGCTGTCACTGGGCAGAGCCAAGTCCATCAAAACCAGGATGTTGACAGTGGTTTGGTGGGTTTGCCTAGCACCTGAGATGGTCCTTGGTCTTTTTGTCTATTTAAAAATGAAGACTTCTGATGTAACTGTGTCCACTCTCTACCCCTTTTTAAAAAATATTACTGAGAAAGTGGTGTTTACCTCTGTCACAGGGTTTCTGAGTTGCCCCAGTTTGTTGACAGTATTTTTATGATTTTTGAAAAAAACCTTGGTCCCTGTAAATTGAAAATGGAGAGCAACTAGTTTTAACTTTTTATGTAGATATAGATATTCATGTGTTTTATGAATTGATTTTCCAATTAGCTGATTTATACTGATTCCAAAAATAATTTTTCTTTTTTAATTGTTTAATCTGCCTACATCTGAAAACCTGTATTTTGAGAGTGTTGATACAGAAATGCTTAGTGTGTCTAAGTGTTGGTAAAGAAACAGTGCAATAAAGCTTTTGAATTTTAATCAGTTTCAGTTAACAAGACAGCTGTTCTGTGGCTTTAAATTTTTTTGGAACAAGGCAGGGTATAAATGTCAAACTCTTTTTTTTCTGACAGAAAATTTCCCAGATGGTTATTTGAATCCCCAATTATCTGTCCTAGTTGTAAGTCAATGCCATAACGTCATTCTGCTTCTAAAATAAGGTCTAAACCTAAAATTCTATCCATAACGTGGTTTGAGATACCATTTCGAAAGCAACAAGCATATGCTAGTTACTTTACTGCCAACATCATGCTTTGAGGTCTGCCCCCCTCCCCTTTTAGTGGTGGTTTGCGTTCATGAGCAAATCTTTAAAACTGTGTATAGCTCTTGAGGCCCTGCTGCCAGTTATTTGATCAAAGGAAGTATGAGATGAAACTGTTGAGTGTAGTAGGTAGAGTGTCTGGTGGGCCATGGTCCAGCAGCGTCGGAATTTCTCTTACAGGTTGGTTAAAAATGCAGTTTTAGGTCTGGAACAGGTGGGGGTATCTGTAGTTTAACAAACTTCACAAGCGATTCTTCACAGTCAAGTGTGAGAACTACTAGTTAAAGAATATGGTGTATATCTCTCGGAATGCAATTTGCAGAATTTAAAGAAAATTAAAGCATACAAACATTTTTCCTGCGTCTTCCCTTGACTAGATTTCATATACTTAGAGCTCCATGTCAGTGGAGATGATACCTGAAGAAGTCATTTATCAACAGTTGGGATTCTCAGGATATTATAATAGAAGACTGTTAATACTGAAGTGTTAAATCTTTGGGTTGTGTTGATGTAAGTAGAGGACTAGGTTCAAGAAATGTCTACTCTGATTTCCATAGTAGTTAAACTGTACCAAAACGTTTCTCTGGTAGAGGCAAAAACCTTACTTAGCTAGAACTAAAACAATATAAATGTGTATGCTGGCAGGTGATAAAGGCAGTACTGTGCTCACGTATAGTGCAAATATCATAAAACATTTATGTGAGATAAAGTTTTTTAAATTGAGTACATGGATTTTCAGTTGACATTTTGCTTATTTATTCATGATGTAAGCCTCATTTCTGGTTTGGATTTAAAGATTTGCTCTTATTTAAAAATAAAGTTTTTGGTCATAATTTTGTGTTGACTTAAAGTTTGAATGTTAGTGGTTACCAGGTAGAATATGGTAACAAAGGGAATCTTGATCCTATCACTGTTAGTAACTTATCTAATGTCTTGTTTTAGAGGCATGTAAAAAAATTGATACTTTTATTAGAAATGTTTTCCTTGTGAATACAAAATTTAAAGGAGGAGATTAAAAAGATATTTCTCCATTTTCTCAAGATAGTGAAAAGTATATAACTTGTCTCACTTGGAAACACATGTTTTCTTATTTTCGGCAGGAAAAGGCAAATGGTTTACTTTTTTTTTTCTTTATGCCAAACAACGTTACAGAGTCTTTTAACTTAGGTCCACTGCCAGGTATTTCAGGTAATCGTTATATTAATACCATATATTCAAAGAGTAGGTTTCAGATTGCAGAGGATGTTTAATTTCACTGTTCTGTTGCTCATTAAAACATCCTTGTGACTCAACAGGGCAGGTGGTATTATTCCTTTTGACACGCTGAGAAAAAGGAGGCTGAGCAAGCTTGCCACATTGAACCACGTGTGTAAAATTAATACGTGATGAAGCCAGGTTTTGACCCTAGCTCTCCAGGCCTTGGATTTGGAGTAATTAAGAATCAGGAGTATCCTAGGATCTGCACAGATTCAATGGCAAAGCAAAAGACAGGGTGTCTGGTCTCTCTTCACCAAACTCTTAAGACTTTCTGTGTTTCCAGGTGTATAGGTCTGTTTAATTTACACAAGTTGGACAATGAATTTGTAATGATCACATCTCCCTGAAAGAATGTCCCTGGTACTTTGTAGTTTTGTTAGCTGATATAATAAAAATGAAAATTGGTCTTTTTCAAAGGGAGGTGTACGATTACTGAAGTGTAATGTAAACTATCATATTTTGGATGTGATACTGTAGAGTGAGAAATCTGTAACTCTTCCTTGAATCCTTTTGCATTTCTCTTGTTGCTTGATGTCTATATTCTGACAAAAGCATTACTATTTATTTATGCATAACTTCAGTGTCTTTAATCCTTACCTGACTACTACATATCAGAAGTTTCTAGGTTATAAGCAACTTCTTTAAAAGTGTTATGTGAATGGATATATCAATTTGAAAGAGAAAATAGCTTATGCTTTAAGACTACCATCGAGTAGGCATTCCCAGTTTAGTAAAGAAGAAAGAATTCTCTTATTTATCAGTAACCTTAGTGTATATTCCTAGTTTGTGAAGAGAGAGAGAAGCATGATGCAATTCACATGAAATAACCCTGATGTCACAAGTTCCCATGTCTCTTGGAATTCACAAACACCTTTTGCTACTCTAATGCCTAACAGTTTGTAGGGTCTCAAACGTATGTCTTAACATTTATTATATATATTTATATTACCTATTAGCTACATTTGTGACCTGTTGTGACAAGGTACTAAATTTAGTGATTTAGTGATAGTGATTGAAGAGTTCCAACTAATCTAAAGTTTCAGTATTTGGGGATATACCATATACATTTAATGTCTGCTCCTAGATGTAATAACTGGTTAATGTTTGTGATTAATTAAATACATCTGCACCTATGACTTTAATTTATAATAGAGATGAATTTTTTTCCTTTATCCAAAGATTTGCTGAGAATACAATTTGAACCATATGTTGGAACTTGGGCTTTGGGGAATACTTGTGAAGAAGTTAGCATGAAGGTTAATTGTTAATTAATTGTCATCACTAAATGTTATGGACACAGTGGGGCTAATGGGTGGACTTCTCTCCATTCACCAGAAATAAAACATATTTGGAAGGTAATCTAAAAGTAGTGAATGTGAAGGTAGCTGTAATTTAAGTTTTCTTTGAATTGGCAGCACTTTCATATATGGCAAAAACCTCACTAGTAGACTGGTTTTCTCAAATATTCAAAAGAAACAAATACTGTGAAATAGAGTTGTGTATTTTGTACGTAATGAATTGGTTATACTACTTAAAGTTAGCACAGTACTTTGATAACATAAACTCCAAAACATGTTTTTGTTATACTCTAGAGAGTTACAAGTTACAAATAATATTTAGGATATAACCATGTGAAGTAAAGATAAATGGCAACCATAACACCAAATTTTGTAGTAAGAATCACATGGTCTTATAGCATTGTGTCTGCTGGTTAATTTCTCATGTAACTTAGGGAGCAGGCAATACTGAAACTCACTCCTGGATAAAATCAGGTAATTTTAAGAGTAAAAAGGAAACTTAGAGATCATCTGACTGTTGTTTTGTTTTGTTTTTTAACTGGCCAAGAATACAAAGATCAAACATTTGCGTATGGATGTGGGGCTGTTGAATGTGTTTATGTAAGAGCAGGAAAAAGAATAACAAGTGTCCAGAATAGAAGTAATAGGAAAACACAGAAAGACTAATAAAAGGAAAATTAATGTAATCGGACAAAGCCAATGCAGCCGATATAAACTTGGAAGAAAGGTGTAACTAGTAGCTGAATTAGTTGTTTGTTTAACATAAGCTAGTGATTTCTTAATAAATAGATCTTATATGAGTGAATAGATGGTAGTATGATGCTACTTTTTACCTGTATTTGGTTATCTCTTCAGTAAAGAGGAACACAAATCCTAAATATCTTAGTCTAGCAACTCTGCTGTCAAATAATTCTTAGTGTCCATCTTTAGTAGTCTTAGTGAACAGTAAAATGCTAATCAGCACTAAAATAAGCTCCTGTAACTCCAGAGGCTGTGCAGAGGAAAAGAATAGGTGTAATCCTGAACCACAAAATCAGAGATTTATTTTTATAAATTTAGTAACTCATTCTTTAGTAGACTAAATATATACAGAAGAATTGGATGGTATGTGAAGAAATGTCTGTTTTTGGTGGTAGTGGTAGTTGGTCTTCCTTTGTAACAAATAAAGCTAATACCATTCCTGGAGAAAGAGAGAAAACTACCCTCCTAACTCCTTTTTTTCCCTTTCACTTCATCTTCTGAACAGTTGGCTGAATACAACCAATTTTTAGATAATTCTAGATTTATTTATCCAGTGTCTGATTATTATTTGTTGTACTTACCAAATGCTTTCTTTTAGTAATACCCGTGATTTCCCAATAAGAAATAAGACTAAATTGTCTTAAAATTTCTTTACAGATGAAGAAGGTGGCCAGGATGAATCCTTAGATTCCAAGGTGTGTACTAAAACTTGCATTGGTCAGTTTTTGATGCCCAATTTAAAAGCATGAATTATATACCTTAGAAAGGATATGAAATCTACATCTTTTGAGCAACGGGATTGGACTAAAAGAATAGGATAGCTGGTATCAACATTAGTTCTAGTTCTTCGGGGAGAAAAAAAAAATCACTGACCTACAGGGGAGAGAATAATAAATATTTCCGTTAAGAGTGTTGGTTATTATGTTTAATTTCACCTTGAATGTGCTGTGTGTGTGTGTATGTTTAAGAGCCTTAAGGCAATAACATTTTTAACTGCCCAATGAGAGATTGATTTTATTCCTATTTTTTTAGTTTTTTTAACTTTGAAGACAGCCTCTGCCGTTTGTTTCCACTTCTATCAATTTAAAAAAATCTATTGAGTTAATGCACTTAAATTGGTTGATTGAATGAATAAGACTGATTATTACATATCTAAGGAGACCAATCAGTTATGATCCCTGATCTCTAGAGGGAATATAGATAAGAAACAGGAAGTTATAGTACAGGGCTATTATAAGGAGAAGTAAGTTCCCCTACATGCTCCCAACATACCACTTACTTGGGAGCATGTAGGGGAAGACCCTATCCCAGACTTTGAGAATTAAGGAGGGCTTCCTGGGGGAAGTAACAACTAAGTTGAAATTCAAAGAAAGAGTCAGGGTTAGGCAGGTGATGAAGGCATGTGACAAACACATCCTGAAGTCTATAGTGATGAGAGAGTATGGCACATTCAAGGAATTGAAGGAGATTCATCTGGATTAGTAAAAGTAATGGTCAAATTAGAGGGAGTCTTGGTACTCTAGAAAACTAAAAATACTTTATACCCTCAGACTTCTTTGCCATCAGATGAGTCGGTAAAGGACCACAGCTCAGCAGGCCGAGTAGTCGCTGGTCAGATATTTCTTGAATCAGAAGAATCAGAATTGGAATCACCTATTCAGGAGGAGGAAGACAGCCTCAGGAGCCAAGAAAGGGAAGTTGTCACAGAAGAAATCAGCTTTCTAGAATCTCCAAATCCAGAAAACAAGGACTATGAAGAACCAACAAAAGTACAGAAACCAGGTAGTCTAGACATTTTCTTTGCTTTTACCTGATATAAGAAGGAGACAACTGAAATTTTAAGCTAGTGTGGAAAGTTGAGAAAAGTCTAATTTTACTGATTATTAACCACATATAACATGTAAAGTGTAGTTTTATAAGATTTTCTAGATTTTAATATATCCAAGTTGTTCACTTAACAGATTTGCTCCAAGTTACATAAGCTGAATTCAGTAATGAAAACTGCGTTTGTATCATATTAATATCCTAACATTTCTCTTTGGACTCCAGTATGCAATAATCTGTCAGAGTGGTACACAAAATAGAAACTCAGATGCGAAAGATTGTCCAACATGCTGCTTTGGTTATTTTCAGAATCATGTTAGGATTTTTACTACAATAACCTTTTCAGTCATCCTACGTAATTTTATTTAGGTGTTTATCCCTCTCCAGTTGAAGCTTATGTAAACTTTAATCCTCTTCTAACTTTCACCTTGACACCTCTATTTTTAAATTTAAAACTTGATCTTTCTCACAATAGAGTGTGCTAAATTCCAATCCTTTTAGAAATTAATTATTAGTGCGTCCACCCTGTCCTGTCCCACCACCGTTCTGTTATTTAGTTTATTATTTCAAAGGTCACTGCCATACCCACTTATTATTCCATTATTAGCCACTCTTGGGAATTGATCCAGATTTTTTACCTTTTAAAAAATATAATTTTTTATTACAAATATTCCATACTCGTGAATAGAAAAACCATTTTAAAAAATTAAAATTAGCTTAATCCCATCAGCTAGAAATAACAACTATCATGAAGATGACTCAGGAAACCTATGGTTTTAAGAAGACTAAGTTGGGTCAAAATGTATATACTATTTTACAGCCTGCATTTTGCACTTAATGGTTTATCTTGAACATTTTCTCATATCATTTAGTATTCTTTTACAATTTGATGGTTAATGGCTATAAAAAATTTTACATGTAAATATAGCATAACTGAGAAATAGGTTGTTTACAATGTTTTCTTTCTGGGAAATTGTTTTAGATGTATCTTTTTGCACATTTATGAAAATTGCCTGAGAATTAGTTCTTAAAAGTAAATTTGCTGTATTGAATATAAAATTTTTAAAGAATTTGATACATATTGCTAAATTCTTCTTCAGAAAAGTAATTCTGTTTACTCCTTTGAAACTACTCCTTTTCCTGTACCTCAGCCAAGTGTGTATTTCCGTTTTTAAATTTTTGCCAAATATAGTTTATTTCATTCCTTTTTATTTTTAGGGAGATTTCCAAACGTGCACAAAAGTAGAGAGTGTAATGATCCCCCCTACCCACCGTCACCCAGCTTCAACAGCCATCAACACTCTTGTTCTTGTTTTATCTTTACCACCTCACACACATTAACTCTTTTTTTTTAGAGTATTTTAAAGCAGATTCCACATGTTATTTTACTTGCGTATCTCTAAAAGTAGGAATTTTTTTCAACAAAACCACAATAGTATTATAACACCCACAAAATTAGCTGTTATTTCTTTAGCACCCAATACCCAGACTCTTCAGTTCCCCAGTTGTTTCAAATGTCTTTTTAGAATTGGTTTGTTTGAATCACTATCCATGCTAAGATCTTAGGTTTCTCTTAATCTGTAACAATTCTCCCTCTCTTGTTTTTAACCATTTTATTGGTTAAAGAAATAATATCCTTTGTGCTATACAATTTCCCACATTCTGGATCTAGCTGGTCGTATCCTTGTAATGTCATTTAACTTGTTCCACTGTCGGCTGTCTAGTCTATAAACTGAAAGTTAGCTCTAGAGGCTTGGGTAGATTTAATTCTATTTTTTATTGAGAATATTTCATAGATGGTGTTGTATCCTTCCTATTGCATTGCATTGGGAGGCACAGAGTATCTGATTGTCCCACTGCTAGTGATAGATTGATCAGTGAGGTTGGGTGGTATTAGCTTGATGGAGCTATTCGAAAGTTTCTCACTCACTTTTTACCTAGAGGTTTGGGCAACCATTTTGTATGTTGTTTGCATCTATTATTTCATTAGGAGTGGCAAAGTGATGACTTCCTAATTTATCATTCCTTCTGCATTTGTTACCTGGGATTCTTTTATAAAGAGGAACTTTCCCTCATCAACTATTTTGTTACCCTGAAATTTAGTCCATACAGGGAAAGCAGGATAAATGCTTGCTTCTGTCCCTTGAAACGTTTTCAGATAATGATTTGGTGCCCTACCAACTTCCAGAGGAGACCAGTGAGCATGTTTTTGTTTGTTTCTGTTTGTTTTGCTTTGCTTTTGAGTATCATTGCAAATCCATGGGTTTTATATATTTATGCTTTATTGCAATCATTCTTTTTTATTGCTCATGTTCTCCCATTTTTGGCCATTGAGAGTCTTTTTAAGTTCATTCCTTTGTCCTTTTAACTAATCGTAGGTGACTGAAATTTTCAGGCAGGACAAGATGTCCCAAATTTATCTTGCACATTTCCTGACCCAGAAGTGAATCTCACCCATTTCTCTAAGGAACGCAGATTCCTTTTAGTGGGAAATTGTCTTTAAATACTACAATCTAGTCACGAGGGCTATGCATTGCAACTGAGTTGTCATCACTAATAGGCCTTTTTGACGAATAAGGTTAGGAAATGTACTATTCATACTGATTCTTCCACTTCAAATTAAATATTACAGGTGAGATAACACAAAGGGTCGAGTTGACAAATTGGACTCACAAGAATCAGAGTATCAAGACTGTCTAATGTTTTCAAAGATATAGTTATCACAAGACACAGGCAAAGTGTGGAGAAGTCCATGACTGCCAGAGCTGCTCCCAGGTCCTGTCTTGCCTCTATTAAGATGCGCTTTGGCTTAGATTTTAACACATGAGGCCTCTAAGTGATACATATGGAGTGTCACTTCCACAAAAGGGAGCTATTTCGGTTTGAAACATCTCCAGTTTGTTCTCTGATAACTGCATAGCTTGCGTGATATTTTCTAGGAAGTCATGCCTCCTAAATACATACATCCCAAGTTTGTGTACAGTGAGCCATCTAGACAGACCAAGTCCATCCTGCTAAAGCATTCCATAAATAAGGACTCTCGTGGTGGTAAATACCTTTAGTGTGTTTGCCAGAAGGTCTCTTGTTAGCATGTTTCTAAGATGATTTGATCATGTCACCTCCCTGTCTCTCTGTTTCTTAGGCAGTAAAAGGAGAGAATGGATTGCAGGTCTGCTGCTATCTATCAGGGATTTTGCTGCTTCCTTTTACATTAATGCCTCCTTTCCCCGATGATGGAAATCTTGGTACCTAACCACATTAACGTTATATTGCTTTATCCTAATACATGTATATTTATAGGTTCAAAATAGCGATGGCAACCTTACTACTAACAACAGGACCACTGAATGCAGTTTAAGATTTCTTTATGGTTCTTTTTGTTCTTAGTATATATTTTACTAGGGATTTGTAATATGGTGTTTTTAAATCACTTGAATAATTCTGTGTGGTTATACCAACAACTTTATAAACATTTAGATTCATTTGTTTTGGTTTGTTTCAGTTTTTTATTAATTACTTTGTTTTTTCCTTTTCATTTAGACTTGTTTTTAATTTAGTATTAATACATGAAAAGGCTTATGTACTTATGTATAACATAAATTGCATATGCATGGCTTTGTGTATGTGCAGTCCCAACTACATTAGAACTGGGTTATATGACAATTACTTCTAGACTTGCTTTCTTTGTCAGCCTCTCATCCATGTCTCTGCCATATTGATCTTCCTAAACCCTAGATTTGATCCTATAACTCTCCTATTTACAACCTTTCATTATCTCCCCACTTGCCTGCGAGATGACGTGCACACTCCTTAGCGTGATCCACAAAGCCTCCTGTGTGCAACATGCCTGCCAGCTTCTGTGACTTCATCTCCTGTGGCTCTCCCCTAAGCACCCTTTTTCGGTGACACTGAACCCATCACTGTTCTTCAAATACACCATGCAGTTTATGCCTCTGGGCCTTGGTACAAGTTCTCCCCACTGCTTGGAATACCTTCCTCATCCCCTTGCCCAAATTCATCTATCACATTTCTACTCATCCTTAAAGATGAACTTAAGTTTCTCCTTTCTGAGGCAGTTCCAGAACCACCCAAGTGTACTTGAAGAGTCTCATGTATATAAGAGCTTCCTATCTGGTGTCCCTGCTTTCGTCCTTTCCCCTGATGTCAGTTCTGTAACAGCAGACAGACTGATCCTCCTTCCTGTTCTGAGACCTCCAGTGGCTTCCTGTCACACTCAGAATACAGTCCAAACAAGGCCCCTCCTCTCTCTCTGACTTCATCATCTGCCACTCTCCTTCACTCCCATGACTCCAGCCACACTTGCCTTCTTGCTGTTTGTTGAACATTTCACACTTATTCCCAACTATGTCAGGAGTCCCCAAGACCACACCCCAGGCTTGATGATTCTCTAGGAAGACTCACAGGACTCAACATATTAGTTGTATTTACAGCTATGACTTATTACAGCAAAAGAATACAAAGCAAAATCAGCAAAGAGAAAGGTACATGGGGTGAAGTCTGGGGGAAACCAGATGCAAGCTTCCAAGGGTCCTCTCCCGGGAGAGACACACAGTACGTGTTTAATTTCCTCAGCAAAGTTGTGACAACACGTGCGAAATGTTGTCTGTCGGGAAACCACGTTAAAGACCTAGGAGTTTTCGTAGGGGGCTCATCATGTAGGCACTCTGTGCCTAGCACATACCAAGATTGCAGACTCCCAGAAGGAGAGCAAGTGTTCAGCATAAACCATATTAAACTGTACATTGTTTGTACAGTTGGGATGAGTCACTTACAACAGTTAGGGTAGTGGGAACCCTTCCAAAATCTTAAGTTCCCAGCCACTAGCCAAGGGCCAACCTTGTAAGCAGGTATTTTCAAGGACAGAAGTTTAGGTCTGCTATGTTAACCTATGAGAAGACCTATGCTAGGTCTTCTCTGCATAGTCTACCCCCTTGGTCATTGGCAGACTTGTCTTTACAGCAAAGTTATTGTCAGTAAGACCCAGACTGCAGAGTGAGACCAAACTGCAGTATTGATTTCATTTATGCCCTTCACAAGTCCTGGACTTAGCCAGTTAACAAATCCCATTAATCATAAAGGTCTATTTTAGAAAGCCAGGTGGCTTCCTCCTTAAGTTTCTGCATTAACCTTTTTTACCTGGCCCTAAGTATCAATTCAAGCCCAGCACAACTCTGGCCAGTAAGCTGAAGCTGACTTGAAAGCCTTCCAGGGCTGAGGCCGTGTTGTGTTAATCAAGGTACACATACAGAAGTACAATCCCAAAGGGCACATGTGGTAACCCTGGAAACAAAGCGTTTACAATTGTTGGGGCACCCCAAGCAGGACATATATTAGTCAGGCAGCACGTTGTGGCCTCCTGCCATGGGCGTCTTGTCCTAGGGTTCCCAGTCCAGTCCAAATAATTTAGTGCAGTCCTTGGTTCCAGAGAGACTGCCAGTCAGTTCCGAACAGTTTTGTTGTCCGTGATAGCAGTTCATCCACCTTGTAAGTGTGGACACTATCTTGAGGAAAGTGCGGAGGCTGGGCCACCTCCTGCTGCCTCGTAGTCAGCCCTGTCAGGTATGCTCATAGGCTCAGCGGTCTGAAATCAGAGCACTCTCAACAGCTTGGAGAGGTGCACGGAGAGTTTTCCTGTAGGAAGAGGGAGAAGCTTCCGAAATAGTTTCAAAAAACAAGGATCATAATGCCATCTCCCCTCCCTCTTGCCTCTCCAAGGGGAAGGGGTTTGGCTTATTTTCCTTAGTTGTTATAAAACCAGTGTTTCCATTCCACAATCATTATTTTATATTTTTTTCAATCATGCCCTACTCTCATCCAGACCTTTAATCTTGTGGGATTGTGTGCAAGAGGAGAAAAAGATCTTCACAGAAAAACATTTTTATACAACTGAACCAGAAAGGTGACAGTCAGGAATTCGTCAAAACAAAATCCTGACTTTTCAAAAAATTTCAAAATAGGTTTACATAACCTCCCGCTCCTTTCACCCTTTCATCCACTGAGTATCCTAGAAAAGATCAACATCTTTCTCAGGGCAGCTCCATTGAATACGCAGATTGCACTGAGGTGTGTGTGGCAGGAGAGAGGTGAGGGAAGCAGTCAGGTAGGTAATCAGTCCTTTGTTGCAAGTTGCAGCTAATCAGGAAAGCTTTACGGGAAGAGTCAACCCAAGTTTGACATGCTCCAGAGGGGGTTGGGAGTCGGCTCCACCTGTCAGGAGAGAACAGAGGGTCACAGTCCCTGTGATGTACCCTCTCGCAAATTGCAGCTTTGGGCAATAGTCACAAGTGAAGAATATAGTCAGTCTCTGTATCAGAAATATAAAGCCAGTCAGCAGCTGGATTTCACTGGTCCTGTCAAAGAGCAAGCCCTTTCTCGTGGGCATTTGTATGTGACCCGGACAGTCCAGCCAAACATTCATGATTTCCTCCCAGTGCAGGGCCCCACAGAGAGGTGGCCTGCTGTGCAGAGGTCACAGAGTCTGAGTTCTGTTTATCGAGCCTGTGCCTGCTCTCGGCTCAGCACAGCTCACACTGAGGCTGGGAGCCTGTACCAGACAGTATCAGGTTTTAGCTTAGAGTTAAGTCCAGGCAATTAGGATCTGTGAATTCAGGATTTTTACAAAGCCAGCAGCTTTTCTTCTGCAGGAAAGGCAAGATGCTGCAGGGCCAGAAAGTCTAAGTGGCAGGCAAGGCTTTCCTTGGCCGTTTTTGTCATGTCAGCCTTCAGGTCCAAGTTGACCACTCGCTAATATGCACATGAGTCTCTAAGGGTCACACCTTCGCTTTCACAAGCACTCATTAGCCAACTAAAACCTGCTTTTTAGAACTCCAAAAGTATATTTCCATCTGTAGATCACCTCTCTTTCCTATTGTCTCGCTTTTTCCAGAGGCTCCAATAAGCAAAACTCCATATCTTCCATAACAAAACCCATCAGTTAACAGAGACTTGTTCTGTTTCCAGTACTCAAAGAGTTTAAATTCCAACCCGCCCACTGGCGGCAAAAAGCAAGGAAGTTGTGTCCCACTAACACATTTCTTTTTTGCAGCTTCTCCAGATCAGGATGATTCCTCTGGCACGTATGGGATTACCAGTATTTAACATTTTATATCAATTTTTACCATACATCCAGATGTGATAGAAACAAAATACAAGGCGACTAAAAAATTTCCTTTTTTTTTTTTCTCATTACAAATTTACTTTAACTCCTAGCAGTCAATTCAGCATTTGCAATGTTAACATTATAGCTGCCAGGGAAGATCTGGGCTGGAATGCCCGGGAGGGAAGGGGAGAGGGAGAGGCTACTGCAGCAGCAGCTAGCCTGAAAAAATTGCTGGAGTGTTACCTCCCTCCCTTATTTTTCTGGTTTATCTAAAATTTTGCTCCAGCTCTGGGACCTGATTTAACTCCCCCAGCCCCACTCAGAGGAGAGAGCAATGCAAACTTTTAACATTTTTGGCCCATTCACCTTTGGGAATTTGGGGAGAGAACATCTGGAAGAGAGAATAAAACCCAAAGACATTACTTTCACCAGCATGGCCAGAAGCGGCTGGGGATCCAGCGAGCCCAGTCTCCTGGAGTTAGATCTATCATTTTCAGATTCCACAGGTAACTTTTACCTGTCACAACAGGTAGCAGCAGCTCAGCTGCTACTGCATACCATGGACGACCTCGTAACCACCTGGGTTGACAAAGAGTCATCGTACCCTGTGCCTTATCCTACCTTTCCCAAACAGTGCTGTCACCGTATTTCAGTGAGTCAGGGGCGTTCTAGCAAATCCCACTTCTGATGCCAACTTATGTTGGGGGTCCCCAAGACCATCCCCAGGTTCAATGGTTTGCTGGGAGGACTCAGCTGTACTCACAGCTATGATTTATTATAGTGAAAGGATGCACAGCAAAAGCAGTATGAGGTGAAGTCCAAAGGAAATAAGGTGCAAGTTTCCTAGGGTCCTCTCCCAAAGGAGTCATATGGGAGTCACTTCATTCCCCCAGGACATGTGACAACACGTGTGAAATGTTGTCTTCCAGGGAAGCTCGTTAGAGACCCAGTGCCTGGAGTTTTTAATGGAAACTAGTCATGTAATCACTCTCTGCCTACCATGTGCCAAAATTGCAGACTCTCAGAAGGAAAACAGTTGTTGAGCATAAACCACATTGTACAAACTGTTTAGGCACAGTGAGTCACTTCTGTTGGTTAGGGTGATGGGAATCCTCCCAAAATCTGAGTTCCCGGATGCAGCAAGGGCCAAACTTTCATACCTGTTGTGTTAACTCTTTTCTGCACATCATCTCAAACATTTGTTGAAAATGAGTAAATGGTCATCAGGAGGGGAATGATTACTCTGTGGTGTTCCCTATTACAGAATACTCTTAGTTATTTTAAAAGGAACATGTTTTGTTGCGAATAACAGAAAATCCGTTAAACAGTGGCAGAAGCGGAAGTTTGTTTGGCTCACGTAACCAGAACTCCACAGATAGGCAGTTCAGGATTTGTGCCATTGGGGACTCTGTTTCCTTCTTTCTCTTCTCTTCAGTCTCCTTAGCAAATGGGCTTCATCCTTGTGGTGGCATGTGGTGGTGGCTGTACCTCCAGGTCCTGGGTCCTCAGGAAGAAGTGGTGCGTGCATCAGAAGAACAGAAACCTCTCCAAGAAGTCACTAGTCGAACTGCCAAAACTATCACTTGACTGTCCCTAGCTCTATAGAAGGTGAGGAAGGGCTTACGGATTAATAGTTAGCCAATCTGCACTCTCTGCCACCTGGAAGAGTGTCAGTATTAGGTGAAAATGTCACGTTGTAAATAATTCACTTAATATGATTCTGTTTTGGTCAGGGTTCTCCAGAGAAATAGAACCAAAGGCCATCTGCCAGCAGAATAATTCTTGCTCAGGGGAGGTCAGTCTTTGTTCTGTTATACCTTCGACTGATTGAATGAGGCCCACCCACATTATGGAGGGTAATCTACTCAGAGTGCATTGATTTAAATTTTAATCTTATCCAAAAAACACCTTCACAGAAACATCTAGAATAATATTTGATCAAATATCTGGGCACCGTGGCCCAGCCATTTGATGCACATAATCATCACAAGTCCCTTATGTGAAAGAAAAGCCTTTTTTTTCCCCCCATGTGTTTGCAAGTGAAAAGAAAAATGAACATCTTTTCTACTAAGTCATTACCTTTGGAGAAATGCAATGGTAGCTAAAGATGACTCTGATTTTTCTTTAATTTTGTGTTCTCTCCTGTTGCTTGGATTGTCTTTTCTGCAGTAAACACATTATAGTCTTAAAAAATAAAAAGAAGAAAAATTAAATAACCAGCATCTTGCTGTATTTCGAACGGCACAAAAGGAGCTGAGTGTAAACTTAACTAAATCATGCTTAAAATTGGGTTCTGAAGTAAGCAAGTTGGTTAAGTAATAGGATGGCATTTCTCCTTCACTGTCACTTGCATGGGAGTGACAGGGAATAAACAAGCCATAGTTTAGTAACCAGATTAAACAGAAGATAGATGGGTAAGGAAGCATAGGCCATAGCCTACAACAGGTCCTAACTTTAATGAAAAGATTTTTTGTTGTTGTTATTGTTGTTTCTTTTGTTTTGTTCGGTTGTACAAGAAATTATTTGTGCAGGAAATTCCTTTAGAAGACCATCCTTGTGGGAAAGCACCCCACCGGGGCTTTTGAAACTCTAAGAACTATCTTTAAAGCCATTGTTTAGAGAAACTCATTGTTCTTAAATAGTTTTCCTGAGCAAGTTTCACTCTGTATGGTGTCTGACAGTGCCTGTCACCCAAGTGTCATGAAGCTTGTTACTTTCTTCTGGGCACATGGGCCAGTGCCTGCTTCTATTTCTACTTTAAAATGATTAGTTATTTCTCACAGAGAGAACTGAGCTTGTGTGAACTCTCATCTGAATGTTTTGTTGATTCTCCATATGACTACATTTCATTTTTCTTCTGAAAAATACATTTTGAATCCTTAAAGCAATGCCTTCCTTAGTGTACTCTGCCTGTCAGTCTTTCCTTCCTTCCTTCTTTCATTAACATATGTTATTTCTCAACTGTAGTTAGCAGTTGTCAACCATGGGTGAAAGCAGTCTGCTTGTAGCAAGTTAAATAACGCTTGTATTTTCCCTAAGAGAGTACGATACCATTTTCTTAGACAACAGTAAATGCCTCTTTATTTGGCCTATACCATTTGCTTTATCTCAAGTATGGTTTACTTTAAATCATCTGTACTTGTGCTTTGTTCTTAGTACAGTTATGTGTCACCTAACAATAGGGACACTTGCTGAGAAATGTGTCATTAGGCGATTTCATTGTTGTGTGAACATCATAGAGTGTACTTACACAAAGCTAGATGGTATAGCCTACTTACACACCTAAGCTATATGGTACTAATCTTATGGGACCACCATCGTATATGCAGTCTGTCATTGACCAAAATGTTGTTATGTGGTGTATGACTGTACTTTGGGATTTTTGATTATGGTTAATTGGTTGAGTTTTTATCTTGGTGTTTACTAAAATTGATTAATACTATATGACAGTTGTCTTGAGGTTGATAGCTTTTTAACATTAAATAATGGTAGTTCAATTATTTTTGACTACAAATATATTTGACTAAAATGCTACTTCTGTGTTTTTGGAAGTACAAGATTGCTTCAAATAAGCAGCATGATTAAATAGTATTCTTCTTCCTTTTTTTTTTTTTTTTTGGTGACAAAGATTGGCCCTGTGCTAACATCTGTTGCCAATCTTCCTTTTTTTGCTTGAGGAAGATTCACCCTGAGCTAACATCTGTGCCAGTCTTCCTCTATTTTATGTGTGGGTCACCGCCACAGCATGACTCAGAAGTGGTGTAGATCTGCGCCCAGGATCCAAACCTGTGAACCCAGGCCACCAAAGCGGAGTGCGCCAAACTTAACCACTACACCACAGGGCTAGCCCCAGATTAAATAGTATTCTTATTAACAGAACACCCATCTAAACTTACTGATACAATATCAGTCTTTAATGGCAATGTTAAAGCTCTTAAAATGAGAAATTTGCAAAGCTAAATCCCTTGCCTTTGTCTGTATGGATCAGAAAGTTGACGTTTTTGGATTTGTTTTGTTTTGATTTTATGATTAAAAATAAGGAAAAGATGTGAGTGTTTGTATTCCTAGGACATTTAATTCAGTACGTATAGCAATGTTCTAGCCATATTTACATTGTTCTCTCTCTCTTGGATTCTTTCCATCAACATTCAAACGTGCCATAATATCTTATATTTTAAAAACCAGATTCCCTTCTAGCAACCACCCCACTTCTCTACTCCCCTTTATAACAACATTCTTTAAAAGAGTTGTCTATATTCACTAATTTTACTTCTCTCTTCCCATTCTCTAATCCGACTCCAGCAAGGCTCTGTTCCCCTGCAGACCACTAAATCCATTCTTCTCCAGTCACATTCTGACTGCTGAATATCCGGTCAGTTCTTGGTCCTCATCTTACCGACCTTTCATGTATTTCTCCTTTCTCTGAAGATAATTCTTCCCTTGGCTGCTGGTTTCTCAGAATCTGCCTGATCTTGAAACATCAGGTTGCCCCAGGACTCAGCGTTTGATCATCTGCTCTGTCTACACAGCTCTAGTGACTTTCAGCTCTGTCTCGGTTGATGTACAGGTTTCCATGTAAAGGCTGCACTATAGTTGATTCAACCAATCTCCTATTGATAGATCTTTGAGTTCTTTTTTGGTTTTATGTTTTTAAAATTATAATAATGCACAAATGCTCTCTTGCACATATCTCTCTATCCTCGTGGGAGCATTTCTATAAGTAGATGTCCTAGAAGTAAGTGAAAAATGGACTCTAATGCTATGGACTTTTAAAATTCTAATAGATATTAATATATGTCTTTCTTTAAGAGGTTTTACTAATTTATGCTTCTGCCAACAGTATGCAAGTTCCCATTTACTCATACTCTAACCAGCACTGAATCATTTCAGGTTTGGATTAGTTTATTTTGTTTTTGTTTTTGTTTTTCCTTTTCTAGCTTTCTTGAATGATTTTAATTAACTTTGCAGGAGCAAATTTCTACTAGTTTAAATATAAAGCGGTTCATTATTATAAATTCTCATATACCATACTCTCAAGGTCTAAATAGATTGTGATACTGTGTCATTATTGTAGAGTCAAAATATGATTCCTTATCTAGAAAATGTGAATTTCTACATGAAGGTGCGGAATTGGCTTAATAACACATCTTTCCCCTTTCATTTTAAGTGTCAGATTTGATTACTGGCTGTTGTTAACTTAAATTGTGTAATCAGTTAGCTTCATTATGCCAGAGCACTGATTACCATTGTTTTTTAAACTGGTACTATTTTTGTGGCAGTTTTTAAAATGATAGCTTTGAAATTCTTGCAGAATTTCTCCATGGAAAGAAAATTAACTGAAATTAATGCTATTGTGAGGAATACTATCTACTTGAGATAATTGACCTGAAACTAGCAAGTCCCAGTCAGTAACTTTTGGAAGAGTTTAAAACAAGTTTAAAAGGTAAAAGCAGTTTCCCTATTGTGGTTTTTCTTGGAGAAGATAGCTGAGAGAGAAAAATTTTCTTTCTAGTAACTTACTGATAAAAATATTATTTTGACCAAGATTCAGTTTAACTAAATTGATGAAGCAGATGCACCCTGGGAGTTCTTCCTAAGTTAGTGCTGAATCAGCGATAGGTTAAAACCTTTTGTTGCCAAAAACCTTTGGGTTCCCTCTAGTTTCTTTACTGCTGTATAGTTCCATCACATGAAAGAGAATTCTTTCATATATTTGAACCACTTAGAAAGTATTTAGATTTGGCAAACTAGAATTCTTGTGACAAGCTCTTTGTTTTTAAAATAAAAATTTCTATTATCATAGAGAAAATCAAATATTCTTTTAAACCAATGTATATTATTTAATTTGAAATTCAAGTTTACAAACAACAGTTTTACAGACTGTCTTTCTAAAG
Organism: Diceros bicornis minor; assembly: GCF_020826845.1. Taxonomy (NCBI): domain Eukaryota; kingdom Metazoa; phylum Chordata; class Mammalia; order Perissodactyla; family Rhinocerotidae; genus Diceros; species Diceros bicornis. Next base: position 28,819,222 of record NC_080763.1, on the reverse strand, counting down.
CAAATTTCAATCTAGTAGCAGTGCACAAGAGTGTCTTTTTCAAATTCTATAGTCAAAATGACCCCTCTGAGATTGTTGCTAAAGGATACTTTGTTTATACATTGCTTTAAAAATCATTTCTTAGAAATGTGGGCAGATCAAAGGTGAAGAAGTTATATGCCTCTGGTCAGTGATTACCAGGATGATGAATGACATTTACCTGGTGGTAAACCATTTGAAATTCATTTTGTCTTTCATGACTTACTTAAAATAGTTTTAAAATTAATGTCCCAGGATATATCCTTCTTTACACTGGGAAGAAGGCAAGTGTATTTTCCAGCCTTTCGGAGCAAGAGTGCCAGTAATAACAATAGCAGTTGCCATCTCTTAAACTCTCATTACCTTAAGTGGCAGGCACCATGGTGAGTCCTTGACATGTATTATTTCAGTTCATCTTTGTAAGTAACTCTGTGCAGCAAGGACTGTTACCCCTATTTGTAGATAAGGATGTTATCTCCAAATAATTTTATGGATTAGGAGAGAGGTTAAATAATTTGCTCAAAGTGTACGGCTAATAAGTGGCAGGGTTTGAATCAGATGTTCTGACTCCAGAACCTATATTCTTAATCACTAAGCTCTACTGCCTAATTAAATTCTCCATGTAAAAAGCAATGAGTGGAAGTTGACGTGTATTCATATTTAACGGTGTATGGTTCTAGGCTCAGCCCTGGCCCTCTAGTCTTCTTGTATACCTCTCAGCATTCTTATGCATACTCTTGGCTTCAAATACATCTATAACTGGAGAACTTGCTCTTTGGCTGCAACTGAATAGATGTCTGAGACATCTTCACTTGTTTTGTTCTTTTATAGCTATCTTGAATGTAGCAAGATCAAAGCTTAACTTGTCTCTCTCCTGATCTATTTCATCCCTACTCAGTAACCTACTCCTCCTTTAGTGTTCTCTATCTTAGTAAGGACAACCATCTACTCACTTCCTGAAGCCTAATACCTGGGAGCCTTCCTTGACTCCTCTGTCCTCTCATCTGCACATCTAGGCAGTCAGTAAGTAGTACCGTATCCACTTCTGTGGCGTCACTTGAGTACATCCACTTCTTCATTCCATTGTCCTCCTCAGGCTGCCATTACCTCCCAATTAGACTACTGTTACAACCTTTAAACTGGTCACCTTGCATCCAGCCTTGCTTCCCTTCATTCCATTGTCCACCCTCTTATGTACGTATGAGCATGTCACTCCTACTTAAAACTCTTGAGTGAGTTTCCATTGTTCTCAGGATAAAGTCCAAACTCCTTAATAAGATTGTCACACCTCCCTGGTCTGGCTTCTTCATGCTTCTTTAGCCTCTTCTCTTGTCCGCTTTGGCACTCACACTACTTGTTCTGACATACTGCACTCTTTATTTTCTCTAATGTGCCATGCTCTCTTTCATTTGATCTTCACACGCACTGTTCCTCTGTCTACAGTACTTCTCCCCACTCCACCCTGCAGCGTTTCATCCACCTCTTGCTCCTGCACATCCGTGAGGTTCAGTGTAAAGTTCATTTCCTGACAGGGAAGGCTTTCCTTTGCATAACATCGATCACACTTCCATTTAATGTCTCTCTTCCTTGCTAGACAGTAAGTCCTGTATGGCAGAGACCCCAGCTCCACCTCATTTCCAGTGCCTAGCCTAATTCCCAGCACCTAGGAGATACTTGAAAAGAACTTATAGAACAAATCAGAGATATGGTCTTTACTCTTAACAAGCTCAAAGTCTAGTAGGAGCTAGAGTATGGTAAAGAAAGAACCTCAGTGTTTGTGATAAGTACTCTAGTAAAATGCTGTAGGATCACAGAAGAGTATATGAGTGATTAACTTTGCCTAGTAGAGCATTTTCCCTGTATAACTTTCTCTTATCGAAGAAATTGACTGACATCATTCAGATAGGAAAAAGGAGAGTTGTGCTGAATGGTGGAGTTGATTCAGTTGCATTTGCCTGATTTTTTGCTCACTAGTTGGGCAGGAGTTTTACAGTAGACTTTGAACGTTCTAAGGTTATTATATCTCAAGACTTTCAGAAACTCTAAGCTAGATATCAAACTGGGAAGTGAGCTAGCCATGCTCACTAAGTTGACTCACCCTCAAGTCGTCCCTAAACAGAATCAGTGCTGGCCCTTTATGTTCCCCATTACAAATCATGTATCTTCATCTTCCAATTCTAATAGTTGAAATTGACAGTGTTAACTCCCTGAATGCCAGAGGTGCTGTTCATGTTTAGATTTTTTTTTTCTTATCTTTCCAGCTTTGACTGCCATTGAAGGCACAGCACATGGGGAGCCCTGCCACTTTCCTTTTCTTTTCCTGGATAAAGAATATGATGAATGTACATCAGATGGGAGGGAAGATGGCAGACTGTGGTGTGCTACAACCTATGACTACAAGGCAGATGAAAAGTGGGGCTTTTGTGAAAGTAAGTATTTCTCAGTAGGAGGCATGTCCATATTGCTTTATATCTCAGGCAACATTTTTATGGCCTTTTTCTAGCCATCCTTTTTCCACCTTGGTCAGAAATGGTCAGTGTTGATAACCTGGTTATCACCTTAAAGAATGGACTTAAAAGCAGGAATTATGCTGTGTACTTACTTATTTCCAGACTGTCACTTGGCAGCTTATCACACTCGTGTCTTATTTAGAGATGGTTTTCTATTGGTGTGCACAGGTTGTTCTGAAACCCTCAGGCAGGCTGCTAAATTAATTAACGTAAAACATTTTTTGGCAGTAAAGGAAACAGAACATTATGGCAAAGGTTAATAGTGGTTAGAAGAAAAATAAATAATACCTTTTTAAAATACTTTGAGTGAAATGTGCTGTGCTAAGATAATATTTGATAAATATAGTATATTTAACCATCCTAAATGTTAATGTCACTATAAAGGGTTTGAGCTCTAAAGGCAAGTTGTGTTTTCAGGAAAAACTTTCTAACTATAAAAGAACAATGGAAAATCGTGAACATACCTCCTTTGATACCAAATAACATTTTCAAAATAATGGAAATAGTGAATGATCATTAACTGTGTTTGCATGACTGCCGAAAAGAAACAATTGGTGTTGATGTTTGATAAATAATTGGTGTAGAATTAAAATCCATTTAAATGTATCTGCTTTTTGTTTTTAGCTGAAGAAGAGGCTGCTAAAAGACGGCAAATGCAGGAAGCTGAAATGATGTACCAGACTGGGATGAAAATCCTCAATGGAAGCAATAAGAAAAGCCAAAAAAGAGAGTAGGTAGCACAGCCAAGTCTCTTCCTCCCCTAAGATGGGCCATTACTGAGACAAATAGCTAAAAACTTTTTTTTTTAAGTATTCTACCAAAGACAGGATTTCTTAAGTTGCGTTACAAGAAAACTTAATATGATATGTGGATGTTAGTGGTATTGCTTTTATCAGATTTTAGCTTGTTGGGATAAAAAGGTTATAACTGCTGGTCCCACGAATGAACAATGAGCAAAATGGAAATAATTGACTGAAGTTATAGTAGTTTCTGAGAACGAAGAATACTTATGTGATTCAGAATTTAAAATGACGTAAAACAAACAAAAGGAATTGTTGTCAGGTGTTTTGTGTTTTGGTTTTGCTTTGTAATTTTCTTGCAAAATTTAGGAATTTGTACTTGGAAAGAACATAAAACAAGTGACTGTCTTCTGACATTTTATGTCCCTTTAATTTCAGCTGATTTTTATTATAGTCTGTGTAGAGATTTAACAAGAAAATTGCAATGGTTATCATATCGTTGGATATTTACTGGACACCATATTGTTACAATTCTCTCATTGCAAATCTAGTTAACTTTTTTAATAGAAGTTGTTAGAATTACTATTAGTGTAATTAGACCCTTCTAAGATATCAGGATAACCGAGAGAACTGGTACCTTACATAAAAACAAAGTAGCCAGAATGTTTTTTCTATACATAAGTAATATGACTTAGTAGAAATAATAGGATGTCAGAGGGATTCTATAGAATAAAGAAATTACTTATGCTACATTTTAGTAGATCTTGAGAAAAAATTTAATGGCAGTTCCAAAATATTGCTAATTTGTTTTTTAATTCCTTTCATTTAAAGAGCATATCGGTATCTTCAAAAGGCAGCAAGCATGAACCATACCAAGGCCCTGGAGAGAGTGTCCTATGCTCTTTTGTTTGGTGATTACCTGACACAGAATATCCAGGCAGCTAAAGAGATGTTTGAGAAATTGACTGAGGAAGGCTCTCCCAAGGGACAAACTGTAAGTGTACTTTCAATGGAGAATCTCTCAGCACACAGCACTTGTTTATTTTAACAGCAGTTTACTCTTTATACCCTGACTTCTTTTGACAAGACTGGAAGGCAAAATATCTTTAAATATTAATTTTGTGCAGATCATTTCCTTAGTCTGAGAACATTTATATTCACTTAAGGTATTTTTGCATTTTGCCACAATTATGTTTGTAGTTTTCCAAATTAGATATGTAGAGAATGAAACAGGAAGGTAATTCTCTGTTTTTTTATCTGAAATTACTCACCATTGCATTTTTTCCAGAGTTCAGATGATCCAGCTCTTGTTAATCTTGGTGTTTTTTAAAAGAAATGTTTTATTAAAGAAGCAGTGCATGTCCATTGTAGGAAACTAGAAATACAAACTAAAAAAACTGAAAAAGTAAACATCACATATGTATCACCCAGACATGAGCATTGGTACTATGTTAGTGCATGCATACCCTTCTAGACCTTTCTCTTGGTGTATATATACGTGTGAGTTCTTTATTAAAATAAAACGTCACCGTCTACTGTTCCATAACTTGCTCTTTTCAATAAACAGCCTTCACCTTTCCATTCTAGTAAATTTTTACATCATATAATAGCCATACCATATTCATATGATATTGAACTAGAACATTTTCTTTATCCCTGTTTTATCCAAAGCAGTCTCCAGTCCAGAACTACATCTTATATTGGTTGTTATTTCTAGCGTAGCCCCTGTCTTTCTTTTTTTCTGTGTTAGAGATAAGGCCAGTTTTTCTGGAGAATGTCCTACTTCAGTTTGTCCATTTGCTTCTTCATGCTGTCCTCTAGTTTGTTTTTTCGTCATCTATATTTCTTATAAACTGGATGTCACAGCTAAAGGCTGATGAACAGAAAGTATTTTTGGCTAGACTGCATTATAGGGGATGTTCTGTATTCCATATTGCATCACACCGGTTGATACATAATACCTGCTTGATTCCCCATTGGTAATGGTAAGATTGACGCCTGGATTTAGGGGACCACCACTTTCATTTAAAATGCCTTCAATAATTCAGGTTTATTGAAGGTGTGGGATTTGCTTAAAGATAAAACAAAATATCTAGTCATAGTTAGAGGAAGTCTGTTTCCAGACTGTTTAAACAATAACAGAAACTGACCATTGTTTTCTATAGGACTGAATACCTAACCAGTCTGCAAGTCTTATGTAGTCTTGGTTTTAGTTCATAAACAGGTTATATCTTAATTGCGCCTCTTTGTTTCCAAACCTTTTTTCCCTTCTTTGCATAAATCAGTTTATATGAAATTCACACATTTAGTCTTTATCTTCAGACACATTCTGCTCTGAAGAATGGTTTTACTTTTAAGGCATATTTTCCCTCTAATAATAGAACCCTACAGTGCCTCAGTGCTATAGATGTTGTAAAGCTCCCTCCCCATGGTAATTAATTCTAACTGATGAAACAAAGTGCCAAAATCACAGTGGCTTAACACTGAGAAGAGTTGTTTCTTGTTCATGCCAGGTTCTCTGCAGCTCTCCTGCCTGCACCACTCTCTTCGAAGTGGGGACTCAGGGTCAAGGGCTGCTTCTGTCGTTTAGCTACACCGTCTGGAACACAGGGCTTCCAAGGCATTGTGAAGGGAGAAGGGAGGGCTGGAGGATTCTCTGGAAAGATTTTAAGAGCCAGGCCTAAAAATGGCTTACGTCCCTTCTGGCCACATCACAGGCACATGGCTCTACCTGACTACAAGGGAGGCTGGGAAATGTAGAAGAGCTCATGGATTTTGATGAGCCCTGGCACCTGCCATTTCTACCTTTATAACTTTAGCTTATGCTTTCCTGTTATCAAGGGTGATCCTCAGAAGACAAAGGGTAGAACCTTACCAATGCATTATTTGGTTGGTTGGGTTTTTTTCTTTGTTTTTAACTGGTGTGTGCTCTAGCATTGTAAAGTGACCTTTCTGCCTTGACCCCTTGCAGCCTCTTTTTATTCCTGGGGTAGTGTGTCTTGGTAATCTCTTGACTGTTTTCATTGTGTATCCCCCTTTGCATAAGCAGATAATATGTTGACATACTGACATAGGAGTTGTTTTGTTCTCATAGTAGCTGTTAGTCAAGATAAAGTAAAAGCCATGTTTAAGTGTGTGGAGCTTTGTTTTTCTAGTTAATATTTCATTAAATTGTCTTTGATCTTCAGGCTAAACTTTTTGACTTGTTTAAAGTTATATTTCATTGTGTGTTTTGTAAAATCTTGAATGCATTTCTAAGGCCCTTTAATTCCACAATTGTGCATACTTGTGCAGTTCAAATCTTCTAGCATTTAAAGATTGTGCATCTTTTCATAGTTCATAAAACTATGTCTGTCTTGGGTAAACTTCCACCAAAGGAGGAATTCTTACTTTTCTCATTTTATTTCAGGCTCTTGGCTTTCTCTATGCCTCTGGACTTGGTGTTAATTCAAGTCAGGCAAAGGTAAAACTATTAAAACTTTATTGTATACTGCAATTTGAATTGAGTAAATATGTGCCCATGTTCAGTTACGCATCTTTTCTTCTTTCACAGGCCCTTGTATATTATACTTTTGGAGCTCTTGGGGGCAACCTCATAGCCCACATGGTTTTGGTAAGTAAGACTTATGTGGGAGGCTAATAACATTGGGTAGCAGAATTTATGGTTTACAAGTGGCCACAACTTGTCTAGCCTTCATGATTGAGATTTACTTATATTCATTAAGACCAAATATTCAGTTGAACTGCCTTCAAATTCTAGTTAATGGATACAACAAATTGAAAATTGGGAGAGTCCACAATTTTTCTTTAAAATGGTTAGTTTTGCTGATTGCCCTTAAAATAGAAGTCTGATAAATGGCTCTTTTTAAATTTTCTATAAGGTGGAATTGTTAGAATGATTTTTCAGATTGGGTTACACTGATTTTACATTTAAATTGATGAAAGACTTACTATACAGAGAACTGTGTCCTATAAAGTTCATTTAAGCATATCTCTTCTGTGTTATCTGATGGCATTGATCACTTAAATGGCTTATTGGTAAATATAGAATCTTTCCACCAAATTCTTTTCTGCTGAGGTGTTTAATCTGCCTTCTGCTTTATAAACTGACTTTGGATAAGTCACATAACCTCTTACTCATGGAAGAAGCAAAAAGGAGTCCAGGCAGCAGGAGCCCTATGTGCAAAGGGACAGTGACAAGAGGGAATGTGACGTTTGCAAGAAGACACAAGCACTGTAGTGTGGCTGGAGAGGAGAGTGCCAAGTCGTTCATCAGCAGAGCAGGTAGACAGGAATCATGTAAACGGCTGTACGTCGTGCCAAGGAGTTTGGACTTTGTCCCGTTACAGGGGTAAACCGCTGAAGGAGTTTAAGCAAGTGAAAAACAAGGGTATTGCTCTGACTTTCTGAAACATCCCTCACTAATTTTGAAGTTCTTTCTTTTCATTCGTTTTTTAATCTACAGTAACATTTATTCCTCAAACAGTAATTAAGTTCCTTTTAGGTGCATTTTCAAGAAATATGAAACATTTTTGTATGGCAAAAGTATGTTTTAAATATTTTTGACAGAATCTTTTTTTATTATTTACCAATCTTCTTAAATAGTGGCTACAGAATAAGAACATTAAATATTACCCGTTTTTGTACAGTAATACCCTAAGGATTGTTCAAGTTTGTAAAGTTATTTGAGTCTGTGCTAAATGACTCTGGAGAGCTCTACTTTCTATTTTCTGCTCTTTATAATTAGCTATCTTCCCCCTGATTCTGTTACTGGTCACGTACACAGGTTCTTTACCTGCCACACGAGAGGGGCCAAATAAAAACTGGAACGCCAGGCTTATGGCAAGGAAAGGGTTTTTATTTCAGGTGACGTCAGCCGGGAGACAAAAGTGAGCCTTCAAATTAGTCCCGTCTGCCCAGAAGATGGGAGGCAAGGGGTTTTAAAGGTTTCGAGGACTGTGGCTGCTTGTAGGGAGGGGGAGCCTGTGGCCTTGCTGGCTGGCGCCTTCCCTCCAGCCTGCATTTGGCCTTATGAGGCTGCTTGCAGGAAGGAGGGTAGTGAGATAAGGGAATCCGCGGGTGGGTGTCCTTGGTTGTCTGCCTCTGTGGTGGAGGGTAGATTCTGGTGCCAGGAAGCCAAGGAGTTGGGGTCTGGAAGCTTCAGCTTCTTGATATTCTCTGGATATCAGTTTCCCTGTCACAAGCTTCAAGAACTGGTAATTAGCCAAAACTTCTGTGTGAGCCCAGCATAAGGTTCCCTGGACTTTTAACAATTTGTAAGTTCTATCTGCCTTGTGAAGGTCAGGGTTACAAAAGTTTTAAAAAAACAATATTTACATGTGAATATAACTTAGAGAAACAGGGAAAGGGGATGAGTGCTTTTGGTTTTAACCCCATATATCCTGAGTTTAACGTAGGGGAACTGATATCAGGGCTGGCATCAATTCTGAAGTCATTTGTTGCTGGTGTTATTGTGCCTGCTTCTAGTAGTCTCTTGTCTTCCTGATTTTGCTAATTTGTTGCTTCTTTGCTGGTTTGGAAGATTAACCTATTTTTGTTAAAATTGTGTCTAAAATATGATTCAAATCTGTTCTAAAGAACCTAAGTAGTTTTGTCCTACAGGTAAAATGAGCACACTTCATAAAGTTGTTGGCATCTATTTTGATTTCTCTAGGAACTTTATTTATTTCCTAGTTCTTAGCTATAGTCTGGTTGTTCAAGTTGCTGAATAAATTACCTCAGAACCTAAAACTCAGAATAAATGAGGTGATGGTGTACTTGGATCAAAGGACAGAAAATTTATTCTGAGTTTGGTTAGCTTTGTCCCACAAAGAATGCCACTGAAGCACATGAAACTGTCTCCTCACTTGAAGTTGTATTTCAGGGTTACCGATACTGGGCTGGCATCGGAGTCCTCCAGAGTTGTGAATCGGCACTGACTCATTATCGTCTTGTTGCCAATCATGGTATCAATTTTTTTGCCTTTCACCTTACCAAAAAAAATAATAATTGTAGAATTAATTTTAAACGCATCTATTTTTATTGTGATACTTGAAATATTGTGAATGGCTGTCTCAAGTGGAACCATCTTTACACTAGTTGATTCAGAAGTACTTTTTTTTTTCTAATTTTGCTTTGGGTTCCACTTCTTAAATATTTAGTGGAAGAAAACTGAATTTAGTGTAGATTACTATTTTGTGCCCTGTAGACTACTATAGAAACAGTTTCCTTTAACATATTATCTGTCAACATTTGGCAGCTGGGATTGTATTTCTCTCTGTGGGTCAATTCTGACTTTCATCCACATAATTGCTTTGTCCCTTGTTTCAGTTGCTAGTGATATATCGCTGACGGGAGGCTCAGTGGTACAGAGAATCCGGCTGCCTGATGAAGTGGAAAATCCAGGAATGAACAGTGGAATGCTAGAAGAAGATTTGATTCAGTATTACCAGTTCCTAGCTGAAAAAGGTGATGTCCAAGCACAGGTATGTGTTTAAACATTTCATGGGGTGTGTTACTGTGTTGTATGTTACAGTCTCTGGGGGCAAGCACTTATGTCTGTAAGTAACATTTTCATTGCTCTGAGCAGTTGTTAGCTACATTATTATTAGCTACATATTAGTCCCACACTCTCAAGACGTTCCATTTGGATTCATCTGGGATGTGGCCTAGGCATTGATCGTTCCTAAAAGCTGGCCAGGTGTGACTCTACTGTGTACCACAGTTGAAAACCAGTGCTTGAACGGAGCAGTGTTACAGTGACGATGAAGGCTCTCACTGGAGTAGCCAAGGACGGAAACTGTCACTTTCTGAAAACAAGCCTCTGGAATGTTTGGAATTTCGGGTGCTCTTCAAAGCTATTTACTGTTCATGTTTCCTTTGCTCGTCTTAGACCATAATCTTCTCAAGGTCAAGGACAGAAGTAGGCTTGTTTAATTTAAATTGTATCCTGTATAATTTATTGTTTTGTGGGCAATTTTGATATTAAAATAAAAGAGAACATCAGTGTCTTTTTTTCTATTAAGTTTACAGTTCTTTCTGATTTAGAAATATATAGAGATGAGCAATACTTTTTAAGAACAATTAATTTTAAGACTAACAAAGAGGAGTCTTAAGTTAAAAAAAAACTACAGTGAAAGATAAATCCAAATCTTAGCTCACGGAAATTATAATCAAGTTATATTGTCCGATTAAACATCTTTCTTTTACATTAGAGACCAATTAAAATTCAAAACAATCTACATGCCCAATGATAGGGCATGTCATATTTAGCTCAAATATGACACTCCAGTATAATGAAATTCTATGTAGCCATTAAAAATTATGTAGAGGGGCCGGCCCAGTGGCGCAAGCGGTTAAGTGCGCGCACTCCGCTGCGGCGGCCCGGGGTTCGCTGGTTCGGATCCCGGGCGTGCACCGACGCACTGCTTGGCGAGCCATGCTGTGGTGGCGTCCCATATAAAGTGGAGGAAGATGGGCACAGATGTTAGCCCAGGGCCGTCTTCCTCAGCAAAAAAAGAAGAGGATTGGCGGATGTTAGCGCAGGGCTGATCTCCTCACAAAAAAAAAAAAAAATTATGTAGAATACTACTTTATGTGGAAAGCTGATTTCAATGTATTAAGTGAAAAACTCAAGTTAAAAAAAATCCATGTATACATCATTTTTTCTTTTTTTTTTTTTACTTATTGAATTATAACATGAATACAGAAAAGTACACAAATCTGAAATGTACAGCTCAATGAATTATTACCAAGTAAGCCTCTTGTGTGGCATAACTGGAACCCCAGAAGCCCCTCTTCAGAACTCTTCATCACTAACTCCCCCCTCCTCCCCATGGGTAATGCACTGAGCTGACTTCTAACACTATAGATTGGTTTGGCCTGTTTTTGAATCTTATTAAAAAAAAGATCATACGGCATTTTTTTTGTATCAACTTTTTTGCTCAGCATTAGGTTTCTGAAATTAATCCATGTATTTTCATATAGCTGTAATTCATTCATTTGCATTGCTATATGGGATTTCATTGTATGAAAATCCCGCAATTTGTCCGTTTTACTCTTTCCAGATTTGGGCTTTTGCCGATAACACTCTGTGCATATTCTCATACATGTCTTTGTGCAAATACTGTCTTAAATTTTCATAGCTTTATAGCTCTTCATATCTGGTAGAATACTTTGTCCCACTCTCATATTTTCATTACATTTAGCTCTAATTTTTAGTGTAATTTCTTTTGACCCACATGTAATTTAGAAGTGAATTGCTTAGTTTCCGTGTACATGGGGATTTTCTACTTAACTTTTATGATATTGATGTCTAGCTTAATCCACTGTGGTCCAAATATACTCTGTATTGATTTCAGTTATTTGAGATTTCTTGAGGCTTGCTTTATGCCCCATCACTTGGTCAGTTTAGGCAAATATTCTGTGTGCTAAAGAGAATAGAAATTCTCTAGCTGTTGGGTACAGTGTTCTATATGTGTCAGTTGAGTCCTGTTTCTTAATCGTGTTGTTGAAATCTTTTGAATCCTTACTGAATTTGCCTTTATGTCCAGTGCTGAGACGATATTGTTTAAATTTCCCACTCTGATTGTGGATTTGTCTCTTTCTTCTTTTAGTTCTGTCAATTTTGATCTATATGCCTTAGGCCACATTGACTATATACAGACTTAATATTGTTATCTTTCTGTGGAACTACCTTTCATATCACGAAATGTCCTCTCTCATTTCTAGACATGTTTTTTGCTTTAAATTGTACTTTGCCTGGTGCTAGCATAGCTACACAACTTTCTTTTGGTTAGTTCTTACCCAAAATATCTTTTCTATCTTGTACTTTCAACCTTCTTATGTTTAAGGTATGTATGTCTCTTGTAAGCATCGTATGACTAGTTTGTTTATTTTTTATCCATTCTGGCAGTCATTTATTGAAGTAATTAATGATATATTTGGGTTTAAGTTTTCTATCTTACTTGCTTTTATTTTGCTTTTCCACATTCCCTTTTCTCTCCTTTCTTACCCTCTTTTGGTGTGAGTGTTTTTTGCTGTTGCATCTCTTCTCCTCTACTAGCATGATAGACATTCTTCTACTACTCCTTTTATCAAAGTCTAATATGAACAAGCACTTTCACCATTTCCTGGACAATGCAGCTTTACTATACTTGTATGTGTTTTAATTTATGTATTTTTAACGCCACAAATATTACTCTGTGTAGTCCATATAATTTACATTTGCTCACACATTTACTTTTCCATTGTTCTTTATTTCTTACTCCATCTCTAAGCTTTCCAGGATAATTTTCCTTCTTCCTAAAGAACAGTTCAGTATTTCCTTTAAAGTAGATTCATTGGCGTTGTCTGTTCAGTTCAGTTCAGTTTTAGTTTGTCTGAAAATGCCTTTATCTCACCTCCATTTTAGAAGGATACCTTGTAATTAAAAGCAGACATTTTTAGTTTTTAAAAAATATAAATTAGTTAAAGTAGGGTAATATCTTCAGGAGTTAAGACGAAATCTTTAATTTTTTGATTATGAACAGAAACCTTTTTGTGATCAAATGGTTTTTTGTTGATCGAATTTAATTACCTGCTAGATGCTACCATTTACTTATGCCTCGTTTTGGTTAATTTTCAGGTTGGTCTGGGACAACTGCATCTGCACGGAGGGCGTGGAGTGGAACAAAATCATCAGGTACCTTTCTGTTCATCGAGCTTTGCGCTTCCTGTTGTAACAAGAAATGATTCTCCACATGTATTTGTTCCTAAGTCAATGATAACGTCAAGCTTGTGTTATTAAGACAACCATCACAAATGAGCTTTCAAGATCTAACTAACCCCCGAGGAAGCTGAAGAATGAAAATGTGATTATGCCATACAGTGGTGGGAAAGGTTTTATTAATTGTAACACCTAGTTCTCAATATTGCTGAAAATACATGAGCAATGTCTTGGTTTTCTAGAGGTATGTGATAGAAGTATGTCTTAAAACTCCCATTGGAAAACTTTTCATAGAACTGAGGAAAATTCAGTGTTGAGTTTGTGAGAAATTAGGAGTATAGAACTATAGCAGTCAGCTCTATATCCAGTCACCAAGTTTTGTCTGCTTTATGTCCTACGTATCGCTTATCTCTTCCCTTCTTTCCATCAGTACACTTGTCACTGTGTGAATCATCTACTGCTTGCATTTCCTAAGCAAGAGCCTGTCTTTGTAAACTGCACATCTGATCGTCTGGTTCCCTTGCTTAAAACTCTTGAGTGGTCTATGACTTCCAGTAGTTTAAAGACCAGAACCTTTACGGGCCGGCCCCGTGGCTTAGCGGTTAAGTGCGCGCACTCCGCTGCTGGCGGCCTGGGTTCGGATCCCAGGCGCGCACCGACGCACCGCTTCTCCGGCCATGCTGAGGCCGCGTCCCACATACAGCAACTAGAAGGATGTGCAGCTATGACATACAACTATCTACTGGGACTTTGGGGGGAAAACATAAATAAATAAAATCTTTAAAGACCAGAACCTTTAACATGACCTCCAAGGCCCGGTACCAGTCTGTTTACCTCACCAGCCCCTTGCGTTGAGTCACAGGCACACGGACCTTTTCTCAGGTCTTTGAAAATATTAAGAACCTCCCTGTCTCAGGACTTCTGGAATGCTAGTCCCTCAGTCTAGAGTGAATATCAGCCCCCCTTCTTTCTTCGTGTAGCTAATTCCTACTCATCCTCCAGAACTCAACTGTTAATATCTCTTCCTCTAACAAGTCTCACCTGACTCCTGATCCCGCTCCTGGAATAGGCCGTGTACCACAGTTATGATTTCTGAAAATCTGTATTCCTTGTAGCCCTTTTCCCTTGTAAATTAGCTAATTGTGTAATTAAGTTATTTCCTCTGCTAGAACGTAAGGTCCAAAAGAGCATGGACTGTGCCTGCCTTGTTTGCCACTTTTATTCCCAGCACCTGACAGTGCCTAGCACTTAGTAAGTTGCCAATAAGTGTTTGTCAGACTAATACATCTCTGTTTTTCTACCATGACAGTTAAGTGTTCTAATTAAGGTTATTTCATATACTATACCCCATCAACACTTAAGAATTAGATCATAACAAAATACATTTATCACTAAAACTATACCAAATATCTATGCTTTTTTTATTTATTTACTTAGATGGCCTTTTGGCAGCTTTCACTGTCTGTAGGTCATTAAAATGTATGTCATTAGGCCAGTGAAGCGTCAGATGAACTGGTTGATAAAAATATCAGGCGAGAGAATAGAATTCTGGATAAGAGTTTACTGCCTACCTTTTACACAAGTTTGGGGATACTCTTGGTGGTGGTGTGCTGCCTACGTGTGAAGCAACTACACAATGATAAATGGTTTCACCAGCTTCACAGGAGGAAGAAAAGGAGTTCCCGATATGTAATTGCATCAATTCAACAAATATTTGAGTACCTACTATGTGCCATTCACTGCTAGGCATTCAGGATACAATGCTAGAAAAAATACCTTTGGTCCTTGTCCTTACAGAGCTTCAAGTTTAATAGAAGCATTAGATATTTTAAAGATGATCACACCAACAAATATTTAACGAATTGTGATTATTGGTAAGGAGGAGGATTAAAGGGTCCGATAGTAGGTTAACCAGTGGGAGGTGGCAGTTGTCAGGGAAGACTTCTCTGAGCAGAAGTGGATGACATTTAAGTTGAGCCTAGAGGTAAGATGACTCCAGGCCAAAAAAAACAGTATGTCCATAGGTCCTGAGGCAGGAAGGGACAGGGCTGGTATACTCTGAGTGCAGAAAGCGAGATGAAGCAATACTGAGATAGGCAGTATCTGATCACGTCAGTATATTCCCTGCAACACTTCAGGGGGCGGTAAGGACCAGCAGGTTGAAATTTACGAGCAGTCACTTTGGATGACCCCAAGAATAAAAGCAGGGAGATCAGGGAGGGGAGTATTCCAGAAGTTCAGGTGAGAGATAACATAGCTTAGACGAGAATTGTGGGGATGGAGGATGGTAGATGGATTCAAGATGTATTTGGTGGTAAAAGTGACAGGACTTAGTGATGGATTGGATATGAGACTGAGGAGGGGTGGGTACCTTGAGCAACGTGGTGTTGCCATTTACTTAAACTGAGATACTGTGATTTAACAAGATTTTTTAAATGTTCCTGAAATAATTATTTTGGTTAAAAGCCAAGAGCAGATTCTATTAAAAACTAATTATTTTAATGAATTCTTTTCTCACAGAGAGCGTTTGACTATTTCAATTTAGCAGCTAATGCTGGCAATTCACATGCCATGGCCTTCTTGGGAAAGGTACGTACATCCTGTGAATGTGTTATATGATAGCAAGAGGTGTTTCCATGGTAAGCACATATTGTATTCAAGATCTACAATTTACCAAAAATAAACTGGAAATAAAATTTTCAATGCAAGAATATTGTATCTTGTCTTAAAGTAAGTGCTGTTCTGAGACATTTTCTTAGATAACTTAGATGTAATGTAGCATTTACTCATTGGTATGTTAATTCTCCGTTAAAATTAGCTATCGCTGTCTGAACTCCTACTTTTTGTGTATTGTATGCAATAATAAGGAATTTATTCTTTATTCTGTGCAGTTTTTTGCTGTCTGTCATAATTGTCTGTTTCCTTCCATGCTGAATAGAGGCAATTAGAGTTTGTTGGAATTTATCTGCAGACCTTTTAATTGTCTTAAATGTGACAGCCATCGCCTACCTCTCAGTGACGTTCTTTTCTCAAGCAAGGAAACATTTACGTCTAGAGACTTACTGAGTAGAGTCCATATGTCACGGCACAATCTCAGACTTCTTTTTTCATTATTTTGAAAATGAATACAGTGTAAACCAATGGATAGTTTCATCTATAACCAACTCCTAAGGTTAGGAGGCTCAGATAAAATGTATCCTGAAAGTTTTTACAAACAGAAAAATCTAATCAGTATTTGCCACATGATCACAACTAGTTAATTGGGGCCTGAGAACTTTATATTTACACATTCTAACTATTACAGCATAGAAATTGGTGTTTCCTATCTATTTTTGTTAAGCATAGAAGAACTTTTCATTTCATAGTCTTGCTCTGAATTACTAATTAGCCCTATCTCAGAAAATGATTTTCTTTGTTTTCTTAATGTGTACGTGGATAAAAACAGTATTAGTCATTCTGTTCTTTCTCTTGGCCCTTTATCAGGGTCCATACCTGATACTCTAATCATTCAGTCTCTGAAACCTTTTAAAATAACCTTTTAGTTATTTCTTTTCCTAAACTTAAGACCTACCCTTTGTCTCATCCTGGGGACACTAGTGGTAGAGGAGAAAGGAGAGTGTACATAGCTGACAGCTCTCCTTTTCCTCATTTAATCACTGATCCCAGCAATTTATCACCCATCTGACTGCCTTGGAATAGAGTGAGAAAGAGATTCATCTTGGGGTTAGAGATGAAAATCTTCTCCTGAGATTGACCTGTGAACTGATTTATATATTCATGTTTATAGGTAAGTCCTAAATTTGATATGACATAGAATATATAATGATATGAAAGTATTTACTTTTAAAGTTTTGCTTTTAATTCTAAAATATCCTGTGGGGAATTTTAAACTTGGTTGAAAGATTTCATGAGACCTAACAAAAACCAGAATAAGATGAGTTAGGAGAAAAATGTAATTGGAGAGAGGGTTATAGCTCTTAATAAAATTGGGATCTGTTTTCCAGATGTACTCAGAGGGAAGTGATATTGTACCTCAAAGTAATGAGACAGCTCTTCACTACTTTAAGAAAGCTGCTGACATGGTAAGACCTCATGACTCAGTGTATTGAAATGTGTACCATATTGCTATTATTTTAATAAATAAGTTTATTATATTTAAGGGTTAATCATAACCAACTCATGCCATAAATTATTGAAAGCACTTATTTAAATATGATTCATGTGAATGGATTGACTAGGAAAACCTTCCCAATAAAAAGCAATTTATTTTTTTTTAGGGAGAAAATTATTGAATATTAAGTCTCAGTCTCAATTTCATTAAGAGGTTTCCTGATCAGGGAACTATTGATTTTAGTAATGGAATTGAGAGTTATATATTTTATCCTATTTGTATTGCAACTTGAGGTTTAAAACTTACATAATTGGGTACTTTTGATAATCATAATACATAATTTAGGCTTTCTTTGGCCCAAAGAATACTACATATGAATACTTAAGACCCTATATACCTCCAGTGTGTACATTTATCTCTTTGCCAACTACGCCTGACTGTAGTTCTAAATGTCAGTTGAGTATTTCCCAAAGGAGGGCTGTGACACTTTTTTAAAAGATGCCTTCTGTCCCTCTGAGTTTAGGTGAATTCCAGATTTTTCTCTTTTAGGTCTCAAGACAGTGATTATCTTTGCTCCATGACACATCAGTAATCTTAAGCATATCTTTGCCAGCTAATCCCAATATTGCTTTTATTAATGGTTGTTGACAGTACCCCATGGCATCTTCTTTATTGGGGAGGGAGGTTACCAATGAAAAACTGCCAAAAAAAGTGACCTACTTTTATTTTTAGAAAGATGAAATACATTAGTCATGTTTTGTTTCATAAATTCATGAAACAGCTGGTCATAAGGTAAGTCACCAAAATTTAATTCTAAATGAATTTACTGTTTACTCTTTTTCATCAAATTATTGAAAGCCCCCAAATCTCTAAAAGTCAGTATTATGTTCAGCCTAATGAGAAGGAGAAAATTCTGTTTCGAACTGAAAAGTGCTAAGACATGTTTTGAATATGCTTGTAAATTATTTCTTTTGCAGGCATTTATTCTTGCCTATTTTTTAATGAATCCTTTCACCCTTTTGTCTCTGGTTTGCAGGGCAACCCAGTTGGACAGAGTGGACTTGGAATGGCTTACCTCTATGGGAGAGGGGTTCAAGTTGTAAGTTTCCAATCTAACACTCTAGCTTGAATAAGCAGTCAGCTGGTGAGGTAGGGAAGTATTCCTTAACTAGCTTCCAGTTAGCCCATGTGAGGTTATTTCGTTCTAACCAAAGCTGAACCTTTTCCTGTTGTCTCTGAGTTTGGTTCCCTACCACCCTTTGCCCCGTACCCGCCATCCCAACTGCCTTCTTGGCTCTGTCTGGCACCTTCTCCTCAAAATGTGAAGCTGTTTCTCGTTTTTCTTCCTACCAACTCTTCCATCTCTCCAAGACTTAAACATCTCCCTGCTGCTTCTTCACTCAAGCCTAAGAAAATACTTAAGTCCCTCCCATTTAGGAGGAGGAAAGCTTTCTATTCTACCCTTTCTCCTCCTGGCTGCCATCTCTCTTCTCCCCAGCCCTTCACTGCAAAGCCACGTTTCTCCAGAGAATAAACTATATTAGCTGCTTCCAGACACTCCTTAGCTCTTAGCACTGAGGCTTCTGCCTCATGTAACTGCTCTATACAGGTCACCAGTAACCTCCTAAATGTCAACTCCAGTTGACATTTTTTGATTCTTCCTCACTTGAACTCTTTCTTCGCTGGAGTTCTGTGACTGCAAGCTCTCTTGGTTTTCCTGGGCCATTGCCTCTCATTCTCCTGTGCTACTTCCTTGTGTTGGACACCCCTGAATTTTCATTGCTTTCCTCTTCTCTCCTCTATATCATCTCTCCCAGCAATATGTTATTTTAATTTGGGCCTGAAACTAAGAGCTAGATTTAGGATTCTAATCTACAGGTATTCTGTAGCACAAAAGACAGTAACGTGTTCTCATTTTGATTCCTTCTAGTCATTTTAGGATACTAAAAATCAGTCATGATCTTTGTTTTAATTTTTCTCTATGGATATGTATGATATTTGAAATCTAATAGTCATATAGTGTTTGATAAGCTACACAGGGAAGGAATGGATAGGGAGAGAATAATTTTCATTTTTTAATATTAGAAAAATTGATGTTTAAAAAGGATTTGTTGGTTAATAGAAAAGATCTGACTGTTTCTTAAATCTTGGTCTTGTGTCCCACTAGTGTTGTTGACGTTTTCTGAGAGCAGACATACCAATTGTTTCACAAAAACTCTATTTGCTTTTCTTCACAGTTGTAAATATCCCCCTGTGAATTAAAGTATATTACCATCTATATATTTTAAAAAATTAGAAGGTAATTCTTTCAGTGACTCTTCAAGAATATTTTATGTGTGCTTTGTTCATTCTTTTTAATGAATGAATCTCCTAACTTTCTCATGAGCTTTGTCATCATGTGATCATGTGATCTCTTTTTCTACAGAATTATGATCTGGCACTGAAGTATTTCCAGAAAGCTGCTGAACAAGGCTGGGTGGATGGGCAACTACAGCTTGGCTCTATGTATTATAGTAAGTAACGTTGGAATTAATGATGGCTACACCAAGATCTAAATTACCTATTTTGGGGGCCGGCCCGATAGCGCAGCAGTTAAGTGCATGTGCTCCGCTTCAGGGGCCCAGGGTTCGCAGGTTCAGATCCAGGGTGCGCACCAACGCATCACATGTCAAGCCATGCTGTGGCAGCATCCCATATAAAGTAGAGGAAGATGGGCACGGATGTTAGCCCAGGGCCAATCTTCCTCAGCAAAAAGAGGAGGATTGGCATCCGATGTTAGCTCAGGGCTGATCTTCCTCACAAAATAAATAAATTACCTGTTTTCCACTAGATGCCAGTATGATATGGAAATGAGAGCTTTTGAATTCTGGCTGATTAATGTTCTCCCAATTTAATGATTTGTGCATCTTGTTTTTCATTGTAAATTATATTCATCTGTATTAATATACAAATCTGTATTAATAAGATTGACGTCTTTTCTGAGTAAGAATTGTGAATTTCATTTAGTTTATGAAAGTCTTATGTAAGGCTTCTTATGTAAGGCTTCTTATGTAAGTCTTCTCTGATGCTTCAACTAAACCTTATTTAAGACTACTCCTAACCTATTGTGTGGTTTTCCTTACAGATGGCATTGGAGTCAAGAGGGATTATAAGCAGGCCTTGAAGTATTTTAACTTAGCCTCGCAGGGAGGCCACATCCTGGCTTTCTATAACCTGGCACAGATGCATGCCAGCGGCACAGGAGTGATGAGATCGTGTCACACCGCAGTGGAGGTGAGGGGTTTTCTACCAACTTGTGTACAGGAAATTAATTTGCCCAATAAGAAGGTCTACCATTTTATTTCTAGTTTTCTTTGCGTGATTTCTCTAGAGTAGAAGCAGACTCAGTCTGCTAGCACAGATATACTAAGGGAAGACTCTGAGGGTCTGTGTGTTACTATCACGCTTATTTATTTCATTTGTCTCTCCCTACTAGAATCAACGTTTACAAGGGCAGATATTGTTGTCTGCAGTCTCTCTAGCACCTAAGATAGTATCTGAGATGTAGTCAGCGTCAAAAAAGAGTATGTTAAACAGATGTAGCAAAGGGGAATCTAGTATCTCCCTATTGGAATTTTTCTTCTTTAGCTCACTCATAACTGGCATTTCAGAGTGATGTTGATAAATGCTTAACAAAGTTTCTAAACCTCTCTATGCTTGGGGTTCCTCACTTGTAAAAAAGAGCTATTAATAGGACTTAACTCATAGAGTGGTCCCTCACGAGCCTCATGGGAGGACTAAGTGAGTTAATGTACAGACTATGCATAAATCACCAGAGCAGTGCCTGGCCAGAGTAAGTGGTGTATAATTGTTTGCTATTATTTTTATAAGCCTGTTCTAAAGACTAAGTGAAAGCTTCAAATAAACATCCCAGACTTTTATATATATTTAATGAAACTGCCAGAGATTCAGAGAGCAAGCTTAACAATCACTTATAGCCAAAGTGCAAAAATGGTTTTCTGGCATATCTTTCTTATTTTTTAATTGATTTTTTTTTCTTTCCTGTTCTCACAGTTGTTTAAGAATGTATGTGAACGAGGCCGCTGGTCCGAGAGGCTTATGACTGCCTATAACAGCTATAAAGATGGCGACTACAACGCAGCCGTGATCCAGTATCTCCTGCTGGCCGAACAAGGCTACGAAGTGGCACAAAGCAATGCAGCCTTCATTCTGGATCAGAGTAAGGTTCATTTGAGTCCTGCCTTGGGTTTAGAATACAAGGGTTCATGTCAGGTTAACCTCTTTAAAAAGAAAAGCCACAAAGAAACTTCTTTATTGCTGTAAATAGAACTTAACAACACGCCTAAAAACGTAGCAACTCACTTAAGCTATTTTACCTCAGATCTCTCAGCCTTCAAAGTTAGTTTTATAATTAGAGTTGACAGTAGAAATAGATTTGACATTCATCGTAAAATTAACTGCTTTCAATAAATGCATTTTTCAAAATACAGCAGATACAAAAACATTGTTTTCCAGCAGTATGTAGATCCCTAGAAGTGGCTCAGTAATTAGTCTAATTATTAGTTCTGTGGACAAAACATGTTTCAAGAAGTAGTGTTGTCCTGAATGCAGTGGTTCCTTTGAACTCAGTATTTTATTCTAATACTTGTATAATTTCAATACAATACTTTTTTCGTTTAATATTTGTTATATCCTAATTCTTGTTTAAATTATACTCCACATATCCACCCTAGTTTGCAAATGAAGCCTAAAAGTCTAGTGCCTTTCCTTAAATGCCTGATTTGTATTTCATCTTTCCCCATAGGAGAAGCAACCATCGTAGGGGAGAATGAAACTTACCCCAGAGCTTTGCTGCACTGGAACAGGGCTGCCTCTCAAGGTGAGTGGTTGGTTAATTCTAGGATAAGAGTTTCACCCAGAGACCTTTCTTTTTGTTTCTTGGTGGTTTCGTTTGTTTTTTGGTGAGGAAGATTAGCCCTGAGCTAACATCCATTGCCAATCCTCGCGTGTGTGTGTGTGTGTGTGCGTGCGTGCGTGTGTGTGTGTAAGTTTAGCCGTGTGTGTGTGTGTGTAGAAGTTTAGCCCTGTGTGTGTGTGTGGAAGTTTAGCCGTGTGTGTGTGTGGAAGTTTAGCCCTGTGTGTGTGTGTGTGTGTGTGGAAGTTTAGCCCTGTGTGTGTGTGGAACTTTAGCCGTGTGTGTGTGTGTGTGTGGAAGTTTAGCCCTGTGTGTGTGTGTGTGTGTGTGTGTGTGTATGTGTGGAAGTTTAGCCCTGAGCTAATGTCGGATGCCAATCCTCCTCTTTTTGCTGAGGAAGACTGGCCCTGGGCTAACATCTGTGCCCATCTTCCTCTACTTTATATGGGACGCCGCCACAGCATGGCTTGACAAGCGGTGCATCGGTACACGCCCAGGATCTGAACCTGCGAACCCTGGGCCGCTGCATCGGAGTGTGCGCACTTGACCGCTGCGCCACCAGGCCAGCCCCACCCGTCCTCCTCTTTTTGCTGAGGAAGATTGGCCCTGGGCTAACGTCTGCGCCCATCTTCCTCTGCTTCATATGTGGGACGCCTGCCACAGCATGGCTTGATGAGTAGTGCATAGGTCCGCGCCTGGGATCTGAACCAGCAAACCCCAGGCCACCGAAGTAGAGCGCACAAACTTAACCACTGTGCCTCCAGGCCAGCTGCTGGTTGTTTTTTTTTTAAATCTCCCATAAAGATAAAATCATGTCATTTATCACCTTGAAATTAAGCAGAGATACTAACTATTGCTTAACTTGTTTGCATCATGATTGGTATTTGTTCTTAAAATGAAAGTTCTAGTTGTGGGATTTCTAAATTGAATTGCGAGGTCTTTGTATTGGACATTGATATCATGCTGTGGTTTACTCTTTGGTTTTTAGTTTGAGGCCAGTATATTGTGTAAAATGAGACTTGAATAGAATGTATAATAGAATATTAGTCTAAAACCCAAAAGATTCTGATCTTTCCCCACTCTTTTTCATTTGAATATTTCTTTCTCACATATACTACTCTCAGCATTGTCTGCCCATCCATTCTCCAAGCCTAAACAGTGGTCCAGTTGAACTATTTTTAAATATAAATGACACAATAGAATAGAGCATGATCATTTGAAGAGTATTATTAGTGAAATTGAGGGTACCACCCACCTTGTTTTATCTCTGCCTGACTGTTAAAAAGCCTTCTTCAGAAGAGCAACACTTCTAGTTTAAATTTTTACTGAATTTATAGGTTGGCTGAGGATTTGTTATAAAGTTTGTGTTCTACAAATTAAAATTCTATTTTATGTAAGCTTGTTAACAGGAGGAGAAATAGTCATTTGGTCTGTTTTAAACACACGTTATTTATTGGCCGTTTTCATTTAACTTTTATTTAAGGCTACACTGTGGCTAGAATTAAGCTTGGAGACTACCATTTCTATGGATTTGGCACTGACGTGGATTACGAGACTGCGTTTATTCATTATCGTCTGGCGTCTGAGCAACAACACAGTGCACAAGCTATGTTTAATCTGGGATACATGCATGAGAAAGGACTAGGCATTAAACAGGTGAGTGTGGCTTCAAAACACATGTTTGAATAATATAATTGTGATTTGGGGGAAATGTCCGCATTTTTATAGAAAATAGGCTTTCTTTGGAATGTGCTTAGCTTTTAGGTACTAAGTTATGACACAGTTTTGTAATACTGCAAAGGACTGCCCTTACATTGCATCTCTCTCATCTTCGAACACACAAAGACTTTGATACCCACACTGTTATGTTTAGGCTATTAAGCCAAAGACAGAGTCATGGATGTGACACTGCAGTGCTGCCTCTATCCATAACTCTGTGTTTGAGAAACTATCTGTCCATCTTCAGCCAAATTCTATTGTTTCTAAATAATTTTGAAATGAATTAAGATGTTTGCTACTGATAAAACTGACTTCTGATTCTTATACCTTCTTAATGACGTCTAACATTTTTTAGACCATGGTCTTAAGTTTTTGCCTCTGTACCCTTAAAAGAATTTTGAAAAACTGTGTTTCCTCTTGCACATTTTTAATTTGACATTTACAATTTTTCATCATAAGTTTCAAAGAGTCTAAGTTCTAGCTGTTTTAAACACTAACTGTTCTTTAAATAAAATAACTAAATTACTCCAAATATCAAAATAATTTGATACCTCCATTATTGAATGTTAAAAACACACAGCAGGGGCAGCCCAGGGGCGAAGTGGTTAAGTTCACACGCTCCACTTGGGCGGCCCAGGGTTCGCAGGTTCGGATCGAGGATGCAGACCTGTGCACCACTTATCAAGCCATGCTGTGGCAGGGTCCCATATATAAAGTAGAGGAAGATGGGCACAGATGTTAGCCCAGGGCCAGTCTTCCTCAGCAAAAAGAGGAGGATTGGCAATGGATGTTAGCTCAGGGCTAATCTTCCTCACACAAAAAAAAAAAAAAACACAGCAAATTCATTAAATGACAATTGTGGGGCCGGCCTCATGGCTTAGTGGTTAAGAGTGCATCCTCCGCTGCTGGCGGCCTGGGTTCGGATCCCGGGTGCGCACCATCACATTGCTTCTCTGGCCATACTGAGGCCGCGTCCCACATACAGCAACTAGAAGGACGTGCAACTATGACATATAACTATCTACTGGGGCTTTGGGGGAAAAATAAATATAATTAAAAAAAAAAAAAAAAGAAAAGAAAATTGTATCTTTTCCTTTTCTCCCTGAATTTATAGTTTCAGTCCATATTGCCATAGAATTGTATAGTAATGTAATGTTTTTAATGCTTAGATCTTTTACTGAGCACTCTATTGTACTTATCTGAAAGAAACAAGTATATATTCAAATTTTAAATTTTATTTCCTGTGATTATAGGCTCTAAGTGTTAAGAAAAATTCTTGAGATATTATTAGTCATAGTTGGCCAATTATTAATACACTATTGATCAAATCAACATAATGATATAAGTTTTGATAAGATTTCGCTTTTTGTAGTAATTATTGAAAATGCATCTTTTAATGAGATGAATTAAATTTTAAAAATTAGTTTAAGTATCATTGAGTAGATTTAGCATTAATTCTATTTTCATTTTTATAAATGTATGATTTGAACCATGTTCACATAAATATATGGGAATTGGAAGAATTTTATTATAGCAGGGTCACTTGATTCTGTGAACTGCTTTAGAGTTACATGCTCTCTTAGTTCAGGCTACTATAACACAATAGCATACACTGGGTGTCTTAAACAACAGACATTTATTTCTCACAGTTCTAGAGGCTGGGGAGTTAAAGATCAAGGTGCCAACAGATTTGACGTCTGGTGAGGGCCCGCTTCCTGGGTCATAGATGGTGGTCTTCTCGCTTTTGTCCTCACTTGAGGAAAGAGCAAGAGAGGAGCAACGAACTCTTTAAGGACTCTTACAGGGCTGCTGATTCCATTCATGAGAGCTCTTCCCTCATGACCTCATCCAATCCTAATAACCTCTCAAAGACTTCACCTCCTAATACCGTCACATTAGTGGGTAGGGTTTCAATATATGAATTTTGGGGGGGACCTATTTAGTCCATAGCATATGCCAAAAATCAGAGTGATCTGTCATTAAAATTATTTTTAATGGTCTGTCACCTGACAACTTGTTTAGGTGCCCGTTCAGTTTTGCTGAAAACAAAGAATTGGAAACTAGAGACTTGCAGAAGGATTTGTTCCCTGATCACTGCAGTCATTCACTTTCTCAGTTTCTGGGAGGAGTACCTAAAAGGAGTTACCAGGCCTTATCAAATAACTAATTACACTCCTTACTCTGTCACTTAGAGACACTTTGTTGATCTAATGTGCTTAAGGGAAAGTTGTTCATTTCATTTTGCTAATGCACTATCTTTTGTCAAAGTGCTTTTTATCATATTTGAATATTAATTTTATTTTAATTCCAATATGTAAATTTTGATATTTTACATTTATGTTAATATTAGATATTTGAATATAGCTTTATCAAGACTCTGGAGTGCAGGCTGAGTGCATTCAGTTAATGGAAGATCTATGCCATGTAACATAGTTATTGAAGCCTCTCTTCATTGTCAGACCAGTCAGCCAAGTCAGACTTAGTTTCTATCAGAAAATCTGACTTCATTTTTTAATTCAAATAAAATTAATATGTGTTTGACTAATATAAGGATCACACATAAGTTATGGTTTTTGTGGGATACAGTTAGTAATAATTTACTAAAAACAATCAAAATTAAAGTAATAGAACTCAAACAGTCTGTTTTTATAATAGGTTATAAAACAAGAAAATTAGTGTCTTTTTATCATCTCATGATTTAATTTGTAATGTAATATCATGTGTAGCTTATATAAATTCTTGTGAATAAAGACTATGATAAAATGCATAGTATTCCTTTGATAAGAGTGGAGGTAGGGAACTCTGGGATTCAGCTTTTAAGAAAAATGATGTATAGAAATCAAAATACTTCCGTTAGTTTTTATAAGACATCATGATCACCTTTTTCTATTTTTTTACTCTTTTTTAAATGAAAGAGACGTTCATACTACTAAAAACTAATCAGTCCAGCATCTGGTATAGCTAGAAAAATGTTAAGTATTAAATAAGATGAGGCTTGGGTAAGATTGGAATAAATAATTCAGGATATGATTGATAGATAAGATTTAATTACCCTATTGAATCATCCACACAGAGTCTGTCATCACATAAAAGTTTAATCCATTATCTTGAAAAATACGGCACTCCAAAAAAGATTTGTAACATTTTTTTGACAGTCAAAGATACTAACCATACTGCTACTGTTCAAAGGTGCTCCTCTTTTTAATAACACACACTAGGGACAAGAATGGGGAATAGCTGAAAGTAACTGCTTATATTTAAATATGTGGAAGAAGTCATTTTTAACGTTTAGCCTTTCTTTCCCATGTCTCCTAGGAGTTCAGTATTCTTTGACAACAGGGCATGGAAGAAGTGAGATTGTTAAATTTCATAACTCCCACTGTCCCATTCTACATATATCTGAATGCAGAACACTCCAATCTGGGCCAAAATTAATAATAATGTATTTTGCCCTTTACAGAAATATGTCTAAGACATGGAAACACATGATGTGAGTCCCTTAACACTGTCCATGCAAGTTCCCCTTGGAAAATCTTGAGTTTGTCTTCCCCAGTTTGAAGATCACTCCTCCGAACTGAAACCAGGAATTGCTTACACTGACTGAAGTTTTTTTTTTTTTTTTTTAAAACATTCTCCTTTATTTTATTTATTTATTTTTTTAATTTTATTTATTTATTTTTCCCCCCAAAGCCCCAGTAGATAGTTGTATGTCATAGCTGCACATCCTTCTAGTTGCTGTATGTGGGACGCGGCCTCAGCATGGCCGGAAAAGCGGTGCGTCGGTGCGCACCCGGGATCCGAACCCAGGCCGCCAGCAGCGGAGCATGTGCACTTAACCGCTAAGCCACGGGGCCGGCCCTACACTGACTGAAGTTTTAAGTAGGAAAAAATAAACTTGAGGTTTATAGGTCACCCCTGGAAATCTTCAGATTAACAGTGTTGTACATAGATATATAGCTGTATCCAGCATGTCTGCACAGCAAATGGGATGTCAGATCCAGGGAACATGAGCTAAGTCTTAAATTTTTTCAATTCAATTTTTCAAAATTAAGCAGTTAGATAATTAAAGAAATGTAACCCAATTAAAGCTTGAGTTTTTTTCTTTAGGTAGGGGAAATTTTAAAATGAAAACTTGAAAGTTAAAATAAGTTTTCCTAATATGTAAACTAAATAATAATTCTTTTTACTTATTTTAACAAGAAATGAATTTTGGTTTATTACCTGTATTATAGGATATTCACCTTGCAAAACGTTTTTATGACATGGCAGCCGAAGCTAGCCCAGATGCGCAAGTACCAGTCTTCCTAGCACTCTGCAAATTGGGCGTTGTGTATTTCTTGCAGTACATACGGGAAACAAATGTAAGTGGTCCAGGCCTCTCTTAATTAAAATACAAATGATGTAAGCTCCTCAGTCCAGAAGTTTGTATTTAAAAAGTTGGAGGAGAGGAGAGGAGTGTCCTGCAAGTGTCTGGTCTCTTCCCTTCTTCCCCTCAGGTGAGGTACCAGCAGACCTTATCAGGTGAAGGGTGAATGTAGCCCAAAGCACTTACAGGTTTCAGGTAGCATTTGACAGTGGTTCCCAATGCTGAAGCCTTTTTCGTTGATGCAGTTGTTTTCTAATTTAAGGAAAACAGAGAGTAACCCATGGCAGTTTGAAACAGGAGTTAACTAAATTCAGTAAACATTAAATCAGATGACTGCCTAGCAATGATTCAAACCAGTCCCTTAAAAAGAGAATTTTAAAAAAGGGAAGAAGTAGAGCCTGAGAACTTGCCTAGGCTGTTGTACTTCAGATTCTTTTGATAGTGAAACATGTTAAAAACGCCACCAGAATTTTGTCCTCTAAAAATACCTTGAATTATTTAAATAAGCTAATGGTAGAACTTAGATAGGAGGTGGGTTACTCATTCCTTTTAAAACTGCCAACTGTAGTTAGTACTTATGTGTAGGTGCTCTTGAGTTCTTCAGTTTTACATTTTGTTTTCAGTACCTATAGTTCCTCATAATGGATTAACTGGTGCAGCATTTAACTCTGTGAGTCCTAAAATGTATGCAAACACAAGGGCTATTATAATTCATTCCAGACCAGAAAAGAATGATGTTTCAACCTTTTGTTAACCTCTTTCAGAAAAGGTTGAGACAGCATTTCAGCATTAAAATCCAGAACAGGCTTTCCCTCCTACGTTAGGGATATAAATATAGTCCATGCTGCTCCTGCATCTATAAAGAGAAATTTGACTTCTGGCTTTTGCAGCCCTAGCCGTGCTACTGAGGTCCTCCAAGTGCAGGGCTCCAGAGGACTAGAGGTGTTGGACTCTGTCCTCCTAGTTGCTTATATATTTGTAATGTCAAATTTATAATTGCTTGATAGCATGAGTCATGGTGTGCTGTACCCTCTCTGCTAATTGAAATGATCTTTGTTCCTTTAATTAAAAAGCTAACAGTGTAGCAGCCTGCTTTTTCTCTCTCAGGACTATTTCAGACCCTTGTCTCTCACAATTTTTATTACTAATAAACTGTTGATTACAGTCTAGGATTCAGTCATGCAATACACCATACTAAGTATATTATATCTTTGTTGTTTTGTTTTAATACAGAAGTATAAAGAAGACTAAAATGCCCCATAATCCTACCACCTAGATATTCCAATTACAAAAAAAGAGTAATAACTATTGATGGTAAGAAAGTCAAACAGTACAGAAAAACACAAAGTCTCCCATCGCAGGTCCCTCCCCAGGAAACACAGTTAATAGTTTCATGTTATTTTTTTCCATAAAAATTTAGCACCTGTACCTACGAATACATAGCATGGGGACCTTTTAAATGTAATTTTATTTAAACATAAAGGATTATATGCCATATTTACTTTCTTTGTGGGTAAGTAGCAGTCAGAAAATACCAGGAATAACTTAAGTGACACTGAAGCAATTGAAATATCATAGACCAAGAACATAACGTTTAAGTTCAAATTCGGGTGTTAAATATTTAGTTAAATCCTAACTAAAAAGCATTATTCATTCAGCTGTTGAACATTTGAATTCCTGCCATGTTCAACTACAGAAGAGAAGTAGAATAACCCTGTTGTCATTAGAACAGTGGTGTGCCATCACTGCAGATAGGTTACAGGTGTGCCAAGATACTGGGTTTCCTGCCCCCCACCTTGGTCCTCCATCATCCCCAGTGTTCCTTTCAAGTATTTGCTGTGAAAAATGGTGAGAAATTAGTGCGTTCAATTACTGATGGAAAGGAACCCTGTTAGACACTTTATATAGAGTTATGAAATAATAACTAGTTCCTGAGACATATTATTGAGTTTCCATTGAAAGCTTTTAAAACCTCTTTTTAAAAACACATTGTAAAATGTTTCTAAAACCAATTATTTTAATAATAAGTTCTGTATTTATCTCTGATTTTGATATAACTTTCCTACTTCCTTCTCTGACATTTTAGTAATCATAATCATTTTTATATTATTCTCATTAAGATTCGAGATGTATTCACCCAACTTGATATGGACCAGCTTTTGGGACCTGAGTGGGACCTTTACCTCATGACCATCATCGCATTGCTGTTGGGAACAGTTATAGCTTACAGGCAGAGGCAGCACCAAGACATGCCTGTACCCAGGCCTCCAGGGCCACGGCCAGTGCCACCACAGCAGGAGGGGCCACCAGAGCAACAGCCGCCACAGTAACAGCCACTGTGTCCAGCCTTGATCAGTGACAACCAAGGAAACTGTTTGCTGAGAACATTTGCGTTTGATTTAGGACTTGGGATCAGTGGCCACCTCCTGGAAGAGGCACAAGGAAGCATTGAATTCCTGAAGCTGCTTAGAATCCGATGCCTTTATTTTCAGGGATAAGTAACTCTTACCTAAACTAAGTTGAATGTTTGTTTCAGTACCGTATGGAATAACAACTCTCAGTGGCTTTCCTTTTTTTTTTTTTTTTTTTTTTCCTGGAAACATGTGAGACATTCAAAGTGATGTCTGCTGTATCCAGCTCTCTTTCTTGGGTCCTGTTGGTCCTTCTCTCAATGCGCATAATTTCTTCTATCAACCACCTTTAAGGTCTCATGCATCGACACTAAAAACGGATCATTGTAAAAAGGAAAGCCTAGTCTCTTGCAAGTTTAACCTTAACATGTTTGAAAGTCTGAAAATAGAACTGACCTTTTAAGTAAAAAAAAAAAAAATCTTCAGAGTGTTTCAAAACTACAACAACAGAAACTTCTACCAAGCCACATGCAAGTATACATATTCCTCATATTTGTTATTTTAAAAGGGAAGGTTGGGAGGTTTCTTATTATTGGTGTTTGTCATACTTTCTACCATACTTCTCTCCTTCAAAGACGGAAAGGCTTTGTTCAAGAGTTTTATGTGAACTTCACTTCTTTGGAATGGATTAGATATAAAAAATTGTGAACTGACTCCTTGAGCCAACGTGTGAATTTACCCCACCTACTCAGTATAATTTGCTTGTTTAAGTATACAGAGCCTTGATCTGGAAGCTAGAAGATAGACTAGGTGGGAGAAATCAGAAAACAAGAACTCTAGGTGGGGTACCAGGATCGTAGACACACTTTCCCAAAAGTCGAAGCATTTGTTCCCAGGATTTATTTTATTTTGCATGTCTTATTGCAAAAGAACAGATCACCCTCCTGAATTCTTTAAATATGAAATATTGTTGCCAGGATATGGCATACAGTAACTACCATTATAATACTAAAACTCAGAGAATCTAAGATGCGTTAAACGCAGTGGTTGAGGAAAGCCAAAGCCTGTGTATACTGTTCGGTAGAAAGTCAACCGCTTGCTAAGCTATTATATTCACCACCCGCCCCCTGTTAACATTCGGAAAATCAAGGCTGTTACACTTCAGAATTGTCAGGTTAAATAGTATGGAAAACAACAACAACAAAGACAAATGAGAACTTCACATATCATACAAATGAAAACATTGAAACTTAAACCGAACTTGTATGTCTTTTTATTTGTCAGATGGTGGTATTCGCCAGCCTGTATCTAGTCTGAGACTACATTAGTATCTGAGCAGGCTTTCTAGGCCTACTGACCTCAGCCTGTTTATATCAACCTTTATACTCTTTGTCCATAACCCCTCATCTGCCAGAAAACTTGAAGAGTTTATTACCTGTAGAGTTGTAAGACTTTGGTTTTTGAAGTTGGGATTGTATTTAAAACTAGATTTAATTAGTCTATTATGAATATGAAGACTTTAAATGTGAAATTGTATGCTTTTTTGGTTTAGAGTATTATGAGAAGCCTGGTAAGCAAATTTTACTCCAAGATAATTGCTGCCAAATTTGAAGAGGTGGTCATGGAGAGAACAGTAGGTCTAAAAGCAATCTGAAAGGTAGGAAATTTTACCCTCAAAAGTGTAATGTCGCTTTGGGAAGCTCCTGTAAATATTCAGACTTGTTTGATCTCTTACACTGAGAGATTTGAGGGCAGTTGGTACAATATTTTGATGCCCTCACCACTGCCTCTTCTCCCCACCCTTCAAAATAAGTACGATCCACGGTAGCAGCCACGCTTCATTTCGAAGGAACTGTTTTAATTTATTTAAAAGTTTAAAAATCCTCTAAGATAACTAAAACTTCCTTTTTTCCCTCCCCATCCACCTAATTTCTCCTTTAACAACATTTTTATCTCTATCTTTACTTCCCTCCATTAGTACTTTGAAAAACAACATTTTGTCAAACATTCCCCTACGTAAAGCTAGATGGGAAAGCTCGGTCTTGTTCTTCATGCAATAACAGACTTCCTGTTGGTTTACCACTCGCCGTGTCCTTTTTATTATTAATATTCCAAATATCCTTTTCTTGGCTTTTTTCCACCTCCTGTTTTACCTTGGGTCATTTGCTACTAGAAATTTGAACGGTATATTTCAAATAACTTCGTTCCTGTGGCTTCATGACTTCAGTCCTCATGCCAGTCAAAATACTCTGCTCCCTTTTTCTGTTCATGGGACATGATACCTAAGCAAGTAGGAACTGGGTTTGGTGTTTCTCTTAATAAATAATGCTCAATACTTACCTAATCAAATGGCATCCATTTGAATAAAGTGACAATAACTAAAGCTAGTTAATGTCAGTGACATTAAACTAACTCCAGAATTCAGGAGTTTTAACGTTAGAATTTAGAGTTAGCAGATAGAGTGCGGCTTCATTTCCCCATGGTGGCCCGTCTCTCCTGATCCCTTTTATAGTCTGTCTTCCTGCCTTCGAAGGTGATGACAGCAGTACCCTATTAGCTTCTGTTCTCTTGAGCACTTGGTTTGTTGGTTAGCTGTTTCAGTCTTGAGACTATCTATTTAGCTTCTGTTTTATGTTACAAAGGTAGCATTGGTGTTGGGGGTTTTTTCTCTTTTTGTGTTTGAAGTTTCTGTTTTCTGAGTAAAGCTTATCTTATTTTTGATTAATATTCAATGGCACAGAAAAAGTACACCAAAAGCCTTTTTTTTTCAAAATTCATTAGTTAGCGCTTAAATGAGAATAACTTGTGAATCATAAATCTTAATACTCTTGAGGATTTGTTACCCTTGTGCATATAAGGTTAATTAGTGAGTTTTACTGCCAGGCTGTTTTTTTTCTCTGTACCATTGGGAAGTTTTAGAAACTTCTGGCCATGATCTGGTGATGATCTGATGCTTTATAATTAAGGAGCTACTGTTGCCTCCAGGAAACTAAAGTATTTCATCTAGGTTTTTTTTTTTTTTTTCAGTTTTTTGCTTTGTTTTTCCCTCTTTTCTTTGCTCCTCATGTTTGTTCTTCAAACCAGGGTTTTGGAGGTATGCATGCAAGCCTATAAATGAAGACCACAGCTCTTCACGTGTGTAGCATGTGTATTATTGTCTAGCTACATCTGCAAAAAACTTCCTTTACAGAGGTTTGGACTAACATTTCACATGCACATTTCAAAACAAAATGCTTCAATAAACAGCCCTTTTACCTGCTGAGAAGAGAAGTGGGCTGTGCTTGTCCCCCTGACAGCTAGTATTTGTTTTGGAAGTGAATTTAGTATGTTACACAATATTATGACTAGAAGTGTGCAAGAAATAAAGCAAAAGAAACTTCTATTTTCATGAAAATATTTTTCATGAATCATTGCTCTCAAATGAAAATATAAAATTTCTGAATATCATATTGTCTGCGGCACTACCTGGTTTTTAAATGTGTAGTAGTCATTGAAAAGAAACTAAATTTCTCCTTCCACTTGGTATTTCAAGAAAATTGAAAATATCCCAAGTAAAAATGATTTATTTTTAAAAGTGACTATTTGCAGAAGTAAAAATCTGATTTTGTGTGCCTGAGAAGAATGTCTTGGTTATGTGCAGGGAGCCATCTCAATGCACTGTTTTTCCTATTGG
This sequence comes from Diceros bicornis minor, assembly GCF_020826845.1. Classification (NCBI taxonomy): domain Eukaryota; kingdom Metazoa; phylum Chordata; class Mammalia; order Perissodactyla; family Rhinocerotidae; genus Diceros; species Diceros bicornis. The sequence continues at coordinate 28,785,113 of NC_080763.1, read as the reverse complement.
GAATGACAAACAAGCTGACACTATTGTCTTTGATTAAAAAAAAAAAGAAATCACAATGTTGATACGATCGAGGTGTAACCACTATCAATATTTAGAAGTTTAAAAAGACCATAAGCTAGCATTGGAAGGAACACCATGGTAGACTTTTTTGTAAATTTATTTTGTATTTAATTAAATGCAGTATAAAGGCTGGTGAAGTGTAATATAATTGTGTAAACAAATCCTGTTAATAGAGAGATGTACAGATTCGTTTTGTACTGTATCTTGAAACTTGTGAAATAAAGATTCCACCTCTGGTTATCCTGTATCCTATAATGTACTGTGACCAATCAGCTTTCCAGTCAGACTTAATGTGCATCATTCAGCTTTTATGAACCTTTTTAAAATTTCAGAAGCTTTTGGAAACATTCATTTGGGGCAGTTTGAATCCATCTTTCATTCACTTTTAACTCCTGAAATTCAGATTTCTATGAGTTGAATTTTGCCCTAGGGAGAATATGAATTTGCTAAGAAATGTTACCATTTTTTTAATCTCTGAAATCTTTGACCTGAATCAGCCTGTGATACATAGTAAGCATGCTTTACTTTAATCCTGATTATAGTAAAATTTATCTAAAGTTTGTTTATGCATTTTCCTTGTCCCAAAAAGTTTTTAAGAGGGCTTACAGAGCTGTATACAATGCAACGATAAAATTTACCTGGAATAATTCAGATGACCTAAGTAAAGGGGAAATGAAAAAGAAAACAATGTTAAACCGGGAGTGAACTTCATACACAAAATGCAGGTTAGAAGTGGGCTAAAAATCTGGCCCAAACTTGCCTGCAGCCAATTCAAAAAGGAAATTGAGCTAAAATGTTCCAGTTTAGAAGCATCATATCCTTGGATAAAAAGTCTGGACAATGCAGATTGTAGCAAGTGAGAAATTGGATCTCAAATTTTACTTGTGGGAGCACAGTCAGCCACCCCAGATGACCTTGACTGACCTTGGCTAAAATAAAAATTGTGGGGGAGTCGAATGACAGAGCCGTAACATCAGCTGTCTGACCATTCGACCTGGAGTTGGAGTGAGGATTCACCACTTAGCCCCTTTCTGACAAGTCGTTAAAATGAGTCCCCGGTCTTCACCGGGTGTCTCTCCTTTAACTTCCCTTATGACACTAAATTTGGTTGGTTGGTTATACCAGCCTTGAAATTTGCTTATACTGTGTTACAGCATATATGTGAATATATGCAAGTGAAAAGTTAGAAGCAATTTCTCTAGTAGAAACTGAAGAAAAAGAAACCAGGAGGAGGAAGATTTTTTACTTTTTGGATATTTTCCAAATACTTGACTAGTCAAGTAAACATAAAAGCTTTAGAATCTACCAGTTCAAGAGGAGGTGCTGCGGTGTTATGGGTCTTGTATATTTCTTCCTATTTCATTTCTGCCACCATTTCTGATGTTCAAGCCATCAGACTGAACAACCTTATGATTGGATCCTGAAAATTCTGCCAACCTTGTAATTTATGGTTAGTGTTACATTTTGAGCAAAACTCTGATTTTCCTAGTGGCCAAATATTTTTTATCTGGATTAATTTCTTTTAAACATAACCTAATATTAATGCTGAATTGTGTATTAAGAACCACTTCTAAAAACCCCACATAATTTTTTCTAAAGTTAGTTAATTGATCGGTTAATTGACTTCAGAGCATTCATATATTTTCTGTTGTTGCCCAGTCTAGTTTCCTTTTGCCTTCTCTCTACCTCCCAGTAGAAAAGTCTGTTAATTAGCCTGTCAGAATTGAAAAGAATTTCTCATAAGTCTTGTATTAGATAAGAGAGTCAAGCATCCTAAACAAGGACTCTAACTTTGAAACTAAAGATGTCGTTGAGTTTTGCATGATTCAAGATTTAAATGTGAACAAGAGAAACCTCCATTCTTGGAAACAGAGTTATTTCAAGACCTGAGAGCACAGCTGTGGGTTTCAGAGCTCGCGTCTGGGTTTCCCCGCTCTTCACCCAGGCCTCGCCTATAATTTTTTTTCTTAGGAAAATTTGATTAGCTGTATTTTTTTGTTCTAAAGGAAATCTGTTGGAACAAACACTAATCCTGATTGTGCAAGGGAGGAGGGGGAGAAAGTGGAGGGAATCATCCAGCTGGTCCTGTTTCCCTTATGTACTAGTAAAAAATTGACTTGCATTTTTCCAACCTACACATGTATGTTATTTTCTTTTGCATACCATTTGGACAACGTTGTTTGGCTGGTAACATCGTACACCAGGCATGAAAAGGTACTGCCAGGACAGACAGGTGACAACTTTGCACTATTTTCCTGTGGTCCCTGTTTTGACTGTGGATGAAATAAATGCTGTACGGGGAACTGTCCACACTGGAACTGAACAGCAGCCTTTATTATTTCAAAAGCAAGAAGAAAAGTAATTGAAGAAGCCTTAAGTTTGTCTAATTGGTATCTATATTTCATCATTCATTGTAGACTTTAACTAAAACTGCATAACTAACTCAATTGGTTAGGAATAGGACATTTATGCCTTAGAGCAGTGAGATAGAGAAAAGGCCTGGGAACTGAGATGAAACTCCAACCTTAACTACAGAAAAACTAAAGTGCATCCCATTAGACCTGTTACCACTAACAAAAAGGAATGTTTAATTGTGAGTCACTATTCCAGAGCTATTCCACTGTTCCATTATTCCATCAAGAGTCATGATGACAAATGGGACAGGTGCATAAGGGAAGAGTCCACACACAACCTCCATGGCCTGTAGTTGGGTCTCATATTCCCAAGAGGTTCCCTCACTGACCATCCTGAGTTGCCTAATCCCTTCATAAAGGAGATGAGTGATCAGTCCTGACCACTGAATGGCCCTGAAATGCCAAGGAAGAAAGAAAGAATGCCATAGTAAGGGGCACAAGAGTGCTGGTCTGGGCTCTAGTCCTCAGGTGGGCAGATGGCCTTGGGCAAGCCACTCACTTTTTCATTTTTTGGGTTTTTTTGGTGAGGAAGATTCACTCTGAGTTAACATCTATGCCAGTCTTCCTCTATCTTGTATGTGGGTTGCCACCACAGCATGGCTGACAAGTGGTGTAGGTCTGCACCCGGGATCTGAACCCGCAAACCTGGGCTGCCAAAGTGGGGCACACTGAACTTGACCATTATACCACGGGGCCAGCCCCAAGCCACTCACTTTACATATCATGAGACTGGTTGCCCTGGATGGTTGTTAAGGTCCTGCCAGCCCTTGAAGGTCTTAAATGCCAAAAGCAATTGAATTGACATTTTTTCGCTAACATCGGACTCTTATAGGACTTCATGGTGGAAAGGACACATTCCACTGTCCTAAAATGCTTGGCTCCCAGTAATTTTCAGGCAAAATTGCCCTTTATGTTAAAAACTTTATAACAAAGGGTTTCATTTTGTCTTTCATTCAACAGCCTTTTTAAATCACCTACTATGCTCTAGGCACTGAAATGTGCAATGAATTTAAAGATGAGAGATCAGACTCTTGTCCTCTGGGGGTCATTGTCACCATTTGATTGACCACAATATGTGAATATGTGATGTGACAGGCACTAAGTGCTTTACATGCATTATTGAATTTAATCTTAAATACTCCATGAAGTGGGTACTAGTCATGTCATTCCCACTTAACAGATGAGGAAACTAAGGCTTAAAGAGGCTTAGCAGTTTGTTCAAGGTCACTCAGCTACTATAAGTTACAAAACTGGAATTCAAATGGAAGACTGTCTTGACTGTAAAACCCAAGTTCTTAAGTAGTATGCTTTGCTGTCTCCTTAATGCAACGTAGGTTTATAATGGAAGGGTGACGAAGTGCTGTGGGGGAATAGGAAAGAAGTAACAACAAAATGTGCAACATTCTCCAGTTTACACATTGACCCTGTTCTGGTCCATGCTAACACACTGTTCAGTTTTCAGCATGTGCTGCTAGAGCAGGGTTTGCAGGCATCCACTGTTGCTTTACAATTTTAAATGCACAATAAAAACCATCTCGAGCACCCCAGGGCCGTCTCTGCTCCACCATGTTGCGGCCTCTGCTGGAGAAGCTTGAATGGCTTGAGGAGTCATGTGACTCGGGCCTAAGCCTTTTTCTGTTTGACAGCTGGCAGAGCCGGTATATCCATCCAAGAAGGCTCCTTCACTCACACCTGGCGCCTGGGCTGGAATGGCCAGAACAGCTGGGCACTGGCTGGCATCGCTCTCTCTACATGTGGGGGTCTCAGGGTCCATAAAATTGCCTCGGAGTGGGCATTCCGAGAGCCCCAGGTGGAGCTGCAAGGTTTCCTAGGACCTGCCCTTGGAAGTCCCAAATGTCATTTCCACTGCATCCTCCTGGTCAATAAGTCACTTGGGCCAGCCCAGATTCAAGGGGTGCGGAGTGGAGGACTCCACCTCCCAGTGGAGACTGGCACAGGCAGACAGGGAGGGAAGGAACGCATGGCGACCGTGTTGGAGCCAGGCTGCCACAATCACAGATTCGTTTTCTTTCATGGCATCAGCAACCTTTGAAGTTAATAAATCGTCCATTAATAAATCACCCGTTAGTTATGGAAATCATCAGTGTTTGACTTGCTTTTAGATACTTTCTCTGTATACAATTCCTGCTATTAATTGTGGGAATACAAGGGTGACACACTGAATCAGACATCAGCCCCCACCCTCAAGGACTTCATGCTGCTTTCTCTGATTTCAGTTTTTAAGAGCTTCTAATGTAACTGCCAATGCTACCAACCCAGTTTGTCTACAGATTTAGCAGTAGACTCCCACATCCCTTTTCCTGAAATAGCTGACCTGGTGACAAAGATTAATAGAGCTAATGCAGGAGAACGTGTGTGTGCAGCGGTACTCATACCTGGCTTTGTTCCATTCTTCAAACTGCCTTCCCTCCCTCCCTCTGCCCTCTGGCCAGACCCACTCTCCTCCTCCGTCTCTGCTCAGACTTGCCCACCCCCACATGAAAACAGGTCCCCCTGTTATGCATCCCTCTGTATTTTTCTTTATAGTACTTCTTATCATTGATTGTTCACAGCATTTGTTTAACCTTAGTCTCCCTGTTGGTAAATCCCAGGAGGACAGGCACCATTTCTGTCTTTTTCACCCCTGTGTGCCCAGAGCTTGGCACAATGCCTGACACATAAATCAATTTGATTAATGTTCGAATTAGTCGATGGACTTAGAAATAACATTCTAAAAGACGGTTAAGATCCAGAGTCAGCTCTTGAGAAAACCTGCCCACTGTGATTTACCTACTTCACGTAAGGTTTCCCTGCCTCCCTGCCCTATTTTCCTCATTGCCACCCAGGGAAGAGAAATCCCTGCTGGAAAACAGCTCTTACAGGAGGGAGGGGAAAGGGAGTGCATCTGGCAGTTGCTTTCATGGCCTATGGAAGGCCCAGGAATGACAACTCCTACCCCACAGAGGGGTGGCTGTGCTCCAGAAAGAGAGGCAGGAGGGCTCTACATTGAAGTGACAAAGCCCTTTGCAAATTGAAAAGCAGGAAACATTAGTACATGAGCCACCACTGAAAAGAAACCAAGACAACCTCTGAGTGGCAATTCCACTCAGTACTGCCTGGATGCTAAACATGTCCAAGACCTTGAGGCAGGAAAGAGATCTCCCCTGGAGGGGTCAGTCAGCCAACTGCGATGCTCCCCGGCCATGCTGCTGCACCACGTTCCACATGTGTCTAGTTATCCAGGAAACGGCCTTTCCACAGGGATCTTTCTTCATCCAGTATATTGAGGCTGTCGTGGGAACATGATGAAAAACTGGCAAGGAATATAGTTAGGGAATTCGCTTAGGTTTTTCCAACAGTCTTACCAAGTAATATTACTATTAAAAACTGACAACTAAGAGATTTTCAATATCTCTTCATTACTGAAAGCATCTCACCCCTTTCTTGGGATGTTGTGGCGGGGGAGATAGACGGCTGTTTTCATTCTATGTCCCTCCCCCAGGTGGCCTCCCTCGACGTGTTTGTGTAAAAGAGCAGGCCAGTAGGGAGGACCTGGGGCAGTCTCCTCTTACTCTGCCTGGCGTCGCTTTTCTCGTGGGTGGACAGTCAATTGTACTGGGTTATAATATAGATGCTCCACGTTCCTTTGTTGTTGTTGTTGTTGTTTAATTTCTATCTTATGTCTCGCAGCTGATCATTTTAAATCTGTGACTAGTTTCCTCTGAAAATTAAGACTTTGTAGTTACCACATATTCCACTAGAGGACACCAAAGGGCTACATCTGAGGGAAGGTGAGGCGAAAAAAGACGAAGTCGTTTCTGGGGATAGGCGGAATCTGAGGGGCATCTGCTCCCCGACTTCCCACCATAAAATCATTGTAACTGACAGAAGCATCACAGAACTTTAGTAAGTTACCCTGGACCAACAGTGTGAGTTGTGAAATGTACACACAGCTTTCTTGCTGGTGTTACTGACACAAGTGATATGTCTGTCCCCTGCCACCCAAAATATTTTAGTCATTGTAGTGGGTCCAGTGGTGGCTCCCAAAGACATTTTTATGTCTTAACCCTGGCACCTGTAAATGTGGCCTGATTTGGAAAAAGTTAAGAATCTCGAAATGAGATATTCTGGTTATCAGGGTGGGCCCTAAATCCAATGACAGGTGTCCTTATAAGAGAAAGGCAGAGGGAGAATTGACACAGATCCAAGAGGAGAAGACACAGAGACTAGAGTCCATGTGAAGACGGAGGCACCCAACACCATGCATTCTCAACGGGGTTCCCAGAGGGAGCATACTGGTTCTTAGAGGGGGAGGGAGTGTGTGAAAAAGTCTTAGGTTAATGGTTTGTCGCCTTCCAGAGGACCACAGAACATAAGCAGATACACAGTATGTGAGTGCTAATAAAATGTTATTCATGGAGGGGCAGTGAGGGAAAGAATGATAAGGGGAAAAAATCTAAACAAGTCTCCTTAGGGGAACGATCGGTTTTAAAAAGTTGAGAATCACTGCCCTACACCTATGCTGCTTATACATCAGTACTTTTAATTTTTAAGATGACATCAGGAAAAATTAAGACGTAACAAAACAAAAAGAGAAAAAAGTAAAAAATAATTGGCATCTATGAATTTTGTTTTTCCTCAGAGAAAGGCATTTTAGACTCCTCCCTTTTCTAGCCCCATAAATACAAAAAACATACATTGGGCACATAATTTAGGAATGAAAAATCAAGCTCACTTTCCTTAAGAGACTGACAGTCTAGAGAGGGGACAGACTAGGCCACACTGTCAACCCAGCAGGTAAGAGATGTGATGGAGGTAGGGACAGGACACAGGTGGACCCACCCCTCCTGGCTGGTGAAGGAAGGTGGTAGGTGGGGCAGACTTCCTGAAACAGGAGCTGGAAGGTAGAGGACAAGTTGGAGTCCGCCAGGAAAAGGAGGGCCAGAGGGAACACCCCCCATCTGAAAACAGACGCTTCCTCTGTGCTGGCGCAGGTCCTCCATCCTCTTCATTTCTGCTGTTCCCACGCTAGTTAAGATCTTCCAATCACATTAATAACAGTCTTCATGCCATCTCTGCTCCCCTCCCCTCTGTCTCCCCTGTATACCAGACCAATCTTCCTCAAACAATTTGCAACAAACACGCATTTCCTCTGCTCAAGAACCCTCCACGGCTCACCATTACAGGCTAAGGCCCGCCCCAAAATTGCTGCTCGGGATTCTAACAACCTAGCCCTTCTTTCTCTGCCTCTCTCCCGTATAACCAGTCCTGTGTTTTCACAGACACTGTCACACTAGAGGTAAAAATATGGTCACATTGACAGTAACAAAAAGGCTGTTTCTTTGGCTCCAGCTGCAACCTCTCTGTGAGAACCCTTGACGGGTCTCAAATCCCTTCCAGTTAGTTCTTCGAGTCCCCAGGCAGGCTCAGATAGGGTCTTAGAATCTCCTGCTGACTAGAGTAAGGTCTCCTGTCTTCTCCAGTGGGTGATGTTTCTCCTGTGTGATGGGGACCCCTGCCCCAGCGTGCTCTGAGGTACCCCACCCCCTCCCCGGGAGAATGTGTCCCTCTGTCCCATTCCCTCCATTGGCTCCAAAGCAGCTTCACCGTGTGCGCCCACTGGAGAGGCATGTTCATGAAGCAGCTCCTTCAGTTTTATTGTGGCCCCTTAGACTCTTGCAGAAAGCTGGGACATTGACTGAGCTTCAGACCCCAGGCTGTACTTAAATTTGTCCCCTCGTCCATCTCTAGCCTGTTGTCCTTGGAACACATCTCTATGTTTTGACTGCTAACTTGCAGTGAGTTCTTTCCCATGAAGATCCCAAGACAGGGCTGGATCCCCAGCAAATACAGCTTAGGTTCTCAAACTGAGGCCCCCGGCATCTACGTATCTGGCCCTTGAAGAGACATGCTGAAAGTGTCCCCTGACCTTCAACCCACAGTCTTTTTCCATGCTCCGAGTTCATTTCTTTATCATCTGGGCCTCTATTTGCATCTTCATTGCCGCCTCCTTGCACTTCTCCTTGCTGTATTTTGTTTTGTTTTTTAAAACACTGAGGTAGTGGAGGACAGAGGCTGTCCTCAACGAGTCATCCTGTCTGCCCGGCTATTGAGTGCAATGACTTGAAAGGCAAAGATCCGCTCCCATAAGTCCATCCATAGGCCACTTCCTCAGACCTCCTTGTCTCCCACCTTCCAGCCCTGCTCCTTCCACACCCCGGAGAAGCTGAGACGCACAGAGAGGCAGGCACTTGCCGTGGGAAACCAATGGTGTGCAGAGGAAGTGTCCCTCACTGCAGGTAACTCAGACGTGGACAGGGGGAGGTCTGCTGTATAAGACGATCCCGTTTTCCAAATAGGAATCCCCATGGCCTCTCGGTGTTGTCTTAGTTTGCATTTCTTTAATGAGTGAGGTTGATCATCTTCCAGGTACTAGAATTCACATGCAATTCTTTTCCTGCGAACTGTCAATCATGTTGTTTGCTTGCTTCTCCTATTAGATTGTTGATCCTTATTGATTTCTGTGAGCTTTTACAGAATAAGGAAATGCACCTCTTGCTGTAAAATGAATTGCGTTTTACAGGTTGACATGTGTTTTCTGACTGTGCTCATACTGGTTTGGGTCATGCATACTTTTTTTGGTACATAGTCAAATTTATCAATCCTTTCCTTTATGGTTTCTGGGATTTGAGTGATAACTAGAAGACTTTTTTCTTTTTAAATATATGTTTCCAGAAAACAAAGAAAGGATATCTTAGAAAATATGGAAAATGATTAGGATTGGACCAAGACACCTGGGTGCCCAGGGTAGGCTAATGATTGAGATGTTTCGAACTAATATTCTTTAAATATTTGTTCAAATTCATTACGAGAACAGGGTGGAGGATGGAGAGGGTGGCAGTGGAGGCAGTGCAGTCTCTCTCCACTGTCCCGAGCAGTTCAGCTTTCCCCCTGAGCATGCGTACCTCACGCAGGAAACAAATGGTCTATGTTAACAGGACCCACTTCCTGGAAGGCAGCTGACAGCCAGCCAGGGCTCCTGGGCAGGCCCCCTGGGTGGCTGTGGGTCCTGTCCCTTCCCCCAGACACACCTGAAGCAGCCCTTCCAGTCACACAGCCACTCTCCCTGAGAAGAATTCTTGTAAATGCAGTTTTCTTCATGCAGTTGTACAGTCGGCCCTCCTTATGGGGGGTTCCGCATCCTTGGATTCAACCAACCGCTGATGGAAAGGCCTATGGTGGTTGCGCCTATACGTAACGTGTACAGACTTTTTTTCTTGTCATTATTCCCTAAAGAATACAGTATAACAACTATTTACATAGCATTTACATTGTATTAGGTATTATAAGTAATGTAGAGATGATTTAAAGTATACAGGAGGATGTGCGTGGGTTATATGCAAATTTTATATATGCATATACTATGCCATTTTATATAACGGACTTGAGCATCCTCGATTTTGGCATCGCTGGGGGTCCTGGAACCAGTCCCCGGAGGATACCAAGGGAGACTCTATTTCAAGGGTGGTTTTAGCGTTTCAGTGACATTTTGTTGCTCTTCATGCCCTGAGGGATCCACCCAGCTGGCCAACCCTCCAGCCTGGCTCTGCTCCTGATGAACCGTAAGAAGAAATTGTCTTCTCAGGTCAGAAGCGGGAAGCCGGTTCAGGCCCAGGAAGGCGGGCGAGAGCTGGCATCGTTTGGGAGGAGGAAAGCAAGTCTCATGGACTGCGAAAGGAAGCAGCTGGGTGTGGTGAGGGCAATGGCTTCCTTGTCTCTGTGTGAGCCGCAGAAAGGGGTTCCGAAAGGGACAAGGAGCCATGTGTGAGCCCCACATGTCTACAGGCGATAAAAGGCTGCTGTGTGGTAACCAGCCCTGAACTAGAGAAAGACTCACAATAATTTTTTGTAATTTGAGTTTTTTTTATTTCAGCTTTATTGAGATATAACTGACATATAAAATTCTAAGATACTTAAAGTGTACTTCATAATGATTTGATATATGTACGCTCTGTGAAAGGATTTTCCCCATCTAGTTAACACATCCATCACCTCACAAATTTATCTTTTTTTTTTTTTTTTTGGTGATAACATTTAAGTTCTACTCTCTTGGCAAATTCATTGTGCCTTCATGCGTCTTTTCCTCAGACTGTCCATTGTAATTACACACAAGGGAGTTTAAGAGTTATTTTAAACCATTTTTGGTGCCAAGTGAGTAAATGAGTGGAGAGGAAGGAATAGACTTTTCCTGAGTGACATTTGTGAGGACTTTAAAAAATCTAGAAACTCTAAAATCAAGAGAAAACTGTGTCACTAGTTCAAATGTTTTTGAATAAGTCAACACAGAGGCAAGATTGTCATTGGAAAGCTGAGTTCACTCATTCATCCCAGGTCCTGCACCAGCACACAGAGCGCAGAGTCTAAGGGAGGCTCCCAGGGTCCCTATCGTCCTGCTAAGACGCCCCCCTGTCCTGGACACCAGTGGTCTCAAGACTACAAACCCTGAGAGATCCCTGACAGTCACCCTCTTCCTTCTGCTACCAGCATCCGACTTTGCTCCAGCATCAACATGCACAGTTCAGAGGATGTGCCATGCCGTCTAAGCCAGTCATTGCAATCCTGTATCCTTTCGACAACGGGGATTAGACTAAGGCAGTGTGTTTTTCAATCGTTTTTTCATTGTTGACATCCTAAGGAAGTATTTTAGATATTTTTTTCCCTAATCTACCTTCTCTGCCCCGTGGCATTTTAATACCACAGATATACTGAATATCCGTTTATGTACTGTATGTATATGTGCACTTCATAAATAAAAAGAGATTTCTTTGCTCCTGCCAAGAACTTATTTTTACGCCTTTTGGGGGGCCATAAGGTCCCTGCTGAGGATGCACGGTGTAAGGGATTGCAACACTGTCGATAACAGCAAAAGATTGGAAATTACTTAAATGCCCATCAGGAAGGACTGGTTAAATAAATTATGCTACACCCAAGGCATATGAAACTATGTAGCCACACACACAAAAATGAGGAGTCCTCCTATGTACTCATATGGCAAGATGTCCAAAATATATTAAGTAAAAAATGCAAGGAACAGAACGATGTTTACAAAATGTACCATTCTTATAATGGTAAGAGGAAGAATGGATATATGTGTTTGTACATGCCTAAATTATCACAGAACAGATATCTGTGGCACTAGTGACACTGGTGTGCTTAGAGGGAAGAAAACGGTGACAACAGGACAGGAATGGGAGATAAGCCTTTGACTGTACACACGACGTGATGGTGCTGCCTATTAAACATTACATTAAAAGTAAACAATCTGAACGTAAAGTTAGCATTTATGCTTTTTGGTACATCTTCTTAAAACATTAGTGCCAGCAAAATTATACTGTTTCACTTTTATATCACCAATCGAAGGATTCTCTCATTACCTGGGTGTAAGGACCTGATAAGAGAGCAAGTGGCTTTTGCCTCCATTTTCTGTTTCTGCAAGAGTGGAGTAACGTTTTATCACCGGGCGGTTTTCCATAGCCCCCCACAACTGGAGGAAAACTCAGTGTGGAGCTCTAAAATGGAACTTCCTGGACTCCACATTTTCATCTCGCTGCTCACACACACGGGTAACTCCTGCATAGCCAAAAGTTGATTATTCACATTGTGGTTTGTGTCATGACTTTTCAAACCTGCCACAGTAACTTCCGTCCTTGGGCAAAGTGCCCTTGCCTGATTTGGTGAACATTCTGTGGCCAAAATTTCCCCCAAACATTTCTGCCTTCAGTGACTCATTTTCTAGGTATGGAGAGTCATAAGTCAAAAAAAAAAAAAAGAGAAGCTCTTCATACATTCAATTTTCTGAATCCTTCCCCTTTTTGTCATTAACGTTATTACTCAATTGGAGGAGGCCTCAGTTAAGCTCTTGTCTAAATTTAGTCATCAGGTTGCCATCAACAAGTATTAAGCGAGGGCTAAGCGTGAATTCATGGACTCAGTGCTGTTCCACTCTTGATGGAACCCATGGCTTAGTCCAGCCACTGCCGGGGCGTTTTGGTGATGATTAACTTGTATAGAATCCTGGACAAAACCCACGAAACCACGGAGGATCGCTGACCTCCTTCCCATAGGATGTGCAAGCACTGTGAATAGGGTAGCATGTTCACAGCTGCTAGCCAACAGAGGCGACACCCTTGTGTTGGTATTGTTGTTATTTCATCTGGAATTCAAAAATATTCCATCTTTAATGCTTGCAAATATGATCTCCAAAATACCTAGGGACTGCCCCCTTAGCTTTGGTGAAAGGACCCAGATCTCCCTCTGGTCGATGTAGCCTGGCCAAGAGTGGGGACGCAATCTGAGGATCTGAGGGTGAAGGGCAAGAGTGGCCCTTCCTGCTGAGGTGTTGGGGTTAGTGGGGCGAGGAGCATGGGGCTGGTAAGGAGGGAGGGGTCATAGGGAATGTGTAGGGGCTACACGGTTAGAGGGGCAGCTGACCTCTGTGGGTCTCTCTTGGGTGATAGAGGACCAAGTCCCCCAAGTCAGCCTGCTGCAGTCATGGGTAATGCCTAAATGGGGTGTGAGATGGGGCTCCAATGCCAGGCGGCTGGACTTCTAGTCCTCCACCTTGAAGAGGCACCACTTTGAAGCCATTTCACTTTCTTCACAAAGGGCCTGTCTACGTCCTGACCTAACAGCTCTTGCTGGTGCCCAAAACCCTTAGAGATCACCAAATGTTGTATAACGTTTTTAAAAGACAATTTTCATCAAATTGGTTGTTGGTTGTCATTTTGCCCTCTAGAGAAAAAGAGCTAGTTGTACACTCAGCAACTTGAAGTCTTCCATTCCTTTGATGCTTAAGAAAACTTGTACAAATTTCCAAATTAAAGTGGAATTAAATTAAAATGTAATATGTTATATTTTAGATTTATTCTGGAAATAATGAATTAGGGTGTGGGGTAGGTCTCAGAATCACACAGAGAAAAGCTGAAGGAGCAGACAACTCTGAGGATCTAGCTAACTGAAGTTGTTAGCCCAGCTGTTGGAGATGAAGCCACACTCCCTGTCACTCTTTAAGGATGCAGATCTCTAGGCTGACCCCTTAGCGGGGGAAGGGCAGGGCACTTGATTGACAGCCTCACTAAGGCTGTGTGGACTTGGGGAGAAGGAGAAAAGGATTCTGAGCAGGCAAAATAGTAGATTCCATTACAAGCACCATATTTATTTTGTGCTCCTAACCCATTTTTTTTTTTTCAGGCAATCAACAATACTCATTCAAGTGCCCAGAATGTCCAGAGCCTTAAACTAAGGGTTCAAGTATTTCCCCTTGAGGAGCTAACAGTCTAGCTGGAGTACAGAGACACAAACACACCCACTAGTCAACTTAGAAACTGAGATATAATCAAGTACAATCATACACACTTTAAAAAAAGAGACATATCTGAAGCAGAACCAGCAACTAGTCACTGTTTGTGACTGTCCTTCTGACAGTCTGAGACAGAAGAATCTACTGCAGTGATTACCAATTTTTCCTAGTATGAGGAGTAAATTTTTTTTTTTTAAATTTCAGGGACCTCCACGTAATACTCATGCTTTTGTATATCCAGTTATTGAACTAGAAAGGCCCACGCACACCCTTCACCAGCGGCTTGCAATGACTTCGATTTCCACCAGGGGGCGCCAGCGCACATGTTTTTAACCATGAGTCTGCTGAACGGCGCACCATTTAGATTAGATTGAAGACGTGACTTTTAATAATTCACTTAATTTGTTAACAGCTCTCCCAGCACCACTAACATAAGATAGACTTTGAATAACTGTCTTGGAGATATCTATGGGATAAAAGAAAAGCATAGGTCCTGGAATCTGAAGACGTGATTCCTGTTCTGCCTCTACATTTGTTGGCTGTGTAATCTTCATAAATTATCAACGTCAAGTTGAAATAACATGAAATTACCTTCCTTATAGAGTTGTTCTGAAGAGAAAATGTCTTTAACCTAAAGTATCCTTCAGCATAATCCTCTGCAAAAATCTCCCCCCTCTCACCCTCGAGCTTCTTTGTGAGCAGTTAAAAATAATGGATAAGTGCCTCTTGGGGGCAAGTAGATAGCCGCTGCTCCTTGTCGCCTATAAACACCTCTCAAGTAAATGAAACGTCTAGATCTGTGCTGTCCAGTACAATACTATTTGCTCCATGTGACTATTGAACACTTGAACTGTGGCTAGTCCGAGGTGAGGTGTGCTGTGAAGTGTAAAATTCACATAATTTTCGAAGACGTAAGTGAAAAATAGATATAAAATAGTTCATTAATATTTTTTATTTGATTATGTGGAGATAATATTTTTGATATATCAGGTTAAATAAAATATGTTATTAAAGTGAATGTAGCTACTGAAAATTTAAAATGATGTATGGACTCACATTATATTCCCATTGGACAGTACTGATCTTGGCTACGCAGGTTTCCAGTTTCTGTCTTGCTGTGAGGTTCCAAGATGCAAACGTGAACATCTTAGAGGGAAAAGAAGTTCCAGGTAAGCCTGGGACTTAGTTCTTCCACTCCTTGGAAACCATCCTATAGAAACACACACGGGTATCTGTACAATGTGTGTGTGTTTGTAGTATTGTTTGTGGCATGAAGAAAGAAGCTGGAAACAACCTAAATGTTCAACAGTTGGGGACTGGCTAATAAATGATAGTTCCCCCTCATATCGGACATGTGCAACCATTAAAAAGGTAAGACAGTGGGCCCGCCCGGTGCTGTAGCAGTTAAGTTCGTGTGCTCTGCTTTGGTGGCCTGGGGTTCGCTGTCTTGGATCCTGGGCACGGACCTAGGTGCTGCTCATTAAGCCATGCTGAGGCGGCCTCTCACATAAAGCAACTAAAATGATGTACAGCTATGACATATAACTATCTACTGGGGCTTTGGGGAGAAAAAAGGGGAAAAAAAAGGAGGAAGATTGGCAACGGGTGTTACTCAGGGCCAATCTTCCTCAAAAAAAAAAAGGCAAGACATTTTCCGTAAGAACCACGTGAGATATTGTACACCTAAAACTAAGACAATGTCACATGTCAATTGTATCCCAATAACTTTTTTTTTTAATTTTAACAAAAGAACCACCTGAGACACATTAAAAATACCAATCCAAAAAACTTTCTCAGGCCTCTCTCTGAGAACTTCTGACTTAGTAGGTCCGGGATGAGACTTGTCAACCTCTGTGTTTACAAAGTGCTCCCAAGAGATTCTGATTTCCAGACAAGTTTGAGACACACCAAAATAATTTATAAGTTATGTAACTACATGGAAAAGATAGCCAAGATAGTGTTCAGAATATTACATGATGATTTTTGTTTATAAAACTATTACATATGTATGAATGTATAAATATACATATTTAGGCATAGGAGAGGTTTGGATGGATATGCACCCGACTGCTCCCTGTGGTTGCCTCTGGGAGGTGTAAGGTGAAGAGGACTTGCCATTTTTACTTACATACTTCAGTGTTTGTTTATCCATCATTTAAAGGGAGGAGGAGGAGCACCCCTCCTGATTTCATCAGTTCCCAAGTGTTGGGAGGGGACGCAGGGAAGGGAGGCGTCAGCTGCGCTCACACAGCCTAAGTCTCGCAGCCTGGGGGGCGGCCCATCGTGGGGTCCCCGGGCTGGGGCAGGTCCTTCCCAGGAGCCCTGTCATGGCTCTGCCCTGGCCCCGCAGCTCCTCCCGCGCTTAGGCTCTTCCCCCTCCGCTGCCCCGACGCACGGGGGAGCCCGAAGGCGACTTGAGTACACGACTTGGGAAGAAGTCTTTCCAGATGGCAGCTTGGCCGGTAGCAGAGCCAGAGCGGTGAGGTCACCCGGCACAGCTGCGAACTATTTCAAGGAAACAGGTGGTGGCTCTGGCCTCTTCCAGGCTGGGAGTTTGCTGAGCGAGGCCTCTTCGACGGTGACCTCAAAACCCAGCCACAGACGCCCCTGCGGTCGGGAAAGGGGGGCGCAGGGTGACCTGTGTCCCGAGGAGCCTGCAGACATTGCCTCCCTCCAGAACGGCAGTCGCAGCCCTGGTGACACATTCATTCGCGGGGAGCTTTAGGAGTCCTCTGCCCGGGCTGTACCCCAGACCTCCAAAATCGGAATCTCTGGGATGGGGCCTAGGCATCAGCATTCTGAAATCTCCCAGGTGATTCCAGTGTGCAGCCAAGGTCGAGACCACCGGTCTAACCCTTGCAACTAATGTCCCTGGACCAGCAGCATCCCCTGGAAGCTTGTTAGAAATGCAGAGTCTCAGGCCCCACCCCAGACGTAGTAAATCAGAATCTTCAGTTCCACAAGGTCCCAGGAGATTTGTGAGCACTTTAGGGGTTTGGAAACGTTGCTGTAGACAGGGGTTAGGCGATAAATGCACAGACTCTGGGAGCTTGAAAAAGGGGTGGAATGTGGCAAAGCCCCTGACTCCTGTGTGTTCCTGAGGGACCTCTTAACCTCTCTGAGCCTCATTCTCCTCACTAATAAATGCTTCTCTTAGATTGTTCTGATGACCAAGCCTGACATTGCCTGTAAAGGGGCTGGTCCTTAGCACTCGGTGAATAATGAGCTCCTAGTTTGTTAGGATTGTGCTGTTTTTAATCCTGAAATGCAACCTGCTCAGTTGGCCAGCCTGGTACAAGCATGTGCTGGCCATCCTCCTTGTCCAGCTCATCCCCCATCCTGCCAGCATCCAGTGTCTTTTCTCTCCAGGGGCTCAGACACCGAGACGGGAAAGTCGTGGCTCGATCCAGACGGTCTCCGATCCCAGAGTTGTTTTTCCTGTTGAAATCATGTGATTGCTCCATCGTTAGGAAAAGAAAAACAATAAAAGGGAGTAGGTTCTCATCATCGCCATGGAAGCTGCAAACGTGGAGTGTTTTCTATGCCAGCTGGAGAGGAGACGGGTTTGGGGAAGGGGTTTGCCAAATTCCTGCCTGCCTGGGCTTCTTAATTGCAGATTAACCTCAGTTTGAGAGTCTGAGAAGCTGTGTGAAGGCCTCCGTGATGATTTGGAGAGTGGTACGCTGATCATGATGAGCAGTAGACAACATTGAGCAACGCTGTGCTGTCAAGGATAACACAGCTTCATCCAACAGTGAAGCCCTCTTCATTCACTTAACAAACATTAATTAAGCATTTTCTAAGTGCCAGGCATTGCACTATTATCTCATTTCATCATCAAAATTACCTCTTGAGGCTGGTATTACCCTCATATGATAGGTGAGAAAATAGGTGCAGAGATGTTTGGTTTGAAGGCCAAAGAGCTGTTGGATGATAGAATTGGGACTCAGACAGAGGCTTTCCTGTGTCCATAACCCACCCTGGTTCCCTCTACCATACTGCCTCTCCTGCAACACAGGAGGATGCGGCCGTGGGGGCTGGAGCTCTTTCTAGTTAAAGATTGGATTTGTGTGTGTGTGTGTGAGGAAGATTGGCCCTGAGATAACATCCGTGCCTGTCTTCCTCCACTTTATATGTGGGACGCCGCCACAGCATGGCTTGATGAGCGGTGCATAGGTACGCTCCTGGGATCCGAACTCGTGAGCCCAGGGCCGCCAAAGCGGAGCACATGAACTTAACCACTACGCCACCAGGCAGGCCCCAAAGATTGGATTTTTTGTTGTAATTTGTGTTTTTTCCTCCTAGTGTTGAGAAGCACCATCTCTGTAAGTCCTCCACCAACCCCTTCATCCTCTGAGGGGGAGGACGTTAGTTCCACTATGAACTATAGTTCTGTATTTGTCTGCAAACTACAAGAGTTTAAAATCATCCCCCTTACTGTGTTTCCCCTTTCCATTGAAGAAACATTCACTGAGGGTGTCAGGAAGTACACAGATGTGTAAAAAGGAGAGAGGAGTCCTATTTGAGGGACAGGAGCATCAGAGAATGAGCCCTGGCCCCCAGGGAGTGGAGAACATGTGGTGGTTCTCTGGGTCAAAAAGGAGGGATTTCGGGCAAAGGGAACATCTCAGGTAAGGGCACAGAGACACACAGTATATCTCTGTGCCCTTTTCTCTCCTCCAGTCTCTAAAATGCAGGCCCCTTGAAATAAAAGCCATTTGGAATTTTTAAGAACAAATTTTATTTTTAACTTGAATTCAAAATCATAATATTAATAGTATCTAATAATTCCTAACACTATGTGCCAGGCACCATCCTAAACACTTGAAGTACATTAACTCATTCACTCCTCACAAGAACCCATTGTAGTGATGAAGAAACTGAGGCACAGAGAGGCTAAGTAGCTTGCAAGAGTCCCACAGCTATTAAGTGACTGGGCCAGGCCTCCTGGCTCCCAAGTCTGTGCTCTTATCCACCTACCATATTGTCTTTCAAATGCCAGATACTCTAACATGTCACTGCAGCCTCTGGCAAGCTCACTGTGAAAATATTTTCTCATAACTCATTTCTAGTGCAGAGCAGGGGTGAGACCCAGGAGACCTGTAGCCCTGCTGCAAATATCTGTGTAGTAAAATAATAATAATAGTGAATATTTAACAAGTACCTACTATGTGCCAGGCACAGAGCAGAATTATTTATAGGCATCTCCTCACTTAATGCTCACCAAAACCTCTGACATAGGTGTATTATTATCCCCACTTTATAAATATGGAACCAGGGCTCAGAAATTGACCCAGGATCACACAGCTAGGAGTTGGCAAAGCTGAGTGTCAGTCTCAGGCCATCTGAAATCAGCGTTCTCCCTCCCAACAGTACTCCCATGGTGCATCTTCATCTTGGGGGGGTCACTGAACTTTCCTCTTCTTTCGTTTTCTAATCTCCCAAATGGGACTAGTAAACATAACTAATCTCTGTGTACAATTGTGTAGATTACAAAGGGTTCCAGGTGTATAATCTCATTTGAATCTCACAGCAACCTGATCAGGTAGAAGAACACATCTTCCAACCAGGTCTTCCCTTAAATGCTCTAGGTTCTGATCACTTCGTGCCTGGAATGCGATCTCTTTCGATGTTGACCACACCCCTGCCTGCCACACACCACCACGGGTGGGAAAGACAGTAAGGAGGGACGAAAAGAGCTGCGTCATTCACACAAGGAATGTCCATCCCTTGTCTACGTGGTTGGAGACTGACCAGGAAGACCATGAGGTCACCACATTGGTCAGAGGCAAGAGAGGACATCAGCCAGAAGGGCCTGTTGGCATTGTGGAGCAATGATCTGTAAAGCCCTGGGAGGAAACAGGTGTGGCCACCCTGTGGAGAGGAGGGGGTAACTGCCCTGGATGCCAGCACAGAATGAAGAATTCCTGCCCCACCCCAGCTGCCCTCAGGTAGACCAGAGGCAACACTGCAGCTGGAATATGGCCGCTGAAGACCAACGCATGGGCCCACACACGCAGTGCAAGCCAAAATTCAGCAGTGGACTCTCAGCAGTCTAGAACCCTGAATTCATCCCATATATGCTGTGAATGAGTCATTCAAAACCAGCGTGCCAGCCATGCTAGCAGCCCAATCTTGTGCAGCCCTGCAAAAGAGATAGTGCACAGGCCAGTGAGGCAATCTAAGCTCCAGCTCACCCTCCCAGATGGAGGATCCAGGCACAGGGTACTCAAAAGATCCCATAGATATGAATCCAAGAGCTCCTGGGGCCTCTGATCAATTCCTTGTGCAGAATAGAGGATCCAAGAGTGCCTCGAAGAGAAGGAATGGTAACGGGTGGGGAAAGGCACATCTGGGTCCTGACCCAGGCTCAAGGTACCCCACCCAGACAGCAGTGTCAGCCTTGGCCAGTCTCAAGCATAAAAGAGGAAAATTGTGAGGAAGGCATTCGAGAAGATAGGCCTCTGAGGCCCGGGGCCTGGGCCAGCGCCCCATTTGCCTGGTCTAAGGGCAATACTGCCAGTAATACAACTATTTATCACTGTTAAGGCTGGAAAAGTCATGTACTGAACTAGTTTCCCCAGCCTCTCTTCAGCTAGGGATGGCCATGTGGCTCAGGTCTAGCCAATAAAATCTAAGGGGAAGTTTACCAGATGCGGAGGAGGGGATGTTTGAGAAAAATATTCCTCCCTGATATAAAGGAAAGCCTCCTTCCCAGCCTAGTCCACTTCCTTCCTTTCTTGAACATACTTCTCTGAAGTTGAGATACCTGGAGCTGTGGCAACCATCTTGCATTCATAAGGCAATAAGCCTAAGATAAAGCCAAAAAGCCAAGCAGGGAATAGCAGAAAGAGCCTGGGTCCTTTTGCCGTCATGGAGCATCATACCTTGGGACTGCCAATATCCAGACTTTTCATGTCAGTTAATTAAATGTCTTACTGCTTGAGCGACTATAGCTGGTTATTCTGATACTTGCAGCTGGAAAGCATTCCTAACTTAAATATAGACTATAAGCATCAAAGTCTAACTCAAGAGTGGGCTAGATGCTGATGCTTAGCATGCAAAGACTGAGGGAATCTCTTTTGTAAAGGAGCTTCTAGTCTAGAAATGAGATAAATATGCAAACATATGTGACCCCGTGACGCTTAGTAAAACCTGAAAAGATGCATCGTTTCAATCAGTTACCTAAAAGAATTCAATCTTATTTAGCTAAGTATGGTCATGGATGGAAGTTCACGGATGGTGGAAAACATTTCTTTATGGAGTTGCCTTTCAATTCACAGAGATTCAATGACAGATGGGACTCCCAGGGTCCCTTTTCTCTCAGACCTCCCTTTTTTCTCTGACCCTCCCCTCCATGTGCTCCTCAGTCTTTTCTGCCCGCATCTCCAGCAGCTGCCTCCATCTTGGTGGCTGCTGTTTGTGGGGTCATGGCCATGAACCTCTCCATTTCTGGTTCCATCCTGATTGGGCAGCAGAGGAGAGTTCTTGTAGCTGGTAGATTCTTAAAGTTCATCTTAGGATTAAGCTTAGTTCTAAAAAGTTCTTCATAGTGGAGCAGCTAAAACTTAAAGTTTTTTATTGCTAAATATTGACTTCTCTTAGATTATAATGTCAATGCGTTGTTACGTCCTAACGTTTCCTTCCCAGCGGGGTGATAAATGGAATAATCAAAACAGTCAATGACAGAACACACTGTTCTTCACACCAAAGATCACAAAGATAATGGCTAAAAAAGGGGTCTGGTGTTATAAATACAGGAAGGCATAAAGGAAGGGACATCCTTGTCCACTTGGGAGAGTCAGGGAAGGCTTCACAAAGGAGTAGTATTTGTGTTGGGACTTCAAGGATGGTTAGGAACGTATTAGGACACTTGGTTGCAAGTGACAGAAACTCAACTCAAACTAGTTTAGGTAAAATAAACAATTGTAAGGAGACTGGAATCTCTCTCACAAAATAAAAGGAAAAGTTGAATGACCTGGAAGAAGGAGGGGCAAGGAAGTAGATGGTCTGCAGCACAGGTGGAGGGGGAATCTCTCTCTGCTTCACTTGCCTCTGTCTCTCTCCGCATCTGTTTTTTTTTTTTTATTGATGTCATAATAGTTTATAACATTGTGAGATTCCAGTTGTACATTATTATTTGTCAGTCACCATATAAATGCGCCCCTTCACCCCTTGTGCCCACTCCCCAAACTGAACAGTAACCACCAAACTGTTCATGTGTTAGTTTATATTCCACATATGAGAGAGGTCATATGGTGTTTGTCTTTCTCTGTCTGGCTGATTTCACTTAACATAATACCCTCCAGGTCCATCCATGTTGTTGCAAATGGGACGATTTTGTCTTTTTTATGGCTGAGTAGTATTCCATTGTATATATATGCCACATCTTCTTTATCAAATCATATGTTGATGGACACTTGTGTTGCTTCCACATCTTGGCTGTAGTGAATAATGCTGCAATGAACATAGGGGTGCATAAGCCTCTTTGGATTGTTAATTTCAAGTTCTTTGGATAAATACCCAGAAGTGGGATAGCTGGATCATAAGATATTTCTATTTTTAATTTTTTGAGGTATTTCCATACTGTTTTCTGTAGAGGCTGCACCAGTTTGCATTCCCACCAGCAGTGTATGAGGGTTCCCTTTTCTCCACATCCTCGCCAACATTTGTTATTTTTTGTCTTGGTGATCATAGCCATTTTCACAGGTGTAAGGTGATATCTTAGTGTAGTTTTGATTTGCATTTCCCTGATGATTCGTGATGTTGAACATCTTTTCATATGCCTGTTGGCCATCTGTATATCTTTCCTAGAAAAATGTCTGTTCATATCCTCTGCCCATTTTTTGATCGGGTTATTTGCTTTTTTGTTGTTCACATGTGTGAGTTCTTTATATATTATGGAGATTAACCCCTTGTAGGATATATGGTTTGCAATTATTTTCTCCCAGCTGGTGGGTTGTCTTTTCATTTTGATCCTGGTTTCGTTTGCCTTGCAGAAGCTCTTTAGTCTGATGAAGTTCCACTTGTTTATTTTTTCTTTTGTTTCTCTTGTCCGAGTAGACATGGAATTTGAGAAGATCCCTTTATGACCAATGACGAATACTATACTGCTTACATTTTCTTCCAGGAGTTTTGTAGTTTCAGGTCTCACCTTCAGGTCTTTGATCCATTTTGAGTTAATTTTTGTGTATGGCTAAAGCAGATGGTCTAGTTTCATTCTTTTGCAAGTGGCTGTCCAGTTTTCCCAGCACCATTTGTTGAAGAGACTGTATGTTCTTTGCTCTTTTGTTGAAGATTAGCTGTCTGTAGATGTGAGGTTTTATTTCTGGGGTTTCAATTCTGTTCCATTGATCTGTGTGTCTGTTTTTGTACCAGTACCATGCTGTTTTGATTACTATCACTTTGTAGTATGTTTTGAAGACAGGGATTGTGATGCCTCCAGCTTTGTTTTTTTTCTCGGGATTGCTTTAGCTATTCAGGGTCTTTTGGTGCCCCATATGAATTTTAGGATTCTTTGTTCTATTTCTGTGAAGAATGTCATTGAGATTATGATTGGGACTGCATTGAATTTGTAGATTGCTTTAGGTAGTATGGACATTTTAACTATGTTTATTTTTCCAATCCATGTACATGGGATATCTTTCCATTTCTTTATGTCATGATCGATTTCTTTCAATAATGTCTTATAGTTTTCATTGTATAGGTCTTTCACCTCCTTGGTTAAATTTATTCCTAGATATTTTATTCTTTTTGCTGTGATTGTAAATGGGATTGTATTCTTGAGTTCTCTTTCTGTTAGTTCATTATTAGAGTATAGAGATGCAACTGATTTTTGTAAGTTGATTTTGTACCTTGCAACTTTGCTGTAGTTGTTGATTATTTCTATTAGTTCTCTGATGGATTCTTTAGAGTTTTCTATATATAAAATCATGTCATCTGCAAACAGCATCTCTCCGCATCTTAAAATACAGAAAGAGTGACTCCAATTTTCTGCTCCTGGTACGAAATTCTCGGGAACTCTGAGAAGCTCTGAACTCTGGTCGGTCGCCCACATGTAGGTCCATCAGCTGTGATCAGGGGAGTGGAGTTGTGGGAGAACTTGTCAGTCCCTGCCAGAAACACATGGCTGAAGCAGTAGAGAGAGATCCCCCAGAAGAAATAGGCAGGTGTTTCCAAAAGGAATGCTGTTTTGGTTGGTGTGTGTGTGTGGGGGGGGCACTAGGCAGATAAATATAAATGAGCAGAGAAGGGAAATGGATAAATTGGTGGTGGGGTAGTTGGAAAACAGCATACCAGGTAGAGGGAACAGCATGTTCAAAGGCACAGAGACATGAGAGTACATGGTACATTCTGGGAACTACAAATAGTTCAGCACTGGTGGAATATAAAGTTAAAGAGGAGGATGACAAAAGTTGAGGATGGAAAGATAGGCTAAGCCCGATCCAGGAGGCTCTTGTATCCCATGGTAAGACAATTATCCCTTAGGTAATGACAAGCCATTGAAGGATTTTGAGTAGGAGAGAAATGATAACATTTACGTGTTAGATCACCCTGATAGCTATGAGAGGGATGGATCAGAGCAGTGTTTATGAGTATGTGGTACCCAGGATGACCTGATTTTAACTTGATGCAGAAGCTGGTTCTAAGTGGAATGCAGTAGGGGCATTAAATTTCATTGGCTCACGGAGTGAGAGAGTTATCCTTTTCTCAATTCTCCTTCAGTATGTTTGATTCAGCCAAGGAAAAATGATCAGTTTGGTGCCAGTGTGTCTTTAATATCCCTCCAAGCCTTGATAATCTTCCTTTTTATCAAAGAAAGAACAGAGCCTCAAACTCAAAACTTTCAGCAGCCAACAAAAAAATATCCAGCTAAGATTAGATATTGTGGTTTTATTTTCATTGTATGATTTTTGTGGCTAACGTTCTGTTTATGGCAAGTGATACTGGTTTTTCCTTGTTGATAATCATATGAAAATTCCTTTTCAATAAAGCTGAGCAAAGAAACAATTAAGTACATAATAGTGCAGGTGATACATGGATATGGTAAGAATGGTGATGGTGGGACACAGATGACTGAAATTTGGGACACATTGGAATAGAAGAAAATAAGAAAAAACACAAGAGACCAGTAAAAAGAGTATTGAAATAGTATGGTTGAGAGATTTTAAACTCCTTGGGATCAGAGAGTCTTGTATTTATTTTGTTTTACTCTCAGGAATAGGCCTTGAGGGCAGCAAGAGTGACTGTCCAGTTAGTACCCTCATCAGCAATGCAAGATGTTGTCACATATGTTGAGCTGGACCTTGATGTTAATACAATCTTTTGAACATTTGTCCCCAAACTTCTCCTGACATGCTACCTCAAATCCAATTTTGGAAGGTGGACAGTATAAATGAATTAATTTTTTAAAAATGTTTTAAAAACTCTTACCCTCCAAGTTCCTTCAGTTCAAATGTCACCTCCTCTGAGAAGCCTTCCCTGACTTCTCTGTGTACACCCAGGTGCTCCTTGGCCTGCGCTTTCAGTGAACCTTCCTACACATCTAACCCAAACTCTGTCAAACGGTTCCTTTGTGTGCCTCTTCATTAGCCTCTAAGTTGTCCAGTGACCCTGTCTTTCATTCTTTTTATCCACAGTCCCTAGGACTGTTCTGGCACAAAAATAAGCAGGAGTTCAATAAACATTTGTGCAACAAATGAATCTTGCTGTGGGGACACCACATTACAGAAGAACACTTAGAAAGTCATTACATTCTATCGATTTCAAGTTCAGTGCAAGTTCATAGAAGGGAAAGATCAACATGAACTGAAAGGTGTATTGAAGGAGTTAAGGACATTTCTGGGGTTGAATTGGAAACAGGAAATCTAAATAAAGATTCTTCACCATCACTTCAGCATCTTAATAGCAAGATTTCCCACTCGGAAGAGTACGTGTGTGTGTGTGTGTGTGTGAGCGGGGGATGTTGGAGGGAAGGAACCAGGTCCTTGTAAGGGATTTCTCTTGTCCCTTCTCCCTCTCAGCCTTGTCAGAACCAACCCTTTGGAATTTGGCTGACATTGTCTTCAATCCTTTTTCTTCCCAGAAGTCCACACAGTGCTTGGTCCACAGATATTTGTGGAATGGAAACACCTTGCCATAAAAACAAAACTAAGCACTGTATCATTGACAAAGTTCATTAAGAGTTCATAGAAGGGAGAAGGTGGGACCAGTGAGATCTTATTGAAGGATTTCTAGTGGGTACAGAGTCGAGCTGGGCTGTGGGACATAAAGACATAGACTCTCCCGCTCCCATGCCCTCCGGTATTGTTCCAAACTGCCAGTTAAGATGGCTCTAGTCCTCGAAACCGTCAAAAGCTACCTTGCCAGTAGAGTAGCTATTTAAATTTAAATACCATTTAAAATTCAGTTCTTCAGTTGCGCCAACCACATTTCAAGTGTCCAACAGCCACGTGTGCCTAGTGGCTTCCATATTAAATAGCTCAGATAGAGAACATTTCCATCATCATAGAATGTTCAATTGGACAATGCAGATCAAGGAGTAAGTCTTCTCTGGGTTGTTGAAGGCGGGAGCATGAGGGGGAGACAAGCTGATTTTTAATTGTTTTCTAAGGATTTTCTGTTTTTCCACACTTTCAGCTACTATACTTTAGAGTTTAACATTTCATTCATTGATAGTTGCCACACTCTCAGAATGCATGCTGTGGACATATATATATATATATATATATATATATATTTATAATTTGGTGGTTTTTAGGATATTCACGAAGTTGTGCAACCATACCCACTATCTAATTCCAGAACATTTTCATCACCCCAAAAGGAAGTCCCATATTCATTAGGCAGTCATTCCCCATTTTTCCTTCCCATGACCCCTTGGAAACCACTAATCTGCTTTCTGTCTCTATAGATTTGCCTATTCTGGATATTTCATCTAAATGGACTCACACAATATGTTGCCTTTTGTGTCTGGCTTCTTTCTCTGATCATAATGTTTCCAGGGTTCATCCACATTGTAGCATGTATCACTACTCATTCCTTTTCGTGGCTGAATAATATTTCATCATATGGATGTACCACATTTTGTCTATCCATCTGTCAGTTGATGGATATTTACGTTGTTTGCACTTCTCAGCTATTATGAATAATGCTGCTATGAACATTCATGTACAAGTTTTTGTGTGGGCATATGTTTTTTAATTCTCCTGAGTATATACCTAGGAACGGAATTACTACATCATATGGTAACTCCGTTTAACTCTTTGAGGAAATGCCAAACTGTTTTCTAAATCAGCTGCACCATTTTATCTTGTGTACATTTAAGGGAGAATTATTCTTCTCTTTCTCTGACAGTACCTGACATACAGAAACTACCTATTCACTATTGGATTGGATGGATGATTACCTTGACCCACACCAAATGTCCACCCAGCCTGGAACTGGAGGATGTCCTGTTGACCAGGATAGGGGTGTGGCCCCAGTCTCCTTAATGCCACCCTATTAGCCTGTCAGCGATTTTAGTCAATCAGTTCATGTTTATTGAGTACCTTTTACCTTCCATTTATAGGCCAGGCACTGGGGATAACTAGTTGGGTGGATAGTCATGTAAACCGATCACTACAATGCTGTAATGGGGATATAACATAGGCAGTGGGATCGCTACCTTTGCCCGGGAGAGTTAGTGAAGGCCTCATGGAGGAAGGGATATTCCAGTTGAGTCTTGAGTGCTAAGTAGGAGTCGCCAGAGAAGAAATGTGATACAGGAGACAGAGCTAAGCAAATCATTTTGCTAGATGAGACAGGAGATAGAAGGATACATAAACAGTTCTCGAAGATTCCAGAGTGGATATGGTGGGATCCAGATTCTTCTTTCTCTTCTTGTCCTTCCAGACAGCAGAGTTTAGTGTAATGTGACCAGGGTCTATCTATTTAAGAAATCATCTTGGGTCAGCCTAGTTCTCTGGCTGAAAGAGCCTTTCTTCTTTGGAGGGATACTGTGACCAATCCAAATGGAGCTTCCGCTTTGGCAAAAGCCACAGCTATGGAAAGTGAGCAACCGGAGTGATGGGCTGATGTCTCCATGTGCTTCTGATGCTTGGAGAGGGACGCTGGTGAAGAACCTTCCTCACACAGTCTGTTGTGCTCTGGTGTCCCTACCAGGTGAGGCCCCACCCATGCCTAGTCCATCTTTTCAATAGAGAGTGGATCGATTGGTTGCCCATTGATATGAACTGGGGAAAACTGAGCTAATTTCCTCCTAGGGTCTTGGGCTCTTCAAAATAAATGACTTTAATCTCACTCTAGGGCAAAAATCAGGCTGTTCAGAGTGGGTCAAGCTGGTTTTCATTAGGGTCTTTAACTACTTCTCTACCAAGCTAAGTTTCTTGATCAAAGGTTCTGTCAACATAGGAGAATAGAACCAGGAGGAAATATCTGTAGGAAAATGCTTATGTACTTGCTTTCAACACGTTAGTGCAACCAAACTCCATAGTTCTAAAACATAAACTGTGTTATTTGTTTCTATTCATTGTCTATCTGGGTGTTTAGAGGGGAGTCCTTTTATGAGTGGTAGAAAAAGGTCTGGTGGCATTCTGATTCACAGTATTTGTTTCTATTCTTTAGAAAGGTTCGGTGCAGGTGGAAGAAAATGTTGGGAGGACTAAAGACTATGGGAGAAGAGATGGAAAATGGGAACAATTTTAATTCCTGACAACCCTTCTCCATTCTAACTTGTCCCTCTTTATCACAGTATAGACTCAGTGTGTCTTTTTTTTTTTCTTGAGGAAGATTAGTCCTGAGCTAACATCTGTGCCAATCTTCCTCTATTTTGTATGTGGGTTGCCGCCACAGCATGGCTTGACGAGTGGCGTATGTCTGCGTCTGGGTTCCAAACCACGAACCCAGGCCACCCAATTGGAGTGCCCGACATTTTAACGACTCAGCCCCGGGGCCAGCCCCTGCTTGTGTCTTCCAGATGAAAATCTCTCCATACTCCAAACCGATGTCGCTTGTCCACACGTTTCTCAGGACTTACGGACACGCTTATGACAGCTGTTTCGTGTATTTCTGAATTAATATATGCAAAGCACTTGGAAAAGTGTCCAACAAATAAAGTGCACCATGGAAACGTTAGAGTTATTATTATTATTCAGCTTCATCTCCCTAGCTAGGTCTTAAGTTCCTTGTAAATGAAGATCTCACTATCTTTCTCGTTCTTAATCGTTTGTTAACGTGATTAGGACCTTGGACAAATCACTTCCCCTTTTCAAGCTCCGGTTGGACCACATAGAGATGGTGCGTAAAGTGCAGTCTGAGTCTACAAGCACAATTTGGCACCCACTGTTTACAAACCACTGCCCTGCGTCCCTAAGCTCTTTATACAGTAAAAGTATCAAAATGAACACGAAGTCAAAATCCCATGTAGGAGTGAGGCCGGAGAAGCAACGATCCCCGCCGGCTAGCCTTGCCACGGGGGTGTGGGAGAGACTCCAAAGCGAGCCCCACTCCCCGCTACCCCCGTGCTGCTCGCAGCGACGCTTTCCGCTCCGCCCCGTGCCTGGACCGCCGGCTCCACTCGGCGCAGAGGGGCAGGATCCGGGTTTCAGCGTCTGCATCGCGGCCCCGGGATGCAGCAGGGACGCGAGGCTGCGGCGCCCGGGGCGCGGGGAGCAGCTCCAGGCGCGCCCGGCCCGTCTCCCCGCCCCGGCTGCCGGCTGCCCAATCAGGGCGCGGCTCGGGCGCGCGCGGCGGCCAATCAGGAGCGGCGGGAGCGGCGCCCGGAGCCCGCGGGCGCAGAGCGAGCCCGGAGTCGGGAGCCGGCGGCTGCACCGCGGCCGGGAGGGAGCGTGGCGGGAGCGCGGCGGCCGGGGGGCTCCCGGACCAGCCCAGCCGGCTGTGCCGCGGCGACCTTCTGGCCGGCACTCGGGACCCTGCCGGCGGCGTCGCAGGTAACGGCGCCCCCGTGCCGCAGCGGGAGGGCGAGCGTGCCCCGCCGGAGGGGCCCGCAGGTGGAGCGGGCGGGGGGCGGGCCGGCCGCGAGGTCCTAGCGCCGCGGGTGCTGCCCCGAGCCGCTCGCGGCCCCCGCGCCTGCCTCGGTGGGAGCCCGGGGAGGCGCGACGTTTCCACAAGCCGCGGGCGTCCGAGAGTGGGAAGGGGGGGGTGAGTCCGCGTCGGGCGGGCGGGGCTGGGGTGGGAGAAGACACCTGCGAGCCCCGCACCCATGCATAGACACTGCCAACGGGTGTCTTCCCCTTGATCTGGGTCCCCGGGACGTCTTCATTGCCCCGAGTGGGAGCGGGCAACAGGTGTCCCTGGGGACGGCGCCTTTCCCCCCGTACCTGAAATCGGGGCTTTGGCGTCCTGCCCCACCTTCGGGGTGTCCGGAGACAGGACTCCAGCCTGGCCTCTCAGGCGCGCTGCCCGCTGGACAGCGCTCAGAGGCGGCCTGGACCCGGCGGACCCGGGCTTTGGATGGAGTTGCAAATGCGCGTTGCCAAGCAATTTGCTGGACGCCCGCCTCTCGCCGGGATGGAGAGAGTTGAAGTGTGTGTGTGTGTGTGTGTGTGTGTGTGTGTGGTGCAGCCCCTACTGAAAGGAGCTGCCTGAGGGCTGTGAGTGAATCATTAACTGTGGTCTTGTGCAGCACCGGCCACTGCCTGTCTCTCTCTCTCTTAGGCAGGTCCTTCATGCTCTCTGCGCCTCACTCTCCTCATCTGGAGTGTGGCGATAATGCTTTTTACCTGCCTGGTAGCGTTGTTTTGAGGATTAAATGAGCCAGTGCCTGAAAAACACCGGGACAGCGCTAAGTGCTCAATAAAGGCTGGCTCTTATTATTTACTCTACGGAGTGGGAGGTCTTTTAAAGGGTAAATCAGACGTGTCCAAACTGGCCCAGCAACCATTTGGAGCTCTGAACAGCTTTCTACACTTGAAAGGAAATACTATTATTAATGTTACTGACGGTATCATTTAAAGGTAATATATCCTTTGAAGGCTAAAAACCTGCTCCATTGGCATAGTGAGAGATAATGGATTCCAACTCATAGCTGAGAAAAGCTTTGTAACCCTTGAAAAAATTGATATGAATGTTGTTTGAAAAGAATATCGTGGTACTTTGTTGAATGCTTGTCTTTCATTAGTATGGCTGATTTGGGGGGAAATATTGGAAGGTTCTTATATCGTCTACTCCTCCCTTAAACAAACAAGTAAAGTTTAAAAAGTGAGAGAGAAAAAAGGAAAAACAAAAACTCAACCACACAACAAAATGCCAGCAGCTCGTGGAAACCTAAAATTGCAGTTCCCACTTTAAGCGGTTTTTCCTGTGTCTGACCTGGGTGGTCTGGTTCAATTCTTTGCCACTGTGTCACTTTTCTTGTTTAATCTGAAGAGTCCAATAAACATTTGGCCCCATTCAGTTTTCTTTTTGAAATCTAAATAAAATATCATATGTAGCAGACCTGCTTGGAGTTCTGAACCATCTGCTACTTACCTCGTACCCTGTGACAAACCCAAAAGGACCTTCCCGAAGGTTGTATAGGGCGACGTCAGCAGGAATCTGTCTGTCTTTTCACACTACACTACCCCCATAGCTTGGGACGTGGGAAAAGCGCACAGAGCAAATGCCCTAGTTCTCCTAGGGTCTCCAAGTGCATTTGCCAGGAGCCTTAGAATAAGTGCATCCACTTAGAGAAAGTGATTATCTTCTCAGGGGGTAAGAAGCCCACTTCCAGATGCAAATCTTTCAAGTGTCAAATTAACTCAGCAGCCCTTTCAGTTGTTGATAAGGAGACTTACTCTCTCCACCAGAGTGGGAGGGTCTGGAAGCTTCCTGCTGGAGGAGGGAGAAAGGCATGTGGGGCAGGGGAAAGATGGCTGAGTTCAGAGCCAGATCCATACCTGGTGAGAGCTCTGTCCCTGTGGCTGATGGTTGGGAAACTTCAACAAATTGCTGTGTTTTTCTGAGCCAAAGTCTCTCTGTAAAATGAAGACTCAAAAAAGGTTTTTTAGAGGTGTTGTTCTGAGGGTGGTGCTAATGAATGGAAAGCCCCTAGCACAGTTCCAGGGACATAGTTACAGATCTGTAACATCCAGAGGAGGTCCAGAAGGTGGGAGTGATCAGTTATACCTGGGAAAGAAAAAAGACTTGATTGAGGGGATACCACTCAATCTGAGCTGAGTGTAGAATGATGAGCAAGTCTCTTGTGCAGACAGGCTTTAGGTGGGTTTGCAAGAAAGGTAGAGCAGAGGGGAGAAGACATTCCAGAGGATCTGGGAGATCAAAAGTGCTATAATAGTCATCGTAGGCAAAATAACCCCCGAATCTCAGTGGCTTTCAGCCACCAAGATTTATTTCTCATGTATGCTGTGTGTCCAGTGTAGGTTGCTTTTGGTTCTGCTCCTCATCTGTCTTCATTCTGGGACCCACTAAGGCTTGAGAAACAACCTCTTTCTGGGACAAGACTGATCTCATTTATGGGAAAGGGAAAAAAGAGAACATGACAGAAGAAAACTATGGCACTTAACGTCTGCTTAGAAGTAGCAGAGGAGGGCCGGCCCCGTGGCTTGGTGGTTAAGTGCGCGCGCTCCGATGCTGGTGGCCCGGGTTCGGATCCCGGGCGCGCACCGAGGCACCACTTCTCCGTCCATCCTGAGGCCGAGTCCCACATACAGCAACTAGAAGGATGTGCAGCTATGGCATACAACTATCTACTGGGGCTTTGGGGGGAAAAATAAATAAATAAAATCTTTAAAAAAAAAAAAAGAAGTAGCAGAGGTCACTTCAGCTCTCGTGCTGTTGGCGGGGGTAAGTCACGTGGCCAAACGTTATATCAGTAGTGTGGAGAGGTATAAGCCTCCTAAAGGCAGTGAGGTATGGCCAAGTAGGAGGGAAGGTGCAGAAGGAAACAAGGCCAGGGAGGCCTCCCAAAGGCAGATGATGAAGAGCCCTGGGTCGTGTGCCAGGGAAGTTGAACTTTATCCTATGGGCAAGGAGCAGCCACTGAAGGATTTGAAGTGGGGTTTGACACGGTTGGTCAGATTTTCAGGCCGAGCACACATCCCTAGTGGCAATGTGGGGAGATTGAAATAGATGAGACTGAAGGCAAGAGATGATGGGGGTCTGAACTAATAGAGCAGCTGCAAATCTCTCTCTCTCACTGTCACGTGACTTGAGATTCCACTACTAGAAAATGATTCACTAGGCACTTGAGTGACTTGTGTTTTTTCTGTCTTCTCCCAAAATGCACAGACTCTCTCATCTTAAAGTTATCGTTTTTTAATACGTAAAGCAGTGGTTCTCAAACTTCAGTGTGCATCAGAATTACCTGGAGGGCTTGAGGAAGCACAGATTTCTGGGCCCTACCGCCAGAGTTTCTGAATCAGTAAGTCTGGGGTGGGCCTGGGAATTAGCATTTCTGACAAGTGCTCAGGTGATGCTGATGCTGCCGGTCCAAAGACCACACTTGGAAAACCACTGAACTAAAGGGAGAAATTAAGACATGGTGGAGGGGAAGAACTAAATAGAAGGGCCTAAGGGAAGGAGGGAAAAGTCTGGAAGGTCCAAGCATTCTCCCTGTGGCAGTTTTGCTGAAAGCTGACTCTGGCCATGAGCAGTGGGGTCTGGAAGAGAGACTGGAAGAGTCTCTAGGTTTATATTAAATTACAGATGTAATTCTCATAGTGAGGAAATGAAAAATATCCCGGATTCATACAAGTGAGAAGCATACAAGCGCTGCTTTATCCCCTCCCTCTCTAATTCTGCCCTGACTCCCCATCCTGTCATTGAGCACATACCCTTTTGCCTCGCTCCAGACCTCTCCTCAAGCCTGTCAGTGTATTCCAGTCCTGATCCATCACACTTCTTGTCATCCCAGTTTTAAATTGTTCTGGAGCTGGGTTTGCTCACTGGGTGGACATTGGCTGAATTTTAAAGTAGTCAGACCAAGAAATTTCTCACCTCATTTGAGGTCACCTTCATGCATAAACATCTGTACCATGTGATCATGCAAATTGTGATCAAGCCCCCCCTCCCCCAAGATAAATAACTCCCTGAGAACCCAAGATTGCCCATGGTGTGGCTTTATTAATGGGTGGAGCAAGTCGCAACAATTCCTTAACGGTGACTCACCGCTCCTGTCATGAGAGAACATTCCAAGAATGGACGTTAAGGAGAAAATATGTTGGCATGTACAACATGACACAAGAAATGAAACATAGGGTTTGTTTTCTTTTACTGTATTTTTCTCAATCCTGGATATGGCAAAAGTTTGAACTCTACCAGGGTCCAGATAATCAGTGATATGCCTGCATAACAGACACCATGTGAATGCATGACATATTTTCAAGGTCAACATTTTGAGTGCTGGCTAGCAGGTTGCAACATTTGTTTCAAGGTGAGATGAGTGTAAAACGGTCCATTGGAGCGTGGAAGAATATACTAGAAATTCTATACGTATTAAATTTGTATAAAATAAGTGTCATGGTGGCCCAAGCTATAAAATGAAGTGAGTGAGATTTGAAAAGTCTCTTTTCCTAATTGAGATTTGACATACAAATGACACCTGGAAGGTGTGTTTTCTGAAACGGGAGAATTCCC
This sequence comes from Diceros bicornis minor, assembly GCF_020826845.1. Taxonomy (NCBI): domain Eukaryota; kingdom Metazoa; phylum Chordata; class Mammalia; order Perissodactyla; family Rhinocerotidae; genus Diceros; species Diceros bicornis. Next base: position 28,750,685 of record NC_080763.1, on the reverse strand, counting down.
TAGGATTCTGCGTACCTTGAGAGGTGGATGAGAAAGCTCAGAACCGTAACCCCTGTCTAGGAGGCCTGAGGCCAACTCTGTTAGTCAGATCTGTCTGTTTCCCTCTCCATGTAATTTTGGAAAGCCAGCTGTTTCCCTTTGTCCTGCAGGCTTGACCTTAGTACTAGCTTCGCTTGGTCAACTCTCCAGTGAACTACCACAGTTTCCTCAATTTCAGGTCCCCAGGAAAGTTGGTCTAAAGTTTCAAAAGATGCAGCAAACAAAACCCTAGACATGAGTGAGAGCCAGTGAGGGAAGGGACACTTAACTAGCCAGGAGGGATTTAAAACACTGAACATATTCATTAGAAAGTATTACTATTTCCCATTGGATCCCATTTATCCAGTAATTTGATATTTAAGAAATGTACATATCAAATCACTAGAAAAATACTATCCTCTCTATATATTTATATTGAATAAATGTATCATATATATCATATATATATTTTTACATCTCTAGCAATTTCAGGAGGTAGGTTTCTAGTGTTATTGCTGTCTTTCTGAAATACGATAACTAAGAAACAGTTGGCCAAAATTTTATAGAGAGATAATAGAAGGGCAAGATTGAAAACTTAAAGTCCTTTGAATTTTTTGTTGATTGTGTATAATTTTGTTCATTGTGTACCCCAGCTGGCCCCATACTAACTTCGACTTGTGCCCTGAGGTGGCCTCACTAACAGGCAAGAGATGGTCAGTGTTCTTTGTGATATTCAGTCACAGTGAGTGTGAAGCTACTTTGCAGATTGCTAATGGCCTGGTAAAATCTTTGGAAGGTAGCTTCATACAAATGGCATTGAGTATCTTCTGGGTGCAAGGCTCTGAAGAAAATGTTATGAGGAATTCAGAGAATTGTAACACTTAGTCTTCTGACACAGCCTCTAGTCTTAGAGAGAAAGGGCATCATATTTATGCAAAATTAATAATAGTTAAACAACAATGAAGGCAACAGTGTGCACATAATCAAAGGGGGCATCAAGTGCTGTGAATTCAGAGATGGGGAATCTCTGTGAGGTTGTGCTGGGCTGGGAAGGTTCAGGGAGGAGCAGTTGCACTGGACAGGAGGTAGAAGTAGGATTGAGGTGGGAGTATCGGGTTTTAGGGCATGGACCTAAGTGAACTGTGGTCTGATAGTCAGCACAGGCTGTTCCAGGTCTGTGGCCAGACTCTCGTATTTGGAGTGAAGGGATGAAATAGGAGAGGAGAAGGGAAGTCTGAGCTAGATGAATTCTTAACGTCTTCCTTTCTTGACTGCCATCTGACCATCTGATCTGAATATTTTGATGGCTTGCATCACCTCCTGAAGAATTAGGTGATTCATTAGCAGATGAGTAACGACTCTAATTTGACCTTCTTACCACGTTCATTTTATTAAGAGGAAAGCACTTTGGAGCTAAGGATATCAAAGCTCTTTATAAATAAAATCTAATCCCATCATAAACTCTGTCAAACTGGCAGACAGTCAATCTCTCTCCACTTGCAAAATGACCTGGGAAGGTCAAGTGACTTGTTTAAAGTCATGCAGGAGTGCCCTGGCACTTCTGCGTTCCCTGATCCCACCTCCCTTGATGTTTGTTGCTGTCCAGCTTAAGTTGCTTCACAGATCTCCATAGGGATGGTGGCACTAAGAACTTGGGGCCTCCTGTCATCTAGTTAGGATGTTCTCCATCTACTATTAGTTGAGGGCCTCCATGGGCCCTCAACTGTAGCCCCAAAAGGTCCTCATTAATTTTAATTTGGGAGATAATTACACCCTTCTCTTTCAGGCTTAACCCAGGCTTTCATTGAAAGAGAGACCATTTTAGTGCTGTGGGTCTGTGCACACATGCTGTCTGAATGAAATGCCATTCTCAGCACTTTTCATGCCAAGTGCCAACCAAATGCCCAGTGTAGCAGGACTATCAGTGGCTTTCAGTCTGCCTGAACTTTGAAGTGAGACACCAGACCCTCATCAGCTTGGTAGAATCACTCCATTGGCTGCCATTTGAAGTTAGCTAATTGCTTTAAAAAAAAAAAGTGAGATGCTTTTAAATGAAAACAGATTTTATTTCTGTTTGCTTAAAAACTGAATATGTTTGTCTGTCTTTCCTGACTTTTTTGTGTGTGTGGGTGAGGAAGATTGGCCCTGAGCTAACATCTGTTGCCAATCTTCCTCTTTTTGCTTGACGAAGATTGTCCCTGAGCTAACATCCGTGCCAGTCCTCCTCTATTTTGTATGTGGGACCACCACAGGGCTTGATGAGTCATGTGTAGGTCCGTGCCAGGGATCTGAACCTGCACACTCCAAGCCACCAAAGCTGAGAGTGCGAACTTAACCACTACGCCACCGGGCCAGCCCCCTGACTTAAGTTTTCACAAGAGAAAAATTATAATGCCGTGGTTAAGTGGCTAAGGCTGGGGCAATCCATAGACAGTGAGCTTATTCAGTTATATGTTGTTATCTATTGTGTGAACCTAGAGCTGTCAAAAATACAGTTTTACTTGTGTATTTTCCTGCCCTTGTGGGAAAATTAATAAAATATTAATAATAATATTAGTAAAATATTAATTTTTCTACATCACTCCTTGTCCTTACGTTTCCTTCCACTTTAGACTCTGAACAGTTGAAGAGTATGAAAAACTTTTGTTACTGAAATGATCAAAATCACTATCAATAGCTATCAATCATTCAGTTTTACTATGTTCCAGGTCCTCTGTTAGCAGTTGACACCACATTATCTCACTTCATTTCTACCTCAACTCCGTGAGGCCAAGGAATAGTGGTATCTCATTTTACAGATGAGACAAACGGAGGCTGGGGCTAAGTCGTGTGTCAAAGGTTGTGTAGACCTGGGCTTTGAACCCCTCTTTTAGTCTCTTAGCTCTAGAAGCTGTGCCCTTAGTCACCACTGTATCTGGAAACAAAGAGAAAAGTGCTTGAAAGAGTTAACAGGGGCTATCTGTCCACTGTGGCCGCACCCACAGAGATCCTGGTCGGATCTCTGTTGTGTCGGAAACACTGTCACTGTCCGTGTTTTCGCTCTGTCAGTTCCCATTGTCAGCAGAGCTCTTGAAGCACACTTCCTTCTCTTCTTTCCCCTACTTCTTCCTTTTTAATATTTTTGTTATCAAGTAACATCTACAAAGGGGGTGAGGTGAGGGGTGGGGATCTGTTTGAGTGAGTTCAGCACGTCTCTCAGTCACTCCCCATCAGCCTAATTGGCACAGGTGGGTGGTGCCCCCCGGCAGCAGCGCCTCCAGCTGCGCCATCCGTCACACTCTGGGCCCTGGGGCTCACATGCTCTGCTGTTGGTTGGCTTTCAGTTCTTGATCCCTGAGCAGCCCTTGGGGGAGCAGTTCCAAGGAGTCAGAGTCATTTGCTGTCACGTATTAGACTTGGCTGGTCACAGCACAGTGCTCCTGGGACAGGGGCTTTGATCCCTTGTCATTGGGTTGCCTCTTTCCCATGAAGAGGATGGAGAATGTATGGCCAGTCCTGGCCGGGCACTTGGCAGAGGTGGGTCCCGGCCATGAGAAAGCCAGATAAGAGTGTGGATTCGTTTATGCACTTACAGGGGAAAAAAGTATGTCTCATGGATGGATCATGGTGAAGTGGTTACGAGCATGGACTCCAGAGCCAGAGTGTCTAGGTTTGAATTGTGTGGTCTCGGGCATCATCCCTGTGCCTCAGTTTCCTTATCTAAATAAATGGGATAATAATAGTACCTACTTCATAGAGTTCTTATGAGGATTACATGAGTTATTTAATTAAATGAGTTGTCAAGCACTTTGAGATCAATGTCTGGGAGAGGGAAAGTGGTATATAAGTCTTTATCAGATAGCACATAAAGATAAAGTGACAGGTGAACATCATCGTATGTAGGTAGACAGTGCTGTGAGAGATGAAGCTCGCCTAACTGCATTAGTAGAGGTACTCACGTTGAGTTACATGCAAATGAAATCTTATTAAATGTACTAGGGGAGTTTGCCATTTTGAAGAATCATATGAGAAATATATTGTAAAGGGCCTTTTGTAAACTGAACATGAGAGAAACAGTGTAAGAAGAAGAGGGAAGTCCAGGATGACTTGATATTTTGGACGGGGCCTTCTGGAAAGATAGAGCTGCCACCATCTTGGCTGGGGAAGGCTTCTGGGGAAGTAGTTTTAGGGGAGGGAGAGCAGTTGTTCAATTTTGGATATGTTAAGTTTGAGAGGCCTGTTGGACGTTGTAGTGAAGGTGCTCGGTGGGCATCAGCGGAGTCAAGTGAGAAGTCAGGGCAGGAAACATCTCTGTGGTGGTCCCTGGCTATAGGTGGGATCTAAGGCCTTGAGGAAATGAAAGTAGCCTGAGAAGAGGAGGAGTCCTAGGGCTGAACCAGGGGGCATTCCAGCTCCAGTGGAAAAGTGAAGCTGGCTCTCGTTTTCTAGTTTGTTCTTTTCTTCGCTTCTCCAGTGTAAAATGAAGTGTGGACCTGTTTGATGCTGGTGTTTTCTTCGGATAGTTCATCCTTTGGGTTCTGTCATGCTTGGACTTCAGGGTCAATAGATGAAGGTCAGATACCATTTGACCTCTTCCTAGCCTTGTGCCCTTGGGCAAGCCACTTACTCTCTGAGACTCGGTTTCCTTATCTTGAGATGGGAACTGGTAAAAATGCCCCTCTCAGAGGTTTGAGCGCTCAGTAGTACACGAGTATTAATGCTATGAAACTGTTAATCGCTTTGTCACTGTAAAATTCTCTGTTCATGCCAGCGTGTGAGAAGTGAGGAGCAGTGACAGCTCACGCATTTTTAAAGCCCTTTGAATTTTCCCTGAACTGAAAACCACATTTTAATTTAACCCATACCACTAGTATTTTCCTTCTTTTTATTAAAAATAAAAGAGAGAGGTCAAGGAGGCACTGCAATAAATTCCACACACGTCAGCCACTTATGCTTCCTCTGTAATTGAAACACTGCAGCCAAAGATCAAGTCTGGCCTGTGTATGTGGCAATTGGTACATGAATCACAGTGCACAAGCATTCAGAGACCTGAAAACTAAAGTTCGGAAAAAATGGATATCCCTGGCAATGACAGTCTTTCAATATTATATACACTAACCTCGTGTGTGCTCTTTATACTCTGAGCCAGCTAAGAAGGTTCTCACTCTTTTCTAACAAACTGATCCTCCCTACTATTTTACATTCAAGTTTTACACTCAGTTGGAAAATGCATCTAAGACACTTGATTCCACTCAGCAAATATGATTCTGAATCTGTTTCTTTTTTTTGGGGGGGAGGAAGATTAGCCCTGAGCTAACATCTGTTGCCGATCCTCCTCTTTTTGCTGAGCTAACATCTGTGCCCATATTGCTCCATTTTATGTGGGACACCTGCCACAGCATGGCTTGATGAGCGGTGTGTAGATCTGTGCCCGGGATCCGAACCTGCGAACCTCAGGCCGACGAAGCTGAGCACTCGAACTTAACTACTACCACCGGGCTGGCCCCCGAATCTTTTTTTTTTTTTAAAGTCTCACTCTCAAAGCTAAATAAGAGTCTAGATATATGGAGAATCAAATTCTGAAGTCTTGCCTCTCAATTCTCTAATTAGTATGTCTGCTGTGTTTGCATTTGTGGTTTATATGCTTTGAATTTGTGGCTTTTCTGTTTTACAAGAGTTACTGCCAGTGAGACCTCTTCCAAAAGAAATAGTACTATTGGTGGCGGGACCAAATCTCTGTAACGGTGTGGTTGGTTTCTAAATCCCTGCTAGAATTTTTGAGAAACCTTCTCCAGATGGAGGTGGGTGGTGTGGGGACTGAAAGAAAACATTAGAAATATCAAAGCAGAAAAATTAATAAGAAAGAGCTTCCAGTGATTAAATTTTTCTTTCTGGTCTTTCAGGTTGAGGAAGTAAAGAGAATAGGCATAAACTGTGGGAAATTTCCATCAACTTGGAAAAAACAATAGAATAAAGAATTGTTAGCCACGAGGTGAGAGCCCAAGGAGTCACAAGGTCAAAGGATCCTGTCCCATTTGTCTGTGGTGACAGCGTCTCCCCCCCAAAAGGAACGCCTCCCTCTTAAACAATAGAAGTGTCCCTGGGAAGCTGAAAGGGGATATGCAAAGGGAATTTTTAGAAATCAAATCATTTCAGAATACTTTTCTATATTTTCCAAATTTCCTTTGTGAGCGTGTATTTGTTTTATTATATATATATAAATTAGAAAAATATATATAGAAAAATATATATTTATATATAAAATAGAAAAATTAAAAGGAGGGAATACACTAGGATTGTGGAGGTGGGTGACTTGTCACCATTTAAAGGTGCTGAGTTGCTCACGTATTATATTGTGAGGATTATTTTGTCCTACAAATGGTAACACTTCGTAATATATCTGCTCTCTAAATTTACAATCTGTAAAAAAGTACAGGGTGTCAACAGTGCATGTCACCCATCAAAACCCAAGACCCCGCTCTACCAAAACACAGCCAGCCCTCAATCAACAGATATTTATTTGACTCTCACGCTGTGCCAAGCCCACCCAGTGTGTCCCCGTTCCTGGAGCTGTCCTTGGCAGTTGGAGACACCCACGTGCCCCTGCCTTCAGTCAGCAGCCATGAACTTGGGCTGTTTCTCTTTTGGGAGAGGCCTGTTTCACAAGGATACCGTCCTAATCAGCCCAGCCTCACTGCAGCTGCAGCCGGGAGGCCCACCGCGGCAGCCTGAGCTCAAGTGTTTGTCTGGATTGTTTTGGTTTTATGCCCGTGTGTCTGCTTTGTTGGGGGAGAGTGGGGGAGGGATTCTTAGAAAAGGGAAGGAGGGAGATATCCTCCGCATTACTGAAAAGGAAATAAGGAGTTATCAGTTCAGGGTCAGGAGAAGCCACAGTGCCTGGCTTCCTTCGGCTGTGCTCCTCTGGGATGATTTCGTTTTGTTTTGAAAGGTCTGAAAGTGACGTGAGCTAGATAAATTGTTCTAGGCTGGAGCTTGTAACAGGGAGTCCGGAGGGGATTCATGGAGGGACTTTGAGAAAGATGTCTGTGAAGCCCCTAAAATGTTGCGTGTGTGTGTATTTTCCCAGAGACAGGGGTCTCTGGCTTAAATTATATCTCGAAGAGATCCAGAGATCCATACCTAAAAGGTTAAGAACTGGTTCTAGTGGGAGGCATTCGAGTTTGGCTTGTATATCTTGGCCTTGGCCCTAACTAGAGAACTCTTGCTGATGGACGATGTGTATGTAGTGGAAGTATCAGTATAAATGTGTAAAACATCTTGGGTGCACCCACAGAAGCGCATGCTGCAGAAAGGTAAAGAAAGTTTCATTTCTTCAAGTGCTGGAAAGCTAGAAATCCAGAAATACACAACCCCCACAGTTCTGTCTGATGCTTCCTATTCTCACTCTTGTCCTTGAGCCTATGCAGAGCTCCGTGAACTCGATATAACCTGAAGGGTTCAGTAGTTGAAGTGAAGACTAATGTCTCTTTTACCTGGTTTTCCTTTGGGTTCTAAGTGAACCAGGTTGATTTTCCCTACAATGGAAGGTTGAGTTTGGCCCAGGCCTCCATGATGGTGCCAGAAGGCGGCATTTATAGTGAACTCCCGGGTGGCTGTTTATCCTGTGCCCAACTTGTACGTGTTGGCTTTCCCACCCTTGTTTCTTGTTTTTCTTCATATTATACATTCGCTCTGGGTAACCTAATTCAAACTTGTGGCTACCGATGACTTGTCAATCTGTATTGTCAACACTCATCTCTCTTCTGAGCTCGTGACCAGTCTATTTAACAGGCTGTATAGACATGTCCCATAGGCCCATCAAACTCACTGGGTCTAACTGAACTCATCATATCCATACTAACCATATTCCTACCTCAACCATTCTTCCCCCTAAAGTCCTTATCTTGGTGAATGGCACAAAAATCTATCCAGTTTTCCAAGGATCTTTTTTTATCCACCTACCACGACACTACTCCCTCAATCTAAATGAGCCCTAATTAACTTTATCCCCACGTCTTGATGATCTTACATCTTAAATGGCTCATAAAAAAGTCCTTCCTCTTTATCCTTCATCTTGCAATGCCTAATCACTTCCCACCCTCCAGTCCACCTTCCTCATTGCTTCCAGAGTGAGCTTTGTAAAATACATTTGAATCTTGTCATTTACTCGTTTAAAATTGTTTACTTGATCTCCATTGCCTTTATGGAAAAACGCAGCCTTCTTGGTATGGCCTACAAGGCCCTGTCTGACCTGATTCCTGATCTTTCCAGCCTCTGGTCTTACTACTCTCCTTCTGGCTCATTGCTTCAGTCAAACCGAATTACCTACAGTTCAGAAAATACAACATGTTTCGTTCATCTCCTAGACTGTGTGAACATATTACATTTTATTACAATTCTTTTGAGTGTGGGCCTTATAAAAAATTATTACACTTCAAGGTTCTAAGTCATGTACAAAACAGACATCCTCATTCCAGCTCTGCATTACCTCATCCCTGCCTCTCGCCTCGTTCCTAACGCTAACCCTGAATCTCAGCCCATTTCTGAACTTGAACCTTATTTCTTAGCCCGGTTGTCCCCTCACACCATGTCTTACTCTTATCTCCAGCTCCCACTCCATCTCTGGTACCTACTCCAGGGTTGGGGTCAGTGATGAGAGATGTTCAGAAATGGGATTAGGTAGGGGGGAGGTCTGGGATGAATGGAAGATTCAAGGATGTCTGTTGCACACACTTTTTGGTAACAAACAGTGGTTTTGCATGTTAACACAACGGTCTGAACATGGCTAAGTAAAATGGCACCCTCTAATTGACCATATTGTATTGTCCTGTTTTGTTCTTACGGATGCCATACTGCCAACTTGGAATGTCCTTTTTCTCTGTCCCCAACTAATTTCTGTTCATGTTTCAAGCCCCTGCCCAGGTATCACCTTCCCTCAGTTATTCTTCACTGACCCCAAGATTGGGCAAGTACCACTCCTCTGTGTGCTCGTGGCGCTGTTGGGTTCTCTGAGGGTAGCCCTTATCATGCTTGTCTTTTATTTGCCTGTCTCCCTCTCCAAGGCAGGGTCTGGGTCTTAGTCCTCTCCCTATCCCTGGAATTTCACTAGAATGTGCCTAGGAATAGGAGTTGCTGGATAAATGCTATTGAGTGAATGAAGAAATGAATAACTGAATGGATGATGTCCTGTGAAAGTCAGAAGTCTAAGAACCTACAGAAGCTCAATGAGCACAAATAGCCCCGAGTCCAAAAAGACCTAATAGACCATCTGTCGTGTTTTCTGCATATGTGGGATTGTGTACAAGCATTGACTCCTATCTAAGTTTAGCCTTCCTGTATTGGCTACCTCTTAGGCACCACCTCAGATCTTCTCAGCCCCACCTGTCTCTGGGCTGCTGTCGTGACCAGCTCTACTGGGCTCTACCATTCTGCCATCCAAGGCCATGCTGAGGTTCTTTCCACCACTTCTGGACTCATAAGTGCCACACTTCAGGTTGTGGCATCTGGCTTCCCCATCTGCTGTTGAAGGGGCCAGATGATACACCCCAAAAGCGTGAGGAAGTCGAGTCACCATGGAGTGAGCTTTGACCAATGGGGAAAAAGGAACAGAGAGGAGCTGGAAGATACATTCCCTCTCCTAGCACCACTTCCTCCAATGGAAGCTTTTGAGAAGCTGCAGTTCCTCACAGGCCTCTCTGTGGATGTCCCATATAACCGAGCAAGAAGCTATGTTCCTTATGAAGCCATGGCCATATTTGCTTTTGCTGCCTCATTACTCTTCTTCTCTCACTCTAGCTTCCCTGGGAAAGCTATAAAGCATTGGCATAGAAGCTTGGCTTCGGGCTTATTTAAGGGTTATTTAAGGAACCCAGCTGAAGACACATTCAAACCTACCACCATTTCTCTAGAGAAATAGGGACCAGTGAAGGTAGAAGAGGGAGAAACATCACAGATCAGGCAGTCTCTCGTGTATGGATCTGGTAGGGCTTAGCTGGGAGTCTGAGCCTTCAGTCATGCGTCCCTTGTCCTTCCTTGGCTGTGTAGCATTGGCCACCCTCATTTAGGGGAACCGATCAGATGGATCCGTTAGTAGACAAAGACCCATCATTTGGAACCTGTGATCTGGTCCCTGTGTGGGCTGTATATTTGTTCCATGATTTCCTATTTTTAAAAATCTTTTCTAATTAAAAAAAACAAACGTCAGTGATGTAATGGAATATTATATTGAGGATGTGAAAGTCGCTCCTTATGAGGATCTGTGATATATTTTGGGTTTAAATCCTAGCTCCACCACTTACTGCTTGTGTGACCTTGAGAAAGTTAGCTGACCCAAGCCTCAGTTTCCTCACCTGGAAAATAGACATTCACAATAGCACCTTAGATGAGATAATGCGTGTAAGGCCCTCAGCACAGTTCCTTACAGAGTAAGCAGCCAAAAGATATTTGCTATAGTTATTATTTTTCTCTTTTTAAAGTACAATCTGAGAATGATAGAGTATTAATCTCTATATAGAAAACAAATTTAAGGTGAGATTTTATAGTCCTTAGAGGTTTTATTGGTTTTTCAAGAGGTGTTTTGTTGGTAAATCTCAGGCCCAGTTTTAGTCTTTCTAAAACAAGGTGGAAAGGCATGCTAAAAAGTTTCCATGCAAGTAGTGTTTACCTGCTAGGTATTTTGTTGGAGTACTAGATGCTTGTAGTTTGGATTAATAATGTGCATGCTGCTAACTTTTTTTTTTTTTACAAAACTGTATTAAGAGTCATTAAACTTTAAACTGCAATCATGGCTTATTATTAACTCCTTGCAGTCGGGCTTCCAGTCCAGCTGCTTTACTGTATCCCACAAATGCTCATTCCTTTCTGCGAGAAAGGGCATGGACCACCCTCAAGGAGCTAACCCTCCAGTTAACTTTCTTAAGGGTCATCAGTGACTATCCAAGCCCCCGTAATGTCTCTCTACAGCATTTGACACTAGAGAAACCTACCTTCTTGAAAATTTTGTCTTGCCTTCTGTGACCCTAGAGGCCTCTGTTTTTTCTCTTTTTCTCTACCCACCTGGCTCTGTCACTTTGGGGGCCCCTTTGTTCCTTCTCACCTCCGCCCCTTCCCCATATGTAGGCATGCTCCAAGAATCGCCATCTTCCTTTGTCTATCTTTTTACTTCCTCTGTTGATAATTTATTCATTCCCTTGGCTTCCTATATCATCTTTTTTTTTTTTTTTGCATGACTCTAAAATCTAACTTTTTATCCCTAATTTTTCTCTAGGCCCCAAATGTGCATTTTCTATATCCACCCTCCTTTTCATAATCCTTGAATCACAACGTATCCCAAATTAAAACTCACTTCCCATCCCCACTCCCAATTAATTCCACACTCCTCATTTCCTTAGGATATTTACTGGGACCTTCTCTGCCCTCAATTCAGCAACCATTCTCCTAATCACCCCAGCTTAATTGCTTTTTCCTATCACTATTGTTTCTTTTATTGAATGAAGAATAACCCCAGGGATTCCTATGGCAATAGGCATTTACTTTCATCTTCTTTCCCAGTCAAGGTTTTCTCCTGAACATTAACATTTCCCTACTTCTTCTTAAGTGTGGACAGTGGGATAAGAGGGCGTGTGCTATTTCGGGGCTGCTGGGCTATACAGCTCCAGGGGCAGCGTTCAGATAAGGGGGCACAGTTCCCATTGCGTCTTACGTGAATGGCATCTCCCAGAGTTGTGCAAAACAGCGCTGTGAGAGTGTTAGGGTGTGGGGGATGGAGTGTTGGCGAAGGCTTCTGGGAGGGAGGGACACTGAAGACTGGAGTGGCAGGGAAAGAGTTAAGGGGAGTTGGCAGTTCATCCCAAGAGGAAAATTTCATTTCTACGAAAGAAGGAAGGATGGGGAAATAGTTTTTCTCTCTGTCATCTACCTGGGGAATAAAGCTCTGTGTTTTTCTAGACAAGTTTGCACTGAGCTAACTTCATCGTGGAACCACCCACCAAGCTTGAGATCTGTGGACCAGAGCTCTCTTTTCCTCTAATCCTTGTTATTCTTGGTATAGGGAGCACTGGCAGGAGCTTCTAAAATGAAGGCTCCGTGTTCCTGCAGCTGGACTGATAAATTGGGATAATCCCAGACTCTCTGGTCACCACCACACTCCTTCAGATATGGTTTCCATATGGACTGAAGAGGTTGGTGACAGCTCTGGTCACACTACTGCCCCCTATTTATTGAGACAGCCCAGCTGATTTGGACACAGCAGCAGTGGGACACCTTGGCTGCTACCTATAAGGAGCAGTATCCGCTGTTCGGGGACCCTTGGAGCACCCGTCCAGGCAGGTTGCTGCCTTCAGCGGCACAGGTTGTACAATACACACTCCACGGACATTGCTCACATAGATGATCATGCAGGTGGGGTCCCAAAGTTGTCCAACGTGGTATCCCTGCCTCCGGTAGCTTCTCTCACTAGGCATTTCCAGGCCAACTAATGCTTTGCATCTAGCTGGCCAGGCTGTTTCCTGTGTCACACAGAAGTTCACACCACTACTTCCTTGTTTTCCCCAAATTTCTAAGATCTCCCCCTTCTTTCCACTTTCACTTCCTGAATGCCATGACCACAGGATGAGATCAGCAAGTTCTTGCCTTGTTTCTTTGCCATGCTAACTCCTACTCATCCTTTATTAGGAGACATATTAATGGTAATAGATAACATTGACGGCGCATTTATTATTCACTGTGCTAAAAGTCTTACATGCAGCATCTTTTTGCATCCTTACAAGAAATTCTGAAACTATTAGGTGAAATTCAGGTTGACAAGTTTAGGAGACATTCCCATGATTACAGTTGACAGTGGGGGCTTGGCCTGCCTGATTGCAAAGCTTGTGTTCTGAATCAGTGTGCTGTTCATTTTCCTAGGACCCAGGTTCGATATAGCCTCTTCTGGGAAACCTCCCTGGGCTCCCCCACCCCACCCCATCCCTGTGACCTTTGATCGTCCTCCATAGTAACCCGTGCTGTCATTCAAGTTCAGGGCCTCATAGAGGTGGTGGGGAAAGACCTCTGTTCCTTCCTTTTTCTGAGGGTCCCAGTATATTAAAAATTGAAGGAGTTCCAAGAGAGGGTTAGAAAAATATTATGACCTTTTTTGTATATTTGCATTTAACCAAATTAAAACCTTTAATGTATGCCCATATACTTATAAACCCACAATGTAATATAATGTTGCTACACACAAGATAACTGTAGGAGTTATAAATGGTATTCACTGAACTCTCTATACAGAGTGATTTGGTAACGGGATATGAATTTAAGGTTGTAGAAGGCCCATCTTTCAATCCTTTCAGTGTATTCCTGTGACTAAATGTGAGCTTTCATTTTTAGTAATATTTGAAGTCCTCCATGAGGATGAAGCCATTGGCTAATTGGCCTTTTTCGATTCTATGTTATTTATTTCTCCATCCCTACCATCTAGCACAGAGTCAGGGCTTGGCACATTGTAGGCTCTTAATCCGTGTTGGTCGGCTGAATGAATGAGTCAATGACTTGTCTGAGAACAGTCTCTGAAGTCAGAATGATTTTGGTTGGAATCCCAGCACTACCATGTACAGTCATGAACTGCATGATGACGTTTTGGTCACTGATGGACTACATATATGACAGTGATCTCACATGAATAGTACCATATAGCCTAGGTGCATAGCAGGCGATACCATCCAGGTTGGTGTAAGTATACTCTGTGGTGTTCGCACAATGATGAAATCGCATAGCGATGCATTTCTCAGAACATATCCCTGTTGTTAAGCGGCACTTGACTGTTCTAGCTCTCTGACCTTGATCAAGTTACTTAACCTCTCTAGCTTCAGCTTTTGTCATCTCTGAAATGGTGATATTACTAACAGTACCTACTTCGGAAGGTTGGTGGGAGGAACAGAGGAGATGATGTGCCTCATCTATGGGATGACAAAGTGAGCCCGCACAGGCACAGTGCTTAGGACAAGGGCGAGGGAGGTAGGAGATCGGTCTGTGGGCATCACTGTTAATAAAGTGAGAGCTACTCGAGATCGGTCTGTGGGCATCACTGTTAATAAAGGGAGAGCCACTCCAGCTGCTTCCCTTCCCTGTGCCTTTGCCTCCCCCACCAGCCACAGAGAAGGATTGGTAGCCCCGGGAGATCCCCAAAGCACCTGACCTTGTTCTCAAGGCCCTTACCCCTTTCCACATTCTGCTACTTGATAACAATGCTGTGCAGACCTTACTTTTTGAATAATGCTCTGCAGTCTACAGAGTACTCTCACCCACGTTATCTCATTTAATAATTATTCAGAGTTGTAAAATTTCCTGTGGTTTCAGGAAATTCCTGCCCTTGTTATGACATGCCTGGTACCTGCCCCTCTCCTGTTGACAGGGTTATCACTCAGGATATTTGCTCCTGTATTTACTGAGTTTATAGCAGCATTTTCATGTTTTGTTTTGTGTTTTTTTTTCCCCCAAGCCTGGGATTCAAAGAATCTCATGGAGAAAAGCCCCATTCAAACTCTTTTCCTGTTTCCAAGTGGCCAGATATAGAGAGGCCTGCTTGGTCCAGGACCTCTGCCTCCTGCCTGCCCTTGTATTGAAGGCCAGAGCCTGGCAGCACTCCCTACCATGGGTTCCCTCCTCTTCTCTGTCCATTTGGAGTCACAGGGTCCTAGAACTTGAATGGAACTTCACAGTATGCCTCCACACTGCCCAGTGTGTGAGAGCATCGCCACTCTCTTCTTTTGCCACCTATTTTCTGGAAGGCAGAATGTGGTGTAGTAGAAAGAATGCAGAATTTAGGGTCAGGAGACTTGTGATCCTGTCCCAACTCGGGCATGGTTAGCTGTGTGACCTTAGACTAATCAAGTAATCTCGCTGAGCCAGTTCCCTTATCTATCAAGTGAGAGAAATATCTGCTTTACTTATCTCAGGGTTAATATAAAAATGAATTGGGATAATCCATGAACTTCTTTGCATCTTGGAAATATATACTAATTGTAATTTTTGGTAAATATTTGGTATAAAAATAAGAATATATTTCATTAATTCTAAGAAATATATGTAAATATATACATATTTTTAAATATTTTATAATCTCTGAAATTAGATGCATTTTACAATCTATGGCATCTTAGTGTCAGTGAAATATAATAATATTTTGTTAAGGTTCTTGGAAAGTCTTAGGGTTATGCCCAGGAAATATGGCCACCATTGGGACCCACAAGAGTCCTGTAGACTCCTAGGATGCTGACAGTCTCATGATAGGGCATCCAGAGTGATAGACTCATGGCTCTAAAATGTAGATGAAAAGAAATCACCCACATCAACTCTCTACTTTTTTTTTTTTGGTGAGGAAGATTGGCCCTGAGCTAACAACTATTGCCAATCTTCCTCTTTTTGCTTGAGGAAGATTGTTGCTGAGCTAACATCCGCACCAGTCTTCCTCTATTTTGTATGTGGGGTGCTGCCACAGCATGGCTTGATGAGTGGTGTGTAGGTCTGAGACCGGGATCTGAACCTGTGAACCCCAGGCCACCGAAGCAGAGCACACGAACTTAACCACTACACCATCTGGCTGGCCCCAACTCTCTACTTTTGTACAGGCAAAATATTAGCATCCCTCTCCAGATATGAAACTGAAGTAAGCCAAGATGAGTTTACCAAGATGGAGTGAGCCAGTACCTTCTAAAAGTTCAAGGTAATAGAAAGTGTTCTGCAACTTTAAATCTTGACCTCCTACCAAGGTCATTCACTGAATGTGACGCACTGTTCAAGTACCGAGGGATGTCATTCAGGGTCACTGCCTCAGGAATGCGCCCAAGATCAGAGGCAGCCTGTTTTTTAAGCCAAGCATGACTTAGATCCTTGACTCTGAATGTGGAATCTGAATGATGGAATTGTTGGATAGCACAACCATCAGGATTGTTTATTTTGAAGAAAATCAAACAATAGAATATTTGTAATTATAACCTTGGGATATACATATATGTATGCATGTACGTATATGTGTATTTATTTATATGTGTATGTATTTATATATATGTGTGCATGTGTACACACGCACACACACACACACACACACACAGAAGTAATGTGACTTTAGAGGGGGCAAAAACAGACATACAGGGATAGGAGATAATGGTGTGTGTGATAGAGAGAAATAGGGGGGAGTTAGTTTGTGGAGAATTGTGGATACTGACTATAGTTGAAATATGACATATGTTCCTTTTGGAGTTCTTTCTCATATAGGTTGACTTGAGGCTGGGATGTCCATTCTGTTCACCAATTTCAAATAGAAGCATGTTCAGTCTCTTTTTATTTTTGAAGAATGAAATATTTAAATGAAAGAATGAAAGAAAAAATGGTGAAAAGATCGGAAGAGCAAACTACCAGGGCCACTCTGCTTTTCCCTTCCAGGAACATCAAGGCACCTGTTAATTAAAATGTGTGTGAGTGTGTATGTGTGTGTGTGTCTGTGTGTGTCTGTTTTCCAGTGAACTCTGTTCATGTTCTGTTCCGTCACAAAGGAAAAGAATTTGCAAGAAGGAGGAAGAGAAGTAATGTTCCAAGTCCTTAATCGGATTTAGGTCTTTGTCATAGGGTAATCAGGCCTTCCAGCCTTCTGTTTATTCTGATAATTTATGAAGCAAGTAGCATGGTTACTTTAACTTCCTGATTAAACTTTTGTGATTTCCGTAGCCCACTGTGACAGGGCTTCAGAGTATAAAACCATGTTTGATATTATTTTGTATCATTGTACTGTGCACCATTCTGAGTGCATAGTAGATGCTCAGTAAGTTTGTTGATCTTGTTTTAGAAGAAAGCTCTAAAGAAATACATAGAATCCATATAGTCTTATTTTTCCCATTCTTCCTTTCTTCCTAGTTTTCTTTTTGACCTTCAGATGCTTGTCCTTGATCAGGAAAAAGCTGAGGCCTTACTTTGGGGTTTGGAATTGGCACTGGGATCTAGTTTAAGATGTTTCCATATAGATCCCAAACAGATGCCTGGATAGCATTTGCCAGTAGCCTCAAAACCCAAATAGTGGATGCAGAGATTTTCAAAGTAGCTGTCTAGTTGAATATGTGTGACAAAGAGATAGAAGAGGAAGATGGCTGAATTCTCAGATTTAAATAACCTCTATTGGATCACTAACCAAGCAAGAATTATGTTTTGGTATTATATAGCACAGGTAACCTAACAAAATAAAACGTTGTCCCAGCTCCGAAGAGATGGAATTAATCCACATGGCTATGTGAAACCCTCCTTTCCTTCTCATGTGATTTATAAAAGTTCTATAAAACTTCCAGTTAATATTTCCAGGACATCAGTGTAAAATCACCCTAATTTAGATGATATGAACTGGTCTCTTTTTCTTGTCTAAAAAATGAACACAAGTCAGAAAGGAATGTTTCAGGGGAGGACTTCCAATTCTGCTTTTAACTTGTAACAAACTAGTCCTTCTGCAGTAAACAACCACACAGCTGGACAAAATGTATGAGGCAATTGTTTTCAAGTATTGGTCCACAGAAAGCACAATATTTCGATCCTGAGGGAAGGAAAACTCATAAGGTGAGCCCGACGATCACCGTGGCTCTTTTCCAGGAGAGAGTGTCTTGACTGCAGCTGGAGTCTATGATGAGCACAGCAGTTCTGCTGAGCTAAGGAAACAGAGATCCGAGTCTGGGGCAGTTGAAGCAGCTGGAATCTGCAAGGCAGGGCACTAGAGAGGAGAGAGTTTCATGGGGAAAGGGGGGACAGAAGTGTGTCTGTGTGTACCCAGGGAATCCTTGGCTGAGCTGGTATGTACATGTACAGATTGAAACTGTATGAGGTTTACCAAAAGTGGCAGCTCTAGGGTTGAGAATGGGACAGAGGTATTAGAAGTCAAGCAATACTGAGGGACACTGGCGGTCCAGCCCAGCGACAGTCGAAAGACCTCCTTAACACCTTATTAATGTCCCAAGAATCCAGAAAAGACACAGAAAGTCTGTGTCTTAGGGATAAGATCTATGCTTTCAAGCAGGGTTGGTAATTTTCTTTTTTTAAATAAAAGGCTGGGTAGTAATTATTTTAGGCCCTATGAGCCATACGGTATCTGTCATAAGTACTCAACTCTGCTGTTGTAGAGCAAAAGCAGCCGTAGACAATATGTAAATGAATGGGTATGGTTTTGTTCCCATATAACCTTATTTACAAAAAAAAGCAGAGGGCCAGACTTGGGTCATGGCTGTAGTTTGCCAACCCCTGCTCTAAAATATGGCCTACTTTAAACCCACCCTAACAAAGCCTAAAACCAAGTGCTATCAAGACCTGCAAGGGAGATTGAGTTTTAAGTTGAATCCTGCAGTAGTTAGAGGGGCTTGGAAAACATCTTTGGCTTTTCACAAATCCATCCAACAAAGTGAAAGACCAAGCCTATGCAAGATCAAGGTGAGCAGGAGTTTGACTTCTAGCAAAAATCACCTCTGCAGAGGAAGATCAAATCCAGAGTGTCTTCAGTATATCACCAACAATTATTAGGTATGCAAAGAAATAGGAAAATACTACCCATACTAAAAAAATAGTCAATAGAAACTAATTCCCAAATGGCCCAGATATTGGATTTGGCGGACAAAGCCGTTAAAGCAGCTATTATAAAAATGTTCAAAGAACTAAAGGAAAATATTGTCATAATGAATGAATATATAGGGCATCTCAGCTGAGAAATAGAAACTATAAAAGAATCTAATGAGAATTTTGGAATGGAAAAGTTGAATAATTGAGATGAAAAATTCATAAGATGAGCTTAACAGGAGAATGAAGACAACAGAAGAAAGAGTCAGTGAACTTGTAGACATATCAATAGGAGAAGAGATAGAGAAAGGGGCTGAAAAACATGTTTGAAGAAATAGTGGCTGAATTTTTCCAAATTTAATGAAAAAATTGACATACAGATTCAAGATACTACGCAAACTTCAAGTAGGATGAGTTATAAGAAAACCACATTTAAACATACCATATTGCTGAAAACCCAAGATAAAATCTTGAAAGCACTTAGAGAAAAAAGATATAATAGCAGAATACAAATCACAGCCAGTTCCTCGTCACAAACAATAGAGACCAAAAGACGAAATAGTGAAGGAAAAAAAATTCAATGTCAAATTCTATCTAGTGAAAAATATCATTCAAAACAGGGATGAAATAAAGAATTGTCTGCTTTAGAGCAATGCTGTCTGATAGAAATATAATGTAAGCCACAAGTGTTTTATTTTGAATTTTCTAATTGCCTCATTAAAAAAAGTTAAAAGAAACAGGTGAAATTAATTTTAACAATGTATTTTATTTAACCTAATATATCCAAAAGATTATTGTTTAACGTATAATCAATATAAAAATTACTAAATAGATATTTTACATATTTTATACTCTTCAAAATATGATGTGTATTTTATAGTTGAAGAACAATTCAGTTTGAACTAGCCACATTTCAATAGTTATCTGTGTCTAGTGGCTACTGTATTGGAATTGGATAGCACAATTTTAGATCAAAAAGAAAGGGGAATGAACATGTCTACCTATATCCAGATTATTTCTTTTTTGTTGTTGTTGTTGTTGTGAGGAAGATCAGCCCTGAGCTAACATCCATGCCAATCCTCCTCTTTTTTGCTGAGGAAGACTGGCTCTGAGCTAACATCTATTGCCAATCCTCCTCCTTTTTTTCTTTTTCCCCCAAAGCCCCAGTAGATACTTGTATGTCATAGTTGCACATCCTTCTAGTTGCTGTATGTGGTATGCCGCCTCAGCATGGCCTGAGAAGCGGTGCGTCGGTGCGCGCCCGGGATCTGAACCCGGGCCGCCAGTAGTGGAGTGCGCACACTTAACCGCTAAGCCACGGGGCCGGCCCCCAGATTATCTCTTAAAGTATCTTATATATAGTGTTTAACCTTCCTAAAACATTTACCAGCTCGAAAGATCTGAAGAGTCTCCCTGCTGTGTGGCAAACAAGTTAATTTGTTCATTCATTCAACCATTTACTCAACAATCATTTACAAAATGCCAGATCCTGTTGGAGACATCCACAAGAAAAAGATCCAGTCTCTTTCCTCAAGAAGCTCACAGGCTAATTGGCGTGATAGCCACATTAGCAAATGAGTTCATTATAGTATGAGAAATGAGTGTAGGTAAGATACTGTCAGCATACAGAAGATGTGGGGAATAAGGGACAAGTGAGATTAGTGGGAGTCAAGGAAGGGCACCATATATCAGAGTTCTTGGTTGCAAGCAAACTGACTCTGGCTAACATAAGGAGGAAAGGAGTTTCTGGCTATGTGGAGCCATCGGGGTGTTTTTAAACAGAGCCATGGCATGGGCATTTTCAGGTTTTAGGAAGACCGCTCTGGTACAATAGATTGGGTAGTAGGTTGGAGGGGATGATGCTGAAGGCAGGGAGACAAGTAGGAAACTAGTAATTATCTGAATGAGAGACAGTGAGGGGCTGACCCAAGGCATTGGCAGTGGGAATGGAAAGAATAGTTTCAAGAGTTCAAACTCATTCTGAAATTTAGAGCTGTCGCTGTTCCAATTCCTCCTTTTCCAGTGCACTCAATACCACTCCCACCCTCTTCAGATAAACAGAACGTAACTCACTGTCACCTAGACGTGCCACTCCTGCTCCCCCTTCCTAAAATGCCTGTCTACTGTGCTCAGAGCCTCCTTTCCAATTTAAGGTGTAACTCATGACTGCTTACTGCCCTCAGCAGTCTCTTAAGGCCATTACTCTTTGCTCTTACTGTTTTGTTGGATAACCTGTCACAATAGGTTAGAGAGCCTATTGTGTTATTGTTTAATGTTGCTCTCATACCTCCCTGCAATCTACTGTAAGCTACCTAAGGCCAGTGATGCTGTCTTGTTCTTCCTTATGCCCTCCTGCCCTAGAACGGGCCCAGCACAGAAACCCAGTACATATTCCTGATGATGCTGGCCCCTGACTGTGTGGGACACACTGAGGTCCTATTGTGGCCGATAGCTTCCGTCACCAACCTCCTGCTCAGTACAGTCTGAGGAATGTTAATCTCCCTGAGGCATATTTCTTGAGTCACTCGCTACTCTTAAACCTTCAGCAGCTTCCCATTTCCCACTGAATTCTTCTCCTCAGCTGTTAAGGCCATCAATCCTTGCTCCCCACGTTTCCCCAGTAGAAACCTCAGCTCTCATCAAACTGACCTCTTCACTGGCCCAGAAACAAGCCCCACAAAGGTCTGATTCTTAATCTTCACTTAGCTGATCCTCTGTCCCAAGGATGTCCTTACTCTTCCGTTCCGGCAGTCCAGAACAAAGGATGCCCTTCAGATCCAACAAACCTGCCCGGCCCCTAGTGGTTCCAGCCCTTGCAGATCTCTCTATGGCTAAACAGCATTTCCAGTGTGTCTTCTAGCAGGCAGTTATTCCCAGATTTGTTGTGTTTGCTATTCTGTGTATCTTCGTCTCCCCAGCTAGATTGCAAGCTGCAGGTCACTACTCACAGGGCACTTCGTACATTTCCAGACATAGGGCTCGTGAATGCATGTTAGAGGATCAACACAAAACAAATCTATTTCTATGACTCCCATCTCACCAGCTAACTGCATTCTCCACCCCGCAAAATTTAGTGTGTAAGGGGTGCTGAGAAAGAAGCTTCTCTCTGAAGTGGCAACCCAGAGACTTCAATGAAATTTTTAGTGTCTCTTGGTCAGTCCTGCTGCTGATACTGAGTTACTACTCATTTGTGGTGATTCTAAGCCTTGCTTTATGATTCACATTCTAAAAATGGGGTGAGGTTTTTACAGAGAAACCAATTCCAGGGTGAACTTAGCCTCACAATTATTGGGTTCCTCTGTGGTTTCCAGCTGCTAGCACAGCACTCCTCAAGGTCTAGCATCTCGTGGCTTTTTGGACGTGGCTATTTCATGGCAGATATCTGGAATCCATTTAACAGAGTTATGATAGGAGGTTCCTGTAATAAACTTGTTCTGCCAGGCTTTCTTGGGACTACTCATTACTGGTAACCGTCCCATGTCTGGATCTAGATGGACAAGCTAAGGGGTTCTTCCTTTATACTTTCTGAGTAATAGTCTTGGTTCCTCAGCCAGAACGTGCCTATATCTGTAAAGAAGAGGATGAGTGCTTGACTCTACTTAACATCTAGGAGAACTGCTCAAAAAATGACTGAAAAGGGAATTCACTAAAATCAGAAGGTATAATAACAGAAATGGGGTGGTTTCAAGAAATTTGCATTCTGATCCCAAGACTTCCGCTAACGAGGCTGTGTAACTTCGGACGAGTCATTTAACAACAGCAGTGATGGCTACCATGACTGACGCCTGTAAAGAGTTTGGATGGGGCCTGGCACCTAGTAAGCCCTCTTAAGGTCACCTGCTATTGTCATCGTCATTGCGACAGAGGGTTTATTACTCCCAGTACTAAGCACTTGAGGTATATTATCTCAATCCTTAAAATTATGAAGTAAATTTTGTTATTCTTGCTGTAGAGGGGTGAACTGAGGTTTTAAAGACTGTACAAGACTCAAATCTGGACCTTCTAACTCCCAGGCCCATGCTACCAATCTCTCTTGCTTACACCTGATTTCCTTGGGCCTCAGTTTTCTCATCTGTAAAACTTGAGAGCTGGACTGTTGGTCCTTAAAACCTTCGAGCTCTAAAATTTCTAGTTATTTTCCCCATTACCTTCACCCTTTTCCTTCTCTTCCCCCGCACCCCCCCAACCCGCTTCCCCACCCACACTCATCCATGAATTTCGCTGGATTCATCATCACGGGATTGGCAGGATGTTTTCCCCATTGAGCTGTGACATTGCGTGTGTCAGCACATGGACTTGTATTGTGGCTTTTTGGCTATTGTTGTTGGACCTGGTGTACATGCTGCTGTTGTTGAGAGAAGAGGATCCAACTCTTCAATTTTACTGACTTATCTTGGCTTGCAGCCATTACCACAGTGAGTGACACTAACACTTGACGAGGCTTGAGAAAGGCTTTATGGGAGAAGCCTGCCGGAATCAGCTCTTTGGGTCTGTGGGCTCTGTGTGGTTCTCTGGTGAGATCTGGTTTCCGGGCACTGCACTCTGCAGGCTGTTTGCACACGTCTGGTCCCGTGATTGGTAAGGATCTTAGGAGAGGGACTTGGAAGAGAGATCTCTGGGCTTTCCATGCTCCATACAGCTTGGATACCCTGGCAGATTTCCACATGGGGAGTTTCACAGATGATTTCGTTATGGTTCCATTGTAATTGATGTTTGTATAGTACTTTAGTTGGGTGATAGTCTATATATATTCTCTAGTACATTTTGTGACTGTGATCCAAAGGTTAGGATGTTTTGGCATCAGAAGACCTGGGTTCAAGGGTTGTATCTATCACTTCCTAGCTTGGTGCATCTAACACACCTGCTCGTTATGGCCTCTACTTGAACATTCTCTGGGTGGGATCTTATTATGGAAAAAAAAGAGTCCGTTTGTCACTGTCCTGGGATGTGTGAATTCTTCCATTTAGAAGCGTGGAGGAAACATCTTAGGAATCTTACAGCACCAAACAAGGGCCTGGAAATAAACAAGTGTTGGACAAGTCACTTAACTTCTCTCAGCCCAGATTTCTTCATCTGTAAAAGAATTATAGTAATATTTGTCTTACCCAACTAAAATGGCTGTTGAATCAAATGAAGTATAGTATGAAATATGTTTCTGAAAATTATAAATTGTATACAGACAGTTGTTTTTAGGAAGTGTTGTACAGCAAAACTGATTGTTTCAATTACCAAAAAAAGAAAAAGCTATTAAATGTTTCTATTCTGATTTTCCCAGCACAGATTATTTACTGCAGATAATAACCTGTAGGGGGCCAGCCCGGTGGCGCAGTGGTTAAGTGCGCAACGCTCTGCTTTGGCGGCCTGGGGTTCGCAGGTTCCGATCCCAGGCATGCAACGATGCACAGCCTGTCAAGCCATGCTGTAGCGGCATCCCATATAAAGTAGAGGAAGATGGGCATGGATGTTAGCCCAGGGCCAGTCTTCCTCAGCAAAAAGGAGGAGGATTGGCATCCGATGTTAGCTCAGGGCTGATCTTCCTTACACACACACAAAAATAACCTGTAGTAAAAAAATCCTCAACGTTTTCCTTTTCTTGTGCACAAGTTAGAAGGCTATGAGTTGAATTGTTCTAGACTGAAGTGAATATTGTGAGTATTCAGTGAATAAGAACTGATATTGTACAAAGTGGATAGTAGCTCTTTTGTGGAAACGTGATAATTTTGTGTTAATTCAGATTTTATTAATTCGTTACAAGATCAACAGCTAGATTCAAGTTGTAAATGGACATTAATAGCACAAACAGAATTATAAGTCTGTGAAGTATCCTTCTATATACGTAGACCATAATTGCAATGGGAGTAAAGGCTAGACTTTTATGTACTAATTCAAATTGGCCTAGTTTCTTTAACTCCCATTTTTCACTAAAGCAAACATTCCCTACCCCCTTACTCCAAATGAACAAGATGACTCCATGTCTGTTTTTCCTGATGGGTAAATCCTGCTTGGAGATACCATCTGGAGATAGTTGGGTTTCTGCCAAAGATTTAAATCTTTGCAAAGCACTACCTGCCTAAGGCAAGAAACTGCACTGATTTAATAGGAAAGAACATACTTTTCTTTCACAATCTGGGAAAAGAAAGTGCAAGTACTTTGCAAAGTTTTAATATTTGTTTTACATTGATGGCATTGTATTATAGGTAAAAGTATTTCTAAAATACCTGAGGAAATTTGGGAATCTAATTGCTAAAATTTGTGTGATTATTTACAAGTTTGATGTGAAGGCATATGCAGAAATCCTGATGCTCAAGGCAGACATTTCGGTACAAGAAGTGGGGGCAAGACAAGGGCAGAGAGAAGTAAGGCCAGTTGGAAACCACCCAGACCTCCTCGTAGGCAGTGTTGAGAGCCCTAGACCTGTGTGGATTGGGTATAATACAATTGTTATCCTTTTTAATTTTTATTATTTTTTAAAACAGATTTCTGCTTGGCAGATCAACCAAAGGCAGGAGGGGTTTATCTGTCTACATTCTGGGTGCTGCCCTCTGCAAGACCCCCATGACAGACCCCAGGCCCAAGTCCACTGTGGTACCATACGCCCGCCCCACCCCAGGCATTACTCTGGGGTCTGCCTGAGGCCAGCAGTGTGAAGATGACCAGCGCCTTCCTAGCATGACGACCTTGGACCATGTGATCGCTACCCACCAGGCGGAGTGGGTCTCCTTCAATGAGGAGCCACTCTTTCCTGTCCCTTCTGAGGGTAAGGAGTGCTTTCATTTCGTAAGTGTAAAGATTGGGAAAGAATCACACCTGCTTGTTATGGCTTCTACTTGATCGTTCTTTGGGTGGGTTCTTTTTTTTTTTTTTTTTAATATTTATTTATTTTGTGTGTGTGTGTGTCTGTGAGGAAGATCAGCCCTGAGCTAACATCATGCCAATCCTCCTCTTTTTGCTGAGGAAGACTGGCCCTGAGCTAACATCCGTGCCGATCTTCCTCCACTTTATCTAGGACACTGCCACAGCATGGCCTGACAAGCGGTGCGGCTGGTGCGCGCCCGGGATCCGAACCCGGGCTGCCGCAGCGGAGCGTGCGCACTTAACCGCTACGCCAGGGGGCTGGCCCCCTGGGTGGGTTCTTAATATGGAAAAAGGAGCCAGTTTGTCACTTTCCTGAGGTGCAGAAGCCTGGAGGAAGCATCTTAGGATCTTTAGGGCCCCAAACAAGGGCCTGGAAACGCCAAAAGTATTGGCCGCTTTCTTCCACGGAGCATAAACTTCGTGCTTACAAAGTACTTTACACTCAGCTTTTGTGGTTGTTACTCCCAGCAGCAATTTCGATTTTCTCCATTTTTAAAGTGTAGTTGTTCAGAGTGACAGGCTCTAGAGCCAGATTTCGTGGGCTCAAATCCTGGCTCCATCACAGATGACTGATGTGCCCTTGGGTAGATTATTTCTTTAACCTCTCTGTGTGGTGGTTTGTCTTCGCAATAGGGGTAATCACACTGCCTACCTCACGGTGGTTGTGAGGACTAAATGAATGAACATATGTAAAGTGCTTACAACAGTGACTGGCACATGGAAAGAGCTCAGTAATTGTCATCCATGGTCATGATGAAGATGGCCAAATTGACTTCTAAGGAACTGGTGCTCGGGAGTGAAGGTCAAGGTGGGATATGGGAGATGGTTGCAGAGCCACGTCAGCTGGTTCTGTTCTACCACAGCTGCCACTGCCAATTGAAATCAACCCAGCTGCATTTACAGCACCTGAAAAGTGTGAGTTCACAGGTGTGCTGTCCAATATGGTAGCCACATGGCTATTGAGTCCTTGAACTATGGCTAGTCAGAATTGAGATGTGCTTGAAGTGTAAAATACCCACACTGAATTTCAAAGACCTAGTGAAAGTTAAATATTTTATTAACAATTTTTATATTAATTACAAGTTGGAATTGTAGGTTTTCAACATACTAAGTTGAAATATACATTATTAAAAGTAGTTTTGCCTCTTTTTATTTATTTATTTTTTTGCTGAAGAAGATTCTCCCTGAGCTAACATCTCTGCCAGTCTTCCTCTATTTTGTGTAGGGGTCGCCACCAAAGCGTGGCTGTCGATGAGTGGTGTAGGTCTATGCCTGGGAACCAAACCCGGGCTGCTGAAGCGGAGCATGCCGAACTTAACCACTAGGCCATGGGACCAGCCCCTCTTTTTATTTTTTTTAATGTGGCTACTAGAAAATTTAAAATTATATGTGTGTCTCCCCTTTTATTTCTTTTGCACAACCCTAGTCTACAGGCTTTGATTACATGCAGGTGGACGAATTTGGCTGGTGATGGGAGAAAGGAGTTTCGTATTAGTACTTTAATTTTTAAAAGTTTTCATACAGTAAAATTGACAATTTTTGGTTTGCAGTTGATGAATTTTAACATATGTATGGATTTATGTAACCACCACCACAATCAGGATATAGTTCTTTTTTATAAAAAGTTTTTTGAAGGCTGTTAAATGTCCCAGGACCAATAAAATGATACAAAGCTAGAGAAGGAGTGTGCCACATTCAGCCGGTTGTTAGTGCAGGGTTTGCACCAGTGGCCTGCACATGTGGGTAGTTTGGACTGCACAGAGGTTGAAGTTTGAATGTCTTTCGTCCAGACAGAAACTCTCCTGTTCAGCCACAGTCTCCACCAGTCCCTATTGCCTTTTGCTTGTCCCGTTTGACTCAGTTCTGTTTCTGTCTTGGCCTCTGTAGGCGTTTTAGTTTGTGAACCCCAAGCACTAGAGTAGACGCTGGGATAAGAATAGTGGATAAGACTCCCAGTCTCAGCCTGCCTGGATACTGACTGTGGACATGCTGTGGTTATAGTTTTTACACATTATTAGGAAAACACTCCTTTAGTGTAGAGACAGGTAGGGATGGCTGTTTGTTCGCCCTCACCCACTGTGTTGGTGAGTCCTGTGGTCACGCCTTGCCCATCTTTCGTTTTTGCCTCCATCAGACAGTTCAGGAGAGTGGCCTTCCTCACATAATGTAATGGTGGTGTCCGGTATCTGTTTCAGGGGGCACCGAAGAGCACCTTCCTGGGCTGTCTTCCTCAGACCAGTCTGAGAGCTCCTCTGGGGAGAACCACGTGGTGGATCGAGGCTCTCAGGACCTTTCCCACTCAGAGAAAGATGACTCCTCTGAAAAGATGGGCCTCATCTCTGAAGTGGCCTCCCCTCCTGGGAGCCCGGAGCAGCCCCCACCTGACCTGGCCTCAGCCATCAGCAACTGGGTTCAATTTGAAGATGACACACCCTGGGCCAGCACGTCACCACCTCATAAAGAAACAGGTGAGACAGCTGGGAGGCTGAGAAGGGTTCGGCTAGGTCTCTGCTCACCAGGGATGCTTTTCCATGAGAGGTCTGTAGGGCTACCAGGATTCTATTTTACCTGCTCCAGAGCCCTGAAGCATCAGCTACATAGGAGAGAGCAGGTAGAGATCTCATCTGGATTAATTCTACAACTAGTTTTTGTTAACAAAGCATATGGAAGGATTTATGTGGTCTGGACCATTTCTAGCCTTTTACCCTTGTCCCTGGCTGTTGACCTGTCTTTGAAAGTATGCTATTTGTTTACCTGTTAGGGATTGGAATTATATTTACTCAGCATCTAAATTGTAAGCTCCTTACAAGTGGAAAAGAATGTCTCTCAAAGCGTGGACCACCAGCTGTCTCTAATAGAGTCACTGGTTAAACATGGATATTCTTGTGTCCCAGACCTCTTGAATCCAAATCTTCAGGGGTGGGACTGTCATTAATGGTAAGTCTCTTACTTGTAGCATTTAAAAGGCCAGAAGCTGCACTGGTGAGCTTATTGAGGCCAGAGGAGTTGTTAGTCCCCCCCCCCCCCCCCCCCGGTGACCTGCCTGCTTATTTTATTGTACATTGAAGCATACCTAGGGTGACTGGATACCTTTGGGACTGTATTAGTTTTCTAATTAGTTTTTGCTGCTGTAACAAATTACCGCAAACTTAGTGGCTTTAAACAGCACAGTTTTATTATCTTACAGTTCTGTAGTTCAGAAATCTGACATGGGTATCACTGGGCTAAAATCAAGGTCTCAGCAGGGCTGCATTCCTTTTAGGAAGCTCTAGGGGAGAATCCGTTTCCTTGCCCTTTCCAGCTTCTAGAGGCCACCCACATTCCTTGGCATGTGGCCCCTTCCTCTGCCTCCAAAGTCAGCAATGTTGCATCGCTCTGTGCCTTTCTTCTGTAGTCACATCTTCCTCTGACTGACTTCTTCTGCCTCCCTCTTCCATTTTTAAGGATGCTTGTGATTACATTGGGCCCACGAGGATAATCCAGAATAATTTCCCCATCTCAGGGTCCTTAACTTAATCGCCTCTGCAACGTCTCTTTTGCCAAAGTCTCTTTTGAATATATAAGGTGACATATTCACAGGTTCTGGGAATTAGAACATGGACATCTTTGCAGGGGGCATTATTTTTTCTACCACAGAGACCTACTAGCAAAAAGCAAGGCTGATATGTTTTCTGTTGGTGGGTTAAGTGTTTTGCTAGTTTTAGTTTTTAAAAACAATTCCTTTGTCTTTCAAACATGTGTTCTATCAATAAAAACAATTCTAAGAAAATATAAAGCATAGCTCTACCATATAACAAACACTTCCAGTTTTACGTAACAATTTGCGTGTTGATGCGTCCTTTTTTATTTTTAAGCATCAGATTTCTCAGTGAATTGTTGGTGAGAGAACCACGACACTCAAAGCAGCATGGGTAAAGTGACAGGTCCAGATAGGCTTCCCAGTTTGGCTGGAGGGAGGAAGTAACCTTTAGTGCACACCTAACACTGGCAAGGCAGTGGGCTGATTAAGCCTTTGTATGTGTGGGGAAGAGTTACTGAACGCTGGGCATCAGAACAGAATTATGTTTCTTATTTTTAATAAGATATATTTATTGAATATTTACTCTCTCAGGCACTGTGCTCAATGCTTTGACTACATCATCTCATGTACTCTTCACACCAATCATATGAGAATGGTATTAATATTATTTTCATATGACACATGAGCAGACTGAGACAGAGAGTGGTTTGGGAATTCGCTCATGGTTGTATGCTAGGAAGAGGAAGGAGGGAGCTTTATCCCCAGGCAGGCGGCCCCAGGATCTTGGAACAGCCTAGGGATACTCTGGGGTATGTTTGCCTTGCTCTTCGGGCTGCTGCTGTGGTTTCCTCTGCTCCCTCATTCCCAAGAGGCAGGGGAGGTGAGGGGTAGGTGGAGTGGTATTTCTCCACTCAGTTGCCCTAAAACGGCCATGCCTTCAGATCATTGATTATATACATGGCATGCAGATTCTTTCACACCTTTTTCATACCTTTAGCCTCAAAGATTTCCTGATTGCTCAGAACTATTTCTATGACACATGGGTCAATTTGCTTCAACTCTTTGCTACTTATTTTTGCAAAACTAACCTTGGGGTTAGTCATAATTATGTAGCCTCTGTCTGACTGAGGATCTTAGCTCGTTATTGATAATGGTTTTGGCCTTTAATAGTTTTAACCTTTAAATGGTTAAAATCTTATCCTTTAAGGCAGCGGTTCTCAAAGTGTGGTCTACAGATCTCTGGGGTTTCCCGAGGCCCTCTCAAGGGATCTGTGGGGTTAAAATTATTTTCATAATAATTCTAAGACATTTTTTGCCTTTTTTACTGTAGTGGCATTTGCATTGATGGTGCAAAAGTAATGGCAAGTAAAACTTCTGGCCACCATGTACTCATAGTAAAGAAAAAGTCAATTTCACTTAATATCCTTGATGACAAAGTAAAGATTATTAATTTTATTAAATCTTGATTCTTAAGTACATCTTTTTCATCTTTTCTCTGACAAATTGGGAAATAAGCATGAAGCACTTCTGCTCCATACTGAGTGTAGTGGTTGTCTTAAATAAAAATGGTTATCTTGAAGAAAAATTGGGTTTAAAATTTTTTTAATTGAAAAAAATCAATTTAAAAATCAAAATTATTTAAAAATCATTTTAAAAAGTCAAAACAATGCAAAAGATTCTTGAACAAAACATCAGTATTTTATTTATTTATTTATTTTTTGTGAGGAGGACTAGCCCTGAGCTAACATCCAGTGCCAATCCTCCCCTTTTTTCTTGAGGAAGAGTGGCCTTGAGCTAACATCCGTGCCCATCTTCCTCCACTTTATATGGGACGCCGCCACAGCATGGCTTACCAAGCGGTACCTCGGTGCGCGCTGGGCATCCGAACCTGTGAACCCCGGGCCGTCGAAGGGGAGCACCGCACTTAACTGCTTGCGCCGCCAGGCTGGCCCGAAAACATCAGTATTTTAAAGGCAAGATCCGGGGCCGGCCCGGTGGTGCAAGCGGTTGGGTGAGCGCGCTCTGCTGCCGTGGTCTGGGGTTCACCGGTTTGGATCCCAGGCGCGCACTGACGCAGCAGTTGTCAAGTCATGCTGTGGCGGCGTCCCATATAAAGTAGAGGAAGATGGGTGCAGATGTTAGCCCAGGGCCAGTCTTCCTCAGCAGAAAAAGAGGAGGCTTGGCAGATGTTAGCATAGGGCTGATCTTCCTCACAAAAAAAAAAAAAGAAAAAAGAAAGACAAGATCCAACAACACTTGCATGACTGCTGCACTTGCTTCACCTTAATCCTGGCCCTGGTACCAATAAAACTTTATTTATAAAAATAAGTGGCTAGCCTATGGGCCATAGTTTGCTGTTTTTATATTTTTTAAATATTGCATTTAAAATGTTATTTGATTTCTGAGTTTTTTGGCACCCCCTTAAATTTTGCACCCAAGGTGAGTGCCTCACTTGCCTCAGACTAGTCCCAGCCCTGCATTGTACTAAGTATATGGGATTTATTGATATTACTAGAGAACAAATCAAGAAATGACAATTTTCAAATGCGTGAAAGCATAATTTTGGCTTAAAAACTGCTCAGACATTAATAATTCCATCTGTTTGCACATATGAAAATCTAACTCAACCCTGTGGGGATGGAGCTCTCTGCCTCAGGAGGAGCCTATAGGCTGGTTTCCCAGCAGATGGTAGGCCCAATGTGCAGGCAAGAAGCAGGAATAAACCATGGGTAGGGCCAGCTCCACTTCGGGAGGTATTTCTAACCCAGGGACCCAAGAACCATGGACAACTGTGCAGAGCATCAGGGTGGTAAAGAAAATGCTAATAAATCCAAGGGTCCTGTCCCAGCTCTCCTGCCAATACCCAACTTGTCCCACCAATGAAAGGGCTGCAGGTACATTCCTCTTACCCAAACTAACCTCGCCCGTGTAGGCCAACTTCTTCATGAGGGTCCTCGCACGAACTGTGTTTAGCGATAAGGAAGAGTGGTTGGTAGAGTTACGGCCCAGTGATGAGCAGGAGGAGCTAGACTTCAGCCCACTTAACACGGATATTGCAGGCATCCCCCCAGTCAGACAGTTGTTCCATTCTGGAGGCTGTTGGGCAGCTCAGATTTTAATTTGAATCTGAAAGGTTTAGATACATATGATGTCAGTAATATCACATACGTGACTGCAGGCATTACAGCAAAATAACAAGATGTGTGCAGCAAGTATACACAGTGATGGAGACAGTGTGAGGCTTCTTGTAATCACTGCTGCCTGCTTTATTCTTTTGGTAATACTAGGATTTCCTGGTGTGGCAGGCTGAATAATGGTCCCCAAAGACATCAGGTCCTAGTCCCTGGAACCTGAGTATGTTATCTTATTTGGAGAAGGGGTCTTTGCAGATGTGATTAAGCTAAGGATTTTGAGATAGGGGGATAATCCTGGATTATCTGGGTGGGCCCCAAATGCAATCACATGTATCCTTATAAGAGGGAGGCAGAAGGAGATTTTGCCCACACAGAGAAGGCAATGTGAAGATGGAACTGAAAAGGATTTGAAGATATGGCCTTGAAGATTGGAGTGACCAGGCTACAGCCAAGGAATGCCAATAGCCACCAAGAAGCTGGAAGACACAAGGAATGGATTCTCCCCTAGAGCCTCCGGAGGGAGCACTGCCTGCTGACATCTTGATTTTGGCTCAGAGATTTTGATTTCAGACTTCTAGCTTTCAGAACTGTGAGAGAATAAATTTCTGTTTTTTTTTTAAGCCCTAAATATGTGGTAATTTGTTACAGCAGCCACAGTTAACTAATATACCAAGTCTCCAAAATCTTAAAATGGAACCATTTGCATAAGGCTGAGAATGAGTCAGTTTGGGCTAGGGGAGCATCTGGAATAGTACAGGCCATTTATTAAGCAGATGTTCTGTGCTAGCCACTATGCTTTACCTCCAAAGTTTATAGCCCTTTATCACCTTTTTAAAGTTTACACCACCATGCATGCAGGTGGTGAAGTTCAGCTGGAAGAAGGTTCCATGGAAACTGATTTTTGGCTTCAGTCATCTTCCCAGTCACAACAGTATCACCAGAGCAAACTGACTCTTTCCTATTGAGATAGGTAACTAGGTAGACATGAGCGGTGGATCATAGTTGGAGACTTGCTGCATCAGTGGAGCATCTTACTGGCGTCCAGACATGGGTGGGGGATCATGGCTGGAGACCTTGCTGCATCAGTGAAGCGTCCCATTCGCTTACACTATAACGTAGTTGCAGTTTCTCAGTTTCTTCCCATTTTATTCCTCATGCGCTGTTTGCTTCTCTTAAATGCCCAGCACTTTCTGATCAGACGTCTTTGTGTCAGGAGAAAGGGAAAAATGTGTATCTTGGACCTGTCCTATGCAGCCTTTCTATGAATAGCCTTTTATGAGAAGATCATGATCTTGGCCTAAGAGAAATAGGTGAGAGGGCGACAAAGAAGGATAAGTGGGACTGATAGCGCCGTTCCTAGTCTGGATTTCTGGAAGCAAAAACTGGAGCCAGCTGTTCCACATCTTAACATCCTGGCTTGCAGAGAGAAGTTGGGAAAGAAAGTGTAGCACATGACACACACACACGCACACACACACACACACACACACACACGAAGTAGCTAGGTAGAGAAATGTTATCTGGGATAATCCTTTTCCCTCCCTCAAGGGTTCCCATTCCTCCACTCTTCATAGTGTTTCTGGCAGATGAAGAGCGAAAAACAAAAGAATTTGTCTTTTAAGTTGTGCCACCTAAGAATAAAGCCAACAGAGCAACTGGATTTCAGCCTGGAAGGGGAATGTACTATTTGCCTTAATTAAAATGCTGGGAGGCTAGAGGCACCATGGAGTAAGGAACAAAGAGACCGTCATTAGTGGTAAATCTCTTATTTTTGTGGCATTTAAATGCCAGAAGCTGCACTGGGGACCTTAGAGAAGCCAGGGAGTTGTTAGTCCCCACCTTGATGACCTGGTTACTTACTTTATTGTTCACTGAAGCATACCAAGGTTGCTTGGGTAACCAGGAGCAACAGCTGGTGGGGAAAACAACTCCAGAAATACTTAAATCCATCAAGGGAAAAACTTTCTTTGGGACCTCAGCTAGAGCAGGATTTGAAGTGCCTAAGTGCCATCATGGTTGGTCTGGGAAAAAGGAAATACATGATCTCCCTCAGAAAAATGTGAATAAAATCAATGGAGTGACAAAGCCTTTTTATAACCCCATATATAGGAAAGAGAATTGGCATCAGTTCTTTGGACTTGAGGATACTAGGAATGAGACAGCATTTAAATTGAATCTTTTGTAAAAATTGTTTCCTCCGTTAAAACCCCTGAAATTTGGTGGAGGCCAAATGTGGAATTCTTCTGTCTTTGACTTAACAAGACCATTTTGGCTCAGGCCATGTTGATAAGTATTCTCTTTAGAAAGGTTTTTATTAGAATCTTAACTGTCAAATACTTAAACTTAAGACTTAAGTTAGCCACAAAATACTATTCACATCTCCAGTCGAAGATTCCATATAATCGATCTGGGTTACATGGTGGAAAAAAGGTCAAGAAATTTAACTGGAAAGTTGTTTGCTGAACCCTGAATGAAATGCATAGATATTCTGCTAAACCAGGAGCAGAACTAAAGAGTTAAAAAAAAAAGCTTCTAGTGAATCTGTACAAGTCAAAATTGAATCTTTATATTGTTCTCTTAAAGAAATATTTTTGAAAATGAACCTGAATCTAGGTTTTATTCACATTGAGTCCTTTAGCAATAGTGTTCCTGAGTTTCCCTAGTTGCCTAGTTTTCCTAACTTAGTATTTTGCCTCCTCTGGCTTTAAAATTCCACCATGCACCAGAAAGAATGTAGCAGTCAGCTTACCTATCACCTAAAATCTTTATAAAGATTCTCTCAGAGCAAAGGCTGATTTCATGTATGTGCATTTTACGTGTGTGTGTGCGTGCGCTTAGAATATGTTTGCAATTGCATGCAGACGAATTGCCTGAAAGAGCAAAGTTCATCCCCAAATTAAAAAAAAAAAAAAAATTAAGGCACTATTGTCAGCATGAAGCTTCCTGTTCACTTGTCATGTTATGCACTGACCTTCCTCCACGGACGTGGCAATTTTGCAGCAAGGCCATGGCTGAATTGGACCCATTATGCAGATACTGCAGGATATGCATAATTACAAACATAAAAAAACTTTCATTTCCGGAACATTTGTCCCACAGCCCAAGCAAAACAGTAGTATTCCCTTGTGCTTCAAATGGCTTTCCTAACAGCTTGGGCTAAGGCCTTCCCATTGTGTCTGGGGAAGCTAATTATCTGGGACCAGAGAAAGAGCCACTTGTTTGGGGGAGGACCAGAGATGATGTCAGCCATTTCAGAGGGAGGCAGGGATGACAGCTGAGAGACTTAATCCTGAAGAAGAATAGCCCAGTGGTTAATTTCTATTATGTTTTTCATCCTGGCTACTTGGGGCGGGGAGTCGTGGGTCGGGTGGAACAAGATCCCAACCATTTGGTGAATATGTAGACAAGGCCCACTGCATTGGGCATGCATATGTATTTCCTTCAACAGAGGAGGTCTTATTTTCTTTTAATACCTTAAATTGTTCTTCTCGGCTTTTAATTGTGATTAATGAACTTTCTGGAATGTGTCTCAGATAGTGATATACTCAGGAGTGAACTTTAACAGAGCTCCTCTTCCTCAGGGCCTAATGCCTCTCTACTCCTCTCCACTGGACTCCATTCTGCTCTGATCACCACCTCTCTTGCTGTTCCTGACAAATTCATTTCTGCTCTTGCTGTTCCCTTGGCCTCTAAAGCTCTTCCCCCATGTTTTCACTCTGAGCTCTGCACAAGCATCACCTCCCCCCCAGCTTTTTTCTGCCTTAAATGTCTTTACAGCCCATGTCTCTACCTGAAATTAGGTTATATATTTATTAGTTTGTTTATTGTCTCTCTTCCCCACTAGAGGAAAGGGATGTTGTCTATTTCATTTACTCTCTATCCCAGAATATGTTGCATGGAACTTGGTAGGTTCCCACTTAGTACTTGTTGGGGTAACGAATGAAAAGGTGAAAGATGTGTATGAGACCTACTGCAGAATGACTGACTCCCATTTATGGGGCTAATAAGCTGTTAGGTAGAACTTGAAGGATGGCTTCCTCAGTGCAGTGAAATTTTCTTTTAACCAAATAGGCAAAGAAACCAGGCCAGCCTCTTTCCCATCATGCCATTTTCTTATCAGCTGACTATTATCATCAGTTTTTGATTTCCCATTGTTATACACACAATGCATACACACATTCATGCATATATATACCACATAGATACACATAGATACACGCAAACATGTACATACAGACATAATACATAACGTAATGTATACACTTACATATATACACATATGACATACATGCATAACATATACACTTATATATACTCACACATACATACATATACCTACACAAATACATGTATTTTTAACTGGGGGCTGTCTTAAAAAGCATGCTTAAAACTGTCCATTATATTTTTATTATATTTGAAGCTACCATCATGCCATGTGGGGTGGGGGAGGGGAGCTCTTGAAGATGACTTTTTCCAGTTATCTAAAAAGGACCTTAAAATATTTTATTAAAACTCCAATATTCTCGTCTTCCAGAGAATATGCTAGCTCACCCAGGGGGACCTTGTGGCCTATCTTACCCTCAGTGTGGGGCACAAAACACAATAAACTGCCCAAGCATGCATTAATTAACTAGTTCATTCGTGCAAAAAATATTTAGGTGCTGGGAATGCAATTATGAGAAAGTTGGCCACTGTCCCTGCTCTCCCCAAGCTGAGGGTACCTAACGGTTGAGCAATCTGTTCCCAGTGAAGCCTTCTGGGGTGAGCAAGAGCTCATCTGAGCCAGTCCCAGGGGCAGCCACTTTGTGTTGTCAAGTATGAAATAGCAGTGGAGCCAAAAATGAAGAATGGAGTTAGATCTCTTTTGTATTCTCTATGGGCATGTTTACTGCATTGGAAAAATCACACAGCCCCCGTGGGTAGGCATCAAAGTATAAATAAAGGACATGACATCAAAATGTATATAACTATTTAAAATTTTAGTCTACTCAGGATCCCAAAGAATAAAAAGACAAGTATTATATTTGCTGTATTAATTGTTTTAGCTGAAAACTTGTAAGTTTATTATTATTTGACCAATGGTGCTTTGAGCCCCCACTATGTGTCAATCACTGTTCAAGACCCTGGGGATACAGTAGAATATTCCTGCCCCATGGAGCATACATTCTGCTGGGGGAACCATACCAGAAAGATGATAAAGAAGTAGATACAGTGTAAGTGTGTTAGATAATGTGGTAAGTGGGAAGGAGAGAAAAATGAGGTAAAAAAAGGGAGTAGAGTGAGAGAGGATGGGAAATTTTACGCAAGGTCGAGGAGTGACTGAGCAGTAACTTGTGAGTGAAGACTTGAGGGAAGTGAGGAAGTGAGCTTGCAGAAATTGGGGAAGGAGGCTTCCAGGTGGAAGGAACAAGTAATGAGCCTCTGGAGGGGCAGCTGTGTTCGCGTTGTGTGACTGGAGTGGAGTGAACTGGGGAGAAGAGAAGGAGATAAGGTAGAGAGATCGTAGGTTGGTGGAGGGCCCAGTGAGAACTTGGACTTTTACTGTGGGTGACATGGGAAGCCATTGGAGGGTTTTGAGTAGAGGCATGGTATGATCTGACTTACGTTTGAACAGGTAATTCTATGAAAACTGTGTGGCTGCTATGTTGAGAACAGATGGATGTAGAAGCAGGGAGACCAGGAAGGAGAGGATCATGGCTTGGCCCCGGGAGGTAGCTTGGAAATGGTAGGAAGTGATTGGATTCCAGATATATTTGAAAAGTAGGACTAACAGAAGACATGATGGACCAAATGTGAGAAGAATCAAGGATGACTGGAAGGTTTCATTCTTTGTTTTTTTTTTTTTTTTAACTTTTTGTTTATTGCAGTATCATTGGTTTATAACATTGTATAAATTTCAGGTGTACATCATTGTACTTCTATTTCTGCATAGATTACATCATGTTCACCACCCAAATACTAATTACAACCCATCACCACACACATGTACCGAATTATCCCTTTCACCTTCCTCCCTTCCCTCTTCCCCTCTGGTAACCACCAATCCAATCTCTGTCTCTATGTGTTTGCTTATTGTTGTTATTATCTACTACTTAATGAAGGAAATCATACGGTATTTGACCTTCTCCCTCTGACTTATTTCACTTTGCATAATACCCTCAATGTCCATCCATGTTGTCACAAATGCCTGGAT
The DNA here is from genome assembly GCF_020826845.1 of Diceros bicornis minor. Taxonomy (NCBI): domain Eukaryota; kingdom Metazoa; phylum Chordata; class Mammalia; order Perissodactyla; family Rhinocerotidae; genus Diceros; species Diceros bicornis. The sequence goes on along the minus strand of NC_080763.1, from coordinate 28,712,425 downwards.
TTCATTGTTTCTTATGGCTGAGTAGTATTCCATTGTGTATATATACCACATCTTCTTTATCCATTCGTCCCTTGATGGGCACTTAGGTTGCTTCCAAGTCTTGGCTATTGTGAATAATGCTGCAATGAACACAGGGGGGCATTATCTTTACGCATTGGTGTTTTCAAGTTCTTTGGATAAATACCCAACAGTGGAATAGCTGGATCATATGGTAGTTCTAGCCTTGATTTTTTGAGGAATCTCCATACTGTTTTCCATAGTGGCTGCACCAGTTTGCACTCCCACCAGCAGTGTATGAGAGTTCCCTTCTCTCCACATCCTCTCCAACACATGTTGTTTCCTGTCTTGTTAATTATAGCCATTCTGACGGGCATGAGGTGATATCTCATTGTAGTTTTGATTTGCATTTCCCTGATAGTTAGTGATTTTGAACATCTTTTCATGTGTCTGTTGGCCATCTGTATATCTTCTTTGAGGAAATGTCTGTTCAGGTCTTTTGCCCATTTTTTAATTGAGTTGGTAGTTTTTTTGTTGTTGAGATGCATGAGTTCTTTGTATATTTTGGAGATTAAGCCCTTATCAGATGTATGGTTTGCAAATATCTTCTCCCAATTGTTAGGTTGTCTTTTCGTTTTGTTTATGGTTTCCTTTGCTGTGCAGAAGCTTTTTAGTTTGATGTAGTCCCATTTGTTTATTTTTTCTATTGTTTCTCTTGCCGGGTCAGACGTGGTGCTTGAAAATATGTTGCTAAGACCGATGTCGAGGAGCGTAATGCCTATGTTTTCTTCTAGAAGTTTCATAGTTTCAGGTCTTAAATTCGAGTCTTTAATCCATTTGGAGTTAATTTTTGTGTATGGTGTAAGGTAAGGGTCTACTTTCATTTTTTTGCATGTGGCTGTCCAGTTTTCACAACACCATTTGTTGAAGAGACTTCCTTTTCCCCATTGCATGTTCTTGGCTCCTTTGTCAAAGATTAGCTGTCCATAGACGTGTGGGTTTATTTCTGGGCTTTCAATTCTATTCCATTGATCTGTGTGTCTGTTTTTGTGCCAGTACCATGCTGTTTTGGTTACTATAGCTTTGTAGTATATTTTGAAATCAGGGAGTGTGATACCTCCAGCTTTGTTCTTTTTTCTCAGGATTCCTTTAGCTATTCGGGGTCTTTTGTTGTTCTATATAAATTTTAGGATTCTTTGCTCTATTTCTGTGAAAAATGTTGTTGGAACTTTGATAGGGATTGCATTGAATCTATAGATTGCTTTAGGAAGTATGGACATCTTAACTATGTTAATTCTTCCAATCCAAGAGCATGGAATATCTTTCCATTTCTTTGTGTCTTCTTCAATTTCTTTCAGCAATGTTTTATAGTTTTCGGTGTACAGATCTTTCACCTCTTTGGTTAAGTTTATTCCTAGGTATTTTATTCTTTTTGTTGCAATTGTAAATGGGATTGTATTCTTAATTTCTCTTGGAAGGTTTCATTCTGAGCACCTGGAAGGATGAAGGAGCTGGTGTGGAGGTGATAACAGGAATTTAGTTCTTACATGTAAAGTTAGAGATCTCAGTGGCGATTTCAAGTAGATTTGGATATAAGTTTATGTCTGGAAACAATAACTGCCACTTCACTCTTTTGGAGTATTCCTTTGTGCCAAACGCTTTTCCAAGTCCTTTGTCAGTATTAACCTAATCCGTTTATGAGGTGGCCACTCTTGTTAGCCCCATTTTACAGGTGAAAACACAGAATAGATGGATTAGGTAACTTGCCTCAGGCTACAGGGCTGGATCCAGGTTGTGAACCAGGCAGGCTGGATCCGGGGTCCTTGCCATAACCTCACTTTCTGGAAAGGGGGAGAGACAGATTTCTGTTTTTCACTTCATTCCTTGCTGGATGGGCGTGACTGTGAAGCATCGTGTTGACAGCAACCTGCTGCTATCTGGCCCACCTCTCAAAGCTCTGGCCTCTGGGAGAACAGTCAGCTCCAGGCTCAATACTTCCTCTCACCCAGCTAATCTTGTGGCCTGAGGACATTCAATTAAGGACCTAAATAAAGTGATTCTTCCAAGATTTCTAAGTGGATAAATAAATAAAGTGCATTAGACCAAATGAAAAGTTTCTGAGATGTAGGGCCTTTGCCTCTCCCAGGTTTATTATTATTAGTGTTTCTTTCAAAGGAAACATTGGAGTTTTAGCTACCAAATGTAAAGAGCTAATGTGAAAATACAAATAGTTAAAATAGCTTCCTTTCTGAATAATCGGAGTCTTTTGATATGTGGTTTTAATAAGCTTTATTAACTTGAATAAATACAAAGGAACATATTTAAAGTGTGTATTAAATTATAAAGAACAATAGTACAATCCATCACCTAGTGTAATAAATAGAATATTGTCATCTGCCAGAATCCCCATATATCCCTACCGATTACGTCCTCCTTCTCCCAGACATCCCCTTCCCTCCCTCCTATATCACCACCTTCCTGGGTTTTGTGACAATAACTGCATTACTTTTCTTAATAGCTTTACTGCCTACACATGCATCGAGACTGATACAGTTTCATTTCACCTGTTTTTGAACTTTATATAAATGGAATAATACTGTATGTGTTATTTAGTGGCTTGCTCCTTCACCACAATATTATTTGTGAGATTTTTTCCTGTCATTACCTGTAGCTGTAGTTCCTTTAGTTTTTATTGCTGTGTATTCCATTATAGTAATATACCACAATTCATTTATCCATTCTATTATTGATGGATATTTGAGTTTCTACTTTTTGGCAATGAAGAACATGCTTCTGTGAGCATCCTTTTTGTTTTTTCTACGAGCCATTCTAAACATAAACCCTGGTGAACATGTGTAAGTGGTTCTCTTTTATGAAGAAGATGGAGGGGAATTGCTGTGCTGTAGGGTATGTTTATCTTCAACTTTATCAGATAACGCCAAGCCATTTTCAAAAGTGGTTTCGGTTTACTCTCCTATCAGCCATATGTAAAAGATGCTGTGGCTCCACTTCCTCGTCTACACTTGGGATTGTCATATTTTTCTATTTTAGTCGTGAGGAGGCAGAGAGAAACGGAAAGAAGAGTAATGGTATCTCATGTGGGTTTTTTTTTTTTTTAATTTTTTTTTAAATTTTATTTATTTATTTTTCCCCCCCAAAGCCCCAGCAGATAGTTGTATGTCATAGCTGCACATCCTTCTAGTTGCTGTATGTGGGACGCGGCCTCAGCATGGCCGGAGAAGCGGCGTGTCGGTGCGCAGCCGGGATCCGAACCCAGGCCGCCAGCAGTGGAGCACGCGCACTTAACCACTAAGCCACGGGGCCGGCCCCCTCATGTGGTTTTAATTTGTATTTCCTAGATTACTAATGAGATTGAACATCTTTTTTTTTTTTTTGCATTTGGATTTTTTTCTTTCATAAAATACCTATTCAAGTATATTCTTGTTGGGGTCTCTCCCTTTTTCTTGCTGATTTCTAGGAGTTCCTTGTGGAGATGATGTGTGGCAGATGTTATCTCCTACCCTGTGGGTGGTCTTTTCACTCTCTTAATGGTGCCTTTTGGTGGAAAGAAGTTCTTAGTTTTAATCAAATGAAATTTGTTTATTTTTCTTTTATGCTTGGTGCTTTCCACGTCTTGATAAAATCTTTCCCTACCCTGAAGTCATGAGCATATTTAGCTATATGTCTTCTAAAATATTTCTCGTGTAGCCTTTCACCCTTTGACATTCAGTCCACTTAGAATCAATTTTTTTATTTGGTGTGAGGTAGGAGTCTTTCATTTTTTTCTATATAGTATTTTCCCAATATTATTTCTATTATTTTATTTATTTTTAATATATATTTGTAAATGTATTTATATTATTAAAGATTCTATTTCATTCGTATCTAAATAGTGTGATTCTGCTTATTAATATGAGGAAGAAACCATGCTAGGATTTTAATTGAGAATGCAATAAATCTTCAAACCAATTTGGGGAGAATTAACTTCTTTACAACATTAAATTTCTCAGTTTGTAATATAGCATCTCTCTCCATTTATTTGCGTCTTCTCTATGGCCTGTTAATAAACTTTAGAAGTATCTCTTCTGAGGCCTTGCATATCTTTTGTTGGATTTATTGCTATATGTGCTTCATATTTTTTGTTGCTATTATAAATGCTGTCTTCTAAGTTTTATTTTCTAAATATTTCTTGCTGGTTGAAAACTTTTAAAACTTTTAAAAAGTTTTGCTTTGCAAAAGACCCTGTTAGGAGGATGAAGAGACACTCGTATGAGCTGGTGGGAACGTAAAATGGTGTAAGGACTTTGGAAAACAGTTTGGCAGTTTCTTATAAAACTAAATGTGTCATTACCATATGACCCAGCAATTGTACTCTTGGGCATTTATCCCAGAGAAATTGAAACTTATGTTCATATAAAAACCTGTACACGAATGTTCATAGCACCTCTGCTCATAATAGCTAAGAACCGGAAACAGCCCAGATGTCCTTCGACCAGTGAATGGTTAAACTAGCTGTAGTCCGTCCGTACCATGTAATCCTGCTCAGCAATAAAAAGGAATGAAGTATTGATGGATTCAGCAGCTTCAGTGTACCTCAAAGTCATTACGCTGAGTAATAAAAGCCAGTCCTAAAAGGTTGCGTGCTGCGTGATTCCATTTATATAGTATTCTTAAAATGACAAACTTATAGAAATGAAAAGCAAATTAGTGGTTGCCAGGGGTTAAGAACAGGGCATGCCAGGAAGAGGTGGGAGTGGTTATAAAAGGGCAACGTGAGGGATCCTTGTGCTGAGGGAACTGTTCTGTGTCTTCACTGTGGTGGTGGATACACAGATGTATACACTGATAACATTACGTAGAACTGAATACACACACACACAGCTGTAAAACTGGGGAAACAGGAATATGATTGGTGGATGGTGTTAATGTCAGTTTCCTAGTGTGATATTCTACTGGTGGGAGGGGAGGGATTCAAGGGGGAGGGTGTCTGGGGAAAAAAATGTGTAAAAGTGCTCCTTAGAGGAGCAATAATGAAAAAAACTTGAACACGCTGTTAAACCAACCTTGCGTTCGTTAGATAAACCCAATTTAGTCATGATTTAATTATCCTTTTCAAAAACCACTAGATTCTCTTTGATAATAATTTGTTTGAGATCTTATATCTATGTCTATGGTGGAGATCTGTAATTCTCATTTTTGAGACTATAAGTATAAATGAGGTGCACTTTGTCAGATTTTGCTGTCAGGAAATGTTAATCTCATAGAATGAGTTGGTCAGTGGTCTTTCTTTTTCTGTACTCTAGAACAGTTAGTGGAAGATTGAAATATTTTTTTCCTTTAAAGTTTAGTAGAACTTTACAGTAAAACCACCTGGCCTGACATTTTCCTTGGGGGAAGAGTTTTAAGGACTGATTTGCTTTATTCATGGTTATTGGATGAGTCAGATTTTTAACTTGCTTTTTGAATCAGTTTTAAAAAGTTATATTTTCCTAGGACTTCTACTGTTTTATCTATATTTTCAAACATATTGGTGTAAAGACATTCATTATTTCCCCTCATTGCCTCCTTAATATATGTAGCATTTGTAATTATGTACCCTTTTTCATTCTTAATGTTATTTATTTGTGCTCTCTTTTTTTCTTGACAGTTTTTCAATTCTATTAGTCTTCTCAAAGAATCTTTTACCTATGTATATTTTAAAAATTTTCAATAATTTGTGCTTTTATGTTTATTATTTCCTTCTAACATTCTTTAGAATGTTAGTTGTATGTTTAGTTGTATAAAATACAACTTTCCCTGACAGTAGTGCTTATATGCATTCTTAAAGTTTTCATATACAATATTTTCATTATTGTTTGGTTCTGATTATTTTCTAATATGCTTTAAGATTTCTTCTTTGACCAATAAATCATTTAGAAGTATGTGTTAATTTTTAAATTTTTCAAATTGTCTTATATTTAGTTTAGATAAATGGATACTAGTTATCTAGGTAACTGGTTTAGATAACTAGATATTTAATTTTATTGTGATCAGTGTTCCTGGTCTGTTTGATACCAACTTTTGGAAATTTGTTAAAACTTGCTTCACGTCATAGCATGTGGTCATTTGTCATGCAAGTTCTAGGTGTGGTTATGATGAATATGGATTCTTCACCTGTTGAGTGCAGTGTTCTATGTGTGACCATTAGATCAGCTTGTTCACTTTGTTGTTGATATATTTTCTGTTTCCTTGCGTATTTTTTTGCCTGCTTGATCTGTGAATTAGTGACAGAGGTATATTTTAAAATCTCCCTTTATGATAATTGACATTTCTTAGTTTCTGTAGTTCTGTTAATTTTTGCATTAATAATTTTGAGTCTATGTTATTAAATATATACACATTTAGAATTATTGTTTTATATTTCTGTTGAATTAAAATTTTTATCATTTAGTTGTAATGTTCTCTCTCTAGTAATGCTTTTTACTTCAAAGTCTATCTACAGTCTAGCATATATCAGGTTCCTTTTCATTACTATTTTGTCTTGTATGGCTTTCCTATCCCTTTACTTTCATGATTGATGAATCCTTATATTTTAAATGTGTCTTTTGTAAACAGCATATTGGATTTCATTTGTTTATTTAACTTGACAGTCTTTTTCTCTTACCTGGAACATTTAGTCCATTTCTGTTTATTATTAAGTACTGATAAAGTTTTATTTCTATCATCTTATCTTTCTTTTCTCACTTTTCTTTCCTTCTTTTAGATTAGTTGTAGTTTTTCTTTGTCTAAATTGTCTTTAATTTAGTCTTGTTCTTTGAAGATCTCTTCACTGAGTAAACAGTCCTATTTGATAGTTATTTTCTTTTTTTATTTTGAGAGGAAGATCAGCCCTGAGCTAACATCTGATGCCAATCCTCCTCTTTTTGCTGAGGAAGATTGGCCCTGAGCTAACATGCGTGCCCATCTTTCTCTACTTTATGCGGGACGCCGCCACAGCGTGGCTCGACAAGCAGTGCGTCAGTGCGCGCCCGGGATCTGAACCGGTGAACCCTGGGCCGGTGCAGTGGAGCACACGCACTTAACCGCTTGCGCCACCAGGCTGGCCCCTGATAGTTGTTTTCTGTCGGCACATTGAAGTATGCACTGGTTTCTCTTGCTGTTGAGAAGGTAGTAGGCAGTCTAATCATCATTCCTTTAGAAGTAATCTTATTTTCTCTTTGGTGGCTTTTAAGATCTTCTGTTTGTCTTTGGCCTTATATAGTTTTGGTGTCTACTTGTGGAGTTATTTTTGGTTGCCCTCCTTGAGATACCTTGAGATTTCTAATCTGACAGATAAAATTTTTCATAAATTCTGGGAAATTCTCAGTCAGCATTTTTTCACATTTTGCCTCTCATTCTCTCTCTCTTCTCTTTAGGAACTCAGATTAGGTATCTACAAGACCTTCTCTCTCTGTCCTCCACGTGTTTTAATCTCATTTTCATATTTCATCCCTTTGTCTCTCTATGCTATCCAATTAATTTTGTATTTGTAGCATTTTTTCTTCTACACAAGTTCATTTAGTTCTTTTTCATTTCTACATACATGCTTCTTTCTCATATTTTCAATTTTTCTTATTATTTCCTTAAACATATTTGTATTTTCTGCTTAGTAATTCTAGAGTCTGAATTCTTTGCTGATCTGATTCTGTCTGCTTCTCCCCACCCTGCCCCATTACCACACGCATTTTGCTGGCTCTCTGGCTCTTGTTCATGGTAACTTGATTTCTTATGTATTTCATGATTTATTCATTCATGTTTTTTTTTTTTTTTTAATACCATGTGCACATCAACTGAGGAACATTCTGTCTGGGAAGACTGGTTTTAAGGCCTCTTTCTCCAGAAAGGATTACTATTTGCTTTACCCAGGTGCCAGAGGCTACTACCAACCTGGAAATACTTCAACTGAGTTCTCCTACTTGCATTTTTTCAGACCACACAAGTAGTTTTAGCTGCAAACCCCTATGTGGGACAGCTTGTGCTTATGAATTCTCAGGAGATTTTTGTTTTCCCTACCCTGCACCCAGGCTTAAGGCAGACAATTTTCTTTCCTATCCTTAGCTTGGGGGTACGAGTTATTCCTAATTTATGCCTTAACTGAGCCCTTTGGGAACTTTAGCTTTATGCATCAGATCTTCTGTTAGATTTCCCATCTGGGGTTGGCCCTAGGTTTTTTCCCCTTTGCCTTCTTCACAAGAGATTTAAAAAACAAACTAAAGAGACTTCCTGGTTTGTTCAAAATCCTCAGGGTGTGAAAATCGGGTTGTGTGCTCTGCTTACCATTTCTGGGTTCCAGCTTTCACTTGGCCTCTGATAATTCTTTACTTTCTTGGTCCCCCTGTAATATATTTTAAATGATATTATTACATTTTACCTAATATTTTAATTTTATTTCCACAGTAGTTCAAAGTTTCTAATCCACTATACCGTAGGAAATGGCAGTCCTATAATAAGCTTTTACAAGTTCAGCTTTGCTTTTGATTTTTTGGTTGTTTATTTTATTTTTTCTTCTTTTTTAGTGTTTTGATTTCTTTTATGTTTGTGTGGGAGTTTTATAAGTACAAGTTTGGTTTAACAGTCTATATTTAATATAGACTGTTTTGGAATGATTTGTGGTGCTTCTGTTGACATAACCAAGAAATATTTATTGAGTGCTCACTTGCACCAGGCACTATTCTAGGAATGGGGATACAGAAGTGAATAAAATGGACCAAAACCCCTGCCCCCCAAGGAGCTTGAATTCTAGTGGGGAAGACACTGGATATGTAGTACATTAGACAGTGATAATGCAAAGGAGAAATAAAGCAGAGAAGGTGCTTTGTATCTTTGGAGGGAACAGCTCAGGAATACCTTATCAAGAAGGTGACATTTTTAAAGAAAAGGGGGTGTGAGCCATGAGCACTCCAGAAGGAGAAAAGACCTAGATATCTTATAAATGCCTAAGGGAATGTGTAATGAAAATTTTCGGTAGTTTTCGTGTTTATACCATGTCACAAATATTGCTGTTTATTCTTTTTTCTCTCTTAAATCTCAATTTTCCCTTCCTATTTCTTAACCCAGCTCTATAATTTTGATTCTCCAGCCTGGAGAACTGACTCGATCTTCTTGGACAAGCTACTTAACCTCTCTGAGTCTCTTTCCCCTTGTGTAAAATAAGACCACTGCTTATCTCAGGATTGATGGGTGAAATGAGATAACATTTGTAAAAGTGTCTGACATTTCATGTCAATAATTGCTAGTTTCTTTCTTTTTTTATTCTTCCTTCTCTGTCCACCCTCTTTTCAGCACTTGTTTTCAGTACTTGTCAGCAAATTTGCAATACGATTCTTATGCAACACCATGGAGAAACCATGTCGTAGGCAATTAACTAAAGACAAATTAGGAACATAATTTGATTTTTAAAAAAGAAACTTTCCGGTGGTTTTGAAAGGCTGAATTTGGTGCTCAGGGTTAAGAAGATAATGCCATGCCCTGTGCATTCCCCCCTTAAAGATCTGCTGTGTCGCAGATCAGCAACCCCAGTCAATCTCAATTTGTATATATGAAGATCTGCAGAATCTCCAGTTACGGTCAGGCTCAAAGCAAGCAGAGGCATATCAAATTCATCTGCAAATACATATATATTCACGTATCTTCTCTTATCCCTTAACCCAATCTAGCTCCAATTTTGTAAACTGGTGAATTTTCTTGATATGGTTTGCGTTCACTAAAAAGGGAGGAAATCTAAGGGTAAGGATGAAACTGAAATGTAAGCTTAGAAATAAAAGTAGAGCCTAAAATCACTCATAGTCTTTAGTGAGATTTTCTTTGATTTGAGGGTCAAAGACCTTAGTTGTAGTACTGGTTTCAATACTGACTCACCGTGGGGTCTCTGTCAATTAGTTTCCTGTGACTGTATCATGAGTGATACTTTCTATACTTCTTGACTCGTACAGCTGTTGAGATTGCATAGGATCTGAGCAACATCAAAGTAAGACAAACACTAAAGATAAACAAAGTACAGCTATTGATATTGCATGCTTTTGCTTTTTGGTCTGTCCCCAGCCCTACCGTTGACCCTGCCCTGCTGGACGTGCCCTTCCTTCAACTCCTTGGGGAGGTGCCCTCTGACCTCTGAGAGCAGCTGGACCACACATTCTGAAGACACCAGTAGTCCCAGTTTTGGCCCCTCATACACAGACCTGCAGCTCATCAATGCTGAGGAGCAGATGAGTGGCAGGGCTTCTGGGGCAGACTCGACTGGTAAGATGGAGCACCAAGCCAGAGGGCTTTGCAAATCACTTTTGGTGACCTGTTCCCATTCTTAAAATCTCTGCTGCCAGCTTTGTTTAAAGAATGAGTTCAGGTATAGTCATCCTGTCAAAAAGCTAGAAACCAGAATGGTTTAAAATTGCACAGGGAAAAAACATGTACACAGATTGGCTGGTTGGTTGGCAGATTATTAATATTGGGAAACCATTTGACAGTATATCTTAATGTGTTATTTTCTTACTGGTCCGTGCAAGTACTGTTCCCTGTCAATTTATTTTCTCTTTGGATAACTGAAATGTATGCAATGTGCACAAGGCTGAATCTTTCGTCCTACCGCCCACGCAATCTTCCCTCTTCAGCAAGAGGGAGGTAGATTTAAGCAGAAAAAAAGTAAATGTTACGTGAAGTGCAATGAGAATCAGGACTCAGCCACTGCATCCAGACTACAAATCACTTTGCAGTTAATGTTTTTTCTCCTGTGCCTGAATTGAGCTATACATTGGTCTTTAATATCCTGTGGTCTCATTTATTAAATTTCCCTTAGGTGTAGGATGGAATGCTAGCTGGCTTTGCCATTGGAATATGGGCCTGTCAACAAGCGCTGTATCATGGGTTAAATTTAGGATGGCATTGAAAGATGTGTGTTCTTGGTGTTTTGATTATTTGGTCCAAGAGATAGTTTTCCTTTGAAAGAGATGGAGTTACTGCTAGTTTCTCTTTGGATGAAATTACCCAGTGTGTCCAACAATATTTGTTTTTCCTTCTCAAAAATGTTCAGGAATTTGTCTCTGGATCATTTTTCAAATTTGGGTAACATTTGCCCTCATGCTGTGTGCTGTTGGGAGGTTCTACAAGTAGAAAGAGAGATCCCTCTTGCAGACTAAAGGGTTCAGACAGGATTTGGTTTGGTATTTGGTAATATTGCAAAGAATCCTAGTTTATCACAATCTCTTTCTTCGCAAGCCACAGTTGTTTATAGCATTTTGTTTTCACAGACACTCTCAATTCTGGTTGATGCCTGTGGCTGATGATCCTGTTCAGTGGCTGAAATATGCTCCCACAACCCCATCTGCTCCGTAGGGAGCATTTCATGGATGGGAGGGCACCATCAGAAGCTGAGGCGGTTAGGAAGAGAGGCTGTGCTTGCCTCCCTGTCACCTGTCCTTGCTCTCAACCTCCTTTCCAAGCCTTCCCGTGAAGGATGCAGATAATGTATTGGTTGAGAGCACACAGACTCTGGGGTCAGACTGCTCAGGTTCAAATCCTAGTTCTGCCATTTACCAGCTGTGTGACCTTGGGCAAGATCCTTAATATCTTTATGATTCAGTTTCCTCATCTGCAAAATGAGGATAATGATATTACTTACCTCACCAAGTTGATACCATCTCCAAGTGAGACAATTTATGGAGAACAACTAATACAATGCCTGACACAGAATAAGTGATCATCGAGGATGCAATTTCTTGCCTCTCCTGCCCAGGGTTCTTATTGCTTTAGAGAGCTTCTTATTGCTTGCTTATTCCTCCTCGCTGTAGGAAAAGGCAGGATCTTAGGCTTAGGCTGTTTTTTCAGTGGCCTCTCTGCTTAGGTGAAAATTGCTTTAATTCCTGGAGGTTCAAATGATGAAAATCAGAGTCCTAGCCTGAACTGGATATTATTAATCTGTCTCCAAAGCTTATAATTATTTTTAGTATCTCCGTTTTCTAAGAGTGTTACAATTCTCATTGAGAAAGCATCCTCCCCTGTTGTTTTGGTCAGGGTCCTGACAGGAAGCAGATGGTACCCTCCAAAGGTTTGATCTGAAGGGCCTGCTGACAGAGGCAGCAAGAGCTAGAATCATGGAGGACGGGCTGCCCCACAGGTGCTGCGGCTGTAGAAAGGGCAGAGCCACCACCAGAGATTTGGCAAAGTGGGGAGAGAGGAGGAATAAATACCTGGATCTTGTGCTGGCACTTCCCATCGGCACATCCCAACCGGAGGCTACAGGGCACAGAGCCCTAGTCGGGCAGCCCAGAGAGGTCAGCCACCAAGCCACAGAGCAGGTGGAGAATGGATTTGGGGTGAGGAGTGGTGGTGAAACAAATGGAGAATACTTTAGTCCCCACCAGGAACTAAATGGCCCCTAGGCTGGGGTCACTCCAGAGACTCAAATGCAAAACCAGGACTAGATAATGATGAGTGATGCCCTTAGTTCTCTCCTTCAGCAGGAGGCAGTTTCTATGGCTACAGGGAGGCTACAGGTATGGCCTTTTGGCAACCATCCTCTTTTGCAGAGGTAGGAATCATCACAGCCAGCATTTACTGCCTGTGTGCTGTGTGCCAGCATATGATGTGCATTATCTCTGGCCTTTACGACAATCCTGCAAGGCAAGTGTCATTCCCCCCGTTTCCTAATTGACCCTGAGTCTGTGGAAGGTTAAGAAACTTGTCTGAGAGAACACCACTAAGAAATGGATGAACCTGGGTTTCAATCAAAGTTCCAAAGCCTTTTCCAGTGGTTCCCAAACCTGATGGTGCCCCTGAGTCATCATGGTGATCAGTTTACTGTGTTACCTTCCAGACTTTGTGTACAGATAGGTATTGAGGATACATATAAATATATGTACACATATTGCCTTGGGGGTTATTTTTAACATAAATAGGATCAAAGGGATTTTAAATAAGATGTGTAGCAATCAGAGCTTGAGGATAAAGCTCATGTTTCCTTTACAGATGTGAGAGCTTACAGATAACTGCATCTCACCTCCACCCCTCTTCCAGGCCCAGAGGTGGCAAGTGGTGTGCCTCCAGGGTCCTGGCAAAATGAGAGGCAGTGAGGGGAGTGGCTCCGAGTGCAGGTCCCCAGGCTGTGTAGAAAGGGTCTGGATGCAGCCCCAGCTGTGGGAACTGCATGAGGCTTTCCTTGATCATCCTGACTTGTACAGTCAGGGTGAAGTTCTGGCTTTGAAAAGCCTGTAACTCATCCTGGATTCCAAGATAGAAGGAGGGTAAGGAAAAATAAGATTTAGGAGAATAACCAAGTGTTTCTGAACCTCTGGCTTGTATCCATCTACCCTAGCAGTGGGGGGGGTTTATAAATGCTTTCAGTTGAGCTATTGAGAGCTTCTAAGAAATCTGTATAGACTGGAAGGCCCCCCAGCCAGGTGACTACCTGTCCTCTGCCTGGCACCAGGCCTGTGGCAGTGGCCAGCCTCCGGGAGAGCCCTACTTCGAGGCTGGATGATGGTTCAGTCAGGGTAAACTGAATCCCTGTGAGGCTATAGAGCAGATCCTCATCTGTCTCTGTCTCCTCCGGCCACGTGATCTCCCAGAGCTTCCCTTTCTCATCTGTGAAATAGGGCTGAACATTGCTGCCCAGGCAGGGTGACAGCGTGTGTGTGAAGGTGCTTCGTACAGTGCAAAGTGCTGTAGGAATAAAAAAAAATTCCTAATTTATGACTCTGTGCCTCATTTCCCTTTGATATGGGAAATAAGGCTAATTACTGCCTACTCCTTTATTGCCCCAAAGAGGACTGTAAACTATACGGGTGGTGGGATGGGATCCGAGAAGGACTTTGCAGTTCTCAGCAGCAAGCCATAGGTAAATGCAGAGGCGCTGGGGGAAGTTCAGTATGATTGATTTCTGTGGCAAGGGCTTGAGGGTCCTTGGGAGGAACTGAATTGGGGAGACTTTTGTCATTTATCTGCCCCCTCTGCTTTTTAGCACTGTGGAGGGAAGTAGGGATGGAGAGGGTCTGCAGAATTGGGGCCTCCGTCAGGAGCTCCCTCAGCCCAGCCCAGCTGGCCGGAGCTCTCCCTGGCTGTGTGTGAGGATGCGGCTGGGGCAGAAGGGCTGTGATTCATCTCCTGTGTAGAGAGGATTATGGTGGCCCAGGCCCAGCCTGTTTACCTTGGCCCCATTGCTCTGTGCTAGGCCACAGCAAGCCACAGCCTCCTCCCTGTCATCTGGGGTAGGAGCTCTGCAGGGATTTGGCAGCCCTGCAGGGCAATCCTGATTCCCAGCATAATTGTGGAGGGAAGGACTCTGTGATCAGCATACACTTTCTTCTCATTTTCTCACCAAGGGGATAATTAGGAGGAGGAAGGCAAACCAATCCCCTCACCTTGGTTAAATCACAGGGTGTGGGCAGAGGTGGAGAGCAGGTTGTGTTTGCTCTGGAGTTCAGCAGTGCACACAGCAGGAGAACTGGAAATAGGCAAGTCCCTAATAACACTCACTTCCTCTCTCACTCCTGTCCCTCCAGGGCCCCCTTGCCCTAGAGATAGGCACACTCTGTCATCTTTACCAGTCGGAGTAGCTCTGTCAGGCCACTAGTGTTACAGGGGCTGATAAATAGTGCGAGGTTTGAGGGAATAAAAATAAACCTACTGCTTTTGAAGTCTATGCAACCCTGGAAGAGAAAAAACACGCACGGAAATGTTTGCTGTAGCACAAGCTGCTGTTAAGTGGTGGCTTCCATTTTGGTTTTCTTTTTTTCTTTCTTTTTTTTTTTGAGGAAAATTGGCCCTGAGCTAACATCCTTTGCCAATCTTCCTCTTTTTGCTAAGGAAGATTGGCCCTGAGTTAACATCTGTGCCAATCTTCCTTTTGTTATATATGGGATGCTGCCACAGCATTGCTTGATGAGCAATGTGTAGGTCTGTGCCTGGGATCTGAACCTGTGAACTCCGGGCCGCCAAAGCAGACCATCCAAACCTAACCACTGTGCCACCAGGCCAGCCCTTGGTTTTCTTTTAAGCACAATAAAAGTGTAGATTTAAGTGTGGGATTAGAATGCTCGGGCACGTTTGCAAACTAAGGAATGTCAAGACTGGGCGAAGCACATGGCAGATGTTTAATAATTGACTGTTGAATGGATCCTTGAATGAAAGGAGTGAGATTGCAGGTGACGAGAGTCGTCTGCATCCCAGACATCTGTACCCCATTTAGGTTTAAGAATCAGGCATTTCTTTTTTTTTTTTTTTTTGTGAGGAAGATCAGCCCTGAGCTAACATCCATGCTAATCCTCCTCTTTGCTGAGGAAGACCAGCTCTGAGCTAACATCTATTGCCAATCCTCCTCCTTTTTTTTTTCCCCCAAAGCCCCAGTAGATAGTTGTATGTCATAGCTGCACATCCTTCTAGTTGCTGTATGTGGGACGCGGCCTCAGCATGGCCGGAGAAGCGGTGCATCAGTGCGCGCCCGGGATCCGAACCGGGGCTGCCAGTAGCGGAGTGCGCGCACTTAATCGCTAAGCCACGGGGCCGGCCCCCAGCATTTCTTCCAAGTGTATCCCATAGGGCAGCCCAAGAAAAACCAGGGTGCTGGGGGCCAAGTGTTAGGTTCATGCCACTCTCCCTGTGTTGGAGATTCATAGCATGTATTAGCTTATTAAAGACTTTGAAAGTCCTGAGATTATATGTATGTATCTACATATGTGTATAGTTTATATTTATATGTGTGTGTATACGCATATATATTTATATACACATATAATAAATTTAGTCTTCCATTAATTCATACTGCCTACCTGGTCACCTGGTCAGATCTCAGGGTACAGAAACCCAAACACACATAAATTGGCAAATTTGACTTGGAAGTACATTTAGCCATTGCTCAAGTGCTGGGAAACCAGAGAAACCAGAAAGAAATATTTTGATGAACTTTCCTCGATTTACAAAGTTAGCCTTACTTTATCTCATGCTCTGCTACACCTCTTGGCCTCTTTTTTTTTTTTTTAATTCTAGATTCAGCAGACCTAAGACTACATTTTGCCAAACTTTCTTTGTATTTAAACCCTCATAGGCTTTAAAACAAATGTAGACCAGATGTTCTTGATTCATTCGCATTTAACTGATCAGTGGCATTCTGCCAGAGCAGTAGGATAGCCCCAGTGACTTTGGACTCATTTTTTTCTCAGAAACCAGTGTTTATGCTGGGTACAAAGCTATGGACATGAGATCTCAGAAAGTTTCTCTTGGCATTATTGGTTAAGGAGGGTAGGAGAACATCACCGGGCTACATGTCTCTTTACAAGATGTAACACATTTCTCTGTTGCCTGTTTTCTCATAATCCTGCTGTAGCTGGTAGACCACTAGACCAGAAACAGGGGCCCAGATTCCCAGTAAACAGTAATTATCCTTGTGCATGATGGGGTTACTGGGGATTCTTATTGTTCCTAAGGCACATTTGTGTTTTATGATTTTTTTTTACCTTGAATATATTTTGGTTGGAAGATAAAAATAAGTTTACTTAAAAAAAAATTCTTTCCCCTAGCTACAAATTTCAGTGATAGGCATACTCCTCTTGAACAACAGTCTCCTCTTCAGCCTCCTTAACAGTCTCCAAAATCGAAGAAGAGTAGAACATATATTTTTAAAACAAATTACATCTTTTTTCTCTTTCATTAACAAATATAAATTTGGCCTCATTTCTGTTCCTAGCATACCCAGGATCCTTGATCTTCTTGTTTGCCTTGGTTGGACACTTTGGATTTCAATCAGTAAAAAAAAACAAAACTCAAATGATTGCTTTCTTTGAAAGTTTCTCCAGAGAAGTTCAAAAGTTTCTCAGAAACACAATTATTTATTGAGTAAAACCAGTCATTGCAAATACAGTAAAGAGTTAAATATCTGCCTATGAAGAAATGATAATCTACAAACAGATTTTTTGCCATTAAAAGAATTTTTATATATAACTTAAAAAGTAGTTTCTATTTATAGAACGTCTACTATATGCCAGGAATGTGCTGCAAACACACACACACACACAATCTCATTTAATCTTGGCTTCTTAAAAGTAGATATTACTATCCCATTTTATGGATGCAGAAACAATGACTAAAGAGGTTAAAGGATTTGGCCAAAGCCACACAACTAAAAAGGGTAGTGTTGGGATTCAATCCAAGTCTCTCTCCTCAGCTCTCCCACCTGGTGTTTGGTATCTTGAGAAGCTAGTGTTGGTGAACGCAGTGAGTTGTGGGAAGCGGGTATAGAGGGCTTTCTGCTGACCCAGTGCTGCCCTCCTCTGCATTCCCTGGGAGCTATGTACAAACCTCCCTTATGAGCTTATCTCACCTGATGGCAGTGACTCATGTAGGAGTCCCTATTAGACTGAGGCCTTCTCGGAAGTAGGAACCACATCATCTTCATTTTATATTCCCAGCACGCTGCCTGGCACATTGAAATTACACAGTGGATCTTTGTGGAATAAATTAACTTTTTTGATATAGGGCTGGAAGACCCTCGTTCCCCATGCTATTCTCCAATTACCTAGGCATAAGTGTATTTGCTAATTGAAATGCAACTTCATGACGGGGAAGAATTAAAAAAGAACAAAGAGGTGCAGCTAGTGTGGAAATAAGACTCTTTTCCTATGTTTTCAAATGTTAGCAATTATCCAGTAGTCTCCATTCATTTTGTTTTCCTGTTCTTACTTGGGTTTTATTATAATCTTTTAAATTCTTTAAAAAAAATTTCTGTATGTGGATATGTGTGAGTGCAGTGGGGCGAAGGGGTGCTCTCTGAGTTTGGGTATCTCAGAATCTCACCCTATACATTCTTTGACCAAAACAGCCATATTTTCCTTCCCTATTTATTTACCTCCGAGAGTGCAAAGAAGGAGAGTTGGAAAAAGCTTTTCTGTGATATCAAAGTAGATTCTTGTGGCTATTGAACCATCTGTGGGGAGCAAAATCTGAGAAAGAGCGGCAGAGTAGAAGATGCTGTGTTCCAAACAGATAATTTCAACTAGATATTGGAACCACTTAATAAAAAATCTGTGGCCTCCCACCAGAGATTTTGCAAGTCCTTTTTAGAATTTCTAGTGCCCTAATCTTGAAGAGGAAGTGACAACTATAATGCCTTTTATTGATTACCTTCTTTTTTTTTTTTTTTAAAGATTTTATTTATTTATTTATTTTCCCCCAAAGCCATAGTGGACAGTTGTATGTCACAGTTGCACATCCTTCTAGTTGCTTTATGTGGGACGCAGCCTCAGCATGGCCAGAGAAGCGGTGCGTTGGTGCACGCCCGGGATCCGAGCCCCGGCCGCCAGCAGCTGAGCGCGCACACTTAACCGCCAAGCCACGGGGCCGGCCCATATTGATTACCTTCTATGGTATTCTTTTTAGTGTTATGATCCTCCTTTTACAGATGGGGACACCAGTGCCCAGAGCCACACATTAGTTGAATGACAAAATTAGGATTGATGCCCGGGCTTGTCGATGCTGTGCAGCTCTGCCCCTCCTGTGGCTGAGCTCTCTGGAAGGACACTTCTCTGCACCCAACTCCATAGGGCAGCATTTAAGATGCTGTGTTTTTTCAATTCCAAACAGATGATCAAAACTAAATATTTGGAATCACTTAGTATCCAGAGGGTCCATGAACTTAAATGATTTATGTCTTTATTATTGCAAATGATTTATGTCTTTATTATTGCTAACCTCTAGGAGGTTAGTGAAATGAGCATTTCCCTCCATTATGGATGCAGGCAACAAACCACAGTAATATTAGCAGTACCTCCCACTTAATCATCAACAGAAATCACAGATGTTTCCACAGTACATTATAGTTGTGACACATATCTCAAAGTATCATTTATCTCATTGCTACTTGGAAATAGTAGTTATTGGCTGTATTAATGGTTGGTCAAAAAGTACAGATTACTATATCAAAAATGCATGAAATTGGTTTTTAATATTGACAAGTATTTCAATATAAATAGTTTCTTTTTAAGTCCCATGTACTTGTTCATGCATTTAACATATTGTCCTGGGGAGTCCCTAGGCCTTATTACATTGATAAACGGTCTACGGCAAAAAAACAATTAAGAACCTCTGCTTTGGTGACTCCCCCTCCGTGGCGCTTGCACAATGAAGCACAGACTACTCTGATTTAACGCCAGTTGATTCATGCATTCAATAAATGAGAACCTACTATGTGCCAGCCACTGGGCTGGAACTGACTGTGTAATGATGAGCAAGATAGACATGGTCCCAGCCTCCAAGCAGCTTGCAGTGGGGGCTGTGCGAATATTTGAGAGGAAGTCAAGGCAATTAGAGTAGAGTGAGAGAGGTGCTGTGAAAGGGCAGGTTGAGAGAGTTACGGGAAAACAGCAGAGGAGGGCTGCCTCCAAACCTGTGGCCTAGGGAAGGATCTCCAGAAAATTGATTTCAGAACCGAAAACTGCTAGCTGAGGCTGAAAGAACATTTGCAAAATCCCAAAAGTCACAGAAAACAGAGTGAGTTCAAACAACTGCAAGTACTTCAATTTGACTAAAAGATATTGTTCGTCCAAGGAGGGATGAGAGATTTGTCCAGCCAGCATGGTCCAGTGATACTTTCTGTGATGATGGAGGTGCTTTCTGTATCTGTGCTGTTCAAGATGAGCACTTGAAATGTGACTAGTTTGACTGAAGAATTTAATTTTTAGGTTTAATTAATTTCAGTGTAAATAGCCACATGTAGCTAGTGACTCGTATTGGACAATGCAAGACCCTGGACTCTGGGACGGGGCAGAATAGATAGGACCTTGTCAGCAAACTCTATTAAGAAGTTTGAAATTATTCCTAAGAGCAGTAGAGAACCATTAAAGGTTTTAAGCCGGGGAAGGAATGACGTGATCAGATGTGGAAAATAGTGTGGAGGGGGCAGGGCAAGACAGGCTCACACCAGTTAGAGGGCCGGGCAGTCATCCAGGTAACCTCGATGGTGGCCTGCACTAGGTTAGAGGAAACGGAACAGATTCAAAAGACATTTAGTATTTAGGATGGACAGAATCCCAGCCACTCTGTTTCCTCTGTTATGCTTCAAAATGTTCCATCTCTATGCCTCTACTCTTACTTTTTACCCGGAATAACTCCTTTTTTTCCCACATCACAAAGTCCTCCTGATTGTTTAAGATGAAATTCAAATGATCTTTTCTCGCACAAAGTGCTCACTTTGTGCCAAGCGTGGTCCGAAAGACTGGGCATTCAGAGTAAGCTACCCCGAGCAGGTTGTCTTCCCAGTTTTACCTAGGTCACCGTCTCTGGACCACCTACTCTACCTTTGGTAGGAGGGTTCTTTGCATGGAAGTCATCTCTCTTCTATAGTCAGGTCCTCCAGGACAACAATGATGTTTTCACGTCTGGATTGTCCCCACAGTCTGGTCTCCAGCCCAATGCCTGGTACTCAGGAGGTGTCCAGCGAATGTTTTTAGTTACATCTCCCCTTTTTGCCACATTGCGTCAGCATTATGCCCTTGCCGCCCACCTCAGAAAAAAATAAAAGCTTGCCTCAAAATACCTTCGTCCCAAGTCCTTGAGTCTAGAAAAAGAATAGAGAAAAATAGAAATGAGTTCCTCTGGTTGTAATTTTGAATTATTTTACTATTTTAAGTGTAGGTGGCTTTTAGAATAGTCATCAAATTTACCTGTGGAGGATAGTGTCTTCGACTTGAAGTAGCTTCTCAAGTGAATGATGTAACACCACTGATTTAAATAAGATTAGAAATTGCTCACTAAAGCTCTTGTGCAAACCATTCAACACCCAGCAAAGTCAGGCTTCAAAGAGGATTATGAACTATGCTTTTTTTGGATAATAGCATGTTAACTCAAACTCAACAAAATATCAGTGGACATAAAGTGCTCAAACCACAGTGGCTGGCACGTAGTGCCGTCTCAAGTGTTTATTGTCATTAGCCCTGAAGCTTCTGGAAATAGATGTCTTCTTATTCGGTTTAGGATTGTACTGACTGATCTGGATTCTTTAGCTATCATGGACCTTTAATGTTATGAATTTAAAAGATTATTTAGTAGAATTTCTCCCATTTTATGGGTGAGAAAGCCAAGGCCTAGAAAGTGTTAGCAGCAGAGCCAGGCCTTGTAATTCGTTTTTCCCCACCCATTCTGTGAATCATTTCAAAACCTAAGAGATTGGCCAGGCACAACTGGTTATTTTTCATTTCATTCCTCCCTGAACGTTTCGTCTTGTTTCTTTCTTTTTTTTTTTCCTTAATTTAACAATGGGCCCTCTTTCTTGAGAGTTCAGTTCACCCATGAAAAAGTTAAAAGCAGTGGAGCCAATGGAAATGGAAGCCCTCAGATCCAAGAAAACGTTTTTTTTCTTAATAATAAGTTTGATACCTTAATGAGATGTGGGTATAGAAAGTCTCTTGACTTCCAAGCTAATGTGTTTTAGATCATACATCTCCTTTCCTGGTCTGAAGGCTGGGTGGGGCCAGGTCTGGGTCCCTGTAATTCTCTCTGAGAGCTTTTTGCAGCGAGCCTCAGGCCATCTTCTTACTGAGATTTTCTTAGAGACCTGTTCTCACCCACCTGACTTTACCTTAGGGGTATCTCTTTCTTCCATTCTCAAATTACTCAGAGCTTTAAAAAGCTCCTTGTTAATGTTATATTAATATAGGCTTTCTTCAAAAATGGGAGTTAATTTTTCATGTTTGTTTCAAGACAGAGAATGAGTTCACAGCTTAACCTTGGGTCAAGTGAAGAAACAGATCAAAAGCAGCTGTCTTTGGTAGAATCACATCTGCCATGAGCCTCAAGAACAAATTCATGTCACCACTTTGTGGTTCATCTGGAAACACAGGGAGTGTGTACACAGGGTTATAAACATCAACAAGATGTTAGCCCTTTTCCAGTGTGAGCACCAAGGGCTCATTGGCTCTTTCGCTGTGAAATGGACAACTGACTTTTCCTTAGTAGTATGTGGAATGCTGTGTGTATTAGTTTGTTGGTGCTGCCATAACAAAGTACCACAAACTGGGTGACTTAAATGACAGAAATTTATTTCCTCACGATTCTGGAGGCTGGAAGTCCAAGATTAAGGTATCAGCCGAGTTGGTTTCTTCTGAAGCCTCTCTCCTGTTTCTTCACATGGTCTTGCCTGTGTGTGTGTCTGTGTCCTGATCTCTTCTTATAAGGATAGTCATGCTGGATTAGGGCCCACCCTAAAGACCTCGTTTTAACTTAACTACCTCTTTAAAGACCCCATCTCGAAATACAGTCACATACTGACGGTACTAGGAGTTAGGATTTAAACATATGAATTTCGGGGATATACAATTCAGCCCATAACAGTATACAAACACGACTTAGAAGTCCTCTCCCTTACCTACCCAAGATAGGTAGATTGACATATAATCCCATCCTATATAGTCTTTCTGGAGCCGTCGCTAGCAGTGCTACTCGCTGTAGAAACTGGATTTTGGATCTGACACTTACAGCCTACTTCTCGCAGCTGTAGTAAGGAGAAGGAGGTTGTTTATGCTTAACAAACCCCTCGCTCAGCCTTTTCACCTGCTTATCTGCAGAATGACTTGCTGGTTCACCAAGGGGCTGGTTTATCCTGCGGGGCTCATCGGCTTACCTGCTAATTCAAAAGTAAATATGTTAATTCACAAAAGAAGATATGCAAAGAGTGATATGAAAAGATGATTAATCCCCACAATCAGTTGCGCAGATTAAACAATAATGTCCATCAGCTTGGTAAAGTTGTAGTGATTGGAAGTATCTAGTGTTGGGAGTGGAGGGTTAGGAATTCACATGCAAGGAATTGTGGAAAGACGTTTCTGGAGGGCGTTCTAGCCATTGGTGTCAGTTTAAATGTCACACTCTTTAACAATTAGTTTATCCCAAGGAAATAATTAGACATGTGCCTGTGTGTGCAGTACAGCACTGTTTATATTAGCAAAAGCAAACAAACAAAACCCAAATATTAAATAAAATGGAATGCTGTGCAGTCGTGGAAAGTGTCCCAATTATATTGTTAATTGAAAAAAGTAGGTTACAGGATAGAATGTATAAGTGTTTTGCTATATTGGCCTATATATAGTTTTGCTATATTAGTGTGTGTGTGTGTGTGTGTGTGTGTTTCTAAATATATAGAAAAAGTTGGATAGGTTATATCCCAAACTGCCAATATTGGTTATCCCGGGGTGGGGGACTTTCATTCATTACTACGTTTATTTCTACAGGATCTGAATTATTTATAATAATCATAGATCACTGTAAAAGTCAGAAAAAATAAGAATGAAATATTTCCATTTAGAAGATTAAATACATTACTGGAGCTATTTTAAAATTTACTTTATGATAGATGTGTTTGTGTAGGGGCTGGCCTGTTTGTTTGGGAGGTGAGTGCTGACCTGTTTGCTTGGGGGGGTGCTAGTATGTCAACTTTTTACTGGCATAATGCTAGTATATTCTGTGCAGGAAGTAGATATAGTGTAATGGAAAACCATAGTCCTCTGAGTTTGAGAGACCAAACACCAGCTCTGCTGCTTCCCTGCTCTGTGATATTTTGCAAATTATTTAACCGCAATGACTTTTAGTTTCCTCAACTGTAGGATGGAAATAATAAGGGTAATACTGAGCTTGCAGGTTTGTTCTGAGGGGTGAATGAGACCAGGTACATAAAGTTCCTGGACTATACGAAGGAGTAGCCATTATGATGATAGCAATATAATACAATTTTCAGAATTCCTTATATTTTAGAGCTAGGACTTAGTCTGTGGGAAGACAGTTTTTTTAAGTTGTGGAAAAACAGCTAAATCAAACCCAAAAGAAGTTCCATTTTTTGTCCTTGGCTGGTTTTTGTAAACTGCCTTTACAGAAAGGCAGTTTCTTTTATTCTTTCTGTACTCATCGACTGATGGGTGGGCTCACTCAACATGCTTTGTGAAACCACTTGTGTCTATGGCATTTTTCTGCAGAATTGGAATCAGGAAGAAAAGCTTTCCTGAGAAGAGGTGGGAGGGAAGGTGGAGTAGGAGAGAGGACTGGTGGGGGGAGGGAGCACTTTCATGAGTTGCCCCCCCCCACGACCCCCCTTGCCCCCCACGATTGGTTTGTTTGTACAAATTGGTTGCCTCAAGCAACACATTATTAGTCTGAGCCAGAATGTATCCCAGGAGACTTACTGCTTTCCCTTTGCCAAGTAATTGTCCTTTTCCCGCTGAGGATGCTGGGATTGTGGGGGCATTTTCCACTTTGGCATATTTCAATCCAGTTCCCGCCTTCACTGGGTGTCTGCTATTTGCAAGGCACTATGTCATTTCACTGTATTTAGAAAGTAACCGGTTGTGAGCTGTTAATCCTTATTTTCAACTCCTGGATTTTTTTCCTCCCTCCTTAAACCCTCAGTCCTAGTGTCTAAGGAAAGAAGATTATATTACTAGTCAGAACATTCATTGTCCCTCCCTATGACATAGGTGCCCCCTTACAACAGGATGATATTCCTGCCCCGTTGACATGAGGCTTGGCCATGTGACTTGCCTTTTGGCCAGTGAAATGCAGGGGGAAGTGACCCTTCTGGCATAGATTTCCATGTGCTCCCACCACCACTCCTTTTTCCCCTTTGTCAAAGTCACCCATGCTGCTCCACAGGCTGCCCTCAGACCCTGGCTTGGACTCTGTTCTGGTGCTCCTCTGGCTTACTTTTTCCCATGCCCTGTCTTCTAGACCTCAGTCCATATACTCAGGACTCTAGAATCCTCTGCCTGGACAGCTACAAGCCTGCTTCCCGGCCTCTTCCTGGACCTGTGCACCCAGGTGCAGCCCACGCTGCTGGTGTATGACCCCTAGGCCTGCAGGGACTGGAAATAGAGCTTGGACATGTGGACAGGGGAAGCCTTCAAAGTATAGGAGGGAGCAGGTGGGAGAGGGGGCGAGGGACGGGAGCAGGCTCCAGGCCAGGGGCCACTTCTCCCTGCTGCTGATGTTTCTGTGTGGAGCTCCAATTCCAAAAAGTTGTAATTCCATCTTGGCTTTCTGGGTTGTTATGAACATATATTGGTCAAGGAGGATAGGACATACTTTATTTAACAGTTTTTAGCTTGGCCTATACTTTTTAAAATACTTAGACATATGTTATGTGAGCTTGCACCTGAACTCTTAGGGCAGTGCCGTCAAATGCTCAGGGTGAGTCTGATATTCTAGAAGGGAGCTGCTCTTTGGGTCTGGGCTCTGGAATGAAGATGTGGAACAGAGCTGCAGCAGACTCTCAATGGATATAATGGGAAAAATAAATCTTCATAATTGTAAGCCACTGAGATTCTGGGGTTATCTGTTAACTGTGGCATAATTTAGATTAAGGTGACTAATTCCAAAATGAAGAGGTGACATTCACTGAAGGTGTCTGACTTCATCCACTTTAAATATGACATTGGTGGAACTTTTTGTTATTGTTTGCAGGGTAGTGCTACCCGGAAGGGTCTGAAAGAAATCCCTGGAGTTGACAGGAGTTCTGTGAGTGGGCATCTGTGTGACCCGTCACACCCAGTTGCTCTCAGTGCTGCTCCTGAATTCCTAAGATTTGGTGCACTCTGAGGCCCCTTTTCCAGAAGTGATGGTTTGGGTAATCAGTACATCTCTCTGGTTTCACTTTCCTTGTGACCCTGCAGAAACAGAATTCAGGGCCAGACCTTGGAAAAAAACTTATAAAATGAGAAAACATAAATGAAGCCCTTAACATGAAGAATAGCTGATAGTATTTTTATTTTAAAAAATGTATCCATTATCTATGAATTTACCTTTGAATATATCCACCCAGCCATCTCCCATCTTATGCCAAAAGAACTGTCCCATTGAATGGTTTTCAGATCCTATCTGTTCAGATCATGTCAGATATGAGGCAGTTGCTGAAACTAAATATGTTCTTACTGACTTGGAACAAAGAAGAGTCACCTCGTCCTCACTGAAATTAAAACCATGAACTTGACCTAAGGAAATCAGATACACACATTTGTAATAGCAGTTTGGAAATTATGTTTTAGGTGAAAAACCCACTTGTTTTCAAAATGCTTTCAAGTACATAATTTTATACATTCTTTATTAAAGTTTGTGAGATAGGCAGAAAAATGTTTCCCCTTTTCACAGAGGAGAAAACTAAGACTTATTAAGTTTCAATGATTTGCCCTCTGTTCTGCTACCAATATTAATAGTGGTGTTAGGAATATTAATATACCAATTATATATTAATATGTGTTACATAACACATTATATTAATGATATACGTTATATTACATATTTAATAAAATTCGTATTATATATTAATAATATTTAAATAATTTATATAATGTCCTTGTCTTGGAGGCTAACTCTAACAGCTCCAAGATTTCAGTGGCTCAACGTAGTTCGCGTTTATTTCTCATTCACACCACTGTGAGTGCAGGTGGGTGACAGGGCGCTGTGCTCCACAACTCAGAGTCTGCATCCTCAGAGTCTCCTCCTTTCAGGTGCTGGGTGGGAAGTGGGGGTGCACATTCTGTTGTCCAGAACTCGGGGCCTGGCCACACCTTACTGCCAGAGAGGCTGGAAAGCGTGTTCTAGCTGTGTGCCCAAGGAGCGGAGAACACAGATGCTCATGAACACAAGAAATCTGTGCCACGACAGTTATAGGAATTTACAGTGCTTATCTCCCCTGATTATAGGGGCCCTGTTTAAGATCTACAGACCCTTATGTTTTCCCCCGGCTTTATTGAGGTATAACAGACATACAATAAAGTGCACATATTTAAAGTGTACAGTTTGATGAGCTCTAACACATGTATACACCTGTGAAGTTATCACCATAATCAAGATAATGAACATATCCGCCACTCCCAATGGTTCCTGGTGCCCATTTGTAATCACTACCATTGTCGCTGTCCCCTCCACCTCCAGTCCTAGGGCCACACTACACTGTCTACACAGATTCATTTGCATTTTCAGAATTTTGTATAAATGGGAATACACAGTATGTTCTCTGATTTGGCTTCTTTCAGTCAGCATAATTACTTTGGGATTCATCCATGTTGCTTGTATCAGTAATTCATTCCTTTCTATTGATGAGTAGTGTTCCATTGTATTGTTATGTGACAATTTGTTTTATTTTATTTAAAAAAACAAACACATGCAACTTTTCAGTATTTGAGAACCAGTAAGCCAGTCCTTCTTGATACTTTGCCTTAACAGTCTGAAAAGGCTAAAAATACCCAGCCTTCTTTGGGAAGGTTGGAAAGAACAGCCCTGGGTCTCTCTCCCAGCTTCAAGGAGAGGACTAGATCGAGCAGGGGCTATGCTTTCCTTCTTTTTGAGCTTCAGATTCAGGAGGCTGTTAGTCAGTACTGGCTACCTGAGCAGGAGCAGTACTGTGCCCCGTGGCCTTGAGAATACAAAAGAAAGCAGACAGTTAATCCTGGAAGTTGATAGTCTGAGATCTGCACCATCATTTGCTTGTCCCCCGCCCCTGGAGCTGCGGTCCACGCTGTGTGCCTGGTTCATCCCCGGGCGGCACAGGGCTGTCTGTGTCCCTCCTGTGCTCACAATGCTTCCATGATTTCCCCTGCCGAAACTCTGACCTCCTTCCCTTGACATCCATGACTCACTCTCAGTTTAACCTTTCCTAGCCTCAGTTTGTCATCTATAACATGAGGTTGACAATGTGTGTTAGGAGCTATTTACTAAACAATAGTAACTAAATATTTCATTTCATGAAAGAAATTATTATTTATTGAAATAAATAATAACTAAGTGAAATAATACGAAGTACCTCTCCCCATGCCTAGTGAATAGTACATGTTCAAAAATTATGTTTCCTTTTCTTCTGCCCTTTCTTCCTCCCTCCACGTTCTGGTTTTAACTTACTTTTTCTGCCTGATTTTCAACCACGTCCCTCTATCAGATGTGCTCTCCATCCAAACCAAACTCTCCTTTGTTCCCCATGCACACCCTTTGCTTTCCTCCCACTGGACCTTGGTGTACAGTGTTGCTTTGCCAGGGTCCAAATGGGGTCCTCCCGGAAGTGAAGGTCCAGCTCAGATGCCAGCACCTCCCGGAAGCCTTCCTTGATTCCTCATCATGCTCCCCCCAAATACATCAACACCTCAAGGTGGGAGTAACTTCTCTATCACAGCAGCTCCTTGTGTCACTTACCACTTTCTGCCTTATCATATTCATACAAAACTGGCCTTGCTGTTCTTTGCCTCAGGGCTCTTGCTGTTGCTATTCCTTCTGTCTGGTAGGCTGTTCTTCAAGACTTTCACACATCTCACTCCTTCACTGCATTCAGGTCTCTGCCCCTTTGTCACCTCCTCACAGAGGCCTTCCCAGATCACCCCATCTACCATGGGGCCGCCTGTGTCCAATTTATTCTCTGTCTCCACACTCTGCTTTATATTTCTCTATTGCACTTAACTCCACTCAATAATTTTTGTCTAATTGATTGTCCATTGATTGCCCACATGAACTCTATGTGCACAGGAACTTTCTCTTATCACCGACGTATCACTAAATGCCTGGCACATAGATAATAATTATTTGCTGAACAAGTGAATTCACCACCATATTAGACTATAGTCTCTATCAGATGTGCCTTGAGGGCGTATCTTGAGCAATATCAGTGTCTGATTCATTATTAGATCACCTCAAACATGTTTCAGTGTTTAATACTATACAGTAAATATTTGGTTGAATGACAAAAGTCAACAGTGAGGAGGAAATTTCCCACAGTGCACAGGATTCAACTTCAGTTTCCTCCAAAAGTTATGGAACATCTACTGTTTGCCAGGCACCATCAGATACTTTTAAATACGTTGTCTCATCTAAAACTCCCAGCAATTTTCACATCCTCACACTAATATTTCAGTTAGAACCTTGGGACTAGGCCTGGGAAACTTGGGAAAGTTCCACAACTCCTCCAATAGCTACCTCCTTTCCTGTCGCTGGTACAGCCCCCACCCCCTCTCGACCCATGGTCTCCCTCATCCCTGCTATTGCTGATCATCCATGTGAGTCCTCTGTCCCGCTCCTTTGGCTTTCATTCATTCACTCACTAGTTCATTCACTCACTCCATCCCAAGCTGTCTTGTATTTTTCAAACCCTTATTGATGGTGAGAAAATAGTCCTACCTTCTATACTTGTATATTGTGCTCCTTAGAATGTCTTGTCCTAAGGTAGTCTGGTTTCCTCTCCACTCCCTGTGGTCCTGATTTCCTGAACCCTGGAAGGACTGGCAGAATCTCCTTTCCCCTTGGTTACTTTCATGCCATTGTTGAGCTACCATCATTCCACATTTTTAAATAAACCTCTAGTGTCCACTTCTGTCACCCTCTGTCCATGTCATGGACGTCGCATTGCCGGCTCTGGGCCTTGACTTAAGTCTTCTCCAAGCCCCTCTTCCCATGAATGATATTTCCAGTACTCTGGAGTCATGGTGTAGTGGAACAAACAGTGGACTAGGAGTCAGAAAAGCTGAATTTGGAGGCCTCACTCTCCCACTTAGCAGTGATAAGACTTTGGGAAATCGCTGAACGCCTCTAAGCTTCAGTTTCTTCATCTGGAACATGGCTATAATGATACCCACTCTACTTAACTACTTCACAGGGTTTACTGAGGAATAAAGTGAAGTATGCAAGTCAAGTTAACTTATAAACCATGAACATTTTAATGTAACGTATTATTGGAAATTGCCCTCATGGCTGTTCTATGGCATGCCAAACTTTGGATCTCATTTCCACCTGGAACTTCTCTCAGTAATCTTCTGGCTTCACTTGCCTTCCAACCTGGCCTGGACCCCAAGAGCAGTCTTTTCTTGAATACTCTACCAACAGCCTTAGGATTCTTTAATTCTTTGACCTGCCACCATACCTCTTTGGTTCTCAATCCTGAGTAACCCCTACCAGATACACATAACCTCTATGCTGCTGAGCTCTACGAAACCAAAACGTCTTGAATTAATCCTATTGCCTCCTCAAGAACCTCGCTCCTTCAGTACCCTCCATTGCGTGGTGTGTGTATCTCTCTCCCCCACCCCTAATTCTCTTTCCCCTAAAGATGTCCTATTAATTCTTACTCTTAACAAATATTGTTTTGATCTTGCTTCCTCTCATGTTGACATTTTTTTAATGACTTTCCTCAATTAGGTTTCAAGTCCTAGTGTAAATTTTGGCAGGACTGACTCCATAGTTAATCAAAGAATATTATTTATGAGGCTTGCAGAACCTACAACCGTGGTCTGAAATCCCAGTCTTCCTCCAATTTAGATCTTTGTCCCTCTCTTCAGTCTCTCCTTTATCTCCCTTATAGATGCAGGATTTTTCATGTGGCAGCGTGACTGACAGTCTAGCTATGTCCACAGAACCAAAAGAAAAAACAGCTCTCGAGAGAGGTCAAGCAGTGGATATTCTTCACACAGCATCTTCTTCTCCTGTTTCGTGCATCTCTCCAGACCATCCCTGCACATCTCGTTGATGAAAATGACAGGAAGTGTTTGCGGTGAGGAGGGACATACTTGGTCAGTTTTGAAAGGGTCATGATTAGGGCTTGTACTGAAACCTCTTTGTCTTTTCTTTCTTCTAGTTCTTCCTCTCTTTTTCCTTTCCTTCCCATTACCACAGAGAGTCGGGTCTTGGATATTATCTTGGAGAGTGTCTCTGGTCAGTCTTCATATAGAGAAGGGTCACCATTTTTAGTGCCTACTCTTGTAGTTAAAATTGGCAGCAAGTCTTTGTTGAAAATGGCACACCAGGCTGCTGTAGGGCATCTCTGCTCCACCTGTCTTACTCTTTCCCATTCTTCCTTCTGCTCTATTTCTTCCTTAGGCTTGCCAGTGGTTCCTTGCACCGGCCTCACTTGTGGAAGTAACAACAGCCAAAGTTCTTCAGATCCCTAAAAGAAGACACTTCTCTCTTTCCTTCCTGGTGTCCAGAAAGGGTGTGGAGCTGGTTGACAGAGAACTGGGAGTATAAAGAGCTTGCTTGAGGCCTAGAATTCTAGTTGTTGGCCTTCAGAATAATAAAAGGTGGTTGTTGTCACTGTTTTAGAGAGGTTCTAGAAACTTGGTCAAGATTCTCATCTTAATTATTTCAAGGCTGGATGATGAACTTCGTACATTACCCAATTCCTTTGTTTTGAATGCTCCACAGTGTGTGGTGGGACTTGAAATGTGTCCTAATATTTAAGTAAATGAAGAGAAGAAAAAAAGTAGTCAAGGGAGACAAAATGAGCAGTCTTTCAACAAATCAGATATTTCATTTCTCCTTTAGAGATGCACTTGCAGCAGAGAGGAAGTGACTATTGGATTTGGCCCATTACTGATGCCCTGGAGGTGGCACAGTAACCTACAGAAGGCTAGTTTAATGGAATCTTACCTGGCTTCTAAGTGTCAGGATCATTTCTGCCCTCATTGCCATGCTTGGACCTTGACATCCATTCTAATTGGGGCTTGCTTAAGAGTAGTACGAGCTGCAGGTTCTACGTATCATTTTGCTCACTTGATGAGCTTTTTGGCTTTAGAACAGAAACTCTGACAAAGATGTATTTTACCATCTGCTTTCAAGAAGAAGAAAGGGAAGCAGTTTCGAAACAGTTGTACACACCTAAATCTTTTCTTGAGACAGAAATGTGAACATCGCCTGTGATGACAAACTGATCCTGTGCTTTTTGAATGACGTACTAACTTCCCGGCAAAAATGAAAAATGTAACTATAGCCTCTGTTCAAACCTAGAAAATAAAGTCATATTGATACTAAGTAGCTCAATACAATGGAATTTAAGAACTGAGCATCACAAGGGACCTGAGGGGGTGGCGTGGCAGTGTCCCAAGAACAGCTTGAGTTCCCCCTATAGCAGTTGCTGCCTGAACACCCTTTGTTTTGAAGGATGCGCTCTCTAGAGAGGCAGCCGGTTCTGTGTTCCTGCAGTGTTACAGTGAACTAGGTATCACTTGACCATCTACCCACCAGTCCTTTGGCAACTAACTGCCGGATTTGAACACTGACTTCCCTACTTATTAGCAGTTTGAGCTCGTAGAAGACACAACTTTTCTGAGCTACAGTTTCTTCACCTACAAAATTAGAACAATCATAGTAACAATTTCATAAGGTTGTTGTGAAGGTGAATGAAAAAATGTATTTAATGCTCTTAGAAAAATGCTTGATCTAATAGATCTGCTTAATAGATAGCTCCTCCAATAAAATAATAATAATTATTATATTTATTATTATCACCATGTCTTGGATCCATAAAGAACAAATCTAATCTTTTTTTCCATACAACAACTTCTCCCCTATTTGAAAAGATCCAGACATCCTCAGGCCCAGAAATAGTTTACTTGTCAGCTTAGTTCTACAAAGATGACAAAAGAAGTTCAAGGCACTGAGGTAGGTTTAATATACTCAGGTTCATTTGGAGACCTCAACAGCAAAATATTTTAATATCTGAATAATGATGATTTCTTCCCTGGAATTTCTGTCCCCAAAAGAGAGATTTTAAAGAGTATAAATAAAATAAGTCTAACAAGGAAATGGTTCAGTTTTCTTTGCTGGATTAAAAAATAGTGTTTGCTTATGATGTATATAAAGTACTTACTTTTTTGTGTGTGTCAATTACGTGATAAAATCTTAGACATTTTAGAGTGTGAATGTGACTTTTTGCAGAATCATCCCAAATCTGCAAAGCAAGCTGGATATCCTCCTTTGCTAATAGAGGGTATCAGACAAATACGCCCGTAACTTGGAGACCATGGAGGACCTGGCCTACCGAATACCATCTGTGGTGGCAGCACAGTGAGAGCCGTGACTCCCACCAAGCTTCCCCCCACCCCGTGGTGACACTGCGGAGCTTCCTCAGGAGTTTGGAGTTTTCCTGGCCCAGGGACTGGGAGAAATCCAGTCACCTTCTCTAAGGGGGTTATAATCCCATATACATGTTGATGACTCATTTTATTGCTGACTTTTGGTTTCAAAGGAGGATCTGCTGTGTTGTTTGAGAATAAAAATCAGTCTTTCTCAGACAGCCGTGGAGTTTGTTCCCTGGGAAGATGACAGGCCAGATCTTCGTTAAGCTGCTGAGGAATGAAGGAGGGCCAGGACTCCCCTTTTCCCTTCCCACAGTGGCTGGCAGCAGTTAGGCCAGGATGTGTGGGCTCTTGGGAGCCTTGGTCTCTTTCTATGGCTCCAACGTCAACTAGCTGCTCTGCATGGAGAGGAGGGGGGGATGCAGCTTTTAACCCTAGTTCGGCGGCTTCAGTGGGGTTCTCTTTTTCTCCTCTGTCTAAGGCTGGAGATGTGTAGAGGCCAGCTTTATGGAATCATTTGAGAGACTCCATTCCAAGTTCGTTGCTTATATTGGTGAGTGATGACTGCAACTATTGGAGAAAAATGGCTGGGGACTCACAGTTTTGCTTGATACTGGTTCTGTCACTCCTCTCCGGCCCCACACACACCCCTCCCCATAGTGTTGAACTGTGGTCATGCAGAAAGCCTATGCTGGAGTCACCACGACATGAGATCCAGTCCTGGCTCTGCCCTTTCTAGGCAGTTTCCCAGCCACTCAAACAGGGTTAGTACTACGTGGTATAGCCCCTGAGTGGAATAAATAAAAGAGCAGATGTAAAGAACTTAGTACAGTGTCTGGCACATCATACTCCTACCCACGTTTCCAAAGGTGTATGGGGCCAAATTCTCCTTGTTGCTTCCAGCAAGTATCCAAAGCATCTGTGGCAGTCACGAAGGAACAATAAAATTCTAGAAGTCACCGAGAAAGGCTGGGTTTTTAATCTCTTCCTAAGAGAGGCTTTAATTGGCTTTAGCCTCCAGGTGTTGTGCACATGCCAGTGCACCTGCATGCATGCGCGCGCACCCACGCACACCCGTCTGTTTCCCAGGTGCTGGTGGCTCATAGGTGGGTCTCTTAGTCCTGCTTGCATGTTTTGCCCTGCAGTCTTGGCGGTGCCATTTCAGGGTGAACCAATACGAAACGATTAAGCACACTCTAAATCTGAGCGGAACTCTTAGTTGTAGTCTTTTCTGCCCTAACGTAATCATGAGGCAGCTTGTTATGGCTCGTCTTCCAGAAAGGTAGAGAGAAGTCTATTGCATAGTCCCGTCTGTAAAGCCAGCTAATCCTGGGGCATGGTGGTCTTTTCAGTAGATGCTAACAGAAGGTGTGAAAGAAAGTATTTCCTGCCCTGGGGGAGCTAATCTGGGAAAATAAAACTGGCACACCTGGAATAATTAGCACCAATTAAGTGCTAAATCATGTGCTACTGACCCAGTGTTAGAATGCAGGGTAGGTGAGGGTAAATTGGAGGGCAGACACTGTCTCCCCAGGTATCTAGCGCTGGGGATGCCTTGCTGAAGGATTGAGCAATGTTGTAAAAGAAAAAAAAAATATATATATATATATTTTAAGAAATGTATATAGCAGCCTTTCTCACATCTTAAAACATTATTATAATATTAAAAGACATTTTAAGAAAAAAAGCCATCCGCAGTCCCACATGCGTAACACACTTTCTCAAAGACTGTAGCTCATTCTTAGTCTCTTTGTTGTCTAGCCCAGTGCCTGGCACACAAAGGGGGCTCAGTGAATGTTGTGAATGGCCACCACCGCTAGTTACTATTACAGATACCCAGACAATGGCTTTATAAAGGGTGCCAAACAGCAGCTCTTGCATGCCAGGTTCTCTACCGCAGTATTGCATTGACTTCTTCTCACAGTGCGAGATGGGTGGTATGCCGAGGCTCAGCGTGGTTAGGCAAGTAGAGTATAGCTTAGGAGCATCTCCATTAGACCATGGAGCCTTCTTGAGATACAATGAGGATAGAGAGGTGGGTGCCTAGCATAGAGTGCTTCCCCCACCCTGCCTGGATGGGGTTAGTGTTTCTCCTTTACCCTGTGAAAGCGCATGTTAATCTTTCCCCGTTCCCCGCTGCTAACTTCCACCAAGAGCTCTCTCATTCCCAAGGTATCAGTACCAACAAGTTCCGTGGCTTCTGCCTACCTGCTTTTCAGGTAGAGCAGGCTTACCTGTTGGTACTTGCACAGCTTTGAAGAGTCAATCATGGGCCCAGTTGACGTAAGACCGTGAATTAAAACTGATTCAGGTTCTCCTGACTAGGCTAGGACCCCTCCCTCCTCTTTCCTCTTTTTGCCATTAAACAGTTTAAGCCACAAGTAGGCTGATTGGTCCATACCTTTGGTTTGGGTTCACTGGATGTTTTAGTTTCCTGGGGCTGCCGTAACAAGTTACCACAAACTGGGTGGCCTAACAACAAGAGAAATTTATTCTTTCATAGTTCTGAAGGCTAGAAATCCTAAGTCAATGTGTCAGTAGGCTCATGTTCCTTCAAAAAACTGTAGGGAAGAATTTTTCCTTGCCTCTTCTAGCTTCTGGTGGTGACTGGCAGTTTTTGGCATTTCTTGGTTTATAGAAGCATAACTCCAATCTCTGAGTCCATCTTCACATGGTCTTCCCTGTGTATGTCTGTGTCTCCCTGTTCCTCCTTAAAAGGACAATAGTGATTGGATTTAGAGCCCACCCGAATCCAGTATGACCTCATCTTAACGAATCCAGTATGACCTCATCTTAACTAGATTGCATTTGTAAAGACTCAGATAAACAGTACTGATTTATCTTCCTGTTGGAGAAAAATGACATTTCCATTCCTACATACAATTAAATGTAAATTGATGAGCAGAGACTTAGTTTTGGTCACTTCTGTATCCCCAGCATCTTAGAATATTAAAGCCATCATCAGCTTGGGACAAAGTAAAGCCAATTGGCCCTTTATTTATTCACTTAACATTTATTGAGTAACTGCTATTTACCAGGCACTGTGCTCGATATGGGGGAGACAATGGTGAAACTAGCAGTAGCTACAGTCTATTGAGCATCTGCTGTTTTCTGGACACCAGAATAGGCTCTTTGCGTACTTTACATGAATCTTCACAAAAGCCATAAGGTAGGTATTCTTATCCCCATTTTAGAAATGAGAAAACTGGGGGTAAGAATGTTAAAATTTTGATCAAAGTCACAGAGCTCACAAGTGGCAGAATCAGGTTTGAATCTGAATGATGTGCGGTGGACCAGTCCTTCTCTACTCTTTGATTGAAGATTTCTGAAGAATGTCTCCCAGTTCTTTTCCTGAGAAATCTAGTGAAGTTTTTTGTTGTTGTTGTTAAACTATATCATCTTTTTAGTATAATAGATTTTAATAAAATATGTAAATAGAAAGGAATTGATAGATTGTCTAACATAACACCTCATGACCAAAAACAGCAGTGGGAATTATATGCTTTCATTTCAGGCAGATGTAAACCTTTAATAATAATAGCATCCCAATAAATAAATGAAGAAGTAATAGGAGAAAAATCCCTATTTTCCACTCCCTGTGAAGTAATACCTCAGCACTGATTCTCAATGGCTGCTAAGCGCTCAAAAGCAGAGGTCATCAAATATGAGTTGCCTCCTGATGGAAGTACACAAGGCCACCTGTCAACTATTCCGTCCAAAAATCAAATCTGAATTTGATCAAGCCTCAGATCTAACTACGAATTCACAGGAAATACAGGGGGCAGAGAAACACATTAAATCACACTATCATCAAAATGTGGATTGTGGGACAATCTATATGACAAAAGAACCAGGTTCTTTAACAAATAAATTGCAAGGAAAAAAATAAAAATGGAAAAGAACCTTTATATTAAGAAAGAGCCAGCCCTGATGGCCTAGTGGTTAAAGTTCGGCACTCACTGCTTCTGCAGCCGGGCTTCACTACCCAGTCGTGGAACCACACCACTCGTCTGTCAGTAGCCATGCTGTGGTGGCGGCTCACATAGAAGAACTAGATGACTTACAACTAGGATATACAACCATGTACTGGGGCTTTGGGGAGGGGAAAAAAAAATGTTGAAAAAAAAATTATCAAAAAGACAACATTTATCAGTCAATTGCAGGATTGATTTGAATAAAGTGCAAAAAATAAAAACCACCTTTGAGACATTTGGAGAAATTTTGATACTGACTGGATATTGCATAATATTTAAGTAATTATAGTTCATTTTTGAGCATAATAACATTTTGGTTATGTTTACTAGCAGAATCTTTATCTTTTAGAGATACATGCAGAAATGTTTATGGAAAAATTGTATGATACAGGGAATTTGCTTCAAAATAATCCAGAGTGGTTAGGGATATAGGTAAAACAAGATTTGAATGAATTGATAATTGTTGAAGCTGGTGGTGTATATGTGGAGGTTTGTTACACCTTTCTCTCACTTTTATAAACAGTTGAAATTTCCCATAACAAAAAGTTTAAAAATAGTTTCATGGTTATGCTAAACAGAAGTAGTTCGGAAGGTCTGATAAAGCAAGAGGAATGGAGGAAAAGGTCTGTGTCCACCTGCGAATGAGCTGGTCCATTTTCCACGAGGATTGGGCTCACCTGTTAGCTAGGATGCTGATGGACCTACTTGGGGAACAGCAGCTGAGTAGACCACGCACTGGTGGCTCATGAACAACAGAAACAACTTGGTTCCTCTGTTAAAGCAGGTATGCTCCACCGCTGACACATCTAGAGAGCCAGAAGCAGGGATGGTCACTCCCTGATATTTATGCGGTACTCTGCCATTTACAAAATGTTTTACAGACTTCTTTCAGTTAATCTTCAATCCCAGCCTTGTGAGGTAGATGATATTATCCTCACGGGAGAGACCAGGAAGCTGGAACTCCGACCTGTGACTTGACCGGAGCAGCAGTAGCAGAGCAGGGACCCACGCCCCTGTCTTGGACACCGTCGGGCATCGCTGTTCCTTTCCTACTCCTGACTGCTGAGCAGCCAAAGCAAGCATTTGTCTTTTAAACGTGTGCACACATCAGAGCAGGCTGCACTGTCTGTGCCAGCTGTAGACTTCTTTCTGAATGGACGGTGACGGTTGATGCAATTGAGAATAAGAGACAACACATTGGACATGAAAATTATGCTAAGTTAGAGAGTAGGATGGGGGACAAATACCCCCCAAAATGAGTAAGCTCCTGCCATCTTGTAGGCGCTGTGCTGAAAGTTATAGTCTAGTATTGGGTGGGAGTCAGAGCTGGAGGAGGGAAGGAGTTAGGTTCTCTGTCTTTTTTTTTTTAACCCTCGGAGTAAAAAGCATAGTGTCCACTTAATTGTCACCACACTAAAGGAATGTGAGTCTTGCTCCTTCCTTCCTTCTCCAGTCTGCTCCTCTGTGACTTACCTCACCTTCAAAGCTTTCCTTGCTTGGGAAGGTGGGTGGGGAGCCAAAAAAAAAAGCGAAAGAGAGATTGGCTGGAGGATCAAGTAAAAGCATGGGCACCCAGGTCCTGAGTGATGTCTCCAACTATGGAGATGCTTCTGGAACTGCGTTAGGGGGGAAAGAACCCAGCGTACTGCTTTTGAAGGCCTCTGGTTTTTACAGGAAAATATATTGAGAGAATAAGTAGATATTGATTCACATTATGCCTAGACAGTTTTTCTAAGAGAAATATCAGTCAAATCATTCCTCAAATGACCTTTTAAATTCTAAGGAGGCAGGGAAAGCTATTTCTAATTAAATGTTTGATGCTTGTTCTAACTTGTGTATTAATATTATGTCAGATCTGTGATATATATTCTGTATGTACATATGGAATATGTTGGAGTCCCTTGTGCAATCGTATGGGGTCAAATGTATGCACCTTTAAAAATTGTTTCCTCACTGAGGCAGTGTAACAAGGTATGTGCCCTTAGAGAAGACCCACAGATTTTCTGGATATTATTTCATTTATCAGGAAAAAGGAGGGGTTGTAGGAGCCAATCTCTCAAAATCCCTGAGTCATGGAACATCGTTTTGCTGTTTAAAATGATTATGAGATTTGTGATATCTCTGTTTTTACAAGATCTTATTGATTATGTCTGGAATTTATAAGAAGCCAAGGTAAGAGGGAACAGAACCCCCAATTACATTATTCCTAAGGGAAAATTGGACCTACTTTACCATGCCACTTTGAGGAATACGTTATGGCAAAGATCAGGGTTGCCAACATCATGTTTACCATGTTAATACAACAACTTTAAGCATTTATTGTGCACTTGTTGTGTTTTGGAAATGGTATAAAAATTTTTTAAAAGGTGACTTCGCCTTAGGTCAACTACAAGTGGAAGGAAGGTGAGTATTTCTTCAGGAATGGTGGGATACATGCCTGGTGGTATGGTGGGACAATGCTGAGTCTTTGATTCAGGCAAACCTGGGTCCAAATCCTGGGTTTTCCATTCACTAGCTGGCTGAGCCCTAGCCAGGTTACCTAACCTCTGGGTCTCAGTGTGCTCACATGTGAAAGAGGAAGACTGATACCAAATAAGGGGATTTTCAGGATTAAATGAGACAAGTACGTGGTCCATAGTCATACTAATAAGTGTTGGTTTCCTTCTCCTCACCCTCGGCTCCATCGTTCCATCTTTTTCTATTGTAATACTGCTGTGCCTTACCCACACTTACCAAAACTGACAAATTACTGAAAGATCCCTCCGTTAATGAAAGGCTTCATTTCAAGATTTATCAAAGGCCAGGCTGTCAGGTAACAAGTTCTTGCATTGCCAGTGTGAATCCACTTCTAAGATCTTGATTTCCAGTACCTATTTCAAGAATGTGCCTCTTATACAAGGCAAAGAATCCTGTTTCTCTACAACTTAGAGTCTAAAAGATAGAGAAATTCATTGTGTAAATCATATCCAGGTTTGCCTGCTCCAGGCCATTCCAGGCGCCTGCACCAAGGTTGTCCCTTACTCTCATTTCCTGTGCTAGTGTTAATGCTCAAACCCAGTGGAAACAAATTTCAGGGTTATTTGAAAGTATGTGTGCTAAAAAGCATTGCCTTTTCAAAGTAACCTTTGCACTAAGCTCTTGGAATCTAATTACCGAAGTATTATTTGCCTCCCCAAATTACCCATGCCTATGCAGATTGAGTTTAAAGTTGAGGAAGCATTAACAAAAGGGATCACAAGCAAGATCTGGCGCCCAGCCTCTGAAGAATCTCCCTGTCTGCGCCCTGCCTCTCCCTCCTCCTGGGTGTGCCTGCCCGGGAAGGCCAGTGAGTAACCTGCACATTTTTTTTCATCTTGGCCCATCCCACCCAGACGAGAGGACGGAGTAGCAGACAGGCAGGCAGACGGCGGTGAGTCCTGTTCAAGCATGCACGGAGCATACCTCCACCCGCACCCACATCCCAGACCCCTCGCCACCCTCACCCCACCCCAGGAGGAGCCAGAGCCCCAGCGAGGGTCCGGAGGGGGCCTCCGCTCCCAATGGTAAGGGCTGCCAGCAGCGGGACTACTCCATTCATTTTGTTTGCAATGGTGTTGGCTTTTCTTGTCCATTGTGTTTAGATGGGAGAGTTCCTGACAGAATTGAAGGTGTTTTGTTTGGTTGATTGGTTAGGTCTCGGTGGTCCCAAGACAAAGAAATGTCTTTTCCCAGCAGGGTTTATTAGAACTTGTAACCTGATCGCCTGGCCTTGAAACAAAACTTAACATACTAATTACCTCTAGTTAGTACAACTTACCCTTTTGGCCCTGTAGAAGAAAACCCTATCTTGCTTACCAAATAGGTTTTGAAGAAGGAAAAGTGCTGAGGATTTTGGGCATTTTAATACGTGGCACCTCTGACTAATTGAAAAGTAGCTTAAGTGTTAACATAGCTTTAAAGTAGACCAAGATGACGTTTTGTCTCAAAACAAGCAAACAGAAAACCCTATTTAAAAGATTTCAATGTTGAATGCAAGATGCCAGCGGAGGGGTTTGAATAAAAGAGTTAATAGATAAGTTGGTCTAATTAAATATATATGAACATGGAAGGATTGAATTAAATCTGTAGTGCTCTGGGATGAAAAAAGTCAAATGTTTCATGTGGGATTCATGTGGGATTTCAGGGAGAAAACTGAGATCTTTGTATAGTGTGTTGAGAATTCTTTGAGGGGAGGGTCAGAAGGCAAATGGAGGAGGCTGGGAAGCAGGTTTTCTGCATGAGGCTGGTGCCAAGGATTTCTCCCTCAATTGCTGTGGGTGAGAGAGTAATTCAGAGTAATCTAAGCGCTGCATTGTTAACAGGCTTCTGAGTTTCAAATATTTATTCTCAACACAAGCCGTTGATTGCACTGGCATGTGAAGGAATAAAGCTGCTGCCTCTAGTTCCTGGCCCAGCCCAAACTTTAATACCTGGGGAGATTTCAAGAAAAATGTTGTAGGAAAGATCAGGCTATGGGTAACGTTAATTTGATACTACGCTACTATAGTAAATTGAGACGGCCCTCTTTTTAACAGCCATGAGGAATTACATCGTGATCACATTAGCGTGTGAAGATGCCGAGCTAAGGGGTTTTATAGTAGAATGGCGTAGGAAAGTGCCATAAAAATTGCCCAAACCAGAGGCACTCCCATGACACATGTGAAAGTTGGGCCTCTGCCCAGGTGTCTCTGCAAATGTAGCACAGGTTCTTTCTTGGCACTGTGGTGCAGGCA
Source organism: Diceros bicornis minor (assembly GCF_020826845.1). Classification (NCBI taxonomy): domain Eukaryota; kingdom Metazoa; phylum Chordata; class Mammalia; order Perissodactyla; family Rhinocerotidae; genus Diceros; species Diceros bicornis. The sequence goes on along the minus strand of NC_080763.1, from coordinate 28,670,899 downwards.
ACTTGAGGATTCTCTGTAAGGAGCAACCTATACTTAACATACCTAGGCTTTTAGAGCAGCAGTAAACAGTAGCCCTAAAAAAAGAGTGTACCAAGAAGGGTGTGAAGTCGCTGTGTGTGTGTCTTGAAGTGGGAAGGGCACAGGCAGGGTGACAGTCCCCTTCTTAGAGTGCATACCTCTCTTCTAAGTATTGGGAGAGTACAGTCTCTCTTTTGCTGAAAAAAAATCATTAATTCTTCATCACTGTCATTATCAATGTTCCTGTGATGATAATGCCAGTAGTTTGCTTTCTTATAGCTTTGGTTTCCCCTTGGCTAGTTAATCAAAAGCATAGATTGACTGCAGCAGCCCAATCAGCCAGCTCATTAGAAGACGTCCAAGAACGCCACTTATTTTGTTGCCAAGTGTGCCAGAGATGGGGGTGGGAACCATTATGATGATTTTACCTGGAGATGCAAGGTTTAAATTTGTGACTCTCTTCAGTTGTGATTGAAAACAAATGGATGCCACTCCAAGCCACCCGTGGAGTGAACAGCACTGATAGCCATTCTGGCCCTCCTAGGCATTTGCACTTTGGATATTGCGCATTACAGGATAAAAACATCACCATCCCTACTAAGCCTTTCTCTCTCAGATCCAGTGCCCAGGAATAGAATACGGTTTGGAAGAGTGTGGGCAACGTTTCCTCCTCCTGATGGCCTGTTCTGCACGTTTCGGAACTTCCTAGGGTTTCTTCGTAAACTAAATTGAAGGCAATATCTCGAGTTTGGCTTTTCTGAGGCATCTTTATGGTGAATTTCGCATTTCTTTTTATTTCATTGTGTTTTTCATCTATTCCTGTTGCTTAGTCTTTTAGGCAGTGATCCTATCAAGCAGACTGAAGCTAACCATATAAACTATGCACTTAAACAACCTTGCATTTGAGCAGTGTATTCTCCACCTCTCCATATCCTCTCCAGAGAGCCTTCAGGCACTACCCAGCCCTGGCCACTTCTCTGCCATCCTGTGTTTTCTGGTTTCTGGAATTCTTTTCTCTACCACCCCCTGCCGTCCCAGACCTCACAAGTAGGTGTTAAGAGAATTTGAGTGGAGCTAACCAAAAGGTCATGGTGATTTTTCTAAAAATCGGAAAGTAGCACCTTAGTTGTAGGGATACTGTAATAACTGCTGTATGTCCCAGGCAGGCTGCACCACCTTAGGGCCTGGGTCAGGGAAAACAGTTGTGGATTCAGCCACCATAGTTTTAGTGCATTTCCTAAATGGTCGCAGTCAGGGCAAGGATGCGTGGCTTAGGGAGGTGGAGTGAAGAGGGCTTAGCCAGCAGCTGGTGGCTAAAATATAATTAGCCTCAGCCTGTAATCTTCAGTGAGCTCCAGTTTCCTGCTCCTCAGGGCTATTTGCTGGTCTTGTGTGTTATCTTTTTCCTGTAATATTTCTAACGCATTGGTGCTTCTCTTGTTAACTGCTGTGGGATCCTTTGGAGAATGTAGCCCTGATGGTCATTTGCTCACATTTCATCTGTAGGCACATCCTAAGCCAGGAAGAGACATCACAGAGACTTGCCCTGAATAAATCTTCATGAGGATGGCATGTCATCCACATCATCCTTAAAAACCTCAAAGGGCGGTATAAAATAGTACTGAGAGTAAATAGATTTCTTTTGCTTTAGTTTGAGACTGAGATCTTGAGGATTAAGTCAGATGTGTGTGTTTGCAGGCGGGAGTAGAAATGAGGAATATCAGGTGAGACATCATCCTGAGGATTTTATAACTTTTGAGATTAGGGTGAAAACTTTGGCCCACACTTAGCGTTTGGTCCTAGGCGATATTTTTCTCCTGTTAGGTCATGTAACAGATTGATTGCGAAAATGGTCCCAATTATTCCCCTCTTTTTATCTAGTCCCTTGTGATATGACTTTGTAGCTCCTCTTACCAAGAGGTGGAGTGTGTTTCCCCAGCTCCTGAATCTAGGGTTGGCAGTAGATTGTGCAAACGTAAAGATGTGCTTGTCCCAGGCCTAGGTCTTAAGAGGCCTCGCACTCTTCTGCTGGCTCCCTTGGAATCCAGCCCAGTCACCATATGGACACTCCTGGATTCACTTGCTGTGGCCCGGAGACCTTTGTCACCTTAGCTGACAGTGATCTTACCCCAGACATGTGAGTGAGGCAATCCTAGACCAGCCAGCTGACCTCAAACACGGGTGGGCGCAGCAGGGATCAGACAGACTGATCCAGATCCACAGACTCATGAGCAGTGATCAGTGCTTATTGTTTTCAGCTACTGAGTTTTGGAATGGTTTATGTTAACAATAACTAACAGATACATGTTGTCACCTGGAGATGGTCCCTCTGTGTTCACTTTTGGGTCTATTAATGTCATCACAAATGCTTAGTGCAATCAGTGTAAGAGACTCAATCATTGGATGGAGGGGTTCTATTAGATGGGGGGGTTCCCTAACTCTTGTGATCATCAGCATTACTTTGAGACCTTTTTAACAACATAGGTGCCTGGGCCTTGCACTAAAGTATTCAACTAAATATCTATGGATGAGGACTAGGAATCTGTAATTTAGAAAGCTTTGGTGATTGGCTAGGATTGAAAACCAATAGTCCAATGGTCTTGTCAGTCCCTTCTATTACTGAAAGATGCAGTGATTCCAGTTCATCTGCACTTAGGCAGACAATGATCAGGTTGTTCAGAGTTCACTACTGACTTGGTATACTTCTGGCTGCATAAGTAAACTTTATCATCACATTTGGGTAAAAGCACATGATTGACCTGATCCTAGGTGGGAAAAAATTCACAGGTGCAGATTGATGGCTGGAATTGTGTATTGTTTACCCTTGTATCCCCTGGGATTTAGTACATGGTGTGGGTTCCATGAATAAATCTTAGGCATTGAGGATATAATAGGACCCTGCTTTGAAGACCTTATAGTCTAATAAGGAAAAAAACTCAGAGATCCTTTGCTTGTTATGTATTAAGAAAACAAAACGTTGTTTTAACCCTTAAACTACAGGTGAATTTTTACTGTGGTGGGTGTATCAGTTAGTTGTTGCTACAATAATGCTGTGTTAAAAACAACCACAAAATCTCAGTGCTTCTAGTAACCGCTATGTCTGCAGGTTAGGGTGGGGAGAATCAGCTGATCTTGGCTGGGCTCAGTTGGGGATGGCTTTACTCCTCATGTCCCCCATCCTCCTTCTAGGACCAGCTATTAGCTTGGGCATATTCTTCTCATGGCCATGGCAGGGATACAAGCAAGCTCATTTCAAGCTTCTGGTTATGCCATTAATCTGTTAACATCCTGTTGGTCAAAGCAAGTCACAGGCCAAGTCCATTGTCAAAAGGCAGGGAAATACATATTTGCGGGGAGAAACTGCAAAGTCATGTGGCAAGGGGCATGGATTCTGAGAGGGGTGAAGAATTACAGCCACTATAGTAAGCTTCTGTAGGGGGGAAGGGCATGGGAGGGAGTTGTACTTTGTCCTGCTTAGAAAAGCTGGTGACATCATAGCTGGATCCCAGAGTAACTAAGAGGCAGAAAGTGTCTATCTTCTGGAACTAACCTGTTCCTTGTAATGTGGAAATAAGCATCGGACTCTTTGCTGCTATGATCTATACGATGGAATTTTAAAGGGAAAAGAATTCTTGCAAGTGCTTCAGGCTTGATAGGTACAGAGACCTCACCGGAATCCCAACAGAATGCCTCCGTTTCTATTCTCACGCCATCCTCCAAAATGTAAAGGCTATGGGTCACTGGTCTTGGTTGTCCACTGCCCACTTCCAGGATGGGCATTATTTGGGATGGAGTCATTACTTTAGATCACACAACATCCCTTTGCTATCATCACTTCTTTCTCAGGCAAAGAGAAACCAGGTAACGTCTATTCTAAACATTTGAGACCTTTACCCAAACCCTAGCCCAACATTGCAGTGGTTAAAAGAGATTTGGGCAAACATTCCTGCCTGATGGGCCATCTTTCCCTGATTTGTTTTGTGAAAGGCTGGTAGCCTGTCCCTCTGGTTGAGAGAGGAAACCAGTATTCTAAAATAGGATTGAGGTTCTCAACTATTCTGCAGGACAGAAACCGTGTTTTACAGTGTTACAAAGAAAAATAATGGAGTACTTTATTTCAGGCCACTGACTTATAGGCATTGCTATAGATCATTCTGTGCCTTTGAATCTGCATGGAGTATCAAATTTATACCTCAGTTTCCTCTGAGGTATAAAAGATTATGTAACTTCCCTGAGACCACATCCACGGCCAGCCGAGATTAGTAACCCATCCTCTTAGTTTCTCAGCTTTTGCTTGGCAATCTGATCGATGCTGCCTTGTTTCACAAAAAGCACATGCAGATATCATTACCTACTGAGTTTATCCTCCTAAGAAACCCCACCCTCCTTGTATTTATGTTCCATGGGAAACAAGGAAGTCTAGCAGGAAGGTGTTTAGTAATAGGAGATTTCCACACCACAATGTTGGGGAAAGTAAGCTGGATGATAGGTCATTTCTGAGTTGTATTTCCTGAGGTTTCTTTGTGACTGTCTTGACCAGAGAAGTAAATTGGGCTGGAGACTGTGTAGAAGTCCTCCCGGGGTCCTCGTAAACTGTGCTGCTTTCGCATCTTTTCTGAGCCCTCACCTGCCATTTCTGTTGTCTGGTGACTGTTCTGCGATAGCTAGCAATGGTTCTCTAACAATGCTATTTCTATTTTATGTAGAAAACTGATTTGATTAAACAACTCATTTAAACTAATGCTTTGTAGGAGGCATGATATGATTGGAGCAGGCGTTTCTAGTGGTATTTTTATCAAATTAACACATGCGAACAAATAATTGCAGGGATCCCGAATACATAGAGTCTGCCACAATTCATGTATGAGCTGGTTATCTTGGGTAAGTTGTTCCATTCTGGTGATGGCTTTGCTGAAAACCTCACGTGTCTCCCATACAACACGGATGCTGCGTAATATATTGTTATTTGAGCAATGATTTAATATCCTAAGCCTCTTCTTGCTCAATGCCAAGGGCCATGTCTGCATTGTTTACCACTGAAAACTTAGGAGCCAGCATGACAGAATCTAAATAAATAGCTATTGGATGAATGAATGAGTGATTGAATGCTAAGACTACAACATCCAGCTCCTAAGAAAAATTTAGGATTCTTCCCAGGTGTTTCTACCCCTGAGAAAGGGCGGTGAAGGGTTAATGTTCTCTTTGGAAGCTGGAGGGATTTGGATATGGATCTCAGCAGAGCTGCTTGAATCACATTCTTTCTGCTACTATAGCAACAGGTTGAGAATTCTGCTGGCTTTGTCGCCTGCCTGCCTGCCTACGTTGGAAATGCCTGTGTGCAGGCGACTTCATTGTCTGGGGGACAACTGTTTTTTTTCTATGACGTTTCAATGAAGCAGCTTCTTTGCAGAGACAAAGAGACCAACACAAAGCAGGGGCTAAGAGTCATGGAAAGGCAGAGAGAGATCTTGTTTTGATTGGAGGGACATTTCTAATCTTTTGTCCCCTGAAGAGGTGTGAGGTGGGGAAGAAATTGAGGTTTAATCTGTAGTCCATAGCATCTTTTTCTCCCTTCTTAATGAGGCCTATCTCCTGAGAGATGCCCCCTGGCAACTTTGGGAAAACTTTCTCTTACTGTCATCGCTTAACAAATAGAGTGATAGCTGAGCTCTTGGATTATTGCCGTGTTCACTTCTAAGTTTGGAGATGCCAGAATGGACTAGAATGTAGGTTTTTCCCTCTGCATTTACCAGTCCTTTTAATCACTTCTGTACTTGCACTGTTTACTGAGAAGGAAGGACAAGCTAACCCAGAATGAGAAATGGAGGTGTTAGTTTTTACTTGGTGTAGCAGTGTCATGAAGAGAGGAAAGAAAATAGGGGAAATGCTGAGGAAAGTTGTTTAGGCGGTATTAACTTCCCAGGAGGCTTCACAGGCACTGGAAAAATGCCGAGCCTGTTACTCAGGGCTGCCTGTTGTGTCATCTCAGGTGTGGTGATGATCAGGGCTTGGGGCTAGTTGTAGTTCTTGCTGGGCTCCTGGATGAAATCAGACCTTAAATATCACTTTGGCTTGATGTATCACACTGCCAGAGTATTGTTGTCACTTCGACAGCTTGTTTTCGCTTTGCACGCAGATGGGGAAATCTGCCCGGCTCACTCTTTGTTCCCGGTTTACAAATACATTTTGGTCAAAAATACCTGAACATATTGGGCCATTCTTCAGAAGCAGCACTGAGTTCTTTTATTAAAAGTTCAATTTTAAAAACCTTTTATCCCCGACCCACTGCATACCATTCGAATATGGGATAAGACCTTGATCTTTATGTCTCAGAGCCCCGTCATCACTGCCTTTAAGTCTGTTGTGGCCACTGAAACTGCCGGTCTTGTTGCCGCGTGGTCCAAAGCGCTCTGGCTGGGAGCTGGGGGGAGTCTAGTGCTACTGGAGTGGCCTTGGGCAGCTTAAACGGGGGTTTTAATTCCATTACATGTAAAATGAAAGATTTGGATGACGTTTCTAGGATTGTTTTTCACATCTCTCCCAGACACCCAAAAAGTGGTACTCCAGTTGTTTTAAAAGTAGAAAAGTCTTTACTTTGTTGAACTTCTTAGAATTTGCAACTCCCTTAACTCCTACTCATTCTTCAGATCTCCGCAGCAATGTTGCCTCCTCAGGGAAGCCTACCCTGACCCCCTGAGTCCTGGGGCTCAGGACTCCCCAGCATATGTTCTCTGATAAGTGTTCTTTTCTTTCATCAGACTTATCACAGTTTGTAATTATCTATTTCTTGGGGTTTTCTTTTTAATCAACTTTCTCTCTTGTCATGAGACTGAGGACTCTATGAGGAAGCACCCAATCTGTTTTGTTCACCATTGATTCTGCAAGCAGGAGCCACTCGATAAACATTTGTTGAATGACTGATGGTGCTGCATTCGGCTTTGTGGAGGGTGCAAAGATGATTATGTCACAGTCTCTGCCCTCAAGGATCTTCAGATTGACTTGGCTTTTTTCTCTTCTCTGCCATCTCAACCCACACCAAACATATGCTGCAAGAAATTAAAACAAAACAAAAATTCTGGGTTCTTGTCATTGATCTGATCGTTAGATAGGTTTTAATTTTCCTTGACTGGACTGATGAATCTGTTGTGACAGAATCCATGAAATGAAGCAAGGCCCTGGAAGGAGATTATAGAAGACAGTATATAGAATGGAAATGGTGGACAAAAAAAGAAGGAAAAAAAAAAGGCAGAGGGGGAGGGAGAAAGATGAGGAGGGGGAGGAGACAGAGACAAGAAGAAGAGCGGTGAAAACATGGGGCTATGTTTTTTTAATTAATTTGCCTGGAAGTGTCCTTTTTTGACTGTCAGGCTTCACAAGCAAAGACACGTTTCTTAAATAGAATTCTTACCTGAAGTGTTGAGTAATGGCACAAAGAGTTTGCTACTAAAAGGTGATTACAAACACACAAAAAAGTAGACTGGACTCCAGAAATCTCTTTCTGTAAACACCAGAAAGTTACAGGTTTTCAAAAGCATTGGCAGGTTCCTGTAAACCAGGACAGTTATGATCAATGCAGGCAAATGCATCATGAAACCAGGAGCTAGCCAGTAGACATTGAAACAGTGAGGGGCAGTTTGATTTTAAACAGCAAGCCTAGTCTAGATGCCGCCAGGAGGAAAGAGCAAGAATTCCTTAGGTTGGAGGTGTGATGGATGTTCATGAGCCAGGTACAGAGGGAGGCGTGGGTGCAGGTTGATTGAATTAGAAAGTACAACTCCTTTTGGTCTCACTGAGTTTGCAATTTGTAGGGGTAGTAGCTTAGGGGAGTTTTGCTAATTAAATTGTTTCGGTAGAAAGCATGAAATCTCTAGCTTCAGAAAGCCAAAACAGTCTCAATTTATCTTGAGAACAGGTATAAATAGAGAGTAGGGCAGGTGAGACGCGTAAAGTTTCTCTTCTCACTCTTCTCCCTAGAGAGGTTCAGCTTTCGTGGCAAAGGACAGCCTTTCCCCGCATTGTTATCCCTGCTTCCCTTTCTCATGAACACCCACAGACACAGAGGGTATCAGTACCCCGCCTTTGCGCTTGGTCAGTTGGGAGCATAAACCCCAGCCAGACTGTATCCCTCCCAAAGCTATTTCAGGAAGAGAAGAATGACTAACACAGTCACATAATCTCTCTCCTTTGTGAGGAGGAAGGAATTTTAGCCAAGAATGCAAGGTGTGCCTGTAGGCTTTGTGCCTATGCTGCACAAATCCTACACACACACACACACACACACACACACACACACACGTCCATTCTGCTTGTTCACTTACTTAGGCTGAGACAGTATGGAATGCCATGTTGGCCAAAGACTAGGAAATAACTGTGTTGGGTTGCCAAGTAGCCAAACCATAAGGCGCATGTATCTCACTGGGCAACATTAACTGGCTACTCCTTCATTTAGAAAAATATACACAACCAAGATAATATGTGGGAATATGATGCTTTCCTGTCTGATGTCCCCTGGCTAGTTAGTTCCAGAGAAGGTCAGCTATAAGCAGTTTCTTGGTTTCTAAGGGATTTGCCTCTTTCTAGACCTTTCAGAAATAAATAACACTGTAACAAAGTTCTTTACAAAGCAAATCCCTTTGTTTTCAGTGGCAAAGCCTCTCTTAAATCTCAGCTCTTCTACTTCCTAACTGTACAACTTGGGCATGTTATTTAGCCTCTTGTACCTCATTTTATTCATCTTTGTATAGAGTTAATAATAGTATCTCTCTCATAGGATTTTTGTGAGAAGCAAATAAAATCATCTAAGAAAATTTATTTGCAGTGCCTGGCACACAGTATGAATTTAAAAATTGTTATTGTTTTTAATATGATAAAGTGATATTTCAGTCTTTTCTTTTCTCCTTTGCCCTTCCTGAATTAGAAACACCCCTTGACATTTGGTACTTCTCAACATCAGGGTTCTGTTGCTGGCGAGGGGGATGGGGCAGAGCAGAGATTGTTGGACGGGAATGGGGGTGATGGACACTTGTGCCCATATTCTTCTACTCACTTCTATTCCATTGCTGTTTCCAGTATACCATACTATTTCTTTACCTGTTGATGGCTGGATACAAAACTTGGTGCAATGCAAAAAGGAATACAAATTCAGCTCTGCCTTCCAGGAAGTGGTAATCTAAATTCCAGGCTCACTTTCTGCTGTTCTCCAAGTCCTTTATGTGTACTTGCTGTTCAGCTCAAATCCTTGCTCAAACCAACCACATGAGCTGATGCCTAGTGCAGCGCAAGCACTCTAAATATATCAGTGGTACCGGTTGATTTGATCACGGAAGACAGAGGTAGTCATCAAACCATTTGGCGCTTAGAGGAAAACACCTTTAAAAAGTCAAAGAGCTCTGGATAAATACCCAGCAGTAGAATAGCTGGATTGTATGGTAGTTCTATTCTTAATTTTTTGTTTTCCATAGTGGCTGGACCAGTGTACATTCCCACCAGCAGTGTATGAGAGTTCCCTTTTCTCCACATCCTTGAACACGAAAACACGAATGCATAAAGATATATGCACCCCTATGTTCATTGCTGCATAATTCACAATAGCCAAGACTTGGAAACAACCTGATTTCCAAGGATAAAGAAGATGTGGTATATATACACACAATGGAATACTACTCAGCTATAAAAAAAGATGAAATCTTGCCATTTGCGACAACATAGATGGATCTTGAAGGTATTATACTAAGTGAAATAAGTCAGAGAAAGTCATATACTGTATGATTTCACATATAAGGAGAAGATAAAAACAACAACAACAAACAAACAGATACAGAGACTGGATTGGTGGTTACCGGGGGAAGGGAGGAGGGCGAAAGGGGTGTTAGGGCATATATGTGTGGTGATGGATGGTAAATAGTCTTTGGGTGGTGAACATGATGTAGTCTACGCAGAAATCGAAATATAATGGTGTACACCTGAAATTTATATAATGTTATAAACCAAAGTTACCTCAATTAAAAAAAAGTCAAAGAGCAGGTCAAGTATCAAACTTGCTGAGCCGCCCAATCTCTCAGGACTTTCAGGCTTGAGAGGAGTGGATGTGAATCACTGGAACTGAAAGAAGGCACAGGGGAAAGGAAGCAGATTTCCTGTCCATCTCTGCCATGAAAAAGCTGTCGTACAATTTGGCTGAGCATGGCCAGGACCCTGAGCTTCTGTAGTCCTAGTTTCCTGACCCACTAAATACGGGTGACAATCGAACATGAAATGACATAATGTATATAAAGCACATGGCTTTAAGGCTTGGCATATAGTAAATACTCAATAAATGTTAGCTGTGATTAGTTCATGATTAGCTCATGAACAGTATCTAGATACTCAGCTATTTGGAGGCCAATTCGACTTCTCAATCCAATATAACTTAAACTTCACCACCTGCAGCTGATGCTGTTCACTGCTCACATGTTGACCACAATGAGTGGGGAGGAGGTGCCCTGTATGTCTGCAGCTCTCATTAGTCTTGACAGTTTATAAGTTGGAATTAAATGACCCATTTTGAGGGTTCACAGATATTGTTCTATCATTACCATTAATGGTGAGAGAGAAAGAGCATGTGGTAAGGAGGCACATCACACGACGAGCAGGCAGCTCTCTGTTAATGACTACAGGATGGCACTATATATATTTTTATCTTTAATATGAATCCATATTTTATCATTTTTTTCATTTGTGTCTCATGAAAACAGTATCATATTCTTGATTCATTCTGGTGAAAGTAGGATAGCTTACACTGTTGTCTTTTACAATAAAAAAGTGGAAGAATAGAGATGAATTACAGGGTTTTAAAGATTGGACAAATTCAGAATCATCTAATTCAACCTCCTCATTTTACAAATGTGGAAATTGAGGCCCAAGGGTATTAAATGAATTCTCTGAGTGGCAGAAGGACAGGTCTTCCAGCCCTAATTCAGGGTCCTCTGTATGTGGTCTCTCAGTTTATTGTTCTTCCAAAGTGACCATGGGCATAAAATGATTTGAGAACCATTGTTTTGAAATGTCAGAGTAGTCTAATGACACCTTTGACCCAGTCTCTTCCTGTCTTTGGCACATTATCCTTGACTCTGCATGGGACATACACATTTGTCTATTATGCGGAAGAGTCAATGATGACAGAATGAACAGTTCCTGTTTTTCCCCTCTGAAGGATAACTCCCCCACAAACTCTGTGCCCTTAGATACACAGTCATGATCAAAACAGATTCAGATCCCTGAGCTCTATACATGGTCCAGGGGATTGACTGAAAGAATATTTCATAGTGAAACCTCATCCTCTAGCTCTGCAACTCCAAGAAAAGGTCAGATCTGCAGAGCACAAGACCTGGATATTTATGAATAGATTTCCTCAAGGGTAATTGATGAAATAATTTTTTATTCTTTTAACTTAAGTAAAATTGTAGGATATCTGTAGATAAACAAGAAGGTAGAGAGAAAGTACTTGGAGAAAATATACATTCAAGATGTAATAGCAATTGTTCAAACCAAGATTCAGCAAACTGTAGAATTATTCAGACTAGACTACATTTTTCTCTCAATCTATAGACTCGCTTCTTAATAGTTCAGATCCAATATTTGGCATCTCCTTCTTTGTTTAAAGCCAATAACAATAACTGTTCTTTATCAAGCAACTGCTATGTGCCAGACACTGTAATAAATGCTTTTAATGAGATCTCATTTAATTTGCATGGTACTGTGAGGTAGGTGTGGTTTTCCTCATTTTATTGATAAGGACACTGAGGCTCAGGCGTTAAGGTAACCAGATTCTTTTGGTGTTTGATGACCTACTTCTGTTCCCACAGAAGCAGGGCAGAGCAAGGTTTTAGGCAAACACCAAGGAAAGGTTGTTAATTCAGTTGCTGAACCAAATAAAGCTCTCCTATCGGAAGACCAGCCTGTTCTGCCTGGCTAGCACTGCCCTAGAAACCAGCTCTTCTGAAATTTGAAGACACAGGCTTTAAAGCCACGTTCTGTCCTTGATCCTCCCACAGGCCCTTACTGTATTTGTCTGTGGGTAAAACATGTCCTCTGGGTGAATCTGGTTTTCCTCAAGAATTTCTGTTTTCTTCATCAGATTTTTCATTTTTTCCTGCACCAAAAGCTACCCTCTCTTCATGGCCCCCTACACCTCCCACAAGTTGCTGGGGATGGATTCAGAATTAGAGCATGAGTGGCTAGGTCTTGTCCAACACCAAGAGCCACACCTGTGAATAAATGCCCCAACTGTAGTACTTGGATGCCATGATGGTGTGTTGTCTGCTTAGAGTCCTTTTAAAAATAATTTCTGGGTCTCAGCTGGATTGCATAAATCCAGAGACAGTGCAAGTCGTGATGCTCACTAATGGCGATGCCTAAAAATTATAAACTTCTGTTTGGGAAGTCCTTTCAGAACCAATTTACATTCAACAGACAAAAGCCATTCTCCTTCTTTAGTCATAATAATAAAAGCTAAAGATATAATAGCTTCAGATACCTGGTCTCACTTATCAACCACATCTGTCAGATAGAATATTAGTCCCTTCTTACGTGTAAGGAAATTGAAACTCAAGTAGACTCTCTTGTTTTCAAGATCACACACCAACAAATGTCAGTTAGAATGCAGATTTCTCTGACTCGGAAGTCCTTTCTCTTAACTGCTATGTTATATTGTCCCTTTTTTTTTTGGCTGAGGAAGATTCTCCCTGAGCTAACATCTGTTGCCAATCTTCCTCTTTTTGATTGAGGAAGATTTGCCCTGAGCTAACATCTGTGCCAGTCTTCTTCTATTTTTTATGTGGGTCACTGTCACAGCATGGCCACTGACGAGTGGTATAGGTCCGCACCCAGGAACTGAACCCAGGCTGCTGACGCAGAGCGCACCAAACTTAACCACGGCCCCATATTGTTCCTTTTTTAAAAAAGGAAATAAATTTATAGAAATTTACTCACCAGCTCAATCCAAGTGAGTTTTGACTGTTTTGAGAAATCGAACCCGGTCGACCTCAAGCAATAAAAATTGGCCGCCACAGGTCATGCTGAAGAAAATGTCACAAGTTCTGAAAACACTTCCAAAAGATGTAATCCAGAAATGCCTAACGTTATAATTGCATCAATGTGATATGTGTACGGCTCGCCAGCTTAGGCTCATTTGGAGGTATAATTTCTGTCTGTTTTTTTTTTAATCTCTCTTGTTAATGTTGGCCTGTGCTCGTATTTTGTGAAATGTGAAGGGTCGGAGAGAGTGATTGTTGAGATAATTCCCCAAACACCCTTCCAGTTACAACAGTGTTTCCGTAGATTGTCACCCCCTCCTTCCATCCTGACTATCAGGATAAATTTGATTTTTAGAAATCCTCCTTATTTAAATACTATTCCATGCAAAGTATTGTTTGCTCTTCGATTTAAATTATCAGTGCTCATTATTATAGCCTCTAGCTAAAAAAGATAGTCATTATCATGCTTAGGCACAGCTGCAGAGCTGTCTTTGCTTGATAATTTGTTAAGGGGTGAATGCCCTTTTGTACCTTTTTATTGTCTGCATTATTGGAGAATGTCCAGTTTTAGCTAGATTTCCCCTTCTTCATTTCCCTAAGAGCCAATGAGTTGAAAAGGCCGTTGTTTTTCCTGACGTGGTGAGTGTCAAGGCAGAGACAGCTCTGGGATGTGAGAAGCTCATAGTTTTAAAAAATCATACTGCCATCATGAAAGGATGAGGACTGAGTTTCAAGAGGGTGAAATTTCTTGTTTGCACAGTGTGACCGATCAAGCTGTATTTTTGTGTTTAGTGTCATATATAAAAATAGAGAGATAATGTCAATATAGAGAGAGTGAATGAAGGAATCAGTAGGATTCTTTGGTCCAAGCAAGAGAAATAGGTTCTGGCTTATTAGAAATTTAAAAAGGAGAGTTTATTGGAACGATATGGGCTGGGGGTGGAGGTTGCTCACGGAATTGAAGGGAAAGCTGAGAAATCAAGCTGAAAAGCCAGACTCAGAAAGGACAGGAGCTAGAACAGCATTTGGGTCTCTGGTAAGGACTTCCAAATGGTTTCTTCCAGTGCTGCCATCTTGATGAATGAATGAATGACAGCCATCTTCAGTTTCATTTTCAGTTTCCTAAAGAGTCAAATTCCAGGGAAAGAGCTTTGGCTTAGCTTAGCTCATGTGGCTACAGGAAGCCAGGGAACCTTGACTGACAGTCAGTCTCTAATAAGGCAGTCCCTAAGAAATTCATCTTAAACAAGACCCAAAAAGGGCTAACTGTAAAAGAAAAAACTGATAAATTAGACTACATTAAAATTAAGACTGTCTGTTAACCAATAGCTACTATTAAGAGAGTTAAAGCCGCATCGTGAGAGGAGATATTTGCAATAGATACATCTGACAAAGAATTCATATCTAGAATATATAAAGAACTTCTACAAATCAACTTCTACAAAACAGCAGACCACCCAGTGGGCAAAAGCCTTGAAAAAGTAATTCACATAGAGCTAGAGCCAAATAACCAATAAACATATGAAAAGGTGTACAACCTCATTAGTCATCAGTGAAAGCCCAATTAAAGCCACAATATGACACCACTACACACCCACCGTCATAGCTCAAATGAAAATGACAGAAAATATTAAGTGTTGGCAAGGATGCAGAGCAACTAGAACTCGCAAACACTGCAGATGGGAGTGTTAATTGGTATGATGGCTTTCATACCCAATGACAGAACAAGTCCACTCCTGGGTATGTACCCAGCAAAAATGCATGCATATATGTACCAAAAGGCATGTATAAGGCTGTTCACAGAAGCACTAGCCATAATTACCCAAATCTGGAATCTATCAACTGTCCATCAACACTAGAGTAGATAAATCATGTAACATTCACACAATTGAATACAATACAGAAATGAAATGAACATACTACATGCAACAAAATGAATGAATCCCATGAATATAAAGAGGACATACTGTATGATTTCATTTATATAAAGTTCAAAAACAAGTAAACTAATATATGGTGTTAGGAGGCAGGATAGTAGATACCCTGGGGGGAGTGAGGAGTGGTTAGTGACTGGGATGGGGCACGAAGGGGTCTTCTGGGGTGCTTAGCCATGTTCTGTCTCTTGATCTGAGTGTGAGTTACCTAGGTGTCTTCACTTTGTGAAAACTCCTTGAACTTTAAACATGTGATTTATAGGTTTTTTTCTACATGTGTTTTATACTTGAATAAAAAGTTGACAAAAAGAGAACAGAATAATGAAAGGCCTCCAATCCATGCATGCCCTGGAGTAACAATGCCTGGGTTTGAATCCTGACTCCATCCCTCCCTAACTCTGTGACCTAGGGCAAGTTACTTAACTCCTTTGTGCATCAGTTTTTTCATCTGTAAAAGGGAGGTAATAGCAGTACCCACCTCATTGGGTTGTTGGAAGGATTAAGTGAGATAATCCAGGTAAAGTGCTTAAAACAGTGTCAAATACACAGAGAGCGGAAAATAACTGTTAGGTACATATATTGTGGAGTCATTGCTCCTACTAGATGTGCTGGAGGAATGTAAAGAAGTACAAAACCCTGGTCTCAAGGAGCTTCTAGTCATAAAGACAAGATATGGATATGGATATATTTTGAGAGAGTATTTAGAAATTCCAAATGGGTAGTACAGATAGGAAAAAACCTAAGAATTCAACAGAAGGAGAGATTACGGTAGGTTAGGGTGTTCTGGGCAAAACTCACAGAGTTGTGAGAAGTCAGAATAGTGGCTACCTTTGGAGAGAGGAGTGACGAGACAGGAGTACAGGGGGACTTGTTTCTTGATCTGGGTGCTGGTTATATGAATGTGCTCGGTTTGAAAATTTATAGATGTACCTTCATGATATGTGTACCTTTCTGTATGTGTGTTATACTTCAAGTAGATGACACGGGCATTGGTTTTGAAACCTGGTTGATATTTGACCTTAGGCAAATTACTTAATCTCTTTGAATTTCATTTTGTTCACCTATAAACTATAACTAATACCTCCCAAAAGGTCATCATGAGGATTAATGAAAGCAGTGTATGCAGAAGACCTAGTCCAGGATGGGACAGCAAAATATTTCATGCACTTGATCTGCTCACTGGGGTAGAGGGTGACAAACTGGGCAAACCTTTCTCATGAAAAGATTTGGAGCCTCTATCTGGGGTTTATTGCTTTGCTGGAGGAATGACCTCATGTCATGATTGGTGTTGTAAATGGACCTGTCACAGTGTGTCAGTGTGATGGCGCAATGACTCAACCGCTAGGACAAAGGGCACTTCTGCTTATCAGAGCCACTGCTTGTCAATTGTCCCACACTACCACTGTTGGTCTCCTTTTCCTGTTTAGTCACAGCCACACCTGCAAGTGAGGGCTCAGTGCCTGCTCCAGGTGTGCACTCAGTACATGTTTACTATGTGCCTGCCAGGTGCCAGGCGTTATGTTGGACTCTGATACAGCGTCTAGTAATGACTAAAAGCAGGGTGAGAAGTAAAATAAAATAAAATTCAGGCCTTGCCTTCAAATAGCTTATAGTCTAGTAACAAGATAGACATGTTTCTTCTGAAAGCTCCTTTTTTTCAGTCCCTCCCCTCTTTCTCTCTTCTGATATGCTCCACTCACCTAGTACCTATTCTCATTCTAATTCTCTCTCTGTCGCACACACCCCCCTCACTGAACCATGTAAGCAGGCTAAGTGCCATTTAACATGGCCTCTATCCAACAAAAGCAATTAATTCATAGCATATATCTTCTCCTTAGTTCCTCCCAAACTATAGATGGCTGTGCCTTACATTAATTATGATAACAGAAATAGCCATTTATTAGGTGTCTGTTATATGCAAGGCACTATGCCAGACGCTTGCCTATGTATTATCTGTAACTGTCACAACATCCTGCAAGGCATCATCATCCCATTTTATTGGTGAGGGACGTAAGGCTTGGAGAGCTTAAATAATTTGCCCAGCGTCACCCAGAGCCTGTGTGTGGCACAGTGCAAGCCTGCTCTCTCTCCATGTGCCATCTCCTTGTAGAAGTGTTTGCTCTGACGATTAAATAATGTGAACACCCTCTTGTATCAGTTCGTCAGTCAACTGTGCGCATATAAACCCATGTGATTGGGAGAGGTTGGCACCATGGTGGCTCTGGTTGTAATTATTCTAGTTTGATTGGAAATGTCAATAAAGAGCCAGTCAGCCTTGCAGACAACTTCTGAGCTGTTGTTTTGTGAATGCCTTAATATTCAGCCGCACTAACATGCTGTGCCGTCAGAAGGGGTACTGAGCGTATTTCATTATCTATATTAAAATCTCAGATGCAGGCTCCACAGGAAGAGCCTCTGCATATTGAGAAAGTTCTCCCATTTTGGTCGTGCCTTACTGGACTGACTCTCTCAGATTAAGTTAATACTAAGTGCTAGCCTCTGTTCTAGAAATTTGTAGACCGATAGGGCTATCTGATGCGGATTACAGTGAGCATTGCTGTGGGCTGGACACAGAGGAGGCAGCTGATAAAGTGCACGTTCTGTACAAGGAGGCACAGGGCAGAGTGGCTACTACTTCCACCAGTCTGAAGGTTTTTGGGTCCTGGCCTCTAACCTTCTATAAGCCACTTAAACCGAGACAGCCAACTCTACTCAATCCATAGACTCATGGTATATATCGGGGCTCAAGTCACATTCAAGCGAGGAGGGAGGTCAAAAGCCAGCAAATCACCATGGGTTTAGGATCTAGTCTTAAGCTTTCCAGCCTCAGAAAGTTAATAATATTCTTGTTTTGAGGGGTGAACCTTTCTGGATATTGACACAGATTTACAATAGGATATGTGTGTCGGCAACATGATTAACATCAGTTTTTGTTCAAAAACCAAAAGCTACCATAAATTGAGTTTCTTCTGCATGTTCTTAGATCTCTACAGGTGTTATTTCCAGTTCTCACAACTCTTCACCTTGTTGGAAAATTACTCACATTTTACAAATGTGAATACTGAGCTGGCATCCCAGCCAGGTATATTTAGTTCCAGATCTTGAACTTTTTCCACTCTTCCTCAAAGCCTGAGGGCATTCTGTCTGCTGTCGTATTACCAACTGAAATGTCAGCCCATTTGCCAGTTTGGCTTCCACCAACTCAGGCAGAATAATCAGTCATTTCCCTTTTTGGGTTCACTTAGCACTCTCTATATACCTGTAAGAGCACTTAGTGTTGTATCATAATTACTTTTATCGCACTGTAATTGGTTGTTTATCTACCTGTTTCTTTTGCTAGACTCTGAACTTCTTAAAGGCAGTGACAGTGTCATACTCATTTTTTTACATTAGGCCTGTCACCGTACTTGGCAGTGTTGTGTAGTGGAGGGACGGAGTTTAAATCTTGGGTCTAGTTTTGCTAACATTATATTCTTAGCATGCGGTACACTGCCTGTTTGCACACAGTATAGGCTCAGCAAATATTGGATAATGAATGAATGAGTAAATATAATCTTGGATATTATTTTTGCTCTAGGAATCTTTTCATTATGAAAACTGAGGGATAATAGTAGCTACTTTATGGGCTTGGTATGAGATTAAATAAATGAAAGAAACCAGGGTGAATGATGGCATGATAGTGACTTTTGAGATTCAGATTGTGGTTTTAAGATTCATCATGTCGCTGCATGTCTGAATAGTTCACTTGTGTCTATTGCTATAGTAGTATACTATTATATGAATATGATACAGTTTGCTTATCCATTCTCCTACTGATGGATATTTAGGGTATTTCCACTTTTTTACTATTCTGAATAAAACTGCTATGAACATTCTTGAACAAGTCTATTTGTGGACATGTTTTTCATTTCTCTTACACACAAATATAGGAGTAGAATTGCTGTGTCATAAGGTAGGTGAATGTTTAAATTTATTGGAGGCTGCCAAACCATTTTTCAAAGCGATTTTACCATTTTATACTCTTACACAATATATGAGAGTTCTAGTTGTTCTGCATCCTGTAACACTTGATATTAATCATGCTTTCTAATTTTAGCGTCCTAGTGGGTGTGTAGTATCTCCTTGTAGCTTAATTTACATTTCTCTGGTGTCTAATCCTGTTGAGCACCTTTCCATGTGCTTCCTGGCCATTCGTATAGCTTCTTTTATGAGGGCCTATTTTTTTTATTGGGTTATTTATCTTTTTACTACTGATTTGTGAGAATTCTTTATGTATTCTGGATACACGTCTTTTATCAGTGGCTTGCCTTTTAACTTTTTAAATGATGTCTTGACAAATTAATTGATAAAGTGCAACTTATATTTTTCTTTCATGGTAGTCCTTTTTGTGGCCTAAGAAATTATTTCCTACCCTAAGGTCATGAAGATATTTTTCTGTGTTTTCTTCTAGAAGTTTTATAGTTTTGGCTTTTGTATAGATGTATGATTCCTCTCAGGTTAATTTTTTATAGAGAGAGAGGAAGAAGTTAAGGTCTATTTCTTTCCATATAGTTGTCCAGTTGCTGCAGCGCATTTTATTGAAAAGAACTTTCCTCCCCCATTGAATTCCACGGCACCTTTGTCAAAACTCAGATGACTGTATGTATGGGTCTACTTCTAGACTCTCCATTCTGTCCCATTAACCTATTTGTCTTTCCTGTTATACTGTCGTAATTACAGTCGTGTGCCACATAATGACATTTCAGTCACGACGGACTGCATATATGACAGTGGTCTCATAAGGTTAGTACCATATAGCCTAGTTTTGTAGTAGGGTGTACCATCTATGTTTGTGTAAGTACACTCTATGATGTTTACACAATGACGGAATCACCTAACAATGCATTTCTTAGAACGTCTCCCTGTCATTAAGCAACACAGGCCTATACTGAATCTTTACAGTAAATCTTAAAATTTAGTAATGTAAGCCTTCCAACATTTTTCTTCTTCAAGATTGACTTGGCTATTGACAGGCTGTGATAGAAATTGACAGCTTATCGATTTCTACCAAAAAAATAGAAAGTCTGGGGATTTTGATTGGAATTGCATTGACTCTATAAACCAGTTTCAGAAAAGTTTCCATCTTAACATTTTGAGTTTTCAAAGCCATAAACTTGAAATCTCTCAATTATTTGGGCCTTCTTTAATTTCTTTCAGCAATGTTTTATAGTTTTCAGTGTAGAGGTATTTCACGTCTTTTATTAAATGGTATATTTGATATTTATATGCTACTGTAAATCATAATTTTTAAAATTTCATTTTCCACTTATTTGTTACTAGTATTTAGATATATAATTGGTTTTTAAATAATGACTTTATATTCTGAGTCCTTGCTGCAGTCACTCGTTAGTTCTATAATTTTTTTTTTTGCTAAGGAAGATTCGCCTTGAGCTAACATCTGTGCCAATCTTCCTCTATTTTGTATGTGAGTCACACCACAGCATGGCTGACGAGTGGTGTAGGTCTGCACTGGGGATCTGAACCCATGACTCTGGGCCACCGAAGCAGAGCGCACCAAACTTAACCACTATGCCACGGGGCCAGCCTTATTAGTTCTATAATTTTGTTGATATTTTTGGATTTGCTGAATGCACAATCATGTCACCTGTGAATAAAAAGAGTTTTACCTCTTTTGCTTTTTATTCTCTTTCTTTACCTTGTTGCAATGTCTAAGGACTCTAGTACAATATTGAATAGAAGTAGTAGGTGATTGAGGGAAGTACTCGATATTTCACCATTATGATGTTATCTGAGGCTTTTTTATACATACCCTTTATCAGATTGAGGAAGTTCTCTTCTAGTATGCTGAGAGTTTTTATCACTAATAGGTGTTAAATTTTAGCAGGTACCTTTTCTTCATTTATTGAGATGGTCTCACAATATGTTCTCGTACAACATATTATTCTCTGAATGTTTGGATAACTTCCATAATATTCCTGGGAGGTGCAGAGGAGTTGCTAAGAACACAGAAGTCCAGGCATATATTTTAAAGTGACCACCAGATCGTAGTACCATGCACAGTTTAGTGTCACAGGACCCCCATCTTAGTCCTACATTTAACTTATGAATGTTTTGGCTGTTATTTTCAGTTTCTCCTTCATTAACCTTCATAACAGCACAGATGTCTCTTATTTTGGTAGTAAAGGTGGGACTTTGGGTGCTTTTTATTATTTCTCTCACTTGTCTATATTTTCTAAATTTTCTTCAGTGAACACAGATTACTTGTGTTAAAAAAAAAGTTGTAAAATGCCTATATAATTAATTAGATTATAGATTAGTAGACTTTAGGCCCATTTCTATCAAATCTTTCTGAAATTATATCCAAGTCACCTTTGATTGGGTTTGGGTGTTTCCTAAATCTCTGAGAGCAGTACGTTCACAAACCATTTAATGGTGGATGAGTAAACTCTTCGTTGATTCTTCTATCATTTAATTTCAGAAGATGCTTATTTTTTCCCCTGTCCCAACTTTAGTTCCCTAGATAAAGTTCTCAGCATAGTTCAGTTCAAAAGGCTTTAGTGTAACTTCTCTTCTCTAGGAACTTACTGGCCAGAGCAGAAAAATAAACACAGAGATCACGCCTATGTGTGTGGGGATAGAGGCATAGATCAGGGACTTCAGCCCTGTTGATGACTCCCAGCAGATGGAGTCTGAGTCCAGGGTGCCTTTGGTCAGAGGTAGCTCTTTCTAACCTTGGCTTTTAAATTGTGGCATTTTTGTCTGTCTGAAACAGTAGAGGCTTTAGAGGCCTGGAGCTGGAAAAGCCTTTTTCAGACTGGACTGAGAACGGAGCTCTAGGATGTAGAATAGGGGCGAGAGATAGGCTGTTGTTTCTGGCTGCTCCACTTTGTTTTCTTGGAACAGGAAGTCATTATCTGGAAAGCCTCAAATCCTGGAGCGTTCACTTCTCCTTCCGGAAAGGGAAGCGTCACTTGCCTACCAGAGCAGGCTTTATCACTGGAGCTGCAGAGCCCTCCAAGGAGCCATTCCAAGCACTGTCTTGTCAGGATAATCACTGTTTTTTTTTTTCTTTCTAATCACGAGTTCCAATACAGGGACTGTTTTCTGCTTTTTCTCAATACTTAATGCGCCTACCAGTGAAGACAAGTTATTTTCATTGCCTTATGTTGATTATTAAAATTAAAACTTTTATACTCAAAGTGAAGACATAAATGCCCTCTTTCTCTTCTTTCATCAGTAATAATGAAAATAATTTAAATTGTATGCCATGCTATATTTTACAAATGGCATTCACATGCATTCATTCACGTCTCATTTGATCTGCACAACCGTATTGTGGTGGACAGACAAAATTATTATTATTATCCTTTTTAAAAGTGAGGAAACTGAGACTTAAAAATTGAGTAACTTGCTCCAGATTAGATAGTTATAAAGACATTGAGCTGCAGTCTCAACACTGCAGTATACCAGAGGGGTCAAGTTGAGGGCTGTGAATTTGGACCTCATGGGTTCAGATCCTAGTTCCACCACTTACTAGTCTGTGACATTGGCCAAGTCACCTAACCTCTACGCCTCAGTGTCCCCATCGATAAAATAGGGATAATGGTAGGACCTACCTCATGTAGGTGTCTCCAGGATCAAATGACACAGTTTTGGTACAACTCTAGGCAGAGCGCCTGGCATACGATACGTGATTGGCGAGCGTCAGACTTGCCACTGCTGTTGTCTTGGAGGTGGCGGCAGGAGTGGGTTGTTATTCGTTATTCCCTCTCCTTCCAGCCACCTCTCCTGCCCTAAAACCTGAAGTCTACCCCCAAGTCACCAGAGTACTCCAGACGCACTCCAGAAGTCACCAAGGGCTCTGTGGGGTTAGAGAATCTAATCCCAAATTAAATACTTTGAAGAAAATCTAACACCATGAAAATCTCTTTCCTTGGCTCAATTTTGCCCTGATTCTGAAGACAGTTTGTGCTTATCTCCTCTTACACACTCCTTACTCCTCTTAATATTAACCAGAAATCTTAAGAATTTAGATAGAGTAGTTACATTCTTCCTCTCTCAATATTTTTGTGACCACTTATTCTTTCTTTGCTGACAACCTTTATCAAATTCATGCTGACTAGTGTACTTGCCACAGTCTGCTCTTGAAGATAGGATAGAAATTTCTATGCTATACAGTGCATGCTCTTGAAGAGTCTTTGAGGAAGCAAACTTCTGTGTTTTATGCTGTGCAACCTGCCCTGTAGTGTAACTGAAGTTTTTGCTTAGAGGTGGGCACACCTCTATGTCCTTTGCTTGACTCCTCTCATATACGCAAAGAAGAGGCAACAAGTAACCACATGTACCAATCTGCTGTGTGTCTAGCTGCAGAGGCGATTCAATCTGACCCCTAGGAAATGCCCTCAGTGTAGGACACAAAGGTTACTATTTTTAAAGAGTGGAAGGCAGCATGTTTGTCAACATTCCAGAGTGTGTCACAGCCAGGCAAGAAGCTTTAGATTTGAAAATAGAAGTCCTGATCCCATTACCTCATCTCCGTCTGCTGAAGTCCCTGACTTTAAATGACAACAGGAGTCAAATTTATTTCATGAAACAAATCATCAGCATTGCTTATCCTTTATCCAGTATCACGCTTTATTATATCCTGCACGTCCCCACTTGAGGTGGCCAGACATTGCATATATGTATTGGAATTAATATATTTTCATGCTCTGCCCTCCAAACTCTTTTAGCATATGTAATGCTCATACCAACAGCTCAGATGGGGCTGCCAACAACTGCGCAACTGAACTGCCAACAATTACTAACACTTACTGTCTTCCACACTGCCTGTTTAAAATGTTGTCTTATGAAAATTCTCATCTAAAAATATTAAGCAAAAAAAGTAGGCTCTGGGAGCCGGCCCAGTGGCGTAGCGGTTAAGTTCGTGCACTCTGCTTTGGCGGCCCAGGGTTCACAGGTTCGGATCCCGGGCGCAGACCTATGCACCGTGCAGCGTCCCATATAAAGTAGAGGAAGATGGGCACGGATGTTAGCCCAGGGCCAATCTTCTTTAGCAGAAAAGAGGAAGATTGGCAACAGATGTTAACTCAGGGCTAATCTTCCTCCAAAAAAAAAAAAAAGTAGGCTTTAAAACTGTCTATGCAGAATAATCCCTACTTTGTAGACAGGTGTGTGTTCATGAATGTGTATAGGCAGAGTCAGACAGCTTGAAAGAAGCACACTATGATGGTGACATCGATCATCTCAGGTGGCAGCAAGATTCAGGTGCTTTTAATTGTATGTGTTTCTGCACCATCCAAATTTTCTAAAATACAAATTCTTCCATAAATTATCAAAAAAGTTTAATCTTCTTTATTTTATAGAAACAAACTGTTATTTATTTTAGGGTGTGGTGACTGGAACATTTATAAAACCGATGCACTTTAGAATGAATTCACATGTGAGTGCATTAGATTCAATGGGCCTTAACTCCTGAGTGGTCCAAGCTGAGGCCAAGAACTCTCAACCCTGGCCCTCGGGACAGTTGGGGAACAAGTCAATTACGTGGCATCTGTCAGTTCAGGATGTACAAAAGTGTCAAAGTGTTCTTGTCCTTCCACTTTCCCCTATTCTGTGGTTACATGATTTTATTTCCTTTCTTGGAGACACTTAGGGTCCCCGGGAGACTTTTGAAAAGGCCATGACCTCTTTGATCTGATTTATAACCAGGCCTCTCAACCCACAAGTTTTGGTTTGATATATCTATGTCAGTCTTTTTTTTAACGATTCATTCATTTATTATTATTATTATTATTTTAATTTTTTGTTTATTGCAGTAACATTGGTTTATAACAGTGTATAAATTTCAGGTGTACATCATTATACTTGTATTTCTGCATAGATTACATCATGTTCACCACCCAAATACTAATTACAACCCATCACCACACACATGTGCCGAATTATCCCTTTCGCCCTCCTCCCTCCCCCCTTCCCCTCTGGTAACCAAATGGTGTTGGGAAAACTGGATAGCCATATGCAAAAAAATGAAAGTAGACCCTTACCTTACACCATACACAAAAATTAACTCCAAATGGATTAAAGACTTGAATGTAAGACCTGAAACTATGAAACTTCTAGAAGAAAACATAGGCAGTACACTCTTCGACATCGGTCTTAGCAACATATTTTCAAGCACCATGTCTGACCAGGCAAGAGAAACAATAGAGAAAATAAACAAATGGGACTACATCTATGTCAGTCTTGATTCCAAGACTGCTTTCTGCATTTTTATGGTCTTCTATCTCTAAAATGCAGTACTTGCCCACCTAGGACCCTCTCAAACAGCATGAGGAATTGCAGGACTCATTTGGAACCTAAAACTACTTTAATATCTGAATAGTAACTGGAGGCCTTACCAAATAATGGTTGAGCACTTTTGAATGTTTTAAAGCATGTTCACATGTGTTATCTCATATTTACTTCCAAACTAGAACAGGCATTATGATCATCCCATGTTACAGAGGGGAAATGGCACAAAGACTTGCCTGAGACCACAGCGAGGTTGTGGCAGAGCCAGGACTAGAAATAAAACCTTCTGTTCCCTAGCTTTATCAAAGCCCCCACAATGCCAAATGTCTCTTTCCAAGATCTTCCTCAGGGGTGCCTGGGCTCTAGTGAATAATCATGATCATAATAATATCTTATTCATAATAATAATAATAATAATACTTATATAGTGTTTGCTATGTGAATTTTATATACGTTAACTCAGTCCTCACCACAATTTCAGAGGTAAATACTGTTATTATCTCCATTTTACAGTTGAAGAAACAAGCCTACTGCATTCAAGTAACTTACCTAAGGTCACAGAGCCAGTGGGTGGAGGAACCAGGATGAGAACCAGCTTGGAGCCTCAGGCCATGCTCTTGACCACAGGGCCTGTGTGCTTCCCACCTGTTTATGCCTAGGGTGTCCCAGGCCAAAAATGGCAGTTCTTCAGATAAGAGTCTTAAAATTCCTTCCCTCCAGACTTAACGGAGTTTGAAATGTGTCTTATATTATTTCAGCAATAAGAATACTGTTCTGTTTCCTTGTGACAAGAGCGAGGGAGAGTAGAGAGGAGCAATGAAACTGAAATATTTTTTGCTCAGTAGTCAGACAAGCTTGGAAGGTTCTTGGAATTTATATCTGCCCATGGTTCCTATAACGATCTTTTCATCTATCTCCCGCCTGGCTGCGAAGGAGCTTGGGTTGCAAGCAACGCAAGCTAACTTTACTAACTTGAAGCAAAAGGAATTTATTCTAAAGATATAGTAGTTTACAGAATCAGAACAAAAGCTGAAAAGTCAGGCTTTGAGAAGTTGGTGTGTCACCGTACTGTGTTATAAACCACCCCGAAATTTAGTGGGCCTGCAAAACAACCATTTGTGTAGCTCAGGATTCTGCAAATCAGCAGTCTGGGCAAGCTTGAGCAGTTCCCAGTCTGTGCTAGGCTGAGCTGATCTCCTTAGGGGCTCATTCACGGGTCTGCAGTCAGTTGCTAGGATGTCCTACTTCTCCTCCACGTGATCACTCATCCTCCTGCAGGGTCACTTACATGATGGTCTTGGGGTTCCAAGAAGAGCAGAAGAGGACAAGCCCCAGTGCACAAGCACTTTTTAGGTTTCTGTTTATAATGTATCTGATCTTGACTAAAGCAAATCACATGCTGTGGCTCAGAGTCAGTGTGGGAGGGGACTGCCCAAGAGCATGGATAGAGAAAGGAAGAATCTGTGACCATTTTGGCTATCTCCCACTGATGGTCAGGACCGTTGGCAGCTTTACGGCTCAAGTCAGCAAGAACTAACATGCAGGCTCTTCCCCGTGCCTCCATCTGAATAACTCAGCTCCTACGTTTTCCTGCACTTGAGTCAGTGCGTTCAGGATTTCCAAAGAGAATCTGACTTTGCTTGGGTCGTATGCATCATGGGTGGGATACCTTGATTGGGAATCAACAAAGACTTGAACCAGAGGGGAAATGTTCAATGGTGAAGTTGTTACCCAAAGTAGGTGGGGGGAGGGATGCAGGGCAGGCAATACAACATTGCTTCCCTCTGTATTGTTCACTGTATTGACTCTGTCCTTCCCCTCTGAACCATGTAGGTTGACTTTTCCTTTAAGACTTTATTGAAAGCAAAAGTAACAGTCTCAACCTGATACTTGAACAACAGGAGATTTTAAACATTGAACTCAAAGGACACTTGCTGTAGAGCTAGTGATGACCCTGGCATGGGTCAGGATCTCACAGACATCCCCTCTTCCTGTCATTGCTGTGTATTCATTAAACACCAAGAGTGTAGCCAAGAAAGAAACATGAAAAGACTGGCGTTCTGATGGTGAGGTTGCATAATCCCTGGCCCTGGCAGCAACTCTAACAGTTATTTGTTTAGTCAGTTTCATAATTTTTACAGAATTAGAAGGCTGGTTTTTTTTTTGTTGTTTTTTTTTTTTTTTTTTTTTTGGTGAGGAAGATCATCCCTGAGCTAACATCCACGCCTATCCTCCTCTTTTTTGCTGAGGAAGACCAGCTCTGAGCTAACATCTATTGCCAATCCTCCTCCTTTTTTCCCCCTTTTTCTCCCCAAGCCCCAGTAGATAGTTGTATGTCATAGCTGCACATCCTTCTGGTTGCTGTACGTGGGACGCCACCTCAGCATGGCCGGAGAAGCAGTGCGTTGGTGCGCGCCCAGGATCCGAACCCTGGGCCGCCAGTAGCGGAGCG
This sequence comes from Diceros bicornis minor, assembly GCF_020826845.1. Classification (NCBI taxonomy): domain Eukaryota; kingdom Metazoa; phylum Chordata; class Mammalia; order Perissodactyla; family Rhinocerotidae; genus Diceros; species Diceros bicornis. Next base: position 28,643,189 of record NC_080763.1, on the reverse strand, counting down.
CGTGCACTTAACCGCTAAGCCACGGGGCCAGCCCCAGAAGGCTGGTTTTAAAACGTAGAAAGCAAGGAGGGGTGGTGATGAAGTCATGTTAGGTAGACTCCAGGTAACAGGGCAAGCCTGAGATAGGTTGTTAGCATTGCCGCTGGGGAACTGGGGCATTTAAGATTGAATTATTGCCCACATCATAGGAGGGTTTAAGGGAATAACAAATCCTTTGTATTTGCCAAAATACCTTTCCCTTTGGGCTGACAACCAAAGCCATTTTTCTGGTTACAGTAGCCCACTCTTACAAAGGACAGGGAAGAGGTGATATCTTTGTGTGTATGTAAACCCATGCTAAGTATTTGAAACATGCCTACTGCACTAAACGTGGTGCAGTTTTCTCCAAAAGTTTGATCATGTTTCTCCAAAGGTTTGATCATAAGCCTCTAACATGTATATATTTACTTATAAATATACTGTATTATAAAATTATTTATAAATTACAAACATACTAGGTGTTTTAATGACATATAATAAACAAAAACTAGAAATGTTTAAAGGATGGGTGCAAAAGTGGACAAAAATAGAAGTTCTGATATTTTCTTTCCATACCCCAATGGTTCATCCTATATACCTCCTTAGGTACACACCCATCCCACCCCCCACCCCCCACTTTGGGGGCTACTTGTCTGGAATACTAAGACATCTTATACCTGCCTGACAGTTACAAAGGCAGTTCTTAGTACCAGAGGGATAATCGACAGTTGGATGTTCTGTCTTGACCAAAGTGTACTCATGACTTAACACTTCCCTTATGCGGTAGATTCGAGTGCTGCTTTGTTATAGTCATGATGGCTTTGTGAATGCAGACTCTCACATTCCTTGTAATTCTCGAGTCTTTGAGGATTTATCTCTGCAATAATTATGGAAAGATTTGGACTCATGGCATCATAACCTGAGACAGACGTATTCTTTTCTCTTTCTCCATGCCCCTCGCCCTTCCTTCCATTCTTCTGCCTTCTTTCCTTCTTCCTCCATCAGATTGATAATAATGTAACTTCAAGGCATTACTTTCTCCTCTCTCTCTCCTTTTGCTTCTTTAAGAATTCTGAAATAATAATAATATATACATACATATTTTTTCTTATTGTGATATTGGCACATTTATTGAGCTGTGCCAAAATTCAGTGTCCATTAATGATCTCATTTACCCTCACAACAACCCTATGAAGTGGTACTGTTATTATTCCCCTTAAGAGTTGAAAAATACTGAGGTTTAGAGGGTTAAGTAATGTGCCCAAGATCTCACAGTTTTCTAGTGGCAGGGCTGGGTCCATCTGACTCCAGAGCCTAAGCCTTACCCTCTACTGCCTATGGGGGCACAGAACAGGTGGTAGAGATCGGCATGGGGCAGGAACTCTATCCAGCATTAATACAAACCACTTTTAAGCCAGCCTTTCCCTTGTAGGCCTTGTGTCCACTCCGAAGACACTGGTGTATATATACTGGACGGTTTGGATGCCGTAGCAAGTCAGGAAAAGTACTGAGTGTATGAATGATCTGGAAATAGCTTTGCCCTCTGTGTTTACCTGCAGATTACTTACCTCGGGAGGTCTTCTGAAAAACTTGAGACATTCAGGAGTACAAATAGATCTCTATCTGCTAGAATAAATCTATTGTCATGCTAGAAATTAGTTGTTCTCCTATTTTTCTAAGAGATTATCTTAACTTGATATGTTTACAGTTTATAAATTGCATCTACCATCACTCTGTAAGAATGTCTCCTTTGATCTTGGTAACTAAAAGGGAGCTTGACGAGCACTGAAATGAAATAAAATTATCAACTCCAAGTTTCACTGAAAAGAAGTGGCTTACTGCCTACATGAGCTGTTTGGTTATTTTGTTGTTGTTGTCATTGCTGGAAAGTTCATATAAAGAGCAATGAGCTTTGGGTAATAGAGGTACAAGGGGAATAGTTTGAGGGGTCCTTTCCGTTTGCAGGAACTTCCCCTAACCTTTCTATGGGTGATCTTCGCCCAGCTGATGATGTTCCCTGCCCCAACAGACTTTTTGAGTTATAGCCTAGCACAGTTAACAAATGGAAGTTAGTTAGGCTTAATACAGACTTAGTCAGAATACTCTAGGGAGGTCTCTGCCCAGGTGGGAGTTGGAGAATAGAGCCTTCATCTAAGACAACATGAGAAGCTGATAACAGAAAGGCAAATTAAGCCAGGGACCTAGTAATCCAGTTGAGTGGAACTTTAGTTGTTAGAGGAAGAAGCCAAAAGCAGGGATCCAAAGGTTGAGTATTGGGGAAGGCATAGGGAAGTGGGCAATGGTAAAACAGAGGCAAAAGTTTAAAACCAGAGAGGACACATTAATTAGGAATACACAAGATACTGGAGATGTTCCTGGGCCACTCATCAAACTTCAAGTCTGATGCTTGCTTTTCTGAACAAAAGAAAAGATGAAACATGTTGGTCTAGCCACTCCCCCCTTTTTTTTTTTTTGGTGAAGAAGAGTGGCCCTGATCTAACACCTGTTGCCAATTTGCCCTTTTTTTGCTTGAGGAAGAGTGGCCCTGAGCTAACATCCATGCCTGTCTTCCTCTGTTTTTTATGTTGGACGCCTCTACAGCATGGCTTCATGAGCGATGTGTAGGTCTGCGCCTGGGATCCTAACCTGTGAACCCCAGGCCACCTAAACGGAGCGTGAGAACTTAACGACTATGCCACTGGGCTGGCCCCAAGCCAGCCCATCTTGATAAGCAGGAAGGGAGTTGACAGGGCAAGCTGGACCACTCATTTGAAGAAGACGCTCAGTACTGCTTCATTGGTCCTCTTAGCAAATAAAAACCATAATGTAGTGTTGAATGTTCTTGATAGGGATTCTGTCAGATAGTGGTAAATGGTAGTTTGATGAATTGGCTTCTTCACTTTGGGGACATCTCTGACCAGGTGACTTTGCCAGCATTGAAGCATCCTCTCTCCAGGCCAGTGCTGAGAACAGATGAATAGACTCCGACCCTCTGCCTTTCCTCTTTATCACAGTGTATTGTGATGACTAAGCAGGTCCCAGCTTATTTTATCCAAGTGAGAAACTCCCTTGATATGGGTCAGATGACTAACTCCTTTCTCTCGCCTGTCCACATTCACACATCAGGGGATGACAGCGCCTGACCCTATGCCCAAAGGCTTCCCTGTGTAAATGGATGTTAATTCTTGTTTAATTAACTTCTTTTCGGCCACTGAACAATGCTCCTAAAATGTTGTGTCAATAACTCTTGCCAATCTTAAGGATAATGGGAAAAATGAACCAGATCTTAGCTTAATGAACAGCATTAAGATGATACTGGAGTTAATGAACATTAAAAGTAGAGTTTGACTTTAAATCTCACCTTGAGCAGTTTACTTAAACTCACTGAGCCTCAGTCTTCTCAGAAAAATGAAGGGGTCAAGTTTTATTATTTCTAAAATCTCTTCAAGCCCCAAAATTCCTATGTTCTTCTTTTAACTTTACAGATTACTCCACAGATATTTAAGTGCATTCTGTGCATCTGAGGCTGGTTATACAGTTTTAAGTATATGCTCTTGTATAAGAGTGACTGTTATCTCATGTTGGGACACTGCAGTAATCTAAGAATATTTGTTCTTGCCACTGCTAATAAATTCCAATGAACAGATCTCAATGACTTTTTTGCATTTGTCATTGCGTTAACAAATTAGGTTAACAAATGAGGGAAGGAGAGGGCAGAGTATCTGCAATATTCAAAATATCAAATAAACTGTTAATTTTTTTCCTCATAGTTCTTCCTTTTTCTTCAGTTTGGTGGCTTTGATGACCACTGTCATCATTTAATTTAATCTTTTGGAAATGTAAAATAGATTGTGATCTAACATGACAAGAATCCACCATTTTTCTTTAGTTTGCATCAGTAAAGACACTAGGAAGCTCTTAGGTCCTGGAAATTCTCCCCGAGGTGTAGAATAGGAACCTAACCTTTATCCATATCTTTTGTTTGGCAGCAGCCCAAGTCACCTTAAGAGCAATTTGGAGGTAGCAAGTGGAAGACTTCGAAAGGAATTAAAATACTGCTGGATTTTGGGGTTTGGTTTTATTTTAATAAGTCAATAAAATGGAATTGTGGATGACAGTTAATTTTGTTCTGAAGATAGTTTTTGCCTATTTCTTACTGAAGAAATTTGCCAGCCTTTTTTTCCCCCTTATTGTTTCCAGTACCAGCCACACCAGTCCCGAGTGTCTGAGGAAAGCTGTAACTGCTGCTCTATCAACGAGACCTTCAGTTGAGCTGTTTGTTTTCTTTCTCTAAGGTTAATGAGTAGGAGTAATAAGGATATATTTTGACCTTTTATTATTTCTTTATTTTGTAAGCAATACAGCATTTTTTTTTTTAAAGAAAGAGTACAGATTTAAAAGTTTTCAAGTCACCTCTTACAGGAGACATTTGTTTTCACATTGTTTTAATTATGAAACATTATATTCCAAAGCTTTTGAATACATGTGTACTTTATATCACAAAAATGAATCATTCCACTAGTAATAATAGCAGCTAACATCTAGTGAACATTTATTATTTGCCAGGCACAATTCTACCAACATCTGTATTAAATTTTCCCAACAACCCTGTCAGGTAGGATTTAATATTTTCCTAATTTCATAGATAGGAAAACTGAGATGCAGAAAAATTAAACAACCTGCCCAAAGTCACGTAGTTAATAAGCTGCAGATACGGAATTGAAAGCCAGGCAATCTGACTCCAGATTGTAGCTCTTGTTATTATTCACTCAGCAGTATATATCATGATCAGCTCCCATGTGAATAAGCATGCGTCAATAGCATTGTCTTGATGGTGCATGGGATTCCATTTTATACACAACTGATATAATTAGTCTCCCATTATTGGCCATTTACGTTGTTTCCAACTTTTCTATGACACAAACATTGCTATGATAAACAAACCACTGTATACATCATTGCATGCCTGTCTTGTTCTTTCCTTAGAATAAACTCTTATAAGTAGAATTCTTGAATCATGTTTCTCGAGACTTTTATACAAATTTTCGAGTTGCTCTCCAGAAAGGTTTTTAACACTTCCATTAGAGTGTAAATTTCCTCATATCACCAATAATGATTATTATTCTTTCTAAATCTTTGTCTCTCTGACACAAGAATTGTATTTATTGTTTTATAATGTTAAACTCTTTTTTCCAAATAGTTATTAGATATTTATATTTCTTCATTAGTGAATCATCTGTTTTCGTCCTATTTTTTTTTGTGGTGATAGTATATCCGTTTTTATTAAGGATACACTGTCTTTATATATTAAGGACATCAAGTTTTTGTCATATCTGATGCAAATATTTTTCCCCCAGAAATTTTACATACAGGTAAGTTGTTTTTCATATGTGAAAGTACCAAAGGACATTCTTTCATAAAAAGAGGCTCAGGAAATACATGAGCTAACCTTTGTAGAAACAGTTGAAGATGTCTTGCAGTCAATGATAAAAGAAGCAAAATTAAGAGCTCACAAATAGGAAAGTCAATGTTAATAAGTGATAATTTTTTTTTAATTTTTTGTTTATTGCAGTAACATTGGTTTATAACATTGTAAAAATTTCAGGTGTACATCATTATACTTCTATTTCTGCATAGATTACATCATGTTCACCACCAAAATACTAATTACAACCCATCACCACACACATGTACCGAATTATCTCTTTCACCCTCCCCCCTCCCCCCCTTCCCCTCTGATAATCACCAATCCAATCTCTGTCTCTAATAAGTGATAATTTTTAAAAGTAGTATTTGGCAGTCCGTGGATTCACCTCAGGAAACACTTTATTTTCATGTGAACTGTGGACCACTTTTGCTTTTCATCTGTAAAAATGTCTTTATTAAGATATTTTTTCTTTATAAATGATTTTATAGAAAAACAAATTCTCATTTTCAGAAATTTGACCTATACCCCACTAATGTCCTGAAGGATGTTTTTTTTCTAAAACAGGTTGTAATCCTGGGAGATCCCCAGGTTGAGATCCCAGGATTACAACCTGTTTTAAAAATCTCCTTTGTGCCAAAGGAGAGAGAATTTTGTAAAAAAGTCTTTTGATACTTTTACTGGCTGTCAAAGAAAATATAGAATCTGTAGAAATTAATTTAATTTCCCCCCAAATGTAAAGATACTTCATTTAAATTATATTATAAGTCTAATGGTTCAAAACTGTCTAGGACTTGGTGTTTTTAAAAAGCTTGGTTAAAAAGGAATTTATTGTAAGAAAATCATGTTCTGTGGGAACAAAGGCCTTTTTTTCCCTTCATTTTTTGGCTTCAGAGAGGAAAATGAGAAATGCTATTTTGTGGAAAAGATTCCCAACAGAAGGGAATCCTTTCGCAGCAGGAATAAACAGCTTTGGCAGAAAGCCACCAAAGGAAAAAGAGTTTGGCATGTTTTAAATGAGGAAGTGGTGATGAGCTTCAAGGCAAAAAGGATATGTCTGATACAGGGGTGGGTCAGAACCAGACTGGGTGGAAACACTACATTACATAAGCTCCACAGACGGGCTGCATTTGAATTGAAGCATTTTGCGACACATCCCTTTCCCAGTTTTCTAGGGAGGATCTGTTACTATTCTAAGGAAGTGATTATATTTTACTCAGGGCCACATTGTTCCTTTAGCCTTCATTATAATAATAATAATAATGAAAAAAATAATAGTATTTTACTCAGGACCACATTGTTCCCTTTACCCTTCATGATAATAATAATAGTAGTAATAAATAAAATATAAATCCTACAACCTGGGTTGTTTCCTGACCCTTTCCCCTTCATTTTCCAGAAAATAAATCACTTATGCATCTACAAAAGTAGACTAATGATTAATTTGAAGGAGAGTCTCATCTTTAATTTTAAAATGCTCTGAAGTCCTTTTGTGGTGCTGTACATATAGAAAATACTTTGTGCTCATTATATTTCTGGCGTGAGTGTGGATGTGTATGGACGCATGCTCTTGTATTTAGCCTACATTTTCACACTGATGTTTTCAGTAGAGGGAATCGCTATTTGTTGGAATAAATATATTTGGAAGGATGGGTGACAAGCCAGCCATCCCATCCGTGTGTAGTTACATTTGCAATTATGTGTGACATTGCTGATTTGGTGTGGTTGGATATGATATTCATGAAGGTTTAGCAAGATGGTCAGAAAACGCAACCATTTGAGAATCCCTTTCTCTCTGATTCTAAATTACTGTTAGTAGAAATGGTGAAATGGTGGCAGAGATCCCCATGTACATTCCTCCAGAGACAGAAAGAATAGAAGAACTGCTCCAAAGCAAAGTTTCTTTTCTCCTTCATTCAGTCAACAAACCTTTACTGAGTATTTCCTATAGGCCAGACACAGATTTGTTTTCTGTGCTGTTCCTTCATCAGAATCCACCCCTTGCTAAAGGCTTCATTTTCCCCTCCCTTCCTACAACCCCGCACAGGGTCTTCATGCTACTCAAAACGTTTGGATCTTTCTCCTATGGAAACTCAAGTCCTCTATCTCCTTCTTTGAAGGACCTGCTGGGGTGGAGTTTGATTTGTAATAACCTTTTTTCCCCCCATAAAATAAATAAACCCTAAGATGGAAAAGTATTTTAGAGAACAAAGAAAAGATTATATCATGAGCATTTTCTCACGTTACTACATACTTGTAAACATTTGAATGGCTGAGTATTATTCCATTGTGTGCGTCATTTTCTTAACATTCACCCAAAACTTGGTTCACAATTTGGATTTATTTCCTTAGGTTAAAATTTACTAAGTTATTGTTTATGAACATTGGTAAAACCCTTACTACAAATCGCCGAACCACTTTCAGAGAGTTTATAGCAACTTACGGTCCCGCTAAGGGTCTATTTACTGTTCATATCATAGCACTCAAACCCTCATTAAATATTAAAAATTTTTTTAAATCTTCACTGATTTTTTTTGTTTAATTTGCATTTTTCTTACTACTAGTGAGATTGGATATTTTTCACATGCTTATTAGACATTTTTAGTTTCTCTTTCCTGAATTGTCTGTATATGTCCTTTGCCTGCATTTCTATTGGAGTTTTTGTATTTTTCTCATTCACTTGTATGAATTAATTTCATATTAAGGATGTTAAAATTTTGTCTTTAATATTTATTCATCAAATTTGGGCCAAAATCTCCCCAATTACATTATTTGCAATCATATTATCACTTAGAGCAGATAACATGTTTTGTTCAATGAGATCAGCTTTATATCATTTTATGTAGGAGGTGGTTTTCAATGTTTAAAAATTAAGAATACATACTTTAGAGCTGAGTAAAGAAAACATTTATTCCAGAAACTTCTATAAAATAAAGGGAGAATGTATAAGAGTTAAATTGCAAGGGATTTTGGTCCTACCAGTGCTTCTGTATTGGTAGACCAGTTTGTATTCTTACTGCATTTAATGTATGGCCCCTCTGATGTGCTTACTACAAAATTATGGGAGTTATGCCCAGACTAAGCACTTGAGACAGGTAATGAGCTGCTTTGGAATTTACCGGATAAAATTCTAGTCATCCCTCATTCCCATACCTCAGTTTCTCATACCTCTAGAGGCCCTGAATAGCAGCCCCTCATATGTTCTCCTTTTCCTTTTAGATAATTCTTCCTCACTTCAAGAAGATGAAGAGGTAGAGATGGAGGCCATCAACTGGGAGGCCAGCAGTCCAGCCATGAATGGGCACCCTGTCACTCCAGTGACCTCTGCCCGTTTCCCCAGCTGGGTCACATTTGATGACAATGAAGTCAGCTGCCCTTTGCCACCAATCACCTCTCTTCTGAAGCCAAATACACTGCCTATTGCTTCTGTGACCCCAGATGTACCTTATAATTCAACTGGGTCATTTAAGAAGAGGGAACGTCCCAAGAGCACGCTGATGAATTTCTCCAAAGTTCAGAAGCTGGACATTTCCTCCTTAAACCACCCACCTTCCATAACCGAGGCTCCACCTTGGAGGGCAACCAATCCTTTTCTGAATGAGACTCTACAGGATGTACAACCTTCCCCTATCAACCCTTTCAGTGCTTTCTTTGAGGAGCAGGAGAGGCGCTCCCAAAACAATTCCATTTCTGGTACCACAGGCAAAAGCCAAAGAGATTCCCTCATTGTCGTCTACCAGGATGCCATTAGTTTTGATGATTCAAGCAAAAACCAGTCACACTCTGATGCTGTTGAAAAACTCAAACAACTCCAAATTGATGACCCTGATCGCTTAGGCAATGCGACACTTCCTGACGATGACCCAATAGCCTGGATTGAACTAGATGACCACCCGCCTGGTTCAGCACTGTCCCAGCCCAGGGATGGGTGGCCAATGATGCTAAGGATCCCTGAGAAGAAAAACATTATGTCCTCCAGGCACTGGGGACCCATCTACATCAAACTGACAGACAGTGGTTTCCTGCAGCTGTATTATGAGCAGGGCCTAGAGAAACCATTCCGTGAGTTCAAGCTGGAGATCTGCCATGAGATTTCAGAACCCCGGCTCCAAAACTACGATGAGAATGGCAGGATCCACAGCTTGCGGATAGACCGTGTCACCTACAAGGAGAAGAAGAAATACCAGCCTAAACCTGCCGTGGCCCACACAGCAGAGAGGGAACAAGTGATTAAGCTGGGCACCACCAATTATGATGACTTCCTGAGCTTCATCCGTGCAGTCCAGGACCGTCTCATGGATCTGCCAGTGTTGTCAATGGACTTGAGCACAGTTGGCTTGAACTACCTTGAAGAGGAGATTACAGTGGACGTCAGAGATGAATTCTCTGGCATTGTGAGCAAAAGAGACAACCAGATTCTCCGGCACCACGTCTTGACACGGATCCATATTCTGAGTTTCCTCTCTGGGCTTGCAGAGTGCCGCTTGGGCCTCAATGACATCCTCATCAAAGGCAATGAAATAGTTTCCCGGCAAGACATCATGCCTACTACCACCACAAAGTGGATCAAGCTCCATGAGTGCCGTTTTCATGGGTGTGTGGATGAGGATGTATTCAACAACTCACGGGTTATTCTGTTCAACCCTTTGGATGCATGCCGATTCGAGCTAATGCGGTTCAGGACAGTATTTGCTGAGAAGACCCTGCCTTTCACACTCAGGACGGCAGCAAGCATCAATGGGGCAGAGGTGGAGGTGCAGAGCTGGCTTAGGATGTCAACCGGCTTCTCCTCTAACCGTGACCCTCTCACTCAGGTTCCCTGTGAGAATGTGATGGTTCGTTACCCTGTGCCCAGTGAGTGGGTGAAAAACTTGCGCAGGGAAAGTGTCCTGGGGGAAAAGTCCTTGAAAGCCAAAGTGAACCGGGGGGCAAGTTTTGGCTCCACTAGTGTATCTGGCTCTGATCCTATCATGAGAGTAACTCTGGGAACTGCCAAGTATGAGCATGCCTTCAACTCCATTGTGTGGAGGATAAACCGACTGCCTGACAAAAACTCAGGTAGGTAGAGGTTTCTCGTCTGTGAAAACCACCACATGGTTGTGAGAGAACTGGGATCGAAGTTCCACAGTCTATTCCCCTGTGAAGTGCTGGGTTTTGTTGTGTGATGGGAATGGTGATGGAGGGGGAGTGGGACCAGAAAAGCAAAGTAAGTAACAAACGTGAATGACCCAGTTAACTCTATCTTTTTACTCCCTTATCATCACACTTCTTCCATAAAACTATGCGTTATTCTTAGCTGAGCTGCTAAGCAGATTTCCAGGGCAGCTTATGAATTTGTATTCTTTTCTGACTCATTAAAGTATCAGTGGTGCTGGAAATTATCCATTCCCAGATCCTAGAAGGCTTCTGGGTTCTGAAGAGAGAGCTTTCTAATTGTGCCCTGAGTGTAGGTAAAAGGGCCAGTTTATAGCCAAGCATATGTACAGTACAGGTGAGGAGTTAGATTTATAATTCTAGCCTCCCTGTACAAGGCCTGTCAATCATAACATCTCAAGCTCAGAGTTGGGATTTGGGGAAGGGTGGGGGAGAAGTGGCCTCCGATCAGATCCAGCCAGGACATGAAGGTCCAAAAGGGCTGAAATTCTATCAGGCAAAAAGTAAAGGAAGGAATGTTTGATTTAAACAAAGAAAGAAAGCTTACCAGCTCTAGCTGGCCTGCTCACAGCTATCAGGGATGCTTTTGTGCTTGAGTGAGCCCAGAAGGCAACAACTTTCCTTTTGGGTCCAGTGAGATTTAGTGAAATGACAAAACTTAGGGAGTAATCAAACCAGCTCTTATAGCCTTATTTCTTAGAGTAAGTCTGGGTGACTCCAATGGCAGGCAATAAGTCCATGATCCTGTGAGCTTTTAAACCACTTCTCGTTTATAAGAAACTTTGCCCATCTGTTAACAAAAGTGGATATCCTAACTGAGCAAAAAGGATCAGGCTTGGAAAAACTCTTGACTGCAATGCCTTTCTTTTATGCAGCTATTCTTTTTTGTATTCTCATTATTAAATCCTAACATGTGTTCCGAGTCTTCATTTCCTGTTCCGAGTGTGGAGTGGCTACGTTGTCATACTCTAAATGTAACATGATGTGATGGCAAGGGGCAGTGCGACCTGGTCAACTCCCCAGGCTGTCCAGGCAGTGGACACTCACCGGGGCCTTCTGTGTCAGACACTGGGTGTAGCCGTGCAAACTGAAGAGACAATTGGACCTCTGTGTTGGAGGCTGGATTTACCACCCCCTATTTCTAAACTGACGGAATTTTGAAACCAGTCTTCCTCTCTGCACTTGCTTATGCATTTCCCCTAAAATGAACACTGTATTCTCCTGGTGTTAGAGCCGTGATTTCTACCTCAGCCACAGGGCCCATCTGAATTGACGGAGGAGGGGAGAAACTCTGAATTCTTGTTAGCACAGAAACCCTTGGGAAGAGAACCAAGGTGACAGGGAGACTATTTAACCTGCTGGAAACTAGACATCAGAGAAGACAAGGCCTCAGGCTTATATTGGAATTTTTAGCTTGTCAGTGTCCTAAGCATGGATTCAGATGACTTCATTATGGAATTATTGGATTTTTAAGCTGGAAGGGACCTTGGGGATAACAGTCAAACCTCTTCATTCCATAGATGAGAAAATTAAGGACCAGAAGTAACACGACTCATCTGAAGTCACAAAGCCACATCCAGGGGTCTCTTTGCAATACCACAGCTGCCTCTTAGTAGATGACCCAAATAGACACAAACTTGAAATAATTTCCACTGGGGGAACAGAGATTTGCAGTTTTCTCAATGTGTACACACATATCTCATTTGTTTCAAAGTTCTTTCTCTCAAATATTTAAAAGAGCTGTATGAGGGGTTTGGGGTTATAAGCAGCAAAGACTGACTGGCTACTTGAAGCAAAAAAAAAAAAGAAAAAAGAAAAATTGTTGGAAGGATACAGGTAGCTCAGAGAATGGAAGGAAAGACTGAACAAGCAGGCTCAGAGAGGAGAGCTCTTGATGGCAGGGACTATGGATGTCTCCAGGCTGCATCACAAGCCATATTCTGCCCTTGTGCCACTTGGCTTAAGAGTCAAGGGTAGGATAGTGCATTTTGACTGACGTGACCACCAAGATGACATGCAGTGCTGAGGAAGAGTATTTCCCAAAGGAAAAAAAAAAAAAAAAAAGGCTTGTTACCAAAAGAAAGGGAGAATGGATGCAGGACAGGGAAAAAATAGGTCTTCAGCAAACACTTTCCTTAATGCTTCCCGGCAGGGGAGTGTTCAGTAGGCTCAAGGCCAAGTAAATGCAGCTTATATGTTACATACGTATTTCCAGATTACTGGGACCTTGTTTGTGAAAGATTTTTGAAATACAGGACAGCATAAGGATATTTGGGAGTGTTTCTCACTTAAACATTCCCCCTCAATGACTGTTTCTGCTGTCATGGTTCTATATATATCTTTACAAGGGAAACCTCTAAAAAGGGCTTCTTCTGATACTTCTGGCCGGTGGTATATTTCTGTATCACTTCAGGAAATTGATAGCATCCTTTCCTGGAAACTTGAGATGCACAAGCTCTGAATTCCAGTCAGACTGCAGGTTCTTACAGTGCCCAGCTCCTGCCCTCCCCGTCCAGTGCTCCATCCATGAAATCAGAGAATTGATAATGATCTATTAGTAATTGTCCCTTTTCTGAGCTCTTCTGTCTTGGTCTTCAGACAGCCTTGGGAAGGTAGGTGCCTTTTACAGGTTAATTTTCATAATCCTCACGCCTGCATTTACAGTGAAGGAGGCCTGAATCTCGGCATATCTATTCCCACCTGCAGCGGCCCTGCATCCCTAGCCGCCAGCAGGCAGGACAGTCAGACCGCAGGCAGCATGGGCCAACAGGTCGGCATCCTGGCTTTGCCAGCATCCCAAGCCTGTAGCCACAGCAGGCTTGTCCCAATCCTAGCCACCAAAAGCCTAAGAAGCTGCCATTGGATTCCAGTGTGGCTCCCACGAGGAGGGCCCAGCTCAGCTGTGTGTATGTGCAACCCCCTCTATGTGTGCTCTCCCAGGACCCCTTCCATGCTAATCTCAGCAGCTTTTCTTAATCCTGGAAGGCACCAGAAGAAGTCCTGCTGCTTTCCCAGATATCTGCCAGGAAAAAAAAACATTCTGTCCTGCATAGGTAGCTTTCTTTGCTGGAATTCCAGTTCTCATTGGGCCAGGTAAAGAAAAAACAATCCCAATATGACTCCCCTTTAATGGAAAATAGATATCTGAATTTTCATGTTAAATTGTCTCAACTTCATCAAGAAAGATGACATAATGTGTGGGCTCATTAGTTCATTACCATGAATTAAACTATACTAGCTTTCAAAATTGCACTTCCCTATCTGTCCACCAGCCCTACACATCCATTAGTTGATGCTAGGAATCCAGAAAGAATGTTGTTTTCATAGAGTTTGCTGTGAATATGCTTTGGTGGGGTGAGAGGAGGGGGTCGTTTTTGTGGAGAATATTCCAACAATGTATAAATAAGGAGAATTAGATAAAACTGTTGTTCAAGTTCTTATTGAATTAAATTAAGAAACTGCTCTATATACTTGGTAGTGATCTAAATCTATAACAATATATTGAGAGGAGTTTAGGACATAATTTGGAGTCAATTAGATCGAAGTTTTATTCCCAGCATTACAGTTTAATGGCTGTTTGACCTCAGGCTATTTACTTAAATCTCTCAGAGAAATCTTATTTTCCTCATCTGTAAAATAGCGTTATTAATACCTAGCTCATTAAGAATGAAATTAGATAATGCTTTTACGTATTTAGCACAGTTTCTGGCCTGTAATCAATGCTCAATAAATAATAGCTATACAGTTACCGCTGTGGTACACAATTTAAAAAATTGAATGGATACATTTTCAAATAATGTCCTTTTTACTATTATATATATCTTCTTTAAATTTCTTTCCTAAAAACCATTGCAAATTTTTCAAGTAATTTCCCAAGGTATTACTCTTTAGAAATAACCCTTGAAATATGTTACATTTGTAAAACAGAGCAAAACAAATACTTCACTCGGTAATGTTTTCCTTGGAGAGCGGGTGTGTATGTCCTCACTCTCTGAGATTAAAAGTGCTGCCCAGACCAAGAAAGAAAATTGGAATTGTTTATTTGGAAAAATTCAGATAACTAAGGGCTGTTTCAGTTACATATTAAAGTCAAAGCCATGTCATGTCGTTTATCCATAGCGAGTTGCGATATGGGGATTCTTACAGTTTTCTTCCTCTGCACCCCTGTCACCCTGCAAACCTGGTCTTGAGGTTTAGGGACCATGAAGTTGTGACTCTGACAAAGTGGTTAAGAACACTTTGGAGTCAGACTGCCGGGTTCAGTTCTTAGCTCTGCCACTTTCTAGCCATGACCTTGGGCATTCACTTTACCTCCCGATGCCTTAGTTTCCTCATCTGTACAATGTAATAATTCTGACCTCAAGGGATTGTTGTGAAGGTGCAGTGGGAGAATCTGCGTAAAGCATTTAGCACAGTACCTGGCACAGAGTGCTCAACAGACATTTCTTGCTACATCTGAGTGATGATGATGACGGTGCTTCAGTGGTTATAGTCACAGAACTAAGCTCTCTCAAATATCTAATAACAATCCTCAAATGAAAATCAGACCTTAAGTTTGCCATCCAAGTCCAGTAAAACTAACTGTAGATTTATAGAATTAAAGAACAGGAAGGGACTATGCCTGGCATTGGTACGCCTATTCTTCCTACTACCCCTCCGCCACTCCCTACTTTACAGATGAAGAATTGAGGCCCAGAAAGAACAAAGGACTTGGGTGCGGGGTCTCTGCCACTTAGCAGGGAGCTGGAAGTCAAACCCAGGGGTCCTGTTCGTCTGTGTTCTCTCCAGTGTACCATATGCCTCCCTAAGACACATGTGCTGTTTATAAGGGCTTTGTCATTTCCATATGCCGTTCACCCACAAAAATTGCCCGAAGCATTTTTTTTAAAATATGAAATGCTGTTAAGAAAATTCAGTTCATCTTTCAAAGGAAATTGGTGATTTTGCTCCAGGTGGCTTTAAATGATGTTTTATTAGGTGCTCAGTGGTGATCCCTTTTATTCCTTTCTGCCAATCTACAGCCCCTATTTCTTAGTATTTGTGCTGTGTTCACATATCACTCCGAATGACCTAAGCGGGCAGAATGACCTCTATTTCTCAGGTCCTGGGTTTCATTGCTAGGATACCAGGCTGCTGTAACCAGAGAGTGTTGTATCAAAGGGTCTGAGGCACACACACTGTGATTTCTGCTGAGGCTAATCCTCTGCTCGGCTCTGGACTCTGAAAGACGGCTGGCTCTTAGAGATGGCTCTTCTTCTACTTCCTCCCCAAAGAACCTGATCTCTAGATTCTTTGTCTTTCTTTCATAGCTTCTGGTCACCCACACTGTTTCTTCTGCCACCTTGAACTTGGCTCTGACCGGGAAGTGCCTTCCAGATTTGCCAATCACGTGAATGTCGAGTTCAGCATGCCCACAACTTCTGCCTCCAAAGCCGCTGTACGATCCATCTCCGTGGAAGACAAGGCTGATGTCAGGAAGTGGGTCAATTATTCCGCACACTACAGTTACAAGGTAGCCTCGGGGGGCATCTGACTAATGTTTCCAAGTCCATTTGCTCATCCTTGTCCCCTCCCCCTCTCACTCCTCTGTGGCAGCACCAGCCACGGGTGCAAGGTGTTCTCTTACTGCCTTAGGGGAAGTTCACCGTACATAGCTGTGCATGAGTCTGCTCTGATTTAAATGAATAATCTCTCTAATGGTCAAGAGAAAGGTTGGGAAAAAAAATAAAGAGGCTGATGAAAGAAGAGAATATAACGTGTTTCAGTCATCATGAACAACAGAAGAGTCACGGGGAAAAGGAATTATTACTCATTCATAGTATGATTTATGTTGTAGAGTAGTGAACTTGGAAGTGGAGGGGAATGTCAGGAAAGTGCTAACCCAAAGCAGATATTTCAGCTACAGGAGTTGATGAAGTTGATCTGAATAAAGTTAGGACACAGATGACCTGGTCACTGGGCTGTAACAGAACAAAAGTAAAAAGCAAAGCAAGCTTCTGTGATAGTCATGGGATCAGGGCTGTGGAAGGAGGAAGAGTGTTCTGCCATAGTGATTGTATCCTAAGGAGTTGGAAATTCAGTAGGGGGAGATTAAATGCCCAAGATGGAAAATGGGGTTATTGAAGAAGGATTTTGCAAAGTGGTTTAATAATTTTCTATTCATAGTAATATTCTTAGACTTATATGGTTATTTATTGTTCTTTAAATGTTTCCTTAGTTGTGGAATCTAAAACATTTAACTACCAAAAAGAACAAATACTCCATCTTGTGGCCAGAAAAAAAATAGCACTTTGCTCAAACATGTCAGCTGTTCTGTCTTGAATTGTATCCCTCATCATAAATATGCAAAGTGGTGTTAAGAGGAGCAGCTTTAATTATTAAACTCCCTAGCTCGAAGGATTCCCTGCCTGACTTATCAAAGGCTTCAGTTGAAGTGTGTCACTTTCAAGGCAAGATTAATTTATCAATCCCTTTATAATTACAGCTACAGTATTTTGCAGAAGATATAGGTAGAACTGTAAACACTACAATACTTATCAATTTGGAGACTTTTAAAGAGATAAAGTAATGGAGTGTATAAACAGCAAAGGAATTCATTCATTTGATAAACCTCTGTGGTTGCCTGCTGTATGCCTATATTATTGGGATACAGTAGTCAACAAGGGCCTGCCCCTATCCTGCAGAGCCTGTGCTATAGTGGAGCCAGGCAGGTGTACAGGGACAGTGGGACTATGCACCTAACTCTACCTAATGTGTCGAGAATAACTTCACAGAAGAGGTGACCTTTGAGTGACTGTGCAAGGCAAAGAATGAAAATTTTGCAGGTGGACTGTGAGAGAGAGGGAATTCCAGACCAAGCAAGAAGCATGTGCAAAGAGAGAATCATAATATACACACGCCCAGTAGCTCCAGCATGGCTAAAGCCCAAAGCATTAACAAAATTACAAAGAATTTCAAAGAACCTAGAGTTTTATTTATTTGTTGGAATGTTTTCCTCTTCTTTCTGATATTTCTCTCCAACTTCTATTCTTGGCAGGTGGAAATTGAGCAAAAAAAGAGTTTGAAGCTGGACTTGGAAGGAGATGAAATGGAAAATCCCAAGGAGTGTGGGGTCCAGTGACGAAGCCCTACTGCAAGGGGCCCTGACCTAAGAATCACGATAGGATGTCTTTCTGATTAGCTGAAGTTCAGTACCTACCATGGCTACGCCATGTTGGAACAGTGTGTTGGTCATTCCTGTTGGTAGTTACCTGTATTATAACAGGAAACCCTGAGGTGGTTGCTTTCGAGAGGCTCTGATCGTGCCTGAAGCACCTGGCTCACCTGACATTTGGAGCTTATTGTATAATTAAGCCTCCGTGTCTGCACTCTGCTTATCTCACAGCACTTGTGTGGTTGTTGTGACTGTCAGAGTCAGGAAAACAACCTCCCACATCAGTGTTGGCACGATTTCCTACTGATGTTCATCTGTCACTTACATGATTTTCTGGAAAACACAGTCTCAAGAAATTACTTAACTAAGAATCCATCTCTGCCACTCCCTCTAGAAAAGGTTCAGAAAAGGTACAAAACAAATTTCCTCTTTGGGTCTACGAGGCCTTTTGTAGGTATCTCCATTCTTTAAATGTTAACACTATGCAATGAAGTTTTCAAGATGTTCCTCCTGGCTCTAGATTATTTTGATTGAAACACTTTTTCCCTTTCTCTAAGGTTTCAGTCCCAGGGTTCACCACCCTGAATCACAAGAGACAATGGAAAAAAGGCACAATAGGATACTTTTAATTCTGTGATTAGCCCCACATTCTGCAAAGGGTGACTGTTGAAGGGAAAGCAAAATTGAGCTTATTTTTCTTCATTCTGGGGAAAAGGGACATTAATTGTAGGATTATATTCAATTCAGGAGACAGCTTCAATCTCAGTGAATTCCCAAATTCACGCTGAAAACATATAGGCCATTTCTGATTCATGAAACAAATGGATGTGTATGTGTATATGTATATTATACCTCAGGCATATGTCGGGGCATTTGGGAGCTTTTATACCTCATAGCCAACACACAGTTGCATGTCTCTTTAGCTCAAACTTTACAGGAAATATAAGCTGAGAAGATCATTTTAAAAGGTGTTTCAAAACTAAGCTCGTATGAGCTTTTCCCAGAAATTCAGAGTTTGATAATCACAGTATTATAATAGATCTAAAAGGCTGAAGACTCCACAGTAGAGATGGGAGAAAGCCATATTTTTCTAATATTGGGAGCATTAAATTCTGATTCCAAGAGCCAGGGACACTCAATCTTCTTTCCCTTCATCTGTTCTTGCCCACATTCTGTACCTCTGCTGCTTAGTTGTACCTTGGTTTTTTCTTACCATACAAGGAACTATATTGGCCATTCCAAAGGTGATACCTGCTCAGCAATTTAAAGGCAGCTTCTATCTGCCTTTCTCTTTTTCCCAGGAAGAATAGACTAAGGAGACAGAAGGCATGCTTATCAGATTTGTAGATGACGTAGAAACCGACAGTATATCCAGTCTGTTGACTGGCAGATTCGGGATTAATTTACTCAATGAATACTCATTGAATTCTAACCACGTACTGACACTAGGATATAGAAATTGTTACAGTTTTTTGAAATACCTGAACATAAGACTGAAACTAAAAGGATGAAATTGAATAGGCATTAATGAACTATGTTCTGAATTTCTTAAACGTAACTCTCTAAGTACAGAGTGGTGTACCTATTTGTGTGTTTATGGATGTTTGTGTTTATGTGTGTGTGTTGATGGCAAGAGTGTTGGAAAGTCCTGGTTTCACAGCAGTTCATGTAGAAAAGTTTTCTTAAGGAAATAAGAGTTCAGTTTTGAATCAGGAGTATATCATGGCTATTCACAAAGCTAATGCATTCAACCTGTGGCTATAGAAGTCCAGGGAGCCCTGCATGCTGCATTGGTCAGTCCACATCTGGATGGAGGCTTGGGTTCAATTCTGGGTACCATATTTTAAGAGAGACATTAATAAGTTGTGTCTAGAGGCAGGCGGCTAGGGTTGTGAAGGATCTGATTATATAAGGAACAGGGGAACAGTTCCCCTGAAGAACAGAAGGTATAGCTGGAAAGGGAGTGCAGAAAAGGAGGGAATGATATAATAGCTAACTTGAAATTTCTGTTGAGCTATAAAAAGGGAGAGGAATTAGACTTATTCCATGTAGCTTCAAAGGGCAAAAATAGAAACAAAGAGGAACCTTAAAGATGACAGATGTTTGCTTCAACATAAGAAAGAATTTTCTAATAAGAGTTGTTCTAAAGAAGAATGGACTCTAGTAAAATTTCCTCTTTACTGCAAACGCCCAAACAAAGGTGCAGATAACCATCCATCCCAGATGCTATGAAAGGGACTCTGACATTGGATTTGGGTTGGATGACTACCAAGATCCCTACATGTAGGTTTAGTCTCAATAGTAATAGGACTCTCTAACTCTAGTTGTTTTTTTCTTTGATAAGTGGTTTTTCACGCTCTTTGAAATACAGTGGGGTCCCCAGAGGTCTTTGTCAAGTGAGGACTCCAAGGCATAGCCCTTCCCCTATTGTACTGAAGGCACATGAGATTCTTCACAGAAACGGCAAATGGGTTGAAGAGTTGGCAAGATGAAGGTCATTCCGGCACTTTCCCTACCCAAAGTTAGCACCCGCGCGCCCTCTCAAGATCTGTGCCTCACCAGCTAGCACCACATATGTATTGCTTGTTGGGCCTTTTCCCCCCTTGATTAATTTTCATTGCCTTCGTGCTTTCACCTGGACATTTTTTTTTTTTTAATAAACCAAGGGCTGTGAAAATCCCTTCCATGTTATCTATGTTCAGCAAGCAAATTATTATTAATTCTAAAAAACCTACCACCTTGATTTCATCAAATTTGTTTTCCTTTTACTGTTTTGGGGAAACTGATTATAGATGACATCTAGGGGTTTGGGGAGTTGTAATACTATATATTTTTAGACCTAGTGTTTTGCTAATAGCCTACATAGAAAACACAGTTGGGCAAATTACCTTTTTTTTTTTTTTTCCTGAGGAAGATTAGCCATGAGCTAACATCCAATGCCAATCCTCTTCTTTTTGCTGAGGAAAATTGGCCCTGGGCTAACATCCATGCCCATCTTCCTGTACGTTTTTTATATGGGACGCCGCCACAGCATGGCTTGACAAGTGGTGCATTGGTCTGCGCCTGGATCCGGAATCGCAAACCCCGGGCCGCCGAAGCGGATCACACGAACTTAACTGCTGTGCCACCAGGCCAGCCTCCAAATTACCTTTTTGATGTGTAAGTTCTAAGTTTGCCACCTCGACCTGGATTTTGTGTGTGTGTGGTCACAAATAATCCTTGTCTATGTTACTAATAATGTGAAAATATTAAAAGTGAATTCATTTTACCAATACATAGTATTACTGTTAGAATGCAAATTAGATGTCACATGATATCAAGAACAGTGCTTTCTTTAGAGTCTAGTGGCTTGCTTTGTGACTTTATAGTAAAAGAGGATAAGAAATGTACTCATATCGTATGTCAAACAAGAGAATATGAGGTACTTTGTGGGGGACCATTAACCCCCCTTTGCCACTCTTGTAAACATAGTACTAGTTATTCCGTATCAAAATTTTGCATTTCACTTATATTAAATATTATCTGGACAGTTTTTTTTTTTTTTTCCCCTTTTCTGTTTGGTTCTTTCCCCCCTCTCCACCTTCCTGCATTATTGGTAGGGCTCATAAGCCTTGAGAACATTTTTTATGTGAAATATTTCTTATTTGAAATGAGTATAATTTCTGTTCCAATCCAGCGGCTGAGGGCAGGAGCTTATTTCCCTAGAAATTCACATTCTCGAGAAATGTGATCCGTGAAGGCAGGGAATGTATCTTATTCTTTGTTTCCAGTACTTAGCACAAGGCTTGGAATATAATGGGTTTCAGCCACCTTAAATCCTTGCTGATAGGACAAACATATATTAATGAAATAAAGGGAAATTATTAGGTATTCAATAAATGTTTGCTGAACGATTATTGACCCTGAGACTGTAAGACTACTTACCCTTTACTTATCATCAAATACTTACATTAAAGCAAGCAAGCATGCTTTTATTTTCTGGAGGACTTAAATAATTTTTCTTTCCTTTTATTCCTGCCTCCTCTGTCAACTAATAATACCTGTCAGCACTTATGTACTTACTGTGCAGCTGAATTGAAACTGCAATGTACCTGATTCATATTGAAAAACATTTTTGTGCCAGAAGATTCAGGAGCACAGATGCTGTCATAGTCAAGATTATTGATTCAGTTTTGTTCCTGCCAGTCAGACAGACCTGTGAGCTTGAGCCTTGCCCATTTGAATAGCCAGCGGGAGAAGAAAGCTTTGATAGCGCACACGGCCATCCTGGTGTGCTAGGTCTTTGTTTTCCCCACCATTAACCACTGACTGAGGTTGCTGTGTATTTATTTTGTCACCATAGTAAGATGGCAGTCTGAGATAGTAAGGCTGAAACTTGTGAAATGAAATCATGATTTCAGAGCTGCTTTAAGTCTCATAATAAGTTTAGTGGTGGGAAAGCAGAGAATCATCTGAAATTTTTTCTTAAAAGCCTTGCAAATATTAAATTGATTTGAGTAGGAAGCACTACTATCTAGCCTACTTTTAGAAATTCTCCCGGTTTGGAATGGTAACTTTAATTCTTCTATGAATGATGATGATAAGTTAATTCTAGCATATCTAGAGTTTAGGTCATGTTAACAATGCAGTTTAACAGGAAATTCAAACAGAACTGACAAAAAAATTAAATCCACAACAAATATCACCTAGTAAATACATCATCTCTGACACTTCACTACCAAGTCCCATCCAAACCATGACAGCTCTTTGTATAAAATTAGTCACGGCATTCTCACCAAGGTCTAGAGATGTTTTCTAAACATTACCAATGTCTAAGTGCCAATTCCCTACAAATCACCATTTCTTCACCATTTCTTAATTATGCTCTTTGTAAATTAAACTTGCTTGGGATATTGTGACATATTTATGTTTTTAAGGAATTAAAAGAGAACGAGATGTATAAATGTAGAAAATACATGTGTGTATCAGTATTGTTTTCCCATGTATCAGCTAAAGCAGGAATATGGAATTTTTACATTTCTTCTAGTGTGCCTTAGCAAATCTGATTGAGAGTCCAGTCCTTTGTTTTTGTTTTAAGGATTGAAAAAAAAATAAATGTATCTCTGAACTTGCAATTCCAGGCCTGTAAAGGTAGAAACAATCCATAGTAATGTGTTTGGTAGTGCCTGGAGAGAGGCAAATAATAATTGTATGTAAGGAAAAGCTATAAAAGAATAGACTCAAAAAATAGAATTTCAATATTGAAAGATATAGTATAGTGAGATGACAAATACAGCACTGGCCACCAAACCTCAAAATACTTGAACTAGGAGCCATCCCTTACAAGTAAGGAGCTCTAGGGAAAAGAAAAGATTGCATAGCAGAGATAAACAACAGAATTAATTCAATTCAACCAGTATTTATCAAGTGTCTACTCTGGTCAAGGTGCTATGCTAGCAGCCGGCTTCCCTAAAGGGAGCTAAGGCCAAACACAAGAACGCTGAGGATTGTTGATGTAAAGTTATGGGTGGGAGTGCCCTTTATCAAGGGAAAATTGGGGTGTCCATGAATCTTTAAAGGACATGGTCATGGAGGCAATCACCATGTTAAGTGACTTGCTATTTTCCCAATTGGGCTTCAGTGACCTCAGCTAAAAAAGTGAGGAAGCTGGACTAATTGTTCCCTCAGGTCTTTTCCAGCTCCAGTTTTATGGGTCATTTTACAAAATATCCTTTGGTGCCACTGTCAGTGATACTTCCTGTCAATAGGACTCTTCATATAGTCTTAAGAACCAAGAAATTTAAAATTTGAAGACGGAAAATCAGCTGGCCCACCTTTTTCCTTTTCATGTCTCTCATCTGCCCAGACAACAGACACACAGAAAACTCTGCAGTCCTCTATTTTATAGTTGCCTTCAAAACATAGATAAAAATGGAGGATCAAAAGGGTGGTGAGGATCAGCTGGAACACTGCTCTGGAAGTCCCGCTGGCATCATCCAGCACAACAGTGGTGTGAGTGTGAGGAGGAGCAGACCCGTCTCCGAAATGGATGTTAGAATTAGGGTATGACTTGAAGCAGAAGTAGGTCTAACCCTCCAAGGTCCTGAGGGGCCACATGATGATGATCAATGATTTATAGATCTGACCTTTTACACAAAAGACTGCAGAAATTGAGAGAGAAAAAGACACTCATTTCACTCATAAACATTCTGGGACTATTTGTAATACAGTTACGGCAAAACAAGATGAGAGAAAGGGTCAGTCCTTCTTATCCTCACTGTCTCTTAGTAACATGAAAATGTAGCTTAAAAATTTTTTAAACATGTACAAGCTACAAAATAGCATCTCTTTTGTGGTATGTGTTAGTATGATTTTAGTTTCTCGTACGTAGAGTTGGTCAAATGTAATGGCTTGATTCCAACTGGACAGAGCAATTCCAGCATCATCTTCCTGTTCAGTCCCATGCTCTGCCTCAGATCAAACCCTCAATGCTAGCTGTGGACACCATCCAGCCACACTGTGACTGAAGCCTTAGGAACTGTAGTCTTGCCTCCACGTGCTTCAGGATCAGCGATGCACGTGGTATCCAATAAGAGCAGTTCCAGGAAAGCAGATGTGCAGTCAGATCCTGAAGCAGCCTGTTGGACCAAAGGGTTTAAGGGTTTTGAAGTAAGGGAGTGACAGAAAGGAAGAATATGAACTCCTCTGACCATAAGCCTGCATTCATTTAACCTTTGGGTCCACCTGCCAACAGAACCTGGAGAAAACTTCACTGTATTCAAGAAATTAAACAGAATCAGTGTTTTAGCCAGGGAGTGATGAGAGAGCACTCCTCTTCACCTTCCATTTTTGTCATGTCCACAGTGAATTTCAATGTGTCAGGATGGATGGACCCAAGATCCAGTGAATGATTCAGCTGATCCAAGGCGTGTATTTTCCTTCATTCATCATCCATCCTCATTTGATGTAACTTCTTGTACTATTGTGGTTAATTTTATGTAAAACCAGTTTACTTTTTTAAAAAAAAAATACGTGCCTATGTAATAAAGTCTACACACTGGCTAAATCTGTAGAGGTAAGGTTTTGTTTTTAATTGTTTTGCTGATTATCCTCTGTAATACCCTTTTTGAGCTATGAAAATGAGAGCTATTAATAAAAAATTTTAAACAAAATCTGTCACTATGCAAGATTTAATGAGGTCAAGCATAATGAAAAATGTTTATTATTAAGAAGGTCTATCACTCAATTAATATGGTTAGTGATTATAAGGTGACAAGTTAACAAGTGACCTGTTTAATTATCCTAGTTAAGTTTACCATGTATATAATTCAAGATATATTTATTGCGTTCCTATTTTGTGCTCAATTTTGTGAGAAAACAAAATGATACAATCCTTAAGGTTTTCTTGTTGATAAGTACATACACATATATTAAGTGAGAAATAGAAAAGAACATAATCAAATAACATTTGCATTATGTTCTTGGCATATTGTCAGTGTTCAACAAATAACTGTTCAATCGATTGATGAATCCAAGTGACTAATGTCAACATAAACTCAGATGGGAAAAAAATCAATATGGACCAGAATACTTATGAAGTTTTCACAAGGAAGATGGCTTTTAGGTGAGACCTGAAGGTGGGGGTAAAATTTAACTCAGTGGCAAGAGAAAGAGAATTATAGGGTTGGGAAGAGGCAGGTATAAAGTGGTATGTTGGATTAGCAGGAGAGGAGCCTGACCTGGGCAAAGGGTTCATGCACTTCAAAAGATGAGACTGATAGTTAGGCCAAGCTGTGTTGAAGCTTGCGTCCAGCCCGAGGTTGGACTCAATCTAGTAAATGCTATGAAGCCATTTTAGAATCCTGCCAATAAAGCATTATTCTAGAAAGACTAATCTGTCTATGATGTGCTGGGTATTTTGGACTAGGGGAAAGATTAAAGGCAAGGAAAATAATTTAAAGGTTTTTTGGAGTAAACAAGGCAAGAAAGAAACAGAGTTATGTGTTTTGTTTAGTTTAAATAGACCATGGATATCTTGTTGCAAAATACATCTTATAGTAAAATATAGTTATCTATAAGGGGAGAACTCAGACCAGTTCAGTGGCCCTCTGCCATCGAGAGAACTTTGTCCTGAACAGAACACACAGAACTTTATAGCCCAGTCAATATGAAATTAACTGATATTAGTAACTGATATCAGGTGCACAAGAGGTTAATAGCCAAATAAGAGCATAGAATTTTCTTAAGATGGGGATTCTGAAGAATATTCTAATCCTTCCCACTATTCTTCCATTCCTATCTGCCCAGAGTCCTCTTCAACAAGTTTTGAGACCGAATTGTCTAGGTCCCACATTGTCACAAGGTTTTAGCCTGCTAAGGTCCCCCTTTCATTTAATATCCAAGTGGAATAACTACTCAAGCAACTGTTTGAAGCCAAGCATGCTCCCTAATGTTCCTCAGGATTTGGGGAAGGGGGAGTTGAGAATGAGAGGACGTGGAGATGAGAATTTAAATGTCCTCAGTGTCATTTGTCAGCTCTTACTCCAAACTCCTCCCACTTCCTCCTTGATGACCTCCAAGTGTCTCCTCTTTATTCCTCCATGCTGGGCAGCCTTCTCTATTCCGCAAACATAATAATATGAGCTAACACTTATGTAGTGCTTACACTTGGATGCAACCGCTTGTACTAAGTTTTTTAGATGCCTTATCTTGTTTAATGAAGGCAGCCCCCCTCCGCATTCTGCAAGTCATTAACAATTCAAGGCTGATGGTACAACTGATGTTTACCAAAGGTTAGCAGTCAATGGCGAGTATTTACAGCACAAAACAAGAAAGAACTTAAAACTGAATATCAGACATCCCTGCTCCTAAAGTTCATTGCCCATACCCACAGATGGAGTCCTTCTTAAACATCTTTCTCCCTTGGCTCTAGCCTGAATAAATGGGGCCAACTCCTCAAATCCCCAAACTACTGTCTCTCTGACTGCTAAGGGAGAACTGAAAACTCTTCTTAAAATCCCATCTTAAGTGAGGATTAAGTTCTAAAGTCAACACTTGAAAAGCACTTAAATTGCCCGTAAAATAAAGTAGACTGAGGCATAAGTCTTCTTTAATGAAAGTTGCTCCATGGCCCTCAATTAATTTTTCAGTTTCTTCATTGAGGACATTGACAGAGTCGTCACCACCCAAGATCCTCTCCACCTGACCAAAGTGTTCCGGTTCATAGTCAATGTGGAGAAGTCATTAAAATGAGTCACACAATTATTCCCTGAGTTTTACCAATATGAATTGACTGTTCCAGGCTTGACAGTGTCCTTTATCTACCTCACAGAGCCATTTAGTGGAATGGCAGACCAAATAACTTGAATAGAAGTATAATGAGCCTCCACTATACTTCCCTTTATTATGCAAAGCAATTTTTAGTTCCACTCCGTCACGTCTTGTCATGGATCCATTGAAGTATCTCTCCAAAACAGAGAGAAGTCTACCTTAGAGCTCCAAAACAAACTTACATAAACGCACAATTTCTCTTTGGAGGTCTCAAAAGTTACAGATAATATTTTCAGAAGGAGTTAAAGTCAAAATAGTTGTACTTTCCTCCCCCAACACAGTCTAGGTCAACAAAGAGAACAGGATAAAATCTATTCTCCACCTGTTGAGAGCAAACCCAGGGGTCATGACATTTTTTGTCTTCTCTGGATTCCTTCTCTCCCTCTTCCTCCCCTCTCCTCTCTTCTTTTCACTAACAGGCATAAAGCCTGAGAGCCTAGACTAACCTGGTGGCAATGGCAGAGAAAGGCACATATCTCAGAGACTGAAACAGTCTCCAGTTATTTCTTCCCACATTGAACTTTTCAACAAACCCCTATTGCACATCTCATCAGCTGACTTTAACACTTGTGTGTTGCCTTTTAATATTTTATATTTATTAGGTTTATCCTCCTCGTTAAAAAGCAATAGTTGACTAAGAGAATTGGCTTTCTCAGTATGTGGCAAAAATGCACCAAAAGCAATATGAATCAGCAAGCATAAATCAACATGCAATTGAATATGACTGAAATTCACTCTGTATTGTAGTAAAACTTTCTTGTAATTCCTTGAAGTCAATTCCCCCTTCCACCTCTGAGCCTCTGCAGTCTCTACTATTGCTTTTCTTTCTCTTTGCAACTCAGAGGTTATTGCTGTTAGGAAGGCTGCAAGAACATTTAATTCTTCTGATTTGCCAGGAAGTACAAAATTTATCCCTTTTTACTCTCTTAATACACTTCTAACAAGGGAATGACAATTGCAATGAAAAAAAACATGGCTCAGTGCAAAGGGGAGGATACAAGCACTTGGTGACCAGACTGAGTGGTGGGGCAAAGGAGAAAGAATCAACAATTTAGAAATACTGAACCTAGTTATGTTTATCCTGCAAGCCTGCAGGTAGCCTATCAGAAACCCAACGTTTTAAAAAAAACTTATGTCTTTTGCTACCAAAATACCAAATAACAAGCTGTATACCAATTTATTCTCTCCTGAGATTCTAAAACTATGAATTTAGCGAGTACCCAAGACATCAGTTTAAGGCTCAATTTGGGAAAAGCTAACAAGAAAATCTATGTGATTTGTCAAGAAAAACATATAAATGAAATAAAAAACTGCATAAACAAAGAAAAAGTAAGAGCAAAACACCATGCCACCCCACAAAGGTGGGCACTCACTTCTAAATGAATAAATAGACCTGGTTTCTACTCAAGGTCTGTGACCCCTCTTCACAAAAATTCCAGTAGTGGGATTCCTTCTTGCGGGTCGGCAATGCTTCTGTCGGGGCAATGTTTTCTGTGGCAAGGCAGCATGATCAAGTGGGGGCTGGGACTTTGAAGCCAATGTGCTCCTCATCTCTAAAACCCAGAACTAAATTCTCTGTGCTCTGAGACTTTCTTTTTATAAACCATTTGGTGCTTCAATAATGGCAAGTCTAGTTCACTTTCCCAACCCTGTACTGTCTCTGGAATCTCACTTCAGAGAACAGAGAACTAGATATAGCAGTAACTGATGTACTCAAAATCCTCTAGACCTTGGCAGTAATATTTTCAAGTACTTGAAAATATTTCTAACTGTAAGTATTTTTAATATGCCCTGAGAGATGTGGAGACAGTACCTCCAAAAGTTGGCCCCTTTGAACAATAAGCATCATCATCATCATCATCATAGTAATTTGTTGACCCTCCTTCTACCTAGTCTCTCCTCTTAACATATTTTATCTCTATTAACTAGAAATAAGATACATAATACATATTTCACACTATAAAACCTCTCATCAATAAATAAATTTCATGTGCTTAACGTTTAATCTATAAATTACTTTGCTAGCCCCATGTGCTTCTGTCTACCTTGCCCCACAATAACATCAATGGCTAGCCCTCTGCTATGTGCTTTTGTACGTATATGCATTACTTCATTTAATCCTCACAACAACTCTATGAAGAAGATATTATTACTGTCCTCATTTTATAGGTAAGAAAACCGAGGCACAAAGAGGTCATTTCACTTGCTCAAGATTCATAAAGCTATAGGTGGTGAAGCATGTCTGAGTCCAGAGTCCAAGCTCTTATCTATGCTATTCTGCCACCTACAGGAATGTCGTGAGTGAGTCAATTCTGTTCCAGGTGACAGCGATGACTAACACATCTTCAAAGTACCCTTCTTCAGGAATAATTGCTAATAAATATAGCAGTCATTCAAGAAATGTTTTGAAGCATCCACTCAGTATTCTATTAGGTTCAAAGGATACAGAGGTAAATGAGACATGGTCCAGCCCTCCAGAAATACCCAGTTCAGAAGATGCTTTTGATAGCAAACCCATCATCAGAGCCAAGGGCAGCACATATGATACTTTCATTTGAATTACAAAAGGGCGCCATGCTTTCTGGGCTGACAAAGCCCCACATCAGAACATAGAGAATATTGCAGGTAGATCAAGCACAGATTTTACCTCCACCTTCTCAGAAGAGTCCTTTCATGCAGTGTAAAAACTACACAATAGTATGTGGCATCCTCAGTCCTATAGTTTGTACCCAAATTATGAGCTTGTGGAGATCTACTCTTTAAAAATAGACATGAAAATATCTGAAGCCTGGAATTTACAAGAACATAAATCCATAAATAAGGAAATATAGGAGTAGTAACTGAATGTTTTAATGTTTCGTTTTAATCTCGTTATCAGTCAAAGGTAGGAAAAGGTGAGCCTGCAGGAAACAACAAAGATGAATAAAGGGTTTGAAGGGAAAAGAGGACCAATAAATGGAAAACCAAAACCAATGAAGAGGGGATGGTTGAAGGACCTACAGAGAATGAGCACATCCTTAATCTTGAAACTTTAGGAAAAGATGATATGTATATTTTAAACAAGCACATGCAGAAATGTTCCCAAGAATGGCTTTGGGAGGCTGTGCCACATTTACTCATGCTATGCAGCAATACAGTTGCAACAAGAAATATTTCACATGCACTCATAAAGTTGCATTTGTCATGAGACCACAGAATATTCTTGTCCACTCCCTGATATTATCATCATCAACTAAAACAATAAACATTTAGAGAATTCTTTAGTAAAATAATTGGTTTTAGCTACTAAGTACATTAAAACTTTAAAATGTTGTCATTCTTGCCCTCAGAAACAATTATACATGAGAACATAATGTATAACGCAAGGTATATATAACAAGTGCTAAATAAGTGGTGCTGAAATGATGGATTTTAGAAATTCAAGGAGGAAATCAAATGAGCTGTTACAATCAGGAAATATTTGGAGAACGGAGGTGTTTTGAGCCAGCTCTTGAAGGAAAGGGCACCACTTCAAAAGGCAAAGTAGGGCATGGTAAGGAGGGCAAGGGCACACATACCAAGTAAGGGGGAACCACATCATGTAAAAGTAGGCAGAATTAAGTGTAAATGATGGATTTAGATGCGGCAGTCAGTATCCCTATTTGATGAGAATAGTAGAAATAATAAAAATGGCTAATTATGGCAGACTGTATTTTCCCAAAATGAATGCAATGAATAGCAGTACTTCCAGTCCCACATATTCTTCCAGAACCTTCCAGCCCCCATCAGATGGTAGAGTCTATTTCCCCACCCCTTGAATCTGGGGCTTATGACTGCTCCAACCAATAGAGCACAATGGAAGTGATGCTATATGACTTCCAAGGCTAGGTCATAAAAGGATACAGTTTCTGCCTGCCTCTCTCTTAGTTCACTCATCCTTGGTCCCTGGCTACCGTGTTGTGAGGGAGCCCAGGCCACATGGAGAGACCACATGTAGGTGTTCCAGTTGAAAGTCCCAGATGAGGTCTCAGCTAACAGCCAGAATCAATCAAGACACACCAGTGCATGAACACTCAGATGATTCCAGCCCTCAGACTTTGAGTCTTCCAATTGAGGCACCAGATGTCACAGAGAAGAGACAAGCCATCCTTGCTGTACTGTGTCCAAATTCCTAATTCTCATAATCCATGAGCATAATAAATGATTGTTTCAGGCCAATAAGTTTTGAGGTAATTTGTTATAGAGCCATAGTAACTGGAACAGTAACATTGAGTCATTTCTAGGTGCCATGGACTGTGTTTGATGCCTTATACTTTATATCAGCTATTTTTGTATAACAAACCACTCTAAACTTCAGTGGTTTAAAACAATAGTTTTTTTTTTATTATGGCTCACACATCTGTGAGTCTATTGAGGATTGGCTGACCTAGTCTGGGCTCGCTCATGTGTCTAAGTGTTGGCTGGGAGCTCTGCCCTAGGCTGGGTTTTGCTGGGGCATCTTAGCTAGGACAGATCTGCTCTTTGTGTCTCTTACCCTCCTCTTGGAAGCAGGAGGCTTGCCTGGATATGTTATTTTCATGGAGAGGCAGCAGCACAAGAAAAGAGTAGAAAAACATAAGGCTTCTTGGGGCCTAAGGTTAGAAATGGCACGCCATCACTTCTACCAAATTCTACTAGCCAAATCAAGTCACATGGCCAGGCCCAGATTAAAGGGGTAGGAAAACAGACTCCACCTATTTATTGTACTGCAAAGTCACAGGCAAAGGGTGTGCACATAGGGAGGGGTGAAGAATTAGAGCTATTAATTCAATCCACTACATATTTAATCTTCATGATTATCGAGTAGGTACCATTATTATCCTCATTTCATTCATTTCACTGACAAATAAACTGAGGCTCAGAGACTTCAAATAATGTGAGTTAGAGTTCCTGGAGCTTCCAATGAGACTGCTGCTCCTTTGGCTGTCTCATCACTGCAAACTCTCTAAGAGACCAAACTTGCTCATCCCATTAGCTGCCAAACCACAATTGGCTGCAAGAGTGCTGGGTCACCCGCTCTGCCCATCTTAAACCAATTCCTGACCTTCCTCTAATTGGCCCTCAGGATCATTAGACCGACAGGTCTCATGTTTCCACTTGCATCAGGCACCACTAGAAGTCCAAACCCTTTTCACCATACCACTCCAATTCATCCATGAGTATAACCTCCTCTCCTACTCCTCCCTAACTCCCTGAACACTCCCTGTGCCCTCTGAGACTCAAGACCTGTCATCAATACTATGACATCCTCTCTCAACACTCCCTTCACTTCCATGCCCTCACTGAAACCCACTTATCCCCTAAGGGCACTGCTTCCCCTGACCTGCAGTCCTTTCAAAAGGATGCAGTTTTTTCTCTTATACTGTGTACCTCTGGGCTTGAAGATGAGAGATAAGGGCAATATCCTCCTTGCTTCCTATTCCAGCTTCATAAATTGTTCTCCTTCCTCTTCAAAACTTAGCTCTTTTGGAGTTCATGCTGTCAGCTATCAGCTATCATGCTATCACCAAACCCCAAATATTGCTATCCCATTGACCTCCAAGTCTCCCCTCATTCGTTAAAGATTTTAGCACCTGGCTGTCTATCTTCGTCTTCATCCCTACTCCTGTTGCCATTCTTGATGTCTGACCAAACCAATGATGAGGCCTCTTAGCTCCTTGTACTCCTCACCTCTGATGATTTTTTTTCCTTATCTCACTTCGGCTGCCAACTCCTGTGGTCAAATTCTTGCCCAACAATTACAATTACAAGCACCTCACTCTGACCATCATCTCTACCTTTCAAGTGTTCTCTTTATCAAATTTTTAAAATTCTCTTTATTCAATTTTTAAAAATTCATTATAATTTCCAATTCACTGAGTCTATCATTTTTTCATTATCCATCACCCCTGTAGACACACTTCCCATTTATCCCCTTAGGTTTAATGGTCCATCATCATAGTCGCTCACTGAGGTCCAAGGTAAGTTGTTTCCTCTTTAGGAAGATGCTCCATGAGTTGCACACATCACATCTCATGTCCATGACGTCAAACTTATTCACAGGGTGACACTTAGCTGCAAAGGAGGCTCAAAAATGTAATCCCTTGCTGGGCAAGACCAGCTAAAATTCAGGGCACTCTATTACTGAAAGGAAAGGTGAATCTGGATATTTGGAGACAGTTAGTGATCTTTGTCACATTAGTTAAGCCTACTGTCTATCTGTTCTGTGCCTTAACACAAGTAGCTGATGGAGACTAGAGAAAAGCACACAGCCATATTGATTCTCATCCTAAATCTCAAGAGAGCAACAGATTCTATATAACAACCTTATACACTTTTTTAACACATTGGATCTTCTGCCCACAAAATGACTATTTCATATCTTCTCCTCTTTTCTCAAACCTTGAACAATCTCTTCCCACTCTTTATCCTTGTATTTTATTGAAAAATTTAAAACAATCGCAAGAACTTCCTTTTTTTCCCACTACCAAATCTATCAACCTAGCTACATATTTCCACCTTCAATTCTAATTTTCTTTGCTCTCATCCCTCTCTCCTTTTACAGTATATGGAAGCTCCCTTTTCCTAGCAAAGGTGAACGCCTCCCCTGGTGCTCTGGAGCCTATCTTCTCTGACCTTTCTTAGGGACTGACACCTGCAATAATATGCAATTTCTCTTGTATCATTGTTTTCCTTTTCTGTTGGATATTCCCAGCATCTTGGAAATAGTCTCTAACAAATCCCATGTTCAAAAAATCATTTGAGGAGAGAATTCTGGGAAGTTGGTGTGTAGGAAGCACCAGGAATCTGTCTCCCCACCTAGACATCAACTGCATTGGCAGAATCTGTCTGATGTAACTATTTTGGAACTTTGGAGTCTACTGAAGGCTTGCAACTTCCAGGCAAAGGCTTGGACAGTAAATTGCGGTTAGTGGCAGTCAATACCAGCTCTTAGAACAGTAGCATCTACCCATCCCCCACCTCTCAGCCCTGTGGCAGAAAACCCCCTCTATGTTCCAGAAGCAGCTTGCATGCAGCTTGCAGGAGCCAAGACAGGCACAAAGGACCCTGTCCTTCAAATATCAGGGACCTATGCTCTGATCTTGATTGCTGCTTCTGATCACAGATGTACAAAGAAGCAAGCAGCCATTATGTACCTCTCCCCATTGTTGTAAGCCTCTCCCCCTCCTGCAGAAGTGACTTCCAGGGAATTTAAAGGATTGGCATCTTTTTGTTCTGCCTTTCATTTTTCTTCTTTTCCCCTTTTGGGAGCCAGACATTAAAGACTAGGACATTTGAAAGCAATTGCATACATGGGAGAAATTAGAAAGTCACCACACATGCTTAAGGGAAGGTTCAGAAAAGACCTGAGAAAACCTTAAGTTTATGCCTCAAGCTAATCCTTGGCACAGAGACAGCCTACAACAATAAAACACAAACACCAAAACAAAAAACAGCAAACCCTAGAGAAGAAAGAGAAATGGATTTCCAGAGTTACCGCATTTTTAGATTTTTAAGAGTCCAGTATTCAAGAAAAAAATCACAAAGCGTACAAAGAAAAGGGGAAAATATGGCCCATTCAAAGGAAAATAAATTAACCAATACAAACAGTCCCAGAAAAAGACCCGATAGTGGATTTACTAGTCAAAGACTTTAAAACACTCCTTAAAGATGCTCAAAGAACTAAAGGATGATGTGGAGAAAGTAAATAAAAGCATGTATGAACAAAATGGAAAGATCAATAAAGAGATAGAAAACTTAAAAATAAACCAAAAAGAAATCATGAAGCTGAAAAGTACAATAACTGAAAAATCCACTAGAGGGATTCAAAGGCAGATTTGAGCAGGCAGAAGAAAATCAGTGAACCTGAAGATAGACTAATGGAAATTACCAAGGATGAAGAACAGAGAGAAAAAATAGTGAAGAAAAGTGATTTAGAAGATGGAAGCAAATGATCAAAGATAAGGAACAGAGAGAAAAAAGATTGAAGACAAGAACCTAAGGGACCTGTGGGACTCCATCAAACAGACCCACCTAAGCACAGTGGGAGTCACAGAAGGAAAAGAGAGAGAAAAAGGGGCAGAGAGAAAATTTGAAAAAAATAATGCCTAAAATCTTCTCATATTTGATGAAAGATGTGAATATAAATATCCAAGAAGCTCAATGAATTCCAAGTAAGATGAATTCAAAGAGACCCACACTGAGACAGATTATACCGTCACTCATCACTTAACGACAGGGCTACATTCTGAGAAATGTGTCATTAGGCAATTTCATCATTGTACAAACATCATGGAGTGTACTTACACAAACCTAGATGGTATAGCCTACTACACACCTAGGCTATATGGTATAGCCTATTGCTACTAGGCTACAAACCTGTATAGCTTGTTACTGTACTGAATACTGTCAGCAATTGTAACACAATAGTAAGTATTTGTGTATCTAAACATAGAAAAGATACAGACAAAATACAGTATAAAAGATAAAAAATGCTATACCTTCATGGCACTTACCAGGAATGGAGCTTGCAGTACTGGAAGCTGCTCTGGGTGAGTCAGTGAGTAAGTGGTGAGTGAATGTGAAGGCCTAGGACATGACTGTACACTACTGTAGACTTTATACACAGCGTACACTTAGGCTACTTTAAATTTATAAAAAAATATTTTTCTTTCTTCAATAATAAACTAACCTTAGCTTACTGTAACTTTTTTACTTTATAAACTTTTTAATTTTTTAACTTTTTGGCTGTTTTGTAATAACATTTAGCTTAAAACACAAACACATAGTGCAACTCTACAAAAATATTTTCTTTCTTTATATCCTTATTCTATAAGCTTTTTTCTATTTTTAAAAATTTTTATTTTTTTTTACTTTTAAAATTTTTCTGTTAAAAATGAAGACACAATCACATATATTAGCCTAGGCCTACACAGGGTCAGAATCAGCAATATCACTGTCTTCCACCTCCACATCTTGTCCCACTGGAACGTCTTCAGGGGCAATAACATGCATGGAGCTGTCATCTCCTATGATAACAATGCCTTCTTCTGGAATATCTCCAGAAGGACCTTAGGCTCGTCTTGAGGAGGTGTCACTCTTTTCAGAAACAAGAATTTTTCAGCTCCGTTACAATTTTATGGGACCATCGTTGTACAGGAGGTCCACAGTTGACTGAAATGTCATTATGCAGTGCATGAATATAATCAAACTGTCAAAATACAAAGAGAGAATTGTGAAAGCAGCAAGAGAGAAGCAATTTATCACATACAAGGGATACCTAATAAGACCATCAGATTTCCCATCAGAAACTTTGGAGGCCAGAAAGCAGTGGGATGCCATATTCACAGTGCTGAAAGAAAAAACAAACCTGCCAGCCAAGAATCCTATATCCAGCAAAATTTCTTCAAATGTGGGGGAAAATTAAGACATTCCCAGTTAAACAAAGGCTGAGGGAGTTTGTTACCATTAGACTTGCCCTGCGAGAAATGCTAAAGGGAGTCTTGCCGATTGAAATGGAAGGACACAAGACAGTAATTGAAGCTGTATGAAGAAATAAAGATCTCAGTAAAGGTAAATACATGGGAAATTATAAAAGCTGGTATTATTGTGACAATGGTTTGTAACTCCACTTTTGCTTCTACGTGATTTAGGAGACTAATACATTTTAAAAAACAATTATTATCTAAAATCTAGTATTATTGTAACTTTGATTTGTAAATCCACATTTTGTTTTCTACATAATCTAAGAGACTAATGTATTACAAATAATTATTAGTTTATGTCTCTGGACACCAATGCATAAAGATATAATTTTGTGACATCAACAACTGAAAGAGGTAGGGACAGAGCTGTAAAGGAGCAGAGTTTTGTATGTTACTGAAGTTAAGCTGGTACAAATTCATATTAGAGTATTATAACTTAATATGTTAAAAGTAATCCCCGTGATAACCACAAAGAAAATAGCTATAGAATATACATAAAAGGAAATGAGAAAGGAATTTAAACATTTCACTCTTAAAAATCAACTAAACACAAAAGAAAACAGTAATGCAGGAAATGAGGGACAAAAAATGCTATAAGGTATGTAGAAAATAAATAGTAAAATGACAGAAGTAAATCTCTCCTTATCAGTAATTACTTTAAATGTAAATAGATTAAACTCTAATAAAACACAGAGATTGGCAGAATGGATAAAAAACATGATCCAACTATATGCTGTCTACAAGAGACTCACTTTAGATCCAAAGACATAAATAGGTTGAAAATAAAAGGATAGAAAAAGAAATTCCATGCAAATGGCAACCAATAGAGAATAGGGTGACTATAGTAATATCAGACAAAATAGACTTTATCATAAAGGGTTATAAGAGATAAAGAAGGATATTAAATAGTCATAAAAAGTTCAAAACAGAAAGAAGATATAACAAGTATAAACATTTACCACCTAATAATAAAACATCAAAATATATGAAGCAAAAACTGACAGAATTGAAGGAAGAAATAGACATTTCACAATAATAGTTGGAGACCTCAATATCCCTCTCTTAATAATGGACAGAACAGCCAGACAGAAGATAAAAAAGGAAATAGAGAACTTGAACAACACAGTAAACCAACTAGATCTAACAAATATATACAAAACACTCTACCAATAACAACAGAAGAAATATTCTTCTCAAGTGCACATGGGACATTTTCCAAGATAGATTATACATTAGGCAACAAATTAAGTCTCAATAGATTTAAAAAGATAGATATCATACAAAATATCTTTTCCAACTACAATGGGATGAAGTTAGAAATCAGTAACAGAAAGAAAACTGGAAAATTCACCAATTTGTGAAAATTAAACACACACTATTGAACAACCAATAGATCAAAGAAGAAATCAAAAGATAAATTAGAAAATATTTAAAGACAAATGAAAATGAAAATACAACATATCAAAACTTATGAGATATAGCAAAAGCAGAGCTAAGAGGGAAGTTTGTAGCTATAAACGCTTACATTAAAAAGAAAATAGATCTCAAATCAACAACCTAATTTTACAACTTATGGAACTAGAAAAAAAGAACAAACTAAACCCAAAGCTAGCAGAAGGAAGGGAAAATAAAGAATAGATCAGATATAAATAAAATAGAGAAGAGAAAAACAATAGAGAAAATCAACAAAACCGAAAGTAAGTTGTTGAAAAGATCAACAAAATTGGCAAACTTTTAGCTAGATGGACTAAGAAAAAAAAGGAGACAAGACTCAAATTACTAGAATCAGAAAGGAAAGTGGGGATATGGCTGCTGATTCTACAGAAATAAAAAGGATTATAAGGATTATAAGAAAGAATTATTATATGAATGCTTGTACACCAACAAACTGGATAACCTAGATGAAATGGACAAATTCCTAGAAACACAAAACCTACAAAGACTAAATCATGAAGAAATAGAAAATCTGAATAGAACTATAACTACTCAAAAGATTGAATCAGTACTCAAAAATCTCTCAACAAAGAAAAACCCTGGACCTGATGGCTCTACTGGTGAATTCTACCAAACATTTAAAGAAGAACTAACACCAATACTTCTCAAACTTTTCCAAAAAATTGAAGAGGGAGGGAACAATCCTAACTCATTCTATGATGCTATCATTACCCTCATACCAAAGCCAGAGAAAGACACTTCAAGAAAAGAAAACTACAGACCAATATCCTTTATGAACATTAATGCAAAAATCCTCCACAAAATACTAGAAAACAAAATTCAGCAGTATATTAAAAGGATTATATACCATGACCAAATGGGATTTATTCCTGGAATCCAAGGATGTTTCAACATAAGAAAATCAATGTAATACACTACATTAATGGAACGAAGAAAAAAAAAATGCCCATCTCGATGCATAAAAAGCATTTGACAAAATTCAACACCCTTCATGATAAAAACACTCAACAAACTAGGAATAGAAGGAAACTACCTCAATATAATAGAAGCCATATATGAAAAACCCACAATGAACATCACACTCAATGGCAAAATACTGTGAAAGCTTTTTCTCTAAGATCAGTAAGGGCAAGGATACTCACTTTTGCCACTTTGATTCAACATGGTTATGGAAGTTCTAGTCACAGAAATTAGGCAAGAAAAAGAAATAAAAAGCAATCAAGTTGGAAAGGAAGAAGTCAAATTACCTGTTTGCAGATGATATAATCCTATATGCATAAAACCCTAAAAATTCCACAAAAAAATTGTTAGAACTAACGCTTAAATTCAGCAAAGTAGCAGGATACAAAGTCAACACACAAAAATCATTTGCATTTCTATATACTAACAATGAACAATCTGAAAAGGAAGTTAAGAAAACAATTCCATTTACAATAGCATCAAAAAGAACAAAATATTTAGAAATTAACTTAGCTAAGGAGATGAAAGACTTGTACAATAAAAACTACAAAACATTGTTAAAAGAAATTAAAGAAGACATAAATAAATGGAAAGACATCCCATGTTCATGGATTGGAAGATTTAATATCGTTAAGATGTTAACACTACCCAAAGAGACCTACAGATTCAATTCAATCCCTATCAAAGTCCCAATGACGTTTT
This sequence comes from Diceros bicornis minor, assembly GCF_020826845.1. Classification (NCBI taxonomy): domain Eukaryota; kingdom Metazoa; phylum Chordata; class Mammalia; order Perissodactyla; family Rhinocerotidae; genus Diceros; species Diceros bicornis. The sequence continues at coordinate 28,603,531 of NC_080763.1, read as the reverse complement.
TTGCAGAAATAGAACAACCTATTCTAAAATTCATATGGAATCTCAAGGGATCCCAAATAGCCAAAACAATCTTGAAAAAGAAGAACAAAGCTGGAAGACTCATACTTCCACATTCAAAACTTACTATAAATCTACAGTAATAAGAAGTGTGGTACTGGCATAAAGACAGATATATAGACCAATGGAGTAGAATAGAGAGCCCAGAAATAAACCCTCACATATATGGTCAAATTATTTTTAACTAGGGTGCCAAGACCATTCGATGGGGGAAAGGACAGTCTCTTCAACAAACGGTGCTCAGAAAACTAGATATCCACATGCAAAAGAATGAAGTTAGACCCTAACTTAACACTATACACAAAAATTAACTTAAAATGGATCAAAGACCTAAGTGTAAGACCTAAAATTATAAAACTTAGAAGAAAACATAAGGCAAAAGCCTCATGACATTGGATTTGGCAATCATTTCTTGGATATGATATCCAAGGTACAGGCAATGAAAGAAAAAGACAAATTGGACTTCAATAAAATTTTAAAAATTGGTGCATCAAAAGACAATATCAACGGAGTAAAAAGGCAATCTGCAGAAAGGGAGAAAATATTTGGAAATGATATATCTGATAAAGATTAATATCCAGAATATAAAGAGAATTCCTAAAACTCAACAACAACAACAGAAACCTGACTCAGAAATTGGCAAAGAATCTGAATAGATATTTCTCCAAAGAAAATATACTAATGGCCAATAAGCACATGTCAACATCACTAATCATTAGGAAAATGCAAATCAAAACTATAATGAGATACTACCTCACACCCATTAGGATGCCTACTATCAAAAAAACAGAAAGTGTTGGCAAGGATGTGGAGAAATTGGAGCCCTTGTGTTGGTGGTTCCTCAAAAAAATTAAAAACAATTACCATATGATCCAGCAATTTCACTTCTGGATATGTACCCAAAAGAATTGGAAGCAGGGTCTTGAAGAGATATTTGTACACCCATGTTCATAGCTGCATTAGTCACAATAGCTAAAACATAGAAGCAACCCAACGGTCCACTGATGGATGAATGGATAAGCAAAATTTGGTATATACATACAATGGAATACATACAATGGAATATTATTCTGCTTTAAAAAGGAAGGAAATTCTAACACATACTGCAACACCATGAACCTTGAGGACATTATGCTAAGTGAAATGTCAGTCACAAAAGGGCAAATACTGTATGATTCCATTTATATGAGGTACTTAGTGTAGTCAAAATCACAGAGACAGAAATTTAAATGGTGGTTGCCAGGGGCAACCAGGGTTAGGGGGGAATGGGGATTTATTGTCTAATGTGCACAGTTTCAGTTTTGCCAAATGAAAAGAGTTCTGGTGATGGATGGTGGTGATAGTTGCACAACAATATGAATGTATTTAATACCACTGAACTGTACACTTAAAAATGGTTAATATGGTAAATTTTACATAATGTGTATTTTACCACAATAAAAATAATTGGAAAAAAATCATTTGACACTATTTCCCCCACCAAATACAATCCCATTACTATGCTCTCTTTCACAACAAAGCTCCTGAAAAAGTTGTCTGTATTTGCTCTCACCATTTTCTCACTTGTTATTTTCTTCTCAATCCACTCCAATTTATCTTCCATCTCCATCACTACACTATAACGGCTTTTGCCAATGTCCTGCAACTTGACAAATCCCAGATCTTTTCTATCATTATCTTATGTGCTTTTCAGCAGCATTTGACAGCATTAACCACTCTCTTCTTGAAACATTCTTTTCCCTTGGTGTCTGTACTGACTCCCCATTCTGACTCCCATTCTCCTGGTTTATAGGCTACCTCATTGCCTGCTCCTTCCCAGTCCTGTCTTTTGGTCTTTCTCCTTGGTCCATTCTCTAAATATCAGAATACTTCTACTTTCTCTCCTTATGCTGCTCACATGATCTCATACATTCCCGTGGCTATAAATACCTACATATGCTAAATGATTCCCAAGTCTTTATCTCCAGGTTGGCTTGCTGAGCTCTAAACTTGTATTCAACTGTTTATTGACATCTCTACTTGAATGTTCAACAGACATATAAACCTAACAAAAACAGAACTTTTCCCACCCAAACGTGTCTTTCCTTCAATTTTCCCCAACCTTAGTAAAGGGCGCCAACATCCTCCCAGTTACTTAACAGAAACCCATGAGGCACCTTTGATTGCTCATTTTTCTAAAACCTCATGTTCTATCCTAACCAAGCCTTATTGGAACTCTTTTCAAAACATATGATGAATCTTTCTTTCTATCGCCACTCTTCTCACCTGGACTTCTACAATTACCTAACATATTATATAATATTTTACTTATTTATCTTGTCTATTGTTTGTTTTACCAGCCTCAGGAGCTTCATAAGTGAAAGGAATTTTGTCTGTTTTGTTCTGTGCTGTACCCTTAGGGCCTAGAATAGGGCCTGATGTGCCATAAATATTTGTTGAACGAATGGAAGAAAAGTCTGGTGGGAATCAGACATGCAAAAAAATTATTATAATACATCTCTTGAATGGAAATGTGTGCAAAATTTAGAAAAGAGAATATTTCCAGCCCTTGGTAATTATGGACAGCTTTAGTTTTTTCTCTTTGTATGAAAGAAAAATAAGTACAAGAAAAAAGAAAATTGTGAAAATGTTTGTCCTAATTTTCCCTTTAAAATGTATGTTTAAACAAAATACACAAGTAATTATATCAAATATTATTACTTTCCAAATAATTAAAAAATAAAGAGAAATAATGTTGGGGGAAATGATGGAAGGAATTAAGGGTTTCAAGAGCTGGATTTCTCCAGAAAGCAAGAAACAATAAAGGTGAGTGGAGAAAGACATTATAAGTGTGTAGTGTGAATAAAGATACAGAAAAAAATTTTAAAAGACCAAGAATGCCTAGTTCTGGAGGAATGAGAAAGGAGGTTGGTCTCAACTTTATAGGACAGCTATGTGGGACCTTTATAAAGTCAGAGAGATAGCGGAGACAACCTATTGGGTGGGTAACTTGCAACTATTGATTAGTATTTAACATGTACAAATTCTAAGACCCATCAACTCCATTTCTAAGAATCTATCCTACAAACATAACAAAAGTATACAAAGGGGTATAAACAAGAATATTGTTGCAGAAATGTTTAAAATGGCAAAAAAGGAAACAGCCTAACTGCACCTACAGGGGAACAATTAAATAAATTATTGTATAGCCATACTATGAAATTCCATGCAGCCATTAAAAAGACCTGAGACAGCTTGAAATTTACTAGTCTAGAAAGAAGTCTGTGATATACTGGGTCTATGAAAAAAGCAAGTTGTGTATAAAATTTAAGGCATGATTCTATTTTTGTAAAAAACAAAACATACTTGTATTTACCTACATATGTATACCTAGAAATGTCTTGCAAGAATAGGAAGAACACAGGTGTGATTGAGAGGTGTGAGTGGAGAGACGGGAATACAGGTGTTTCATCTTTTATTTTATATAATTTTTATTTGATGGCTTTGGTAATTTAACTTTTCTTTTTTTGTTGTTTCCCACCCCAATAAAATATTTTTAAAATGTCATGATTGGTTAAGGATAAAATTAAGAGGGACAAATATGGAGACTAAGAACATACTGAGATTTTGAAAATGGTCTGTAATTGATAATCATGATCCATGCACATTTTTAAAAAATCAGACAGAAATTCTGATTTGATTTTTTAAGCCAATATTGGAAGAATGAAAATATATTAAAGTCATTGCAAAGAGGTTATGTTTGGTATTCTGTAACTATTGTATTAAAAAGGAAAAATAAAAGCAAAAGCAAAAGCAAAAGAAGAAAGGGCTACGATGAGAAGAAGAGGGAGGGAGAAAGAAAAGGAAGTTTAGGGAAAAGAGGACAGAGTTAGAAAGTAGGCGTTTGGACTTGTTTGTGTTGTCATTTGCTAAAATTGGAATTAAGAAGCAAACGTGATGAATTTATCCTAGAAAATAAAACCATTGTTAGTGATAAATATCATTAAGGAGGCTACAAAATATACGAAAAAGAAATGAAACACCACTGTAGGGCTTGTGGCTTCCTAGCCCTGTGTTCTATCTGAGCTCAGGTTTATTTTGCCATCCTGTGGCCAGATAATAGTATTGATTTTTATCACACACTACAATATATCTGAAGGGAAGGCTGAAAATGTATCATTTCAATTTAAGATTTATTGAGGAATGGTAATGCATTCTATACTTGACAAATGAGCAATTATATTTCTTGACTAGAGATTTATACAAAGACTTTAGTTTTAAACAATGAGTCATTTCAGGAAACTGATGATTTTCATCTGATATAGAAACAGAGAAATCAGTTATTCAAATGATTTAGCCTCAAAGAAACTGGTAAAAAATTTACTAATCTAGAGTGTAGTACGTGTTTTATCTCAAATTTGGAATTGCTTTCTTCTTTGATTCAAATTTTACAGATAGAAAAAACTTGCAAGTCCAAAAGATAGACATGGGTTTGCTTAATTGGTGAACTTAGTTCAGAAGTGTGTTCTGATTCTTAACGTTTGCTCCACTCAACCACACAACATGATTGAGACCAAGACAAAACAGAGCCCACTTAATTTTCTGTACCATCAATATTATTGTTGTTGTTTACTGAGGACCTACTTTGTGCCAGTCACTGTGCTAAGAGGCTTTACATGGATTATCTCTTAATTCTTAACGCAAATCTATAACGTAGGTAATATTACTAACTGCCATTTTACAGATGAGGTAACTTGCCCATGGTCTGAGCAAGGACAAGCATCTTGGTCTATTGACTCCAAAGCTCTCGCTCTTGGGTACTTGCTATACCACTATGCCTGTCAACATACACTGCCTCTTTTAATTTATTGTGCAATCACATTGGCACAGGCCCAATTTATTTTTCTATCTAAACAACGGGAGTGATACCACTGGCCCATTAGATAAAATAGAAAGAATTCCCCTTCCCGATGTTCTACCACTAAAAATGGTCACCTTCATTTTCTTCTTTTACAAAAGCGTTTAAAATCTAATTATAAAGCTAGACAGAAATGTTTTGATTAGAGAGAATCTTGCTAGAAAATAACCATTCTCGCCAAATTCAATAATTGAGTAAGTGCTATTTGGAATAGGAAATAGATGATTTTCAACTTATGTAGAAACAGAGAAATTAGTTATTTAAATGATTTAATAAATGCTTTTTGATGATACTTTTATGAGGGCAATTATATTTAACTGGGGCAAAGTCTGTTTCAAGTCTCAATTTTGTATAGAGTTTTTCTTCTTCTCCCAAATGAAGTTTAACACATTATATAATTAACATATATTTGAGAACTTAAGGAGCAACATAATCTGATTCAAAACTTTCACATTCTCCTAGATTGATAGCTTCTTCTTTCTAAGACAAGTGGAAAGAGCCTTGAACTTGTACCTCTAAAATCTCACAAGTAAATAGCAATATGACCTTGGGCAAGTCACTGCTTAATCTGAGTCTCAGTTTCCCATACATAATAAAGGGATAATATTACTTATCTCATTGGACTGTTACAAGCTTTCAAGGAGGCTCCAAAAAGTGTGACTAAAGCTTTTAAAGTAAATCCATTAATATTATTATTGCTTCTCAACTTGGCAGAGAACACAGTATGGCAAATTCCTCATCTTTTTTTTATCTCCATTTTTCCTCTTTAAACATCCATTGTTTTTGCCTACTGGCTATCTCATTACTTTGAAGAACCTCCTACAACATTAATCCAGAGCCTTATTCTCAAGAAGGTACTAAACTGCACCCCTTGATTTCTCACAGAAACCCATGTTAAAAGAAAGACCAGTCCTTGGTATTTATGCAGGTTCCTTACTTCCATTCTAGTTGGAAATCTATAATAATCTTTCTGCCACCTCCTCTTTTATAATCTCTACTACCTCTACTACTAGAGGATGGTAGTTTCTGGAGAACTGAAATTGGCCCATCTAGTTCCAGTGTCAGTAATAATTCTTTAAGATATAGTTTGTAGATTAATTACAGATTTAATTTACCTGCTATGATGTATTTTATTAGAAAGTTTCTGTGTAGAATTATATGTCATATCAGAAACCTCTATCAAGTTGAAGGTACATTAGTAAGAAGATAAAGTTGGTAGGCAAAGGTAATTTGGCCGCTAGAAGAATATTTTTATAAAATTATCTGAGCAAGCACCTTATTTTTCACCATTTTTAACTGTCCCACATCACAGCTGTTCAATTTGTGAATCAAAATAAGACACATGTAGCTGAGATCCAAGAATCAGAGAAAGAGGAAACCCATGTAATTAAACAGCATTTAATATTAATTACATTTATAACACAATACCAGGCATTCTGGGGCATACCAATTGTCTTTCGACTGGAAGACAAGCTGTGTGGATAAAGAACCATTACTGGTTATAAAATAAGGCTTTGATGAGCTTATTTTTAATGGAAAATTTCATTTAATTCAATAACGCTTTAATTGCGTCAAGTATCCATAAGAGTCCAAATTTCCAATTATCTTCCAATTATTAATTGTCATCTTTTACAGTTTATTTGAAATAGAATCAAAATGAGTTCCACACATTGTGATTGATATGTCTGTTAAGTGTCTTTTAGTCTGTAGGTTCCTCTCTCTCTCTCTCCATGAATTTATTTGTTGAAGAATTTGGATCATTTTTCGTATAGCTTCCCAGGGTCTGGATTTTGCTGATTGCATTACTGATATGTAGCTTAACGTGCGCCTGCAACCTCTGTATTTTTTGTAAGTTGTTGGTTGGATCTAGAAGTTTGATCACATTCTGGGTTTATAATTTTGGAGGGTGGGGGTGGGGTAAGATTATCTTATAGGTGGTAGCAGGTTCTTCATCGGGAAATCCATAATATCTGGTTGCTTGCCTTTTTGTGATGTTTGGCAGATAGTACTTAATGCCTCCATCTCTTAATTCATTAGAGGTTGCAAAATGGTGATATTCTAGCATTCCTTATTCACTTATTAGCTGCAATACTTCTTTAAAGAGAAACTTTTCCTCATCTGCTGTATTAGTTTCCTGAGGCTGTTGTAATAAATAACCACAAACTTGATTGCTTAAAAACAACAACAGAAATTTATTCTTTCACAATTCTGGAGGCCAAAAGTCCAAAATAAAGGTGTCAGCAGGGCAGCACTCCCTCCAGAGGCTCTAGAAGAGAATCTGTTCTTTGCCTCTTCCAACTTCTGGTGGCTACTGGCATTCCTTGTGGCTGCATTGCTCCAATTTCCACCACAGTGGTTACATTTCCTCTCCCTCTTCTGTTTGTTCACTTGTGTGTCCCTTATAAGGACACTTGTCATTGCATTTAGGGCCAACCAGGGTAATCCAGGATGATCTCACCACAAAACCCTTAATTTAATTATACCTGCAAAGACCCTTTTTCCAAATAAGGTAACATTCAGTTTCTGAGGATTAGGACATGGGCATATCATTTTGGGGGCCACCACTCAACCCACTACATCTGCTATTTCGTACTCGATGGTACAGTTCATGCAGGAAAGGCTGGATAAATGTTTATTTATCTTTATTTACCAATCTTCAAAATGATGAGTTGTCTTCCTAGCATTTTCCAATGGTGGCAAATTGGAATTTTCATATCTTGTTTTTTAGCAGCATTTTAAATTAATGGACTTAATATTTGATGTACTTCAACTTGCTGCGAGTATTATCCTATTGATACTCAAAGTGTCTCATCTTTGGCCAGTGGCGGCCTCTTCATTTTGGTTCCTAAATTCTTTTGACCTGACGCTAGTGGTCTTTGATATCTTCTGTTATGGGTTGAATTGTGTCCTCCCAAAAAGATATGTTGAAATCCTAACTCCAGTACATCAGAAAGAGACTTTATTTGGCAATAAGGTCTTTATAGAGGCAATCAAGTTAAAATGAGGTAATTAGGGTAAGTCTTAATCCAATACAACTGTTATCCTTATAAAAAGGGAAAATTTGGACACAGAGGCAGACATGCACAAATGGAATAACATAAAGACAAAGGGAGACTGTCATGTAAAGATGGAGGCAGAGATTGGAGTGAGGCAACTGCAAGCCAAGGATTGCTGGCCACCACCACAAGCTGGGAAGAGGCAAGGAAGGATTCTACCCAGAGTGTCAGAGCATGGCCCTGCTGACACCTTGATTTCAGATCTCTAGCTTCCAGAACTGTGAGACAAAAACTTTCTGTTGGTTTAAGTCACCAAGTTTGTGGTACTTCGTTACAATAGCCCTAGAAAACTAACATACTTTCCTTGCTATCCGTATGAAGAGATATTCTAGACTCATTTTGTATGAGGTTGGGCAATCGCTGGCAATGTCATTTGTTTTAAACTAATATTTTTCTTGGCCAAATCCTGGACTCAGCAATATCCCCAAAGAACCCTGATTCCTTTTAGTGGAAAATGGTATTTCAAGATTATAATCTGGGAGCTAGAGATGCTCATGGATACTGGGTTGGTCACTATGGTTAGGCTTTTTCACAGCTGTGTATATTTTATAAGCTAAAACATATTGAGTTTTTGTTGTTTTAAGAAAAAAGACATTTCCTGCTCTTGACCTGGAATCAGAATAAGACATTTCTCCAAGGAACATTGGCCTTGAAGTACCATAATTTAGGTACTACGTGTACTCATTGCTACTGGGTTGGTTATTGTTTCTAGGCCTTTTCAGAGCTGGGGGAAAAAAATTTAAAGCAAAATGCATCATGATACTTCTAATTGAAATTCAGGATTATAGAACTTTTACTTATCGTCTTCTACCTGATATCTTTATTTCCTTTCTCCTATGTTGTGATCATGCTTCTTAAGAACGATTGAGATGATATGCAGTCACACATCGGTTAACGACAGGGCTACATTCTCAACAATGCGTCATTAGGCAATTTGGTCATTGTGTGAACATCGTAGAGTTTACTTACATGAACCTAGATGGTATAGCCTACTACACACCTAGGCTATATGGTATAGCCTATTGCTACGAGGCTACAAACCTGTATAGTATGTTACTGTACTGAATAATGTAGGCAATTGTAACACAATGGTAAGTATTTGTGTATCTAAACATAGAAAAGGACAGTAAAAATACAGTATAAAAGACAAAAAATGTTACACCTGTATAGGGCACTTACGGTGAAAGGAGGTTGTAGGACTTGAAGTTGCTCTGGGTGAGTCAGTGAGTGAGTGGTGAGCGAGTGTGAAGGCCTAGGACATTACTACATACTACCGTAGCCTTTATAAACACTGTACACTTAGGCCAAACTAAATTTATATAAAGAATTTTTCTTTCTTCAATAATAAATTAACCTTAGTTTATTATAACTTTTTTACTTTATAAACTTTTTCATTTTTCAAAACTTTTTGACTTTTATAACATTTAGCTTAAAACACATTGTACAACTGTAGAAAAATATTTTATGTCCTTATTCTATGAGCTTTTCTCTATTTTTAAAATTTTTAATTTTCTTTAACTTTTTAAACCTTTTTGTTAAAAAGTAAGACACAAACACACACATTAGCCTAGGCCTACACGGGGTCAGGATCATCAATATCACTGTCATCCACCTCCACATCTTGTCCCACTGGAAGGTCTTCAGGGGCAATAACATGCATGGAGCTGTCATCTCCTGTGGTGACAATGCCTTCCTCTTGAATGCTTCTTAAAGGACCAGCCTGAGGCTCTTCTCAAGGAGGTGCTACTCTTTTCAGAAATATGTCCATGGTGGTTTGCTTGGTTTCTTTCTTTTTTCATCATAGATTTGCTTATAAGCAGATAATGCACCATGAACATTCCTATTAATGAAAAACTTTGGTGTTGGGGTCCATGTTTTCAAACTTTTTAAGGAGCTTCTTGAGGTTTGCAAAAGCTGCTAAACCCTTCACTGTGAATTTTCTTCTGGGTTCTTCTTTTTCTTATCTTGCAGTTTCCTTTTTCTTGTCTCTTTCTTCAGCTGTGTCTTCCTGTTCTACTTCCAACAACTCATTAGCCAATTCCTCAGGAACCACCTCTGGGAGCTCCTCAACATCATCCCCATCCACACCCAGGTTGAAGTTGTTTGCTATCTCAACCATAGCCTGTTGATTTTTGCAATTTCTCATCCTTGTCAAATCCTTTGAAGTCATAAACGAACCTCCTAAGTGTCTTCTTCCGGACGCCATTCATACACTCCTTGCTGACATCACCCCAAGCCTTAGCAAAGTTCTTGATGCAGTCATAGATGTTGTAATCTTTCTAGAATTGCATCAGTGTCTTCTTCAGTTGCAGCAATAGCCTGAGCAAGGGTCCTCCTAAGGTAGCAGGCCTTACAACTGCTATAACTCCTTGATCTGTTGATTGGATCAAAGAGGTGGTGTTTGGAGGGAGAAACAACACTTTGATATTGGAATGAAGATCACCAATAAAAGAAGGATGTCTGGAAACATTAGAAACAATAAGCAAAACCTCTAAAAGTATGTTATTCTCCAAATAGTACTTCTCCATTTCATATTAAAAACCCCAAATGCATATAAAATATTACCATCACTATAAATATTAACATTAAAAATTTTTTTTTGATATTTCCTTTTGTTCTTAGAGAATATCCCACTACAAATATATAATCAAATTACTGTGTTTTACAGGCACTTGAAAAAGTTCCTCTCTGTGTGTTATGGAATATACTGATAGGTAGATATGCTTCATTTTATTTTCAGTTTTGGGATTTCTTTTCAACAGTTAATTTTGTCTTTGGGTGGTGAACATGATGTCATCTATACAGAAAGTGAAATGTAATGATGTACACCTGAAATTTATATGTTATAAACAAATGTTACCGCAATAAAAAAGGGTTAATCTTGTTTTTAATTTAACAAAATTAAACTTTTAAATTTACTTAAATTTTATTAATTTATCTTCTATTTATTATTTATTTGTTATTTATTTAAATTATTTTTAGATTTGAATCTAAAAATCTAAGCTATAAATCTAAAAAGTAAAACTATGTTTAAATAAGTCTAGCTTCTATTCCCGTCTTCTTCACACTGTTTTCTCATTGTCCTTAAAAATAACCCTTTTGAAAAAAAAAATTGTTTTATTTTTCCTTTTTTTTTAATGGAAGCAAGTGTTTACACATTTTTATAGTTCCCATTTTCTTAAACAGTAGCATACAAAGAAAACTTTTCTCTACTTTGCTTTTGTCACGTAACACTACATTTTGAAGATCCTTCCATAGTGGTATATAGAGATAGTCCTCATTCCTTGTTACAGCTGCATTGTATTCCATGTACATAAGCACCATAATTTATCTAACCAATCTCCTTATACGCACATGTGGGGGTATTTCCATTCTTTTAGTGTTACAAGAAGTCCCATAATGAATAGTCCTGAGCATACATCTTTTCATATTTTTGCCACTACAGTCATGTGCCGCATAAGGTCGGTTTGATGAAAAATGGGCCGCATATATATGGTGGTCCCATAAGGTTAGTCCCATATAGCCTAGGTGTGTAGTAGGCTATGTCATCTAGGTGTGTGTAAGCACACCCTATGCTGTTTGCACAACAAAATTGCCCAACTAGGCATTTCTCAGAATGTATCCTCATTGTTAAGCAACACATGAGTGTTCTAGGCACAGAGTCCTAGAACTGGTATTGCTGGGTCAATGGCAAATTCATATGTAATTTTGCTAGATATAATCAGGCACATGTGTAACTAAGCAACTTGATGAACTGCAACCGATAAATCAGCATTCAGCTAAGGTGTCTGTATCTCATGATAGCATATAATTACTGTATTTACATACAAAAAGTGGTATACTCATCACTTGAGGTATCAAAATTTGGCCAAAGTTCTTATGGATAAACTAATCATCAATGATTAACAGCATTATTAAAATCTAATGGTAGTGTTCTACAAAGTGAGTTAAAAAGACCTTTCCCCCATTTTGATGTTGTTGATGTAGCTGTTATACACTTACCATAAATAATAAAAACATCCACCAAATACTTATTAAAGCATTTTCTAGTAGCTTTGATCTTCCCAACAATCATATGCAGTGGTTTTTATTCCATCTTATCAACACAGAGAGATTTAGTTACTGCAGAAGGTCACACAGTAAAGTAATGGCAGAGTCAAGCCTGATTCCACAAAGACTGCACTCTGTACACACTAAGTTAATTTGTTTTTGCTAACAAACTCGCTTTTATTTTGGTATACAGAAAATAATTGCAAGTTAGTTGCTGTTTTAAGACATGCAGTAGCAATTTCAAACTATAAGTTAGAAGAGAGGAAGAGAACATTAAAGATTTTTAAAAATCTCCTCCTCATATATATAGAGGTAATTTGTGTGATCAGCAATTTCTTCCTACATATTGCATCAAAAATTACTGCGTGTGGAAATCAACAGTTTTTTTGTAAAGGCCTAAAAATTAACTGAAATCTGAATAGAGCATAATTTTTTTGGTAGGACTGAAATACATCAGTGCTTTTATTATCTTGAATGAATGCTGTAATTATGCACCACTTTACAATAGAAACCTTCATTAGGATTAGTAAGCTTGAGATATAAGATCTTTCCTCTTTACTTTTGTATCCTCCTAAAGTGTCCAATACTATTGAGCATATAAGGGCTGCAAGATCCTTAAATATGCCAGATAATTTGCCTGATTTATTCATTTTACTATTTAAGAACATGGAGGCTGAAGGGAAGTCATATGAGAGTTTAGTTTAAGCTAATTTCCAGAGCAGTCAGTCTTTTTAGATTTTCTTTTTTCTTGGCATTGTTGCTTAAATAGTCATTTGGACAATAAAACATTTAAATGTTTGGACATATAAGGTTTGATGTCATTTTGTTTATGGTAATATTAAAATTTATCCATTGAATTTTTCCTTTTCTTCTTTTGCTTGGCAATTATCCAGTGTTTTGGCAGAATATTAATATTAAAAGAAAGAAGTAACTCTTATTCTCCAATATAAAACATTTTGAAGTAAAAAAAAAAAGATTCATCACAAAGAGAACACTATTATGTATCTGTCTAAGTATACGGCTGTTACAAAGTATGAGTTCACAAACTAAAATTCCAGTATAAACGTTTCCTATATGGTATAAAGAGCCGCTAAAATTAGAAAAGTTCTTTAAGCTTTAGGGCACAAAGAAGAAAAAGTTCAGATAAAAACAATTTAAATATGTTGCTAAATTCAGTCTTACATGGGAGGAGTTTTCTGTTCACAAATTTTCACTTTTGTGAACCAAAGAGCTGTAGCCTCCAAACTATTCAGACCCACTCTTCTGGTGCAAGATCAGAGAATATCTCTTTCTGAAACTAAACTGGTTGGCACACGTATATTGTGATTGACAGCATATTATAGCTAACTGAAGGTTGGAAAACAATAAATTGGAATGGAATCCATGATACTTAGATGCCAGGCATACGGGGGGGGGGGGGGGGGGGGATCTGGGTAAATATTAACCAAGTGTTTAGGCATTGTTGCAATTTAGTGTGTAAAGAGAGAAGTGGACTCAGAGGAGCCTCCTGGGAGTCCGAAGGTCTTAAGGAGCCAGGACTGGGTTTTCTGCCTTTTTAATGCAGTAACTATATCCTATTGTTTCAAAGGTCAGACCCAATCAGGGCATATCTGTCATCAACCCCCTTAGGAATAATTGTGTGGAGAACAAATCTCATAGATTCTTTGCCATGTCCTGTCTGCAGTAGTCTTAATTTTAACGGATAGCAAAACATTTGATCATTTAGTTAAGAATACCCAGTGGTAAGGAAGAAAATAAGGTGGAAGGTGAGGGATTCCACGTGCACACAGTACATACAGGAGGTAACAAGAAGTCTTCTTAAAATAACAAGCAGTGAAATTTACCAGGAATGGTATTGTTTAGTAAAATTTTTCAGGCTCATAGTCACCTGAATATTAAATGAATTACAAATGTGGATGGAATCATAATGTTATATATCAAGAACACTATGATTTCCTGCGAATTTTTTTTTTCTTAAGTGCCCCCAAACAGGCAGCTGTGCAGGGAACTAAGAAGCGAGTGTTAAGAGGATGTTGTTCGATCAGATGGTGTTAAAAGAAATCTCAAGATTAACAGATATTTTCTATACCCATTCACAAACTATCCACAACTTCCCATTTTCTGAGTATTAACGGCCTGCTTTCATTAATCTCTTCCTTCAAGTCCTGGCGGATTGCACCTTTTCCTCTCTCTGGTAGGACGCCTTTGATATTCTTCACATCTGGTTTCAGTGGCATAGAACTTTTGACGTTTTGTTTTGCTTTGCCTTTTAGGATAAACTCCCTCACTTGTCCAGACCACCCATTCCATGTCTCTTGAAATTCCTAGGGACAAGAAAATTAGGTACTGTGACTTCTGCCTTCTAAACAGAGCATTCTCTGTTCTGCGTGAAATGTTGATATAAAGGCGGGATTTGGTGGAGCAGAGCAGGTCAAACGCCTATAGAATTGCACTCCAAGACCTGGACAGTTTCTGCCCGCTCTCTGGCAGCGAGGAGCCGTGTGAGTTGGTTGGCCAAGGTCAAGTATTTCAGATGTTAGTCACTACATGCTGGCTATGTGGAGACACAGAATTTTGGCAGTAGGTTAAAAAAACAGGGAAGGTTATCATGCTGTCATAACCCTGTGGTCGGTGTTTCGTTTTGCTTTTTTTGGCATTTCCACTACTATCAGAAATCATTTAAGTACGTGGGCTGGTAGGGGCCGAACCTTTGGGGAACTTAAATCCAAAGACTTTGTAGCTGTACTTGAGACAAACAACTCAGCCGGTTTTAGGGGTTATTAATTCTGGAATGTGTTAACAGTAGGCCCAAATCAGCATTCATCCCCTTTAGGAACACGTACACAACTTTGCAAGCGAAAGGCCAACCCTCGGCGGAAGGCGCGAACGCCTCAAAGCTCTCAGTCTAAGCCGAGATCACGCTCTGACGTGACTCCGCGTTTAAAACTCTGCCCTGAGTCCAAGCGCGCCAGGGGCCGGAAGCTGGTCCACGTGACTGGTCCTCCTCCGCGGCCATTCCTAACGAGGCAGCCCCCACCGCCCCTTCCACATTTCCTAGCTCCTCCAGCGTGGGACGGCGCAACAACGCCTGAGAGGAGGCGGTCCCAGCAAGCTTTGGACTCGAGTATCACCAAAACTCACGCCTTTCCCGGCAGTGGTTTGCAAGCTCCTCACCCCAAACGAGCCGCCGAACTTCCGCCTGCGTGCCAACCACGTGATCACGCGAGACTTGGGGAGGCAGCGGTCCGACTTCAGTACACCAGACCCCGGGCTCCGCCTGCCCAGCACCCTCCACGGCGCGTGACGACGCGACTCGCGGCGGCCACCGCCCCGGCGCGCCTGCGCACGCGGCTCTCGCGGTGTCTCGCGCTGAGCCCCGCCCACCTGTGCCCCCGCCCTTTCCGCCCCTCCCTCCCCCTCCGCCCTGTCTCTCGGCGGCAGCGGCGGCGGCGGTGGCTCGCGCAGCTCGTTGGCTCGCTATATAAAGGGGAGAAGCGGGCGGACCGGACGGCTGGAGCTGCAGCCGGTGGCGGCAGCGGCGGCGCGGGGAGCGGCGACCGGTGGTGGTTCCCTCCTGGGCGCGGGGTGGGGAGCGGGCAACGCCCCCCGGACCCCCCAAAGGGTCGTGGTTTTTTTTTTTTAAGGGCGATTCTCGAGGTTTTTAGCTCCGGGAGGACTGCCCCCCTCCTCCACCTCCCCCTCTCCTCTCACCGCTCCCCTCTACTCCTTCAGGATCCGATTTTGTTGAAAAATTTTTCCCCCCCATCTTGCGGTGGCTTGGGTCACCCTCTGGGTGTTTCGGTTTTTTCTTTTTCTTTTTTTTGGTTTTGTTTTTCTCTTGTTTTCTCGGGGTTGCTCCCCTCTTGTTTGTGTTGTGTGTGGAAATGGCGAACTCGGCAAATACAAACACCGTGGTAAGGACGTGGTGCGGTGGCCGGCGGGGGCTTCGTCCAGGCGGCAGCAACGGCCGGACCGGGCGGGGGCGGGGACGGCGGCGACTCCCGGCCTCGACTCTCCTCAGCCGCCCGCGCGGCCACCGCCGCCGCCGCTTCCCGCCTCGGGCGGAGCGGGCCGGGGCGCCGGGCGGCGGGCGCGGGGGGGCGCCGAGGGCTCGCGGCGGCGGCGGCGGCGGCGGCGGGAGGGCGGGGGTGCCGGCGGGGCCTGGGGCCGCGGAGGCGGTTGGGCCGGGGCGAGTGCGCGGCCCCGGCCCCAGACCCCGGCCGCCGGGGGGGAGGGCGGGAGGGGAGCCGCCGCTGCCCCCGAAGTGGGCCCGGCCGCGCCGGCTCGAGAAGGGCTCCCCGAGCCGCCTCCAAACAAAAACCGGGTCTGGGGAATTGGGCGAATCCCCAAGACCCACCGCGATCCACTTTCCTGCAGTGGAACGTTGATGGCTACTTCGGGGGGGAACTTGGGGTGTTTCTGGCTGTTGTGCTTAGGGAGCCTTCGCTGGGGCCATTTTATGTTTTTTTTTTTTTTAAAAAAGGACGAAGGTTGAAAAGCACTTATCTCGGTTCCTTCCGAATCGGTAAAATGGCGAAGGGGAAGCAAAACCCCCATCGTATCTTCGACTAGCAAAAGCACCAAAACAAACAAAAAAAAGCCTACAGTGGTCAAAGTGCCCCCGCTTTCGCCTTGCAATTTGCCTACTTCTCCCCGTTCGTCCCTTTTTGGTTACTTGCGATCACGTAGGTTTGCAAAAAGCAGTCACATAAAGAACCTTTTCAGTCACCAACGCAATGTGATCACTCGTCCACCCCACTCTCTTATTTTTATTGTGACAATAAAACACGTTTTTGCCCGGTCCCAAATGCCGCAGACCTGCCCGCGGCCGCCCGACTCCGTACCGTTGGCGACTCGGGTCGATCCATCATGGCTGCGGCCGCTTACCCGGCTTTTCAGTCCCTGAGCCTTGTGGTCCTCCTCCCTTTGGCTGCCCTGTTTATATAGAGCCATTGCCGCTCTCTAATATAGACTCTGCCAGGATGGGAAGGTGCTTTTCAGGCCTACGTCACCGCCTCTCCATTTAAACACCAGATCCGGCTTTAAATAGTGAGAGCTGCTGAGAGCGGGGCTGGGAGGTGCGTGCTCCCGACGCGAGAGGCAGGCGCGTGCAGAGCTCGATTTATTTCTAGGTCCTTTCCTTAGCCTGTCATGTTCGCACCCAACGGGGGCTGCTTTCAGAGCCCCAAGTTTTTGTTGTGGTGCAGCCGCTGGGATTTGCCGTCTTTGTTAGGGGAAAAGAGAATTGCTTTCCTTTTTAGTTTTATTTTTGTTTTTAGAGATAATTTTAGGTCAGATGTCTAATCGTTCTTGTATTACAAGATGCCTACATTATTGTCGGGAATGGAAAAAAAGTGCTTTCTACGTTAACTGTTAGCTGCAAAGGACTTGACTTTGGTAGTATTGTGTTCATCAAGTATTCAGGAAATGTGTTAGAATCTAGCTCCTAATATTTCATTATGTTTTCTTATAATAAATAGCGGAGACACGAAGCTGTTCAAAGAAGTAGATAAGTGCCTGAAGCTTCAACGTAGCACCTATATCCACAGTACATTTCTGTGTAGGGGAATTGTGAGTAATGAAAGTGAGGAGGCTTTAACTGCAAACTGGATTTTAAAAAATTAAAATTCTGAGCAGACAAGGTTTTTATTGAATTGGATATTAGTGTGATATCCAATAGAGAAATTAATCCAGTTTGTTTTCCAGTATTGCATGGGGGACTAACACTTTTGAAAGGAACCTTCTAATGAATCATTAGATAATGCTACTAATGGCCCTTGAAATTACCAGTTTTTAGGTTTGAAATATGTGTTTTTTGAAAACCATGACAAACCTCTTAAATGACTTTTTATTTCGTAAAAGGTAAAAACTTTGGCTCAAGGCAAGTTTAGCATTTTAAATAATAATTTGGAAATTGCGTATTTCAAATAGTGCCTGTGTACCCACATACTTCTAAAAACATCAGGATTTTAAGGGCTTTTCAACTTATGAACAATTCTCTTAAATTATTCTTTTTTTTTTTTTTTTTTTTTTTTGTGAGGCGATCAGCCCTGAGCTAACATCCGCCAATCCTCCTCTTTTTTTGCTGAGGAAGACGGCCCTGGGCTAACATCGGTGCCTATCTTCCTCCACTTTATATGGGACGCCGCCACAGCATGGCTTACCAAGCAGTGCGTCGGTGCGCGCCCGGGATCCGAACCAGCGAACCCCGGGCCGCCGCAGCGGAGCGCGCGCACTTAACCGCTTGCGCCACCGGGCCAGCCCCTTAAATTATTCTTTATGTGTATACTTCATGAAGAATACACATTTCCCTTCTTTCAACTGTAGTGCTTATGAATCCATGAAGTGCTCAAGTTTTGGGTTAATTAAGGCACAAAAGCAAAATCTTATTAAAGCAAGGTTGATACATTAAATAGGGAGTGCCAGAAGGAAAGCACATTTGTTACCTATAAATGTCTAGACCTCCAAGCAGAAGATTTTTAGGGGTGACTAATTTCAGAAACCCAAAGCAACATCTAGTTTGCTGAAAAAATAATTTATATCATCAATTTAAGTTTTATACTACCAATTAAAAGTTACACTGCCTCTTTTTAATGTCATTATTGGTTTTAAACAAAGCACTTTATAAATGTGTTTTGTAATTCAGTAGTTAAATTGCCATAGATAAGGTGATACCCATAGGCAGACTTTCCTCTTATATAGAATCAGAATATTAAAATAGAGACACTGTAGAGATGCACGTTTTACACACGAATAATTTTAAAGTTCACAGAAGCTGATTTGGCAAACTAAAAAAGCAAGTTAGTGAGTGGAGCAGCAGAGGTGAGAACCTAGATACATGAATTGTTTTTCTGGTTGTAATGAAAAAGAGCAAATAGTTTTTAATGGTTGAGGTACATTTTATGGAAGAATTCATTATTTGTATTTTTAACTAGGCAAGGACACATTTTCTTAGAGGGTTCCCTTGTGATAACAGTTTTGCTGATAGAGATGCTAATGAAACATTTATTTCTGTTTGAGGTTTGCCTATGAGAGCAAACCCTTAGTTTTATTGGATAACCAGTAACTTTTACCTTAAACAAGATAGAACACAAATAGTGACAAAGCTTATTAAAAGAAAAAGGCTGTTAACCTTAACTCTGTGATAATGGATAGGATTTATAGTGAGGCAACTCTAGTTTTATTATTCTAACATGTAAACTTCCGTTTGTCTGATGTGTTAAAAATAGGATGTGGGGTTGGGCAAATTGTTCTCTATCCCACCTTTTGCTTTTTAAAAAATACTTTATACTTTTGAAAGTGCTTTCACATGTATTTTCATTTTATCCTTCTGGCAACCTTCTAGAAGCAAGCTTCCCCTCACCCCCAAGTAATACCAACAATAATAGTAATAATAATAATAATTTAAAAAATAAACATTGAGGGGCTGGCCCGGTGGTGCAAACGGTTAAGTGCGCGCGCTCTGCTGCGGCGGCCCGGGGTTCGCTGGTTCGGATCCTGGGCGCACACTGACGCCCCGCTTGGCGAGCCGTGCTGTGGTGGCGTCCCATATAAAGTGGAGGAAGATGGGCATGGATGTTAGCCCAGGGCCAGTCTTCCTCAGCAAAAAAAAGAGGATTGGCAGATGTTAGCTCAGGGCTGATCTTCCTCACACACACACACAAAAAACATCGAGGCTGCTCAAGATTCTATTCCATAGCATCATTTGGGCAGTGGTAGAAGGAGAGAAATCCTGAGAGAGACATCAGTATGCCTTGTTCCTCTGGGACTTGAGGATCTGTTATTGTGAATATATGAACAGTTTTGTGGTATAGCTTAAGGATACAGACTGAGTAACAAAAACAAAAATGAGGTGATTTTTAGATTTGGATACTCATTAGGTTGCAGATTATTACCAGGCAGATGACTGCAGGACATAAGGTTCTCTAAAGTCTGAGACTTAGTGACGAGGTTATGAGATAGAATAGGATCAGACTAAGCAAGGAGTAATAGGAACTAGGCATAGCAACCCATAAAGCTATTACTGGATCACATTACAACATAGGAAATTATAACTGGAAATTGTATGGGCCTTGTATGTGTAAGGACCTTCTGCATATGAACTGCATTAAATAGTCTTAAAACTTCTGTTAAAATAGTCATCCAATAATCCATTTTAACTAAGGCAAATGAGGTTTATTAGGATGGCCATATTTTTAAAGTTATGTCTTCTAGAATAAGATTTAGATAACTTGGAAAAATGACTATTGTATTACATTTAATTTCTTTTGAATTTGTGAAAATGTGTTTTTTAATATGTGAAAAATGATCATTTTCAACAGTCTTATTTTTCCTTTAAAGCCTAAATTATACAGATCTGTGATTGAAGATGTTATTAATGATGTAAGAGACATCTTTTTGGATGATGGAGTTGATGAACAAGTTCTGATGGAACTAAAAACTGTGAGTTTGCCTTTTTTTTTTCTTTTTGTCATATTTTTTTTTTTTTAAACATTCTCTTCAGCCAGAGACTAATTCATAACTTTTCCATAGTTTGAACATTTGACTTTGTGGCACGAGGCACTATAGTTAAGTGAAGGCTGCTGGTTTTAAATCCCACCTCTACCATCTGTTCTTCCTCTTACCTTAGACAAACTACTTAATATTTCAGTTTCCTTATATGTGAGATGGGAATTAGTAGTACTTACCTTATAGGTTTGTTTTGAGGATTACTGTAATAACTGTATAAAGTACTTAGTATAGTGCCTGGTAATAGCATTAGCTGTTGTTAATGGAGAGTTAACATTTTACATTTATGGTCAATTACTTGACATACCTGTACTTTTTTTTCCTTTTTCTTTTTTATGGTCTTAATGTAACTCTATTCTAAAAGGTGTTTATGTTGTGGAGATTGAATAAGTGCTTGATAAAAGAATTTCATGTTCTTGAATCCAGTTCTTTATGTGGGCCACTGTTGGGTTTATAATGTATTTTACTTTGGGAGCTGATTTTCTGTCTCTTGGATTGCTTTGGATTTGAGCAGAAATATTTAGCTATTTTTATTTAGCATTTATGTTTTCTTGGTGGTGTGATGACTCATGAAATCATGGAATATTTTTGCCTTATTGCTCAAAACAGTGGTTCTCAAAGTATGGTCCTTGGACTCCTGGGGTTTCCCTACAGCCGCTTTCAGGGGGTCCATGAGGTTGGCCAAATGCCCAAGTCTGAATAATCATGGTTTCAGTATGTCATATTTCCAGTAAAAGTTGTGTTTCATGGAAAAGCTGACCAGTTAAACTCGCAACTTAAATGCACAAGTGCTTTTCCTTGAGATAACTGTTCCATATGCCGCAGAAGTACTTTATGCATGCTTCCCGTTTTGATGCCCTTAATATTAAAAAAATGTTTACTTAAAGGTCAAGATGCGATCAGTGTTGATGTTAAGATATGCGATTGTTTGATATTCTGTAATGAAATGTGTTAACATTTGGAATATTTTCCAAATGACCAATACGTAATGTTGCAAAATTCCTTCAAAGTGAAAGATAAATTAATGGATTTTAATCTAAGAGTATGAAAAGTTCGTTGGAATAGGGTTTCAGATTCTATCTACATTGCAGCTTACTTTTAAGAAACTGTTACTTAAAATACTTTTTCCTTTCCCAACTACTTAGCTCCCAACTCTTCATATACTTCTTCCAAAACAACGAAGTGAATATAAAAGCAGATATGAGAATCCAGCTGTTTTCTTTTATGCCATTTCTCACTTAATTTTATTTGGAAAATAGGGTTATTTTCATTAAAGATTTTTATGTCAATATGTAATGGATATGTTGTTTTTTTGTAATGAATTAGTAAACATTTTTTAAAAATCTTAGTTAAAATTTCAAAAAAAGTCTCTGAGGTCATCAATAATTTCTGAAAGTGGCAAAGGATCCTAAGACCCAAAAGTTTTAGAACTGCTGGCTTAGCAATGGGGTATTGAGCTCCTTTAGAGCTATGTACAAATTAAGTAATCATAGTTAGCGAATGCTAAGGAACATTTGTTGTATTCTTATTTATCGATTCAGTGGAGGTGGGAGGCTGCCACTTAGCAACTTATTATTTTAAATAAAGCAAATCACACCTTTATTGTGGTGATAAAATATATCTTAGAGTGTTCAGGCATCTGTGGGCAACTTCTGTAGAGTTTTCATAAGAATCTGCCTTTGTGAAGAAGCAAAAATATATAGGTGTAAGTGAGATGAGGAAATATTTATTTACTTGAGAGACATATAATGGTTGCTAAAAGTAAAGAGTAAGTATCTAAAAATACAAGTGAAAGAATGCCAACTCTGAGACATGAGTTGGAAGAACAGCAATATAAAATGCTCAAACAGCATGAAGTATCTCAGGGATATGGGTAAGAAGAGAATAAGCTTCTTTTGATTCCTTAGTGTTACGTGAAGTGAATATTTTACAATTTATGTTACACTCTTATAATATCCTTGTAGTTCTGTGACCCTGTGTGAAATACCACATTTTTAGGTATAGAAAATTAGTCCCAAAGATTTTAATTTACCTTAGGTCAAACTAGTAGTCATTCCCGGTTGTTTGTTATCTACTCTTGTTTTTCACAAAAGTCTGGGGAATTGATTTTTCCTACTGGTCCCAGTGGAATCAAGGTGTTCTCTCCAAAGAGAATGAGCTGTCTTTGAGACCAAATAACTCCACCTGCATTTTTAGTACATTTGACTTTTTGAATATATATATTAGTATAATATATGTAATATAACATAAATTGTATATATGCTTTATAGGTTATGCACTAATTTTTTGTTTAATAGTTAATTTTTAATGACAAAAATTGTGACTTATTCAACTTTGAATCCCCAGCCCCTACCTCAATGCTTGGCATATGTGGTTGGCATTAAGTAAATATTTAAATAAAGTAGTTTAATAATAAATGTGGCTCCAGAATCTAACTGAACAAAGTAGTTTAATATTTTTGTTTTTTTAAATGGAGCATACTCTTCTATTTTGGGTTGGCTTTAAAAATAAAACCATTAGACTAAAATGAGTTTATGTTATTTTAATTCTCTGCACTAAATTTCTTCAGAATCTCCTTAGAATTTTCAGAATGTGCCCTAGTTTTAACAGTTTGACAGCAAGCCAGCACTATCCAACAGAACTTTTTGTGGTGATGAAAATGTTCTATATCTGTATTCTCCAGTATGGTAGTCACTAGCCACATTTGGCTACTAAGCATTTGAAATGTGGTTAGTGGAATTGAAGAACTGAATTTTTATTTATTTATTTATTTATTTATTTATTTATTTATTTTTTTAAGATTTTATTTATTTATTTTCCCCCCAAAGCCCCAGTAGATTGTTGTATGTCATAGCTGCACATCCTTCTAGTTGCTGTATGTGGGAGGCGGCCCCAGCATGGCCCGAGAAGCGGCGCGTCAGTGCATGCCCGGGATCCGAACCCGGGCCGCCAGCAGCGGAGCGCGCGCACTTAACCACTAAGCCATGGGGCCGGTCCTGAATTTTTATTTAAATATAATTAATTTCAATTTAAATCACCATGTGTGGTTAGTGGCTACTATATTGTATACCACAGGTTTAGACATTCTTGCTAATGAAAACTAACATTAACTTCATATTTTATGGTTTATAAAGGACTTTGCCATTAGCTCTTGCCCCTTCCTCCCCCTTTTTTGGCCATTTCACAAACTTTTATCAAAAGCTTCCATATGGCTGTGAAGGATACAATAGTAAATTAGATTATGAATTAAGATGACTAATGAGAGTACATGTAATTTGAAGTTTAACTAGATAATGCACGAAGGGAAGTGATTAAAAAAAAAATTCAACCTAATTCTCAAGGTTATCTCTTGAAATACAATGGGCCCATTTTAGTGTATGAACTACAGGAGATAGAAAAGACATATAAAACATAGTCTTGATTTTCATTAAATCTATATTTGAATGTAAATTGTGTTTTGAATTGGTGAGTAACTATGGGTGCGAATGCCAGTTTAGAAATCCTCTTCAAAATGAATGATAGAATTATCCTGATTTCTAAACTGTCAGAGCTACCCATATCCAAACAGCAAGAACTATGGAAGATATAAAACCTGGCCTCTCTTCTCAGTAAAACAAAGTGAGAAGAATTTCCTCATTTGGAGACAAATCTGAAACTCAGTTTATCTGCCTCTAGATGAGGTTTCTCAGTCTTGGCACTACTGACACTTTGGACCCATTAATTATTTATTTTAGAGGGCTGTCCTGTTCATTGTAGGATGTTAGCAGCATAACTGGCCTCTGCCCACTAGATGCCAGTAGCACCCCTCAGTTCTGACAATCAAAAATGTCTACAGACATTGTCAAATGTCCCTGGGGGGCAAAACCCATCCCCTGATTAAGAACCACTGTTTTAAATATACTCTAGTTTTATATAAGTACTCGGACCATAAATTGAACAGTAATCTCTTCTACTTCATTTGCCCTTTGGGAAAGTTCTACTCCTCAACATCAGTTCTAGGGAGCCCAGAAATGCAGTTGTCTTATGTTTTACCCAGGAGCTAGAGATTTTGTGAAAGTAGGAAAATCATTTAGAATTTCTAGTCCAGCATACTGCTAGGAAGCAGTAGATCTAATCACATTTTATAGGTTGGAAAATAGACTCAGAGGGAATATGCTTTGACAAGGTCATTTAGCAAGTGGTAGAGATTTGAATCTAAGCCTTTTGTCTCCAGATGATATGTATAATATTTACCGGTAAAAAGGAAAGTCCCAGAGTTGTGACTAGACCTGCTCTGATAGCAGCAGCACAGTTTAGAGATTAGAAATTTGGACCAGAGCTAGGCTTAGGGTGAGGCAAGAGAGGTGCCTAGGGTGTAAAATTTAAAGGACATTCACTCTTCACTCAGGGTCAAGCCCTCACTGGGAACCCTAGAGTCAGACTGCCTGGATTGTATCTGGGTTTTGCCTGCTATTAGTTAGTGACATTGGGTAAGTTACCCAGCTTCTTGTTCCTCGGGTTCTTTTTCTGTAAAAAGGAGATAATAATGTCTGTCTTATAGGATTTTTGTGCAAAACAAGTCTGTACATTTAAAGTACTTACAAAGTGCACAGTAAGAATTCATTATTAGTCTAGTAAACATGATGTTCAGATTTACATCTGAATCATTTGGGGAATAGAAAATGAGTTTTCTCCATGTCTAATTTCAGAGATTCAAAGATTGCTGAAGTAGGACTGCCAGAAATAATAGCTACTGTGTTGGGGGAAAAAGAGTGTACTATAAAAATGAGGAGGAAAAACAGTTCTTATTTTCTAAGCAAAATAAATAGATAACAATTCAGTATTCTTGGTTGTCTTCAGTAGTATTAATATGATTACTGTTGCCAAAACAGTATTACATTGTCTATTTTAAACAGTTGATATTTAAAAAATAGAATATTTTGATAAATAAAATTTTATAAAGAATGAAATTGGAGAAAAACAAAACACTCAACTAATATGAACTTGACGTTATTTGATATTAGAAGCTTAATGCTAAATATTTGTATGGTACTATTTTTGTATTTTTTATATTACCTAGAACAGTATTTGGTACTTAGTAAATATGGATTCTCAATGGACTACTACTCCAATACCCCCCTCCCACCCCCCCCACCCCCATAAAGCAATAGGAAATATATGGGCCATGTTTACCTGTCGTAATGACTAGCGGGCACCTTTAGCAATTAGTAGGCTAGAGCCAGGAATGTTGCATTTCCTGTACTCTTCCTATGGTACTACTGTACCATAAAGAATTGTCCTGCCCAAAATGTTGGTAGCGTCCTTATAGAGCGATACTACGCTAGAAAACAACAGTTTGTTTTCCCTTCTCTTCTTTGAAATTAATATTAAATGTCTGGTAAGTTCTTAGTCATTTTGTTAGCTCCTGAATAAGACATCATCTCTGTCCCAAAGGAGTTCATACTTTAACAGATAGGGTACACTTAGTGTGAAAAGTATAACAATAGAAATATCTCTTAAGATATGGAGGCAGTGAGTAATTTATTTGAGGCTATGTGACTTTGACATTTGCATTCTTCTGGAAATTGTAAGGCAAGCCTGCCATATAAGGAGTAGTTTACTAAGGTTCAGATAGGAGATATGTATGCTCTATTCAGGGAACTGCAGGTGGTTTGGCATCTTTAAAAAATAGAGTGCAAGTTATAGTAAAAGTTGAAGTAACACATACTGAGTTAAGGAGCTTGGTCTTTAGAGTGACGAAGATTTTCTGGGGTGCTAGTTAAAATGCAGAATTTTAGACTTCTGCTCCAGAGAGTCTGACTTGATAGGGATACAGTCTGACATTTTCTTTTTAATTCAGTTGCATTTACAAAAAAAAAATCCAAATTGGCTTTTAACAACCCACTAATGGGTTGTAGTCTGCAGTTTGAAAAGCGTTGGTTTAGACTTGAAAGCAGTGCTTCTCACTTTAGCGTGCTTCACAGTAACCTGGACAGGTTAGTAAAACAGATTCCTGGCTCCACCCCCAGAGTTGCTGATTCAGTATGTCTGGGGTAGGGCCTGAGAATTAATATGTCTAACAAGTTCCTATGAAATGCTGATGCTTTTCGCCCTGGGACCACATTTTGAGGACCACTGATTTATAGAAGATAGATTGGAAGGACAAGTCTCCACTAGAATGTAGGCTGTGTAAGGACGGGGATTTTTCGTCAGATTTCTTCACTATGTGTTCTCAATGCCTCTAACAATGTCTAGCATGTAGGAGATACTCAATAATTATTTGTGGGCTGTATGACTTGATGCAGGGAGCTCAATGAGCTCAGTCATTACACTTTGCAGTAGTACTAGTGGGAGGAAAGGATTTGTACTGGGGCCATAATAGTAGGAATAGATTGGTACAATGCTTCAGAAGGGAAATTGACAATAATGATGGGGTGTTGGGATGGATTCTGACTTATAGGTCATTGGCTTGGGATGCTAGGTGAGTAGTGGTAACCAGCACTTGGCAGCACATAATATATGTTCGTTAATATTTGCCATTACCGTGGAAGCTTCGTTGAAGTGGTGGGTCACATTGCAATGGGTAGACCAATTGGAGGTGATAAAACTAAAGCATTAAATGTAGGAAATTATGGTTTAAAGAACTTTTTTAAAGTATTTAATATTACTTTTTTTTGTTGATTTTTGGCTCACAGGAAGCTAGGTTTTACTTTTTTGGGACAGGAAAAAGAAGTTTAGAAAGTTCAGGTGATAGCAGACTGTTTGGGAGCCTTACTATATAATACAGTAGTCAGAATGTGTTTTATTCAACATGTAAGTGTTTATTTTGTACTGTGTGCTATGCTAGGTGCCCACTTTACAGAGATGAACCAGACACAACTTGGGCTCTGAAAAAGTAGTCCTTTGTTACCCTAGGAAGAACTCTAGCTGTTTTTAGTCTGGGATTTGCAGAGACTTAGATTTATTAGCTGGAAGTGAGTTTAGAAGTAATGTAATTCAACTTGTTCCCTTTTTAGTTGAGGAGAATGCCCAAGAAGGATAAATGATTTGTCCACAAAGCTGATTAGTGGCCAAACCAAGACTAACTGGGTTCCTGACTTCTGGTGTAAGGCTCTATTAAGCAGTTAATACCACCACCACCATAATAATAATAACTAACATTTATTGATCACTGACTTTATGTTAGACTCTGATAAATGTTTTACATGGATTTCTTGTTTAGTCCTCAGAACAACCCATGAGATGCATATTGTTACTCTGTCTGTAAGAACAGTCTTCAGGCAATTCTAAATACAGAAACTGCTAGGGCATTGGCTACTCTGGGAAATTGACCTTTAGTTTATTTTTACAGTAAGCCATTTGTTATGTGCTGGAATTGTTATTAGTATGGAGATATAGTACAAATCTAGAATTTCTGGAACAGTTGGAAGTGTCAGTAGGTTGTAAAAATCCCTGTGTTTATAGCAAAGGGAGCTTTTTGAAGGATCTGATAGAAACCCCAGGTGAGTTAGGTAGTGTCCCAAGAGTATATCCTAGGGGAGAAAACAAAGTATAGGTCCTTGGGTACAAAATGACTGAATTAAATTTCATTTGTATGTTTAAGGAACGGTTTGTTACTTTCCTGGGTATTTCTTATAAGGGTTGAGGCTCTCTAGATTGAACACTAAGCCTCGTGGAGAGGAAATTTGTTAGGAAGAAGGATGGAAGAGTTGTAAATGTTTTCTTTCCTTCTTCCTTTTGCCCACTTCTCATTTGTTTTCTCACTATCACAGAAGCTGTCCTAGGGTGAGATGAGAAAATAGAAGTGGCTAAGCAGAAAAGGGCTATCAATCTTTGTCATAATGGAAGAGGGAGGGGAATTTCAAGAAGTATAGAGAGTTGAGAATACCTCTAAAAGCATTGAGCATTGCTTTCTTTTTCCTTATGTAGGAGTAAACAGATGGAGTGTTGGGCTTTTCTAACTTGAGCACTGCCTCCTCTATAATGTTTCTCAGTGTTCAAATCAGGGAAAGATGAATTTATGTTTTTTATGTTATTTAAAAGTTAGAAAATATTGTATTAAGGAAAGATTTCCATAAAAATAGTTAATAATGGATTTGATATTAAATAGGATAACCTTTGATTACCAAAACATTTCTTGTATGAAACTCTGCCTGGTAACCAAGGAATTACTGTAGAAAGTTTGTTGAAGATATAAAAAAAAAAGAAATTCTTCATTACTCTTAAGGTAGCAACAGTGAGATTTGATATTTTAAAAATTAGTTGTCATTATTGCATACACTTGGGTAAGAATTAGAGATGGTTGATTTTTGTGGTTTTAACAGTTTTGAAAATGTAAGAATTTTATAAGCAGACTAATAAACAAAATACGTTTTGTCCATGTGTCCAGAGTTATCTGTCCTGACTTTCACTTAGAAATCTTTAATGTTCTTTGCCTTAGTTATGGGAGAATAAACTAATGCAATCTAGGGCAGTAGATGGATTTCATTCAGAAGAGCAGCAGCTTTTATTGCAAGTTCAACAGCAGCATCAACCCCAGCAGCAGCAGCACCACCACCACCACCACCAGCAAGCTCAACCGCAGCAGACAGTGCCTCAGCAAGCACAGACCCAGCAGGTCCTTATTCCTGCCTCACAGCAAGGTGAGACTGGAGGTTTTTTCCTACTTACGACTTGGAAATGAAATTTGTCATTTTCAAAGAAAAGAAATACCCTGGGTTTCTCCTTTCTGTTGGCTGAGGGGGGGTATGTGTGTGTGTATTTATATATAAATTTGTATAGTAGTGATAAATAAGTCACTAATTGAAAGTCTAAGATGATATTCAGATAAGTAGATTAATACTTTCTTTTGAGAAGGCTATATTATGGTGGATTTCCTAAAATAAGTCAAATCTATAAAGGTTTATTTACTAAGGGTTTCATTATTTTCTGTGATAAAATTATCTCATTTCTTTATGAAATTGATTTGTTCCTTCAAAGGCATATTTGAGTTTAGTTTTTATAAATATATCTTAAACGCTAGAGGATTTTTATAACTATACCTTGGCAATCTGAAATTTTAGTTCCCTAGTAATTTATTAAATTGACTGAATTAGATTTCTTTTAAGTGAAGAGTGGATATATAACATATCTTAATTTATATTACTGGCTTAAAGATAAGAAAAAACAAGCATTTGTATACTCTGTCCATAGTGCTTTGTGCTGTGCAAGTCCTTTTTTAATTTTGTTTCATTGAAACTTTACAAAGGCTTTGTGAAGTAGCTCTTAGAGCATTTCACAGCTGACGAAAATCTGGGCCCTGAAAAGGCTAAGATGCTTGATCTATTACATGTAGTTTTTTCTGTCGTGACAAACGTCTGTTCAGTTACAAATCTTCCTGGGCATTCAAGTTTTGTAAATCTTGTTATCGGAGAGGAGAATATAGGTAAATGAAAAGTTTATTTTAAGGTAACTGTTGACCCATTTGCCTCATCTGAGAGTATTATATAAGACTTGATAGTGATGCGCAGTAGAAATGTCTATTCAGGTTATTTTACTGTTTATATTCAATAAGACTTTTAATTGATTTTATTCTATACCTTGCATCAAATAATTTTATCCTTTTAGTCTGTTTTGATGACTGTTCCTCCTATTGCCTTCAGGCCTGGCACTAGGGTTTTAGGTCATCATAAATTAAAATTTGATTTTCTTCACTCAGAGAATATTAGGATAATGGGATTATCTGTTTATTCTCTGAAGTTTGCGGAATCAAACACCTAGTTCCTTTTACACTTAAGTAACATTGCTGTTATTTCTGTTGTGTATTTT
The DNA here is from genome assembly GCF_020826845.1 of Diceros bicornis minor. Classification (NCBI taxonomy): domain Eukaryota; kingdom Metazoa; phylum Chordata; class Mammalia; order Perissodactyla; family Rhinocerotidae; genus Diceros; species Diceros bicornis. Next base: position 28,573,177 of record NC_080763.1, on the reverse strand, counting down.
TTAAAAAGTTGTTGGAAGTAACTTAAGATTCTGGCAGTTGTCAATTGAGAGCAAAGGGGTATGTAGGTTAAAAAAAACTATAACTCGTTTAGCTCACTCTTAATGGGTTAATAACTGGTTCCAACAGTAGTATCATTATATCAATAAAACAGTTAATGCTTAATTAGCAAGACAAGACTAAATTACATTTGAAATTTTCCAGTTTAAGAATGCACAGAAATGTATATGTTTAGGTGTTATGCATCTCACTGCTTTGTGTTCCCAAGTTCCCTTGTGTCCTTGTATTGTTACTCAAATCTTTTTTTTAATTTTAATTTTAATTTATTTATTTATTTATTTTGAGGAAGATTGGCCCTGAGCTAACATCTGTTGCCAGTCTTCCTCCTTTTTTCCCTTTTTCTCCCCAAAGCCCCAGTAGATAGTTGTGTGTTATATTTGTAGGTCCTTCCACTTGCTCTCTGGGGGATGCCGCCCCAGCATGGCTTCATGAGCCATGTGTAGGTCCACGCCCAGGATCCGAACTGGCGAACCCCAGGCTGCCGAAGCGGAGCATGGGAACTAAACCGCTACACCACTGGGCCAGCCTCAATCTTTTTTTTTTTAATTGATGTTTTCTGGTATAAGGTGGGTTATCATAGCTGTTACTTACCACAGAAGTGTATAACATTCTGAGATATCAAATGATTGAGTGCATTTGAATGCAGAAAATGTGGAAAATATGAAAAAGGTTTTGGCATTGTATAGTAGCCTTATGGTTATTAAATAGCCTTATGGTTCCTTGTTTGCATGTTTGCTTGTGTTTTTTTTATAGCTGCAGCACCTCAAGTTATTGTTCCTGATTCTAAGCTGATACAACATATGAATGCATCAAACATGGTGAGACTCAGAACATGGCACTTTGGCTCTACTTATTCTAACCTAAATTGTGATTATGCCTAGACATATTGTATATTAACAACTTGAAGTTTATTCAAGACTTGAGCAAATGGCTATTTTATTTGGTTTCCTAAATATTGGATTTAGCAGCAGATTTAAAGTTTAGCTTGATACTTAGACATTGAGCTTCATAAAATTATGCAATTTTATGTTGAAAATACCAAAAGAATGATACTTTGTGGGAGCTATGTTACCCCCTGCTATTTTTGGAAAACAGGTTTAGAGGACCTACCAAATATATTATGCCAAGTATAATTCTGTTTTGGAAGATCCATTAATTGCAAGAAGTCAGGAAGGCTAAGAATTATGAGCTTTTTAAAAATAAAAAATGAACTGTTTGGATAGTTCAAGATAACTGTTTTTAAGATCAAACATTTAAAAATTTTTGCTCTGATTTAACCATAGCATAGCCTAATAAGTTTTATTGCAGTATGTAAATTGCTACTTTAAAATGCATTTTAACGAGTTTTAATTCATTATATATTAGACTTTTGATAGCCACTGATGTCAAATAGATATGATATATATGATATGATATGACAGATATGATACCAAACTGATATGATACACTAAGGGATATCCACTGAACTTCCTAAGTCCTCAAATTTTCAAATTTCACTTAGGGCATATAATATTTCCCATCAAACATAGTGTAGTATAGCTGTAAAATTGAAAGAACCCCTTCAGACCCTTAGAAAATATTTACCTATATCCTTACAGTTTTTTTTTTTTTTATAAAACATTAAAACGAAGTCTGATTAGAATGGCTTTTCTTTGTTCTGTTTAAAATATGTAGACTGTTAGTGGTGTCTCAGCTGTGCCATTTCATTCTTAAATTCAGCTAAATCTTTTATTTAAAGGTAAGAATCATTATTTTTAAAATGATCTCTTAGCCTAAAGATCTCTTAGCAATCTCTCTTAGCAATGAGATTTTTTTTCAGATTTATATTTTTTCTTAATCAAAAAGCAATATTTTAAAAAATTACTTCTGTTTGGTGAGTAATGAGTAGTGAACCTCAAAGCTCATTTGTGATTTATAAGCGAGGTAGGAAGCAGGACTCACGTACTAGACAAATGACTTCTTTATATATACCAGCCTTACAAATTCATAACTTGACAAAATTGCAAATTTCTACGTGGTAGTAGAATTGGCACTTTTTAAATTCACAAAATATCAAGGATCTCTATTTGTACTTCCAGTTCAAGTTACTGGAATTGGTTCCTTTGTGTGAAAATCACAAAATTCCATGCCTATCATTTCTCATGAAGATTTTTGTTATTCAAAAAAATTCCATTTCAAGTTTAAGGCCCCAAATTTCTTTTTAACCTCCACCCTTAAAAATATAAAAGTCTCACTGTAGAATCCATATTGCAGTTGGTACTGTTGAGACTGTTTCCTAGGGAATAACTTGGTGTCATTTTAAAACAGAAAGTTTAGCAGAATAACTTGCAGTAGGCCCATCTAATTTCAAAGAATTTTAAGTATTGTGGGAGAGAATTTTGAATTAAAAATGTATTTAAAGATGGGCAAAATTGATGGCCCATTTGTTACTGATTTGGTACGTCTTCTTGAGTCTAAGGAACATGTATATTTAAACAGATCATAGGTCAGAAACTTCAATCAATAAAATGAAGTAGTATTTATGTGTATTTCAGCATTTTACTTGATGTTTTCACTCAGTGTTTGCTCCATGTATTTTATATGTTTTGAAACATAATCAGTATAGGCTCTTTACAAATAAAAGTTTTTTGGGTTTTTGTTTGCATTATCATTGCTCATTCAAAGATAACCATTAAAAACAGTTTTGATTTTTTTAGTAGCTCTGTATGCTTTGGAAATGAACATATTGAAAAATTGTGTGATTTCATAAGAATGTGGGATAGTGATAATATGTTAGGTAGAAGGCTATTTCAGGGCACTTATAAAACAGGACCTTATATCAAACCAGTTTTGCAGGTTCTCTTTACAATTGCTCTAGTGCATTATTCATGTTAGGGCTATTTCATAAAATACAAGAAGTAATTTTCAGTAGACATTAATAAAAGATGGTTTGTATGTGGTATATCACTTAACAAATATTTATTGATAGCAACTTGAATGTGCACAGGTGTGCAAGTGGTTGTTATGTCTTGTATGCTATATATATAGAAGCCACTATGTCAGTTTTCCAATAGAGGGAGATGTATTAATCTTATAAAATATGAATTATAGGCACTTAATAGTCCTAAATAATATAGTAAGTGGCTGTCAATATGTTCCTTAAACTTAGATTATCTTTCATTTGCCTATATAGACAAGATAAGATTTATTTTAAATTGGGTAGTTGAGGACCCAACTACCCAATTTAAAATAAAGAGAACCTGGTGGGCTGTAGCTGGATTCTGGGGACATATTGGAAATTTCAGGCTTAAGATGTAGAAATTTCTTAGGCCTGTTGAGTGGCAATAACAAATATCTTTTCTTGGAAAGCTATACCTAGAGCCTAGACTAGGTAGTAGTTGTATTTCATTAATCCACCTGAGTATAATTCTCCAAGTTTTGTTGACTTCTCTGGCATTAGCATCTGCAAAACATAGATATGTTTATCTCTCGATGCTTATTCAAATAGAGGTGTTTCTAAAAATGTATAGGTTAGATTGAGTATATGAAGGCTTGGTACCTTAAAAAAGATGGAAGGCGGGGGGCGGGAACTACCTATATATAGTTATAGTGAGATACAAGGAAATACTTGGAGCACAGGATTAAAAAACAGAATATGGTGTAATTCTTTTGGAGGAAAAGGAAGAAGTCTCCAGAAGCAGTAAATCAAGAATTTACCCTGGATTTAAAGAAATTCAGAGTATAATCTCATGTATATTTTTGCAACTAAAATGACAGACACTAACTCTATTTTAAAATCTAGAAGTTACAGTTTGTGACTTAAGATTTTGAGATTTTTTTTGTGTGTAAATAAAACTTTATTAATTGTGTTTCACCTAGATATAATGCCAGTATTATCACCTTATAGCATCTTAGAAGAAGTGCCAGCTATACTCCAAATACAATCTTCTGATAAAAGCTTTTCTACAGAGACCTTTTGATTCTAGTATAAATTTAAAATATTAAGATTTCTAAAATGGAGATACTTACACTTTTGCCTCAAGTATATTAATTGACAGCAAGGAATTGGGAGTAAGGAAACAGTGTATGAAAGGAAAGAATGGAATGGATATTTCATATATTGTACGGCATTGTTAATGTGGGTGAGATTTCATTAGAGCACATTCTCCAGGACAAAAAAACCTAACCTATTTAATTGCTTGAAATAATTAGGTAGGGCGATTAGCCTAGGTGATCTTAATTGTACCATTTTATAAAATGGGATTTAGTCTTCTTGTTAGAACTTTTCATTTTAGTATAGACTAAACGATAAACTTCAAATACTGTTAAAATATGCCAGAGATAAACTGAGGTGCTGTTATGCACATATGTGGTTTTGATTTTTTTCTTTGTTTTTTCAGAGTGCCGCTGCTACAGCTGCTACCTTGGCTCTCCCTGCAGGTGTGACTCCTGTTCAGCAGATATTAACAAATTCAGGTAGTTAGGAATAATAGAACCACTATTTATATAACTTCGAAAATTGTACCATCTAGCCTTTGTTATGTCTTCATTGAAAAATAGAAAATCTTCATATTTCTTTTACTGTTTGGCATAGGTTATTAAAATAAGATTATTTGAGGACTATAGCACGTTAAAATGTAATCATCATTGAGGATGCAGTAGAGAAGATGAGAATTTTACTTGAGCTTTTGATCTGTGAATGAGAATTCTCTTATTGAATTAAGTATGATTATATAGAAATGCTTATTTACTGAGTTTTTTCTAAATGCATTTAACCTGCCAAATAAACTGAATTTGCACTAATTTGTGATGTTGAACTAAACTCTATAGTATCTTAAGAGCAAGTTGATTGCATTCTATTTTACACAGTATCTCTGCATAGACTGACAAAATTTACTCATGATTTTGGCATATTAATGTTTGAAGAGTTTATTTACATGGATTTTAAGTATTTTTTCTGTAATCTTAATTATATAATTCCTTGTTATTTTGTTAATTTCTAAATTTGCAAAGAACAAACTAGGGGCTTATCTTGCTACATATTTTAATAAGATATAATTTTTTACTTTTTAAGTAATTGAAGATTCTGGGTCATTTAGAATAACATATTAGAGGAATTCAGTTCTGTGTGTATAAGCCAGTCATACAATTAGTGTTAAGTGGCAATGATGATTGGTTCAGCAAACTTTTATTATTTTTAAGCAGTTTTGAAGCCAAGTTCTGTGGTACTTTGGTTCAAGATATTAATGAACTACTGTACTTTCATTTCTTTAAAGCTTTAAAAACGAACAGTCCCTGAAACATTTGATTTTACTTATTGCTCTCTCATGACTCCTAACGTGTAAGCAATGATAATTTAAGCTTTTAATCAACTCTCATAATCTATTGTTAAAACTTTATTGAAAAACAGCTTTATAAGAATGGTAAATAAGGAAAATAAAACATTTTAGGCAATATGGTTGAACATGGAGGGAAGTCAGAGAAGGTAAGGATTACAGCTTACTGTGTATGGATGACATGCCTTAATAAAATTGTTAAACTTATTTGATAATTTGTAGGGCTTTCATTGGTTTGACATTCACTGTGAATTCATTTATTTTGAGATGGTCACTGCTAAAATGGTGACTTGGATTACATACATTTTGCTTTAGGCCAGCTTCTTCAAGTGGTCAGAGCAGCCAATGGTGCCCAGTATATCTTTCAGCCTCAGCAGTCAGTGGTTCTACAGCAACAGGTTATACCACAAATGCAGCCTGGTGGAGTACAAGCTCCTGTTATACAACAGGTAAAAGAATCATAAGTTGTGATCACTAGGGGGGTTCTTTTTTATTCTTCTATATGAATTCTCTGAGTGGTTCCCTTCTCTTTTCCCATGGCTTTATCTATGCAAATTCTTAGACTCTTCTCCAGTACGACACAACTTGTCATTCAAAATGCCTCGTGTAAACCTCACAGCGTAACTTACATTTAATATGTTTAAGACTAAATTGTTGTTATCCCTACTCATCCTTTATCATCCCCCTGGATGTGCTTTTCTATCCGTGGTACCACTCTCCATCCAGTCTCCTAAGCTAGTTATTTGGCATTCATTCAACAAGCATTTACTGTGTGACTGCAGATCAGGGTCTTTGCAGGGGACTGGAGATTTAGGAGGAGTGAACAACGCAGGCATGAACCTAGTTTCGTGATGCTTATGTATTTTCTGGAAGAGAGTGTGTGGAATCCTCCCCTTCCCTTCCCTTCAATATCCAAGGTATGAAGTCCTACCAGTTCTTCTTAATAGTTCCTTTTTTTCAGACTGCAATTTTAACATTTGCAGTCCCTTAATATGTTTGAAACTAGTTTTCGTTTCTCAGACTCTCGTCACTTCCTTAGTTCATGCTCTCATAATTTCTCACTTAAAATAGTGTTTTATCCTCTTAATCGATTTCCCTGCCTCCAGTCTTATGCCGTCCTAACCTGACTGCCACTGTAGTCATTTTTCTAAAAATCTTCAAATCTTTTGATGACTTCCCATTGCCTATTGGTAAAAGTCTAAACTCCTCAGCATGGTTTATAAGATCTTTTTTGGGATCTTGTTTTTTTGATCTCTCCAGGTTTATTTCTTGCCACACTTCCAGTTGTTATTTGCTTCAGCTGTTGTTTAGATCAAAGTTAACAAATATTTGCATCTTCTTGTGTGCCAGGTGTTAAACTGTTGTACTCTGAGGACAAAAATGAAAGAGAAATGGTTATTTTCTTGAGGAATTTAGGTACTTGAAAAAAGAGACGGACACATAAACACATAATATCAATATAGTAGTATGAATGTAGAGATAAGGTCAGAGGAAGAGCATTAATCTAGCCTACTTACGCCTTTCCAAATTTTGTCCTGCTGTTACTTCTAGGTTTTGCTTGATGTTATTCTTCTATTGAGGAATGCAGCCTTTGGCTTTCTTCTAGCAACTTTCTCCACTCTCCCCCAAACAAACCAAACAGAAAAGCTTGGCTAATCTCCTGAAGCACAAACAGGCTAATCTCGTGAAGCACAAACAGAAACTCAAGTATTACCTCCTAGGAAGGCCTCCCTGACCATGCCTTGTCCCCTAAGCTGAATTTACTGCTCTCTCCTGTGTTCTCATATCATGTCATACTTTACCTCTTCTATCTTTTTGAGTTGTTATTGCTTTGTGTATTGCACCATTAATCTGTAAACCTCCTAAGGGAAATACCGTCTTAGTATTTTTGCATTCCTTGAACCTAATGGCAAATAATTGCCATTCACTGTTTATTTATTTATCACAAGGCATTCTCTGCTTTTTATTTATTAATAACATTATAAATATGTTCATTATAACAGATATAATTAATGTTTGTTAATATGTCCTTTTTGAGTTGTGGTTCCCTTTAGAATCCTAGAATACAGAAGCTGGAAGGAACTTTAGAAATCATCTGATATGCTGGTTCTTAGCTGTGGTTGCATGATTAGAATCATCTGGGGAGCTTTAAATAAAAAGAATAGATTTCATCTCACACGAATTAAATCAGAATATTAGGAGTGGGGCCTAGGTATCAATAATTTTAAGCTACCGGGTGGTTGTAACTTGCAGCCAGAGTTGAGAACCATTGATCCTAGTCTAACAGTGAAGTGGCTAAAGCCAAGAGAGGTTAAACGACTTGCCCCTGCTACATCTGTATCTGAACTAGAACCCAGGGCTTCAGATTTTCAGTACAGTGGTCTTGATAGGGAGGCAGTGTAGCATCATAATAAGAGCAAAACCAGAAAGCCTAGGTTCAAATTTTGCCTCTTAGTGATAGCAAGCTTTGCAAGTTACTGAACCTCTCCATACCTCAAGCAAATAAACTAATAACATGTGTAACTCTTGGCCTGGAATCTGGCATATACATAGCAAGTGCTCAATAAATGAAACAAATACCTTCAGAAAATCTTTTTTCCTTCAGAAATTTGAGTGGTAAAGTGGAAATTTAGTGGTTTAGTACACTCATTAAGCATTCCTTTTGTGCTTTGGTAATTTTAACTGTGTATGCAATATGGCCATTTTTGGTGATTCTTCAGCATTTAGGCCTATTTCTGTGTACTAAAGTAATTAAACTGAGTTACTTGATCCTCTAACTAGTTCCTAATAAGTGGTTTTCTTTTGCCTTAGGTACTAGCCCCTCTTCCGGGAGGGATTTCACCACAGACAGGTGTCATCATCCAGCCTCAGCAAATCTTATTTACAGGAAATAAGACTCAAGTTATACCCACAACAGTGGCAGCTCCTACACCAGCACAAGCACAGATAACTGCAACGGGCCAACAGCAGCCGCAGCCCCAGCCTGCTCAACAACAAGCTCCATTGGTGTTACAAGTTGATGGAACTGGGGATACATCATCTGAAGAAGATGAAGATGAAGAGGAAGACTATGATGATGATGAGGAGGAAGACAAAGAGAAAGATGGAGCTGAAGATGGGCAGGTAGAAGAAGTAAGTTTCTAGTAAAAGATTTAAAATGAGAAGCTACTCAGTCATTTCTTTTACTTGGTACCAAACTGAAGAATTATATCCTATTTTTTCAGAGGTTGTTCGGGTGCTATACAACATAGGATTTTAAATATAAAGTTAGATTGTTCTAACTTAATAAGGTTTTTAGATTGTTATGGTTGTAGTTATCTTAATAAAACACTGTTTCGTATAGCTAGTAATAAAAAATGAATTTATGCCTAATTAAGTTGTATTTATAAAGATGACAGAGACAGTGAAAGTAATACTAATTCTTTGACCTATGCATTCATGATGTGGCTTAAACATAAGACATTAATAGAACAGATAGATGTGGTTAATCTTTTGCTTCATTAGTTGTTAAAAAGGTACAGCAGCATTTGGGAGGAGAGGAAACTTGAGAAAAAAGGTAAATGTGATTCATTCGGAACCTCCCTTTAGTGCATATTCCATACCAGTTTCTTAGATAACTTTATCTACTTTTGGTGTCTGTCTTCAGTTTAACAAACTATCCTTTCTTTTTTTTTTTTTTTTTTTTGTGAGGAAGATCAGCCCTGAGCTATCATCCGTGCTAATCCTCCTCTTTTTCCTGAGGAAGGCCGGCTCTGAGCTAACATCTATTGCCAATCCTCCTCCTTTTTTTCCCCCCAAAGCCCCAGTAGATAGTTGTATGTCACAGCTGCACATCCTTCTAGTTGCTGTATGTGGGACGCGGCCTCAGCATGGCCGGAGAAGCGGTGCGTCGGTGCGCGCCCGGGATCCGAACCCGGGCTGCCAGTAGCGGAGTGCGGGCACTTAACTGCTAAGCCACGGGGCCAGCCCACAAACTATCCTTTCTTATTCATCTTTAGTTATCTTTCCTAGACATATATAAATATATCTTTGTTTTCCAGCTTAGTTACTTGTATTCAAGATAATATTTGTCTTACCACAATTTTCGTTGTTAATTGCCTTTTGCAGCCTGAGATGTAATCTTTTTGTTTATCTTGGTACAAGGTTCTTTTAAATTATGTAAGTAATGTTTTTTTTAAAAAATACTGTTTTTATTAAATATTGAATAGATACAAATGAATAAAAAATATTTTAAGATATAAACACCCTAGTGTCCACATCTAGTTAAAAAAAATCCCATTACTTAATTGAAGTCCCCTGGGTGCCTGTCCCTGATCCTTGTCCTCTTTCTTCTGCCATCAGGGTAACTGTGCTCATGAATTTTGTGTTTATCATTAACTTGCCTTTATATTTTACCATATGTATTTATATTCCTAAAGAGCATATTTTTAGTTTTGCATGCCCATTTGTAATATAAATGGAATAATTATGTATTCTTCCGCAAGTTGGTTTTTTTTCTCAAGATGGTATTCTTGAGGTTCATCTAAGTTGTTGCATATACTTATAATTATTTTCACTGTTGAGTATACCATAATTTATTTATCCATTTTTCTAATGTGATAGGCATTAAGGTTGTTTCTACTTGTGTACTGTTATAGACAGTTATAAAGTATTCTGATGTGTGTCTTCTGGGGACACATATGCAAGAGTTTCTCTAAGTGTTATACTTAAACATTGAATTGCTGGATCCTAAGGCATGTACATCTTTACCAAAAAAATCCAAATTATTATACTAATTACATTTCTGCCATTCAGTATATAGTTGTGTAGATGTCTACATGTCTTCACTAATACTTGGTATTGTCAGGTTTCTTAATTTTTGCCAGCCTGTTAGGTAGAAAATGGTATTTCATTTTGGTTTTAATTTGCATTTCTTTGATTACTGACGAGGTGTAGCCTCTGATTCTTTCATGTTTTTTCTGTAGACAATCAAATCAAATATGAAAAATGGAATTTTTTCTTGCCTTGTTGGCTAAGCCCTCAAGAACAACATTGACTAGAAATGGTGATAGCAGGCACCCTTATCTTTGTCCTTAATCTTAAAAGGAATCCTTTCTCTGTGGTTTACTATTAAGTATACTGTTTACTCTAGGCTTTTATGGATACCCTTTATCTGGTTAAGGAAAGTTCCCTTCTATTCAAATTAACCAAGATCTTTGCTTTGTTTTTTTAAACTATAAACAAATATTGAATTTTATTAAACATTTTTTCTGCAGCTATTAGATAATCATATGATTTCTTATCCTTAATCTATTATTTATGATGAATTGTAATAATTGGTTTTCTCTTTGTAAACCAATTTCGTATTCCTACAAAGCACAACTTGATCATTATGTATTACCCTTTTTATGAATTGCTGAATTCACTTCGCTTAGGACTTTTGCATGTATATTCATGAAAGATATCGTGTGTGATATTCTGTTCTCATACTCTTAGCAGGTTCAGGTTTATGGTAGCCTTATAAAATGAATTGGGGAGAGTGTTCACTCTACCTTGGATTTTTTTTTTTTTAGATTATACTTAATTCTTCTGTGAAAATACTTCACACCATATGCAAAAATTAACTCAAAATGGATCAAAGACCTAAATGTAAGACCTAAAACTATAAAACTCTTAGAGGAAAACATAGGGCAAAACCTTCACGACATTGGATTTGGCAGTTGTTTCTTAGATATAACACCAAAAGCACAAGGAATCAAAGAAAAAATAAAGTGGAATTACTAAATTGAAGACTTTTTTGCATCAAAGGAAAATATCAAAAAAGTGAAAAGACAGCTTACAAAATAGGAGAAAATGTTTGCAGATAATATATCTAGTAAGGGGTTAATATCCAGACTATATAGAGAACTCATAAAACTCACCAACAAATAACAACTCGGTTCAACAATGGGCAAAGGACTTAAATAGATATTTCTCCAGAAAAGATACGCAAATGGCCACAAGCATGTGAAAAAATGCTCAATGTCATTAGTCGTTAGAGAAATGTGAATCAAAACCACAAAGATATACTACTTCACATCTACTAGGCTATAATCAAAGAAGAAATAAAGAGAAAAGATAACAAATGTCAGTGAGGATGTGGAGAAATTGGAACTTGTGCGTTGCTGGTGGGAATGTAGAATGGTGTAGCTGCTGTGGAAAATGGTTTGGTGGTTCCTCAAAAAGTTAACCATAAAATTAGTGTATGACCCAGCAGTTCTACTCCTAAGTATATGTACAAGAGAATTGAAAATAGGCATTCAAACAAAAGCTGGTATGTGAATGTTCGTAACAGCACTGTTCACAAAATCCAAAAGATGTAAACAACCCAAATGTCCATCAACTGATGGAGGGACAAATAAAATGTGGTATATCCATACAGTGAAATATTATTTAGCTGTGAAAAGGAACTAAGGATTGGTGTATGTTACAACGTGGATGAACCTCAAACATCATGCTAAGTTGAAGAAGCCAGACCACATATCATATGTGTATATTGTATGATTCCATTTATATGAAATATCCAGAATAGGTAAATCTAGAGACAGCAGATTAGTGGTGGCCAGGGGCCGAGGAGAGGTGGGAATGGGGAGTGACTGCTTAATGGTAAAGGTGATGAAATTGTTCTGGAATTAGATAGTGGTGGTTACACACATTATGAATGTATTAAGTGTGACTGAATTGTACACTTTAAAATGGTGACTTTTATGTTATGTGAATTTTACTTCAATAAGGTTTCTTTTTTACATTTAAATTGGTGATAATCTATTTTAAGTTAAAGAATATATGTACATACATGTGTGTGAATCGGTATAGGCCTAATATCATCTTGATTATTTTCCATTCCACTTTTATTTTATCCTTTCTTCTCTTTCTCTATTAATTAGAAATCTGAGTTATATCTTTTTTTTTTTTTTGGTGAGGAAGATCGGCCCTGAGCTAACATCTGCCAATCCTCCTCTTTTTGCTGAGGAATTAGCCCATTGGCCCTGGGCTAATATCCGTGCCCATCTTCCTCCACTTTATATGGGATGCCTGCCACAGCATGGCCTGACAAGCAGTGCGTCCGTGCGCGCCCCAGATCCAAACCGGCGAATCCCATGCTGCTACAGCAGAGCGCTCGCACTTAACCGCTTGCACCACCAGGCTGGCCCCCTAGAAATCTGAGTTATATCTTTAATCTTTTGCCACAACTGAGGTCAAGTTTAACATAGTTGATCATTTTATATTCTAGTTAGATCTTGGCCTTTAATTCTCTTTAGTACTGAGACTGAGATCTGCCCCCCTCCCACATACACCCTTTTAATCTGAATTCCTTAGTTAATTATGCTCTAAGCCTCCACCATCACCATCACAATGGTAGACATGCTGATTTGTATTCAGAGTCCTAGTCCTTAGTATAAAGACAAGCCAGACTGCTAGCCTCTTATAGCCCTTTTTTCCTCCTCCAGTTTCACCACTGTTTTTCCTTTTACACGGCTGCTTCTGGTGGTACATAGTGCCATTATCTCATTAAACCTTCATGTCTTCTTAGGTCAACTTCTAGGCATCTTAAACAGTTATTGGAGAGAATTATCTTGTGCTATTCTGAAAGAATGAAGGAAATAAAGCTAAACATCTTTTCAGACTGAGGAGTTATGTAGCTTAACTATTTTAATTGTTGTATTTATTTTCTTGCTGGAATTTTGGGAACATTGGCTAAGTCTTAGCACAGCCGATTAACAATATATTCATGGTATATATTTGCACATATCTTGCCCTTGGTTCTCAAAGAACATCAAGGTCATTGTGTTTCTTTTCATTGAATATTAGAAGGGCCTTTTTCTAGTAATACATGACGTATAAATAAATAAACTCTCCCTTTTTATTTGTAGGAGCCCCTCAATAGTGAAGATGATGTGAGTGATGAAGAAGGACAGGAACTCTTTGATACAGAAAATGTTGTTGTATGCCAGTATGATAAGGTAAGGATTTCATCATCAGATTACTGACATTTTTTCTGCTGTAATTTCTTCCCTAAACCATCCTTTCTGACTTGTTCCAACATTTGGGCAGCCAATTGATGCCTCTTATATTCAGTGTAAACTCTGAATGAAAACATTGTTAATGGTTTAGTAGATTATTTTAATAGAATGAGAAGTTAATTTGTGTAGCTTTATATTTGAAAATTAAGTTATGAATGAAATCCTGAGGAGAGGTATGCTTTTTTCGATTTAGACTATGTCTCCCAACTTGTTAACAAAGTAAGTAACGCCACACCTTGAACGTCAGTGGAAACTCAGTGGGATAACCCTGTTTTCCCCTTAGCCTCAACTACCTCAAAACTAAAAGGCTTTAATTGACTCTCTGTAACTTTTTTTATTACTAAGGAGAGAACTAGGGCAATAAATAGGACTGATAACTAACAAACAAATACATTTTTACAATAATCATTTAAAAAATTTTTTAGCTTTGCTGTATTTTGGTAACATTAGGAATTTTTAAACTTGGTTCTGTGAGAATTAGCTAATCACTCCTTGTTTTCTTAATTCTTAAAAATGGTGGTAATTTCCAAGAATCTTTGTTACAGTTACTGGTGTCGTTGTTTAGATTGCTGTTATTTATCAAAACATTTAATTTGGAATAAATTTGTTTTCTGATTAAAGGCATTAAATTTATAATAAATTCACAAATTATATTGGATTTATAATTTAATTTCAATAGAAGTCTTTACCAAATGCTAAAAACTCTAACAGAAGCAATGGGGTTTTGTTTGTAAGCACTATTCATTCACTAAACAAATAGTTATTAAGTGCCTAAATGTCTCAGGCATTGGAGCTATAGTCATGATCATGCAAAATTTGTGCTTTGCATGAATTTTTGTTGCATGATGTAAATCCTAAATTTGTGTGCTGTTATAGAAATGAACGTTATAAATAATAATAATAAGTAAGCCATACTTATTGCAAACAGACCTGTAGGGAAAATGTTGAGACAATGGATCTTATTTCCTAATGAAAAGGTAAAGTCAAGCCAGTTATATACCTGTGAAATTATAGGATAAAGTCAGTGAAGTCATTGAGTTATTAGAGCATCCACCTTTGTACGTTATGACTTCTGTGTGAGTGTTCTTAATAACCTACACCAGACACATTATAATAAATATAATTTCTTGTTCCATGTTCCATTCATGTAGAGGAAGAGTATTGAGGTTAAAACAGGAGATACCAATAAACCTTTATTGTCAGGAAGTTTCAAGGGAACCTCCTGCAACCAAATTATCTAGAACACAATTTCATGAAAGATGTCGGATTTATCAGGCAAGAGAGGACCTTTACCTTAGCTTAACTGAAGAATATGCTTCTAAGTATTTTCATATCATAAGAGAATAGTTGTATTCTCCTTCGGTACCAGTTGTACACATAATATTTTAAATGTTAAAATTGGTTTGCTTTGCTCCCAGAGACGTAATTTTAATGTTTTAAACTAAGAAATTAAAAATAGCTTTAAAAGTAGCTTTAAATAATGTGTTAAACAATAAACAATTTTAAAGTTTGCAGAGATCTAATATTTAGAATCAAATGAGTTCTGGAGATTAGAGGGTTGGGGGCTTGATGTTTTAGCCAGCAGTAAGGAATGGTGGTGTTGAGTCTATGACTGATTCAAATGGGGTTGAATATAGTTTGACTTAACTTGAATTTTAGGAGTTTATTTTTGAAGCTTAAAACTTTACAATTTTAACGAGTCAATTTAGAAGTGATCGTAGAAAGAATAATGAAGTTTGTATTGCCAGTCAAATCAGAATCTTAGTTAAACTTAATAATGAGGCAGAGTTCTCCCTTGAGATGGGTAGATAAGGATGGCGTTAGGTGTTTGAGGCTTTAGCCTTATTTATAGGTAATTTTATGTAATACGTTTGTCATTAGGGAATTTAAGAGGCCTTTCTCCTGGCATTCAGAACACTCCTTCATGAAGGGCTTAAGGCCAGTAATGAATTGTTTTTCAAGTTGTATTTTGTGATTTTATTCAAACAAAAGTATTTACCATTTATTATGCAATATGACTTCAACGCTGAGTATTGAGACTCTTTATTTGATCCATGAAACTTGTCTACATTTGCTTTTTGCAAGTTGTTTTGCAGCAGAATGCAGTCAGTTTCTTTTTCTGTGGAATTCCTTTTTCCTAGCTACTACTCATTCTTATTTATATAATCCCACTGTCTTTCAGGTTGCAGTCACTCAATTAATGCTGGAAAATTTGTATACCCATTTTTAGGGTAGTTAATACTTTATCTACAGGGTGTCAAAGAAAAGAGACAGAGGTCTTTTCATTCAACAAATACTTATTGAGTGTCTATGAGGTCGCAGGGCACTGTTCTAGAAGCTTGAGATACACTTGTGAATAAAACAAAACAATCCCTGCCATTGGGAAGCTTAGTCTAGTTGAGGGAGACAGATGCTAAAACATAAGAATAAATTAATTAACATGGTATGTTAGAAGCTGATAATTGGTATGGAAAAATACAGAGTAAGAAAGGGGACAGGTTACAGTTTTAAATAGGATAGTCATGTTATATCTTTTAAGATGAAATTTGAACAGACTTGAAGAGAGTTAGCCCTGTTGTTATCTGATGGCAGAGCTTGCCTATTGTGTGTGAGCAGCGGCAAGGAGGCCACTGTGGCTGGACCTGGCCGGGGGTGTGTGGGGTGGGGAGTATAGTGGTGTGGGACTTTTGTGAGGGCATAGGCTCTTATTCTGAGTGAATTGGAAGCTAATGGAAGGTTTCACATAGATGAATGTGATATCATTTACATTTTAAATTTAAAAAGATTACTTTGCCTTCTTGAGAACAGTGTGTGCAGGAAGCAAAGCTTGAAACAAAGAGACTAATAGAAGGATATTGTAGTAATCCATGTGAGAGATAATGGTAACTCAGGCTATGATAGTATTGAAGTGGTGAGAAGCAGCTGGATCTTAGATATATTTTGAAGGAAGAGTCAGCAGTATTTCCTGACTCTTCTTGGATGTGTGGTAGAAAAGAAAATGAGGAATCAAGAATGACTCCAAGATTTTTTTATGAGGAACCGGAACCAGAAAGAAGAATGGAGATACCATCAGTTCAGATGGGGAAGACTGCAGATGGAGTGGGTTTGGGAGAGGAGAGTGATTAGTTTTGGACATGTTAAGTTTGGTATATCTGTTAGACGTTGAAATCATCCCTCTTAAAATGTTAGGTTTAATACCTACATAGTGTACACATGGTCTCCGACTTAAAATGGTTCAACTTAATGATTTTTTGACTTTACAGTGGTGCGAAAGTGATACGTATTTAGTAGAAACTGTACTTCGAATTTTGAATTTTGATCTTTTCCCGGGCTAGCAATATATGCAGTATGATACTCTCTCATGATGCTGGGCAGTGGCAGCGAGCCGCAGCTCCCATTCAGCCAGATCGTGGGGATAAACAACCAGTACATTCACAACCATTCTGTACCCATACAGCCATTCTGTTTTTCACTCCCAGTATGGTATTCAATAAATTACATGAGATAGTCAACACTTTATTATGAAGTAGCCTTTGTGTTAGACGATTTTGCCCAACCGTAGGCTAATATAAGTGTTCTGAGCATGTTTAAGGTAGGCTAGGCTATGTTATGATGTTTAGTGGGTTAGGTGTATTAAATGCATTTTTGACTTAGGATATTTTCAACTTAGGATGGGTTTATTGGGATGTAACCCCATTGTATGTTGAGGAAGATCTGTGTTTAGACCAAAGATATAAGACCACTTAATGCAATAGTCTCTGCCTTGACTACTGTTTTAACTTTATTGTCCTCTATTTTGTTTTCATAAGTAAGAAAACAAGTGTCTATAGCTTAAGCCAGTGATCTAGAGGAAGAGCATGAGAATGGTTTTCAAATATATGAAGGATTGTTTGATTTGTTTTTTTAATTAAGTCACAAGAGGCAGAACTAGGATCAATAAGTGGAAATTTGGAGGAAGCAGATTTCAGTAAGGGATAAAGTATGAAAGACTTTTCAAAGAGCTGTCCCAGAAAGGAATAACTTAATGTGCAATTCTGTGCCCCCCCCCCCACTTCTAATCATACCCAAGCAGACATGGAACAATGATTTGCCAAGAATATACCATAAAGAATATTTGCAAGGGGGGGTTAGACTATAGAATTTTAGGAATGGGATCTCAGAAAACATCTGTACATAGTGAGCATTTCTGCATTATTATATGAAACAGCCTGAGTTAGGAAAAAGCATGTTAGACTTGGGACTAAATCATCTTTGTCACTTAATATGCCCTTGGTCTGGTAATTGAACCTCTCCAGGTTATAATTTCCTCTTTTGAAAATGAAAGCCTAAACTACTTGATTTTGAGGTCCGTTTCTATCAGAGAAGAGGGAGAACCGTGGGTTCTTCTCTGAAGAAGATGTGGAGCTGAACTGAACACTGAATAATGAGTGGGACTTACTGGGAAAGAGAAGAAGGGTCGTTTCAGTTGATTAAGTTTTACAACTCCTTTTTCCCCCTAAGTCCACGGAATTGCAAATAACTAAAAACTATAAATGAAGGCAGAGATGGGAGTGCCCAGAGCTTGGCCCAGGTTGAACTCTGCCCTTCCCCCTTTGGCTTAACTGTGGATGTACATAGTTTTTGAAATCTGCTGTGACTGGATGATCATCTTTCCTTCAGATATATTTGTTAAATGCTGCCATGTATAAGGTTCCATTTTAGGTCTTGAGAATACCATAGGGAGTTTTATTTTGGTAGGAAAAAATCAGTCTATAATTGTATATACTTAGAAATAATACTGGGAATGTCATTGGGAATTAATCAGTAGGAAAGAGTAGTTTTAGCTGATGAGATTAGGGAAGGCTTTGTGGAGGACGCAGTATTTTTGAGGCAGATCTTGAAATAGGAATTGAATTTGTAAAAATGGGAACAAGGAGGAGGATAAGTTCTTTTGATTGAAATATAGTCTTTGAGGAATGTACAGATAGGAAGCAAGCTTGGAAAGGTGAATTATTACTAGATCATTCAGAAATAGAAGTAGTCAAGCAGAGGTGATTGGTTAGAATTGTGTTTCTGGCAGTGATGTTTATAAGATGATTGGAAGGAAGGAAGAGTTGAAGGCCTGGAAATCAGTTAGAAGAAGTCAGATGACAAGAGGCTATTGATGTGATAAGTAGAAGATTATTGTTGGCCTTTGAGAAAACAGTTGCCAGGTGTCCTGAAGACAACTAAAGTAAAATTAGAGATAAAGTAATTAGAGGTTAGAAATACTAATATTGGTATGAATACTAATACTGTGAAGCCACAGTATTAGAAGGGTCAGCAATGGGAAAGTTGTTACTATATGTGAGGAAGAAGAAGAGAATGGTTATAAATGTGATACCAATGAAAAGATAGTGTCCTGAGGGTCAGTAGACAAGAGGAATGAAGAAAAGCCTGAGGTTAAGTAAATGGTATGGACATAAAACGAATTATAGAGAAAAGGCAAAACAGTGTCTAGAAGCATCAGGAAGAACAAGGAGTATTCTTGTTTTAAATGTTTACCAGTATAAAATTTCCTGTGAAAAAAGAACGTGTATATGCAGACCTGGTAGAGATAAGATATTTTGCAGAAAATATTAACTACTTCAATAAACCCACATACTAAGAGCTAAAATAATACTAATTACAGATAGATTTTTTTTAAAAACAAACCCAGCTAGAGAGTGAATGTGTTTCTTTCTTTCTTTTTTGGTCAAATTAAACTTTACTAAGAAACCAATTTGTCTGACCACAGTGGTATGAAACTAGAAATCAGTTACAAGAAGAAAACTGGAAAATTCACAAATATTTGGAGATTAGACAACATGCTACTGAACAAACAATGGGTCAAAGAAGAAATCAAAAAATACTTTGAGACAAATGAAAATGGAAATACAACATACCAAAACTTATGGGAATGCAGCAGAAGCATTTGTAAAAGGGAAGTTCGTAGAGATAAATGCCTACATGAAGAAATAAGAAAAATCTCAAATAAATAACCTAACTTGACACCTCAAGGAACTGGAAAAAGAAGAACAAATGAAGCCCAAAGTTAGTAGAAGGAAATAACAGTCAGACTGGAAACAAATGAAATAGAGACTAAAAAAAACAATAGTAAAGATCAGTGAAACTAAGAGCTGGTTCTTTGAAAACATAAACAAAATTGACACACTTTTAGCTAGCCTTACCAAGAAAAAAGAGAGAGGACTCAAATAAAATCAGAAATGAAAGAAATGTTACAACTGATACCACAGAAATATGAAAGATCATAAGAGACTACCATGAACAATTATATGCTAACAAATTGGACAACCTATAAAAAATGGATAAATTCCTAGAAATGTACAACCTGCCAAGACTGAATCATGGAGAAATAGAAAATCTGAACACACCCAATACTAGTAAGGAGATTGAATCAGTAATCAAAAATCTCCCAACAAACAAAAGTCTAGGACCAGATGGCTTCAGTGGTGAATTCTAACATTTAAAGAAGAATTAACACCAATCCTTCTGAGACTTTTCCAAAAAATAGAAGAGAAGGGAATACTTCCAAACTCATTTTACAAGGCAAGCATTACCATGATACCAAAACCAGACAAAGACATGACAAGAAAGGAATATTACAGGCTGGTATTTCTGATGAACATACATGCAAAAATGCTCAACAAAATATTAGCAAACTAAATTCAACAGTACATTAAAAGCATTATACACTATGACCAAGTGGGATTTATTCCAGGGATGCCAAGAAAAAGAAAAGCCATTCAAATCAGAAAGGAAGAAGTAAAACTGTCACTATTTGCAGATGACACGATATTATATATATAGAAAACCTTAAAGACTCCACTAAAAAACTGTTAGAACTAAAAACGAATTCAGTCCAGTTGCAGGGTACAAAATCAATATGCAAAAATCTGTTGTGTTTCTATGCACTAGTAACAAACTATCAGAAAGAGAAATTAAGAAAACAATCACATTTACAATTGCATCAAAAAGAATAAAATACTTGGGAGTAAATTTAACAAAGAAGGTAAAAGACCTGTACTCTGAAAACAAAAAGACATTAATGAAAGAAATTGGAGGCTGGCGCCTTGGCGTAGCGGTTAAGTTCACGTGCTCCACTTCAGCAGCCCGGGGTTTTGCAGGTTCGGATCCCGGGCACGGACCGGCGCACTGCTTGTCAAGCCATGCTGTGGTGGCTTCCCATATAAAGTAGAGGAAGATGGGCAAGGATGTTAGCCCAAGGCCAGTCTTCCTCAGCAAAAAGAGGAGGATTGGCAACAGATGTTAGCTCAGGGCTGATCTTCCTCACACACACAAAAAAAGAAATTGAAGAAGACACAATAAATGGAAAGATATTCCATCCTCATGGATTAACAATGTATATAGATTCAATGAAATCCCTAGGAAAATTCCAATGGTATTTTTTTACAGCAATAAAACAACCAATCCTAAAATTTGTATGAAACCACAAAAGACCCTGAATAGCCAAAGCAATATAGAGAAAGAAGAACAAAGCTGGAAGTATCATGCTCCTGATTTCAAACTATATTACAAAGCTATAGTAATCAAAACAGTATGGTATTGGCATAAAAACTGACACATAGATCAATGGAACAGAAACGAGAACCCAGAAATAAACCCATGCTTGTGTGGTCAGTTAATTTACAACAAAGAAGCTAAGAATATACAATGGGGAAAGGACAGTCTCTTCAATAAATGGTGTTTGGAAAACTGTAAAAGATGTAAAAGAGTATAAACTGGACCACTGTTTTAAACCATACACAATAATCAACTCAAAATGGATGAAAGACTTGAATGTAAGACCTGAAACCATAAAACTCTTAGAGGAAAACATAGGCGGTAAGCTCTTTGACATCGGTCTTGGCAGTGATTTTTTGGATTTGACACCAGAAGCAAAGACAACAAAAGCAAATATAAACAAGTGAAACTACATCATACTAAAAAGCTTCTACACAGCAAAGGAAACCATCGAGAAAATGAAAAGGCAACCTACTGAATAGGAGAAAATATCTGCAAATCATATGTCTGATAGGGGGTTAATATTCCAAAATGTATAAAGAACTCGTACAACTCAATAGCAAAATATCAAACAAGCCAATTAAATAATGCATAGAAGATCTGAATAGACATTTTACCAAAGAAGACATACAAATGGCCAACAGGTATATGAAAAGATGCTTATTGTCACTAATCATCAGGGAAATACAAATCAAAACTACAATGAGATATCACCTATTAGAGTGGTTATCATCAAAAAGACAAGAAATAACAAATGTTGGCAAGGATGTGGAGAAAAGGGAAATCTTGTGCACTGTTGATGGGAATGTAAATCAGTGTAGCCACTGTGGAAACCAGTATGGAGGTTCCTCAAAAAATTAAAAATAGAACTACCATATGATCCAGCAATTCCACTTCTGAGTATTTATCCGAAGGAAACGAAAACACTTAACTTGAAAAGATATATGCGCCTCCATGTTTATTACAGCATTATTTGTAATAGCCAAGACATGGAAACAATCTAAGTGTCAATTGATGGATGAATGGATAAAGAAAATACAGTGTGTATGTTTGTGTGTATATATGTGTGTGTATGCATGTATATAGATATATGTATGTATATGTATATACAATGGAATATTATTCAACCATAAAAAGGAGGGATTTTGCCATTTGTGACAACACGGATGGACCTTGTAAGTTAGAGAAAGACAAATACTATGTAATCTCATTTATATGTGGAATCTAAAACAGAAAAACTAAACTCATTGATACAGAGAACAAATTGGTGATCGATACAGAGAACAAACAAGGTGTTAGGGGGTGGGTAAAATGGGTTAAGCAGGTCAAAAGGTACAAACTTCCAGTTATAAAATAAGTCATGGGGATGTAATGTACAACATGGTGACTGTGGTTAATAATACTGTTTTGTATATTTGAAAGTTGCTGAGAGTAGATTTTACAAGTTGGCATCACAAGATAAAAGTTTGTAGATGTTAACTAGACTTACTGTGGTGATCATTTTGCAGTATATACAAATATAAAATCATAATGTTATACATCTGAAACAGATAAAATGTTATGTGTCAGTTACATCTCAATTTACAAAAAAAAACAAACCAGTTTGCAAATGCAGTAATGTACAAGACAGTTTTTTTTGGTGTGTGAATGGGTTTTTTGTTGTTGTTTATTTGTGTCCTCTATCTTTGGATTGTATCTCTTACATTGTTTATTTGTTTGTTTATTTAGATACACAGAAGTAAAAACAAATGGAAATTTCATCTCAAGGATGGCATTATGAATCTTAATGGAAGAGATTATATATTTTCCAAAGCCATTGGAGATGCAGAATGGTGAAGAGTTGGTTCTTTTCTTTTATAAATAAAACAAAAGAAACTTAAAAAAATTTTAAAGTGGACAGTTTGAAACTTGGGTCATACACCAACCAAAACTTAACTTCTGCATGTCAGAAAAGTGCAGTAGAAGCAAAGCTACTGGAACAAAAAAACCTTGACAACATAGACACTACTTCTAACTGGCAAGCCATGGAACTGTAGCACCTGGGGTTGTTGGGGTGGGGGGAGTTGGGGTTTTGTGTAGGAAAACCATAATTGTCGATTTTAAATACAGGTACCTGCCACCAGTAATTAGCATGTAAAGCTATGTCTATATTCCTTCCTCCAGCTTGGGTTCAGTCAGAAGATACTTGTTGGGATGAACTGAAGAAACTTCCTTTTTGATAGATTGAACTGAAACTGCTTATTGTATGTGGTTATATTTGGTAAAAATTGGGTGTGAGCTTTTTACAAAAGGGTAAGAATTATGGTGTTGAATTTTAATTCACTTGTATAAGGAAACAATTTAGAACTCTCATAATAGGTCTTAAATATTTTTACTTGCTATTCTCCCTCAGTAATATATACCTCTTCCTTCCCTGCTTTATGAAACATCTATTTAAGAGTTAAAGGAAATAATCAGTGATCACAGTTTGGAGATAAAATTTGACCCAGGAATCAATATATATTTTATTTAGGTTTTCATACTCATTAAATGTAGTTTAAAGACTTGGGTCTTGTCTGAGTTGAGCAGAATTAAAATGACAACTTCAGTTTCCTTACAGAAAAATTGTATTTGTTTCTTTTAGTCCCTCACCTTAAAAGGAAACCCCAAAGTGGCTCCTCAGGAATATGGTTTTATTTCACAAAGGTACCATCTAGCTGCAGTTATATACGTATAAATACAGATTTTTTTCCTTTTGAGCTCATGTATCCTTATATATGTGTTTAGTTTTTAAGCTAAACAAAATTCAGTTAACATTCTGTGCATTGATTAAAGCATTGGGCAGGTGGTGAGGACCTGGATTTTTATTAATCAATTTAGTAATTATAAAAGTTTCTTGTGTTTACTAGTAAAGAATTTAAAAACTATTATTCTAATTGAACAAATTTTTTAAAATGCAACTTTGTAATTTGAGGGGAAAATTTGGGGGTTAGAGGGGGATGGGCCACTAAGTACATATTTACCTCTCTTTCATTTGGTGGCCCTTCCAGGCCATTGATAATATAGACATGGGCTCCAGTTTGCACATCGGGAAGAAAGCATAGAAATTTGATTTGTATATTAAAAATAATAGAAATTTAATATGTATATTAAGATGCATAGCTCTGTATTCTGTAAGGGGCTCTAAAGAACAATGTGGCAATGCTGTGTTCAGTGTGAACTAGTTGCCTGGGAGAACTGTAGGAGCACTTCTCTTCATCTGTGTTCTTACAACTACTTGTTTTCATGGTTTATCTTGACAAAATTCACGTGTTTAACTTTTATATTGATTTTTTTTTAAGTCTTCCATTTTTGTCTTCCTTTTATTTGCTTTTGTTTGTGTTTCCAGAAGTAACATAGAAACACTTTAAATTACGTTGCAGAGAAAGACTGTGAGCTATTATATATTGTTTTTTAACACAAATCTTTAAATTTCTCGAAAAGGCTAATCAATTTTTTTTTTTTTTTTTTTTTGCCAACTTTCCACCCTGCATACCAGCTTGGTCCATTTAACTTATGTTCTGAACTTTGGTATGAATGGTGGTTTCTAGCATGCTTGTAGTTAGGTTTCATTTAGATGCCACAACTGGTAATACGGTTTTTATTTTTACTATATTTAGCTTTTTGCAAGGGAGGTTTATTTGTTTACCCCACTACTCTCTAAGCACAGACAGGTTTTTTTATTTTTGTGAATGAGACTGGGAGAAGAGAAGGGAGGGGGTGAAATCACACAAGTCTTGCTGTTCAGTTGTCCTTCAGTATAGTTGCTAGTAGGTTTATGTTTACTCAATGAAGAAGTCAACGACCTGAACTACCTATAAAAGTTTAGCAGTGCTGCAGTGTTGATTGAAACCCTTTGGCCATCTAGTAGTTCTTATGCTATTGACTGGATTACTGTGTGATATTCAGCTCATGTTTTGGGCCCTCTATGTAGACAAACATTTGTATTCATAGTAGAATTGTATACTGGCCTGTTTTTATAACATTATTTTGAACGTGAACAACCACTGCTTTCAGAGTGACTCACTAGGGTTATTTTGAAGCAGGAAATAACCATTTGTATTTGCACCTGTGTATTGCATATTAATTATGGCATACTTGGCAAATACTTTTACCTGTGAAAATTCTGAAAGCTGGTCCAAACAACACTGCATACCAAATTGTGCTTTTATGTATGACTGCATCCTGTTCCTTTTTAATCAAATAGCATGTTTTAGTTTTATTATAGTGGCTTGCTGTAAGAATGCCACTTGCTTATGTTTTATTGTACTTGAATTCTTAATCATGTTTTTAACATTGTATTTAGCACATCATTTCATTTGGTTCCATAAAAATGTCATTCCTTTGAAAAGGCAAGGATTCCCACTTTCAGAATTTTAAAATGAAAATAACATGTTTATTCAAAGAGGGAAAATAGTTCAGACTTGTGGTATTGTAAAAATAAGTAAAGGTTTCAGGAGAGGAGTTGTTGAGATTTGCACAGATGGTCATGGCACCTTTTATTAAAAAAAAGATTAACATTTATCAACGGTGCTAAGGAAAATTTACACAAAATTACTAATGTGTGGAAATGTGTGCCTTTCAGCATATGTACTCTTTTTTGGTGGTCATTCGGATAATCAGACCATTGGAATCCCTGAGAGCACATTTAATTTCTGTGGAGAGCCACATTTGGCTAAAACAACTCTTTATTGTGCAATTAGTTTCTAGAGTAAAATGTCTGTTATATGAGGGGGATCTTTATATTGGGCTTTTATATTTTTTTAAATATTCATATTTCTTTCTGTTAATTAAATGCCATCATAATATCACATTTATATTGTTGCCTCTCTTAAAATCAAAGCCACTTAATGTTATTCTTCTAGGAATACGTCAAGATTTGAGCAGTGTATATAGTGATTAAAATGTGTTCTTGAAGAGCATATTCTAATAGATTCTGGTTTTGGACAGCAAGAACATAAAAACAGCTTTTGTATAAAGATTTTCTTTTGCTATAGTGAAAATCAATGATTTGGTTTTCTTATTTTTTTCTGGCTTTTATGGAGGAATGAAAAGGGTTGTCTCTCTCGAAGAGTAATTTTTGATTATCTTATAGCAATAATATCACCATTCTTTTCAGAAGGTAAATATGCCTTGTACAGGAAAACAGACATAATTTCCTCTTGGGACTTCCCTTTGTATCTTAGCATTTTCTTCTGCTTGAGAAAATTCCTATATTTTCAGATTATTTCATCTTGAACTTTTTTGAGCTTTTGTGCAATGTAATATTTTATTGATCCATCTTTGTACATTTTCATTTGATTTCATATGTCTGTCTCCTATCTGTCTGAATCAGCTATTTCAGATTTTGAATTCATTGGTTAAAAAATAGTTGCTTTATATATTTCCTCATGGATTGATGTTAAATAGTTTTGCATTTTAATCTATTATGCTATGGAAATTATTCTGAAGTTTATATTACTGTTTTAAGCCTGCCTTAGTCTATCTTTTGTCATTTTTTATGGTTTAAGGAAGAACACATTGAACTTAATATTTTTGTTTATTTTGCGGAACAAGAGAAACTTTTTTTCTTCCCTTTTAAGGGAAGAACTACATTGAGTTAGTAACTACTATTTCAGTCAAGGTTCCTTAAATCAGTCCAGT